>NC_136061.1:458711542-459961542 GCF_964261635.1 Lissotriton helveticus | reverse complement strand
GCTAATTTTTTTTGCAAACTCCGCTCATTGGTCATATCTCTTATCTGGGCCGGCAAGCAACCCTGGATTGCCTATGACATCCTTACTCTCCCCATGTCGGTTGGCGGCATGGGCGCTACCAACTTCAAACTTTAAGCCTTATGTGCCGAGGCCAGCTTCTTGCACTTTTGGATTCACCCCACCCTCTTTCAGCCACATGTCGCTGTCAAGGCTGACCTTGTGGCCCCCTGGCCATTGAATACCGCCCAGATCACCCCGGCTGCTCGCCCACGGGCTGAGGTGGACACGGTTGAGACGCTGCACTGGGCCTGGCTTGGACTGCATCGCCTCTCCAATTAACCTATGCTATCAGCTAATACTATGCCGATTGTACGTCACCCTACCTTCCCTCCTCTTCAACCATCTGGCATGTTCAAGCACGCCGCCCGCCTGGGACTGACGACACTGGCAGATCTATATCCTGGAAATACTTTCTATTCTCTTCCAGCTTCCTCTGGTCCTCTGGACACTTTGCTCTTTTACCAGCTGCGGGCAATCTGCAGGGAGTTGCATCCCACGTTTCCCCAGCTACCTCCGTCGATGCCCACTCTTGACTTCATTTATTCCTCCCCCACACCCCGGAAGCTAGTGACCAAACTATATGCTATCACCCCTGTCGACCACCTCCCTTTCCACTGAACGCGCCCGAGTGGCGTGGGGCGCGGATATTGGTGAAGATATTTCCCAAGCCGACTGGCTCTATTGTTACAATCAGACCAAAAAATGGTCTCCCAATTATAGCCTCCGTCTTATTCACTTTAAAGATTTACACAGGGTATATCGCACCCCCGCTCAGTTACATAAACTGAGACTCATACCTGACAACAGATGCATGTGCTGCTCTGGCCCTGCCGCAGATTTCGCTCATTTGGCTTGGTTGTGCCCTAGGGTGTCTGATTTCTGGTGGGAGGTGTGTGCAGCTATCTCTGAGATTACCTCAACGTCGGTTCAACCTGACCCACTGTTGTGCCTGTTGGACTTTGTTAAATTCTGTCCGGATGCCTCTCGCTGACTGTTGCTAGTTCTTGCGCGGCGCAGGGTGGCCATGTGTTGGGAGCGCAGGCCGGCACCTAAGCTTGTCCAGTGGCTTGAGGAAACCTCTAGATGTCAGACCCTACTATTGGAATTCTGGGACCTTATGCCTGCTCGGTCTTGTCCTCTTGACATATGAGGCCCCCTGGTGACTTACTTTCACACCCGTTCACACCCCAGCTGGACTGCCTCCCCCAATCACCCTGCTGGCACTCCGTCCGCAGCGGCCACCGGTGCTGGTCAGTAGCCGTTTCCTTGCCTGTCCCCAATGCTCTCGTGCCAGGCCTGCTCCCTCCTCTAAGATGCTGACACTACACTATGCAGTTACGTATGGCTTAATGAAGCGTTTGCTGTATTGTACTAGATGATGCCTCTGCCTGATCGATCTACTTCTTTTTGTGCTGTGCACTGTCAATGATCTGCCATGTATGATGCTCTGATTTGATGCAAAATTGTAGTCTGGTAATGCTGAACTTGTCAATAAAGGTTTTGAAAAATACTCAAATAGCAAGCAGTACCCAGTCAGTTCATTACCTCATCAGATCTAGGAATCGGGTTTGCATTGGGATTGGTCACTTTACTGAGGGGATGGTAGTCCACACAAAGCTCTAATCTGTGGATCCTTGTTGGGCATGAAAGCAATGTGACTGGCCCAGGAGTCGACATTGGAGTATGTGAAAAAAGTACACCCCAGAACCTCTCTACAATCTCTTTGCTACTCATGCGTTCAAGGACAAACTAGACACCATCCATAGAAACATTCTTCACATCACTAGAAACAGGTCCGAAAGCGATTTAACATCTTCGTATACCTCCTCTATTATAGCCATGAGGCTTATAGTAAAGTACTCTGGAGGCATGACTTAAGCTGGCTCATTTGAAACACACTCTTGGGTTCCATTGAGTCACCTCTGCCACCAAGTAGTTTACTTCAAAAACCTTCTGTACTACCTTGTATGGCCCACACCATTTATCATCCATAGCTCTTGGGTAAATGGGCTTCGGCACCAACATCTCCTCACCCCAGCAGGATCCAATTGGTGTCGCTTTCTGGTCGTACCACTGCTTCATTACCTCTTGGTTTGCCTGAAGGTTTTTCTTCACCTAACTACTGTATTGCACCATCAATGTCCTTAGGCCATACGCATAGTACAACACATCCTTTTAAGTAGACTCACGTTATGTTCCACCCATCTCTGATTAAAGTCACACCAGCGTGCTCCCACCTCTCTTGCATGAAAGAGGAGGTAAACTTTGCATTCAGAAATCACTGTCATAGGAAATCAACCATAGAAAAGATCTCTAGGAGTGTCCTAGAATTAACTTTTGCAGTTGTGCTCCTCAGAGGTACCGCCTTTCGATACCTGATGGCATTACCCACTATATCAAAGATGCACTTTTTGCCTGATGCTGGGGAGGACATGGTGGGTCAAATGGACCAACAATGTCAATGCCCACCAATTCAAATGGAATCCCTACTAATGGCAGTGGCACCAACGGAGCATTGGCCTTAACTCTAGACTTATCACTAAATTGGCAAGTAGGACAAGTTCAAAGAAACTCCAGGGTTCTCTGAACATCCATGGCCAGTAGAACTAAGAGTCCTACCAATTCTGGGCCTTTTCTATCCAAATGTCCTATTAAGGGACTACAGAATATTCCTGTCTGCTAGAAGAACCACTAGCCCCCAGTTTGTTCCTGGCTTAGATTCACAGGCTTGCATTCACAGTCACAAAAGATCAGGGCACTTAAATTGTGTCCAGCAGACTTCCTCCCAAGTAGATAATCTAGCTGCTATCAAAGAGTATACCTCTGGCTGCAAGTCTCCCTCTAGCGCAGGGGCAACAGATGGCAGACCCTGTGCCTTATCATGGACTGCTCTGATTAGCCCACTTCCTTTTTCTGGTCCTTGCAAACCTGAGATGGTTTTGGTCTCTCCGAAACTGACCTGCAGTTTGAAATTTGGCCAACAAAGGAAATGTGGTCCAAGCCATGCAGCTGCAGATCCTTCTACCAAACCAAGGGCAATAAAATCACTGCCTACCAGACATTCAGTATCTTGCACCTCTCTTACCCATTCATTGAACATGGACACTGAATATGACATCAGCTAGGACAATTTGGTACTCCATCTCATCCCCACTGTCAACCAGGCCCCTATCATTGACAACAGGGAGAATTTCTTATAGTTTGACATACTTACTCTAAATCATAGTCCTGTAACCACCTGTATCCCTCAGGGAAGAAACTTTCCTCCTGCTAGCACTAGACATCAACACAAACCTCATGATGATTGAATGGATGTTCTAAAGAGCATTTGGGTGCAGCTGCCAAAAGCCTATTTCTTCCAGGCCGAAGGCAAGCGGGCCTCCTTAGGTCCAGCCACCCAAAACAAATAGACTTTCTATGATGGATTTAGCTTATACAGGATCTTTCACCTGACAGTCCCTTTTATATTGCTCCTCCTTTTGACAACTATACCAAGTAAGCAATTTGGGCTTGGAAGTACCTATCTTCCTAGTGTCTCTTTCCCTTGTGGTATTGTCTTGGAACACAAATCCCTCTTTTTGCCTATATTTTCTCTTGGAACCCTGGGAATTGCCTTTCACTTTTCATTCTGTTATAGGCCCAGTCTTTCAAGAGGAGCTCTCTCCTTTTGGCTTACAACCATGCTGATCCGGTCCTTTGTTAGCCCAGTCAACACTGCAGTATTACTTATGCAGGGTAAAGCACTTCTTCTTAAGTCGCTCTGCTACCATCAACAGGTTAATGGCATGAATGCCCCTAGGCTCCATCCCTCTTCACGCACACTAACCAATCTCTTGCTTTAACACATATTTGAAAAGTGGCGTTCCCCCACACTTTGAGTCTCTTTGCCCTGAAATAACAGATGTTTGTTCTTACCCAACTCAAATGGTACTCATTTATTAACCTCTGAGAAGATCAAAGACTGAGTAGACCTGATAGGATTTGAACCTGCGACCGGGTTGTCAAACACAATTACCTGAAGTGGATGAATTTGTACACAAAGTCACCAACACAGCTTTCTATGAATCTATGATGATAATGAACTGGCTTCAGCCCAAACTGTCTTATCACACATTCTTACGTCCATAGGTAATTTGAGCAGCTACAGGCATTCGTCTAATGACACTGATCATTCTACTGGCGAGTGGCTAATTGAACTAAAAGCCTTAACCACATTGCTCAAAGACTGCACGCTACATGCGATCAAAAACTCACAAACATTTCCAAAATATCCTGGGAGTCCACATAAATGCGCAACATTTCTTTGGCAGGTACTGGTGTGGAGTTGGTGGTGGAACTGTCTTTTCCAGATGCAACTTTCTCTGACTATCTTCTTGCTCTTAACGTTTCTTTCTTCCCATTTTTCCTATCTTTACCTTTCCATGCTTTTCTCTTCACAGGCCCATTCCTTCGGTCTCTCCCGCCTCCTTTCCTCCTGCTCATGGCAAACTAATCTCAACTGCTCTCTCTCTTGAACCCTGTGGCCTGGTCCTCTTACAAAGCCTTAGATTGCTTTCTAGAGCACCAAATCGAAGCAGACGGTCTCAGTTAGGCTTACCCGCCCCGCTCCACTCCTCTCTCCAAGGAAATATCCCCCAAATCAGGGCTGGGATGAAGGAAACCTTGGAAAGAAAATGTGGGGACCCACATTAGCACAGGGGCTAAGAGAGTCCGCCACCATACCCTTCTTTCCTTGTACTCCTATCCTGGTATCCTCCCTAAAGTCCATTACGGTTTAAGTTCGGTCCGCCATACAACATTCTGGCCTCCTGGGGAGAAGTGCAAACGACTCCCAGAAGAGCATGCAAAGCATTTGTTGAGGGAGGAGAGGTTATCTCCTCCCCGTAGGAAAAGCTACACAGGGTCTGAGCTCAAAAGGAGAGCTTCAAAGGGGAAGACACCTTTGATTGGCGAATGGACAGCACACACAAGAGGGGCTGCTCTTTTGTCTAGGCAGACAGAAGGGCGTCCGGGACAGCGAGGGGAAAAAGACTAGACAGATCAGTTTTCCCATGGTCATTTAGCTCAGAAGTAGCCACAAAAGCTGAGGAAAATTGCTTGAGCGAGCTGGTAGGCCAGATCACTAGATCGTTGCTCCTCATCGCAGTGCAGCCTGGGAGACCACGACCCAACTCCCAAAAGCTGCACCTCAGTCTGCTGGACCCAGGAGTGTTTTCGGAGTGCAGTTTGGTCACCCAGAAGGAGAGCTCTTGCCAGAAGAAGGGAACCTCTGGTTTACTGTGATAGGAGACCAGTAGTCCAGTATCAAATGGACTTCTGCTGGACCAAAGAGGACTTTGAGGGACGTCGACCCCTGTGGCCCAAGTTGCCATACCAGGACAGTGGGCTGAGGAGTAGCCCCGGGAAGTCCCCCGTCATCCCTACAGCATCCTCTATCCTTTGTATCAGGACCACTCCATAGAAGCCAATGGCAAATAGTCATTAAAGCTGGAACTGGACTGAATACTGCTTTTCTTGCACAAGCAACTGTTCCTTTGGACCGTATTGGTCCACCTGTCAGAATTGATCATTCAAAGTAATCCAAAGTGACCGCTTTCAACCTTCATGGAACTTTTGCTGAAAACATTTCTGTGTAAAATTTGTTAATTTGCCTATGTTGTTGGGTTGAGTCCAAAGTCTTGATTTATGGTTTCTTTAAAAATCTACATCTCTGCAACCCACCAGTGGGTTTTCTTCATTTAGGTGTCCTTAAATACATCCAAATATAACCTATATTTATAAATTGGTATCAGATTTGAGAGTCTCGTTTCTTTCTTCATCACTTGTTTTGGTGCGGTTTAAATGCTTTACACATGCTGTTCCTTGGTTGAAGCCACACCGCCCAAAGCCATTTACCTGTGTTTGACCTAAGATATGACTAACGAAGCCCGACTAGTCTTAGAATGGTTGGAAGTATATAACATGGTGAGGTCTTACAACGACACTGTATAATACATTCAATTTCTTCACAGGTAGTGTGGGGAGCAAGAGCTCAGAACTCAACAGTCAAGCAACAGACACAATAACTAAACAAAAAGCCCAGTGCTGGTCTTTCATGGAAAAGAAAGTGTTTTAATATCATGGCAGTGCTAAATACTACACAATTCAAAACCCTCCCATGCATTTACGGTATTTTAATCCCTCTTAAGGTCGAGATCCCGCTATTATCCACAACACTCAGGCAAGATTAGTCTCTGGTGCTGAGGACTCAAAAGTTTTCACTGGCTCGATGAACAGTTCAGTGCAATGTTTTTATCATTCCTTTTGTAAATAATTTCAAGCAAATGCATCTGGCTCACCTACACAATTAGCTGGTTGTTTGCTGCTGCCGGGCTATACAGTGGACACGAGTGCCACCCTCGCCCTCACATCTTGGCTCTTCTTTCATGGGGGGAATGGCAGTGGCAACATTGTCAAGACAGGATTAGTGGGGACATTCTCAAGGAGGAGGGTTTGTAGCAACACCCAACTCCAGAAGCAGCGACATGCTGTCCGGCTGAGGTCAGGTGCTCAGCGGAGGCAGGTGAAGCCTTCAGGCAGTTTCTCACAGGTAGATCCCTGGGGGCAGTTGTGACCTCTGGGCAGTTCAGAGATCTTCATTTTACAGCAGTGCGGTTTTCCTTTCTTTGACAGCTGTGGCAGCACCAATCTTTCGAGCCTGCGTGACAGTCAGGCTTCATATTATTACATGCTCTGGTACAATCTCGATATACCTCACTTATGAATTTCACCCAGCGACATGGCGACCAGTTTATATTAAGGAACACTGGTGGGTGGCTCTCTTGGGGAGTCGGCTTCCTCTGGAACTCCTCACTCTGGGAAAACCGTGATCTTCTCCTAGATAGTCTTGTCTCCTGCAGGGTTACGCACACTCCATTCAGGCCTGTAGGCAGGCTTATTGGCTCTTTGAGCAAACCTTTAGGTTCTGAAGCAAAAAGTGGTAACTTCAGGTATTGGCCTGTTATTTCTGGAAACTGTCAGACAAACTCCAGCCATGGGTGCACAGCATCTCTTCAAGTACTCTGGGGAGCATTCCTTTTCTCGGTCAATGAGAACTTGAGACTGGAACACAGTGGATTGATTTAGATGGCACTTTTATACACATTTTCCTGAAGGGATCTGGATTCAGAACCAGTTTGGGTCTTCTAAATTACATTTTCAGGCTGCCCTCCAGAAAAAAACTTTGCACAAAAGTATGCTTCTCACAGCAGGCAGCAATGGAGCTGGTCCACCTAGGAGTATCTACAATATAGATAGAATAAAGTGCAAGTTATTTGCACCTGGATTTCATCAGCTTTCCTGAGATAGTAATTAAAGACAGAGAAAAGGGCAAGCCTGGCCTAGAAATCTCTCCTTCAACAACAAACTACAGTGCCACCCTTCACTTCTATTCAGTGCCTAATCTGTAAAAGAATGAGTGCTGGTGCCCACAGCTCTGTTCAGAAGCCTGTAGAAGCTGTTAAATGTTGGGTCTCTTTAATCCACTATCAAACTATCCCTACACCTTTACTACACTTCGCTCCCTGCTTTCTCCCTTTCTGGCTTTTTTCCCAATCTAATCTCTTCTTTCAAAGTTTGTGCATTTACCCTTTCTTGCTCACAGTCCATATCTGATGAGGAAAAAGAAGTGTTAGTGCTCAAAAAACGAGAGCCAGTGGTGCCCACTCACTCAAATTAAGGTCTTAAAGGAATGTCTAAAAGTAGCCATGTCTCCATTCTCCTCACGTCGGTGGCTGGATCTTCATGTTCCAGCCACAGGAATTCTAGCAATACACTTCCACTGTCTGAGGGATACTGTCCTCATCTTGTTTTTCTCCCTGAGTTTTATATAGCGCAGACTGGCCCCGAAGGTATCAGAGCACTTTACATGAGCACCGGTTCCATTGCAGACTGACACATTCACTTAGTTAGGCACAGGAAGAATCACAGAATGCCCAGAATCACAGAATGCTGAGCGTCCCTTGCCAAGACACAAACCCGGTTCCCCAACTAGGGCTAGGGGCTTTAGGGACTATAGGGAGGTCTTTAGGATCCTTAAATACGATACTTCCCCTTTGATAGTATTTGCCACAGCTAGATTTCTCCAATCTATGTGGTACACAAGATGTGCAATACTAAAACAGGAAGCCCATTCCTTGCACTAAGGGTTACTTTCTAGGAGGTATCATATTCTTCTTTTTGTTTCCACATATTTTTAGCAATTTTATATATCGACACTGGTGTATTTACTTGAAGTTTGTAATAACTGTAGGAACTGTTCGTATGAGATTTTTATTACAAGGTTTTAATTGGTTGACGCCCTAGCCGTTAGGCTGTCTTGTGCCACCCTAAACCAGGGGCATCCAAAATGGATTTCACAGTAGGCAGACTAACACCACATACAGAGTCCCACTCCCATACATGTGCTGCACAAGCAGTGCACCGATACACACATATGCACTCAGGACGACAGTGCAAGATTCAGTTTCACATCACAGAACCGTACAAGGGTGAAATCTGCAGACCATCCTCACAATGACACAGGAAAAAGGTATGGTCACACTGTAGATTCGTAAACACAGAGCGTTCTTAGGACCACTTAATGTGATACACACAAGGCATGGACAGTTGTCCACTGGCTACTAGGAGGGCATGTTTGGTGTCCCCCCTCCAGGTTACCATACAAGCTCTCTACCTCACACTATCAAATACAAATGTAAGCCTCTGTTATGTTATGATGGCTTAAAGAGCGCACGGCTGCCCCAGCAAAGGGGCGTGCCGGCACTGAAGCAGAAAACTGCACAGCTAGTGGCCAGAAAAAAACTTACAGCGGAGGGAAGAGGAATGTTTTGACAGTTTTACGAAAAGGCAGATCGGTCTTTACACTGCGGTTGGAAAAGGGCAGCGCACATGCAGCATGATGCCTGGGGCAAAAAAATAGTCAAGATATCCTTTTCACTCACAAATCCGGTACAAACTACAGGGGCATATGCCCATCTGCCAGACAAGGGACATACTTACCTGCACTTCTTGCCCGTCCTCCATGTTGACTGTAGACATGTTTTTTGCTTGCACTGGTTTAATAAAGCATGTAGCTACGCGAAGAGGCGTTTGATCAGGGAGGTCAAATCGGGCTCTACTACTAGCATTAGCATGGCGAGGGAGGTGTACAAAACCTTGATTAAGGAGGCGAGGGCCGAGTGGGAAGCCGCCAGGTGGGATAACATCCGAGTGGCATTGGGAGCATGAGATTTCAGGTATTATAGAGTCGGGTCAGCCGAGGGGAAGTCTGCCATCATCCCTAATCTAAGTGAAGACGTGTGGCTAGATCACTTTAAGCCCTTGTATTCATCTGGCTACAGTGACCACCACGAGGAGGCCGTAATGCAATCCAGTCCCACGGATTTGTCTCTCCTGGAAGGCCCGGCCTGGCCTGCCCACCTTGCTCTGTCCATGAAGTGCGGGTGGCCCTCGATAGTTTGAAATTAGGAAAAGCCCCGGGCCTGGATAGGATTCCAGGGGATCTCTACCGTAGTGAACAAAAGGTATGGGCCCCCTACCTTTGCGTTTATTTCAACGCCATTCTTCAGGGTATGGAGATCCCCAAAACCTGGCTGGGAGCTGAAATAATCCCCATCCACAAGAAAGCCTCCCCCCTTGACCCGGCTAACTACCGCCCCATAGGTTTGATCGATGTCCTCCAGAAATGTTTTGCCCGCCTTTTGTTATCTAGGTTGCAGAGTTGGATGGATGACCAACACATCCTAACCTCCCTTCAGGCGGGCTTTCGAGCAAAAGTTTCCACCATAGACCAACTGTTTAGATTACAGTTGGTCTTCTGGAAGACGGTCACTATTGGGGCGGGCAGTTTGTTTTTGATTTTTGAGGACCTTCGGTCCGCATTCGACCTGGTCCACAGAGATAAGTTGTGGGCTTTATTGCTGGCGATGGGTGTCCCCCCTTATTTGTGCCACCTATTTAAACGATTACACCAGGGCACATATGCTAGGGTGAGATATGGGAGGAGCGGGGAGTTGTTGGCCCCCTTCCCGGTAGAGAGGGGAGTAAGGCAGGGGTGCGTTCTGGCTCCCACCCTCTTCTCCCTTTTTCTCAATGGGCTAATAGACCATCTCTCGGGTGCTAAAGATCTGGAGTCTCCCAGTTTAGCTGGGAGACTGATACCTGCCCTAATGTTCGCTGATGACACTCTCCTGGTGTCAAAAACGTCAGGGGGTATACAGCGCACACTAGAGGCATTTTGTTCCTTTTGCCATCTGAGACATTTGGAGATTAATCTCTCGAAAACAAAGTTCATGGTCTATAACTATAAATTGCCTAATTGCCCCCACCCGCACATGAATGAAATAGTGTTGGACCGTGTGTCCACCTTTGAGTACTTGGGGGTCACACTGAATGACAAGATGGATTGGGGGTCCCACAAGGCCAGGGCCAACTTAAAGTTGGCCCAATCATCGGGTGGTATTTTAAAGGTTTTTAATGACACCTCATCGAAACTTCTCAGCCCGCCTCTTCAGATCTACAAGGCCCAGGCAAGAGGGGGCGCACTCTATGGCGTTGAGCTATGGGACCATACATCAGTTGCCTCTATGATGCTCACGGAAAATAGTTTTATTAGGCTTTTGCTCCGTCTGCCTATGAGCTCACCCTTGACCCCGCTGCGGTTGGACCTGGGTCTTGTACCAATCCAGGAGATCGTAGCTAATCGCCCTCTCCTGTATTAGAGGCATCTTTGGGCGACTCCTGAGCTTTCTAGTTATAGAGAGGACCTAAGAGACATTCTACAGAAGGGGACCCGGGGGAAAATACCTTGGTTGAATTATATCATGCACCTCTACCATGCTTTAAGTAGAGGAGACATGTGGTTGTCTCCCTAGGTCTCCTGTCCTCTGCTTTCAAAAAAACTACTAAATGTAGCTCTAAGGAGGTATAGCATGGAAATCATAACAAGTAATCCATTGACGGGTAGCCTAACGGATATTTTTTTGAACATTAAGGCTTATCCCCGCTTTGAAGTCTTTTTGGATGATATCCAGCCCTCCTTGGCTAAAAAACTTTATATCCAATTTAGACACAGTGCATTGCAATTGAGGGCGGTAACGTGCAAATGGCGGAACGCTTACCCAACGGCAAGTACATGCCCGGGGTGTTCGAGTGATAGTGAGACAGATCTGCATGTTTTGCTCTTCTGTCCCACTTACGCCAGGGCAAGAGAGAAATGGATTCTGCAGCTTTGTAGGGCTAGGGGCTTTAGGGACTATAGGGAGGTCTTTAGGATCCTTAAATACGATACTTCCCCTTTGATAGTATTTGCCACAGCTAGATTTCTCCAATCTATGTGGTACACAAGATGTGCAATACTAAAACAGGAAGCCCATTCCTTGCACTAAGGGTTACTTTCTAGGAGGTATCATATTCTTCTTTTTGTTTCCACATATTTTTAGCAATTTTATATATCGACACTGGTGTATTTACTTGAAGTTTGTAATAACTGTAGGAACTGTTCGTATGAGATTTTTATTACAAGGTTTTAATTGGTTTTTATTATTGTGATGTGTTACTGTGTACATATGGCCTTTTTATGGTATGTTACCGAAATACAGAACTTTGACTGACTGACATGTTTTTTGCTTGAGTTTGACTTGAAGACTGCACAATGTACAAGATGGTAGTTTACCTAAAGGATTACCTTTTTCTATAGTGGACATGACAGCTTTCTCTTCTATTGTTTAATGTTACCTTCCTAATAATGTGAGTATTTCGGGTTTAGGGAGAGACTCTTCATCTCTTCCATTGACAGTATGGGATTTACCAGTGCACAATAAAACTTGCTCGGTCTCCCTTTGTGCGTTACCGGCTGTTGCCCAACAATTTGAAGTCTGTGGTGTTCCTTTTTGGTCTTGGATACACTTCTTGAATATGACCAGCCATAACTAATCTTTCTTTGAGTTCTCCCTAGCAAGTGGACCCGTGAAAAGAGAGAAAGACCAAGGATGCAATTCCTCCTGACAAGAGAAAGTTTTGAATTTTAAGTAAAGCTATTGTTTGGTTGGCCCAGGCTCTCCATCTTTCCGCATGACTTCTCTCATGATCCAGGCATTTCGTGACAGTCTTCTGAAAGTTCCAAACATACAATGAAAGCCTACTGCAAGGCGGTACATCATATATGTTCATGCATATCCATCATTAAAATCTTGAGCAGTTATACTGCATACATTGCTTCCTAAGTAATATCTGCTAACAGCCAGATTTGTGCAGAATGAATTTTGTAGTGATCTTGGAGTTGCAACTCCATTCAGAACAACAAATATAGTAGGACCTTTGACAAAGCCAGTTGAAGAAATGCCAGAGTATTAATAAGCAAACAATAGAAACTGCCAAAGTTTATATCCTATCTACATACCTTGTAGCTATATGTCCATTACGAATTAACCAATTGACCAGTTCCTTTCCCACAATGCAGTTGGGGTGTGTCCGCAACCAATATCGGTGGTCTTGAAACTCCATGCCACTGCTATTGTGACATATTTTTTTCCACAGTTCCTTCAGCTGAATGGAGTCCTAAGGCATAGAAATTAATTCATATCAACAAAGATACTGTACTGTTCACTGTTTTATGGTAGAATCAAAAATTCAAACAAGAAACAGTGGTCAAATACGGTTGCATTAGATCACTGTTTCCTGCCTGGTTTTATAACTATTACCAAAAGGCACTCAGCCAATGTAGAAAAGCAGCTATCCCCTTTCACTTCAATTCTTGGTAACTGATAATAGAGGTAATAAGAAAAGTGAACAAATGGGGAAAGGCCTATTTATTCCAAGATCATTTCAGATAGTATAGGAGATTCTCCCAGTGAGAATGTAACATCACTAATACATGAACATCTCAGGCTGAAGAAAGGGTATGATATTTTGCTGGCATGATGAATCCCGCACATGAATAATATCTTCTGTTTCATTCCATACCTTCTTGTGTTTAAGCATTTCAAGAGTATTTACCTTTGCAATTCATGTTACTATTATGTTGATGAAACATTATGTGGCTAAAACATCTTCACACAAAAGATAAAATATGGGTGTGCAATGGGAGTGTTGATAAAATCGTCTACATGTCTTATGTACAAGTTGTTTACATTTAATACATATTTAGATGCTTCTTTTAAAACCAAGACTTACTACAGGCTTTGGTAAGGTATATGACTTACTATTGATGACAACTAACAAATAATGTATTGGCTTATACAATTATGAAAGAGATTAAACATGTTTACTGAATGCACTGAGCATCATCAATAGAGATGGGTATGTGCGCCTTAGTTATAAACTTCAAACTTATCCATGTAAGAGAGGGTCAAAAGAGGAAGTCAGCCAATGTCAGTATGGTATGCAATATTTTTCGAACAACTAACTGTACCAGAAGAATTTTTCTTTCATCATCGCTGGTATCTGCTTTAAGGTAGGAGCGACTGGCCTGGGGACTAACAGATGTCTCATAAGGTGGTACCATAGGAGAGCAGGAACGATCCAGTGACAGATTTGTGATGCTTGCTGATCTGAATGTAAAGAAAGAAATAATAATTATGCGTATTCAAATTAAACTATAAACAATACTCTGCAACCTCTGAAAATCCTTTCATATATATTGTTAAGGTCCTATTCACATGTTAACGCTAAAATAGATTTGAAGTCAAAGCAAATACTTTTAATACGGAGAGTTCTGCAAAGTAGCATAAACAATCTACATCTAAGGAAAGCAATAGTCATACTAGCATGTTTTATTACTAAGCAACAAGGGTTATGCGTATAACTTCAAAATTACGAACGAGTAAATTACCACCTCTTGACTCCATTTTGTGCGTGCTGGTCAGCACTGCGCTTGATCTTTCCAATATATCATAAAAAAACAATTGGTTCTGTCAGGTAAGAAAATTTCTTTACAGTTCAAAATATTTGTGTAATGTCAATAAATCTTTGATGAAAATGGAACACGTATGCCAAAAACAATTTTTAGGCCGTATCAAAAACTTTTTTTACTTTTCTTTTCATCAAACAATGCACATAATCAAAAATACAAAAGAGGGCTGTCTAATTATTCAAAAGGCGGAACGACGCAAGTGACAAATTTACAGTGAATGAAGTGCCCAAGTGACAGAAGGTGACCGAGTGTATATACATGAGAGTGAAGAGATTTTGTAGGGAAAAAAGAAGAACTTTTGCAGGTCCAAACAATATATGATTTCAGTATCTCAAGTCAAAGCACAAATTGCTTAATAATTTAAGGACAACAAGACATAAGGATGATTGGACAAAAGTATCTGTCGATGTTTCGACCCTAAGAAACGCAAAAGTAAGGGAATGTCATGGCTGGTCTTCTTCAGGACTGGGGGACAGGAGATAACAGCCTGAGAGGGAAAAGGAATTCAAATGAGAATGCATTTCAAAGGGTACTGGTAAAAGAATGTCGGCCAGATGTGCCGATAAAATCACCAAATCCATATGTGTTAATGGATTCTGATAATTTGAATTTGCACCACCATTCTATTTTTTTTTTTAAATCTCTTTATTAGCATCAGATTGGTCCGTGCAAGCATACAATCACATAGTAAACTGATTACAATGAAAACGTAAGTGATCATTATACAAGATAAGTAAGTGGAGGACGAGACCAACAATATTACAAGCATTGCAAAACATTCTAGAACTCCGATTTTCCTTTTTCTAGATCGTAATGAAAATCTCACGTGTGAAAAGTTGATGCAAAGAGATATAACCTTTTCCAAACATAACAAAAATGAATGAGCCTTCGCGACAGAGAGAGCGACAAGCAACACATCAATCATGAGCAAGGTGGCAGCAACATTAGCATAGGCAGACGAGGGTTGATGGAACGACAAATGAAAAGACTTGGGTAATGCAACGTGTCCAATCGGGGCAAAGCAGGCAATGAACGGAGGAGGAAAACAACCTGTACCCAACCAGCACACACCTCAGAATTAGCAGCTCACGTCTACCCCTTTCCAACAGTGTATACATGCTAAGCCCTTCAGAACGCAATAGTCAGCGCTCGACTGTACCACTAGAACCATCTAGCCCACCCCTTCCGGGACAATAGAACTAGCAGCTTGGGAGTGTGTATCTCGCGTTATCTTGCTAACATACTGTCGATATGGGCCCCAGATGTCGACCGGGCGTGAAGCAGTTGGGACCTGCGTGGAGTATTCCACACTATTGGTATTGCATTGGGCAAGGCTACGCAACCATGTCTTGGAGTCGGGGATTCTTTTGGACCCCCAGAGTAAAGCAATTTCCCGTTTTGCCAGCAAGAAACCTATGGCAGCAAGTTTCCGCGCGGCACGGGGGAACTCAGCGACATACCCAAGCAGCGCAAACTCTGGCCTGGGCTGCAGCTCGCACTCTAAAATGTCGCCCAAGATGCAGTGTACCTGTAGCCAGTAGTTGTGTAGCTTTGGACAAGTCCATGTAAGATGTGCAAAATCGGCATGTGGGGCTTTGCATTTAGGGCAGTAATGAGGTCTGGCCGGGTCGATTTTGTGGGCCAGCGCCGGCGTGAAGTATAGGCGCCTCAAAAATTTAAAATGTATTAGCTTATGCCTACTGTTGACGGATACCTCCTTAGTGGGGCGGCAACAGGCAGTCCATTGGACGTCCGTGATAGTAACTCCCAGATCGGTTTCCCATGCCGCACGGACCCTCGCGTCCGAAGCAGGAAGGGCCGCTATACAGAGTCCATACAACCTGGAAACCATATGGGCTCCCGTTTGTGACTGGAGTAGGAAAGTTAGCGCAGCCATGTCATCTGGCGGTAGTGGGAACGAGGAAAACTGCGCTCTAAGCATGGATCGCACTCTGGTCAGGACAAATGAATCCATAAACGTCCGGTCCGTGAAACGCGGATCCTCGGATACCGAAAAAACATGTCCGTCCGGGAATAGGTCTCCTATTGTGGCGAGCTGGTATTTGGACAACGTTTTGCGGACCACTGTCTCCGCGGTGATGGGGAGCCAGTGTGGGTTCGGTAGTGGAAGAGCCGGAGAGTACAACACGTCTAACTGGAGCAGTCTACGTAATTGCATCCAAGCCCACGATGTAGTGGACACAGTCTGTATGTCTAGCGGGTCTCGGGGTAAGCCTTTGGGCAATATTGAATTGAGGGCAAGCGGTAGTACCAAGTCTGCTTCAGGCCTCAGATATGGGATCCGAGCGTCTGGATGGAACCAAGGATGTGCATAGGCGCATTGCGCGACTAGGTAGTAAAGATAAAAGTCTGGCACTCCAAAGCCACCTCTTTCATAAGGCAGTGTCAGGATGCGCCACGAGACTCTCGGGTTCTTGTCTCCCCACACCAACCGCAGCAAAAGAGAGCGGAGTTGGGTGAAGAAGATTTGAGTGAGCGGGATCGGTATGTTATTAAATAAATATAGAAACCGGGGAAGTATAATCATTTTGATTATGGCGATACGGCCAGCCATCGAGAGAGGGAGGCGAATCCAACGCGTTATATTATCCTCCAGAAAGTCCAACGCCCGGCCGTAATTCAGACGAATCATGGATACCGTGTCCAGATGAATGTGGATGCCCAGATATTTCACCGAATCAGCATTCCACTCAAGCGGGAACGGACACTCCCAGCGGGCAGTGGAGGGGGTGAGTGGAAAGATGTCGGATTTGTGCCAATTAATACGAAGGCCAGAGTACTCCCCAAAGCGTGTCACCTCTAGCAGCAAAGGCGCCAGATTGGTCTCCGGAGATCTGACATATAGAATGGTATCATCTGCATAGAGGGAGATGAGTACCGGACCCGTCCGAAACTGGAGCCCGCGGTGTAGGTGGCGCTCCTGAAAGTGTCGTACCAAAGGGTCCATGGCCAGAATATATAGTAGGGGGGACAGGGGGCATCCCTGTCTGGTTCCCCGGGAAAGAGGGAAGCTATCAGAGAGCGTGCCATTAAGGCGCAGCCACGCTCTAGGTGCGGTATAAAGCAGCTCGACCGTGGAGACAAACAGTGACGGCATGCCCATCCGGTTCATGACCGACAGAAAAAACGACCACTCCAGGGAGTCAAACGCCTTCTCGGCATCCAAGAACACCGCAGCCGCCGGTGTACCTGGGTCTATTCTGTGGAGCACAGAAAACAGCGTCCGTAGATTAAAGGAGGTGGATCTATGGGGGACGAATCCGGACTGGGCCGGCGAAATGATAGATTCCATAAGTAAAGACAGTCGTGTTGCAAGGACTTTTGCCAAAATCTTGTAGTCAAGATTGAGTAAGGAAAGGGGCCTATACGAGCCAAGCCTCGTGGGGTCCCGTCCCGGCTTAGGAAGTAAAATGATGACTGCTTCTCGTAGTGTGGGAGGCAGACTCCCGGTCTCGAGCGCCTCCGCATACACCTCAATCAGGCGCGGTACCAGTTCCTCTTTGTATTCTTTATAAAAGTCGGCCGAAAAGCCATCTAGACCCGGCGCCGAGGAGCCCTTCAATGCATCAATGGCTTCCACAACGCAGTCCGGATCGATAGGCATCGCCAGAAATTCTTGCATGTGTTTTTCCAGGAATACCATAGAGATCTCGTCGATATAGGGGCCTGGGTCGCGACAGTCAGCAGTCAGAGTGGAGGTGTACAATTCTTTGTAGTAGGATAGGAAGGCATCGCAAATGGCAGGGGTGGTCTGGTGACGAACACCCAGTTCATCCACCATGTCAGAGATGTATGAAGCCTGGCGGGGAGGACGGAGCAATTGGGCCAAGAGCTTGCCAGGCCTATCTCCCTCTCCGTATTGTCTAGCTGAGTGTTGTGCGCAGAGATATGTCAGTTCCCTTTCTGCCATGTCCCTGAACTCCTGCAGCAGCTCCAGCCTTTTCGCCTCTATCCTACCGCCTGTGTCTGTGAGCGCGTCCACGTCCAGCGTGGCAATTTCATTCTCGATACGTGTCAGGGAGGCACGGATCTCGCGCAGAGCCCCTACGTGTTTATTGATGCAAACCCCTCTAATAGTGGCCTTGAATCCCTCCCACAATGTAGCCCAAGTGTCCACTGTGCCCTCGTTGAGCTCAAAATACTCCTCAATTGCAGTACGAACGTCTTCTTTGAAGACCGGATCAGCTAACGCCTTGCCAGGGAAGCGCCATTGTTTCTCATATCCTCCCAGCCTGGGAACCAGTAGGGTTAGCACAATGGGAGAGTGATCAGACATCGTGCGTGGGAGTGTCGAATGATCTCCTACCCAGCCGGCCACCCCTGGGGAAAGAAGCCAATAGTCGATTCTGGTGCTAGTGTTGTGATATCCAGAGTGATGGGTATAGGCAGGTGCGTTAGAGTGTAAACGGGCCTCGATGTCAATTAGTGGGTAGTGCGTGCACATATCTGTCAGCACAGCGCGTGAGCGGGGTTTACTATCAGGGGAAGAGGAAGTACTGTCTCTGGTAGGGTTCATCAACAGGTTAAAGTCGCCCCCTATCACTAACATGTCAGTGTCCAATCGTAGCAGAGCATCCTGGAGATTCTGAAGAAGGCAGGGGAATCTGAATTGGGACCGTATACCCCAACAAAGGTGATCTTGAAGCCAAGAAGCATCCCTGTAACTATAACATATCTGCCATCCTCATCAAATATACTAACTGAGTGCACAAATGGGACGCGCCTATGTATCAGTATCGCCACCCCCCTCGCGTATCTGCTATAGCTAGAGAAAAACCTGTGCATGCCCCAGCTTTTTGCAAAGGAGGAGGAGTCAGACCTCACCAGGTGTGTCTCCTGCAAAAACAATACATCCACCCCATGTCGCGCAGCGTAGTTTAAAACCTGCCGTCTCTTTCTCGTGTCATTTAAACCTCGGACATTCCAAGACATGAGGGTAAGTCTGGAAGGACCAGACCGCTGCCCTACCTTAGCCATTCAAATCCGAATGAATCATAGTAAAACATGTGTGTGCAGAACCGCCGCCTCCCTCCCGCAAAACAGGCATCATTCATAGAGAAAAACAGAGCATTTCCACAAACATTAGAACCAGAGCATAAAACAACCCTCCCCAACCTCCCCCCACCCAGCCACTCCTTAAGCCCTAGGAGGCTATTCCCACCCCGAAGAAGAAAACCAGTATCAACAGACAAAAACAGTTGTCCAGTAATGTACCTGAAAAATAAAGACAAAGTAAAAGAAAAGTACAGTACGGCTCGTGCCATGGGGGTTGGCAACGCTCCGCCATGCGAGAACCGCAATCGGGGCAACATTCAATTCTCAACAAGTATATAAAACACTGCAAAAATTAGCAACATCATGAGATGCATAATACTGAAGTAAATGGCCTGTCAAGGAAAAGATAGTGCAGAAACAAGTCAACCCTGTCCGCTCTCAGCAAAAAGGTCAGCACTAGCCTGCGAGTCCGTGTGTGGCGGAGATCTTTGGGCATCGCCAGAGTTTCGAGGCGACCCCGTTTTTGTAGGCTCGACAAAAGTCCTGTGCCTCCGCAGGGGAGTCAAAAATGCGAAACCTGCCATCCACGTCCACTCTGAGCCTGGCAGGGTACAGCATTCCGTAACGTAAGCCCAGTTTGCGCAAAGCAGCCTTGACACCAGTGTACTTACGGCGCGCATCTTGGACCATGATTGTGAAGTCCGGGTAGAAAGAAAGCACATCACCCTGCCACCTAACCTCGCCCGCCTCTCTGGCAGCCTTCAGCGCCGCGTCCCTGTCTCTGAAGTTCATGATTCTGGCTATAATGGGTCGGGGCGGCAGACCTGGATTAGGCCGGGGCCCCAGCGATCTATGTGCGCGCTCCACTACGAAGCCAGCTGTGAACGTGTCTCGACCAAAAAGTTTGATTAGGAGATGCTCCACAAAAGTGTCAAAGCGTCCGGTAGCCGTCGTCTCCGCCACACCAATTATTCGAATATTATTGCGCCTACTGCGCGCTTCCAAATCTTCGTTCTTAATTGCGACGTCTTTAAGGATCTTTTCCACGCGCTCCAATCTTTTCAGCGTCGACGCAGCTCCATCTTCGATGTCGGAGACTCTGGATTCAGCCAAGTCCAGGCGCCTATCGTGCAACTGAATCGTCGCGCCCATGTCCGCCATTTTCTTTTCGAGGGTATCGAAGCGGGAGTCCAAGGCCTTGAATCCTGCACGCATCTCACCCATCATCTCAGCGACCAGACCAGCGGTGTCGTTCGCCGCCGCCTGGCCCCCGGTGTCCGCAGCAGATGTAGGCGAAACCGCAGCCGTACGGAGGGACGCCGTACCGAAGGTAAGCCTCTTCTGGGTGGCATCTTTCTTAACCATGTTGGAAATGGTGGCGGGCAGGTCACCAGCACCGCAGGACCCAGGACAGCTGCGACCAGTCAGAGTGTCGAGCACAGTCCCAGGACACCCCGCCAACAAGGCGTTCAGGCCGGGACCAATGGATCAGGGGCCCCCGATACCTCCTCGCGGCAGGGCAGGTCCGCACCGCAGAGGCCTCAGAGACGCCAAGGCCAAGTCACGCAGTACCAGGGGGTCTCCGTGTCGGGGTGGCCACCCCGTCTGGAGCAAAGCGTTAGAGGCCCCTCGTAGTAAGTAGGGCCAGAAGATGGCCGCGTCGAACACTCAGCAGCAGCCGGTAGGACCAGGACTCCGCCAAGACCGGTAGCAAATGGCAGCGTAGTAGGGGGACCAGGCACTCAGGTCAACGAGACACCTTCAGCAAAATTGGGCAAAGTCACACAGGTGATGTAGCCAGCGCCGGACTTGCAAGTGTGCATAGACGTGTGGCAATGGTGGCCGGTGGCAGCAGCATGTGAGCAGGAGAGCGTGTAGTTCCCGGGCCTGCTGGGGGACAGACGTGGGTCTGGGGTGCGCGTTAGCGGTGGGGGCAAAGGTGACGAGCCCCCACCGAGTGCAGCGATGCGTGGCCTCCCAAAGAGCGCCTCAGAGCCCGCCAGTCGCACCCCCCGTCACCCACCACTCAACCCCGGAGCCCGCCGCCCGCCCGCCACCGCACGCCCCAGGCAGTCTCCAAAAATCGAGGCCCCGGCTCCCAAGGCCGGACCAGGCCGCGAGAGCCGGTCGCGTACCGAGGGACCGCCCCTCCACCAGCGGAGACCACCGGGGCAAAGCAGCGGGCCCGGGAGAGCCCTACAGCGACCCCAAGGCCGAGGGGGACAACGAAGAGGCAACCAAAAAGACTCACCAGGCGCTCCGGCGCTACAGAGTAACGTCTCGCGAGGCACAGCAGGCCTCAGCACCCCTCCGCTGTTCCGCCCGTTCTCGCTGTCCCCCGGCCTCCAAACTCGGTCAGCTGCATCAGGTGGTGTTAGGGGTCGGTGTCAGGCATTTCCCGACCCCAGCGCAGTGCCGGATCTCCTGTGAATGGCCCCGGTCCCTTCTCGCTCGGCGGAGCTCTACAATCAGGCGGCCATTTCGTTCGCCTGCGTAGCCACGCCCCCCGCACCACCATTCTATTCATGAAGTAGGCGAGAACATTTTGACGAAGGACTCTTAATTAATGAAAGAAAAGAGGGCCTAGTTAGTGTGAACTTGGACTGATTTAGTAATCAGTGGTCCCCCGGCTGCTCCAATTACTGCTGAAATACCTAGGTCTATCAGGGAAGAAGGTCCGCCTCAAATATTATGGCCCATCTTAGCTCCATGTGGGGATAAGAGCATGCCTCTAAACAAGAATGAAACTACCCATTACACTAATGTAATTAACCAGAAAGTTTAAACTGAAATGGAATTGTCTAAATCGAATATATTATTTTGGAACATGGCTGGGCTGCGCCAGAAGGTGAAAGATCCACAATGGGTCGCCTTTAATGGAGACTTTTTAATATTGTGTTTTAAAGAGACTTGGACAATGAACGAGGTGCACATAAATGGACATAAAACCTACCACACTCCACCTGTGAACTCAGTGTGTGGTAGAAATAAGGGGGGGGGGGGAAATGCACCTACATTTCCACTAGTATAACTGTCAACTGGATTAATTTTAAAATCTTCAAAAGATTTTACCAAGTCTTGCTATTGTATATGGATAAAAAGCGTTCTGTGGCTCTTGTAAACATTTACAATAATATTCCCAAAGAGCAGCTAGGCCATCACCTGGGTGAATTAAGGAAAGATATCTGTAATATACAAGAAAGCTCTATGGATGACCTATGCATTATTTGGGGTGGGGATTTTAATGTTAGTGTTTGTCAGTAAGCTGTGAAGGGTATTTGTGGCGTTTGTTCGGAACAAGATGTGGAGTCTGCACACTTTGCTCCTATTGCATCTGGCGATCTGCTTAACATTATTGTGTATCAATTTGACTCAGGGATCGAAAATGAACTCTGCACCCCATAGTCCCATTTAAGAACACTTTTAATGGCAGAGGACGAGGCTCCATTATTAGTTTAATTTTGATCACAAAGATGCATACTAACAGGGTGATCGTACAAATACAATGAGTGATCATTTCCCAATAAGTCTCTCTATTTGCCTACCATTTGATACACCGTACAGGGGGCCCCAGGAAGAAAGATTCCCTTTCGAACCCACGCTTAAAAGACTAAATGGGTATACCCTGAGTTGGACAAAAATTGACCCAACCTTATTATTCAGTTAAATAATAAATAACTGTAAGAACAATGTGGCGGTTTTCCTTGATGAGTTGGCGACTGACTTGGAGGTCCTAAACTCATTTGCTATTATTGCAAAAGGGATTAGGGACCTATTGACAGTGCATATTAGGGAAAGGAAGACTAAGGAACAGGGATGGTTCGATACAGGCTGCACCAAAGCACATACTAACTTAAAGAATGTACAACATAGACGAAATAGTAGCCAACAGGAAAGAAAAATGGCCAGGGCCACCTACAAACTAGCGCTAAAGGAACATAAAGAAACATTAAGAGTGCAGGCCTGGCAGGCTCTGCGCGAGGCATGTGAACTCGGAGATAATAACACTTTCTGGAAGGTGGTTAATGCTCCTTTTTTAGCACCTAGAGATGCACCTTCAGTAGAATTAGCTATTACTGAAAGCTCTTGGGTTGAACATTATACCAACCTATATAATGAAGTCTAGCAAATTGAGGCCACAACTGAGTGGGACTCGCCCATTTTAAATGATGATTCTTCTCCGTTCCCCTTGGATCTATGTTTTACTCTGCAAGAAGTTGTATGTGCCATTAATGAAAGTGCTGCTGGTAAATCCCCTGGACCAGACGGTGTCCCAGCAGACGTGTACAAGTCTAATCTACCTTTCTGGGGACCCATGCTAAATCATGTATTAAAAGCTTGTTGTCAACAGGGTTTGTTACCATCATGGTCGGATTCTATAGTGGTCCCGATATTTAAAAAGGGGGATCGCAATAGTCCTACTTGCTACCGACCAATTTCCCTGCTGGATTCCTTTCTAAAAATTACAGGTTGCATCATTTTAAATAGGTTACAGTCCTGGGCGGAAGAGAAAGGTGTTCTTTCTAAATTTCAGTACGGCTTCCGTCAGGGTATGGGGACCATTAAACAGGGTCTGAATCTAAACCTTGTGATCGGTAAATATACACAAGCAAAATGAGAAAATTATTTTTAGCCTTTGTTGATTTAAGCTCTGCTTTTGATTGCGTGAGTCACAACAAACTATGGAGAATACTAAAAGAAATGGGCGTGGAAACAACTCTTATATCTTTTATGAGGCAGTGATATACGGATGCTGGTGCTAGAGTTCGCTATGGTAGGCAGGGCGAATGCACAGCCAAATTTCCCATTAGTAAAGGTGTAAGGCAGGGCTATGTGCTTGCCCTCTTACTTTTTAGTTTGCACATAAATGACTTGGGACATTTTTTAGCTGCAAAATGCCGGGACATCCCCATCATTGTGCCGGCATTGTTGTACACGGATGACGCGGTTTTAATGACGCGTATCCAATGAGGCCTACAGAGAGTTTTAACGAGTTTTACATTATTTATGGGTGCAAGGGGTTTGAAAGTAAATACCTCAAAAACACATATCATGAAATGTAGTAATAATAGTGCAAGGTGCCGTGTCATTTTTATTGATAATACAAAAGTAGACTGTATTAATAGATTTCCATACCTTGGAATTCAATTTGATTACCGAGGGACCTGGCGACCTGCTGTGCAGGCAAGACAATTGATGTTTATTAAGATGATTGGTGTGTTGTCTAATTTTGCTAGAAGGCTAGGTAGAAGACCAATCCCAGAATTAATATTGATATATAAAGCTAAGTGTCTATCTACAGCTATGTATGGAGCAGGCATTTGGGGCTACATGGACGTGAACCCCATCCAACTAATAGAAAACGCATTTACAAAGTATCTACTGGCCGTCGCTTCGAGCACGGCAAACTATGTCACTGTGAACTTGGGCTGACTTGTATAGCAGATCTGGGCAAAATGGAACTGATTTTACTGTGGCACAATGTAGGAAGAGACTAACTTTAACCGTGAGGAGATTAGGGATTGCTTGAGTATAGAGATGGGGTCCTCTATCCCGTGGCTAAATTACATAAAAAAATTCACGTGTGATATTGACCACCCAGAATATTTTGAAAATCCAGACAGTATCACCAAACTGATGTAAGTCTTTAACCCCTTCCATGCTGATGACGGCCCCCATCCGTCATGCATCACGGTGGGCGTGTGCTGATGACGGCTGGGGGCTGTCATGATCCCGCCCACTCTTTAAAACGGCCGCATAGCGCGAAAATTCGCCACGCATGCAAGGGGTTAAAAGCACTTACAAATAGACTCACCACGGAGATTGTTAAACTATCAGTCATCATGCTATGCTATCCAGCCATACCTAGTTTGTGTCCCTTGGCCCTATGAAGGATGCTTTTAACACGATTTCACTTGGGGATCATACATAGATTGGTGAGTTTCCCCATTACTAATGATTGGTCGAAAACATTAGGTGCCTGCCCATGTGACGCTATATCACAACAATCTACATTACACATCACCCTATTTTGTCATTTTTATTTGCACCCAAGAAAAAGATTTTTAAAACCAGTTTTAAAAAAGATGGGACTGAGAATGTCGTATAGCGTTTTTAGCGATGCAAAGTTTAGATGATGAACTTACAATTTTAGCTGTCGTTTCTTTTCTGAAAAATGTTATGAACTATAGTACATTTTTATGCAAATAGCTGAGGTATGACTATTTTTAATTATCATGAAATCATTTCCTTGTAAAAAAAAGTGTTTTTAGAAAGAATGTCTAGTATAGTGCTTTTATGATTTAAAAATTAAATCGAATAATGCTATCTTTGATTTGTGTTAACTAAACCAGGCTCAACCATATCCAGTAATTATAAATCTTGGGTCCACTATCGCATGCACAACACTATTTTTGTTCCTTTCCCCAGACACCGCACCTCTTGGAGGGTCACTGTTTACTCCCCGATAGGCTATTGAGAGAAAGACAGTTACTGGTAGCCTATTTATAGGAAGTGGCACAGGCATATTTTCTATACCCCTAGGATAAAGTTCTGAATAACTTGTCTGTGAATCTGTGCAGAAGTGCAGACTAACTTCTGCATGAATGCATTGTATGATTGTACTTATGTGTGATGTACATAGAGGCAACATACGAAAGGTCATTTGTAAGGAGTGTGGGGTAACCTGCAAGTTATCCAGTCCTTACCACCCACAAACCAATAAGGTTGTTGAAAGGTTCAAAAGGACCCTAAAGTGTATGATTGTGGGACATTCAGAGTTCATGAGGTGGAAGTAGACATGCCTTTTGTTTGCCTACAGAGAGGTATCACAGAAGGGAGATGGCTTTAGCCCCGTTGAACTTCTGTATGGGCAACCTGTGAGAGGACCTCTCAGGTTGGTGAAGGAGGGCTGTGAGCAAGGTACCAGGAGGCTCCCCAGGATATGGTTAGCTACATGCTGCACTCCAGACAGCCCGCTTACGGAAACTTAAGGAGAATCTGGAAGCCAGGACATGAAACAGCATAATGACCAGAATAAGACTCCTGTCGAGTTTCAGCCTAGTTTCAACCCTTTTGTCGAGTTTCAAAAAGTATAAGTGATGGAGCCAGTGGAGCCCAGGGACTAGCAAGACTGTTGATCTGGGCCTTAGGAGGAGTGCAAGAGTAATGTCACCTACTTGGTGGACCTCAAGACTCCCAGGTACCTTTGAAGTTAAGTCATATCATTCACCTCAAGCCCCACTTTGAGAGGTCTGAGCTAACCATGTTCCTAGTCACTGTTGATGGGGTGGAAGAGGAGAGAACATCTCCCGATCCCTTTTCATCTAAGGCGCAGGATGAGTCAGGGAAGGTGAAAGCCTCTCCCCTACACTGACTCAAGTCCAATACAAAGACTGCCCCCAATTGCTAGGACAGTTTGCCCCTCTATTCTCCCTTGCCCCAGAACTTACTATATGATGTACCCATGATATTGATACTGTGGACAGCTTGCCTGTGAAGAGTAAAATGTAGAGGTTTTCTAACAAGGTGAGAGCCAGCATTAAGGAGAAAGTCTCCAAGTAGCTGGTGCTAGGGACTAATGAGCTCTCAAACATCCCTTGGTCCAGCCCAGTGGTGTTGGTCCCCAAGAGTGCACCTCTAGGTGTCACAACCAAACCTAGGTTCTGTGTGGACTACCGTGGGCTCCATGCAGTCACCAAGACTGACACACACCCCAACCAGTGAGCTCAAAGATTGGCTCGGAGCTGCCAAATTGTCCAGCACATTTGACTTACCATCTGGGTACTGGCAGATTGTATTCTAAACCCCAGAAGGGCACTTTCGGTTCTGGGTAATGCCATTAAGTTTGAAGAATGCCATGGCCACCTTCCAGCAGCTGGTCAACCAGGTCCCGGCTTGGTCAGATAAGTTCAGTACTTCACACCTGGATGACACTGCAATCTTCAGTTCTAGCTGGCAGGAACACCTGTGCCACCTCAAGGAAGTGCTTCAGGCTCTGCAGAGTATGTGCCAGATAGGGCAAGAATAAGTGGTCTGCTTGGGTCACCAAGTGGAAGGAGACAAGGCGCAGCACCTCCAGGCCAAAACTGAAACCATTCTGACTTGGCAGCCCTCCAAGACCCAGACAGAACTGAAAGCCTTCTTAGGCCTCACTGGCCTCTACAAGAGATTTGCCAAGGGAAATAGCACCATTGTTGTCCCTTGAAAGAGCGGAACCCCAAGAAGCAGCAACATCAGGTGATCTGGACAGAGGTGTGACAGAAAGCTTCTGAAAACCTGAAGGAGGCCATGTGCACAACACCCGTGGCTCCAAGCCCTTAACTTCTCCCAAGAATTTGTTGTGGGCTCAGATGCCTCAGAGCATGGCAATGGGGCCGTGCTCTCACGTCTAAACGAAGAGGTCCTAGATACATTTGTAGCCTTCATCAGTAGAAGGTTACTTCTCAGGGAACAAAGGTGGAGTGCAATAGAGATGGAAGCCTTTGCTGGGGTCTGGGAATTAAAAAAGCTAAGACAATACCTGTTTGGTACTCACCTCCAGGTTAGGACAGACCTAAGACCCCTCAGATAGTAAATGAAGATGAGGGGGGAGAACCTCAAACTGTTGAGGTGGTCCATCTCCTTACAAGGAATGGACTTTGCGGTGAAATACCGTCCTAAACAGACCACACCAATGCTGATGGTCTCTCCAGGTCTATAGCCTTAGCGAAAAGAACTCCCAATGGGTTGAGAAGCCCTCCCCACTTTCAGCTAGTGAAAGGGGGGGGGGGCACACTCGTTAGCCCTGTCATCCTTGGCATGGCGTTCCCTACATTTTTGCCTTCAAGTCTCCTGTTTTGCTAACTTGGTCTTTGCTTGCCTTAGGATTCTGGGCACTTTACCAGTTATAACCAATGCTAAATCACTTGTGCTCTTTCCCGAAAATGTAGTAACATTGGCTTATCCACAATTGGCCTATTTTTACTTATCTAAGTCCCTCTAAAAAGTGCAAAACGTGCCCAGGGCCTGTAAAGTAAATGCTACAAGTGGGCCTGTAGCACTTGTTGTGCCACCAACTTAGTAGCCCTTTAAAAATGGCTCAGATATGCCACTGCAGAGCCTGTGTATGCAGTGTAAGCTGCCATGTCGACCTGGCAAGTTAAACCGCTTAGCAAGCACAATTGGATGATGGACGGAGTGCTGAAACATTTCAATCACTCACCCTCAATCAAGAAATACAAGTTTAATCAGTTGTTCTTTTGCTCACCATGCCACCCCAGTTTGGGCACAGCTATAAGCAAATCAGTCCTGACCCTGCTCCTTAAGGGAACAGTCGAGCCCCAACTGCCATGCGAGTTCATTTCTGGACCGGAAACAAGTATCCTGGGACGTGCTTTGGGGTACAACCCCTCCTCAACCAGGCTAGCTTGAATCCAGTAGCACAGCAAGCAAGGGACCCACGTCTGGGAATACCCACGGCCAATGAGGGCAAACATAGCAAACACAACAAGATGATGGGCCGAGAGCTGAAACCTTTTAACAACTCACTCCCAGTCAAGAGATCTGGGGTTAATCCAGCTTTCAAACCTCTTGCCAGGCTCAAACTTTCCTTTTTGATACAAATAGGTCACCCCTAGGGTAGGCACTGGACAGCATAGAGGGCAGGGTGCAAATTTATTTAAAATGTAGGACATGCACTTTATAGTTTTATGTGGCCTAGTAGTGAACAATTCTCAAATTTGTTTTTCTTTACTTAAAGGACTATATCTCCCATAGGATAACACTGGGATTACATGATTACATTTTAGAAGTGTAATTCCCATGTGGGAAGATATAACTGGATCGAGTTTGGGTTCTCTGAAATCATAATTTAAAATCCTAACTTATAAAGAAGTCGAATTTTAAATTATAAATCTGAAGATGCTACTCTTAGAATATGGGTGCTACAAACTGGGGTCTTTAGTTGGCAAAGGTATGCACCTTGTCCAAGTAGGGACCCTTCCTTCGAGTCAGGGTAAGGAGGTTACACTTTTAAAATAACCCCTGCTCACCTCCTTGGTAGCTTGGCACGAGCAGTAAGGCTTATCTCAAAGGCAATGTGTAAAGCATTTGCACATAACACACAATAATACAGTGAAAACACTACAAAAGGACACCACACCAGTTTTAGAAACATATCTAATATTTATCTATATAAAACAAGTCCAAAAAGATAAAAATCCAACATATAGTAATCAAAGTATTATTATTAAACAAATTCAGCAGTTCAGGCTGACCATGTCATCGCAGGTAAGCTAAGGACATCAAGATGGCCGCCGTGCTGGAGCTCTACAACAAAGCTCCGGGGTTAGGGATCACTTGATTGTGAATATCCCTGTCTATGCCCCCCATCCATCCCTCTACACATCACCCCTGCATAAAGAATTTCGCCAGCAACGCAACCTACTTGAAGATCTGGACGCTCCCTGGGAATCACCTCTGAATCAAGAGGGGATCGGAGCTTCCCGAGTCTAGGCTGGAGCCGATGCCAAGTCCTGTCGCAGCTGCTGCAGGATGGCTGGTCCTTCACTGTGCATCAGCTCTCCTGGTTACGACGTAGAGCTCTGGGCAAAGCGAGGTGAAGACCCCACCTCACCCCACCCGCCGCCGCTGAGAACGTTTTAGTGGTGCAGGCTCGAGGATCCGATCCGTCCCAGAGTCCATCATTGCCTCTGCAACCACACTGCAGTTGCGGCGTTGAGCCTTAGGCAAATGAAGGAGAACACAGGAGTGACTGTGGCACGAGGCTGAGGTCGCGACGGCCGTCATTTCCTGGCAGCATGGAGCGAACTGGTGAGACAAGCGGAGGCTCGGCTGGGAGGAATTGGACGTCTGCTTGCCGAGGGAGGTGCTGCAGAGGGCTTCCCTTGCTGGCTGAGACCCCCTTGCGGCCCGATAGCACTACTTCGTTTACCCTAGAGAAGAAATAAATTCAGCGGTGCCTGACTAACATGGCGCCCGCGGTGGACGCCATGCCTTGTGGGAGCACTGGGTCCCCTTACACGTCAGCAGATCAGCACTAGAGGAGGAGAATCTCCTGCTACCACATCACTGGAGTGCCTTGCAGTGCACAGCTCTAAAGGGGCATAGGGACCCAGTCTGCAGTATCAGTGGTGACTTAATGATCCCCGGCTCCACCTGACTCCAACATGGCGCCCATGCTGCTGCAGCTACAGGAGGGACAGTGGTGGCCCACTCCAACTGATGATCCACTTCCTTCACCACCAGGGAAGCTCATGATTGCTCATAAACCCAATCCTGGGAACTGGCTTATCTCCAACAACAAGGGGCATGAGCATCACTCTGCGCCTGACCCCAAACTGGCTGTCACTGATCCCATCCCATCCCATCCCATCAGGATACTGAATCTGTGAACCTACCTCTGACCGGAGACCTAGCATTTTGACCGATGCCCGGTGGAGCTACTTGATAGCTAAAGAGGAGATGGGCTGTGGACTACCCCTTCAGCTGTCACCTACCCAGTTGGTCTTTAGACAAAACTTACTTTGTCTCTCTGTTATATTCTCCCTACTACCCCTTTACTCTCCCCCTTTCTCCTTTACGCTCTATTCATTCCTCCTCTTTGCTCTTTAAGTGTTTTGCCATTGAGACCTGGCTGTTTGGCTGATGCCCGGTGGAGCTAACCAATAGCTAATGAGGAGATGGGCTGTGGACTTCCCCCTAGGCCGTCACCTACCCAGCTGGACTTTGGGCAGACTCTCCTTCGTCTCTCCGTCCTATCTACCTCCTGCCCCTTTACCCCACCCCCTTACCCTTCTAAGTTCCATTTATTTTGTCTTCTACTGTCTTGAAATGTTTTTCCAGTGACTGATGTAATTTAGTAATTTCTGTGGAACCTTATGTAAAGCGCTCTGATCCCTCCGGGTCTAGCCAGCGCAATATAAAATTCAATTAAAAAAAAAGTGTCGGAAAGACCCACAAACAGTATATTGGAAATGCAGGGTGTCGTGCACATTGCAATGAACTCTGGAGAGGCAGTGTCGGCAAGCGGCAGTCCCGGAGGTCGGTGACTAAGTCAGTGGGACCTTGAAGTCACAAGTGTTGCAGGTCAAACTTTGACGTTGAAGTCAGTGTCTGGAGGCATCAGGGCTGCGGTGCGAAGTGGAGCGGTGCAGCTTACGGTGACCTCAGGTCGGGGTGCAGGCAGCGGCTCGGTGACAGCGTCCAGCAGCATTTGTAAGATCAGGGTTGCAGAGAAAAGAGGTCTACGTTGAGAAGTAGGGTGGTGCGAAGTAGGGTGGTACTAGCAGGTCACGGTGCAAGCAGCGGCATTGTTGCTGAAGCGTTGTCAGCGGTGGACTATCTGGAGTCAATGGCACCAGTATCGCTGAGCCATGGCTGCTCTGTGGGACAGGGCAGTGTGTCAAGTAACTAACAAGCAATCCCCACAGGCAGCAGTTTCTATAATGGCATGGAGTGTCATCTGGGATACTAGGGCATTGATGTGAAGCGAGGCGAAGTGCAGGTCAATCAGGTCACCGTGCAAGCAGTGGCTCGGTGGCAGTGTTGGTGATACCAGGGTTGCGGGGCGAAGCGGGCGGTGCTCTCTGCGGTCATGGAACCAGCAGCGGCATCGCTGATGGCATCTGGTTGCTTTTTTCTCTGTGGCAGCTGAAATACACAGTTCCTGATGCGGGGACCCAGAGGATGGTGAAATCTTTGGTGTGCCTGAGACTTCCAACAGGAGACAAGCTCTAATTCAAGCCCTTGGAGAAACTTTGATCGCAGGATTCAAGAAAGTTCAGACCAGACCTTTCACTGCTAAAGACAGAAGGCCAACCCAACAAATCAACAAACAGCAAAGGGGCATACCTGCTGCTTGCAACTCTTCCAGCTCCTTGTCTTGGCAGGGTCCTTAGTCCAAAAGTGAAATACATTTTAGAGGTTTTAGGTCCCCTACTCTCTGAGCTCAGTAAAAAACAGTTTCCATAAAGGCTTTAATTACTGGAACTTTGCACAAAGATCAATAATGTGTGTTTTGCAAATATGCAGCTACTGCTGCAAGGTGCAACCAAATAGATGTGTAGGCTAGACCAGCTTGCTATAAATGCAAAAGATAAGATATAATATTTTGTACAGAAACATATAGAGGATTAATGTTGTTGTTGTTACAATAGACAACACATTTCTTGGATTTAGCCCGATAACAAGCTCTGGTGCAATGCTTTCTTTCTTCTTTAAGAATAGTCTTACAATCTGGTGGTAAATTTAAGTATCCAAACTCTATTACTTCAGGAGCCAAATTGCTAACTTGAGCTCCATGGGTGCCTGACTTCTACATGGTTCTGAGTGAGAAGACATGAATTGAAATGCAACTTTTGATGGGGAATCACTGATAGCTCCGATAGTGTGGTGAACCACAGTTGACGAGCCCATGTGGGAGCTCCTAAAATTAGTGAGAGAGATGTGCTTTCGAACCTGAAAAGAATGGAGTGGGAAAGGCGGAAAAGCATAAGTAAATATTCCTGACCAATTAATCTTCCCTTGTCTGGGGGAGGTACATCGGCAGAGGTCTGTGAGTTTGCACTCTTACAAGCATTAGAGACCATTAACAAGTATAGAGGTAATTGTCCCTCAATAAAACGGGATCAGATGGCGGGGTTTATATTTTTTTATCAACTCTTGGAGTTAAAACACAGGCACACACAGGGTCTTTAAATATTTCATCAGCATGTCTTATCATGCCCTTTACCATGTTCTATGTGTAGACCCTAGAGTGTCAAATAAAAATCTTCCTCCAATGACTCTTTATGTAATGCAACCCCATTATACACTGATGCTCTAGAAATAAGCTCTTCGTAAGCTACATTATCATCTGGTGGTGATGGCTTTGCAGGGTATAGAGCGGGGTCAGTATCCATGGGGGGTCAATAGTGTAGTCACTCCATGGATCTACAGACAAATGAGTATTGTCATCATCATCCTTATCTATATCAGGTAGTATATGAGGAGACACCTGAGTTGTTATGAGTAGAGGATCTGAACTTGGTAAATGTGGTGAAGATGGTGGAGGGGGATGAATAGGGCTTGTAGCCATGTCCTTCTTTTTCCTAAGAAGAATTTTATAAGCAGGGCCCTGTAAAGGAAATTTCTGTTTAGATGGCGTCTTACCTAAAAATGTTCAGTATATGGATTGATGTATATCTTCTTTTGTTTAGGGTCTATTTTTCTTTGGACATTTCCACGATAGGTTCCGGAGACTTTTTTTCATTTTCAGCATCCAAGGTTTCATTGCCGAACCAGTCTTGCCTTTAGGAGTGGAAGGCTTTGGTTCCAAACCAGTCTGAGGGTTTCGGATCCGAAGATGACGACTTTGGACGACTCGATCTACAGCCGGAAGGCTTAACTGTTTGTCTCGGTGTCGATCAACGCCCACAGGCAGAGGTGCTGCTGAAGCCTTATGCTTGATGGAAGACGTTTTTTGGGGTAAAGGGTCTTTAGTACTTATGGTACCCTCCCCCGGAGGCACGTCTACGAACTCCAAATCACTCTCCAGTTCAGAATCGGATTCTTCCTCTTTTGCTGCAGACGCTTCGATCTCTTCATGTTTGGATTCTTCCCTGAAGATATCCTAAGTATGTTAAATGCTTTGGTATTGCATTTCTCTTCATCGAGCCCGACGATCGCTCAGAGTCTTTTTAGACTGAAACGTCTTACAGGCATTGCTGTCTTCTTCCTTGTGCTCTGGTATGAAGCACAAGTTACAAAGTTTGTTCAGGTCGGTGCGCGGGTACTTGGAGTGGCACCGAGGACAGAATTGGAATGAAGTCCGTTGCATTGGCGGAAGGGTGGACTGACGCAGCTATGCCCAAGGGCCGCCCATGATGTTTCCGACCGAAGATAGAGTGTTTCCTGATCGGTTCGATACCTGGAGAACAGGGAAACACGTACAAGAACAATACGGTCAAGGGTTCAGTGGATTGCGCACCGAGGGGAACCCGAAGGGCGGTTTGGAACAGGAACGCAGCAATACACATCCGAAAGTGATGGCGGAAAAAAAAAATCTAACTATGGAATCAATGGACATGTGCACTTTCACTGAAAGGAGGAGTCACCTTACCCCGTAACTGGAAAGACTTCTTCTTGGGAAAAACAACTTGCAATTATCCAGACCTAACCCTAGAAGACAGGAGTATGCAAAACATGTCTATCTACAGCACACATGCCTCTAACATCTATTGTTTAGAATAATCAGGACCAAGCCCATGTAGTGCTTTAAAAGCAATGCAGAGGGGCTTAAATTCAATTCGCCTTCTAACTGGCAGCTAATGCAATAATGGCAGATCATGCAATACCGATTAATATTTAGGGATGGCAAGCAGAAGGTGTGCTGCAGCATTTCGGAGGACCTGCAAATTATTAAAAAATTTAGATTGAATATTAAAAAAGATCGTGCTATAGTAATCAATCTTGGATAGAATAGGTGCAGCAAATTACAGCTTTCTGGAGGTCTAGAGGAATAAAAGGTAGAACTTTCATAAGTGTTTTAATCATGAGAAAGCGGGAGGAGGTAATAGCATTTATCTGACTTTCAAAAGACAGTTTATTGTGAAAATAGACTCTTAAGTTTTTTACCGTGGTAACTGGGTTAGGTAGATCGCTCAATTCCCATGGCCCCGAACTAGGTGTCCTAAACGAAGTGTCACGCCCAAATAAAAGAACCTGAGTCTTTTTGAGTTCAGCTTGAGACAAGTTTTGGACAACCCCTTTCCAACTTCCTGCATACAGCCATGGAATCTAGAAGCGGTGTCTTCTAGACCACCAGCCAAAGATGCCACAATTTGTGTTTCATCAGCACATGCCACCAGTGTAAATCCAATTGACTATTAGAGTGGCAAGCTGTGTAACATAAAGATCAAAAAGTGTTGGACTTAATGATGAGCCTTGCGGCACCCCGCAGGGAAAGGAGAACAATGTGGACCTAAACCCATCATGCTAAAACAGTTGCTCCCTGTCTTCAAGGAAAGATTTGAGTAGTTCTAATGCCCTGCCCCTTATGCCTAAGGCAGAAAGTCGATTGATGGGGAGATCGACGTTGACCGTATCGAACGCTGCAGAGAAGTCCAACAGGATCAAGGCAGTCTTCCCACCTTTGTCCAAAACGTCCCTGATTTCCTCCGAGACATTAATCAGTGCTAACTCGATGCTATGTTGGCTTCTAAACCCATATTGTGTGCCGTCCAGGAGATAGTTATCTTTAATGAACTGTGATAGTTCTATGTTCAATTCCTTCTCTACAATCAAAGCCAGAAAAGGCAGCTGAGAGATCGGCCTGTAGTTGTTGGGGTCCTTGCTATCTGGATTAGGTTTCTTCAGCAAAAGGAGGATGGATGCTCTCTTTTGGAAAATACCCATCTAGAAACAGCTTGTTGAAGATACCTTTAAGGTAATTAGCTATAACCTCTGTAACTACATAAAGAAAATGTGGGGAACATTGCTCCCAAGACGATCCAGATCTTTTCTGACCAAAGAGAGTAAGAACGAGTAAGTTAGAAATAGGATTGAAAGTTTCAAAAGTAGGGGTTTTCTCTGCTAGGGCATTCTTAAAATGAATTTCCACTAAGATAGAGGAGATGGGAACCCCTGTGAGTACTCCCTCTGCCAAATAAATCAGAGACTGCTTTTGCTTTGGGCTGGAAGAAGCCTGCTAAAAGATCACAGATTTGTTGGTTGTATCCAGTGTTCTTTGGTTCTGGAAGCTTGCTCAGCTTTTTTACTGTTGCAAAAAGTACTTTAGGAGTATTCAGAGAGGCCTTGATTCTATTGGAGAAATAACATGTTTTAACAGTAGAAACTTTTATTTTGTAATCCTGAATTGATTTTTTATGAGATTTTATCATTGTAATCCTATTGAGTGAGTAATTTCTTCTCAAGCCTACGGCAGATTTGTTTCTGTCGTCTAAGGCTATCATCAAACCATGGCTCGGATGGGGGAGTCCTTTTATTTTCCGTGGTTTTTAAAGATGCCAAGAGGTTTAGATTACCAGTAATCCAATTATGATAGGTATTAGTAGCCTCATTCAAATCGGCTGGGAATTTCAGGTTAGAGCAAATTAGGTGTGTCCTGAAAGTCTCAGGAGTAATTTTATGCCATGGACGGTTTAATGTTTTAGCTGGGGAGGGGTGGGTTTGGGGAGGGACACACAATTGGCATCTCTGTAATAAATACCATGTCCAGTTCATGAAACTAAAAGAAATCAGCAAAATCCAAGGTGTTTGTTTTTTTAATCAGTGACCTAGCGTTTACAAGCATTGCTCTAAAATGTTTTGGCCCTTTATTAGTAGGAATAGAATCAGTGGCTTTTGGCTGCAAATTAAACCAATTTGTCGCATGTAAAGCGATGAAGATTTACCTTTTGCGACGGGAAACCAGCAGAGTGGCTGGCGCTGAGCGCAGGCGGGACGCAGACAAGAGCAGATAGGCTTGCCTTTGGCGTGCAGGCAGCACACCCGCTGCGTGTCAGCAGCGTCATGGTGTTTAAATAGGTTGAGGCAGAAAACAACTAGAGCATCACCTTCTGCGATCGCGCAGGGACTGGAAATAAAAGGAGCTTGATTCTCTCTCTCACGCTCTCATCACTCAAACAGGTAAAAAGACCCCGGTGGAACGGAGCGGGCAGGAAGAGAAGCAGTAAAAAGGAACTGTATCAAAGGTAAGCCTAAAGTAAAATACTGAAATAAAAATTCTTCACAGCAATTAAGATAAAAATCCTATGAACAGCAAATTACTAAGAATAGCGAGCACAACCGATTTAAAAATGACAGATTAGCAAAATTTTAAATACCAGGTCAAAAGTGACCTGAGCATCCGCTCATGTCTTTGCTCAGAAAGTCTCTTCTGCCCAGCAAAACCAGTTCTGTCTTCCCTGTTCCAGCCACACTGCTAGGGGTGGAGACAGTATTGTGCAGGGCAGCCACAGCCTATTCCGGTACTAGTGACAACTCCTCCCACCATTCTAGCCCAGGATGGCTCATCAGCATATGCAGGACACACCTCAGCTCCCTTTGTGTAAGTGTCTGTTGTGCATGCATAAACAAACTTACGAGTCTAAAACCAGATGGTGAATCCACAAGCAGGCAGAGGCACACAGGACGGTTAAACAAGAAAATGCCCCCTTTTTAAAAGTGGCATTTTCAAACCCAACATTTAAAAACACCTTTACTAAAAGGTGTGTTATCAAACACAGAGTTCAGAGAGCCTAAACTCCAAATCTTTTAGCTTTCTTAATTGAAAGTTACACCTGTAAAATGTTACAGTTGAAACATGCTCCAATGATAGCCCACAGGGGAGCTAATCCTTGCAATAGTGAAAAATGAAATGTACATTATTTCACCATCAGGACATGAAAAAAACACCTGTACATAACTTACCTTTAACATACACTGAACCCAACCAATGGGGGTGACTTGCATGTAAGAAAAGGGAAGGTTAGGGTGCACTTGTCGACGACATGGCAGTTTAAACTGCGTACGCAGACTGCAGTGGCTGGTCTAATACACATTTGAACGGCTACTTGGGAGAATGGCACAATCTGTGCTACAGGCCCACTAGTAGCATTTGATATACAAGCCCTGGGCACTCACGGTGGATTTTACAAGGGATTTACCAGTAAATAAAGTATGCCAATTATAGATAACCAATCCAAATTACATATACATAGGGAGCACTTACAACGGTCAGCAGTGGCAAAGTGCCCAGAGTACCTAAACCAGTAAAAACAACAAGCATTTTCAATGCAATAGGTCTCGCATTTACGCAAATTCAACCTATTGGCATTGTAAATGACAATGTCTTTTATTTAGGTTTTAAAAACCAAAAACATAAATAAAAGGCATTATCATTTACAAGGCCAATAGTTTACACTTGCGTAAAAGCGAGACCTATTGCATTGCATATTCTTGTTCTCTATAGGTCATTACTGGTCAGAGTGGTATCCCTTTGGAGAGTAGAGGAATGGATACCACTCTAGCCAGACCTAAACGGGTCAGTACAGCATTACCAAAATTACCAGATGCAGGAGTTTCGGGCCCTCGTTCATCAGGTGCAAATTTGCAACCGATTGAACCATCCACGGTTTGCATGACATTTTCCAACTGCTCAAAGTAGGTGGGAAATGTCTGTAGTCCAGTCCCAGGATTGTAAGGGACCCCATAATCCCAGTTTTGAACGGTATTACCCATTCCAAGTACCTCAAATCATATTGCCTGGATTCAGGGGTGGAGATTTCTCCCCTGAATTCTGGCCAACTCAGCTGCCACTCCTAAGCTTTCTGTTTGCAACTCTGCGTACTAAGCTTTTAGTACCGAATATCATTAATATAAACAACTGCATGTGCTCCTGCACTACAAGAGTAGGTTACTGTGGCTCATTTTTTCAGTATTGTCCAATCAGGCTCTGCACATAGAATCACAACTTTTGTCCTGAAAAAAGTCTGGTGCACCTCAGAGTAGGGCTAGCATGTTGACCAGCGGCAAGGGTTTAATGATTCCACTCTATTTTAACTATATCATATGGGGACATAAATAGTTTGTTATCTGCCATGAGGTATTTTTAACAGTATTGCATCTCTAGATCACAGGAAGTGGGGACAACCTCTTCACCATCACCCGTTTAGGTCACCCACCACCACACAGACAAGACTCATCAGTCACCCTCTACTGGTAAAACATCCATAAGAGCTCCCCTCTTAAGCAGGATTACAGACCACGCTGGTGACCGTGGCTACAGGCATGAGGAAGTGCCCTATGGTGAAGCATGCCACCAAACGGTGGGTGAGAGCTACCATCCTAAAAAGAAGGGATTCTTTTACATAACCTTGGATCACAAAACCATTGCTTCATTAGTCCACTCACTCATCAGGTGCCGGGAGGTGATATATATATACACACACACACACACACACATACCCTTCGTTACAGGGCTCAATATTGCAGCTCAACAGCTCACCAGCTCTTAAAACACAAACTACTGTACATCAATATGTGTTTGTACAGCATAATACCGAAACTCAAAGGCACACCTACTCTTGAAGATGTGACTGCAGCTTTGTGTTCCCTGTGTGCATGAAGCACATGCTACTCCAGATCGATGCCTCACCTTCGCTCGATGCCCAGCCTGTGCTAGATGTGTGCATTAGTGCAAACAGCTGTCCCACTGATACTTGCAGCTCATGCTATTGTAGCTCATATCGCACTGGTACTTGAATTGTGACTCGAAATACAAGCCAGACCTACTGGCTTTGCCAGGGGTTGTTTTGGTATTCAACTTTCTCATGTAACAAAAATAGAAATCGAAAATTCGTCACACCTACTATTTTTAGAAGTGCATAAGAACACAAATGTTTTGATTATTGCCCTTCTTCATAGATAGACATAATCCATGAACTATAAAATGAATATTAAAAAAAATAAGCATTTAATACAATGCCTACTACTAATAAGGTAGCCCTCTTCTATTAAACCAAATGTCATGTTGCTTTTAAAGCCAATGTTCCACTTTCAATTGAAAAATATCTACCTTCACTTCGTCTTACAACAGGATTAATGGTGAAATTAATAAACCAAGGCATTTCTAGCTCGTCCTATTTCAATTACTCATTTGTTCCTCCCCATCACCAGATCTCACCTCTAAGTATTATTCAATCATTTCGGTTATTCTGTATTATAATGTACATCTTCCATGAAAACCACTTATACCATATGAACATGCGTATTTAACTAAAAACACTTAAGGTATTTAATTTAAATATCCAAGCCCTTGCCTCTGCACAAAAAAGAAAGTAACTTGCGCCATCTCATCTAGGATATCATCCGAGTGCTCAATTACATATAGAATCAATATCCTGAACTCTCGTAAGTCTGGGATAACAAAAAGATCTACGATGTGTGTTCGATTCGGCTACTTGATTAGTGAAACCGTTACAGCAAACAAGTCATAGCTCTCTTGTGCAGCTTTACCATACGACGCGCCAGCTAGTCTATATCAGGAAGGCTTGTCCAACACAGCCACTGCTGGTTCTGTACAGTGGTGGTGTGTTTTACACATCCTACTGTGTGCCATAAAGTAGCTAACAGCCTTAAGACATGGCCGCAGTGTACTTTGGTCCAGATACTCAGCTTCAAACGATTTGGTCAGACACAAAACATTACAACTATTGTGCATGAAAAATAAAGAGCTAAGACGTATATGATGGCAAGTAGAAACATTGTACGTCAATGGGCATGTTCAGATGGTAGACGCGGAGGGGCATGTTAGCCTGTGAATCTCCTATCGAGTAAAGAACAACAAGCCGCGAGCGTGCACGCTCCCGAACTTCCGGTTTCGGGATGTGCATGCTCACGGCTGTCGTGGGGCGGGACTTCCGTCTTTGCGAGAAGCCCGCGCCCACGGAGTGGATGGCCCAGAGGACCGATAGCAGCAGAAGTCAGGAGTGGCGGCTGAGGCCGCTGATGCGGTAAGTGGGGCTTGGGGGGCTTGGCACGTGTGTGTGTGTGTGTGTGTGTGTGTGTGTGTGTCTGCGTGTGTGTGTGTGTGTCTGCACGTGTGTCTGTGTCTGCCTGTGTGTGTGTCTGCACGTGTGTCTGTGTCTGCCTGTGTGTGTGTCTGCACGTGTGTGTGTGTGTGTGTGTGTGTGTGTGTGTGTGTGTGTGCGTGCCTTCGGCCGGCCTGCGTAAGCGCGTCCACAGACCCTGGTAGGCTCGTGCACCGCTCTGTCTCCCTTGACAAGCAACTCGGCGACAATAGGTCTCGAGCGAGACCTAAACACCGGCACACAGTCAAAAATAGAGGAGATAGAGGCAAAATTTCGGGAAACCAAGCCAAGAATAGCAGGTCTAACAGTAACTATGAGCTCTGTAAGACTCATAGGATGACTTAGTGGAACCCTAGCCCTCATCATGAGCAGACACAGTTCAGAACACTAGGAAGCTGGGAATAGATTGTCCAGATTAATTAAAATCAACATCCTTTTCAAGTGCACACTATATATAAACAGTCACTTTAAAAATAAACAATATAGTAGAAATTATATTTGTAAATAGGCAGAACAGAAAATACTTTAACATTTTGACAGTATTTTAGTGATGTCTGCAGTAATATCCCCAATCTCTCCCTTCCATCAGCCAAATATGCTGACCTTGGTACCAAGAGATGACTATTCTAGTTTCATAGATTGTCTACACCAGAATACGTTATCTAAACAGCAGAAGCAATGAGCAATAATTAGGTGACAGCTACTGGTATAGTCTCCTCACCTTCGAAGCTATGTTGTTCTGAAGCAGGAAGATGCCTGTCAGAGGACTCTATGTTCCTTTTCTGTACCCTTCAGCAAGGAAACGTCTTTACAGCTATAGAGTGACCCTCAGCCTTAAGCCCTGGGATCAAAGTTCCTCTCTATCTAATGACACTTCAATGCAAGCTATATACTTCATCTCACCATTACAAATGCACAATCAATAATAAAGCCCCTCTAGTCTTTCACCTACTTATTTTCTAAGAGACATTAATTACTGTTCAAAAGGACTGGGAAATCAAGATATGGCATTTTATGGACGCTTGTTGATTACTTAGAAAGAATAACTAGAAATCAAAATATCAACCTACACTAAAATAAGCACTAGTACAATCAAGCAAGGTGCATAATTACATTGCCCTATTAACAATGTTGTTCAATAAATATAATCTAGTTGTCGTGGACCCTACCATCTCTGTTGGAGTAACAAACTTACATGGAGCTAGGTCATCGTCTAATATTGATCATTTTATTGTTTCGGCAAATTGTGGGGACTTTGTGGAAAAACTTCTGATCCGTGAGAGTCTTCTAAGTGATCACCACCCACTAATTTTGACCCTGAGGCTTAACCTGACACACCAACAAAGGGGCAAGGCTATGGACTCAAATAGTGGAGAAGTGTGGCTCACTGGTTAGAAGAGGCAGACCCTGAAGCAGAGGTCAGACACGGGACCAGGGTTCAATTCCCGACGCGGCAGGGTCTTGAGCCCAAATATCCACGGACTTGATAATTCTCGTTTCGGTGACTACTAGAATCACGGGTTCACACTTTGCAGCTCTGGGCATTAGCTGCTTAATCTCCACTACGCCCCCCCCCCCGCGGCGGGATGCCTGGCTTTCACCTTGGGGATGCCCAGTACGGGTATCTCACAGGGAAAAAAGCCAGGACGGGTTCCCAAGGCAAGCGCCGAGATGCCTACGGGTAATCGAGCGCTATATACTATATAAGAACGCATAATAATAATAATAATAATATTAGGACTCAGGGGAATGATGGTACTACCTTACGGTGGACAGGCAACGACCCTATTTCCTTTATGGAAAATCTTAAGGGGCAAAAACAGAGAGATTTAGATAAATGGTCCGATAATACACTCAACAAACCTGGCTGTTATAAATGCATTCTGCAATATCACAACTGAAATAGCTAGCAACCTGACCTCCAATAGGAGAAAGAATGGTTGAGATTTTAACCCCAGATGGTTTAATCAGGTTTGTTCAGGGCTAAATGGGGATTTAAAAAAGGCCCTGAAATTAAGACCAAGCGATATTGCAAGGACTACATTTTAAAGGAAAAGTTATAAAAATACCCTGAAAGAAAGGAAACAAGAGATCCGTGAGAAGATGTGGAACACACCAATATAGACTGCTGAAACACGAGATGCAGCTCTGTCCTGGAAAACAATTGACCACACCGTTTTCAGAGCAAATACTGCAGTAAAAATTGATACTGTTGTCCCTCCAGGAGATTGGATACTGCATTTCGAGAGCATTTTTAATCCTGATGCTGTTAAAGTAACCAACAGTAATGATGCCAATTACATCTTAGTGGAGCCAGTAACATTATCCCCTATAATGTCAGATGAAATAACATCCGCCTTACAAAAAAGTGTTAATGGTAAAGCCACAGGACCGCATGGGGTTCCTAGTGACATTTTTACACATAACCTGGATTTCAGGATTCCCATTTTATTAAACGTTTTTAATGCCACCTTAGGGGGGAGTGCGTCCTGCATCCTGGGTGCAAAGTGTAATCGTACCAATATTTAAAAAAGGGACAGAGGAAAGGCTTTCTGCTACCATCCCATATCCCTTCTTGACTCCACCTCCAAACTGATGGGGAGAGTAATGTTGGAAAGGCTAGAAAACTGGGCCAAGGATAATAACATCTTGACTGAGGCCCAGTATGGATTCAGAAAGGGTACTGGGATGGTGGAACAATGCGTCTATCTGGAGCTATTGTTAGGGAAGTATACAGATAAGGACGGGGTTTTGCACCTTTGTTTTATCGACCTTATTAGCGCCTTCCATCTTGTTAACCACGCTAAATTATGGCAGACACTGAAGGCTCTAGGTGCCCCATACGATATAATTATACACTTAGCTAAGATTTACACCTTTTAAACTTTCAGAGAATTCGGTTTTGTAAAAAGCAGGAATGCACTCCGGATTTCAGAGTAATACACGGATTCCCGCAAGGCTGTGTTTTAGCGCCCCTTTTATTTTCTTTACCTATTAACAATGTAGACCCTTTTTTACAAAACCTAATCGCAGATGTACCAAAAGTTCGGGCGTGCCGACTCCGTTCTTCTTTACGCAGACCACGCTGTCCTGTTATCAAGGACAGCTAATGGTCTGAAACGTATAATAGACAACTTTGCCCTGTTCATGTCTGAAAAAGATCTTCAGATAAATCTAAAAAAAACATTTGTTATGACATGCGGAAGCTCCAAACTGACGAACAGACAACACCACTTGGGAGGGGTAGCCATTAACAGAGTCTCATCTTTTTCATCCCTGGGTTTGACTTTTAACAGAAACGGTACATGGGACACACATATGGAACTGTGCAATCTGAAATTTTTAAGAACCACTGAGGGCATTTTAACGTTTTCTGCCAAAATAGGAAATAAACCCATAAGGGAAATCCTCCCCCTGTACCGTACTAAGTGTGTCACAGGTGTTTGCTATGGGCTGCATTATGGATGAGAGCCAACACCGCCCCTCTACAAATCCACGAAAATAAATTCTTAAAAAGACTGCTGGCAGTCCCCAGTTCCATCGCAAATTATATAATACACAAAGAATTATCTGTACCATTCCTGACTGACTTAATTAACATGGCTGGTCTTACTCTTTGGCAAGGAATATGGGCTAAAGATGAGACTAAATTCACAAAAGGGTCTAATTTTAGACTGTCTATCTCTTGATCACAGTAGTAAAATTCCTTGGCTTGAGCATATAAATACCCTTCCGGCATGCTGTAGGGTGTATATTGATAGAAAGAACAGCAGGCATTTTAGATTATAGTAAAAGAGACCTGAAGACAAGTTACATGAATGTTATGGAAGGATAGAGAGGTTGAAGCTAGTCAAAAACAGTGTTAATTCCTACTGTGAAATCCTTTCTATAAGGGGCACGCAAACCTATTTAATACAGGTGCGAAATATACAACACAGATTTTCTTTGACAAGGCTTAGGTTTGGCACCCTTTACTATTTAATGGCATTCCCCAAACAGGAAAAGGGGTGCCATAAGCTTCTGAATTGCCCTTGTGATGGAAAGTCCCCCCCAATCTACGTTTCACTTGTTGCTTTTTTGTAGCTTTCATATGGATATCCAGAAATCCATTTTAAAACCTCTGTTTTTATCCAAGATGAACAAGTTACTTACCTTCGGTAACGCTTTTTCTGGAGGATACAGTATCTGCCTGTGGATTCCTCACCTTGTGAATATCCCCTTGCGTCAGCAACATTCGGAAATTCTTTTTGTAGCTTCGCGTCGACGTGGATGACGTCACAGAGGCACAGCATCACGCGCGCCTCCGCTGACGTCACCAACACCATATTAGGCCTACGCTGGCGTGATGACATCAGTTCCGCCCTTTTTTCTGTGCCTTCGAGGCACACGGACGGACCGACAACAGTAGATATATACACAGTATACACAGTACACAAATGTCAAGATAACACACATAGTGTGAAACCAATGCAGAAAAGCAATTGAAATAAAACTTTTCCTTCAACAATAAAAATATTAAAATTACAGTAACTAAGGTATAGAAGAGTGGACAATGGGGAGGCGGGTGGGTCAGTGAGGAATCCACAGGCAGATACTGTATCCACCAGAAAAAGTGCTACCGAAGGTAAGTAACTTGTTCTTCTGATGGATACATCTGCCAGTGGATTCCTCACCTAGTGAATAGAGTCCCACAGCAGTCCCCACTCCCGGAGGAGGGTGTCCACTCTCCTATACCAGAAAATCTTGGAGGACAGAGCGCGCAAAGTGGCCGTCCCTCCTCACCTCTGAATCCAAGCAGTAATGCTTCGCGAAAGTGTGGAGGGAGGCCCAAGTCGCCGCTTTACAAATGTCCTCTACAGGTACACCCCTAGACAAAGCAGATGTAGAAGACTTTGCCCTAGTAGAGTGAGATCTTTTACCCTCTGGAGGTTCCTTACCCACCAGGGCGTAGCAGATCTTAATGCACAGGATAATCCATCTCGATAGCGTGCGCTTGTGCACCTCCCTCCCCTTCTTGCAGCCAGCAAAACCAACAAAGAGGTGGTCATCCACACAATAGTCTTTAGTCCTATCGAGGTAGAAGCTCACCGCCCTCTTCGGGTCCAAGCGGTGAAATCTCTCCTCCTCCTTGGAAGGGTGAGCGGGAGGATAGACGGTAGGGAGGGTAATGGACTGCCCTAGATGGAAAGGAGTTACCACCTTCGGCAGAAAAGCAGCCCTGGTCCTGAGTACCATTCGTTCAGCATGATTGGACAAGAATGGGGGCTTTGAACTAAGAGCTTGAAGCTCACTTACCCTCCTTGGCGAGGTAATTGCAACAAGAAAGACCGTTTTAAAAGACAACAGCCTCAAGGGACACTTGTGCAATGGTTCAAAAGGCGAACCCATAAAAAAGTGAGCACAAGATTCAAATCCCACTGAGGAACAATAAAGGGAGTAGGAGGGAATTTATTCAAAAGGCCTTTTAGAAACCTCAAAACAATAGGAGATTTAAACAAAGACGGCTGATCCGGCAAACAGAGAAATGCCGATAAATAACGCTTGATAGTAGCAACCGCAAACCCTTGCTGAGCCACAGTAAGCGCAAACTGCAGTATTTCAGATAAACGAGCCCTCAAAGGATCGATGGACTTCTACCCACACCAAGCAACAAATTTAGACCATCTATAAGAGTACATGGACTTGGTGGAGTCACGCCTGGCCGATAAAATGACATCCACCACATCGTACGGGAGAGAAAATGAATTCAGGTTGCCCCGTTCAATCTCCTGGCATGAAGGTGTAAGGTCTGGAGGTGGGGGTGTAGAACCTGCCCCTCCATCTGAGAGAGGAGGTCTGACCTGAGAGGGAGACGGAGCGGCGGGGACGAGGAGACGTGGAGAAGATCTGTATACCACACCCTTCTTGGCCAATCCGGGGCGATCAATATGACTTGGGTCCAGTCTTGGCGAATCTTCCTCAGAACCCGAGGAATCAAGGGTATGGGAGGAAACGCGTAAAGGAGTTGTGAGCCCCAACTCAACTGAAACGCATCTCCCAGTGCTCCCTGCATCGGAAACTGGAGACTGCAGAATGACTGGCAGTGCGCGTTCTCATGAGTGGCGAACAGGTCCACCTGAGAAGTCCCCCACGTCCGAAAGACGTGACAAACCACCTCCGATGGAGCCTCCACTCGTGATCGGCTGAAAATTGCCAACAGACTGTCCACACGCACGTTCAGAACTCCGGCCAGATGATTTATATATATAAGGAAATTTATAGAGCACCTGGTTACACCTTCCCGACGAGTCCCCGCGCTGTGTAGAGAGAGAGCCAGTCCAATAGAAGAAGAAAACGCAAGCCCATTGCTGATCACAGAGACTAGTTGGCGAACAGGTGAGTTTTAAGAAGGCTCCTAAACCTGGTCTCCGATTTTTCCATCCTCAGACAAACCTGGAGTTTGTTCCAGTTTTGCGCAGCTAAGAAGCGAAATGAGCGGCGGCCCATTCTCGCTTTCTTAATCCTAGGGATTTCTAGCTGCCCTGTCCCATATGACCTCAACGTTTTGAATGGTACATACCTAGTAATCAAGTTTCCCAGGTACATTGGAGCCTTATGCCAGAGGATGCGATGACCGATGAGAAGGGATTTAAACAGCACCCTTTTCTTAACTGGAAGCCAATGAAGAGCTTCAAGGGCTGGTTTAGAAGCCGCCCTTCTGGGTAGTCTCAAAATCAGTGGCGCTGCAGCATTCTGCAGGACGTGTAACCGTCTAAGATTCTTTTCTGGAGCACCCAGATATAAAGCATTCCCGTAATCCAGACTGGAAGTAATAAGAGCGTGCGTCATCGTCTGTCTGGCCTCTAGCGGGAGCAAATCGAGTATTTTGTTAAGAGTTTTTAAAATACAAAAACATTTCCCCACTAGCCGGCGGATATGACCTTCATAAGAGAGGGCCGGATCCACCCATACCCCTAGATTCTTAGCCTCCAGACAGTGTATAGGTCTAGTGCAACCTCTTTGGACTGGAAAGAACCACGTCGGACCTGGAAGCTGCGCCCTGTCAGAAAAGATTTCAGCCATCCCAGCGCAGGACCAGAGACACCCTCTCTGTTCAGACACTGCAGCAAGGTGAAATGTGGCACAGTGTCGAACGCCGCACTGAGGTCTAGCATTATCAGTGCCATGATGTGTCCCGCGTCTACTCCTTGTCTGATGGTTTCCGTGGCTCTTAACAGAGCGGTTTCTGTAGAGTATCCCGCCCGGAACCCTGATTGTGAGGGGTGCAGGAGATTAGCCGCCTCCATGTGCGCCATTAGTTGGATGTTGACCACTTTCTCCGCTACCTTCGCTGCATAAGGCAGCAGGGAGATGGGTCTTAGATTTTCAAGAATATCATGGCTGAGAGTGGATTTTTTCCTGATCGGCAGGATCACAGCTCTTTTCCAGGTCAATGGCAGCGTGTGAGATACAAAAGAGATCTCCAAAATGTGCCTACTATAAGGCTCAAGAGTCTCCAGACTTTCTCCTAGCACCTTGGGAGGGGCTGGGTCCCTGGAGGATCCAGATGTAATGCTGAGAAAAATGCTTCTTAGGGTCTCTGGAGAAGGGACTGTGAAACGTTCCAGTTTCCGTCCCACTACACTGTCTCCCGGCACTTCCTCAAAAACCATTCCACTCCCCGGATTGTTAGTTAATGAGGCATAGATGTTCCTCACCTTCAGAGAGAAATAGTCTGCTACTCTGTTGCATTCCCCCACTGAATCGTTGCTGGGGGCATTCGAGCCAGCCACCGTGGAGATCTCCTTATAAATTCTGAAGAGTTCCTTTGTGGAGTTCTCAGCCTCTTTTAGTCTAGTTTTATAATGGGTGGCCTTAGCCCCTCTAAGTAGGACTTGATATTTCCTCTGTCCTCCTCTGTAGAGCCTCCGCTCCTGTGCTCTAAAATCCCTTCTCCAACTCCTCTCCAATCTCTTGCATTCTGCCTTGGCCTTCTGCAAGGTGGGAGTAAACCAAGGAGCGGGCCTTCTGGCTCTCCCTTCAGATTTCTTCAGTAGTGGAGGTGCCACTTTGTTAAGGGCCTGCAGAATGCGCTCATTCAGATTTTCACTAGCACTTTTACTGTCAGACCCTCCCGGGGGGCCTCCTCCCTTAAGCATCTTATTAAGCATCTTATTGAAGGTGTCCTGCGAGAAGTTCTTTCACTTTCTACAGGGATAGTTATTAATCTCTCCCTTCAGTGGATCTTCCATGGTTATGTCAATGCTAAAAGGCACCAGGAAGTGGTCCGACCAGGGCACTGGAAGTGGCGTCCCTACCTCCACACCCTCCCAGCTGGCAAACACTGGATCTAGCAAGTGACCTAGCTGATGGGTGGGGGCACAGGATTTAAGATCCAGCCGCATGATCTGCAAGTCCTGACGCAGCTCGGCTGCCTCCTTATGCAGAGAGTCTTCAAAATGCACTTTCAGATCACCTAGCACAAGAAGTTTGTTCCGCCTGATCGCTAAGTGGGCAATGCCTTCTTGAAGACTGAGCTTAAAATTCCCAAGTGCTCCGGGAGGTCTATAGAGGAGGATCCCAGTAACCGAGGATTTGGGGCCGAGTTTTAGCACAAAGTGTCCAGCCTCACTGTTATTCACCAGTAAGGGTTCCAAGGAACACTCGTAGGGTGCCTTCGTGATGACTGCAATCCCACCCCCTCTGCCCACTGCTCTATCAACTCTGGCTATGGTGTATCCGCAGGGTAGGGCCTCTATTATGTCCGGGTCCGAATTGGACCCCAGCCAGGTTTCAGTCAGAAAAACACGTCGAGGTTTTCATCCGTGAGGAGCATCGAAATCTCGACGCTATGCTTACTGAGGGACCAACAGTTCAGTAGTCCGCCCATGAGCAGCTTCTGGCCCGTCTGACGGCCCTGCTCCCATCTTCCCTTGAAGGAGCAATGTTGGCACTTTCTGAGTAGCATCGCAGCCATAGAGTGTCGGCAAGCCGTCACTATGGGAGGGCAAAGCTGTATTAGTTCCTCTCTCCCATACTGAATAGGTGGGCGATCGATTTGGGCAGGGGTACTGGCCCCGGTCCCCGTTCGGCCGCGGACGGGCGCAGACGGGCTTGCCTTTGACGCGCCACCGGCGCGGCCGCTGTCCTTCCCGCATTAAGTAGGGAGAGGGGCGGGGGAAGGTAGAGCGCTGACCTGGTTGCTGTGTGCCCGGAAGTGCTGGGCTCCTCCTCACCCTCCGCAACAAACGCCCACAAAGGACGCGGGGGAAAGGGGCGGGAGTGCAAACACAGGTTAGTCACCAATCAGCCCTTTAAAGTTTCCCACCACCGATTCCCCGCAGATTGTGCCGCAGACTTTAAAAGATTTAAAAAACAATAGTTTTTAAGAACATCAGCAATTTGTCGCCCACGCTCTAACTCAGCACAAGCGAGTGCCAGTAGTTGCGGTCAAAGCGGATGGAGCCTGCCTCTGCCACTGACAAGCTCTTCTCCACGAAGTGGCCGCTGTCTCCCCTGCATTAAGTAGGGATCGTGCCAGCGAAACTATAGCGCTGACCTGGTTGCTGTGTGCCCGGAAGTGCTGGGCTCCTCCTCACCCACCGCAACAAACGCCCACAAAGGACGCGGCGGAACGAGGCGGGAGTGCAAACACAGGTTAGTCACCAATCAGCCCTTTAATGTTTCCCACCACCGATTTGCCCGCAGATTGTGCCGCAGACTTTAAAAGATTTAAAAAACAATAGTTTTTAAGAACATCAGCGCTCTAACTCAGCGCAAGCGAGTGCCAGTAGTTGCGGTCAAAGCGGATGGAGCCTGCCTCTGCCACCGACAAGCTCTTCTCCTCAGACAAATCTGATGGTCCTGAACCCAGGACCAGAGACGCAGAGCCTCTCTGCAGAGACACTGCGACCCCACTCCTCCCTGCTTGTTGACATACCACATCGCGATCGTGCTGTCCGTCAGGACCTGAACCGACCGACCGCGAAGGGAAGGGAGGATGGCCTTGAGCGCCAGACGTATTGCCCGCAATTCCAGAAGGTTGATGTGAAGCAACCTTTCCTCTGGAGACCAAAGACCCTTGATCTCCAGATCCCCCAGATGAGCACCCCACCCTAGAATGGATGCATCCGTTATTACTGTGGCCACCGATGGAGGCAGTTGGAAAGGCATTCCTTGAGACAGATTGCCCTCTACGCTCCACCATGACAGATCCACCGCAGTTTCTCTGGAGATCCTGATAGACTCCCTGAGATCTCCGTTGTGTTGAAACCACTGCCTGCGGAGGCACCACTGGAGAGCCCGCATGTGCCAGCGTGCATGGTTCACCAGCAGAATGGAGGAAGCCATCAGACTGAGCAGACGGAGGACCTTCAGGACTGGAACGACCGCTCCACTGTGAAATAAAGGAATCATCTCCTGTATGTCGCGACATACAGTTGTATCCAGAACCGCACCAATGAACGAGTTGCGCTGTGAGGGCACCAGGTGAGATTTGGGTGCATTTATCGAAAAACCCAACCTGTACAACAACTGAGTTGTGACTTGCAAATGATGGAGCACTTTCTCTGGAGATTCTGCCTTGATTAACCAATCGTCCAGATAAGGGAATACTGGAATCCCTGACCTTCTGAGATGTGCAGCCACCACAGCCATCACCTTGGTGAAGACTAGAGGTGCAGTAGTAAGACCAAACGGAAGGACCGCAAACTGGTAGTGTAGCGACCCCACCGTAAAACGGAGATACTTCCTGTGCGACTTCAGGATCGGGATATGAAAATACGCATCCTGCAAGTCGATCGACACCATCCAGTCTTTTTCCAGCAGCGCCTGAAGAACCTGTGCAAGGGTGAGCATCTTGAACTTTTCCTGCTTCAGGTAAAGGTTCAAGACCCTGAGATCCAGGATTGGACGAAGTCTGCCATCCTTCTTGGGAATCAGGAAATACCGGGATTAGCATCTCCGACCCCTTTCCTGCTCCGGAACCACCTCTATTGCACCTTTTCTTAGCAATGCCAGGACTTCCTCCTGCAGGAGCAGCAGATGGTCCTCCGAGCAAAAACCTTGGCAAGGAGGGTAGTTGGGAGGGAATTCCCGAAAGGGAAGAGCATACCCATTCTCCACGAGATTGAGAACCCAAAGGTCCGAAGTGACCGATTCCCAATCCCGTAGAAAATAGGTAAGCCGGCCCCCCCACTGGACCCACATGATCCGGAATGGCGGATCTAGGGCTGCTTTGCTGTGTTGGGAGGGGGGTGGGTAGAGAGGGAGGAAGAGGAGGAGGAAGCTTGACGACCTCTAGGACGAGCTCTTTGCCTGCCCCTGTATGACTTGTACAGCGAATTTTGCTGCTGCTGCGGCTGTTGTTGTGATTGTTTGTAGGTCCGAAAGGAAGACCTCTCAAATCCTTTTAATCTTTTTCCCACAGTACCCCTGGACTGTAGACCCAAAGATCTTGCCATCGCTCTGCTGTCCTTAAACCTCTCTAAAGCGGCGTCAGCCTTTTTCCCAAATAAATCGGACCCATCAAAGGGCAAATCCATCAAGGCAGCCTGAACATCCGCAGAGAATTCGGAGGACTTCAGCCATGCAGCTCTCCTGGTGGCCACTGAAGATCCCAATAATCTCGCCACCGAGTCAGCAGTGTCCAGCCCACTCTGAATGATCTGCCTAGCAGCAGCCTGAGTGTCAGCAATCACCTCCTGAAAATCCTTCCTATCCTCCACAGGAAGCTTTGGAATAAGCGGTTTGACTGAATCCATCAATGCATGGATATAGCGTCCCATAAGACACGTAGCATTTGTTGATTTGAGCGCCATACTTGCAGAGGAAAATACTTTTTTCGCAGCCTGGTCCGGCTTCTTCGATTCCTTATCCCCAGGAACCTATGGAAAAGTGCCCACAGATGTTTTCGAGCAGGCAGCCTGCACAACCAAGCTCTCTCGTAAGGGGTGCATGGATAAAAAGTCTGGGTCACCAGGCGCCACCCTGTACCTTCTCGCAACAGCCGTCGAAACAGCAGGGGCTGTAAGCGGTCTTTACCAAACCTCAGATATAGGCTCCGCCAAAGCATCATTGAAAGGGAGCATAGGCTCGACAACAGAGGTAGGTGAATGAAGGACCTCTGTTAGTATATTGGACTTATACTCTGCAGTAGGTAGTGTTATATTCAACAAATCTGCAGCCTTCCTTATAACTACGTGATAAGGTGTCACATCCTTAGAAGGGGCGTCAGAAGCAGGGGCCAATTACCAATCAGGAGACAGCTCAAGGCCACTAGCCTCTCTTAGATCGTCGAAAAGATACTCCGAATCCTGCAGCTCACTCTCTTCTATGTCTGCATCACAGAACCTCTGCTCTTCCAGAAGCCTCTGGGCATCACACCTCGACCTCTCCTTCAGGAATGACGTCGACGGATCCGGAATTGACTCCGCCGTAGCCGAGGGCCAGACCGCTGAACACGAAGTCGGATCGGATTCGGCATCGGCGTCGAGGGTATCGGCGTCGATGTCTTGGCGTCGAAGGCTTATTCGGCGCCGAGACATGCCAAGGCGGCGTCGGAGCCGGCATGAATGGCATGAAAGGCGCAGGAACATAAGTCTGGGGAATACCCAGATTGTATGCCAATGGACCCGTGGGACCAAACGGTGCACCAGAGGGATACATAGCTCTGGAATACACTCCATACATAGCATTAAAGAACTGAGTAGGGTCCTGACCTGGAGCCGAAAAAGCTGGATAAGAGCCCACAGGTTGCTCTTGAGGGAGCGAAGTCTTCTCGACTTCGACCTCTACCTCAGGCTGGTGCACTGGGGTCGACGAACCCGGAGGCAACGGAGCCTCCTCTTCTCCTTCTTCTCCCTCACCCTCCTGGACAGGTGAATGAGATGGAGCTGGAGAAGGATTCGACAACGGCTTCGGTGAATGAACGGGTGAATCCGCAGGCGAAGCCTCAGCTCTGAGTCTTGAACCTCTGGAGTCGGAGTCACCACATCCTTGCGAAGCAACTTCACCTGCGACTTCGCTCTCGAGCACGAGTCCTTCCCAGAGTGGTGTCGGGACTCATGACTTCTCTTCTTGTGCTTCTTCTTTGATGACCTTGAAGCATGCGCCGAAGACGACCTCGAGTGCGACCTCGAACGAGACCTCGACCGTCGAGTCCGTGACCTCGATCTCTTCTTGTCCTTATTGTTCTTCAACTTGGCAACAAGGAGCTTTGCCTCCCTCTCACGAAGTGCCTTGGGATTCATCTTACCACAAGAAGAACATTCTTCGATGTCATGGTCCGAACTCAAACACCAAACGCAGCACTCATGCGGATCCGTAATCGACATCATCTTGCCACATTCTCCGCACGGCTTGAATCCGGTCTTCTTCGTGGACATCTCGACAGGAGACAAAGAAGCAAGAAGACACCGAAAAGAACAAACAGTAACAAAGTTACTAAACAGCTACAGAGGATCCCTCGAAAACCGTTAGCGTCGACGACGCGGAAAAAAGGGAACTGATGTCATCACGCCAGCGTGGGCCTATTATAGAGTCAGTGACGTCAGCGGAGTTGCGTGTGATGCCGTGCCTCTGTGACGTCATCCACGTCGGCGCTAAGCTACAAAAAGAATTTCCGAATGTTGCCGACGCAAGGGGATATTCACAAGGTGAGGAATCCACTGGCAGATGTATCCATCAGAAGCTCTTTTATTATAAACATGCTTTTAATTTTGTATGTAGCATGGAAAACCAGAAAATCACGAATGCAGTTATTTTGTATATACAACTGGTATTAAGGAGAAGAAAGGTCTATGCACATCTGGAGGCACTGTTGTATGAAAAACCAGATGACTGCACGTAGTTGTGGTACACACAATAGCACTATGCACTTTATATATATATATGCATGACAAAGGCTACCCTGCTTACTCTCCATTGCGTATAAAGATATGGAGACAGAATTATTCTTATACACCATGCATTTTATGTACCTGAATGCTAATGAATCGTTGATCGTACCCCTTGATTGTATATCTTCTGGCTATTGGTCAGATTGCATTTTCATAAAAAATTGTATTGTAGCTCGACATACTGTATGATTATGAAATGTTGATTTTATCTTTTTATTGTATATTTTTAGGTCTTTGAAACTGTAATTGTACCGGTTTCCTCTGAATAGAATGCTTTTATGGTGGTATTATTTACCCTGAATCAAGCTGTATTGACTTGACTGGTCTACATTGCAATAAAGCAAATATTTCTACAACATTGGCAATAACATAGTGAATTTGCATTTGAAACATACACAAACAAATGAACACATATACTCCAAAAGGGGTGTACATTAACAGATTACATATGAAGAATATATCTGAGCAAAATGTCAGTTCCCTGCACAGGCAACTGCACCCCTAACAGCTTCACCCACAACTGCTTTATGGTTGAAATCTACATGCTGGGGGTAGCTAAGCCCCACTCAAGGTGACGGGATTGTATGGGACCGAACCCACATAACAAATGGCCATCTATGACCTCCTCATTGGGGAGTCTAGCTTGTCTTCCCAAACATATACATCCCTTTGACAAGCTTGTTACTAAAATGTAGTGATAAAATTCAGAAAGATGACCACTACATTCGCTTGGTGGGAGCTAAGATTTTTGAAGATTTTTTCTATTGGATGCCCTGTGATCCTAAATCTGCCCCTAGAATTGGATAATAATTGTACGTTCACCAACATTTCTTTGCATTACATTTGGATTTCGGAGCAGATCTGCAGCTTAGGTCAGACGGCCAACACTAAGACACTGTGTAAAGTCTGTTACATGCACGCCTAGTCCCAAGTCAACAAAAGTGGAGCAGTCTCTGCCTATTATATCTTTCCCCTGAAAGAGCTTCAGGACAGCTGGGGAGAGCAGGGACAACTGAATGACCAAACAGAAGTACATCTGAGCCTCAAGTGTATTCAGTCTGTGCAAGAGACATTCAGGGGCTATGCTTGAAGTGAGCTTACAATCCCCACTACTTCACTTTGTTGGAGCGTATATTATGCTAAATTCTATCCCCAGGGCATGGTAATTTCCCTAGACCTTCAGGTACTTTCTAGGTAGCTGTGGCGGTTTGCCTGGATTCCATTGTCCAATGCCAATCACTTATCAACCACTAGAGTCAAGGTAGCCAAAACCGGGTTAACAGGCAACAAGATTTTTTAAGATGGAAAAGTTCTCAAGACAGTGGGAATTCAAGTTTCCTTTTAGGTAATTGATTTTTGGGCGAATAAAGTAATTTTGTCCATTGTGGCATTTTTTATAGATTTTCAGCTCCCACATGCCCATTCAGCTATGGAATCTTATCAATTCGGACTAAATGTAGACATATCATTACAAGTTTGATCATTTATCTCGTCTTGCTATCTAACAGGATAATCAGAAATCTAAAACAAAATGATGTGTCAGGTATATAGTCTATAATCACATTGGCACTGACAATCATGACTTTGTTTGCCTAAAGAGGGGACACTTTTCAAAGATCTCATTGGGCGAGAATGCCATAATTTCTGTGTCTGACTGGCTCCTGAAGGCCCTTTAGTGGTAATATGGTTCTCCATGTTATACAGCTCCTTGGATGTAACACAGGTGAGCTAATTGGATGTTGCACAGGTGTATATACAATGCTTGCAGCGCAGGCCATTGTCTCTCCCAGTGCTTTTCCTGCATCATGCACGGATGTAAAGGACATCTGTAAATACTGTAAGGCTAGAGGATAAACTGAGTGTTTAAATGCCACAGTGGAAGAAGAAAGTGTTACTTGTGTGTAGTCCCAGTTCAGCATTGTAGGTATCTACAATGCAGTCCAAAACTCTAAAATAATCACGCGCTGCATGCATAGACGCTGGATCACTCCTCTATATATACAATCCATTTCAACTTTCCATGGAAGGTTAATATCCATATGATTCCATGATGATAAAAACACTCTATGATCACCTATCAGAGGCTTAATTTATTTTACTGGGAGAAAACAATAGCTCTGAATACCAATGTGAAACCTGCATTGCAGCACGTTGTTCAGAATGGAAAAAAGCATGAAGATGAGAAAAAGATTGTACATCTTGGAAGACTTTCATTGTAAAGAGTGAAAAGTGGTGCTGTGCTTTTCAGCACCCCATAGGGTTCTCCACACCCAGTGCATCTTAACAGCAGTTTGACTCAGAGAGCCAGTTCTTTTTTACGGTAATACTTTTGCTGACTTAATCAGTCGTTGTTTACCTTCCAAAATCTAACAATATTAGCCAAGGAGGCGGGTGAGTTAATTATAACTTCAATTAAGTTACTTACAATGCAGAATCAGGACTAGAAGTAAGTAACCTTTTCTTCTGCCTCACAGGATCTTAATTGATGTTCAGACACAAGAATAAAATACCAGGCTTACGATTGCCTTAAAGCACAGCTTTTGGACAGCAGGAAGCATTTAAAGTTTTTCACAGTATTTCCTTATGGCATATAATTAACCAGATTACTTTTTTTATTTTGTATTCACTATTTAAAAATATTTCTTATTGTTTATTGGTTTCTTATTGTTATTTTGCATCAGCTTGTGCGTCAGTGTCCAAACAATACTGTTTGCTGAATGTGTTCAGCGACTTTAAAATTGCTGCTTTACATATGTCAGGTATGGTACATTTCTGTGCCTGTGGTAGCTGCTTTTCCTCAGGTAGAGTCTGCTCTGGGTTTACCTGTTAAAGGTTTGTTTGCAAACTGATTGGATAGTTCTGTGTATCACACTGTACTAATAGCTACAGACTGCTTAGATGTGGTCATGTCGAGCAGTATTGGGCCATCATTAATAAATATTTTAGATGTCTTTCTCAAACCTTTTGTTTTGTCAAGATAGAAATGTAAAAAAACTTGTTATTTCTAACAAGTGTAGGCACGCTCTACAGGTGTTGGAAGAATTAGAATAAAACATAGGAAGAGTAACTGTCTCAATAATGTGAAAATCAATACTATTTTTGGGAATAATCCTTTCAACTGAAAGTGTAATACGTCCTTGTTGATAGATATTTGGCTTATTCAGTCATTTCTCAAGACAGGGATGAAGGTAGGGGGGCAGGGGGGCATAGCCATCATCCATCGAGACCACTTGAATTTGCGTATGGAACCAATCTCAGCTCTACCAGCTGAGGCGCTGTATTTTTGTATAAAACTCAATAATCTATCGACCTTTCAAAGGCTACTTATTTATCGTCCTCCAGGGCCTAGAGCGGTGTTCACCCAGGCATTACTGACGCTTCTGGAGTCCTACACAGACTCCCACTCACTTACCACCCTAGGCGACTTTAACTATCACCTGGAATTAATGAGCAACTCGGATACAGTACGATTTCTAGATAATCTAGCAGCATTTGGTTTAAATCAACTAGTAACTGAACCCACCCATCGGGCGGGCCATACTCTGGATGGCATTTTCTCTAATAACTCGGATATTAATCTGACTAAAACATTAACTCTTCCATGGTCCAACCATATGGCCGTCCATTTTAATGTTAAGGTTATGCTGCCCAATCCCTACACTCAAACCAAGCCATTTTTATTTTATTTTATTTATTTTGAAAGTTTTATAGAGCGCGAACAAGATCCTAGCGGATATCAGAGCGCTATACAAACAGTAAAAAGTTACATATACAAGCAAAAATAGTATATCCACACAGAGGTACAGAGAATCTAATAAGTGTCTTGTGGTTAAGAGCTAGCTGCTTTTCACCACCTTGATTCAGTAGACAATACTCATGTGTATTTAGCCATGAGGAGGCATTTAACTTCATTTTTAAAAGCAGCAGTGGACGGGTTAAGTCTGATTTCTGGGGGTAAGGCACTCCAGATTCTGGGTGCCATCCCAGAGAAGGATCTGTTATAGGTTTTTTTCTTATGGAATTTTTGTGGTTTCAGTAGTAATTTTTCCGCATTTCTAGAGGATCTGGTCCCACCAGAGATCGTCAGTTTCTGTGCCAGGTAGCTGGGGGTCTTTTGATGTACGGCTCTGTGCGTCATGCACGCAATTTTCAGCTGAATTCTCGCATCTAGGGGTAGCCAGTTCAGGGATTGAAGGTCCGGAGTAACGTGGGAGCTACGTTTAGATCCAGTTATGAGTCTTGCTGCCACGTTGATTGAAGTTCTAAGGGGTGCGGTTGATGCTTTGGGCAGGCCACAGAGGATGACACATCCGTATTCCACTCTGGGTATAACCAGAGCTTGTACTGCCTGCTTAAAGTCATTGTGTGGTAGGAAGGGTTTTAGTTTCCTCAATGTGTTTATCTGAAGATTGGCTCCCTTAGTAGCACTGCTGATATGTTTTTGCATGTTGAGGTTACTGTCCAAAGTAATTCCAAGTGACTTTGCTGAGTCCACGATAGTCGGTTGTACGTTGAACGCAGTGATATGTTTGATCCAGTCTTGCATTTTCGGGATTTGAACTGGCGGGGCTATTAGGAGAAATTCAGTCTTTAGGGCGTTCAGTTTAACATGATTTTCTGCCAGCCAAGTTTGGGTGTTCCTAAGAGCTATGTTAAGAAGTTTGATGTCCTCTAGGGAGTGTATCTTGAGATAAAGCTGTGTATCATCTGCATACATGTGGTATTGCACGTGAGAGGTTTGTAGCATTTCAGTTAGGGGTTCCAGAAAGAGATTGAACAGTGTTGGGGATAGTGCTGAGCCTTGCGGTACCCCCAGGGTCACTGGGACGGGTTTGGACAGGGTGTTCTTGATTTTGAATTGTTGTGTTCGATTTTGGAGAAATGAGGTGAACCAGCTTAGCACTGTCCCAGATAGGCCCATTCTGTGTTTCAGGAGATCTAAGAGGTTATCGCGTTTAACCGTATCAAAGGCTGAGGATAGGTCGAGTAGCATGAGGAAACAGGATCCATTTTGGTCAAGTATTTGAAGCGCATCGTCAATGATGTGAGTCATGGCTGATTCTGTGCTGTGACCAGCACGAAACCCTGATTGGTGTTTGTTGAGTAAGTCAAAATGATCAATATGTTTCGTTAGCTGTAGATGTACACATTTTTCCAGTAGCTTGGCTAGTGTAGGGATATTGGAGATTGGGCGATAGTTGTTTAAGTCCGTTGGGTCTGCTGTGGGTTTCTTTAGAATGGGTGAGACCTGGCCTACTTTGAGGATGTCTGGGATGCATCCTTGTTGAAGGGGACTATTTATGATCTTAGACCAGAGAGGTAGAAGCAGTGGGGTAAGGTCTTTGACTGCGTTTGCCGGAAGCGGGTCAGCGGAATGGTTGGCTGGGTTCAATGCACTGAGAATTTTGCCCAGGGCAGCTACGGAGTAGGATGAAAATGATGACCATCTTGCATTATTTTTAGGAATAGGCTGTGATGGGGGTTGGCCTGGCGTGCTACAGGGAGCAGTAGAGGTAAGTGTATTCGGTCTCGCATACAAGGTTAGATCCTTTAGGAGGTCTTTCTTGATGGTGTCGGTCTTCAGGGAGAAGAAGGTGGAGAATTCTTCACAGTTTGGCTGCGAGCATTCAACATCTTGTGGTCGACGAGGTGCCTCCTTAGATTGGTTTTTGATCAGCTCAAAGAGTTTTTTTGGGACGGTTTCTTGCCTGGTTAAGTTGGAGGCTGAAATAATCGGCTTTGGTGTGCTTGATCTTGCGAAGTATGCGTTTCTCTTTGACCTGAGAATCAAAAGGTGGTTGGTAGATGGTGTTGAACTCCAGGCCCGTTCTGCAGTTCTGAGGGAGCGCCTATCCTCGTTTAGTATACCGTTATACCAAGGTTCAGAGTCTTGCAAAGAGACTCTTCTTAGTTGCAGAGGTGCTACCTCGTCTATTATTGATGACATGGTCGAGAGGTAGTAGTTGGTGAGCTCGTGTACTGTAGAAGATCCTGCGGGAGGCAGCAATAGGTTGGCACAGGGGGACGGCAGGGTATTGAGCTTTAGTTTTTTTTAGGTCTCTTTTCCACACTTTTGGTCTTGTGGGTTGGGCTGAGCTCGTTTTCACCTTTTCCTTAATGGTGAAGGTGATGATGTGGTGGTCTGACCAGTCACAAGGTAGGATCGACTCTAGCTGAATGGAGCCTGTTTTAGATATTAATAAGTCCAGGATCGATCCTTTGTCGTGTGTTGGGATGTTGCAGAATTGCGTTAGGTCTAGGTCAGCCGAACAAGTTACTTACCTTCGGTAACGCTTTTTCTGGTAGATACAATATCTGCCTGTGGATTCCTCACCTTGTGAATATCCCCCTTGCGTCAGCAACATTCGGAATTTTTTCTTCGTAGCACGCCGGCGTGGACGACGTCACAAGAGCACGGCATCGCGCGCGAATCCGTCTGACGTCACCGACTCCTTATTAGACCCACGTCGGCGTGATGACGTCAGTTCCGCTCTTTTTTCCGTGCCTTCGAGGCACCCTGACGGACCAACGACAGCAAATATGCATATATACAATGTACACAGTACGTACAAACCAAAATAGCACACAGTGCATAGCAAAGGCATCAAAACCCAAAATATATACAAACAATAAAACCAGGTATAGCAGAGTGGACAACGGGGAGGCGGGTGGGCATGTGAGGAATCCACAGGCAGATATTGTATCTACCAGAAAAAGCGTTACCGAAGGTAAGTAACTTGTTCTTCTGATAGATACATCTGCCGTGTGGATTCCTCACCTTGTGAATAGAGTCCCACAGCAGTCCCCACTCCCGGAGGAGTGTGACCACTCTGCTATACCAGGAAATCTTGGAGAACAGAGCGCGCAAAGTGGCCGTCCCTCCTCACCTCGGAATCCAAGCAGTAATGCTTCGCGAAAGTGTGGAGGGAGGCCCAAGTCGCAGCCTTGCAAATGTCCTCAACAGGAACACCTCTAGACAAAGCAGATGTTGCAGACTTTGCTCTAGTTGAATGTGCTCTAATACCCTCAGCAGGGTCCTTACCCGCCAGGGAGTAGCAAATCTTGATGCACAGGATTATCCACCTGGAAAGTGTGCGCTTGTGCAACACTCTGCCCTTCTTGCAGCCAGCAAAACCAATAAACAGCTGGTCATCCATCCGGAAGTCTTTAGTTCTGTCCAGATAAAAAGACACCACCCTCTTAGGGTCCAGACGGTGTAGTCTCTCTTCCTCCTTAGACGGGTGAGGGGGAGGATAGAAGGTAGAAAGGGTAAGGGATTGTCCTAGATGGAAGGGAGTTACCACCTTAGGAAGAAAAGCAGCCCTGGTCCTAGGAACCAGTCTTTCAGCATGAATGGTCAGGAATGGGGGTTTGGAACTAAGAGCCTGAAGCTCACTCACCCTCCTTGCCGAGGTGATTGCTACTAAGAAAACCGTCTTGAAAGACAAAAGTCTCATGGGACACTTGTGTAAGGGTTCGAAGGGGGAACCCATCAAATAGGTTAACACAAGATTCAAATCCCAATGAGGAACAACAAAAGGAGTAGGAGGGAATCTATTAGTGAGTCCCTTCAAAAATCTTAAAACCACTGGAGACTTAAAAAGAGAAGGCTGATCCGGCAAACAGAGGAAAGCCGACAAAGCCGAAAGATACCCCTTGACCGTGGCAACAGCAAATCCTTGCTGCGCTAAAGAAAGAGCAAACTGCAAAATATCAGACACATGAGCCTTCAAAGGGTCAACATCTCTCTCCCTACACCAAGAGACAAATTTAGACCACCTATACGAATAAATGGACTTAGTGGAGTCACGCCTGGCAGAAAGAATGACATCCACCACATCGTGAGGGAGAGAAAAAGAAATCAAGTTGCCCCGTTCAATCTCCAGGCAAGAAGGTGTAATGTCTGGAGGTGGGGGTGTAGAACCTGCCCCTCCATCTGAGAGAGGAGGTCTGCCCTGTGAGGGAGACGGAGCGGCGGGTGAGAGGAGAGGTGGAGAAGGTCTGTGTACCACACCCTTCTTGGCCAATCCGGGGCGACCAATATGACTTGAGCCCGGTCTTGGCGAATCTTCCTCAGAACCCGAGGAATCAAGGGTATGGGAGGAAACGCGTAAAGGAGATGATCTTTCCAACTCAACTGAAACGCGTCCCCCAAAGCTCCTTGCATCGGAAACTGGAGACTGCAGAATGACAGGCAGTGAGCATTCTCGCGAGTGGCGAACAGGTCCACCCGAGGAGTCCCCCACATCTGAAAGATGTCGTGAACCACCTCCAGATGGAGCCTCCACTCGTGGTCGGCAGAGAACTGCCGACTGAGACTGTCTGCACGAACGTTCAGAACTCCAGCCAGATGATTTGCCATCAGACAAATCTGATGATCCTGAACCCAGGACCAGAGACGCAGAGCCTCTCTGCAGAGACACTGCGACCCTACTCCTCCCTGTTTGTTGATGTACCACATCGCGGTCGTGTTGTCCGTCAGGACTTGAACTGACTGACAGCGAAGGGAAGGGAGGAAGGCCTTGAGCGCCAAACGTATCGCCCGCAATTCTAGAAGGTTGATATGAAGCAACCTTTCCTCTGGAGACCAAAGCCCTTTGACATCCAGGTCCCCCAGATGAGCACCCCACCCGAGAGTGGATGCATCCGTTATCACTGTGGCCACTGATGGAGGAAGTTGAAAAGGCTTTCCTTGAGACAGATTGCCTTCCACGCCCCACCAAGACAGATCCGCTGCAGTTTCTCTGGAGATCCTCACTGACTCCCTGAGATCTCCGTTGTGCTGATACCACTGCCTGCGGAGGCACCACTGGAGTGCCCTCATGTGCCAGCGTGCATGGTTGACCAACAGAATGCAAGCAGCCATCAGACCGAGCAGACGAAGGACCTTCAGGACTGGAACAACCGCTCCATTGTAGAATAAAGGAATCATTTCCTGTATGTCGCGAATCCTTTGAGGTGGAGGGAATGCACGACATACCGTAGTGTCCAGTACCGCACCTATGAACAGGTTGCGCTGGGAGGGCACCAGGTGAGACTTGGGTACATTTATCGAAAAACCCAACCTGTGCAACAACTGAGTTGTCTCTTGCAGATGATGAAGCACATTCTCCGGCGACTCCGCTTTGATCAGCCAATCGTCCAGATAGGGGAACACAGGTATCCCCGATCATCTGAGATGCGCAGCCACCACTGCCATCACCTTGGTGAAAACTCGAGGCGCAGTAGTAAGCCCAAAAGGAAGGACCGCAAACTGGTAGTGTTGCGATCCCACCGTAAAACGGAGATACTTCCTGTGCGACTTCAGGATTGGGATGTGAAAATACGCATCCTGCAAGTCGATCAACACCATCCAGTCTTCTTCCATCAGCGCTTGAAGAACCTGTGCAAGTGTGAGCATTTTGAACTTCTCCTGTTTGAGATAGAGGTTCAAAATCCTGAGGTCCAGGATTGGCCGAAGTCTGCCATCCTTCTTGGGTATCAGGAAATACCGGGAGTAGCACCCCTGACCCCTTTCCTGCTCTGGAACCACCTCTATCGCACCTTTTACGAACAGTGCCAGGACTTCTTCTTGCAGGAGAAGAAGATGGTCCTCTGAACAATAACCTTGGCAAGGAGGGTAATTGGGAGGGAACTCCTGAAAAGGAAGTGCATACCCATTCTCTACGAGATTGAGAACCCAAAGATCTGATGTAACCGATTCCCAATCCCGTAGAAAATGAGTAAGCCGACCCCCTACCGGACCCACATGATCCAGAATGGTGGATCTAGGGCTGCTTTGCTGATGTAGGTGGGGGTTGGGTATTATTGGAGGAAGTAGAGGAAGAGGAGACTTGACGACCACGTCCACGACCCTTCTGTCTACCTCTATCAGATTTGTACAGAGGGTTTTGTTGCTGCTGCTGTTGTTGCTGGCCTTGTCTGAAGGGACGAAAAGAGGATCTACCAAACCCTCTAAACTTCTTAGTGGTAGAACCTCTTGTCTGGAGACCCAAAGATCTTGCAGTAGCACGGCTATCTTTGAATCTTTCCAAAGCCACATCCGCCTTCTTCCCAAAAAGGCCTGTCCCATCAAAAGGCAAGTCCAACAACGTGGATTGTACATCTGCAGAGAAATCGGAGGATTTCAGCCATGCTGCCCTTCTGGTGGCAACAGTAGAGCCCATAATCCTGGCAACAGAGTCTGCTGTGTCTATGCCACTCTGAATTACCAAGCGGGCTGCAGCTTGAGTATCAGAGACCACTTCATTAAAGTTTTTTCTATCATCCTCTGGAAGCTTAGATTACAACTGCTTCACAGAGTCCATCAAAGCATGAACATATCTCCCAAAAAGGCAAGTAGCATTAGTAGATTTTAGAGCCATGCTACCCGAGGAGAAAATCTTCTTTGCAGACTGATCCAACTTCTTAGAGTCCTTGTCTGCTGGCACCTGAGGAAAAGAACCTGCAGACCTGTTGGAACAAGCGGCCTGTACCACTAGACTCTCTGGTGAAGGATGTGAAGAGAGAAACTCGGGGTCACCAGGTGCCACTCTGTAGCGTCTTGCCACAGACCTTGAAACAGCAGGGGCAGTCAACGGTCTCTTCCAGACCTCCATTATCGGTTCAGTTAAAGCCTCAGTAAATGGAAGTGTAGGCTCTATAATAGAAGAAGGATAGTGTAAAACCTCTGTGAGGATGTTAGGTTTGTACTCAACAGTAGGTAAAGTCAGATTGAGTAGATCTGCAGCCTTTCTAATAAGAACATGGTAGGGTGCCACGTCCTTAGATGGTGCATCAGAAACAGATGGCAAACCCCACTCAGGAGATAGTTCCAGACCACTAGCAGTATGTAGGTCTTCAAAACAGTCCCCTTGATCTAGAAGTTCACCTTCTTCAACATCAGAATCTTCATACCTCTTCTCCTCCAAGAGACGCTGAGCCCTGCGTCTCGACCATTCCATACGAACCGAAGTCGATGGATCCGGTAACGACTCCGACGGAGCCGGATCCGACGTCGAACGAGGAGCCGGGGCAGTAGGAGGATGAGACTCACGGACCGGCGTGGCACCTCGATCCAAATTACGAGGTCGATCCGGAGTCGGCGAAGCCGTATGCGGAGTCGATGACCTCGGTGGAGCCGTACCGAGCCAAGGTGTCTAAGGCGCCGGCATAAACTGCATAAAAGGAGCTGGGGCGTAACTTTGAGGAATGCCCAAGTTGAAAGTCAATGGACCCATGGGAGCAGCCGGTGCACCAGTGGGGTACATTGCTCTCGAATAAACTCCAATCATCGCATTAAGGAAATGCGAGGGGTCCTGTCCTGGACCAGGAAAGGGAGGGTACGAACCTACTGGTTGACCTGAAGGAGGTTGCTCCGACATCGGTTCATTCTGACCCTCTTGATCCACAGGGACTACCACCGGAGTTGGAGCTTGAGGAACTTCCTCTTCATCTTCATGCTCGGAAGAATGGTGTGACTCCGGATCCGGTTCTTGTTCCGGAATCGGGGAACCTCCAAGAGACTGCACGGGAGAAGGAGATCCGAAGTCCTTGTGATGTTTACGAGACTTCTTCTTCGAATCCGAAGACTCCTTACCAGAATGATGTCTGGAGCTGTGCTTTCTCCTCTTGTGCTTCCTCTTTGAGGAACTCGAAGCATGACCCGAAGCCGACTTGTATCCAGACCTCGACCTCTCTCTGGATCTCGACCTCGCTCTGGACCTTGACCTCGAAGCCGACCTCGATCTCGACTACGAACGCGACTTCTGTCTCGACTTCGAGTGTCTCGACGTCGACCTTGAAGATCTCCCAGTCTCTCTTCCCTTTACCTTCGCAAGAAGAAGTTTTGCTTCACGTTCTCGTAACGCCTTAGGATTCATCTTGAAGCAGGATCGACAGTTTTTAACATCGTGGTCCGATCCATGACACCATAAGCAATCGTTATGGGGATCGGTGATCGACATCATACGAGCGCAAGACCCACATTGCTTGAATCCTGTCTTCCTCGACGACATTCTCGACGAAGAAAGAGTAAATAAAGATGAAATAGTAATACTATAACTAGTAGAAGATACAAAGTATCGTAGAAAATCCCAGAAACCGTTAGCGTCGACGACGCGGAAAAAAGGGAACTGACGTCATCACGCCGACGTGGGTCTAATAAGGAGTCGGTGACGTCAGACGGAGTTGCGCGCGATGCCATGCTCCTGTGACGTCGTCCACGCCGGCGTGCTACGAAGAAAAAATTCCGAATGTTGCTGACGCAAGGGGGATATTCACAAGGTGAGGAATCCACACGGCAGATGTATCTATCAGAAAGGAAATTCTTAAGACTGTTCACTGCTGAATCATTAGGATCATTCCAATGGAGATTGAAGTCTCCGAGGAATATTTGGGTGTTTTGTCGACCCATGTATGATGAGACCATGTCCATGAAGTGTTCGGTGAAGGTGAGGTTCTCACCTGGTGGGTGATAAATGATATGCAGAGAGCAAACCGGTGTACCCTTGCTGGTGATGTTAAGGCACATGTATTCACAAGATTGGAATAGAGGGGAGATGGCTCTGCTTACTGAGATATTGCTGCGGTGTATGCAGGCTATGCAACCCCCGGGCTTGTCGGCTCTAGCTCGGTCTAGTCTGATGATGTTGTAGTGGGGTGGAACTAGAATGTCAATGATTGGTGTGGAGGATTCTTTTAACCAAGTTTCAGTAAGCATTATCAGGTCTGGCTCATGTGTGAGGAGGAGATCAGCTATGTCTGCTGCATGTCTAGCGGCCGATCTGCAATTCAGGAGAATACATTTGAGTGTGGGCGTGCTGGTGGTGGAAGAGGGTTCTTGCGTGATACAGATTCTTCTAAGGTTGTTGTTTGTGATGCCTCTGGTATTTGGTTTAGTGGTCCTATGGGGATTAGTGGGAATAGTAGGAATTAATGATATTGCTGGTATGTTAGGCTTCAGTGGGGCGGGAGTTGGTGATGCTGGAGGTGTGTTAGGCTTCCTAGGCGTGGGATCGTATGAACTCACCAGGGAGAGTAAATCACTTTCTGAGAGCAGGTTAGTGCTTCTGATTGGTCGAGATGAGTTGTTGGAGGAAGGGACTGAGGACCAGCTGGGACAGTAGGGAATCGTGTTAGTGGGAATTTGTCTTCTGGGTTGGCAGATTTTGGGATGTCTAGCTGTTCTGTCATCCCAAGGTTGTTTCGCTAAACGATTATTGAGAGCTTGGAGTTCTTCTTTGATTTGGTTCAGTGAAAATATGATTTCATCGAGTATGGGGTTATGTGCAGGTGGTGTGCGGATGTGTTATGGGTGTGGGTTTGGATAAGGGTTTGGATGCATGCAATGGGGTCAGAACTGGTGTAGAGATTGTGGAGTGTGCGAGTGTGAATGTGGGTGAGAGGAGTGCTGAGGGAGTGTGTGAGTTAGGTGGGTTGTAAGGGTGGCTATATTGGTGGCTATAGATGGAGTCTGGTCTGGTGTGTGAATGGTTGTGAGTGTGGGTATTGATCTATGTGCTGGAGACTGGTTTGGTGTGTGGTGGGGGGCTAAGGTGTGTGGGGGAGGTAAGGGTGGAGGTGTTGTAGGTGTGAATGTGTGTGTTGGGTGGTCTGTGTGTGTGAGTGGGGATGGGAGGGATGCTGCTGGTAAGAGTGTGTGTGATGTGAGGGATGCTGCTGGTAAGGGTGTGTGTGATGTGAGGGCTGTGGGCGTGGCTACGAGTGCTGAGTGCGTCTGTGTTAAGGGTATAGGTATAGGCGCTGAGAACTGGTTTGGTGTGTGGTATGGGGCTAGAGTGTGCGATGAAGGTAATGGTGTTTGCGGGTAGTGTAGGGAAGTTGTAGATGTGAGTGTGTGTGTTGGGAGGTCTGAATGGGAGGATGATTGGTCTGAGGGTATGGGTAGAGTTATGGGTGAACGGTGTTCGCTGGAAGTACGTAGGTATCTTCAGCTATGTTGAGTAGGGGGTTCGATGTGGTGATTTGACATGTGTTGGCGGGTATAGGACGGAAAGCAATGGCGTTGTTGTCAGTAAGAATAGGACGCATAGTATGTTGAGCAAAAACTGAAGGGGTGGCTTGAGTAGCCTTATGGGGTTTAGACACTTGCTCCTTGATGATTGGGAAGATGTTGTCTAGTAAGCTTAGATTGCGATCTGTAGATTGCATGAGTATGGTTCCATTATTGTAAATGGTAATGGTTGCCGTCGCTTTGAATAATTTGGAAGGGGCGATATAGATAACTAGGCCGTGTGGTATGTTCCTGGTGGCGGAGAGAGTAAATAGGGTGAGAAGTGCCTTTCTCCATTGTACTCTGCGCTTCGTGTGGAAGATAATATCATTAGTTGTGTGTCCGTCGTGTATTGAGAAATAGGGATCCGCTATGGGTGTTTCAGGATGTTGTTTTATAAGATTGTGTTTGAAGCGTTTGGCTTCTCTTTTAGAGAGGTTGGGGGGGTATGTGATGGTATAAGTGTGCGTGCCTGTGAGTTCCATCAAAAGGGATTAATAAAGTCCTGCGTGGATGAATTTCGGTAAGCCGTCCGTGTTATATTGTGTGGAGAGGTGAGGGCAGAGAGGAGTAGGAGACCGACGGCTATTGCGATGTATCTATTAGGTGTCTATTGCAATTACTATTGCGAGATAATAATAGATGGAAGGACAATTGGTGAGAAGTTAGCAGATGAACGACTTTTGTGAGGTGTCTATTGTGCATCTATTGCGATGACTATTAAGATACAATCATCGGTCATAAGATCATATTGGTGTGAAGTTATTGGCATAGTCTGAGGATTCTGACCTGTTTTCACTGGGTATTGTGATCAGCTGGCGGAGGGAGCGGAAGATATACTTGTGGTGGTGCCTTCTCCAATATGGCCGCCTTATTTGTACCAGGCCTCCTATTCACCAGTGTGGTCCTGTTTCTATTTCCATTGAACGAGGACATCAAGTTGTAGTCTTTTTTTTAGTTCTTTGCACTAGTCCTATTTTAGTTTCGGTGGTTGGTGCAGGGAGGGAGATGGTCTGTGTTTATCCCCAGGAGGGGGGATGCGCCACTCACCCTCGTTGTTTTTATGGTCTTTTGCTTCGCCCATAAAAATGCCTCCATTTTGATAAGCACTTTCAGTGAGCCATTGTAGTAAAGTGTAAAAAAGTGTAAAACGAATAATGGTGAAGCAGTTTCAGGAGCAGAAGATAGGCTGTGATATAATCCAATGTAAGCGGTCTCGGCGCTGATCCCCCGCGGGCCGGGGGGAGAGGGGGTGGGGCTAGGTAGCCGCCTTCTCCGAGTTCGCTCGATCCTGTTTCCACTTGCTATTTTGAATCCCGCTGCCTCCATGGACGCGGACCCTCGCTGTGCCTCGGCGCCGTACGCACAGTCATTCCATCAGCATCAGCACATGCGAGGTCTGGCGAGAGAGGGGGTGGGAGCGATCAGTGCCGTCTCTTCAAAGCTGCGGCAGCTACCAGGTTCTTCGCCACTGCCGGTCTTAAATGTTATTCAGCGTGCGGCTGTAATCTGACGGAAACCTGTAGCACCCGCTACCTTCAGGGGCCCTCCATGAGCTGATGGGGGCAAGCTCGTAGCCTTCACCGAACCACACTCGCTCTCGAGTTCGGGTCGAGGGTCGCACTCTCCATAACAGATGACTGTCCCCAGAAGATCGCTTACTGTTATTATCGCAGCTCAAATGCCGGGCGTGGAGGTCGGCTTGGTCCGAGGGGGTTTGCACTCTCCTGGACATAGCGGTGAGATTCGTTTTCCGCTATCGAGTCTTCATATTCCCTTAATAATGATCCTGTTACGCTTCGTTTGTTAGTAATCCAGTCACTCTTGGTTGTAGTACAGTTCACATCGTTCTTGGCTAGCACTAAAGGGGATAATCCGATTAAAGAATCCCGAGTGCACGGAGCTCTTTCACAGAGCTCCTACCAGGCCGCCATCTTGGATTATATAAGCCAGCCAAGGTAAAAATTCGAAGGTGGAACAAGGTTCAAGGTAAGGACCTAGAATTTGGCCCTTGGCCACCTCCCTACCCCGCTAGCAAAGGACAATAACGTAGCAGCATCCCAGTTTAACGATTGGCTCATGGCTGTGGCTAACTGTGTTGCGCGAGAAAAGCTGGTGATGTTAAAGAGATCTAAGATGTCATCACCTTGGTATGGCCCGGAGCTTAAGCGCCTAAAAGTAAATTGTAGGAAATCTGAGCATCTTTGGAGACTAGACTATAGTACCGGAAAGAAAGCGATTTATAATCTAGCCCTCCAACAGTAAAAGGAAGCAATTATTGCCGCTAAGAAACTATAGTTCACAACTAAGATTGAAGAAGCTGGAAATTCTGCTAAGGAAGTCAGTAGATCTATTAAACTGCTGGCCAAACCGCAGGAAGAAAATACATTTAAACCAGATTAGGACATATGCAACAAATTGGACTGATATTTTCAGAACAAGGTGCAAGTTCTATATGATGACCTCCTAAACACTCAGGGAGCACCTGACAACCAATGGCAACTGCTTGGTGCTGACGGGCTGATACAGTGCAGACTATCCTGCTTCCAGACACTTACTAATGATGAGGTACAAAAACTTCTCTCCATTACATCCGGCTGCCCTAGAGACCCCTGCCCCCCAGCTACAATGCACCTGGCCTCTAGGAAGATTGGTGATAACCTTATACCCCTAATCAATCAAGTTCTGGATCAGGTAATTATCTAGTAGCTTGGAAAAGAGCAGCTATCAGGGCAATTCTTAAAAAAACAACTCTGGACCCTACTGAACCCAAAAACTATCGCCCAATTGCTGGCCTACCGATAATAGCTAAAATTCTGGAGAAGTCAATAAATAAGACATTGAATAACTACCTAGATGCCAACAATCTGCTGGACTCTACGCAGCATGGTTTTCGGTCTTGCCATTCCACCGAATCAACCCTGATCACTGCAACGGAAGATATCCGAAGAACAGTGGACGGAGGGGGCAGAGCGGTCCTCGTGCTCCTTGACCTATCAGCAGCATTTGACACCGTGAACCACACGATGTTAGTGCAGCGGCTGAAGGACGTGGGAATCAAGGGCATGGCTCTTGCCCTCCTCTCCTCGTTCCTGGAGGCAAGGGAGCAAAGCTTGCATTGGGAGGGTCTGAAATCAGACAATTTCCATCTTCCATGCGGGGTCCCTCAGGGATCGGCCCCATCTCCGACGAGGTTCAACGTCTACGTCACTCCATTGGCCAGACTCATCAGTAGGCACGGATTTGCCCTGGTCTCTTATGCTGTTGACTCTCAGCTTGTCATCTCTATGTCCAATCAGCCACAGCTGTCCTTTTTCATGCATGTCTCACTGTTATCATGACCTGGATGACACACAGCTTCCTGAAAATTAACACCGGTAAAACTGAGGTGATAGTTTGGCCAGGGCCAATCCCTCTGGAATGACTCCTGGTGGCCGGCGGAGGCTGGGGAATGTCCACGCCGTGTTGTTAAGGTCAGGAACCTCGGAGTTATCTTCGATGACCAGATGAACTTTTCTGCCCAAGTCAACAGTCTCACTTCCTCCTGCTTCTTTTAACTAAAAACCTTGAGGAAAATGTTTCCTTTTAGCTCACAAGAATTAAAAAATACGGTGGTGGTCACCCTTTTTCTGTCCAAACTGGACTATTGCAATGCCCTTAATCCTGGGAATTGACAAGATCCAGAAGAGGAAACTGCAATCTCTACATAATGTGGCAGCATGCCTGCTTTTAAACATACCAAAAGGACAATCAACCACGGCAGGGATCAAATCACTGCACTGGCTCCCGATCCAGCAGCGAGTGGGATTTAAGGCCTTGTGCCTGGTGCACAAGGCACTTTATTGTGGGGGCTCTGAGGATATTAAAAAAATGTTTCCACCCTACACCTCCTCGCGTGTTCTAACATCAGCAAATTTGGGCCTAATCCACACTACAAAAATTAGGCAGGCAAGATGGGGCGGCAGAACTTTGTCGAATTGTGTGGCAAAACTCTGAAATAGAATGCCAGTGGCCATGAGATTTCAATCCAACCGTCAGCTCTTTAGGAAGGTTTTGATGTCATCGCTGCCACCGATGACATCCGAGCCCTGATGGACAACGGAGAAACAGCGGCCCTCATCCTCCTAGACCTCTCCGCGGCATTCAACACTGTCTGCCACCGCACCCTAGTGCAGCGCCTCAGCAACGTCGGAATTCAGGAGAAGGCACTGGAATGGATCGTCTCCTTCCTCGACGGAAGAACACAGAGAGTCCGTCTACCACCGTACAAGTCAGAGGCCACCGAAGTCATCTGCGGCGTCCCTCAAGGATCCTCGCTGAGCCCCACCCTCTTCAACGTCTACATGAGCCCCCTCGCGCCCATCGCACGCCAACACAACCTGAACATCATCTCCTACGCCGATGACACCCAGCTGATCCTCTCCCTGACCAACGACCCCGCCGCTTCCAGAGCCAACCTTCACGAAGGGATGAAAGATGTAGCCGAGTGGATGACGACCAGCCGCCTGAAACTGAACTCAGACAAGACGGAAGTCCTCATCCTGGGCTCCTCGCCCTCCGCCTGGGACGACTCCTGGTGGCCCCCCGCCCTGGGCACCGCACCCAAACCGACAGACCACGCACGCAACCTGGGCTTCATCCTGGACTCCTCCCTCTCCATGACCAGACAAGTCAACGCCGTCTCCTCGTCATGCTTCAACATCCTGCGCATGCTACGGAAGATCTTCCGGTGGATCCCCACCGAGACCAGGAAGACGGTCACCCAGGCCCTCGTCACCAGCCGACTGGACTACGGCAACGCCCTCTACGCCGGAACCACCGCCAAGCTCCAGAAGAGACTCCAGCGGATCCAGAACGCCTCAGCCAGACTCATCCTCGACATCCCCCGACGCAGCCACATCTCCGGACATCTGAGAGACCTGCACTGGCTCCCCGTCAACAAGAGAATCACCTTCCGTCTCCTCACCCACGCACACAAAGCCCTACACGATCTAGGCCCGAGCTACCTCAACAACCGCATCAACTTCTACGCTCCCAAACGCCACCTCCGATCAGCCAGTCACGCCCTCGCCGCCGTCCCCCGCATCCGAAGAACAACAACAGGAGGAAGGTCCTTCTCCCACCTGGCCGCCAAGACCTGGAACTCCCTCCCGACCGACCTGCGCCTGACCCAAGACCACCTCTCCTTCAGGAAGAAGCTCAAGACCTGGCTGTTCGAGCAGTAGCAGCACCCCCCCCTCCCCCCTAGCGCCTTGAGACCCTCCGGGTAAGTAGTGCGCTCTATAAATGTCCTTGATTGATTGATTGAAAACATGGCTGTTCGCTTCCACCTAGTTCCCCTGATAATACAGGAGGTTTTCCCTCCCACATATTAGGGAGGAGGTGTGGCGCCGCGGCCAGGGCGACTGACGCTGGAATCTGGGGACCACGGTTCGATCCCCGGCTCCGGCGGCAGGTTAGCCCAGCACCATGTGACTCTGGGCAATAGCTCGCTTAATCTTCCCGACGGCCCCCAGCGCCTAGAGACCCTTACGGGTGATTGTGCGCTTTACAAATGTGGACTTTACTTTACTTTACATACACCAGTGCCAAGACGCCATGGCAATCAAGCGCTCTATAAACATATATCCTATTCTATCCTTATTTTAGGATCTCCTTACAGGCTGGTAGTAGATCTAAATAACAGTACCATGCGAGCCAAATTCAAAGGTGGAAGGCTCAGGTGTTCCATTTGATCCTGGAATCTTTTTAACAGGTCCCGTATGTATGGCAACTTCTTGTGTTGGTTTCTGGACATTTGTAACAAGCCTGATTACCACCACTGCCATGTCCAATCTGGAACTCTTAAAATCATTTACAATGTAGATCTGCGAAGCTTACGAATCACCATTCGTATTAATCGTATTGGTGGAAAAGAAAACAGTAGTGACATAGACCATTCAATCAAATAGGCATTCCCTAGAGCTCCCAGTTCTGGTAGTATGGACACAAAGTCTAGTCATTTTGTGTTTTCTTTAGTTGTGAAGAGGTACAAGGAAGGAAGATCCCACTCTTTGACAATATCATCTACTACCTAGTCCAACACCCATGTGTAAAACTCTTCATAATATCTGCTGAGGAAGTCTGCTTTCACATTCATCTTTCCTGGAATGTGAATTGCTGATATGTTTAGGTTGTTGGATAAAGCCCAATTCCAAACTGATGGAGCCTGTAACAATAGAGTTCTATATCAGGTGCCTCCTTGTCTGTTTATGTAAAGCATATACAGGATTGATTAAAGAAGAAACAGGATTGATAAGTAGCATTGTATGTTTGTCTCTACATTGTTGATGATACTGTTAGAGACAGGATAAAGCATTTTAGAGCTAGTTGAACCACTCTAAGCGTTAGGTAGTTTATATTGTAAGATTTGTATCTTTTAGACCACTGTACCCGACTTGTTAGATACTGAAGTTGAGCACCCAAGCCGGCTAGAGAAGCGTTCATTATAATGTCTTGAGTTGGAAGTTGTTTCTGAAATGGGGTTCCTACTAGTAAATTGTGACTTTTGCACCACAATGCTACAGATTGTCTTGCTGCTTTGTTTAGAGTCAATCCATCTTCCTCACTGTTTTCTCGTTGATACTAAGCGTCTTCTAAGTATTCTTTTTTTTACAACTAGATTTTATTGGTTTTCAAATAAATATATCATCTACAGTCATAGGCACTGTGCATCTTCAGCCAGGTACATAAAACACCCGGCCATTATTTCCTGGTGCATTTATTCAGAACTTACCCCCCCCCCCCCAACATAACTATTCCCCCTTCCTTCTTGAGTTATGCTTGGGTGGATACAATCTGCTCTTCAAATACTATTGGGTTCTTGGGTGCAAGGCGCCGGTTCTGGCTTACTACAGATCCTGCCTCCCCTGTTCTCGGTGTCCTTGTCTGCCATTTCCTTCTGGACTCACTGGTGAAGGTAGGGAGCCTACTAAACTGCTATCTTGCCTCTCCGCTGCTAATTCACCTACTAAGGTTTCCCAGGGCCTTGCCCTGTCTCTCTTCCCTATGCCTCGGCCAGTTTCCCTGAGGAACAACCTGCCTTCCGCCCCGCCCATTTCTCCAACTCTCTCCCCTAGCAGACAATTGTAGGCCCTCCCGGTGCCTTCCAGTTTCTAGCTATCTCCCTTTTGGCCAGGACAAAAGCAAAATCCTGGAATCTCACAGTTGTTTTATTTTTGGACATGTGTGGGAACCATCCTAGTTAGAAATGCTCAGGGGTGCGCGGGAGCTCCTTGTCTATGAGATCCCCTATTACATGTCTAATCTCTTCCCAAAAGGCTTGTAGGATGGGGCAGCTCTAGAACATGTGGATGGTATGTTTTTCTCTCTCTCCACACCTCGGGCACACTGCTGTGTCTATGTCGAAGTATCTTCTAATGCGGGACAGGGTTCTATTGGTTTCTGTCTCGTTGTCTTGGACAGGCAGGAAACTGTCTTGATTCTTCCTGCAGAGAGTACTACCTATCTACATCCCACCAGTGCCTGTGCCTCTCCCCCAATGTAGTCTAATCCTTCTGGTGAGGGCCTGTGTCTAAGAAAGTGACCGCTTGGTAAATCGTATGCCGCCTGCAGTTCTTCAAATGGGAGTAGCGTGGAGTCCAGGTATAAGTCGCCCATCGACTTCAGTCCTGCCTCTACCCAGGCCTCCAACTCAGCCCAATGAGCCTCTTGTGGTAACCATTGCTGCATAGTAAATTGGAATGTCTGAGTAGGGAATCCTGACCCCCGCCCGTCTCAAGTACCTAGCCCAGCATCGCACTACCACCATGGTTTCCATGGTGTCAGCGGATGTGTTCCATTGGCCCCCTAGGAGTATCTGTGCGAGGGTTATGGCATCCGGTGCAGCTGGGTACTGTTCCCGTTCTGGGTCACGGCTTGCTGCTAGCCATTGAATCAACCAGGACAGCTGAGCAGCAATATAATAACCCTCAAAATCTGGGACGGCTAACCCTCCTGCCACTGTCGGGGGATGCAAGGAGGCCATTGCTACTCGTCTGCACCCCGCTCCCCAGATATATGACGTGAGCAGTGAGTCAAGATCTCTGAACATTGCTCTCGGGATCCATACCAGCAAGTCCCAAAGAAGGGCAGGAGGCGCGGGAGCACCACCATCTTCAGGACTGCCACCCGTCCTGTCACTGATAACTGCAATGTACCCCAGAATTCCATCGCGGACTTCACTGACCTGATTGCTCTACCCACGTTTCCCTCTACTAGCTCCGCTACTAGGTTCATGATATATTTTGACTCTAAGTATTGCAATCAGCTGGGCTCCCATTTCAACTGGTCAAGGTGAGGTGGTGGGAGGGCGTTGGCTGTCATGGGGTATAAAGCTAGTTTTCCTCCAGTTGACTTTGAGACCAGACACGGCCCGAACCGGGCCAGCATTCTCTGCGCCCCTCTTAGCTTACCCCCTGTGTCTCCAAGGAACAGTAGGAGTTCGTCCACGTATAGTGCTATGAAGAGTTCCGTCTCTCCTACCCTCAGACCTCTGTAGTCCTGTCCGCTTCGAGCCCTGCACGCCAGCGGCTCCATAGCCAATGCACGCAGGAGCGGCGAGAGCGGGCATCCCTGCCTCGTACCCCTCTCCACTTTCTACCTTGGGGGAAATGGTTCATTCTCTGTGCACCTGTGCAATGGAGGACGTATACAGTAGCCGTACCCATGCAAAAAATCCATCTCTCAGCCCCAACCTGGAAAGGACCTCATGTAGGTAAGGCCACTTAAGGCTGTCAAACACCTTCTCAATGTTCAACGCAAGCACCACCGCCTCATGTTTATCGTACCTATTGGAGACCATGACAGCCAAGAGCCGCCTGATATTTATGGCCGTGTTCCATCCGGGGATAAACCCAGTTTGGTCAGCATGAACCAGGTTGGGTATATGTGAAAGGAGGTGCGTTGCTAGAATTTTGCCCAATATTTTGTAATCCTTATGAAGCATGGATAGGAGCCTGTAGGCTGTGTAGTCATGCGTGTCCTTCCCAGGCTTAGGCACTGGGAAAATAAGGACTTTTCTAGTACTCTCCGGCATTATTTCCACTCCCAGGGCCTCCTGATGCACAGTGACCAGTCTGGGGGCCATCTCCTCCATATATGTTACATAACATTCTGCCGGTAGGCCGTCTGTGCCCGGGCTTTTGTTCCTTGACATACCCTTGATGGCTACCCGTACCTCCCATTGGGTTATGTCTTCACCCAGCTCCTCCGCCTCTTCAGGACCCAATTTGCCATCTGCAGATCCGCCAGGTATTCCCTTGAGTCTGCACCTCTCTCAACCTTCTATACAAATGTGCATAGTAGCAGGCGAAGATTTCATTGATCTTTGCCTGTTTAAAGTGTCTAACCCCGTCTCATCCTCTGTCTCCACTAGCGGCAAGTTTCTGCACACCTGATTTGCTAGCCATGCTAGGAGCGTTCCAGACATGTGCCGCTCAGCATGGACGCGCTCTAGATACTTTATGTAATTGAAGCATTGAAGCCTCTAGGTCTGCCTCGCCACTTCCTCCTTAGCCTCTAATAGTGCCTGCTGGAGCTCCGAGCACCCTTTCCGTCTGCGTACCAGCTCTCTGAGGGTCGTCTCTGCTCCCTCTACTTCTCTTGAGATAATGCATTGGCCCCATAGGACCACCTTAAAGGCGTCCCATTCGGCGAGGAGGCTGTTCCTGCATTAGCCTCGAAGTAGCTCGCTATTTCCCCCCTGATCTCTTCGCGGAAGACCTGGTCTTCTAGTGTCTCCGGACGGAGCCTCCACGTTGGTATCGCTGTTACGGGGTGTTTACATCCCAGAGCGAGGACCAGTGGATTATGGTCCGATATCGTGTGCGCTAACTATTCCGCAGCATGGACCTTGTGCTGCGTGTCTGCTGAGATCATCATCCAGTCGCGCGTGAACCTCGTAGACCGCTGAGAAGTAGGAGTAGTCTCTATCTTCAGGATGCAAAGTCCGCCAGGCTTCTACTAGTCCCCACCCCTGTCTCCAGGCCTTAAATGATAGTGGGGCGCACGCTGCTTGGGACTTACGCAATGGCGGATGTGATCTATCTAGTAGTGTGTCATCAACGCTATTAAAGTCGCCCCCCACTATTGTGGTGCCCATCAAATATTGTGTCAGGCAGTGGCTCAGTCTCGTAAAAAAGGCCGGTTGTTCTGCGTTGGGAGCATAGACCCAAATCATACTGATCTCCCGGCCTTCTAGCCACCCCTTTATAGCTAAGTATTGGCCCACTGGGTCTACCAGCGAGTCCGTCAGTTGGAATGGTACCCCCGCTAGGATCCATATTAGGCTGCCGCGCATATGCTGAATAGGTAGTGTAAAAGAGTTGGCCTCTCCATCTTCTGTGCAAGGCTTGTCTCTCTTTCTGAGTGAGGTGCATCTCCTGCAACAGGGCTATTTGAGCTCCCCTCCTCCGAGAGTATGGGAGGTCATTGTGGCGTTTCGTCATTGAGTGCATACCCCTGATAATCCAGGTTATGCACTTATACTTGTGTTTGTCAGTCATTGGGAGGTATTACTGTTCCTGGCCTGCCCCCCTCCTTGTATGTCTTCCAACGATTGCTCTCCCCTACTCAAATCCCCATGCTTCCGAGTATGCAGCAACTCAAGGTTTCCACCCCTTGTTAACTGTAAACATTGTCCCCAAATCCCACTCCCCACGATAAGTAGGATAACACCCCCATCAAAACAAAGGTCAAAGGTCAGCAAGTCACTGCTTGCAGGTCGTTCAGTCAACTGCAAAGGAGAAGGCTCGCGGGGTGGACCATGCAGGACGTGCCTCCTCAAGTCAGGTTGCCTGCTCCGCTGCTCTGGGTGTCTCCAGCCAGCACTTTTCTCCACGCTCCGGCCCGTCTCCCAGTGGTCCCAGTCACGATGCAATAGCCCCCACTCTGCTCCCTTGGCGCTGCTGCGGGGGGGAGTGGGTTCCCCTGCATGCGGTCTCAGACTTGAGGTGGGTAGGAGGGGAGTGGACATCCCAGCACAGACTGCCACGGCCTTGTTAGTGCCTCCGTGACCTTGCAGTCACCTGTGCAGCCTCTAGGAGGCTCTGTCAGCCCAAGTCAATTCCTGCGGCGTAACAAGAAGGGGGGGAATATCCGCACTCCCAGGCCGCTTTATCCCAGCTGGAGCCGCCGGTCTGCGATTTTCTTGGCTCCGTCATCCACAAGCGGGAGCCACCATCTTATCTCGCCCCCGAGCTGTGATCGGCTTCCTCCTCACGGTCCAGGCAGCCCCAAACAGGAGAGAGACTCCACGGCCAGCCCACGCCGAGCGGAGGGGTAGAAGGAGGTGGTACCCACAGGTATGGTCAGCCGCAGCGCAAGCAATACTGGTGTTTTCCCTGGCTCGGTCACCGCGCTGCAGGCACCGCCATCTTGGCTCACCACGCGGCAGCAAGCAGCTCTCTCCGTTCCATGGATTTCAGCCGCTTTTCAGAGGTTCTCTCAGCACTGGTACACACTGCTCCCCTTAACCAACTGTGGGGGGGATCATTCCCGCTTAGGGCGTCAGGATGTTGCTGGATGGCGGGCGTCCAACCGGAGCACTCTAGCTTGCTGCTCACTCCATCAGCGCCAAGCCATGCCCATGTTGAAGAGATTTCATATGTTATCTTATGTTTGGGGCAATGTTTATACAGAAGGCCATTGATTCTAGAAGTGAGGATATCTTTTTTGCAGATTGATGAGGGAAGGGTCTGAGGACATGGCATTTTTGACAGACAGAAGAAACTATCTCATCCGAAGGATACATTCTGCCTTTAAGGTGTCTAATGTTGCCCCTCAATAAGAAACTCTTGAATTGGTGTGGATATTGATTTCTGGTATTTGATTTAAAAGCTTAATTTGTTTAGTAGCCTTGCTGTCATCACAGTCTTCCTTCACCTTTTGTGGACTATGAGCCTTTAATAGCCATCTATGTAAGGATAAATGAATATTCCTTTTCTTCATAGGTAAGCTGCTGCTACAGCTATGCATTTCAAGAACCCCTGTTGTGTATACTTTAGGCAGAACGGAAAAACTGTGTATCGATACTTGTTTGTTACTAGGAATTGAAGAAACTTTCTGTGGGGACGGGCTAAAGGAATGTGGAAATATGCCTCTCGTAGATCTATTGCACACATCCACTCTTAGATGCAAGTAGATCTGATGAAAAGCTAACATCTGAAGATTTATTTTTTAATAAAATTGGGCGTGTATATCAGATCTGAATTATTTACTTGGTTCTTTTTTCATTATGAGAAATAATCTGGAGTATACCCCTGGACTGGTTTAGCTTGATGGCACAGGTTTGATAGCACCTTTTACCAGGACAGATGTTTCCTTCCTGAGCAGAGTAAATTGGCGCTCTGCAGTTAATTTTGGTAGAAGAGAAAGGGGAGTGGATTTGAAATGCAGAAAATAACCACAATCTGCAATATTTAGCACCCATTTATTTGTTATTATTAAAGACCACTCTGACATGAAATCAGGGATAGGGCACGCACCAGTGTTAACTTTGGATGTGGAGGTCTGGACAACCAGGCTCACCAGGGTGGAGCATTGGGTTAGGAATGCTGGATTCCCCAGGAGTGGGCCGATGGCAGCAGGTTATCGTCCTATGCAAGGGCACGCATGTGCAGGGCTTGGTCCAGGGCCTCAAGTAGGACATCAAGAGGTCTTCATTAAAAGGGAGAAGAGAGGACATGGGGGCTACCCCGTGATTAAGCACCTCTGTCAAGACGTTGGTCTGGACTACCACAGAGATCAGCGTAGGGTTGAGGATCTCAGCCGCCTTTCAGACCACCATGGCAAAGGAAACCCCTTCCTCCATAGCCACACTAAGAGGAGAGTACCAGGTAGAGTCTGGTGAGGTGCCCAGACAAATGGTATCAGCCAGTTCCTCATACCAGTTATCCTCAGCCAAGGCCTCCTTAAGGGGTCAGGATAACCAAGAGGATTCTCAAATCTGCCCCAATTGTATTCTCCACCGAGTCTGTCAAAAAAGGGAGGCACTGTCTCCGACCTTGAGAGTTTAGGACCGGTCGGCGCCAGAGTTGACATTGCATGACAATGATCCAGTTCAGTTTCAGAGACAGAAATGATGATAGGGTCAGCTGTGCCGGGAATGCCGCCACTGAAACAGACTTAGGTGAAAGTCATGGATTCACGATCGAACCTGGTCTGAATACAGGTATGAATCCAAAGGGTTCAATTGGCACCAAGTTCGAACTCGCTGGTGGAAATCTACTAAGGGCATCTTTCAAACTCATGGGGCCAAAGGCGCTCCAGATAGGTCAGCTTGCCCAAATATGAGGTGTACAACCTCATAACGTTCCTTCAATTGCTCCTACTCTGTGAAATTCAAAGAAGCGCAGAGCAGACCCAGATTCAGGTTCGGCAGAGGAAGAGTGAGGGGGCCTCATCCAATTACTTCGACCAGTGTAGTGAAATTGAAAATCGACCTATTGGACTACTACTTCTTGTGCAACCTACCCAATGAAGAATTAGACCTCAGGATGAAGGCCAAGGACTTCCCACGAGTTTAGAGTCATCAGGCGCTTCCAAGCATGCTCCCAGACCGCCTTGGGGTTCATGGCACAGCAGTTTTGTTAGGCCTTGGAGTCGTGGTCCAGCCCCAAGCACTATAAACAAACCAGGTGGTGGTTGGTCACAGAAATTGATGACTGTAGCAGGTTCCACAGGGTTTGAAACCCAGAGCTTTTTTAAAGGGACAACCATGAAGCACAATGGGAGCTATAGCTCAAAATGTATTTGGCATAAAAAAACTGAAAAAATGTCTGCGGTAGCTCTTGCGGATCTGCACTGATGGTGTGGAAAGAACAAAACTGAAGTTGATGCTTTGGGGTGCCACCTATCTAGGCATCGCATACATCACATTAAGCTCAGACGAAGCGGATCAGAACCACTAATAGTACTCTTGGGTATTGCTCAAGATTTTCCAGATCCAATCTGATGCCTGCCAAATATTCTAAGGTAAGGAATAGGAAGCTAGAAATCTCTATCAGATAGGCTTCAATAGTCTCTACTTCCTCTTTAGGTGTAGTAGCAAAAGAAGATGAAAACCTTGGTGTCTGACCACTCATTTGAGACAATTTATGACGTGAATGTAGCAAAACAAAAAAACGTGGAGAGGCTGCAGACGTGGATTGGTGATACCGGTATGGTTGGAGTGAATTAGAATAACCCTAAAGAAAATTGCAATGGTGAACGTCGTCTATGGACCAGTTTGCCTGATGTTTAAATCCTCGACGGTAACAGACTGAATGTCTTCAATGTTTTCGTATTTTATCAACACTGAATGATTACTATAGCTCAACGTTGTTTCTTTAACAACGATTTAGACTCATTTGATTTAAGTTGATCTTTCTTTTGAGGGCCCACCAGTTAGGGCTGATGCCCTCAACACAGACGGTGATACTGCAAACTTTTTGAGCCAGAATGACGTCGAAAATGTGGTCAATGTCTTTTTGTTTTTGAGGCAAACTATTTGTCGTTTCTCCCTTTTTGAGAGTTTTTATCAATAGGCTCCTTTTCAGAAGCGCCATGTGAAGAAGATCTCTCCAGCCTTCTCTGTTTCTTTAGTTCTATCTCCTCCATAATCTCCATCAGCCTGATTTATTCTCTATCTAAAGGCATTTAGAAGCCTTACTTTAAATGTCAGTCTTTTACTATGTGGTCCTTTCAGAGACACACAACACATACCTTGTGGTGGTCAGATGCTACATTTTTTCCTGCCACAATAACGGCACTTCTGCGAAAGTCATTTTGAGGAAAAATTCTCACAGGAATCCAGATATTTGTGGTGTTGCACAACTAAAACAACTGAAAAACAGGTGTGAAGCTGTTAATGTATGATATTTTTATATAAATAAGAATAAATGAGGGTTAAAGCTTTACAAGTGTTCTCAAGTTCATGCTCACATGAGCTGATAAAATGCACTGGCTCTCTGAGGCACATTGCCATTTGGGTGCACTGTGGGTAGAGAACCTTCTTGGATTCTTAAAGGGACAGCACAATTGCTCACTCTTCAAAATAAAAGCCCATCAGGATGCATTTCTTTTTCTCTTCTTCGTACTTTTTCACCTTTCTGAGCAAAATGTCACAATGCAGGTTTGAATTTGATATTCAGACCCATTGTGTTCTCCAAGAAAAAGAAATTGAGTCTCTGATAGGTGATCGCAGGGTGTTTTATCATCATAAAATCAGATGGACATTAAAACCCAATGGAATTTTGAAATGTATTGTATATATAAAGAAGTGTTAAAGGGGGTGTGCACTAGGTGGCGCACGACGAAGATGGCCGCACGCTTGTGAGGCTCTCGCCAGTCCGGGCGATAAAAACTTCATAAAGCCCATCCTGACATGATATAAGCCCTGCAAGTCTTCCACAGTGAAGAGAGGAACATTAAGCATCAAAGCGGTGGAGTTTTGGGGGCACCAGCATCCCGAACGCCCTACGGGAGCGGCAGAAAACACTTGCGCCGAGGACGGGAGGAGGAGTCCTGTGCTCCCCGCCGGCATCGCAAACTACGTGAGCCCGGGGCTGCACACATGTGCTTGGGCCTCATTACTAGCCGCAGCGAGATCGGGGTAATGGAAGACCGCGTCGTAACGCGGGCTGAGACCCGAGCGGACACCCCAGTTGCAGAAGAGAGGTGAGCTGCAGTGGTGGGTAGACGCGATCACTAAGGAACCCTGCTTTGCGTGCACACAGCTTACCTGGTGGTCTGGGGGACAGAATCCCTTATCCCTGAACGCTGGAGGCGGTCGCGACGAGGTCCGGTGGAACAGCGCGAGTCCTCAACAATACAGACGGCAGACCCACTCGGGAGCTGAGATAACGGGAAAACCACCACAGGTGCGCATATACTATCAGAGAGACACGGCTCAGACTGAGACGAAAGGAGCGTTGCGGCCAGTGCTGTCCCAGAAGGCTGCCGCATTCACATCGCTGGTAGGACATTCCGCCATCTTGGGTGCCCAGCTGAGGTCCCCGGGCCCCTTGGTGAGTGGAAATAAGTCCGAAAAAAGGGCCTACACATCCCCACACAATACCACATGTACAGGACGCGCAAGCTGGCATTACATAGTGTAAGTTATAAAGGGGTTAGCCCTTAAAACTCGTGGACCTGGGTCATTGGATAAGTACAAAGAAGGAGTGGTCCGAGTTATTGATCAAATTCGTACGTTATTTTGTATTACTTCATACAGATAGACACCACATTTTATTAAGTACAACTGAGCAGATTAAAGATGCAATATTTATAATCAAATTACATTTATTTTTGCAAAAGTTTACTCCTGTGAATTTTCAACATAGGATTTATCATGAATAATCAACATTAATTCAATGTAATTGTTAAGTCATTACATTAAAAGTGATCTCAGTGAGAGAAGGAAGGGAAGTGAAGAGGTTGTGAGGGACTGGGTAAAGGTGGTGTGACATTTATAACATCACTTTAAAATCAAATACGCCTTTACAATCAAGGTAGTATTAATGTTCCCAAATCACATCACACATAGGTAAGATACATTCATTTCATTAGATCCTATGGTATGTTAGATTGGCGTAGTCTACGTTTCGACCCCCATGTACGCTAAAGGGTTATTCTCGCCTCATGGTGGGGTCTTCGTCAGGACAAAGATAGAGAGCCTATGAAACAATGTGAAGACTAGCATTAGTTGTCTGGGTGTTGAACTATCTACATTTAAGAAAAAATGTAGGAATTACCTACATAGAAATGACGGTCAGCGTCTGTGCCGTCGTTGTGTGGGCCTGTGCGTGCTCCTTATAGTTCTACAATAAATGGAATAAAGGAAAAAAGTCTCAGAAGACGGGAATGGCTATGAGGCCATATAGCAGTGAGTTGTGTGGGAGGGAGACTTACTTGGGCAATGTTCCTCCTGGATAATTAGAATAACTTGTCATTTGTAGTTCCCGTAGTCACTTGATAATTTCAGTGCGCGTCTGGCACCGTTTCTAAAAATCAACAAAGTGTCCAAAATGAGACTGGCAGAGGCTATAGAGTGCACTGTTGGTCAGAACTTAGCTAGATTACGTAGGAGATCTCAGTGGGCTTGGGAGCCATGAGTGGGTCAACCTAGTGACAGGCATTAAGACAGGTTTGAAAAAATGGCATGCGGAATGTGCGCCATTGCCTGATGCACTCGTAGGTCTTGATTCATCAATCAATGGGTCGTGGCGTTGTTTAAAATAAGTCTAGAAGCCCAGTATAGAGTTCGCCACCACCCGGCGCGTCAGTTGATACATTTAAAACTAAGGATGTAGAATGCTCGCATTTAACGTGGACTATAGATGGTAGAGTATTCAAATACTATGTTAGTGTGTTAGTGCTCGTAGCGTAATTGGATAGTGCCAGAGGTCTATAAGGATTCATATGTGCATTCATACCTTGTCGGCGTCTGGCTGCCACGGTCAGCACACGTCGCTACCTCGATGCATCTGAGGATGCTCGCGGTGCCGCCGCTAGATGCCAAGTACAAAGAAGCTCGGCTCTGTAGGGCCAATCAACGGAATAATGCATGATACGTCAGTGGTAGACGGGTAACTGAGGGAGCGTCTAAAAAGATGCCTGCTAATCCTGAGGGATACTTGAACTTGGATCGGGTATGTTCAATACTGTCAGGGAAACGAGTTGTATCAGAGTCAATGTGGTGTCACATGCATGTGAAGACATGTTTGTCTGAAACTCAGTCTAACTTAAAAACTGTGGTTCTTGCATATTACCAAAAGTTACAAGGTGTTCGACATGGCAACCTGTAATTGGCCTGGGCACTTTTACACATACATTAAGGCAAACATGATAGTTAGAAATTCTGGTTAATGTACTTAAAATTAAGCAGTGGGCCGAGACATTTGCACCAATCTACCGATACTATTTTAAAGTCTATGGTTCTTGCATATTACCAAAAGTTACAAGGTGTTCGACATGGCAACCTATGATTGGCCTGGACACTTTTACACATACATTAAGGCAAACATGCTAGTTAGAAATTCTGGTTAATGTACTTAGAATTAAGCAGTGGGCCGAGACATTTGCACCATTCTACCGGTACTATTATACATGATTATTAATAGACATGTAATTAAATAAACTTACAAATAAGAAGATCTGGTTGGTGACATATTACAGAGATCTACAGACAGTATTGTGCATGAGTATCAACAGATCCTACGGAATGAAAAGATTAAAGTACTAGAATAAAACAATGAGCATGGATAGTATTAGATTATGGAGGCCTCATGACAATGCTATCAGGGGTTGTATCTAACGGTAGTGTTTGGAAAGTGTCTGCATTGTCCCTGCTACGCTTGGCCACATGTGTGGTGTATGGACTCATACCTATATTACAGTGTGCTTACTCTGGTTCAAGACCCGCCATTTGTGCAAAATTGGCATCTAGTTCATTGAGACCTCTGTTGATAGTCTTAAATTTGTGCATCCATTTACACTCCCTGTTGTTTAGGATGAGGTTCAGATTCCCACCTCTGGGTCCCAGGGTAATCTTTTCAAGTATGACCCATCTCATAGATTCTGGGGTGTGTTTCTTGTCCATGAAATGTTCCACAAGTGGTGCTCCTGCTGTTTGGCAGCGGACCCTGCTGCAGTGTTGGAAGATTCGGTTTTTAACCTTTTGTTTGGTTTGCCCAATGTACATAAGTTCACATGGACAGAGAATAGCATAAATTACTCCGCTGGTGTTGCAATTTGTGAAAGACCTGAGGTCTACGGTCAAGTTGTTGTGAGTTACTTGCTTAGTTTCCCAACATGTTGGGTATGCTTTGCACGTCGTACATCTGAAATGGCCTACCACCTCTGGTAGGTTCCAGAGTCCTTGGATGGTCGGTGCCTGCGGTGTGTCTAATAGAGAGCGGACAATATGGTCCCTTATGCTTTTGGCCTTTTTGAAGGCGTGCATTGGTGGCTCTGGGGTGTCTATAATGTCTGCAACCAAGCCCCAATGCTTGTTGACAATTCTCTTTATTTCATTGCTTTTGTTGCAAAATGTCGTGACACAGATCATTCGATCCTGAGATGACGGGCGTTCCTTCGGCGTTGGGAAACTAAGCAAGTAACTCACAACAACTTGACCGTAGACCTCAGGTCTTTCACAAATTGCAACACCAGCGGAGTAATTTATGCTATTCTCTGTCCATGTGAACTTATGTACATTGGGCAAACCAAAACAAAAGGTTAAAAACCGAATCTTCCAACACTGCAGCAGGGTCCGCTGCCAAACAGCAGGAGCACCACTTGTGGAACATTTCATGGACAAGAAACACACCCCAGAATCTATGAGATGGGTCATACTTGAAAAGATTACCCTGGGACCCAGAGGTGGGAATCTGAACTCCATCCTAAACATCAGGGAGTGTAAATGGATGCACAAATTTAAGACTATCAACAGAGGTCTCAATGAACTAGATGCCAATTTTGCACAAATGGCGGGTCTTTAACCAGAGTAAGCACACTGTAATATAGGTATGAGTCAATACACCACACATGTGGCCAAGCGTAGCAGGGACAATGCAGACACTTTCCAAACACTACCGTTAGATACAACCCCTGATAGCATTGTCATGAGGCCTCCATAATCTAATACTATCCATGCTCATTGTTTTCTTCTAGTACTTTGATCTTTTCATTCCGTAGGATCTGTTGATACTCATGCACAATACTGTCTGTAGATCTCTGTAATATGTCACCAACCAGAGCTTCTTATTTGTAAGTTTATTTAATTACATATCTATTAATAATCATGTATAATAGTACCGGTAGAATGGTGCAAATGTCTCGGCCCACTGCTTAATTCTAAGTACATTAACCAGAATTTCTAACTAGCATGTTTGCCTTAATGTATGTGTAAAAGTGTCCAGGCCAATCATAGGTTGCCATGTCGAACACCTTGTAACTTAATATGCAAGAACCATAGACTTTAAAATAGTATCGGTAGATCGGTGCAAATGTCTCGGCCCACTGCTTAATTCTAAGTAGATTAACCAGAATTTCTAACTATCATGTTTGCCTTAATGTATGTGTAAAAGTGTCCAGGCCAATTACAGGTTGCCATGTCGAACACCTTGTAACTTTTGGTAATATGCAAGAACCACAGTTTTTAAGTTAGACTGAGTTTCAGACAAACATGCCTTCACATGCATGTGACACCACATTGACTCTGATACAACTCGTTTCCCTGACAGTATTGAACATACCCGATCCAAGTTCAAGTATCCCTCAGGATTAGCAGGCATCTTTTTAGACGCTCCCTCAGTTACCTGTCTACCGCCGACGTATCATGCATTGTTCCGTTGATTGGCCCTACAGAGCCGAGCCTCTTTGTACTTAGCATCTAGCGGCGGCACCACGTGCATCCTCAGATGCATCGAGGTAGCGACGTGTGCTGACGGCGGCAGCCAGACGCCGACAAGGTATGAATGCACATATGAATCCTTATAGACCTCTGGCACTATCCGATTACGCTACGAGCACTAACATAGTATTTGAATACTCTACCATCTATAGTCCACGTTAAATACGAGCATTCTACATCCTTAGTTTTAAATGTATCAACTGACGCGCCGGGTGGTGGCGAACTCTATACTGGGCTTCTAGACTTATTTTAGACAACGCCACGACCCATTGATTGATGAATCAAGACCTACGAGTGCATCAGGCAATGGCGCACATTCCGCATGCCATTTTTTCAACCCAGTCTTAATTCGTGTCACTAGGTTGACCCACCCATGGCTCCCAAGCCCACTGAGATCTCCTACGTAATCTAGCTAAGTTCTGACCAACAGTGCACTCTTTAGCCTCTGCCAGTCTCATTTTGGACACTTTGTTGATTTTTAGAAATGGTGCCAGACGCGCACTGAAATTATCAAGTGACTACGGGAACTACAAATGACAAGTTATTCTAATTATCCAGGAGGAACATTGCCCAAGTAAGTCTCCCTCCCACACAACTCACTGCTATATGGCCTCATAACCATTCCCGTCTTCTGAGACTTTTTTCCTTTATTCCATTTATTGTAGAACTATAAGGAGCACGCACAGGCCCACACAACGACGGCACAGACGCTGACCGTCATTTCTATTTAGGTAATTCCTACATTTTTTCTTAAATGTAGATAGTTCAACACCCAGACAACTAATGCTAGTCTTCACATTGTTTCATAGGCTCTCTATCTTTGTCCTGACGAAGACCCCACCATGAGGCGAGAATAACCCTTTAGGGTACATGGGGGTCGAAACGTAGACTACGCCAATCTAACATACCATAGGATCTAATGAAATGAATGTATCTTACCTATGTGTGATGTGATTTGGGAACATTAATACTACCTTGATTGTAAAGGCGTATTTGATTTTAATGTGATGTTATAAATGTCACACCACCTTTACCCAGTCCCTCACAACCTCTTCACTTCCCTTCCTTCTCTCACTGAGAGCACTTTTAATGTAATGACTTCACAATTACATTGAATTAATGTTGATTATTCATGACAAATCCTATGTTGAAAATTCACAGGAGTAAACTTTTGAAAATATAAATGTAATTTGATTATAAATATTGCATCTTTAATTCTGCTCAGTTGCACTTAATAAAATGTGGCGTCTATCTATATGAAGTAATACAAAATAACGTACGAATTTGATCAATAACTCGGACCACTCCTTCTTTGTTCTTAGGCATTACATAGTGAACTTCTGCTAAATGACGACGCCTGGATTATGGGGTTGAGCCTGAACTACGGACAGAAAAAGCCGCCATTTTGCAGCAACAGACATATAGGTGGTCGCCACTCCTGATCACTTCCACTGCTGAAGACTACTTCTTCCCTGGTACCCTAGGAGCGGGCACACATTGAGGAAGGCACACAGAACATTTTACCCCAGTACCACCTCAACGACACCCACCTACGGCCCTAGTACTGACCACACCCACAGCATACCACTTATCCGCCATGAAGGACACATTTCCGGCCGCAGCCCCCCCGAAAAGGCGCAAGACACCATGGGGCGCTCGGACGCAAAGCAGACGAAAATCCCTTTCGAAACACGTAAAACGCCCAGGAACGGCGCAGCGGAGCAAATGGACGCAGAGGCGCCTGAGAATCAAGAAGAAGACTGGAAGGCCCTTCTCCTCAGCATGAAGCACAGCCTGACATCCATAGATGCCACAATGGACACAATGAACTCAAGACTGGACTCCGTAGTGCACAAATTGACCAACATGATCAGAGACTCAAAGAGGCGGAAACTAGAATCTCATAACTAGAGGATGGTGCCAATGCCTCCAAAGACCACGTCTTTAAAATGGATAAACTCCTAAAAATAATAGCGGCCAAAAATTAAGACTTGGAAGCTCGCTCACGTAGGAACAATGTAAGAATCCTTGGCTTGGCAGAGACGACCAACACAGGGCGTATGGAGGACTTCATTGAAAAGCTCATCATTGACCTGTTTGGGAAGAGACGCTTTCTCCACGCACTTGACGGTGGAGAGAGCCCACAGATCTCTAACGACGCGCCCGCCCCCGGGAGCCCTTGCACGTCCGGTGATTGTTCGCGTCCTTAATTACCGCGACCGGGATACTGTATTGCGTTTGGCCAGACAGAAGCAAAATGTCCCATACGAAAATACCACGCTGGCGTTTTTTCCAGACTTCACACAAAATGTGCAAGAAGCCAGGCGCAAGTACACAGCAGTCAAAAAGAAATTGCAGACACTAGAAATCCCATACGCCATGTTATGCCCAGCAAAGCTACCTATTACTCATCTGGGAAAACATTTCTTTCAGTCCCCCCAGCAGGTGGAGGACTACCTCAGGCACCACCGAAGAGCTGCTTCCAAGGAGGCTGAAGCCCGACGATGCTCCAGATCTCAATCTCCGCTTTCCAACCCGAATGAGGACTGAAATTACTCTTACTGATGGTCCAGCCCGAACATACCGTGCAACTGCCCATGGATCTCTAGCTCTACCACACAAGGCATCATGAACTTTGCAGGTTCGCCCTCCACTCGGTTCCACGATAACTGTTTGCCTGCCGCTGGACAGGTGACAGGTGGGTGGAAAATGTAGGGGTGAGAAGGCACGGAAGCGGGCCCCTAGCGCCTGTCCCAAGAGGGTGAGCCCTTGGAAGTATTTTCATTTAAAATTTAGTTTTAGTTACTGTTAATGCCACTAGATCTTAAGAGTTATGGGAGGGTTGCAATGCTCAATAAGTAGGGGATGTCGAAGTGGGAGGGGGGGAGGGACCAAAGCCTGACCAAATGGTATCAAATGCACTTTAGACTCACAAACAACCAAAATTCATCTTGTGACCTACAAGAGGGAGTGACATGGCAAACTCGAATCAACAGACCACTGATTTGAATTTACTAACCTGGAATGTCCATGGGTTGAATAATCCTACGAAAAAAAGGCAGGTACTAGGGTATTTAGATTGGCCCCACATTAGTATTGCCCTATTGCAAGAGACAGTAATATCCAGGGTCTGATCCCCCATTTGCCCGAGATGGGCATCACACAGCTGCTTCTCGTCCTACTCGGGATATTCGAGGGGGGTTGCCATTCTCATTAGAAGAGGAGTGGGATTCGAACTGGGGGGGCTCAGAGACCTACTCTGATGGACGGTACTGTCTCATTTGGGGAAGGCTAGCAAATAAAGATGTAACGATTGCAAACCACTAAGGCCCCAACACTGATGATCCGCACACTCTCCTCCTGCACTGGGGCAAGATACAAACAATAGGTTCCACTATGTAATTTGGGGAGGAGATTTTAACACAGTAATATGACCTCAAAATGATAGGTTGCACGCCACCCATCTGCACTATATCAACACACAGGGAATGCTAAAAGACCTGGTAGGCACAAACTATCTCCTCGACTCCTGGAGATCCAAGCATCCTATGCTGAAAGGAGGCACGCACTTCTCAGCGGTACACTCCTCGTGGTCCCGGTTGGACTACCTAATCGTTTCTGTGGGTATGGCCCACTGGCTGCATAATGTCACACACCGGCCCCACACACTCTATGACCACTCCCCAGTAAACTGCACCTTACAGATCCCAGTAGACCAAACCCCTTACATTAGCTGGTGCTTGAACCCCCTACACCTGCTCAATTCAGTTTTTAACGAAGAGATTGGACAGGAGATCTAGTGCTTTTTTGAGAAGAACATTACACCTGAGATCAGTCTTAACCACAGTATGGGAGGCATTCAAGGTCACAACGAGGGGGTTATGCATCTCCAAAGGGGGAGGCATCCTCAGGGACTACCAACGAGAATTAAACACTCTTGAGCGAGACATTAAAGTACTAGAGAGGAACTCGTAAATGATACAGGGACAAATACGATCAGGGCCAGACTCAGGGGCAAAATAACAGACTATGAAAATGCTGCTGAACAAGAGAGCAAATTCAGGGGGAAATACCACAGGGCTAGAACATATGGGGAAGGGGACCGTCCAGACAAGGTCTTGGCGAATGCTGTGCGCCAACCCAAATTCTCTAACTACATTGCAGAGATCCATGACTCATAGGGTGAGCCACACAGAAATTTGCCTGACCAACTGCAGACGTTTGTGGAGTATTAAAAGTCCCTATACACCTCCCAGAGAGAACTCCCACTAGACCTTCCACAATATTATGAAGACACGGCCCTAGACTGGCTAGGGAACCCGCAGCGAAAATCCTTGAGCCTGGACCTGGAAATAGATTAAATAAAGGAGGCAATAATGGGGATGAAATCGGGACATGCGCCGGGGTCGGATGGCCTGTCCATCGAATTTTACAAGACGTATCTAACACTCCTGGCCCCAATACTGAAAGATGTATTTTATGAAGCACTAGAGGAAGGGAGCCTTCCTAGAACCATGAGGGAAGCCCAAATAGTGTCTTTGCTTAAACTTGATGCTTTGTGAATCCTACCGCCCCCTTTCTTTATTAAACTGCGACATTAAAATCCTCGCTAAGGTCCTCTCCAATAGACTTCGTCTTCTGATGGAACGCTTGGTGTTACCAGATCAAGAGAGCTTCATCATTCCAAACAGAGCCACTGCGCATAACTTACGAACGCTCATGGCGGATATGCACGATATAGACCCAAATAGCTCCGCAGTTGCAGTTTTCCTAGACGCTACCAAAGCATTTGAGTCTGTGGAGTGGGACTTCCTCATCGGTACTCTGAGCTACATGGGAATTCCCCAGTCCTTTTCTGAATTGGGTGAAATTAATATACACGAGTCCGATAGCCACGGTATTACTGAATGGCGCTCGCTCCCATAGTTTCAGCATTTCAAGAGGCACCAGGCAGGGTTGCCCCCTGTCCCCCATATTATTTGCTTTAGCAGTCGAACTCCTAGCAGCAAAACTACACCAACATCACCAGGAACAGGCGTTGGTATACCGCTCTCGTCAGCTGCTAATCTCCCTATATGCGGATGACATGACTCTATATATATAAAGAAACCCCAGGTCAATCTAAACCTGGTCCTTCGAGAAATTACCAAATTTGGAGCAATTTCAGGGATCCAAATAAACTGGGCTGAGTCTGCGATTTTCCCGCTGACAAAACCATTGCTTACCCCTTAGACTATCCCATAGTTTAGAAATCAGAGGAAATAAAATATCTGAGTATACATATTTCCCGAGATAAGGTTGTACTCATGCGCACAAATTATGGCTTTGCTATAGAAAAGATCACAGACAATATACACAAATGGATACGGCTAACCCTGTCGATGGATGGATGCATCTCACTAATAAAAATGGTCATCTTGCCAAAACTGCTCTATCTCTTTATGAATACACCCTATCACTCGGGAGTTTTTTTTTTTTTTAATACACTAAACACGCAACTTACACGTCTAATAAGGGGGGCAGACAGGTGCGGCTGCGACTGAGTACATTAATGCTACCATATAATCAGGAAGGGTTCGAAGTGCCTGACTTGGAGTATTACTATCATTGTGACCAAGCGCATTTTGCCTCCTACTGGTTTCACACACCCCCACCCCCTTCATGCCACATCTAGCAGTGGAGGATGGTTATATGGCACCGGTTCCCCCGCTGGCTACCTGTTTGTAGAGGTAAAGGAACGAGGCAAAGACCCATCTACAGTGGACCGTAGCAATATATCCTGGCGCAGAATCGCCCTCAAATTGAAAACCCCTATGATTTACTGCCCCAGACTTTTGCTACTCCATAATCCTCTGCTACAGGTCACTGGCGAAGGGATATGCAAAAGACTGCTGGAAACACTGCACTACACTAAATGGAGAGACCTATATGTGGGGGGGGGGGGGGGGAGTTCCGATCCAGGGAGATATTCTTCGGGACACACCCTCCTTCCACCATGGATCTATTTATGTACATAAGAATTCCTCAGAGTGCCCCCTGACTTCATATCTCCTGGAACGGCCCACAGCAGATGGCCGGGAGGCAACGAGAGAGGGTATTGAGACAACCACAGAAGCGGACTCCACTGGAACCCCTGCTTAGTAACGGGGGGAATTCGTTCTTTGTCCTATGTTGTGGGGGGGTGGGGGGGCAATGGTGAGTAGTGGTGAACTGTATGCAACATGGAAACATGTCCTGATACCCTTACATGTACATACAGCATATATCCAACCTGCCGAGGTAACAAACGTACAAACTGCCCTAAAGTCATTCCCTGGTGTTCACTCCGCTGGGCCGATGGATGCTAATGCCAGTTCACAATAATGTAACTGAGTTTATTCGTACAAGGTCAGTTGCTTTTAGGGCTTTACGGGGGGTTGTTGGGCTGATGTCGTTTTTGTCTCAGGTATTTCTGGTATGGTTTACGACGAACTATGTAATGATTAAAATATGACCAAATATTGCATTCACTGTGAATCGTATGACTTGTAATATAGCTTGTTGACCGAAATAAAGGTTTTTGAAATAAAATTTAATAAAAGAAGTGTTACAGGGGTCATGCAGGCAGGGCAGAATTATTCTAGAATTTATGATTCTCAAAGCCGATCCTATGATGCAGAACTGACTCTTGATCTCACAGAAGCACACTGGTAACAGACCCTCATAGCATATAATGTAACGTTAGCTAAATGGTTAAGTCAAAATCTAAACAAAAGCAACTACACTGTGAAAACTAAGAACTATTATGAATTAGAAACTGGTACATAATGCAAAGGGATATTTCTAAATCAGTTGCTCACAGCTGCTTCAGACAAGGCAAACAGGTTCAAAAAGCAGAATAAAGTCCTCTTCGACTTTGAAAACTTTGTGGAGCACATAGATGCCAAAGGCCAAATAAAGAATTATATGACAAAACTATAAACTAATGCAAAATTTAAAAATAAATTAACATATTTAAACCTCAAACATGTAGACTATTTCACAGAGTTTTAATTATTACACTAATTACGTTTTAAAATAAAAAGAGAATTACATTTTAGGATAGTCATGAGATGGGCATTCACAAGCTGGAAGACATTTTAGTGCTGGGCGCTTAAAGGGAATGCATCAACTAATCTGAAGATATATTTTAACACCAAAGCAAATAGGATCTACCATATGTGTAGCATAACTGAACAGTACAGAAACTCAAAAGTCCTGGCTCGGAAAGCAAAAGATTAAAAATGCCCCAAAACCCAATAACACAAAGTTCAATGTGAGGGCTGTGTCAATTATCCCAGACTATGTTCATCTTCTTTACAAGCAGTTGCATAGAAAAACACAGAGTTAGTTTTGTGAAGGCTTGTGAACACAGAATGTTAAAAACCTATAGTACAACTAAAGTCAGCCCTACAGACAGCAGATAAAGCAGGCTTGCCTCAAGGGATCAATGAAACATCGCCAAAGAGTAGCTGAATTCTTGATCTCAGCTCATTACAAGGCAAAGTATTCTAAGGATGACATGTATTAAACTGTTGAAGCCCTACTGGAGTAGCCCTTTCGATTTTCAGACAAAAATCCTACTTCACAGAGTAAATGGATGATAAAGTACAGTTTACATAACAATATTTTTCTTTATGGGTCTATTTCACTGTGCACAATACAGGGAGTATTCTGTAAGCATGTAGATGTTTAATTTAAATCTTCTCTCTTCTTAGGACTAGTCAATGAGACTAAGTTGGAGTGAGTAATAGAGTGTCTGTGTGTTGAGCTAAAGCTGGAATGCTGAAAATAATTTAGCAGCTTAGATTTCAGTATTAGTAGAAAGCTTCCAAGAGATTTTCCATGCCCATACTGAAAAGGCCATTTGTAATTTGAGTCTGAGTGAAATATATTTTATCTTTACATTTGTGGAGATTATCTTATTTACTTATAACCTCAGATGGCATAGTGGTAACCTTCAAAGAGCTTTACAAAAAGCCTTAAATTAAATCAGATAACACGTTTCCAAAAGGTTTATAATGGGTATGTGTAAATCCCCATCAAAACAATTCGGAAAAGGAGAGTGAACCTTGTATTGTGTAGACAAGAATAATGATTTTCTGATACACACACATTGGTTGGAGGATGCAAAATCCTCATGTTCACAAGAATTGCTGAGTAGAACTCTTTTCGTCCATGATAAAAAAATAAGACATTTGAGCTTTAGAAACCTGGTCATTCCTTACTTCTCATCACAAATCGATTTTGTCATATTAATTCGCTCCTCGTTTTTAGGTACAAGGCATTTGGCATCAAACTATATGTACCTTTCCCATTTTATACTTTTGGGGGAGGTGTAGTGAAATTGAGATTCAAACACTGTGTAATGTTTCATTGTTTCAATAGAGCGCGGTTATGTTCAACACTGGCTATTAACAGGGGTATGTCTGGTTTTTTTTTTTAAAGCAAAATGCAGTTAAATGGGTTAATAGTTTCGACAAACAACTTTCCCCAGGAACATCTTACCAAGATATGTTCATTTATAATATGGCGCTTCCAAAGAAACATGAACCTCGTCCCTTCTGTTCAAGCATCATTTAATAAAAAACATCGATAGTGCAATATAGATCTAAACCTACCTGTTCCGAGCTGGGGACTTCCCAGCATCTTCATGCACTGAGACGAGGCGGGTTGACAAAGAGTTGCTTGAAGATTCCTGACGGATCAAACTATCAAAACACAGAGGATTAATACAAACTGAAGAAAATGAAAACTGTTTATCAAAACCTACCTAACAATTTACTGGGTCAGGCTTTTCAATACTGATCTTAGGACTGTCGCCTGCGGACTGATGTAAGAAGGTTCAGTGAGATGCAACCCATTTGAAAAACTGTGACATATAAACTGGCAAACAGTGATTAATCACGTGTCGATAAACATAGGTTCACTAAAATAGCACACTATATCGAATATTTACCTGTTTCTTATTTAGCAAGTGATTTTTTTATATATTCTTAAATTGAAATTGTGGATTATCGAATTGCAAATTAAATAAGTGGAGCATTCACAAATTGAGAATAATTGGAAAAATAGCAAATAACACATGCTTATTACCATGAAGTAGAAGGTGGTAACCAGGTGCAAAGCATAAAAGCAAAGCCAAAATGGATGGGGAACTTTAAAAAGGCAGCATTTTATGCAATGGGGAGAATGATGTACACCCTACGAGCTCAGCAGAGAAGGAGGAGAATATGGGATTTTTAGACAAAAGGTGCTTTTGTGTAAAGAAAAGGGGAGTATATAGTAGGTGCAGGTTTAGAAAGGAGGACATTTTAAAACTTGAGTTCGGACATGGAGGGCGTTTTAGAAAGGTACACACAGAGTACTGTGGCTATCGCTACACATTCTCCAATTTTGTGTAGCCTTTACCCCATTGCATCAGGTAGCTAGCTGTGCACGATAGCAGTTGCTGAGAGATATCATCGGGTACTCCGTTTAGAATATTCCAGTGCTTTAAAAATTACTCGTTCATATTTCCAGGTGGCGAGTGGAGTACAGAGATGTGGAGTGGCATAAAGGGTCGTAGTGTCTTGTACAGAAGAGCATAGTGGTAAGTCAAAGTGGCATGTCGCATAGTGTCTTACAGTGGAGGGGAACAGATTGGAGTAGCGTAGAGTGAAGTGAAATGTTGTAGGGTAGAGTGCCGTGGAGTGGGTGTAGAGTGGAATGACGTCAGAGTGGAGTGGCCTGTCGTGGAGTGTTATTTAAACAGACACAGACGGAAAATGGCTCAACAGATTTAGATGAGAGTTTGCACAAGTATACATTAGCGTGTAAAAGGTATTTTTGGGTAGTAGATCTAAATGAGTACAGTAGTTTTAATGTTGTACAGCCCGATTCACAAAGGTAAACCCACACTTTTGTGTAGGTTTACGGTTGTTTGCTATTTATAAAGTTATTTTACTAGTATTATCTTTACAATTGTGGAGTCTCCGCACATAAAGATAGGAGAGTCCACATTTTTAGGGCTCGGCCTAGCGTACACTGTGCAGCAGTGTCGCGCAGCCGAGATCTTATGTTTCCCCAGTACTGGGGCTTGAACCCGCCTTCTCTTCCATTGGCTAGCTTCATAAATGAAGGCTAGCCATTGGAAGAGCTGTGTGTCACTCAGTTCTGTCCCCGGCTTGAGCAGATTCGTGGGCGTTTCTTGCTTTTTTTTAAGCCCCGCCCCTTTTTCCTCATTCAGAGGTGGGCCATTGTGGGCGTATCCTTTTTTTTTTTTACAGGGATGTTTTTCGTCATTGCTAACGTCTCTGTTGCCGGGATGGACGTAGTGTTGCGCTCCCGGTCCCCTCTGAAGACCCCCGCGTCCCGGTCCCGCGTGTTTGTATCCGGCCCCCCTCCCGCTGTCCGTGTCTCCGTTCTCGCGCCGATGCCAGATGCTCTAACGCGGCCCTTCTCTCATTTCTAACTGCGGTGGTTACAAGGGCGCCACGGGCCACCGAGCTTGCTAGAAAAATGGGCTCGGTCTGCTGGCTGGGTACTAAAATACAGAAATAATCCGCGTTCACGTGTGGTCTCCGGTGCCACTGCACCATTGATGGATACGCCCCTGTGTATCTTTATCCCCTAGCACTCGGCCCCTCGTCTCCATGTCCCCTTCCTTTCCCCAGTCAAGTCTGCATCCTCCCTCCCCCTACACCACCCTCTCTCGTCCCTCAGCGAGCTGCTCCTCTCCCATTCATCTCCGTTCTCCACCGCTCAATTCAATATAATACGAACATTTCCCCGCTCCCTCCTCCTTTCTCGTTCAGCTCTGCCCCACGCGCCTTCCCCTCATCCGTCCATCAATCCTCTCCGCCTTCGCCCTCCTCCACGTTCTCCCTCGTCGGTCTCCCCGTCAGCCTACCCTTCTCTCATCGCTTTCGTTCCCAGAGATCACACGTTCTCCATGTCAAGTGTGAGGGGCGGGGGCAAACTACAAGTCCCAGGATGCAAAGCTAGGATCACCCGCGGAAGACGAAGGACCGCACACCCCTGAGCCTGCTCGGTCCAGTTCTACACAGGCCTCTTTGGATGGCTCTTGGTCCTGCAAGGAACAGGGCCAAGATTGAGACAGGACGAGCCCCGATATGCGACGCATATCTGGGGATCTGTGACTTTAGAGCTGTGCAGATGAGATGCAACTCTCAGGAGCTGTCTATAGATGAGATGTGCCAGACTGTCTAGGCTCGAGCTCTGCATGAAAAACTTCTAATACTGTTTCTAGAGATGTATGCTGATGAGATGTAGGATTCTTTAGAGCTGTGCATGCAACATTACGTGACTGTCTTTAGCAATGTAGACAGATGTGATGTGACTGTCAGGTACTGTCTCTAGATGAGATGCCAGACGGTCTAGAGCTCTGTATAGAATACGACTGGTTCTAGAGCTGTATACAGATGAGATTGTTTATTGTTTAGAGCTGTCGATGCAATATTGCGTGACTGCCTCTAGAGATGTATACAGAAGAGATGTGAGATGGACTGGAGCTCGAAGTAAAATATTTGTGAGACTGTTTCTAGAAATGTATACAGATTATATGCAATCATGTCTCTAGCGCTGTCTATGCAGAGATGTCACTGTCTAGAGCTCTAAATTGAATAATTGTTGGACTGTTTCCAGTGCTGGTTACAGATGATGTGAGATTGTCCCTTTAGCCGATTATAACTGAGATGTGAGACTGTCTAGAGCTCTATACAAAAGAGTTGTGGGAGTGGTTTTAGAGCTGCAGGCAGATGGGATGCGAGTGTCTGTAGAGCTGTATAGATGAGCTGTGGGACTGACTGATGCGGTCTATGGAGAAGTGAAGCACTGTGGAGCTGTGAGGGAGATAGGCTAGTCTGTATATAGATAATATATGGATAACATGTACGTTTGTCTCAACAGATGCATATGTATATATGAGATGTTACACTGTATCTTGAGCTGTATAAATGGGATGTGAGACTGTCTAGGACTTACAGATGAGTTGTAGGCCTATCTCTAGAGTTGCCTATGGATGCTACAGAGTCTAGCCGTGTAGTGAGAAGAGTTGTTAGACTGTCTCTAGAGTTGCCTATGGACGCGACAGAGGCTAGTCCTGTGTACCGCAAAGTTGTGAGACTGTCTCTAGAGTTGCCTATGGATGCTACAGAGGATAGCCCTGTAGATAGGAGAGTTGTGTGACTGTCCCTTCCCCAGAGCGGTACAAGGAGGAGATGTGAGACGGTCTAGCACAGTACAAAGCTAATAGCGGAGGCTGTGTACAACGATGGGGCTCTATGTGAATGACTGGGTGGCTCTGTGTGGGTGGCTCTGTATGTGTGTGTGGGTGGCTTTGTGTGTGTGGCTCTGTCTGTGGGTGCAAATGCAAATGGTCTCGCATATGCGAGAGATTAAGCTATTGGCATTGTAAATGACAATGCCATTTATTTATACCTTTTAAAAACAAAAACATAAATAAAAATAATGTCATGAGCAATGCCAATAGCTCGAACTTTAACAATGCCGAAACCATTGCATTGTAAATGCTTGTTTTTTTATGTGAGAAGACGGAGTCGTAAAGATACAATAAAATGCCTTTGTAAATAGCAAACATTTGTAAACTTGACAAAAACTGTAATTTCACTGCTGTGTAGAAGGCCGATAAAGCACTAAAACGTGGTGATATATTGCGCTGCGGTATACCACAGTTGTTTGCGGTATAGTGTGGCACATCGTAATGACAAAACAGTATATGATTGGGTAATGAAAGACCTAACAAAATTCAAACGCAGCCATATTATTTAGACCATACTTAGTCTGCATCCTGGGTTTTAAGTGTATATATAGTGTACTACTGTTTTAAAAAGGTTAGGAAGGCTTGAGTCACTTTATGTAAGTGTGTAAAGGTAGACAAAAGTAGTTGTATTACATTATATATTTTTAAAAACGTTATTACTTATTAAGTACTGCAGTACTCCGCAGAAATAAATAAAAAAATTTATAATATGAAGTAATAACATGTATGTTTTCAATTAATGCAGTACCTGATTTCTTAGCAGTCTAGTCCTGATTGACTGCATAATGTTGTCTAGATCAGCTTATAACACTTTGTTTTGTGGATTCTGTGATAAATGAAGGTATAACAAATGAGGTTGTAATGCGCCCATTAGTATTAGGACATTGCATTCATTTTGCCATGACTGTAGTCTTCTCTGGTGGTAGGAGACGTTTTTTAGGTAACAGGCTGAGCAACATCAAACTCTACTTTGTCTGATGGTTTTTTGACTGACTGTGTTCTTTGGGAAGATGGATCTGTTTGGGGACATATGACTTTTATACTCTTAAGTATTTTTTTATCATTGGGGACGTGCCCAGCAAGATGGCCGAATAGCTGCACTAGACGCTTGCTCCGGTCCCAAACAAGTGATCCTTCTGTCTCCTGCCACCTCCGAGATACCGCTGTGCCCAGAAAGAAGGCAGCATAGTAGGGTGCCAGCAGAGGTGTGGTGACGGAGCACCCCTGCGATCTTCCGAAGCTGCCCTCCCTGCCGCGAGCGAGGCAACCCATACAGCAGTCGACACATGGCCAAGGCCCGGGTGGGCATGGTGATCACGATGTGGGCCACGCACCGCGAGGACTGATGATACCTAGGCTGTCCCAGGAGCATTGCGGAGGTGACGGCAGCATGCTAGGCAGTGACGCTGACCTGCTGAGAGTGTGCTGTGCGGGCTGGGGTCTGTAGAGAGCCGACCAGGCTCTCCCTTACATTGTAGCAAAGCACACACACCTCGGGTGGGCTCGTTCCGAGATAATAAACAAGCATTTACAATGCAATGGTCTCGGCATTGTTAAAGTTAGAGCTATTCAATCAATCAGGAGTTTGTTAAAGCGCAACTACTCACCCGTAAGGGTCTCAAGGCGCTAGGGGTGGGGGAGGGGGTGGGAGGGGGGGGTGCAGGTTCCATTCCATCAAGGAGGGGGTCTGTCGAAGAGCCAGGTTTTGAGGTTTCTTGCGAAGATGGGGAGCGATGTTGTCTGTCTGAGGTGGAGCGGAAGGGCGTTCCATGCTTTGGCCGCGAGGAAGGAGAAGGAGTGGCCTCCACGATCTGGTCTTTCTGGTGCGGGGGACCACGGCGTAGGAGAGCTGGGCTGATCGTAGGGTCCTTTGGGGTGCGTGGAATTTGAGCCGGCTGTTCAGGTATGCTGGTCCGGTGCCGTGGAGGGCCTTGTGTGCGTGGGTGAGCATCTTCAAGGTGATTCTCGCTTCGACGGAGAGCCAGTAGAGTGTGAGCTGGTGCTGGGAGATGTGGCAGTGTTTTGGCAGGTTGAGGACCAGTCTTGCGCGGCGTCCTGGATGTTCTGTAGCTTGCGGATGAGGTTTTTGTTTATTCCGGCGTAGAGTGCGTTGCCGTAGTCGAGTCTGCTGGTGACCAGGGCGTGAGTGACTGTCTTTCGGTGTTCGAGGGGGATCCATTTGAAGGTCTTACGAAGGAGGCGGAGGGTGTGGAAGCAGGAAGATGAGACAGAGTTGATCTGGCGGTCCATTTTAAGCTCGGAGTCCAGGATGATTCCCAGGTTGAGTGCGTGGTCTGTGGGGGTTGGCGGGTTTCCGAGGGCGGTGGGCCACCAGGTGTCGCTCCAGGCGTCGGGGTTTGGGCCCATGATGAGTACTTCTGTTTTGTTGGTGTTTAGTTGTAGGCAGCTGTTTTTCATCCATTTGGCGACGGCTTCCATGCCTTCTCTAAAGTTGCGTCTGGCGGTGTTGGGCTCGTTGGATAGGGAGAGGTTGAGCTGGGTGTCGTCTGCGTATGACACGATGTTGAGTCCGTAGGTTCTGACGATGGGGGCAAGTGGAGCCATGTAGACGTTGAAGAGCATCGGGCTGAGGGAGGAGCCCTGGTGGACTCCGCAGGTGGTAGGTGTGGGGTCTGAGAGGAAAGGGGGGAGTCTGACCCGTTGCGTCCTGGTACCACCGAACATACAGCCAGGGCTATTACATTATTTGACGCTGTTACAGCGTCAAATAATGCAAATCAGCGCTGACCCTGTGCCTGTCCTCGGATGCTTGTTTCCGTTCTGGGAAGGATATGGCTTTTGTAGTTCGGACTGGACTGTTCCCATGGGGCACAGGGTCAGCGCTGATTTGCATATCGCCATTGTCTAACCCAGGGTGGTGTGGAGTGGAAAAACGATGGATTCGGGCCCAGATCTTTGGACTGGGGTGAATGTGTGACATTGATCCACATTCTGTACATCATTGTTGTGTTTGCAGGTACCGCTCTAAGTGTACTGGGGATGCTCAGACGTGAGTCCCAGGCACTCCACGCCACTGGAATCAAGCTAGCCGGGCTGATGAGAGGTGTTACCTCGAAACCAGGCCGGTCCTCGGATGCTTGTTTCCGTTCTGGGAAGGACATGGCTTTTGTAGTTCGGACTGGACTGTTCCCATGGGGCACAGGGTCAGCGCTGATTTGCATATCGCCATTGTCTAACCCAGGGTGGTGTGGAGTGGAAAAACGATGGATTCGGGCCCAGATCTTTGGACTGGGGTGAATGTGTGACATTGATCCACATTCTGTCCATCACTGTTGTGTTTGCAGGTACCGCTCTAAGTGTACTGGGGATGCTCAGACGTGAGTCCCAGGCACTCCACACCACTGGAATCAAGCTAGCCGGGCTGATGAGAGGTGTTACCTCGAAACCGGGCCGGTCCTCGGATGCTTGTTTCCGTTCTGGGAAGGACATGGCTTTTGTAGTTCGGACTGGACTGTTCCCATGGGGCACAGGGTCAGCGCTGATTTGCATATCGCCATTGTCTAACCCAGTGTGGTGTGGAGTGGAAAAACGATGGATTCGGGCCCAGATCTTTGGACTGGGGTGAATTTGTGACATTGATCCACATTCTGTCCATCATTGTTGTGTTTGCAGGTACCGCTCTAAGTGTACTGGGGATGCTCAGACGTGAGTCCCAGGCACTCCACACCACTGGAATCAAGCTAGCCGGGCTGATGAGAGGTGTTACCTCGAAACCGGGCCGGTCCTCGGATGCTTGTTTCCGTTCTGGGAAGGACATGGCTTTTGTAGTTCGGACTGGACTGTTCCCATGGGGCACAGGGTCAGCGCTGATTTGCATATCGCCATTGTCTGACCCAGGGTGGTGTGGAGTGGAAAAACGATGGATTTGGGCCCAGATCTTTGGACTGGGGTGAATGTGTGACATTGATCCACATTCTGTCCATCACTGTTGTGTTTGCAATTACCGCAGGTGTGCCGGCAGCGGTGACAGCTGAAGGGTCCATGGGTGTCGGCTGGTGATGCTAGCTTGCAGTTGTTGTTGCAGCCTGGGTTGAGTGTGTGGAGTGCTGCTGGGTCGTAGCGTTGGCGGGGCGGAGGTTCAGGGTTCCTGGTGCTGGTCGCGGACGGGTGCAGACGTGCTTGCCTTTGACGTGCCTTCGGTGCACCAGCGGCGCGCCCGCAACGGCCGCCATTAAGTAGGGGTCGGGGAGGGCTGGACAGCTGGGAGCGGGGAGAGGAGCTGGATTGGGCCGGTCACGCGGGGGGGGGGGCACGGGTGCAGCAACGGCGGGGAAAGGTAAAGGGAGGAAAGAAGGGATAAAGAAAAAAGGCAAAATAAGCAGAAATAAGGCACAAAAGAGCAGAGATGCAGAAAAGAGCAGAAAGGTGAAAGATGGAAAGGGTAGAAAAACGAGTGAAAACGAGTGAAGGAGCAGAGGGAGAGAAAGGGAAAATGGGCAGAAATAAGGCACAAAAGAACAGAGGTGCAGAAAGGTGAAAGATAGAAAGGGTAGAAAAACGAGTGAAAACGAGTGAAGGAGCAGAGGGAGAGAAAGGGAAAATGGGCAGAAATAAGGCACAAAAGAGCAGAGGTGCAGAAAGGTGAAAGATAGAAAGGGTAGAAAAACGAGTGAAAACGAGTGAAGGAGCAGAGGGAGAGAAAGGGAAAATGGGCAGAAACAAGGCACAAAAGAGCAGAGATGCAGAAAAGTGCAGAAAGGTGAAAGATAGAAAGGGTAGAAAAACGAGTGAAGGAGCAGAGTGAGAGAAAGGAGACAGAGGTCCACCGGACCACCAGGGATGAGGCGCAGGGAAACCTGCGGGTGGAGGAGGGCCTCGATAACTAACACTCAAGAGTGCAGGGGCAGGGGCACCTCACTTAATGGTGGAGCTGCGAGGGTGGGAGAGCAATTTCACTGACAATGAGTCAGTGGTCTTGCTCGCCTGTCCCCGCAGTGGCCGCCATTAAGTAGGGGTCGGGGAGGGCTGGACAGCTGGAAGGCGGGAGCGGGGAGGGGAGCTGGATTGGGCCAGTCGCGCTGGGGTGGAGGGGCCACGGGGGCAGCAGCGGCGGGGAAAGGTAAAGGGAGGAAAGAAGGGATAAAGAAAAAAGGGAAAATAAGCAGAAATAAGGCAGAAAAGAGCAGAAAGGTGAAAGATGGAAAGGGTAGACAAGCATTGGAAATGCAATAGGGCTCGCATTAAGAAAGTTTGAGCTATTGGTCTTATAAATGAATTTTTTTTATTTATGTGTTATTTTTTAAAATAGCTAAATTAATAGCTTTGTCATTTACAATGCCAATAGTTATAACTTTCGCAAACACCTATAGCATTTGCAATGCAACATGTTTTGTATTTACGTGACTTAGATGTATTGATATTACAAATAACAATGGCTTTTAATTTTTTTTAAATAATTAATACTTAAATAATTTATGTAATTTGTAATGGCAATAGCTTAATCTTTTGTAAATAACTTTTGTGAAGATTATGTTCAGTGTTTTTTATTGTGACGAAAATCCAAGAACAGAAGTGAAATATTAACATCTTTTTGTGATTTGTAATAAAGCATGAAAGCTTGAAAACAGCTTGAAACATTGAAAGAACATATTTGAACCAGTGATGCTGTGGTTGCGCTGGGTGATGCTGTGGTTGTGCTGAGTGATGCTGTGGTTGCGCTGAGTGATGCTGTGGTTGCGCTGAGTGATGCTGTGGTGGTCCTGAGTGATGCTGTGGTTGCGCTGAGTGGTGTGTGCATCGGTGGAGCTTAGTGGGTGCATTGGTGGAGCTGTGTGGTGGGTGCATTGGTGGAGCTTAGTTGGAGCATCGGTGGAGCTGTGTGGTGGGTGCATCGGTGGAGCTGTGTGGTGGGTGCCTCGGCGGAGCTGTGTGGTGGGTGCCTCGGCGGAGCTGTGTGGTGGGTGCATCGGTGGAGCTGGGTGCATCTGTGGAGCTGTGTGGTGGGTGCATCGGTAGAGCTGTGTGGTGGGTGCTTTGGTGGAGCTGTGTGGTGGGTGCATCTGTGGAGCTGTGTGGTGGGTGCCTTGGTGGAGCTGTGTGGTGGGTGCATCGGTGGAGCTGTGTGGTGGGTGCCTTGGTGGAGCTGTGTGGTGGGTGCCTCGGTGGAGCTGTGTGGTGGGTGCATCGGTGGAGCTGTGTGATGGGTGCATCGGTGGAGCTGTGACGGTGGAGCTGTGTGGTGGCTGCATCGGTGGAGCTGAGTGGCTTTATGGCAACGTCAAATAGTAATGGGGAAAGGTGACCCTTGAGGTACAAGATTCCAGATTGACTCACTGTGTCCAATCCTATAAAAATGAACGGAACCGCGCAAGTCATTCATTGAAACATGAGCCACACGCCACCACAGAGATGGGAGAAAGTAAAAGTACACTGTATGCCAGGTATTATAGCGCAATCTTAAGAAAAGGAAGGATGACCTAAGGGTCTTGGCAATAGTCTGAATAGCAAGCGAGTCAGTGTGTGAATCTGTACCAAAACGGGGGGTGGAACCAAGTGGCTTTGAAATTTACAGTAAACATATACCACTGAATAGGCGACTCTCAAAGAAAAATCTGTCCTTAAATGTCCCGCACAAGAAAGACACACAAGCATTTGCAATGCATTAGGTCTCGCATTAATGCCAGTTTGAGCTATTAACATATGAGAATGGCTTTTATTTTAATTTTTAAAACATAAAAAATGAAAGGTATTGTCATTTACAATGCCAATAGCTTAAACTCGTGTAAATGCGAGACCTATTGCATTGAAAATGTTTGAATGGGAGAAATACATTCTCCCGGGTTTTTTTTTGGGTGATTTTTTTAAATCTCCTATTTTGCCCTTGTAAAACGTTGCCATGTATGGATTACTGAGCCAACGGGATTAGCGCACCTTAAAACCGTTACTCTTAAAAGGAAGGCCTAGGGCTTGAAAAGTGCTACCTCAGAGACGTTGAGCCATGTGGCCGCCGTGCGAGCCAATACATGTTTCAGATGTGTTTACTCTTCAATTTCCTCGATCCTGGGTCGATACATCAAATATTAGTCAATTAAAAGAAACAAATCAGCTAGATACTGATGCTACTCAAACAAGAAGTTAACAAAGCCAGAGTATTCCTTAACTCATACAAAAATGAATTTTACTGACCCCGCAACACACAAACTTGAAATTGTTAAACTCCCTGGCAAATGCCATGCAAGGCGTTATTGCTATTATTTGAAATAGTTCACACAAGCTTTTTTAAGGCTTCTTTACTGATCTCTGGACGGCCTGTCTCCTTCGGCTGGAGGGTTTTTTACTACCGTCCCCCATAAAGCCATAAATACAAGTCTTGTAAAGCGAAAACAAAACTAACGTGCTGCACCCCCCAGACTGCAGCCTTATTACCCCAGCATAGCGCCTCCCCCGCTGCGTCCCCCATTCACGCAGGCCTTTGCTTTGGGCACAATGACCCCAAAACATATCGCGAACAGCAGCCAAAGTGAACAGTGGGATGTGTCTGGTAGGTCAGTCTGGCGATATCGCTTTCATCTCGGTACTGTAAGCCCAAATTAAACCAGCTACCTACAGAGGGCAGAAATGGCCCGCTCGGTACTTCACGCGGGTCATAACCTGCTAACACCAGACCAGGCGAGTTCATGTATTTTAAGAGCATAACTTGTTCCACAAGGTCACTGTAGAGAGTCGTGGAAACGTAGCTCAAGAAATGAACTAATCCTTTTTTTAATGGGAAAGACCCAGTGTGACATGTCGTGCTTTTAGACTTCAGGACTCAGAAAAGAAAGCTCATCAAATACTAGCAGTGAAGGCGAATCCTCACAAAAACTAAATGCAACAAGAACAGCGAAAGTAAATGCCGGGCAGCAAAGCGCGTGCAGCCTGGCAGACTCGGATTCCACACGCGCCTCTTGCCTGTTTATCAGCGCCGCGCGCCTCTCTGCAGACTCCCCCTGCATTCCAGAGAGGCGCGCGACGCGATCCGGTCTGCATTCGCATGCCGTGGAGACAAGACCTGGCCGCGCGCACAACGTTATCCTATGGAGAAACGCTGCGCGCGGCCAGGTCTTGTCTCACTTCGTCGGTCTCAAACTGCTGAGACGAAGGCTATAGTTCTCGCTTGCGAGAACGCGCTTTCATCGCGTTCGTCGTAGGCGAGACCTAATAAAAAGTGCTGCTTCCAATGAAAGAATATATTCAAAAGAAACCAGCGACTGGCATTTTTAGTGGCTTTAGATTGACCCAATGACTATGCCGGTGTAGGACTACCATACACCTCGATTTACAGTCAAGGTGGAAGCATTAAAAGCAACAGTAGGCAACGATCTGCACATAAAGTACCCTTTGGATCACCCACGTGAGTTTGCCTTTCAAAAATGAAAGCGTTTTCGCCACAAAGAATTTAAGAGATTCTGGAGCGCATGAGATTCAAAGACAAACATTAGTAACGTGCCCTAAATTCAGGAGCACAAAGCATTAACCACTACTTAAGTAAAATAAGTTAAATTAAAAATAAAACTCAGCCAAATTGTAAGTTTAATATTTAGACTAGGGAACCATGGTGCATTATTTACAACAGAAATTAATGAGAGATAGACTGAAACAAGACTGCAACACATTAATCAACGTTTAGTTCACGTGCATAGGGCAGTTTAAGGCAATCTAAATCAATGCAATTCAATGCCTTCATCTTACGGGTTAAAATGTATTAAAGCTTGGCTCGCACCAGAAATCGGGCATGTAGTACATTTTCTTTTAACAAAAAAGATTGCATTGATTCTGGAAGAACACATACTAAAATGGTGAAATGTTGAGAACGAAATAACAAGTTTTAAAACAAGAAGGGTAAGAGAGCATGAATTGCTGAGGAGGGAACACAGAACACGGAGCCTTGAGGGAACTGTATATTAAGCAAAGAGGGAACCATATTGTGTAACAGAAACATAACGAGAACATCCTGTGGAGTACAGAACAAGCAATAGAAATATTCGGAAAGAAATGCGAGAAAGCGCCAAAGAGGAAAGGAGAAAGGAGAAAGCACGGAGTGAAAAGAAAACAAGCATTGGCGCAGCAGAAACTGAAAGCATGATGCAGCAGGGGGCAATTAGGGGAGGAGAATGGCTGGGCTGAGGCAGAGCGCAAAGCCTTTGATGCAGCAGGGGGCGGAGCGGGAAGAGCTGCTGGCGGGACCAAGCTGACGATTTGATGCCGTGCATGCGCATTTTAACTCATTGCGCTTGCGCAATGAGTTAAAAAGCACATGCACTGCATGGAATCGCCAGTGGAATCGCCGGTAGTTAAACTCTGTTTAAGCCACTATAGAGCTTCGCCAGGTATGCGCATGCGCATCAGCAGGCGAGCCCTAAAAAATGAGTGAAAACGAGTGAAGGAGCAGAGGGAGAGAAAGGGAAAATGGGCAGAAATAAGGCACAAAAGCGCAGAGGTGCAGAAAGGTGAAAGATAGAAAGGGTAGAAAAACGAGTGAACACGAGTGAAGGAGCAGAGGGAGAGAAAGGGAAAATGGGCAGAAATAAGGCACAAAAGAGCAGAGATGCAGAAAGGTGCAGAAAGGGGATAGAAAGGGTGGAAAAACAAGTGAAGGAGCAGAGTGAGAGAAAGGAGACAGAGGTCCACAGGACCACCAGGGATGAGGCGCAGGGAAACCTGCGGGTGGAGGAGGGCCTCGATCACCAACACTCAAGAGTGCAGGGGCAGGGGCACCTCACTTAATGGTGGAGCTGCTGCGAGGGTGGGAGAGCAATTTCACTGACAATGAGTCAGTGGTCTTGCTATTGGCATTGCTCATGACATTTTTATTTATGTTTTGGTTTTTAACCACTTGGGAGCTAGTAAACAAACCTCCCCAGTGCTGCGCTGTCCATTATCCGGTGCTGAACTGGACGTCCAGCGGTCGCACGCAGCACTGGGGAGGTAGTGCCCGTGACGACCGTTGGCCGACGGCAGCACTTAAGGGGCTAAAACATAAATAAATGTCATTGTTATTTACCATGCCAATAGCTTAATCGCTCGCAAATACGAGACCTATTGCATTTGCACCACACAAAGCCACACACACAGCCACCCACACACACATACAGAGCCACCCACACAGAGCCACCCACACAGTCATTCACATAGAGCCACCCACACACAGTCACCCACACAGAGCCACCTACACACACACACAGCCACCCTCACACAGACAGAGCCACCCACACATAGAGCCACCTACATAAAAAGCTACCCACACAGAGCGGGGCAGAAAAGCAAGCACAACAAGGGAACGGGGGGGGCAGAAAAGCAAGCACAACGAGGGAACAGGGGGGCTAAAAAGCAAGCACAACGAGGGAACGGGGGGCAGAAAAGCAAGCACAACGAGGGAACAGGGGGGCGGGCAGAAAAGCAAGCACAACGCATATGCACAGATCCCATCAGGGCAGGCCCAGGCGCGGGCCCCTCTCCGTGACACGTAAACCCAGTGCTTAATTTGTGCCAGTGCTTTCCGGTGCCTAGCACCGGCACCTATTTGACAGGGCCGGGTCTACACGTGATATAATTGCCTGGTCATATGGTAGGTAATGTGAATGCCAGTCAGTATATAAAACTAAATCACCTCAGGCTCAGAGGCGGGGCGCATCACATATGTAATAATGTAAAACCGTCTTATTCCAATGATGCAGAAGATGACGCATTTCAAAAAAGGCTTTTGCAGCGGATGGCCTGCAGCCCTTCAGTGTTGCTGTTAATGGGCGGGCCGCAGCCCCGGGATAATGATTGAGAGGGGGCTGAGTTTGGTTCTGCAGGGGATGGGCTGTGCTCTGCGTCAGGCAGCATGTGCGTGTATTTTATTCAGTATGCCACGCCTCGGGACACCAACGCACACGCCTTTCCTCGCCATTACTTATCAGGGTTCACAGCAGTTAGTTAGCCCAACGTCAAATGCAGGCAGCAGCAGGCCTAGGCCGCCTTTTGAATAAAGGCAGGCCAGTGCCCAGCCGTCCACCACCACCAGCAAACCATAAGTAGCAACGCTGCTTTTTTTTATTTTGGAGCGTGGTGGGTGGAGTATGTCTGCGACCGACGGTCACGGGCGTGGTAGGCGTAGGTTAGCTCCGGCTCCCACATGTGTGATGAAGTCCAGACCTCCGGGGTTAACTTTAAAGGCCCTGCAGGCTGCACCAGCCCTGCTGCCCTGCCTTCATCCAGCAGTGGAGAAGTGTGGCTCAATGGTTAGAGTGGCAGACTCTGATGCAGAGGTCTAGCCCGGGACCAGGGTTCAATTCCCGCCTCGGCGGGTCTTGGGCTCAATTTCCTCGGACCTGATAATTCTCGCCTCGGTGCCTATTCTAATCATGGGTCCCACTCTGCGACTCTGGGCAATAGCTTGCTTAAACTCCACAACGGCCCCCACAACGCTAGGATGCCTGGCTTCCCCTTGGGGGTGCCCAGGAGTGGGCACTTCACAGAGAAAAGCCAGGAAGGGTTCCACAGCGGTATTCGTACAAGCGCCGAGATACCCCAGCTCGGATCGATTTGTGCGCTATACAAGTACACTACATTTACATTTTACATTTACATTTACAGACCAGCCTTCTCCTGGCACTAGCAGTCAATAGAGTAGGTCATTTTTGCGTGTTTCCCTCACCAGGGCCAGTGGTCCTCCCAGGCAGCTTAGGTCATAGCTGTGAGGCTGGGGCCCCTCCCCCTAGGGTTGCAGCGGTACCGTAAAACATGGCTGCGAGGCATACTGGGGACCTCTAACATGGCATTGTATTTGCACACTGACAGTGCCGACTGCAGAGGCTTAAGGCAGGCCTTGGACTTCACAGTTCACTTCATGCGAGTCCAAGCCAGCATGCCGAGCAAGGTCTACTCTGGCGGGACCCATGGTAGTAGGGGCCCCCAGTAGGCTTTGCAGTCATAACCATATTTTACGGCAGGAAATCCCGGGGGGGGGAGCCCAGTCTTGCAGCTATGACCTAACCCTAGGAGGCCCAGGTGGAATGAGATGTTTTTCATTAGATTAATAAAGTATATTGCTGCCATACTGGGTGGGTGGTGTTTGTGGTTGTTTTCACATTGTTATGTTTCTTTACTGTCCTATTCTGCCCTACATTAACTGTGGGAGTTCTATGCTTTCGTTACCAGAGTAAAGCAAGTTTACTCTGGAGGTAGGTGCATTAGCATAGAAGCTGCGCGTGGGTGCCATGTTTTGCTGCTGGATACGATAGAGGTGCTTTGTGCTCAATGCTCATCTTGTACAATTTTAGGCGCAGAAGCCTCGAGGATTTCTGGGGCCTGTCAGCACAGCCGCATGGCAAGGTTGCTTAATTTCCCTCATTCCTCTTTCTGTACCTCGCTCCCCTTCTGTTCATATTTCTCGCTCTTGCAGGTGCTCTATTATCCGTCGTCCTTTTCCAATCATGTCTCCCCTCGTCTTTCTCCCTATTCCTCCCCTCTCTTGCTACTTCTGAGGCCAGGGCTGCCCCTTACTCAGTGAAATAAATATTTCTTCACTTGATCTTAATTTGTAATTCTGGAAGGTACAATACGAACTTGTTTACAGTCCTCTGTATCACCTTTTAAACAAGTTTGTTCTGTGTTTATTTGTGCTACTAATCATTTATGTATAGATGAGGTGGGTCTAAAACAGATTTGAAATGTATAATTACTGTACATATATATTTTTTAAAGTGTATGTTACAAAAGGAAAAACGCCAGTTTTGGATGATTTCCTAAGTAGTTTTTTTTTCTTTGTCTCTTTTTTCTTAATTTGTATTTACCTTGAAATTAAAATCCCAACCATGTCGGTAAAATATTGCCCACAAGATCCCCGCAACTGTGTTTAATAAGTCAAAATACGTAAAAATTGTCTGAATTGTATCACTTTTAGGACTGAGATGGTATGTTGTTTTGTTGGTACTGTCACTGCTGGCAGGGGCAATGGATGGTGCAGGCTGTCATGATCCCCCGAAAAGGTCCCTGACACTTTTTTAAAATTAATTTTATACAAATTAAGCACTGGGTAGAGCAACTAGGGTCAGTGGGTGGGGCCACTGGTGAAAGTAGGTAGAGCTGAGGGAAGTGGGTGTGGCCTCCTAAAACAATTGGAGCACCTGCACCTCATATTTTACAAATTAAGCACTGCGTACACCCCAGCCGCCTCGGGTCCTCACACCGCCTCGGATCCCCGCATGGACCCCGCCAGCTCCCCCTGCAATAATCCTCTTAGGAGCTGCCGGCCTGCAGGGATGGGAGTGGGCTCGGGGGCTGCCCCTCACTTACTTGTGCCTCTGGCGGCGGTGGCTGGGCTGGCGCTGCTGGTCCTCAAGCTGCTGCTGCTGCCGGTGGCTGGCACAACCAGGGGACAGACTACATCTTAGGCACTGCAGGTACTCCGGGTCCAGGTACATGTTTATCGGAAGAACAATATTCGGCTGCCCTTAGTTTCCAGTGTACTTTTAAAAAAATGTTTTAAGTAATGGTACTTTAAAGGTGCAAAACAAGTAATTTGGGATATAAACTTTCTGGAATTCTAAACGTCACAGAAAAGTCGATAGGCTGCTGCAAAATCTGTGCCATGCGAGGTATGCTAGTCACATGCAAAATGGGCGCCTCTGGGACTGGAAGACAGTAGGGCTGGGGCAGACCCGGGCAACGTCAGGCCATGTGCCGCTGTAGACTGGCTGTTAGGGCTGGGGGAGGAGTCCCTGCCATACCAGACAAATGCCTGTGGAAGTCGGACAGGCCCGTTGGGCTGGGTCACAATCACCCTCAAATGTGAGAATGTTGCATTTAGAGGCTGGGTGCCTCTACAGAGCCAGTGGGATGGGGTAAAGGTTCAGTGCCTCTCTGAACTCTTTCCCCGACAAACACATGTCCCGAATAATGTTTTATTGTACATAAAACAGCAATGTTAGTTTTCAATGCCACTAGCCACGAGGCTTGCAGAACCTGAAACCAGAAATGCTCATGCAGCAGTTTCACCAACCTAAAAATAAGAAAACCCGACATGAGTTATCGGACTGAACTTCTTTCTGGAAACAAAACTTAAAATAATTTCCAAAGACAGCCTCACAATCGGTGATTCACCACCACCACGCTGTGTGGCCTGTGCGGTGTGCCTCTTTGAGATAACAGGGTTTCACAACCTTTGAGCGCAACAAAAATACCTGAGCTACAGACGTGATACGATTAGTGCCAGACACCCTGCTCCCCGCTACCCACCCCCAATTCACAAATGCCAAGTTTCCCAGGACCACTCATGACTAGTAAGTCCATTCCCGTTTTATTCCTCAAGTCCCTGTATAAAACCAGGACTACAAGTCCCAGAATTCTAAAAAAAAAACACGGGAGTGGACCAACGGGTGGACCTGAGAAACTTTGAAGCTATGCCAAATCAGACTTTCGAGAGATGGGCAAAACCCTTAACCTTATGTACTCACTGTCGCTTAAACCCCTGTAAAAGTCAACCGAAGGCTCGCCTAAACCAACAATGCCCAGGTCAGACAGTCTACTATCACATGAGCGGTCTTTAAATAACCAATGAGCCTTTCCCCCCACCCCCGAGAGCTGCGTGTTTGCGCCCCCAAGGTCAGAGAGGAGGTTAGCACAGGAGAGGCACCGACTACTGAGATAACTAAAGCGCCCCGTCCCCGCAGAGCCTTGCCGAAGTATACACCATTTGCAATCTAAATAAAGAGCTTCACTCTTTAGGTAATCAAAGCCCCGGAGAGTGGCAATTTACAACCACGTCTTCCCCATGATTTATCTGAGGCAGCGGGGCTGGTGACGACAGGTGGACTGTCCCAAGACCACCCCGGACACCCTCACAACTCTAAAACCTGGCGTGCGACTCAACCACTGTCCAGCCAGTCCCGAGCGTCGGGGTGACCTCTTAACTCTCCTCCTGTAACCCAAGCCTCCTAGGAGGCAGGACGCCATGTTTGTTTACATGAAAAACAAAGGAGCAGCGGTCTGCCCCTCCCAATGGGAAAAACAAGCGCTCGCCATGCCATGTTTGTAAGCCCCGTCCTTTAAGAGAGGAGCGCTCCAGACGACCACGTTTCTCCGAGGCGAAGCAAAAATGCCTCGGAGAAGCGCAGTGTCATTTTGGGATTGGGGGCGTGTTTTCTTTCTCTACTCTTCCCATTGGCTGTAATGTAAAATTCCAGCCAATGGGAAGAGGAGAAAAAGAAAACAGAAAGAAACGAAAAAACACAACCCTCAATCCCAAAAAGACAGGGCTTGAACGGACAGACGCCCCTCTCGTCCAATGGCTGGCCTCCGTTTAGGCCAATGGCGAAGAGGGGCGGGTTCAAGTCCCACTCTCTGAGACATAAAGTCTCGGAGCGAGACTGCGCAAGCGCAGCCTACAGTCCGAGACCTAATAAAGGATGGGAGATCGCTCGGGGTCTCTCCGCCTTTATGATACCAATGAGTAATGTCTTCTTATTTCCGCACTGCACTAGGCCGATACTCCTCAGTCCGCACCACATTGGCGAAGAGCCCGGTAGGAACCACCGCGCCTCTCCGGAGTACCTGTGAAGAAGACCAAGACGTTCCGATCCTGACACTCAGGCATCTGCGGAAGCAGTGGAGCCTTCCAGGAACTGGCCGCCAGAGCCCAGCTGTTCCAGCTCACCACGCGCCCCTACGTATTATCCCATGTGCCTACGGCAGTGGTCGGCGCTTCGGCAAACCCACACGCCTGCACCGGGCAATGGTGAAGCTGTGCCGCTCTCAGGTCAACACCATTCCATTCGCGGGCTGCAGGTCCTAAACGTGACCACGCCCTGGACCACGTACACTGCCGCATGGAAGAAGCTTGCGGCCGAGTGGATGGCTGTCAGTGCACGCGCTCCACTACCACCAGGTGAGTGCGCTATAGAAGTCTGCGCCCTGCACCCGGGCACAGTAGGCACCCCATACACTGTGGTGCAGCCTCATCAGGAGGCATAGTGAACATCATAAAAGAGAGCCGAAGTGCATACACTTTGTCTCGAAAAGAAAAAAAAAAAGAAAGAACAATTGTCAGTACATCGGATATTGCCACTGGTACACAACAGGCGTGTGGCTACAATGTTTTGCACAGAGGCAGAACCAAATATTCCCATACCAAAGACTCAGAGAGCGAATAGACTGACTGCCTACCACATAAAGCGGCAACGCCATATACGTTAAGGCCACAGTACATCGTGCAGCCATGAGCATGCCACCACAGGCAGACGCTGGGGAGCAACAAGTGGGCGCTGCAGCCCACCACAGGTGCTCGGCCACACGGCAGTCCCTCCTCTACGCCCCTTCAGTGAAACGGCAGACTCAGCGACCTCGGCACCGTGCTGGAAGGCGTGGATAGGCCATCTGAACCACTACTTCAAAGGCACGCGGTCAACAAACAGAACAGTGAAGAGATCGCTGCTCATATACTATAGCGGCAAGGAGATTTATGACCTCTATGAAACACTCCTGAACACTGGGGACGATGACAAGTACGAGGCTGTGGTTGCCGCGCTTAATCGGCACGTCGACCCCCAGCTAAACCCCGATTTTGGGCAGTTCAAACAACGTCAGGGGAAGCAGTCGAATACTTAGGCGGTGGATATGTTTTATGAATGGCTGCTGCGGCTGGCAAGTACAAGTACTATCGCCGACCAAAGGGAAGATATATTCGCTCAAGTGATCCAAGAGTGCCGTTCAGTCCTACAAACATTGATCCTCCGACAACCAGGAATATCACTAGATGAAATACTTGTCCAGGCCAGATCTCATGAGCTCTCGGACGTTTGTGCGGAGGAAATGGAGGCTGCACTAAACAGAAGCGCCACTGCGTCTCCTGCTCCCAGATACACACAAATCAAAGAAGAGAGGGTTGAAACCATCCAATGGTGCCCAAACACAATCAGTGCTACCGCGAAGCCACTGACAAGTGGAGCATGAGGAAACTGTGGAACTGAATACTCCCCAGCGGGCCCGTTTTTGCAAAAGGGAAGATATGCTCCCGGTGTGGAAAACCAAACCCCTTCGCAAAAGTGTGTAGGAGCGGCAGGTTTCGACAAACCTACGCCAGGCTCCATGGGGCAACGCAACAACTACGGCAGCTGTTTCTCTTCGACCCACAGACCCAAGAGGAAGGCCCAGCACAGGGGCACAGCTTCACAATGGAAGATGACAATGACGACGTATTCATAATTTCTTTAGTCAGCCAATCGAACAAACAGAAAAGGCCTCCCCCATGTGCTTCGTCACAGTGGTCGGATCCATGATTCAGGTGTTGATTGACAAGGGGGCGTCCATAAATGTCATGGACCAATATGAGCGTTTGTCTCCAGTGCCCCCACTCGCCCCCACGAAGGCCAGAATATATACATATGGACGGAATCATCCACTCCCCCTCAGAAGGGTGATTGGAGCAACAGTCACCAGCAACAAATACACCACGACAGCCAGCTTTCATATCACTGGAGGAAAGAAGGGGACTTTACTCAGCTGCCACACAGCGGAAGACCTGGGCCTGGTTTTCTTTGCAAACTAAGTGCATGACTCTCACGCCGAAGCCCTCTTGCAGGTGTTCCCGAAACTGTTTGAGGGTCTAGGAGAGCTCAAAGGAAACCAATTCAAACTTAACTTTGATACAACTGTCAGACGACAGCTCTGAGGCATAGGAAAGTGCCCATTCCACCTACGCCCTCAACTAGAAGCGGAACTGAGGAGGCTAAAATACCTTGATGTCATGGAGAATGTTAGAAAGGCGAACCCGGGGGAGGCAGAAGGTGTCTGACTGACCACCCCTAGGTCTACCCCTCCTTCAGAGAAGGGACCGAGCGATGTCGAGAGGCCTCCGACGGGAGGGCCCTCTCCTAGAATCGTACAGCAGAGTAACCACACCACTACAAATATACACCACACGTAGATAGAGTTTTCAATCGTTATCGGGCAATTAGTATCGTTTCAATATATACAGCAGATCCCGAGATCTGGAAAGTCTCGTGGCAAGGGGCAAGGTAGCGGGACAGTCTTATAGATGGTCGGTTGCAAGGAGACCCTACGCACAGCTCTCAATCCTAAGCAGGGCTCCTCGACTCCGGGATACAACTGCCGTCCTACTCCGGGACTGGCCCAGATATAGGTCTGGAGTCCTTTGATGTCCGGACCCTCTCGCCTGGGGGTCAGAGGGGCCGGGATGATGGTGTCCAGACACCCAGCAGGGGTTGGGGCCAGCGCTCAGGGAGGCCGGAGGTCGATCGAAACCAGGCATCCGGGGACGGTTGGAGAGCCATCGAAACTCCCCTTTCCTTGTCTCTGGTTGAGTGGCCACTCTACCACCTGGAGGGTTCTTGGTGCCTCGATGGCGGGCTCGCTGGGGCCGTGGCCGCGGCTGGTCCGGGACCACGTGTCTGTGACGTGATGGGCCCAAGATGGCGTCGGGCCTGGAATGTGGGTCCGGGGTGGGCACCGGACCGGTAATGCTGGGGCGGCCCAAGTGTGCCGTGTCAGTGGTTGTGGGCCGCCGGGTGGCGGATCTGGTGGTTTGGAGGGCGTGCAGAGGTGTGCCCGAGACCGACCCGGGCTGGATGGAGGGCCGATGTCGTCCGGGGCCCACCATGCGGGAGGGGTAGGACCACGCCACGAGGCCGGGTCCAACTCACGTCCCCTCCAGCTGAAGGCGGGGGAGAGTCACCCATCTTCTTGGGGATTCTCCTCGCCAAGGCGGAAGAATCTGGAGAGGCCGCCAGCGTTGGCGTGGTCGTTGCCAGGGCGATGCTCCACGGTGAAGTTCATCCCTTGGAGGGAGATGGACCAACGTAGCAACTTCGGGTTCTCGCCCCGCATCTGCATCAACCACCGCAGGGGCCGGTGGTCGGTCTGTACTCGGAAGTGGGTGCCGAAGAGGTAGGGCCGGAGCTTCTTTAGGGCCCATACGACGGCGAATGCTTCCCTCTCGATGGTGCTCCCTCGTTGTTCTCGGGCCAGCAGGCGCCGGCTGATGAAGGCCACAGGAAGGTCAACTCCGTCAGAGTTCATTTGGGACAGTACGGCCCCAATGCCGTGTTCCGAGGCGTCAGTTTGGACGATGAACTCTCGGCTGTAGTCGGGGGCCTGGAGCACCGGGGCGGTGCACATGGCAGTCTTTAGTGTCTCAAAGGCTACTTGGCACTCGGGGGTCCAGTGCACCTTCGGGGGTAGTCTCTTGGAGGTTAGTTCTGTGAGGGGTCCCACAATGCTCCCATAGTCCTTTATGAACCGCAGATAGTATCCAGTGAGCCCCAGGAAGGTTCGGACGGCGGTCTGGGTGGCGGGGGGCTCCCAGGCCTGGATGGCGTCTATCTTGGGTTGAAGGGGAGCCACTTGGCCGCTCCCCACTTGGTGTCCCAGATAGGTCACGGACCCTTGACCGATCTGGCACTTGCTGGCTTTTATTGTTAGTCCGGCCCGTTGGAGGGCCGTCAGGACCTTCCAGAGGTGGGTCAGGTGCTCGTCCCAACAGAGGCTGTACACTGCAATATCGTCCAGATAGGCGTCACTGAACTCTTCCAGCACCCGATTCACTAGTCTCTGGAAGGTGGCCGGAGCATTCTTCATGCCGAAGGGCATCACGTTGAAGTGGAAGTGGCCATTGGGGGTCGAGAAAGCGGATCGTTCTTGTGCCCCTGGCGTGAGGCCGATTTGCCAGTATCCGGCCGTGAGGTCGAAGGTGCTGAGGTACCTGGCGGCTCCCAGGCGATCAATCAGTTCATCCGCTCGGGGAATGGGATGGGCGTCGGTCCTGGTGACGGCATTCAGTCCCCGGTAGTCGACACAGAACCGCAGCTCTGGGGGCACCCAGGGGGCGGCGGCCTTAGGGACCAGGACGACGGGACTGGCCCATGGACTGTCTGAGGGCTCGACTACCCCTAGGGCTAGCATCCTGGAAACTTCGGCTTGGATGCAGGCCCGGACTCGGTCGGGGACTCGGTAGGCTCGGTTCCGCACGGGCAGACTGTCCCCGGTGTCGATGTCGTGAACACACCACTGGGTGACTCCGGGGGTGAGGGAAAATAAGTTCGCAAATTGACCCAGCAGTTTCTGGCAGTCCTGGCGCTGTTTGGGTGTCAGCGCGGGAGAGAGGGAGACTCCCTCGACGAAGCCATCTTTCTCGGAGGTGCTCAGGAGGTCTGGTAGAGGCTCGGAGTCGTCCTCTGCTCAGTCATCGGTAGCCAGCAACAGGCTCAGTTCGGTGCGGACAAAGTGGGGCTTGAGCCGATTGGCGTGTAGGACCCGGAGGGGGTTCCGGGGGGACTCCATGTCCACTAGGTAGGTGACGGGGCTCTTGCGCTCCACCACGTTGAAGGGCCCCGTCCATTTGTCCTCGAGGGCGCCGGGGTCGACCGGGGACATGACCCAGACCTGCTGGCCCGGTTCGAATTCAATGGACGAGGCATTTTCATCATACCAGCGCTTCATCTCCTCTTGACTGGCCTTCAGGTTGGTTTCGGCCAGTTCCCGGAACTTCCGAGTCTGGTTGCGGAGAGTCAAGAGGTATCGGAAAACATCGGGCGGAGTATCGGAGGCGGCCAGCTCCCAGCCTTCCTTGACCAGGCTGAGGGGGCCTCGCACCGGGTGTCCATATAATAGTTCAAAGGGGCTGAACCCCAGGGACTTCTGGTACCTCCCGGTAGGCGAACAGGAGGCATGGCAGCAGAACGTCCCATTTGCGCCGGAGGGGCTCTTCTAGGCCCTTGATCATTCCTTTCAGGGTCCTATTAAATCGCTCCACTAGTCCATTCCCTTGAGGGTGATACGGGGTGGTGAACTTATACGCGACCCCGCACTGTTGCCACAGGGACCGCATATATTTCGATATAAAGTTTGTGCCCCGATCACTGACGACCTCTCGGGGGAAGCCGACTCTGGAGAAGATCCCCATTAGCGCCCGACCCACTACGGGGTCTGTGATAGTCCAGAGGGGGATAGCTTCTGGGTAGCGGGTGGCATGGTCCACCAGGACGAGGATGAAGCGGTGCCCCTGAGAGGTTGGAGGATCCAGGGGCCCCACGATGTCGATCCCTACTCGCTCGAAGGGCGTGGTCACCACGGGAAACGGTTGGAGTGGGGCCTTGATTTTCCCCCCACTCTTTCCGCTGGCTTGGCAGGTCGGACAGGTTCGGCAGTGGTTGTACACATCGCGGCGCATCTTCGGCCAATAAAAGTGGGTCACCAGGCGGCTGTAGGTTTTGTCCTGCCCCAGGTGCCCGGCGAGGGGCACATCATGTGCCAGGTTTAAGAGAAAGTCTCTGAAGTGGAGGGGGACGACTAGCACTCGGCCGGCCCCCAGCTCGGCGATCTTTTGTTCACTGTACAGGAGGTCCTGGTCCCAATAGATCCAGTGGGACCCCGAGGAGTCTCCTGTGGCTTGCGTGGCGGCTTGTTGTCGGAGTCCCTCAAGGGAAGGACATGTCTTTTGTTCCCGACGGAACTGCTCGCGGGTGGGGCCCCCTTCTTGGCGCCACTGGGCTAGTTCGGGAAGGGGCCCGAGCTCGGGAAGTTCTTCATGGCTGGGGCCCTGCGGCCCCAGTTCGGGTTCGGCCGTGGCAGTGGCGGGTGGCGGAGGTGCCGGCCATTCAGGTTCTTCGGGCAGATTGTCTTCGGTTGGGCCGGCGTCCCGGGTGGACATGGATCGGGTCGTTACGCAAACCCATTTATTTATTTATTTATTTGTGAGTTTGTATAGCGCTTGAATCACTCCGGCAGGAGTATCTCTGCGCTTTGACCGGTAATCAATGACATGCAAATGGGGGAGTGATTTAGATTTCATTTTTAAACAGAATGGTCTTTAGCAATTTTCGGAATGTTAAATGCTCTTTAACTTGTCTCAGAGCCAGGGGGAGTCTGTTCCACAGCTTGGGTCCCACAGTGGACAGTGCTCTGCCTCCATGTCTGACTTTTTTAATGTGGGGAACCACCAGGAGAAGACTATTGCTTGATCTAAGTGATCTCGACGGGACATAGGGAACAAATTTCCGTTCGAGATAGACAGGTCCTAGTCCATTCAAACACTTGTGAATCAAGCAACATATCTTGAACTTTGCCCTTTGTCTAACAGGGAGCCAATGTAATTGGTCAAGAAGGGGTTTGGAGGCTGTTCTAGGGGGAGCATTCAGAACCAGGCGGGCTGCCGTGTTCTGGATGATCTGAAGCTTATCCAAAACTCCTTCATTGGCTGATAGTAGTAGGCCGTTGCAATAATCGATCCGACTCAGAATCAGTGCCTGCACGAGAGTTTTTCTTACTGGAGTCGGAAGGAGTGGAAAGATTTTGCGTAACAAGCCTATAGTGTGGAAACATATCCCTGAAATGTAGGTGGAGTGTTGCTTTAGTGACAGGTCGTGATCAAACCGAACTCCTAGGTTCTTCACGACCTGTTTTGGTTCAGGGACTGCTCCCAGCTCTAGTGGCCACCAATCTGGGGTCCAAAGTATCTTAGCTTCCCCGAAGAGCATGATCTCCGTCTTGTTGACGTTACACTGGAGATAGTTGGTCGCCATCCATCTAGCCACTTCTCTCATGCCAGATGAAAAGGAGTTCCTGACCTCAGTGGAAAGAGTTTTAAAGGGGAACAGGAGCTGTGTGTCATCTGCGTAAGACACGGGGACAAAGCCGTGTCTACGCAGTACTCCTGCCAGGGGTGCCAAATAGATATTAAAAAGCGTAGGGCTCAGACAAGAGCCCTGTGGCACCCCCTTAGAGATTTTATTTTCCACTGAGCGGTATGCACCCATGGTGACTCTCTGGGTGCGGTCGACCAGGAAGCTCTGTAACCATTCCAGGGCCTTGGTTTTCAGGCCAGCGTTTGACAACCTTTGTATCAGAATTGGATGGGACACGGTGTCGAACGCTGCCGACAGATCTAACAAAACCATGATGACAGAAAGGCCCTTATCTTGGTAGACATGGAGATCGTCTGTAACAGACAGTAGCGTGGATTCAGTGCTGTACTTCGGGCGAAATCCTGACTGGGATTCGTCCAAGGCCTGCACTCGTTCAACATGTGCGGAAAGGTGGCGGTTAACATGTTTTTCAATTATTTTTCCAAGGAAAGGTAGCAAAGAGATAGGTCTTAGATTTGTCAGGTCAGACCATAATAAGGCGGTGTTTTTCCTTATAGGTCTGACAAGTGCTCTTTTCCATTCCTTGGGAACAATACCTGAGGTAAGAGAAAGGTTAACCAAATCCATTATCATTGGACTCAAATGTGACGCTAAAAGGGGCATTAGTCTGGCAGGAATAATATCCTCTGGGCTTCCACTTTTGATCTGATTTATAACGATCAGTGTATCTTGAAGTGAAATGTGAGGAAAGCAGTCCAGCGACTGCAAGTCAGATATGGGATCAGGGGGGTTGGATTGAGGTGTGATATCAGACAATGAGTTCTGATTTGTAGATAATATTTTATCATATATCTTCTCAATTTTATCGACGAAGAAACAGGAGATTTCATCGCATAACTTTTGAGAAGACATATCCGGGGCTTCGCACGCAGGGGGATTGACAAAAGTTTGTATAATTTGGAAAAGAACTCTGGGGGAGTTTCCTGCCTCATGAATTTGGGTAGTAATATGCGCCTTTCGGGCATTGCGTATGGCTTTATGATAGAAGGAGAGAGCCTTCCAGTAGTTATTCTTATCCTCAGGGAGGTGAGAGGTTCTCCATCTTTTTCTAGTTTCCTCGCTCCTTGCTTAAGAGTCCTTAAGTGGTCAGAGAACCATACCTCTTGTTTCCTGACTGGTTTAGGTTTGAAAGATTTTGTTGGGGCGATTCTATCTATCGCTTTCCTGGTTTCACCCTTAAATTTAGTGAGGGCAGATTCTATGTTATCCGAGGGCTGAAACACAGGGGGATTAAAATTTCCTCCAAAATTGGAGTTAGTGACTTTGTGCCATTGTCTCCGAACACAAGGTAGGGATTTGGAACAAGCGTTATTGGATACTCGCGACGGAATAATAAATTCCACCACAAAATGGTCAGTCCAATTCACTTGAGTGGCAGGGGGGCATGATATCGTGTGCACATTAGAAAAAATGAGATCTAAAGTATGCCCAGCCTGATGAGTGGGTCCCTTATTTTTTAATGTCAGGCCCAATATTGATAGGTCAGTTATCAGTGCTTGTGCTTTATTACACTCTGGTCTCTCACTGTGGACATTAAAGTCCCCAACTAATGTGAACTCGCAATCATTTTTGATATATGGGGCAAGTAATTCGACTAAGTAAGTAGCGAAATTCTTGCACGGGCCAGGCGGTCTATAGACTAGAGCACCTCTGTAATCCTCTTTGATGGAGGACTGTATTTTAAAAATCAGGATTTCAATATCAGGGGAGCTAAGTTCTTCTAGAACAGTTACTCTTAGGTCATCTTTATAGACCACGGCAATTCCTCCACCTGTTTTCAGAGGGCGATCCAGTCTTAATATTTTATAGTTACAAGGAATAGCGAGAGTTATATCTGGGCTACAATGTGGTTTAAGCCATGTTTCAGTGAGATAACACACCTCAGGTTGCTTGGAGGTAATCATATCCCAAACCTCTGCTGTATGTTTGGAAAGAGACCTGATATTACAAAGGATATATCTTCTTCCTACTAGGGGGGTATCTATGGCTTGAAATGGCGTGGGTATCAATGGCTTGGGGCAGGGTTTGCGATGGGTCATGGGACAGATGGTAGAAAATTGAGTATGGCATAGACGGCAGGAGAATGCTCCTTCCACCTCTAATTGGGCGGTACACGGGACGCCCGAGGGTGGATGTCCATTTAGGTAGTGTAGTATGGTAGGGGAGTATGTTAGTATTTCCAAGCCGTCAGCATGCGGTGGGATAACCGAAATTGCCATGGCCCCTGGCCCAGTCTGGCGCGGACGGGCGCAGACGGGCAGGTCTTTGGCTTGTCTTCGGCGCGTCAATGGCGCCTCCCTGCGCGCAACCGCTGCGCGCTTGTGCCGACGAGTGGCTAAGTAGCCCCTGATGCCTCAAGCCTAGAGTGCTAACCGCTCGAGTCTCTGGCGGGAAGCAGGAAGTGTTGCACTCAGGCTCGTACCTGCCCCGCCCTCCGCTCAACGGTATTGGCTACCGAGTCGGACCGGGGCGGGCAGGCTGAATCACAGAGTCCTGAGGTATTACAATGTTTAAAGCACCTGGCTGCGCCGAGGGAGTTACACAAATCACAGGGACATAGGTATTACAATTATTATTCAATCATAACACACTATTTAAAAATATTTTAAATTTGGTAATCAATCTAAAATCATTTAAAATTCTGTTAGAAGTAAAACTAGCGTTTCCGCCTCCACAGCATCAGCGATAGAAAGTGCAATGTGCGATGTGCAAAGATTATGCCTGGCGTCAAGCGGGGTCGACAGACACTGCCACTGTCAGTCTTACCGCCATTCAGGAAGGCCTAGCATCCCCAGATGCTCTCTTCGCTCGATCTGTGCCCAGGGGGAACTTTCCAGGTCGTTCCCTAGGAGGCAGTCCACCGGGGCATCGTCTCGGACGGTGACTTTCAGCATGCCGGACACTCCTCCCCACTCGAAGGGGATGCGAGCCATCTGGCACAGGCTCTCGGAATTGTCCGCTGACCGGACAGGGCACAGAACGTGGGGCAAGATTTGTTCTGGGGTCACCAGATGGCAGCGGACGGCGGTTATGCTGGCCCCCGTGTCACGGAGAGCCTCGGCCCGGCGTCCGTTGATGGTGACCCACTGGCGGTACTTCTGGGTGTTGATCGGAATCTGGTCTCGGGGGATCATGTCTTTGTCGCCCAGGGAGGCGAGGCACATGGCCGTGGACTCCCATTCTTCTGGTTCCATAGGGACCTCTTCTTCTTCATCCTTTTCTTCGCTCAGAGCAGCTGCAGTGATTTGTCGACCGTGGGGCCCTGTGGTGCCGGGCCGCTGGTTCATGGGGCAGAGAGGATCATTGGCATAGTGACCCAGCCGCTGGCATCTGTGGCACGTAACGTTGGGGCGTGGCCCCGGTCGGGCTGGATGGGCCCCCCCTCGGGCTGGAGGCTGGTGTAGAGGAGGCGGGCGAAGACCCCGGTGGGAGGTCTCGGCCTCGGCTGGTGCCAGACCCGCCGCCTCGCGGCCGGTGGTTCCCCGGGGACCCTCGCCTGTATTCTCCTGTGGTGTTCCGGTGGACGCGGTTGCTCGCCCACCGATCTGCTTCGACCGCTAGCTTTCGCGGCTCGGTCAACTTGCTGTCGAGGAGGTGCTGTCGTAGTTCAATGAAGCAGTTGTTGGAGAGGTGCTCCCATAACATCAGGTCGACCAACTGCTGGTAGGTAGTGACCTGACTGCCTTTGACCCACCCCTCGAAGGCTCTGCTAAAAAAGTTCACATATTCTACCCAAGTGGTACCGGGGATTTTTTTACAGTCTCGGAACCCCTGCCGGTACATTTCGGGGGTGAGTCCGTAGCGCGTGAGTAGGGCCGTTTTCATGTGTTCATAGGAGGTCATTTCGGTGTCAGAGAGTTCCAGCAGGGCGTCCCTCCCTTCGTTGACGAACTTCCCCCACAGGCCGGCGCCCCAATCCTTCAGGGGCACCTGATGGGCGGTCATGGCCACCTCGTAGGCTTTGAACCATTGTTGGATATCATCGTTCTTGTAGTATTCTTTGACTACATCTTTCGGTAGGTGAACCTTGGTGTCCACGGGAGGGGCCGAGGGCTTGGCCCCGGCCGCGCTATCTTCGTTGATCTTGGCCTTGATTTCTAGTTCTCTCAGGCCTCGTTCGTGTTCATATGCTAGTCGTTTTTCTTCGAGGTCACGTTGTCTCTGTTTCTCTTCTAGATCCCCCTCCAGCCGTAGTTGCTCGAGGGCTATCTTTTTCTCCGCTAGCTGGAGTTCTCCGTCTAGCCGGAGTCGTGCAAGCTCCACTTCGTGTAGCCGGTTGCGCTCTCGTTCTCGAGCGTCTTCATAGATGAGGTCCGCGTTTAGTGTTGCGGTTCTTTCCCCCGTTGGGGGTGCGCTGGTTTCCTGTTGCCCGTTCGGGCCATTCTCCTCTTGGGGTGGTCTGTCTCGGGTTTCCACCCAGGCTTGTAGGGCCGATTTGAAGTCCTCTTTTGTGCTCAGGCCAGTGGTAGCGATACCCATGTCTTTACAGAATTGTTTTAGTTCTTTGTGGCTGTATTCTTCTATCTTCTCTTTCTGGAATTCGGCCGGTAGGTTGGTTCCTTGGGTCGTCATGGTCTCTGTGTGTTTTTCCGTCGTAGCGGGTAGATCACTCTCTGTACGATTTTGCGTAGGCTCGGATCGCAGCGCCTGCCACCAATGTTAGAAAGGTGAACCCGGGGGAGGCAGAAGGTGTCTGACTGACCACCCCTAGGTCTACCCCTCCTTCAGAGAAGGGACCGAGCGATGTCGAGAGGCCTCCGACGGGACGGCCCTCTCCTAGAATCGTACAGCAGAGTAACCACACCACTACAAATATACACCACACGTAGATAGAGTTTTCAATCGTTATCGGGCAATTAGTATCGTTTCAATATATACAGCAGATCCCGAGATCTGGAAAGTCTCGTGGCAAGGGGCAAGGTAGCGGGACAGTCTTATAGATGGTCGGTTGCAAAGAGACCCTACGCACAGCTCTCAATCCTCGAGCTGGGGGGTTCCGGAAGGTTGGGCCGCGGCAGCGCCAGCAGGCTCCAAGATGGTTCAGCGAGTGTGGACCGCTGCAGCGCCAGCAGGCTCCAAGATGGTTACAGCAAAGATGAACCGCGGCAGCGCCAGCATGCTCCAAGATGATTCAGCGAGTGTGGACCGCGGCAGCGCCAGCAGGTTCCAAGGTGGTTCAGCGAGTGTGGACCGCGGCAGCGCCAGCAGGCTCCAAGATGGTTACAGCAAAGATGGACCGCGGCAGCGCCAGCAGGCTCCAAGGTGGTTACAGCGAAGATGGACCGCGGCAGCGCCAGCAGGCTCCAAGGTGGTTACAGCGAAGATGGACCGCGGCAGCGCCAGCAGGTTCCAGGTAGAGCAGCAAAAGGAGTTTGTCTCAGGGTCAGCCGCGACAGCGTCAGCAGGGCTCCTCGACTCCGGGATACAACTGCCGTCCTACTCCGGGGCTGGCCCAGATATAGGTCTGGAGTCCTTTGATGTCCGGACCCTCTCGCCTGGGGGTAAGAGGGGCCGGGATGATGGTGTCCAGACACCCAACAGGGGTTGGGGCCAGCGCTCAGGGAGGGCGGAGGTCAATCGAAACCAGGCATCCGGGGACGGTTGGAGAGCCATCGAAACTCCCCTTTCCTTGTCTCTGGTTGAGTGGCCACTCTACCACCCGGAGGGTTCTTGGTGCCTCGATGGCGGGCTCGCTGGGGCCGTGGCCGCGGCTGGTCCGGGACCACGTGTCTGTGACGTGATGGGCCCAAAATGGCGTCGGGCCTGGAATGTGGGTCCGGGGTGGGCACCGGACCGGTAATGCTGGGACGGCCCGAGTGTGCCGTGTCAGTGGTTGTGGGCGGCCGGGTGGCGGATCTGGTGGTTTGGAGGGCGTGCAGAGGTGTGCCCGAGACCGACCCGGGCTGGATGGAGGGCCGATGTCGTCCGGGGCCTGCCATGCGGGAGGGGTAGGACCACGCCACGAGGCCGGGTCCAACAGAGAAGGTATCCTGTCCGACTCCGTGGGTGTCACCATTAGTCATCGCACCTAAGCCCAAACAGTCAGGAGCATCAGGCTCTGCGTGGACATGCGCCTCCCAAATCAAGCAGTCAAAAGAGAATGCCATCCGCCTCTATGATACCAACGAGTAATGTATTATTATTTTCGTGCTGCAATAGGCCCTGATACCCCTAAGGCAGAGACGTCTGTGTGCCCAACTTGGACTGCCGGAGACTGCTTGCCCCGATCGGCCATTAGCATACAGGAGTCCCGCAAAGGACTCTTTGCTTCAGGACTCCTGTCACCCTGCTGCAAGTGAAGGAATGGTAAGCTGCGGACTGGCGCCAAGCTGGGGTGTGTAGATGATAGCAAGGCTGCATGCCTGCAGAAGACTCTTTGCCTGTGGACTCCCAAACCCCCGCACCGAATGGAGCTGCAGCTGGGCACTGGGATTGCCGCTGTAGGAGGCTGAAGTGCTGGGTGTGGGGGGCCCCTTGAGATGCCATTTACACTTTGGAGCCCACCCACACATTTCTGGAAGAATGGCCAAAGTAAACAATCCCCTCTGCGGTTCTCCAACTTTTTTGCATTGGTGAGGGGGGCAGAGAGCCTTTGCTCGGCGGGCTCAACAGGGGAAGTTGTAAGGATGAATGGGCAGGCACAAAGTGAGCTGTTGCATGTTCACCCAGGGTGGGGGCGGGGGTAGAAGCTGTGATGCAGTTTTTGTTGTAGTTAGTTTCAACAACACATTTTAAAGAGAAGTTGGGAACATGGGGGAGTTGGGGTTAGAGGAGGTGGGTGGGTGCATGTGGAGTTGATGTATAATGGCTGAAGTATTACAACTGCTGTCTCTGAATGTACAGGGGCTCACTTCCTTCGTTAAGTGATATCGGACTTACACCTACCTTAGATGATTGAGGATTAGGATCGCCTTCCTTCTGGAGACGCACCTCATGTGGGCAGAAGCCCAAAAGCTTGGTAAAAAATGGTGAGGGCAATTTTATTCTGCTACTTATTAGTCATATGCTAAGGGAGTGTCCATCTGGGTGGCACTGGGATTCCCCTTTAAGTTCAAAGAACAAACGGCAGATGTGGAAGTGCGCAACACACTGCTACATGGTACCGTAGATGGTCGCGAGTTGTGTTTGCTGAATGTATATGCACCAAATGTAGACGATTAGGAATTTTCTGGTGCGTTGGAGGATGCCCTATTGCCTCACGCAGGTTCGCCAGTCATTTGGGTGGGGGATTTTAATTGTCTGTTAGATGGCCTACTAGATAGGCACCTACCGCAACAGGGTACGAAACCATGGTGGCTGGATTGCGGGAGGTTCTGCATCAACTGCAATTTGTGGATGTGTGCCCCTCTGTGCAGTAATATTCCTGTTACTCACCAGCTCATAGTATTTACAGTTGACTAGATAGATTCCTTGTCGCTGGGTAGGACATCGGGAAGATATTGCATCAGGTGTGGTTCCTTTCTGATCATGCGCCCCTACTTTTGGAGTGTGAGGCGTGGGTATGACGGCCTGTTTCTTTGTGAAGAGTCAGGCCTGATTCTTTGGGGGATCCCGAATATGTCACGGATATGCAGGGGGTGCTGGAGGGATTTTTTGGGACCAACTGGGGTACGCGAGAAGGAATGCACGTGGGATGGAATGGGAAGCACTGAAGGTGGTCATCAGTGTGGCGAGCATGGGAAAGACTAATGGCATCAGAAAAAACCTGAAGCGGGCATTGGGTCAGAAGGAGCTGTAGCTTGCTGCATTGCAGAGACAAGTCCAATGTTGGGTGTGGGATGATGTATCACGGATGGAAACACATAGGGCTGTAGTGATGATCTGGGACAGGCTCGACCGCCATGTCTGCAAGGACTACCGTCAATGACAACAAAGGGAAGGGGACAGGTCGGGGAGCATGCTCACCTGGTTGTTCAAGAAGGAGTGCCTTCCACCACAATACTTACTCTCAGGGCACCTGATGGTAAGATGGCCATGGGCCAGTCGGTTGTGGTAGAGCTGTTGCGAGCTCATCTTGCCGGTATATATAATGCTCCAACACAAGTGCAGGATTCAGCAGCTGCTGACTTCCTAACGCAGGTGACGCTGCTGCGTTTAACGATGGTGCAAGCAGAGGGACTAGGTGACGGTATTATGCTAGAAGACCTGAAGGAGGTACTCTGTGAGCTGGCTAGGGGGAAATGTCCAGGGCCCGAAATGCTACCGGTTGAATATTACCAGGCTCACGCAGGTACTCTGCTCCCGGCATTGATGGAAACCCTTTAGGAAGTGCACATCAAGGGTAAGCTACAGCTATGTATGCAGGAAGTAATCATACTCGTGCATCCTAAGCCGGGTAAGGACCTTGTGGATCCAGGATCATACAGGTCATCCATGCTGAATGTAGATGGGAAACTGCTCGCAAAGGTTTTGGTGCTATGGCTGGGGAGAGTTATTACAAATCTGGTTGGGAAGGACCAGTGTGGTTCTGTCCCAGGGAGGGGTTCATAAATGAACCTTAGGAGGCTAGCTGACGTGATGCACCAAATACGCGAGTCTGTCTTTGAGGCCGCCTTGGTCTCACTGGATATAGAAAAGTCCTTTGATATCCTGGTGTGGCTGTATCTTTGGGAGGTCCTGAAAGTATGGGTTTGGGGACCGAGTATGCATCCCATGTCCAGCTACTTTATACTCTGCCTCTGGCATGGGCGCGATTGGGGTCTGAGGTGTCTGAGGCCTTTGGTATAGAGAGGGGCACTCAGCAGGGCTGCCCTTTGTCCCCACTGTTGTTCATGCTTCTGATGGAGCCACTCGCAAACTTTCTCAGGGACAGCCTGTCGGTTTGGAATATTACAGACGGCAACAAACTTTATGTTGTCTTAATGTACACAGACGAAAGTGTATGTGAAGAACCCAGCAGAGTCCATCACACTTCTCATGCAGCTACTGTGGCATTTTGGTGCACCATCCGGGTTACAAGTTAATCCTCTGGCCAGGCTGGTGAGTACAGAAATGACGCAAACTCCAGATGTGGCAATGGCATGGGAAAGGCTCAGCTTTAGGTATGTTGGACTTCAGATTACTCCAAATAGTGACCTACAATATGCCCTGAACAAGGGAAAGATTTCTGGAGGGCCTAGAGCGTTCAATCCGGTTCTGGACCAAACTGCCGCTGACGGTCATGGGTAGGGTGGTCATATGCAAAAATGTCTACCTCCCATGTTACCTCTATTCAATGCAGAACTCTTTTTGTATGCTGCCCTCAAACATGTATAGCACATAGATAAGTTACTCGTGGATTTGGTAGGGGCAGGAAAAATATGCCGGGTGCAACTAGGTGTGCTGAAGCTAGATGTGGGTGAGGTCGGACTGGGGCTTCCTGATCTGGACTTGTACTATTTGGCTGGTCTTCTACAATATGCAGCGATGTGGTGCAATACGGAGCCATATTGGGAAAAAGCTTGATGGCGGGGACCCGTTCAGCTTCCCCAATTGGTGATGTGCTGGTAGGGATCTGCCACGGTGACCCCGTTTTGCATTGCAAATGTGGCAAAGGAATGGGACACAGCAGTTCATAGGATTATTAAGAGAGCGCAGTATGACCCACTTCTCCTGCTTTGGCATCTATGTCCCGTCTTGAATAACCTTGAGGCCATGAATGTTGAGAACTAGGACACAAGGGGATGTGAGAATGCGGGTGATTTGTATAGGAATTGCACTTTCATGGCATTGGCAGAGATGGGACCCGGGTGATCTGTTTATGAATTGCACTTTCATGGCATTGGAAGAGATGGGACCCAGCTCGGGGTGGACGACTGAAAGTTCCTCCAATATGCAAGCATTTTGTGCACTTTGTGTGGGATATGGTCCACCTTTCTGGAAGAGCTGCAGAGATGGGGCCCACTACAAGGTGGACAAATGAAAGTTCCTCCAATATGCAAGCATTTTGCGCACTTTGCGTGGGATATGGCCCACCTTTCAGGAAGAGCCGCAGAGATCACACGTTCTTGGGGTGATACTACTCCCGGTCTCCTATAAAGGCATCATCTCTAAATTGAACATAGCACTGATTGTGAACAAGAGAGGTAAGCGTGGGGCAGGGTGGTAGAAACCCCACTGACAGACAATGAATGACATAGGGCACGGCACAGGTGTGCAGGGTGGCAAGCAATGGCCACTTTAAGTTAGAACACTTTTACTTTCTTTAACAGGTATATTGTAACTCAGGCCTGACTTCATGGAGCAAATCTAGCAAGATCACTGGGTTGCATCAGGTGAGGAGGAATGCACACGGACTTCTGCCATGTGGCTTGGTATTATGCACAGCTTCCCCATACTGAGGCGAGGTACATGATGAGATGTGTAGGGCGAAATAGGTAGCAGTGGAGATTTAAATCCATCCTAGTCTACTGGATTTGCTACCCACCCCCGGAAGGGTTGAAAAATGTGTTATTAATTCGGCCAACATGGCCTATTAGCGTGCTGTCACATAGCTATAATTGGGCTAGCCCCTTACCTCCGATGCTCCTTAAAAGGAAAGCAGAAGGGCGAAAGTGGGTGGAGGTTTGCTTTTGCAGAAGAAGACAACAGATGTGGCAGGAGTATTGGCTATTCTCTCATTTTAGTTTATAGTCCTTTTTGGTGGAGACCAGGAAGAAAACAAAACAGTAACAGTCTTGGCCCACGACGGTACCCGGAGACGTCCTCTTGGTTGCCTTTACGTCTTGGGGTTCAGGGGGGAAAGCGGCATGTCTCTTGAGCCACGAAGCGAGATTAGGCAAAAAATAAACAAACAAAGGTCCTGTTTTGATAAAGGGTCCTGTGAGGGTCCCTAGACCTCACTTCTACTGTGCTACCGCAACGGTTTCGGAATGTGAGGGAGGGGGATGCCCGTAATAAAAAAAAAAAAAAAAGACACTCGTGCTCTACCTCCTTGTACCTTCCTACCACCCCCACCTTGAGCCAGGACCCATAACCAAGGTTGTGCCATTGGGACCCGGTGCATCCGCTCCTCTCTGTTGGCCGCAGGGCTTAGTCACCATGTACACACGACTCCGTTCGTCTTCTTCCCTTCCGCTGCGCTCCGCTCTCTCTCCCGACTCCAAACAATGCCTCCCGCTCTTCCTCTCCTTCCTGTTCATGGCCGGCTTTCATCTCCGCGTACGCCTCTTCCAGGCTAACCCCAGACGGTGACACCATGGTGTCTTTCTCGGCTTTCCCCAGTGACACTAGAGTGCTGGGAATTTCCGGTCCGGGAGGTGTGGGTGCACCACCTACAGTACGCTTTCGGTGCATCTCGTCCTCTTCACCCCAAAGAATGTAGATTAAGAAAAGTGTGCACAGATGAACATGCAGAGAGGGATATTGAGACGTGGTCGAACATGCTGGAGATCCTTGGTGCCCACAATGGGCAACGAGATGAGGGGGTGAAGTGAGATGGGAGCGGTGAACAGGGTGACACGGATGTGACCGATGAGAGTTAGCGGGAAAGTGGAACAGTCTAATATAGCTCGCCTGATAGGATATGGAGTTTGGGTTGGGTGCAGATTGTCGGCACCCACCCTTACTTACACGTGTGGGGGTGGATGTGGATAGTGGCCCCTTTGCACTGCATATGCGCGAATGGGGTGGGGAGATTTGTGGTCTTGCCTCTTATCTCAGCTATCAAAGATATATATTGGCGCCTCTGTTCTGTCTGGGACCAACCTAAATCCACCCGCTACTAGACAATGTTTTTGCCGATGTGTAACAACGCTGTATGTTGTCTTTTGTATGCTTTATATGAAAAACTGAATAAAGAAATTTGGCAAAAAAGTATAATTTCCATAATAAAATTAATGATTTAGCAAGATCCATAAAAAAAGTTTGACTTTTTTTAAATTACATTTTAAATTGTAAAGAATTTTAATTGTTGACACGTTTTGCTTTATTTTTCGATGTCTTCAATAACTTCACTTAAATGTTTTTTTTAATAAGAAAATGAACTGGACTACATTACCCATAAAACTTTTAGGATAATGTAAAACCGGACATGGAATAACGCATGAAATATTTGTAATCCAAACAATACAATAAGTATCTGTTTTTATAAAACTACAGCTGCTTTTCAGTTTAAATAAAATAATAGAAGTAAATAATTGTAGTCTTCTTTCTTGGTGCATATGAGTCTATAGATAAAACTCTTGTCATTGCCAAGGGAAGAAGAGTGGATACAAGTAATTGTACTGGAGTTGAAGCGGTTTCCTGTGAGCTGGCACCCCCAAACAGCTGCAACAGACTCAGTCATATTGGTGGTTAGTTTTTAGGTCTCGGACCGAAGGCTGCGCTTGCGCAGTCTCTGGTCGGAGATTTAATGATTTTGAGTATGGGGGCTTGAACCCGCCTCTCTCCTCCATTGGCTCGCTTCCTAAACGGAGGCCAGCCATTGGAGGAAAAGGGAGTCACTCCAATGAAGCCCCGTCTCTTTTGGACTCGGGGGCGTGTTTTTGGCGTTTTTGCGCCCTGTGACGTCACCCGTCACCCAGAACGCCAAGAACACGCCCCCGAATCCGAAAATGTTCGGAGCTTTGTGGCCGCCATTTTTTTTTTTTGGGGAGCTTAGACCAGCGGCGCTCCTCTGAGTCCTGGGGCCGAAAGAGACGGCGGAGCCAACGGCCGCACACAGCCTTGCTGCCAGACTGTGCCATCGGCGGTCAATCCTGTTTTTTTTATCGTTGTGATCTTACAATAATGAATATCGCTGCCTAAGCCCATTGCTCTGTGGGTTTGTCTCCCGTGTTGGGAAGCAGAATCCCTCGCCGTAGGGTGAAGAGCAGCTCCACCCTGCTCCCTTCTGCTCCACCCTGCCCATCCCTCAGGCTCGAGTGCTTACCAGCAGCAGGTTCTCCTCCGGCGAAAGGTATTTGAGGATGTTGCAGTACAGCGCCTCTAGGGATCGCTTCACCCCGTTCCTATCCTGGCGCAGCCGGGACCGCATCCGGCCCCGCGAAACGGGGACACCTGAGCAGACGCTGTGGACTCTTGAGAAGGAGAGGTAAGTTTGTTTTTATCGCTGCCTTAGCCCATTGCTCCATGGGGTTGTCTCCCGTGTTGGGAAGCAGAATCCCTCGCCGTAGGAGGGGTGTGTGTGGGGGTCACGTGGGGGAGGCGGGGGATTTCCTATCTCTCCATCCCAGAAACTGCCCTCAGGAAATGCAGCGCTATGGAAAGAGATCTGCCTGGAATCCGGCTGCTGGCGTGTGCCAACCATCCTGGTGATGTGTGATGGAGATGGAGAAGTGTGGCTCAATGGTTAGAGCGGCAGACCCTGATGCAGAGGTCTAGCCCGGGACGAGGGTTCAATTCCCCGCCTCGGCGGGTCTTGGGCTCAAAATTCCACGGACCTGATAATTCTCGCCTCGGTGCCTATTCCAATCATGGAGTCCCACTCTGCAACTCTGGGCAATAGCTTGCTTTATCTCCACAACGGCCCCCACAACGCTAAGGATGCCTGGCCTCCACCTTGGGGGTGCCCAGGAGTGGACACCTCACAGGGAACGCCAGGATGGGTTCCACAGCGGTATTCGTACAAGCGACTTGAGACCCTCGCGGGTGAGTAGTGCGCTATACAAATATCAATTTACATTTACATTTACAATTTACATCCTGAAAAAGTCTCTTTCCCAGTGGAATGCTGCGCGTCTCTGACAGGCAGCTGCAGCCATGGCACGGAAGCCTCGAATTCATCCTCCGACCGCAGTCCTTTTCATATTTCTACTTGTGAAAATCCAATGTTGTTAGGTTCTGCTGTTTGTTGTAATCAGATGTTTAAATGTGCTAAGGGCTTGCGGTGTGACTCTGTCACTAGGCAACACCTTGGATATTCACCTCCTTTCTCCTGATAATGTCAGCCGAAGGGACTTTGTTTGCACATATTGGTTTATTAGGTTAATTAACATGATTTAACGAGTGCAATTCAACTGACTGAACAACCCCCGAGCAAGACAAAGACACATTTTCATCCTTGCAGAGATTACATGCGAATTGTCGCGTCAGGATTCCGTGCCCGGAAGGGGCTTATCAGACGGCTGCTGCTGCGGCCGAGCGGGGGAATCACTTTGTTGGGGGTACAGTTGATCACCGGAGGAGAACTCAGACCCAGACCCAGATCCAGAGCCCCGATCTCCATCACGGCTCTCCTCAACCGCCGCTGCTGACATCGCGGCCGCAGAGCGGGGAGAGCGGGGGCATAGAAAACCACAATACCCAGCGTCCCTTTGTGTTCCCGGTGACGCGAATTGTCGCGCCAGGATTCCGCGCCCGGAGGCTCTTATCAGACGGCTGCTGCTGTGGCCGAGTGGGGGAATCACTTTGTTGGGGGTACAGTTGATCACCGGAGGAGAACTCAGACCCAGACCCAGAACCAGAGCCCCGACCTCCATCACGGCTCTCCTCCGCCGCCGCTCCTGACATCGCGGCCGCAGAGCGGGGAGAGCGGGGGCATAGAAAACCACAATACCCAGCGTCCCTTGGTGTTCCCGGTGACGCGAATTGTCGCGTCAGGATTCCGTGCCCGGAGCGCTTATCAGACGGCTGCTGCTGCGGCCGAGCGGGGGAATCACTTTGTTGGAGGTACAGTTGATCACCGGAGGAGAACTCAGACCCAGAACCAGAGCCCCGACCTCCATCACGGCTCTCCTCCGCCGCCGCTCCTGACATCGCGGCCGCAGAGAGGGGAGAGCGGGGGCATAGAAAACCACAATACCCAGCGTCCCTTGGTGTTCCCGGTGACGCGAATTGTCGCGTCAGGATTCCGCGCCCGGAGGAGCTTATCAGACGGCTGCTGCTCCCGCCTCGCGGGACGCACGCGGGCGAAGCCCGGGCAAAGGGCGGGCCCTCTACGACCCTCATAGGCCGGATAAGGATGGGACGGGCCACCCCCCTTGGTTGTTGTATCGAAGGCCTACAATCAAGAAGGTAAAGATCCCTTTAACCGTTCTGACTCTTCAATTGTGGACCTGTGCATATTTTGCTGCCCTTTATCACCTTATCACCATGACCTCTAAGGGGGACCTTTCAACCAGCGTTGCAGGCACTGGGCAAATGTACTCCCTCTTACACGAGTTAAACATTCTTTGTCAAACCAACTATGCTACATTGGAACCCTCCCCTCCGCCCAAATGCGTTAGTACACAACCAGACAAGCCTACACTCTCAGAGCACCCCACATTATTTAATAAAACCTGTAGCCCGAACACTCTAAGTTTTGAACCCCCCCAGGTCCTATCTTTTAAAAGGAAACATAACGGTGCCAACCATGGTGGAAATGATCCTAAAATCCAAAAATTGTGCCCAAGCTCAACCACTGTTAACTCCCCATTGATCCCAGCGATTGATGAGCACCCAGATGCCATAACACCCCCTCTACACCTGCACATTTTACCGCTTATTGAACAAGCGGTTAGCTCCATGATAGCTCCGCTGCTAGAAAAAATTAACATGTTAGGGGATAGGCTCTCTGGATTAGAGACAGCCATCAAGTCAAACCTGCTGTTTGACAAACGTAGTGACACATCCAACCGCCCTTAGTCACCTCCTACTCACCAAGGCTCTAAACCATCTGTGCAGGATAAAAGCTGTCAAATACAATCAATTGGCCCTAGTGCATCAGGGCAAAAAATAGCTAAACACCCCGCTAAAGTTCCTCTTCCCCCTCTTCTCCAACTGACCGCACCTAGAGCAGCTCACAACAAAGTCAATTCTATCCATTTACCACCGGAAGCGGCCCCATACGTGTGCATCCTTGCGGGTATACCTGCTCTTCCACCCGGAAAAACTGTGAGACAACATGACCTAGTTAATAAAACCAAATTCTGGCTCTCAAAAAATAGGCCACTGCCTCGAAATTTATACGGAGCAATAAGGAGCGTCAGAAGGGTGGGCTGGTTGGGTCCCCTTCCTAAAGATGTTTCTGGGGACTTGGTACTTGTGAGATTTCGAGACAGTAATATTGTCCCTTACTTGAAAACTTGGCCGCCTCAAGACAGAGACGGCCCAATATCCATATGGGACCTATATGACTTTTATCCCAAATTTCCGTGTTTTCCTTCTTTTTCGAAACCATACCCCATGTGGCCGGATACATAAAATGCATCATGATTTTCTGGGACATGTAACAATGACTAACTATGAACTCCAATGATTAACCATGAACCCCTTCAATACTGTCTTAACCTTGGAGGGGAAAAATAATTTTTATGATTGGGATCCTACCAAACTGTATCTTGGTCTCTTAAAACGTTTTTATTATAATATGGATTGTAATTTGTATGTATTATGAACTTTTATGGTTTTGTATCACAAAAACCGAATAAAGTATATTTGATTTGATTACATGTGGAGCTCTCCTGCAGGTGCAGAATGATTTTGTAAATAATGAAAGAAAAACAACCTCACATAGCAGTGCGAAATACCGAATGAAATCGGCTCAATTAAAACACAGCAGCAGACAGTCACAAGCAGAAAGTAACACCTAGGTGTTTCATTTTGGCCCGGGCTTGGTTTCACACTGTTTATTTACATAGGCAGCGTGCTGTCGCTCTTGTTTGATTTCCAGTAGATTTGTTTCAGTGTTTACTCTGACTTATCACCGAATACAGTAGCACAGGGTGTCTAAATATTTGCCAACCCTGAACTGTAGAACTCCCTTCAGTTGGTGAAATGCCACTGACTGACTCGATCCCTCCCGTCTCACTCTCGCTGTCTCTCTCTCTCGATGCTGGTTAATTCCATGTTTTACATTTAGAGTCCCCTTCATTGGGAAGAGTTTAGGTCTTAGGCTGTAAGTGTGAGGAATGCATTCTTTAGGTGTCTCTAACATTCTTATGTGATTTCAGATCAGAAATTGAAAGCGATTTCTGCTTAAAATCTGTGGCTAGCATAGCTCTGCAGACACAGGTAAATATTATTGAAAACAATTGAGTGGATGGACATTGACCCGAGAGGCGTGGACGGACCATTGAGGCTAACTTGTAATTATTTTGAATCAGCCGAAAGTGGAAATATGTAACAAGCACGGGAGGGGGTAATTAAAGTCAATTTTTTCCATTGCTCGACTTTCGAAAATAGCTGCTTCCTCTTGGAAATCCATCTTGCCGCCTCCCACGGGACACCGAGCCCACGGACCCGTGGAAGAGAGTGACGCGCCTGATTACGTCATCTTTGTTTTCGCCTTTCGTTTCTATATCTACGTGGCTAAAGCCTAGCCCCGCCATACATAGCACCGTTTTCTGCATCACAGATCTGATGTTAAAGTTCCTTTACAGTGAAATACGTCACCCACGTCTTAGCAAAGGAGGAAAGTGACCTACGTAAACCTGTATAACATAACATACTAAAATATAGCATAATATATGGGATAAAGTAACCTCTGGCTGTGCTTGCTTCCCCTGCCCCCTCGCTGTGCTTTCTTCCCTGCCCCCTGACTGTGCTTGCTTCACTGGCTGTGCTTGCTCCCCTGGCTGTGCTTGCTTCCCTGCCCCCTCGCTGTGCTTGCTTCCCTGCCCCCTTTGCTGTGCTTGCTCCCCTGCCCCCTTTGCTGTGCTTGCTCCCCTGCCCCCTGGCTGTGCTTGCTCCCCTGACCCCTGGTTCTCCTGCCCCCTCGCTGTGCTTGCTCTCCTGCCCCCTCGCTGTGCTTGATCTCCTGTGTGTATGTGTGTGGCTCTGAGTGTGTGTGTGGCTCTAAGTGTGTGTGTGGCTCTGGGTGTGTTGTGGATCTGTGTGTGTGTGGCTGTGTGTGTGTGTGTGTGTGTGTGTGTGTGTGTGTGGCTGTGTGTGTGTGTGTGTGTGTGTGTGTGTGTGGCTGTGTGTGTGTGTGGCTCTGTGTGTGTGTGGATGTGTGTGTGTGTGTGTGTGGCTGTGTGTCTTGCGCAGTCACCGGTCGGAGATTTAATGATTTGGAGTATGGGGGCTTGAACCCGCCTCTCTCCTCCATTCTCCTCCATTGGCTGGCTTCCTAAACGGAGGCCAGTCATTGGAGGAGAAGGGAGTCACTCCAATGAAGCCCCGTCTCTTTCGGATTCAGGGGGGGGGGGGTTTGGTGTTCTTTCGCCCTGTGACGTCACCCGTCACTCAGAACGCCAAGAACACGCCCCGAATCCGAAAATTTTCGGAGCTTTGTGGCCCCCATTTTTTTTTTTTTTTTTTGGGAGCCTAGACCAGCGGCGCTCCTCTGAGTCCTGTGGCCGAAAGAGACGGCGGAGCCAACGGCCGCACACAGCCTTGCTGCCCGACTGTGCCATCGGCGGTCAATCCTGTTTTATCGTTGCGATTTTACAATAATGAATATCGCTGCCTAAGCCCATTGCTCCGTGGGGTTGTCTCCCGTGTTGGGAAGCGGAATCCCTCACCGTAGGGTGAAGAGCAGCTCCACCCTGCTCCCCCCTGCTCCACCCTGCCCCTCCCTCAGGCTCGAGTGCTTACCGGCAGCAGGTTCTCCTCTGGCGAGAGGTATTTGAGGATGTTGCAGTACAGCGCCTCCAGGGATCGCTTCACCCCCTTCCTATTCTGGCGCAGCCGGGACCGCATCCGGCCCCGCGAAACGGGGACACCCGAGCCGACGCTGTGGACTCTGAGAAGGAGAGGTAAGTTTGTTTTTATCGCTGCCTGAGCCTATTGCTCCGTGGGGTTGTCGCCTGTGTTGGGAAGCAGAATCCCTCGCCGTAGGAGGGGTGTGTGTGGGGTCATTTGGGGGAGGCGGGGGATTTCCTATCTCTCCATCCCAGAAACTGCCCTCAGGAAATGCAGCTCTATGGAAAGAGATCTGCCTGGAATCCGGCTGCTGGCGTGTGCCAACCATCCTGAAAAAGTCTCTTTCCCAGTGGCATGCTGCGCGTCTCTGACAGACAGCTGCAGCCCTGGCACGGAAGCCTCGAATTCATCCTCCGACCGTAGTCCTTTTTATATTTCTACTTGTGAAAATCCAATGTTGTTAGGTTCTGCTGTTTGTTGTAATCAGATGTTTAAATGTGCTAAGGGCTTGCGGTGTGACTGTCACCAGGCAACACCTTGGATATTCACCTCCCTTCTCCTGATAATGTCAGCCGAAGGGATTTTGTTTGCACATATTGGCTTATTAGGTGAATTAACATGATTTATCGAGTGCAATTCAACTGACTGAACAACCCCAGAGCAAGACAAAGACACATTTTCATCCTTGCAGAGATTACATGTAGAGCTCTCCTGCAGGTGCAGAATGGATTTTGTAAATAATGAAAGAAAAACAACCTCACATAGCAGTGCGAAATACCGAATGAAATCGGCTCAATTAAAACACAGCAGCAGACCGTCACAAGCAGAAAGTAACACCTAGGTGTTTCATTTTGGCCCGGGCTAGGTTTCACACTGTTTATTTACAGAGGCAGCGCGCTGTCGCTCTTGTTTGATTTCCAGTAGATTTGTTTTCAGTGTTTACTCTGACTTATCAACGAATACAGTAGCACAGGGGGTCTAAATATTTGCCAACCCTGAACTGTAGAACTCCCTTCAGTTGGTGAAATGCCACTGACTAACTCGATCCCTCCCGTCTCACTCTCGCTGTCTCACTCTCTCGATGCTGGTTAATTCCATGTTTTACATTTAGAGTCCCCTTCATTGGGAAGAGTTTAGGTCTTAGGCTGTAAGTGTGAGCAATGTATTCTTTAGGTGTCTCTAACATTCTAATGTGATTTCAGATCAGAAATTGAAAGCGATTTCTGCTTAAAATCTGTGGCTAGCATAGCTCTGCAGACACAGGTAAATATTATTGAAAACAATTGAGTGGATGGACATTGACCCGAGAGGCGTGGACGGACCGTTGAGGCTAACTTGTAATTATTTTGAATCATCCGAAAGTGGAAATATGTAACAAGCACGGGAGGGGGTAATTAAAGTAAATTTTTTCATTGCTCGAGTTTCGAAAAAAGCTGCTTCCTCTTGGAAATCCATCCTGCCACCTCCCACGGGACACCGAGCCCACGGACCCGTGGAAGAGAGTGACGCGCCTGATCACGTCATCTTTGTTTTCGCCTTTAGTTTCTATATCTACGTGGCTAAAGCCTAGCCCCGCCATACATAGCACTGTTTTCTGCATCACAGATCTGGTGTTAAAGTTCCTTTACAGTGAAAGACGTCACCCACGTCCTAGCAAAGGAAGAAAGTGCCCTATGTAAACCTGTATAACATAACATACTAAAATATAGCATAATATATGGGATAAAGTATCCCCTGGCTGTGCTTGCTTCCCCTGCCCCCTCGCTGTGCTTTCTTCCCTGCCCCCTGGCTGTGCTTGCTTCCCTGCCCCCTCGCTGTGCTTTCTTCCCTGCCCCCTGGCTGTGCTTGCTTCCCTGGCTGTGCTTTCTTCCCTGCCCCCTGGCTGTGCTTGCTTCCCTGCCCCCTCGTTGTGCTTTCTTCCCTGCCCCCTCGTTGTGCTTTCTTCCCTGCCCCCTCTGGTGTGCTTGCTCCCGGGCCCCCTTTGCTGTGCTTGCTCCCCTGCCCCCTGGCTGTGCTTGCTCCCCTGGTTGTGCTTGCTCCCCTGCACCCTGGTTCTCCTGCCCTCTCGCTGTGCTTGTTCTCCTGACCCCTGGCTGTGCTTGCTCTCCTGCTCCCTCGCTGTGCTTGCTCTCCTGTGTGTGTGTGTGGCTCTGAGTGTGTGTGTGTGGCTCTGAGTGGGTGTGTGGCTCTGGGTGTGTGTGTGGCTCTGGGTGTGTGTGTGGCTCTGGGTGTGTGTGTGTGTGGCTCTGGGTGTGTGTGTGTGTGTGTGGCTGTGTGTGTGTGGATCTGTGTGTGTGGCTGTGTACGTGTGTGGATCTGTGTGTGTGGCTGTGTACGTGTGTGGCTGTGTGTGTGTCTGTGTGTGTGTGAGACTGTGAGGCTGTGTGTGTGTGTGGCTGTGTGTGTGTGTGTGTGTGGCTGTGTGTGTGTGTGGCTGTGTGTGTCTGTGGCTGTGTGTGTCTGTGGCTGTGTGTGTCTGTGGCTGTGTGTGTCTGTGGCTGTGTGTGGCTGTGGCTGTGTGTGTCTGTGGCTGTGTGTGTCTGTGGCTGTGTGTGTGGCTGTGTGTGTGTGTGGCTGTGTGTGTGGCTGTGTGTGTGTGTGTGGCTGTGTGTGTGTGTGGCTGTGTGTGTGTGGTTGTGTGTGTGTGTGTGTGTGGCTGTGTGTGTGTGTGTGTGGGTGTGTGTGTGTGTGTGTGGGTGTGTGTGTGTGTGTGTGTGGGGCTGTGTGTGTGTGTGGCTCTGTGTGTGTGGCTCTGTGTGTGTGTGGCTGTGTGTGTGTGGCTCTGTGTGTGTGTGGCTCTGTGTGTATGTGGCTCTGTGTGTGTGTGTGTGTGGCTGTGTGTGTGTGTGGCTGTGTGTGTGTGTGGCCCTGTGTGTGTGTGGCTCTGTGTGTGTGTTTGGCTCTGTGTGTGTGTTTGGCTCTGTGTGTGTGTGTGGCTCTGTGTGTGTGTGGCTCTGTGTGTGTGTGTGGCTGTGTGTGTGTGTGTGTGTCTGTGTGCGTGTGTGGCTCTGTGTGCGTGTGTGGCTCTGTGTGGATGTGTGGCTCTGTGTGGATGTGTGGCTCTGTGTGCGTGTGTGGCTCTGTGTGCGTGTGTGGCTCTGTGTGCGTGTGTGGCTCTGTGTGCGTGTGTGGCTCTGTGTGCGTGTGTGGCTCTGTGTGCGTGTGTGGCTCTGTGTGCGTGTGTGGCTCTGTGTGCGTGTGTGGCTCTGTGTGTGTGTGTGGCGCTGTGTGTGTGTGTGGGCTGTGTGTGTGTGTGTGTGTGGGCTCTGTGTGTGTATGGGCTCTGTGTGTGTGTGGGCTGTGTGTGTGTGTGGGCTCTGTGTGTGTGTGGGCTCTGTGTGTGTGTGGGCTCTGTGTGTGTGTGGGCTCTGTGTGTGTGTGGGGGCTCTGTGTGTGTGTGGGGGCTCTGTGTGTGTGTGGGGGCTCTGTGTGTGTGGGGGGGGCTCTGTGTGTGTGGGGGGGCTCTGTGTGTGTGGGGGGGGCTCTGTGTGTGTGTGGGAGGCTCTGTGTGTGTGTGGGGGGCTCTGTGTGTGTGTGGGGGGCTCTGTGTGTGTGGGGGGGGCTCTGTGTGCGTGGGGGGGCTCTGTTTGTGCGTGTGGGGCTCTGTGTGGCTGTAAATGGTCATGCATTTGCGAGCGATTAAGCTATTGGCATTGTAAATGACAATTCCATTTAACGATTAAGCTATTGGCAATGTAAATGACAATGCCATTTATTTATGATTTAAAAAAAAAAGAGTCATGAGCAATGCCAATAGCTCTACCTTTAATAATGCCGAGACCATTGCATTGTAAATGCTTGTTCATTCTGTTCTCGATCAAACCCTTTCCTGATTTTCACTAGACATCTCGTTACTCCCATAGCATTGATTCTAATTTGGATTCTTTTACCAAATATTTATTTTGATTAATGTTAGGGGTTGCCTTTCAAAACAGCTTTTATTCTGGACCATATATTCCTCCACTAAAGATTTCTAGCTACATTTTATTAGATTTCCTTTTTCCTATTCTGTTTCTCTGCTAATGCAATATTCACATTTTCGAAATAACCATTTGTTATGTACGATGAACACTGAATCACCATTAGAAATGTATTATTTAGAAACAGCGAACAATAGGATAGTCTCAGTCTCAGTAATCTTTATTTCGGTTTAAAAAAATCATAAAAGATACACTCACACATTGTAATACACATATATATAAAACCATTTCAAAAGGTGCCGATTATCCACCAACTTTGCAAATGGCAATACATTACCAAAGGAGACCTTTCTTGGTGGTTAAAAATAATAAATATGTTAAAAATGGTTTAAAACGTAGAAGAGTTACAGTAAATGGGATACGCATTTGGAATGGAAAAGAGACCTAGTAATGCTATATCCAAGTCAACTATACAATTAGTTTATTTTACTCTGAGAAGGAAACCGAATCAGTCTATATGGTAGTAACAATAAATTCCATATGGACATATTAAAGTGCAGTGCAAGACTAAAGGGGATTAATACACTTCCCATTAAAATGTCATGCCTTCCTTCTTCCTTATTAGGTTCACACCGATCTAACATCAACAAACTAAAACACAAGTTAAAGTCAAACCATAACCCTCCCCAGCACACCTAGGGACCCCCTCCCCAGGATGAAGCTGTCCATTCGGGTCCGGTACCAAAGACACCCTCCCGCCATCTCGACCCTGTTCCCTGTATCCAAATTCCATGTGTAGTCTGTATTCAGTCATTCTCCTTTGGGTACCCTCTCCTTTACTATTTATCTGTCCTCGAGGACTGGACGTGCTCTTTAGAGTCCACTCCACCAGCTAGGACTTACAGCATGCCCGCCAAATCCCTGAGGTCTTCCTCACTAGAGGGGACTGCCGCTCTGGAAACATGCTACATCAGATGACTAAAGAGCCCCCAGCCAGCACAAAACTTGTCTGGGTTGCTTGTGTTTCAGTCCAGGGATGGCCTCAACAGGAAGTTTGGGCTAGACTTCATTCTGGAGAGGAAAGAGCCTTTACAATGCTGCCTTTGGCCGTGCAGCCCTTACCACCCAACTATGTTTTTGTGCCTTTACCACGCATGTATTGTTTTTTATTATTATTTAAAAAAATATATTAATAAAATTAAAACAAATAAAAGACAATCAGCAATTTCAAAGCACAGTTACTACCATGCTACATGCGGTAGGTGTAACACTGATACAATGTCTATTTTAATCAGACCATGCATTTTGGACCTTGCCGATCATTACCATCAAGCCTCCACCCCTCAGGTGCTTCCTGACGGATTCCTTAATCCTGGCGGGGATATTGGTGTGCATATCATACCTCGATGTTCGTTCCACCTCCCCCAAATGTTTGGCCAGCCCATATTTTCATATACGGTTCTCTCAGCAACCATGTACCAGTCCATACCACTTTTCCAATTATTTAGCTTTGGGAGCGTTGGGGCACTCCATAATCTAGCGATGTTACGTTTAGTCACTATTTATATCTCAGGGTCACCCAAAGAGGCTCATTACTTGTGAGATTAGTTTCGTTCCAAATGTTCAAGAGACACCACTGTGACGACTTCTGCTTACTTATAGGGTGAACATTACACATACATGATCTAATTCCCTCATAATATAACTGTACTCTGGGACAGTCCCATATCATGTGGAGAAAGGTGCCCACCCTGCCCGCATCCCCGGGTACAGCTTGGGATATCAATTCTACCGATTTTTGCCAGAGTTGTGCGAGTGATGATTGATCTGTGGAGTACTTTAATTGTACCATCTGAAAAACGTGAGCGAATGGCCACCTTCTCTGGAAAGGTCAGGCCTTCCAGCCAGTCCTCAACCTCTATCTGATCCAGGTCTATGTTCCCAGCAGTTGCGTAGGATCTGGAGAATTATTCAAGAGTTTACAATAAGTCAGTGATATTGCCTTCTTATTCAGAGGATCTTCCAATAACCTATCTTCTAACAGCAAAGCATCCAGAAGTTCCTCCCCAGTTGTCAATACAGGCCTCAGAGCATGTCTAACCTGCATGTAGCTGAAGGTTTCCGAGGGAGCCAATTGATATTCTTGCTGTAGTGTCACAAATGACTTCACGTCCCCCTGAACTCACAAGTCCCCCGACTTCAAGAGCCTAATGAAGTCCTACCTCTTAAAACCAATTTGCTTTGCCAAGATTCTAAAGCGCGCAGAATCCCCTAATGGTGTCATCTGTGGGAGACTGCCTCTCCAAACGAGAGCTGTTAACGCCTCTTTACAAACCTGTAGTGTAGGTTGGCTAGAAAAAGTAATTCGACCTTTTACCACCGTAAATAGCCTTCAAGCAGCCTCCCGATTTCATACCTCAATCGATTTTATAATCAGTCATCCTGAGGATAGTGCACTCAATGGTTTACAACTGTCAACTGAGATGCCTAGTATTACATGCTCAATGCTGGCAGTGCCAGCCCATCAACGTACCACCCTCTCTTTCGTTTCTGCAGGGAAATCTTTGGGTAGCCGACATCCCATAGAAGTGACCGTACAGCTGCTTCAATCATTTGAAAATATGCTTGAGGAACTGGGTAGGGGGAGCTATGAAGCACAAAAAGAAATGGCAGCAGAGCCATCATCTTAAAGAGTGACACTCTACACAAAAGGGACAATGGAAGGGATCGCCAATGATGCATGTCACAACGTAAGCGACAGATGAGAGGTTCCAAATTGCAGTAGTAAAACGCTTGCGGTCCCCTGGCAACGTATGTGCCCAAATATTTACATTGTTCGTCACTTCAGGTATCATGCAACCTCGAAGCAGAACCGGTGGAGTGCCTGAGAGCATATACAGCATTGACTTCTCCCAGTTTATTTTATAACCAGAATACTTGAGATATAATTTGAATATATGCAGGATCCTGTGGAGAGTGGCCATTGGGCTCGCTATGTACAACATGATATCGTCCGCATACAGCAAAATTTTGTCTTCACAATCTAATGCCCATTTAAGTCCACTGACCAGGGTTCCCCTCTTACACATACTGCTAAGGGCTCCAGCACCAACGCAAATATAAGTGGCGAGATAGGAAACCCCTGCCGTGTGCCCTGATGCAGCCGAAAGATCATTGGCATGCTGAAACTTACCATCACTTGGGCACGCGGGTGGGAATACAGTAATCTTATCCACGATAGGAAGTGTGGTCCAAAGCCCTGCTTTTCCAGCCATTCGATAGTGTTGAAGGACATTTGTCAGTCTAATGAGAGCACTGCTGCATCTTCTCCTATGCTGGCCACTCTTCCTAGAACTTCATACAACCTTCATAAATTAAGTGCTGTGTTCCTCCCCGGCATAAAGGCAGCTGGTCCGGGTAAATCAGGGACTGTAAAAACTTGCTCAGATGAGTTGCTAATAATGTAGCCAATATTTTCAGTTCCACATTTAAGAGTGAGATTGGTCTATAGGAGGAACAATCCTCCCTCGGCTTACCCACCTAATGGACTACTACTATATTAGCCTTTCACTGGGGTCTTGGCAATGTGCCAAGACTACAACTTTCCAGAAACATTCGGGAAAAGCATTGGGGTCATCTTTTAGGCCGTTTGCTCGTATAACTCTATTGGAATACCATTTGGGCAACTTGCCTTCCCCGACGTCAATGCCCTGATTGCCTGGATTATTACACTTTCTGTCATTTCCTGGTCTACGAAGTCCCTATCCTTACGCATGTATTGTTGAGGTGAGTGCATATACATATACATATACATATATATATATATATATATATAAAAGAAGTGACTCAAACAGATAGATTCATTAAAGAACAAAAATATATTTCCACTACAACGTTTCAGCTTCCGCCTTCCTCAGGTAGTTTCAAGTTGGTAAACTCAGTGGCTGCACAGATGACACAGCTGAATTTTCAAAAAGCATCATGAGTGAAGATTCCATTTGGAATGTGGAATCAATGCAGTACTGAGAGTTCTTGAGATATGCAGTAATCAGGTTGTATTGTCAGTAATGTTCAGTCCATCTGGATGCAATGATTTTAAACGGTACATCCAGAGGTTTTCCCTGGAGTCCAGTAGTTCTTCCTTTGAGACATGTTCCACGGGGAAAATCTTCAAATCTGATAGTGAATGATCCACAAGGTTAAAATGATTGGCTACAGGCTGGTCAATTTTCTTATTAATTATTGCTGATTTGTGGTTCCTGAATCGTGTGCGGAGGTCATTCACTGTTTGTCCTACATATTGTTTTTGACAGCTTTGCCGTTGGCACTGAATCACATAAATAATGCATGTTGAGCGACATGTAAGATGCTGCCTTATTGCATAGGTCCTTCTGGTTACATAACTAGTAACTGATGATGTTTTTAAAAGGTATTCACACGTGATGCACCTTTTAGAGTCACAGCAATGAACCCCTGCATTTGTTACAGCTTGTTTGAGTTCAGCTCTCACAATAAGAGATCGTAAATTTGGAGCTCTGCGGTAAGCAATGACTGGTGGTTTTGGAAAAACCTTTTGCAATTTTTCACAAGTGGACAGTAAGGGAAATGTGTTTTGCATTATATTTTTGTAGTTGGGAGCTGATGGATGATAGTCAACTACAAATGGAGTTCTGTCACTTTTGTTTCTGGCGTTGGTATTCCAAATAAGTGCTTCTCTGGGTAACTGCCAAGACTTGTCAATTTGTTGCTGTATGATATGCAGAGGATAGCCTCGCCTTCTAAATAATGTAGCAAGCTCCTGTAGATGGTCTTTACAGGTTTCCTCATTGCTGCAGATGCGTCTTATTCTGAGTGCTTGGCTGTAGATGATGCTCAGTTTAGTGTGATGAGGGTGACATGAAGTCCAGTTTAGATACAAATGAGCATCTGTAGGCTTGTGGTACAGATCAGTTGTAATTTTGTGTTCTTGAATGGTGACTAGCACATCCAGAAAAGGGAGATGATGCTTCTGTTTGGTATTGCTGCTGGTAAATTTGATGGTAGCATATTCCAGCATACTTTACAATGATGCAGATTAGCCGATTAGCTGTTCTGATATTACGGATCCTAAGCCCCCTTCGAATTCGCCCAATTTCTAATTACTTCTTTAACAATTTATGCCCTCAACATTTGAGGGGTCAGGCACCCCCTTCTTGCCGGCCCTGGCCCCAACTTGACTGGGGACACAAAAGACTTGTGACAAACATTTTGCGAGAATGAACACGCAGGGACTTTGTGATGTGAAAGTATGGTAGGTAACAGCTCCATCCCTTCGTTAAGTCAGAGTGGTCCATCCTGCCAACGCCTATCCTCCCTTTGTCTCTCTGTCTGGGAGTAATACACACTGAATAAAACCTAACCATGTGTGGGATGACAGTACATTTGTAATGCAATATACAATATTTTCTACATATATATTTCTGTGTCTGACTACAAGTTATATTTAGCAAGTGCTGTCCATCTGTCTTACCATACCCTGCACTGGTGTTTGATCTCTTAGTTCAATTTGTAGGAGAGAATTGTCTTGAACCACGCTGAATGACTTCCACAGATATGGCTTGGGAAGGCAGATTGTTAACTATCTATATTAAAATATCTTGGAGAAATAGAATTAAATGTACCTTTTTCCTTCTTCATCATGGCGTCTTCATTGAGGTTTAGAAACAAAGGATAGAATTGCAAGCTCTTGTACAACAATTTTGGAAGTTCTGCTTCAAAATGCAAAAACGACAATCTAGCAAAAAGAGATCTTACGAGAAAAGCTTGACCCACATGGATATCAATATTAAGAGTTTGAACCCAGGCAGTAGTTTGTAGCAATGGCTATCAACAGATATCTAGGTGGCTGCTTTGCATGTGTGGGAAATAGAAATATTTCTCAGCAGGGGTATAATGGTAACTTTTAGGCTCATACAGGAAGATTCTGGTCTTCCCAGAATGGGATTGTTCGTACGGTGACAGCACAGTATGGTACATGTAACAATAAGTCTTCCTATGTACTTAGAGTAGGCCTTCTATAAATGTCCTTACTGAGGAACAGAATGTTTAATTTTCTGATATTGTTTGTTTTATCGAAGTAGTAATACAACACACACCCTTCTCACATGCAATATGAGGACTGATTTCATTTGGATAAGGAAAATGCTACTTACCCTGTAAGCATCTGTTTATGGCATGTAGTGCTGCAGATTCACATGCTGTACATACTCCTGCTGTCTAGCGTTGGGCCCGGATGTGTGCAAGGAGTTTTTCTTCGAAGAAGTGTTTTGAGTCACGAGATAGAGTGACACCTTCTCTTGCCGATAATGCGCAGGGACATAAACTCCACAGTTAGATTGTTTTCCTGCACGGCGGGTGAGGATGGGATGTGAAACGAAATGCTATGTGAAGAAATGTCCATGAATAAGAGGAAAAGGAGATATATAATAATTTTGCAATGGCCATAGGCATCCGGGAAGGAAGATGGTCGTATGTGAATCTACAGTACTACATGCCACAAACAGATGCGTGCAGGGTAAATAATATTTTCCATTCGAGGCATGTGTTACTGCAGATACACATGCTGAGCATAGAAGGTAAGCCAGTCCTCCCCAAAAGCAATGGCTAGCCTGTAGAGATTGCAGTGGTTTGGAAACGTGTATACTGAGCTGCCTGACCACCATTAGTCTGTTGGCAAGCTAGAGCATCCACACAATAAATAGTATGTTCTGAAAGCATGTGGTATAGACCAGATAGCTGCTTTGCATATATCTGCTAGAAGGCCATAGAGGCTCCTTTCTTTTGAGTAGAGTGTGCTGCAGGAGGAGTGGGTAGAATCATTGTGTTTTTACCGTAACATGTCTGGATGCATTTAGCTACCAATCTGGCAATGCCTGACTTGGATATAGCCTTCCCTTTATGAGGATGGGAGAAAGACGCTACTCGATGGGCTTGGAGGATTTATATAAAAATCCTAGCAGCTGTGTCGTACCCCAAGTCAAGAGTGAAAGAGCTCTTCTTAGAGAAAAGCGAACAGATAAGATGGGAGAGGAATCAATCAAACAGCGCAGTAATTACTTACATGGCCTCACCTCCTGTGTTACACGGTAGTTCCTCTCATCTTTCTTTTGCTGTGAATCCCCAGCACGTTATTTGCTGACAAGATTAAGATTTACCTACTCTCCTCCGATGTTGGGCTGCTCAGAAAAATACACATTCACTAAACCATTTACCAGTATGTCCGTGCAACGCCTTATCTAAACAAACTACTTCCCACTTTTTATTTTTCTGTGCCTTATATGTGACAGAGAGGAAAACTTTTATTGTCCTGCTATTGAGTAAGCTCACCTTGTGTAATCACTCCTCGGCTGTTTTAGTTCTGTTACAGTTAGAAACACCTTTTGTTAGTTTTATGATGGCATCCTTTTTACAAGCTGTTCTAAAAACTAGAAAGACTGTTAATATGAAATTATCGTGATTTAATCGATATCAGATAATGATGGCCTAATTGTGTGGTTCCTAAAAGGGTATACATGTTCATCTTTCCCCTGCTCATACGCAATATTTAAATATCCAAATGCGTTGATTACACATTGATTAGTCCTATTGGTAAGGGTTGGCATTCCTTACAGGAGCATACCACCACCATTATAACCTTTCATCATTTTATAATATTTTTATATTTTAAATAGTTATGTAAAATTTCTTAAATTAATGTATTGAAATGATGCCTGATTTGATATGTGGTCATCTGTACCATATTGTCTTTTAGTAATATATTGATAGTTCGCTGTGAATTTTATGTACTTTTATGCGCTTTTAATGTGAAATAAAGTAAATATTGATTGATTGCATCTACGTTTCATTTATCTTTCAGGTTTGCACTTCCATCGTTCAAATGACTGTACCGTTTGTAACAACATGTCAAACTTTATAAACAAATCTGTGTATAGACCCAGAGATTGCCTCCAGAACCCTTATCTGTAGTCTCGATTGAGGGGAAAGAAACAAAAGATAGGACCAGGAGTGGGAAAGAGGGGGATATTGTAAAAATCAATACAGTCAACTGAGTTGAATGCCACAATTAGTTTTCTGTATACTTACTACGTTTGGAAGTTACTACAGAGAACAACTACATCATTGTACCTCTAACTTGTCAATCAGTTTCCCTTTTTTAATGTGTTATGCCACTGCGTTGGCAATGAAAACAGTTCTCTTCCAGGGGAATTCTCATCAAAGTCATAAGCACTGAATAGTCCCGCCCACGTGCAGAGATCTCATAAAGAAGTGATCTGAGTTACTTATGTCTGGTTCCATCTAGGTAGAACTTTAGAAATCTTAACATCAAGAGAGTGTAAAGACATTACAGCTGGAGAAGATGGACTAGGGAAGAAGGTCGAAAATGAGATGGTTTGATTAACATGGAAATCTGAAACCACCTTAGAAAAGAAACTGGGATTATTGCTCATCGAAACTCTATTACTCTGAAAACCTGTGTATGGTACTGCAGAACAAAAGCTTGAATTTCACTCACTCTGCGTGCTGAAGTGATGGCTACTAGGAAAGCCACTTTTCATGCCAGATGTTGTTCAGAGGCTATATGAGTGGGTTAAAATGGGGGACTCCTAATTTGGAGAGAAGAATGTCAAGTTCCCAAGGAAGGGATGGTGACTAAATTAGGGGGGAAGGGGGGATACATTTTGGGTGCTTCTAAAATGTCCTTAATCGCAGGAATTGTAAAGAAATTGTTTGTGCTGGAGATTTTCTAAAGGTTGTTATAGACATAGGATGCCCCTTAATAGAAGAATCTGTAACTTAGACTTCGCTGAATGAAGAAGGTAGAGTATTACTACTTCTGACACAATATTGGGTTGTGTATGTGTTGACTACACCATAAGTAAAACCTTTTCCACTAAAAGAAATATGATTTTCTTGTGGAAGGTCTTTTAACCTCCCTTAAAATGTCCATGAGGTCTGGTGGAAGGCCTAACATACTGGACGAATTCAGGAGCCAAGCTGTCAAGTTCAGTGATGGAAAGTTGGGGGGCAGTATCTGACCCACAAACTCGTACAGGAGATCCTATCTGTACAGTAATCTCTTGTGTGGTCATTCTGATAGGTGAAGAAAGTTCTTGAACCACAATTGACAAGGCTATTCTGGTGCTACCATTATCATACGGGATGTGGATCTGTAGGCTTTGATGATTACTGTTGGTGTGAGAGGAATTGGAGGAAAAGCGTAGAGAGATTTCCTTGAACGATTTATCAAAAGGGCATTCCCTTTCGACCTTGGTTGGAAGAATATGGATGCTTAGACTCTGCTTTTCTTTGCTGTTTGTGTCTCAAACAAAACAATTTCTGGATATCCCCACTCTTTGTAAATGTCTTGAAAGACTTAATAATTTAAGATTCAGGTGTGATTTTACTAAAAACCCCACAAAGACTCTACTTGTACATTTTGAACCCCTGGAAGATGGTTTGCTGTTATGGTTACGTTTCTGGCTAGTAACCTTTTCCATATGGTTTCAGCTGAAAGAGACAGGGGGAGCGAGAGTGAGTCCCTCCTTGATTATTCAGGTAGTGCTTTGTTGTTGTGTTGTCAGTCTGTACAAGAAGGGAGTTGGTTGATATTGATGGAAGAAAAGATTTCCGGCAACCCAATATAAAACTTTTTCTACTTGACTTGTTCAAATCCAGAATCTCGCTATGCGGATGTTCAATTATCAACCTAAGACCAACAGATATAACTTTGTGGTTAAGAAATAACCAATTATGCTCCCACCACTATATTTAGAATCTCATAAATATTGAAAAAATACACATACAATACTAGTGACATGTTATAATATAATTTACCATCCACTGGACAAGATACATTATCAAAAACGTATGTGGTTGGAGCATAATTGGTTATTTTTATACTATGAAGTTATATCTGTTGCTCTTAGGTTAATAATTAATCATCCACATGGCAAAAGGTTGGATTTCAACAAGTCCAGGGGGTAAATGTTTGGATTGGCCCAGCTGAACCCTATTCCCTGTGCCTTTATAAAAGGGCTTACTCTCTAAATTGTTGATAAAAAGATTTCAGGGACAGGTGAACAGCTTTCAATTCCAGCAGGTTGATATGATAAGTCTTTTCCTTGTCCAACCAAATTTCTTGGGTTTGCAAATGCACCATATGAGCACCCCATCTCTGGAGAGGGGCATCTGTGATCAAGGTTTGAGTTGGCAGATCTTGATGGAATGATACAACAATTAAGAGGTTTCTCACTTGAGTCCACCATGGGAGAAATTGAATTGCAGCCTGTGATACCGTTACTTTCTCTTCCAAGCGGTTTGAGATATGATTCCACTAGTCTTCTAGCTATTGCTGTACAGTCTTGCATAAAGAACCAGAAAGATGCAAGTTGCTATCAAGCCTAGTAGGGATGCACTCTGTCTCGCAGATGGATGACGAACATGTAAGAGATTGTGACACTTCAGAGGAGAGATTACTATAAATCAATCTGAAGGAAACACTTTCACAGATTGGGTATCCAGTATTGTAGCTTTTGGATCATGCACATTCTAGACTTTGAGGCTGACTTGTAGACCCAGATCGGTAAGCGTCTTGAGACAGAATTGGTAATGTTTCTTTGTGCAGGTAAGGATAAACATAGACTTTTCGTTTCATTAGATGACCTGTGATGACAGCCATTAATTTTGTGAACATCTGAGCAGCTGATTTTAGACAGAGAGGTGAGACTTTGTATTGATGGTGATGAGATCCTACTTTAAAAAAAGAAACCTTTGATGCTTTATTGATATTGGAATGTGAAAGTAAATATTTTCGAGATCATCTTGGAGATACATCTGAAAAAAGCCAAAGGAAGACTTAGGGGATCCTAACAATACCCGTTCAATAACTAATGTCATGACTTTGACCAAACTACTTGAAAAATGCGATCACACACAGCTCTGCAACCACATTGATACGGTTCAGCTCCTTGACCTCTACCAGTAAGGTTTCAGAGCGGGTCATAGTACTGGAACTGCCCTAACGCACATCATTGATGACGCCTTCAGATCTCTTGACCAGAATATACCTTCTCTACTGATCCTTCTTGATCTGTTGCCTGCATTTGACACTATCAAACATGAAAACCTGATTGTTAATCTTCAAAAAAGGATGGGTTATGAGCCCTGTCCTAAATTGGTTTGCATCATTCCTACGAAACAGAACGCAAAGAATCAAAGTTAACCACAGCCTTGCAACTAGTACCCCGGTCTCAATAGGAGTGTCTCAAGGTTCCATACTCTTGCTGTTCAATCTCTTCATGGAACCACTCTCTTGAATTCTGAACTGCTAAAACATTCAATCCCATATGCATGCCGACGAGACACAACTGTATTTGAACATCTCTTCTCCAGATGACATAAAATCTCTAAACTGTGCGCTGCTAAATTCTCAACAATGGTTAACTCAATCATGTTTTGCTAATTACCCTCAAGACAGAATTCCTCCTGCTTGCCCACCACAATCATTCAGCACCCACTCAAGACTGGCTCAAACAACTTACAGCACTAAACTGCATCCCTCATGTTGTTGACTCTGCAAGATCTTTAGGTATAACACCGGGCAAATAGCTGAATATACAAGATTACATCAGTGCAACTACAAGGGAAGCCAATGATCAGCTCAACACATTAAGGAAAATCAAGCCATTCTTGCCTTCTGAGGACATTCACTCTGCAGTCCAATCCCTAGTTATATCTTGCTTAGGATATGAAATGGTGACTCCAGCTGGGTTACTCAAAGGCAGTTTGGCACCTCTAAGAGCCACTCTGAACTCTGCATCCTGACTAACCTTTAGCTCTAGAAAACATGACCCCATCACACTAGACCTAATTCAACTCAACTGGCTGTGTATCGAAGCTAGGATTAGTTTCAAGATAGCCTGCCTGACCGACAAAGCTATTCACTACAACACCCCCGTTACCCTGACAAGAAAACTTGAACTATCTGGTTTGAATCGGACCCTAAGAAGCTCTAACACCCTTCTGCTGAAACCTCCTAAATTCAGAAAGAAAAAAACTTACAACCATACCTTCTCTGGTCTTGCCCCTAAAATATGGAACCCTTTTCTTCCCAAGATCAGATCTAACCCCTCATTCAAAAAACAAGTTAAACGGTTACTCTTAGATGATCACCAACAGCAATAGTCCTGTTTATTTCCCGTGGATAATCTTTGATACCGATGCTCATCATTGTAATTGTGTCTCTTCATGTGCTCCATAAGATATGTTGATCACCTGACACTTTACATGTCCCATATGATGGGTTATTGCTCTTTATGTCCTCTATGTTGTTGTATTCGTGCCTCTACCTCCTTCCGCATCCTCTCCTTTGTTCAGCGCTCTATTACCCGTATGGGTCATGTTTGCGCTTTATAAAACTTTTCAAATGAATATTAAACACATCCAATCCCCTTGAAGCAGTTGTGGATAAATTTGGTGTAATGGCAACATTCTGAATTTTTCTTTCCTTATGTACTTGTTTAGTAGCCACAATGCAATGAATGACAACTTATGGAGCACACAATTACTCTGGTAGTGTCCCGGTGCCAAGACATTCACCAGGTTGGAAGAATAATGTTAAGGACTAAAAAGTGAGTTTTTAATAGTCTCATGTGGCATATTTCGAAGTTGAATGTGGAGGACGTTCCAGATCTTGGCCACACGGACCGAGAATGCAGAGTCACCATGTCCCGCTCTTTCAAAGCGAGGAACCATAATCTGAAAAGCCTTTCTACAGGCAAGTCCCTGCTTGGATGATCATGCTGGACTCTCAAATTCAAATAACGTGGTCTCATGACGTAGAGAGCACGGTGGGCAAGCACCAAGGTTGAAACAGGATTCTCTTATTGACTGGTAGCCAGTTACACGGTTTGAAATAAGAAGATGTTGAGGTACACATAGGAAGATTAAAGAGAAGGCAAGCTGCAGTACTCTGCACAAACTGAAGACGTAGATTCAGGAAATTGGTAAGCCCAGGTATAAGACATTGGAATAGTCCAGTCTGGATAGGACGGAAGCTTGGATTACATTTTTTAGGGCTTCTCCACAGAAAAAAAGTTTAACAATCTTTTGAATGCCTTTATTATCCTGAAACAACTTTTCACTAGAGAGTGGATTTGAGTTAAATAAGAGCGGATTGTCAAAAATCACACCAAGATTTCTAGTCGTTATAGACTGAATACTTGTTTTGGTCCTTTCTTTCGCACCAATATGTGTGAGGAATAATTTCCCAGTCCTCTCTGGTGATGAGGAACCTCCACCACAGCATGCTTCTGCAACACAGTGTTGACTTCTTTCAGTAGCAGGTCTTTCTTATACAATGATGTTTTGATTGGGTCCTGAATCAAGAGATTATCCATTCTAAACAATATTCAAAACTCATTGGCCTGTGTTTGCTAATTGCCACTCTTCCAGATGTTTGGTAATAACACCCTCTCACCCCACAACCCCAGCTGGAGCAGGTAACACGGAAGGGAGAAGAGACAGCTTTTTGCTTGGAAGGAGGTATTCCTGTGGATGACGGATGCTGATGAGTTTCTCTCCCTCTTGATGGTTTTAGAGGATGATAGTTGTGTTTTGACTGTTGCTGGTGTTGATAGTGAGACCAATGAGGGATGTGAACCCTGTGAGAGAAAAACGTCCTATCATAAGGCCTGTATCTACTACGATACTCCTTTTGCTTCTTTTAACCAACAGCCTTCAGAGTGTTCACCTCCATTTTCATTCTGCACATCTCTTCAGCTGCATGGAAGCCACAAAGAGCATTGTCTGAAAATGCTGGATTTAAAATCTGATGTTGAGCCTCTAGCTTAAGGCTGGTTAGTCTGTGCCAAGATGATCTGTCTGCACAGATAACCATGTGCAGCAAGAACTTACATATCTGCTGCTGTACTTCCAATCTGGTTAGATACCAAGCCTCCTTCATTCAATATCTCTTGGAAACCTTGTGTCATCTTTTGGGAGTTTTTCCAAAAACCTAAATAGGGAGTTCCACAGAGACATATCATACCTTCCCAACAAGGCAGAAGCACTCTTCAAAGTAGATGCTGATGTTTCACACATCTTTGTGCCAAGAGCATCTATTTGTTTTCTATTCTCTTCTGGTGGGACAGAAGAAGAAGATGAAGCAACAATGTGGATTGTTCATGCTGCTGCTACAATGAGTGAATCAGGAGAAGGGTCTAATCTGAGGAAAAGTGGGTCCTGGCCAGGTGGCTTATATATTACTTTTTTTAAGTCAAGCTGGACCAGACTTCACTGATGCAGGTTTAAGAAACAATTGCATCACAGGTTTCAGTAGACCAGGAACCAGGAGAATCAATGGTCATGTAGCTGTTCTGTGATGCAGGGTCTCGTAAATCACAGAAGATGAAGTCTTAGAGATATCAATGTAAGAGTTAGATGCCCCTCTTATTAACACTTCATTGAAGGTAAGAAGATCATCCACAGACTACACTCAAAAGGTGTACCTGTCAGAGTAGGAGAGTAATCTCAGACTGAGATAATAGAAGTAGACCATGATTTTAGATCTCCTATGTCTAGATCTAGATCTGTAATCTTCAAGATCTGGATATTGGTCTGGTGCTGAATGTTACTTTCGATCTGAAGTGGCGAGGCAGTGGAATCCTAGAACTTCGTGGAGACTTGTCACAGCTGGAATATGTGGGCTACATATGGGCCCTGTTGGAGTCGCAGGTAGCACAAGCAGTGTACGTGGATAGCCCACCCTGGCCCCTGCCGAAGCCAGTGAGTGCCGTTGCGCTCCCCGTGAAGAAGGGGGAGGGGCCAGGGATCCCAGCTCCGGGCCCGTGCATGCGATGGAACGTGGGGGGGCATCACCGCACCCCCCGTGAATAATCATCAGGGGCGAGCGGAAGGCGGGGGGCACCATCGTACCCCGTGAAGTGGTGGCCTAGGGGCCCGGGACCCCATCCACGGGCCCGTACAGAAGAGAAATCGGTGAGCGGCTTTGTGCTCCCCGTGAAGTAACTGCTGGGGGGCCCGGGACCCCATCCCCGGGTCCCGAAATGCCCAAGGTATGAAGGAGGGGGGGGGGGGTGTGTGCCGTCGCACTCCCCTGAGGTCCCGTCGGACCAGCACAATCCGGACAGACCAGAACAACGGTGCAGGGAGCCGGCGGGGGCAGCCAGGGGGGGGCTCCCTGGGCTGCCCTCCACCAAGGACGGTGTGCGGGGGTCCCGGGTCCCCCAAACCAAAGGAGTCGGCACCGGGGGTGGGCTCCCCGGGCCTCATAACCCTCACCTGGGGGTTTGGGTGGGACCGGACCTCCACCAAAGAGCGAAGGCTGCGCAAAGCACCATAAAGGTGATTGCGGCTCTCTCCGGCACATCGTAAGAGCCGCTGCTCTATTATTCATGAAAAGGAGCCTGAAGCGCCCCATAATGCCTTGCAAGGCATGGGGAAATCAGCGGTTTTGGTGCTTGGTGGCCCCTAGAGGAGAGGGGTCACCCTCATTTGTGAAAATGTGCTGGGAGGAGCTGCTGGAGAAGTGCAGTCTCCCCCACAGCATGAAGAGACGTCCCTCCCTAAGTTTCCTGGGGATTTGAATGGAATAACCACTCAAGGACTCACCTTCTGGGCTGGAACTTTTGTTCTACAGCGGAGGGTGCATTGAGAAGTGCATCATAGAGTGAAGGTTTTAGTTGGGGATGTCTGAAGAAGGGCATCCCCTGGAGGTGAAGATGTGTAATTGCACCGAAATGCATTTACTAATGGTTATTTCTTTTAGAGGGACGGAAGTTAACGTGAAGTACATAATTAAGGTGATGTCATAAGCAAAGTGGGGTTATGTTGGAAGACATTCCTGCTAGGGTGTCTGGCTGTATATGCGTAATCCTGTGATCATCTGGGATGCCTTTAGGGGCTTTTATTGCAATGAATTTTAATGATACCCAAATGTTATGAGTACTATCATTCTAAAGTGGTGCTTAAACATGTATTCTTGCTGCTGCGTCCAGGTGAAGAACCCAGACTGCTAGCCCTTAAGATGTAGAGGCGCATACTTCATGGTCAGTAGGAAATGCGCAGTCAGGGTTGTGTGTCACCAAGACAGGGTTACCTCATTTAAATGCTTGTTGAGATACTAGGGGGTGGTTGCCACTGGGATGGTGCCAGTGCGCAGGGCCCTCACTCCAGACTATGTTCAACTAATTGCATTGGGGGCCGATGAAGTGCATACATGGGAGTGTTGGTACTAGACCCCCCCTCCACCCTCTTGTGGGAGGGGTGGAGATGTTATGCAATATCACAAAGTAATTCCAACAGCTTATGTATATTTGTAAATTGATGCATAGTATTTAGTAGTGTGTATGTTTAATAAATGTACTTGTACTTTTATAAAGCAAAGTACAGACTGGACAATCAATTATTGAGTGATATTTTTGCACAGCTGCAAATGGAGATTACTAGCCCACACCACCTTCCTTGAGTAAGCCCCAGACTGCTCTGCAACGCTACCCTCTGAGAGTAAGGCGCTACAATTGGGTGTTTGGTGCCTAGTGAAGGATAAATGTAGTCATGGTATTTGTGCAGGTCTCACAGGTGCTGCCTCGTTTTCCAACACCGGGCAATTCATCAATATGTTAAGACTGCCCTCACCCACCAATGATGATATGCTTCATCATTAGTCTGCTTAAAACACCAGGGCGCAGACCAATGCTCCTGGTGGGCAGAAGCTGTCAAAGGACATGTCCATAAGCGACGATTGGACATCCTTGGAAAAGTTGGTTGTTCTTACCAAAGCATGGCCCAATAAGGCAACCCACAAGTGAAAACTGCTCTACCCAGCAAGTTGGTCATTTCCAGACCACATCAGTTCATAAACTTGGCTACATCTTTCCTGTCTGCAATAGCTTGGTAAAGTGTGGCCCTGGCCTGTTCCGGGACCTTAGGCAGCTCCTCTGTCATTAAATCCCACAGTGCATGGGAGTAACGGCCCAAAAAGCATCAAGTGTTCACTTCACAAATAAGGAGGGACTGTAAGGGTTCCAGCCCTTTAGGGGCAAGATTTGAGGAAACGGAGTTAGAGAAAGAAAAAGTGAGGATCATTTGATTATTGGGTTACCGGCAAGTCATCAATTTGATCAGACTGCTCTTACCCACCAATGGCGGCATGCTTCGTCATTGGTCCGCTTCAAACACCAGGGGGCAGACCAACTCTCCTGGCGGAGCACAATTTTTTTGACCAAATACGTTCACTCGAGGGATCCCTCATACAGAAAAAGTGATTACAACTGTAAGTGGGTATCTCTGCTATCTTTATTAATAGCCCTACCTGGCAGGAATAAAAAAATGAATAGACGTGGGTATACCAGAGTTGCTAAGTCTCTAATACCCAATTATGTATCAACATGTTTCGGTCTATTCAATTGCCTATATAGGTGACACTACCTTCATCAAGATACAGAATCCCTTTAATTTGATTCTACCCAATTAATTATTACATGGAAGAAAACATATTGCAATACGCGCCCTTTGTAGACCCAATCGGAGGCGTACCTACAAGAACAAAACAATTATAATTATTTCATGTCTTTACTCTAATTTTCACTCCCCCTCTTAGTTTCTCAATGGTATACATTGAAATCTATAAATTCCAGAGTTACACCTAGCACAAATGATTCACACTTCATGCTTAGAATATGGAGAAACATTTATAATAAATAATAAAGGCACTGCTTACTAGACTTTCAATAGAAAATCTCCAAACACAGGAGCAGAGAAGGGATGTCGCCCTATTGTCAAACTCTGAAATATCACAAATAGATAACAGAGCCCATAAAGCCCCACACATTTCTCCTCTGTCTGCCTGCTATCTCGATTACACCCAATGTAGTCTCAGGCCAATTTTAATGTGCCAATCCATGCTTCTAAATCTTCAGTGATAGTATACAGCTAGAGGCAAAGTGAGGCATATTAGTCTTTGGAGCCCCTAATACTAATTGCACAATCAGATATTGGGACTGGTAGGTTAGGTACTACAGATTATCAAAACTTGTGCCATATCCAGTATGCACCCAAATCAATTGTGATTATTTGCGCACAGATCTGTTCTATTGCCAATACATAAGAATTTCAGTATTGGACAAAGTGGCAAAACCCCTATACGGATGACATAATATTTACATTTATTCAAATTTCTGCCACTCAGTACTCACTTTTTTTTTTTTTAAAGGGCATGGAATATCCAACTTGGAACTGCTGCCTGGCAGTATAAAATCTAGATATTAGTCATGCTCAATCATTTTTACTGCCTGGCTGAGAAACCAGTGTGGCGTGTCAGAGACCGGAGGTTGGTAATAGCTTTGTCGGACTCTTTGATCAAAGTGGTTCTAGTCTCGTTATCAAATGCCTCACTGGTGACCATAATGGGTTTGTAAAAAAGGGGGGGGGGGACCCCCTCACTTGCATATTTTCAATTACTTCGCCAAGGTGCAACATTGCCACAATCGGCTTCTCTGCGTCCTTCAATGGTGAGAAACCACTCTGGGAACGACTTATACACACTCCTCGACTACTCCAGAAGTATCCAATGTCTTCGTGCTGATGGTTGTACAAAGGCTATACAGACCACTTGGCGTGCTCATTAAAGTATCTATCGTGGCCATCTTGGAATTCTCGGCTAATTGGGGCTTCCTCGGTCGCAACCCATTTCGCTAACAAAGCTAATCAGATCAAAATTATGACGCATACTTAAACATCTTTTCATTGCTTAGTCAATTCTAATCCTGGACAGGGCTTCTGTATCATTGCCCCTCGTTACACATGCCCTACTTTAATAGTATCTACGAATTTAAACAGTGCTAGGTAAAAAAGACATCTAATGAGGGGGTAGCTCTATTCCCAGTTATCCTATGCCATGGTATTGCCCTTTGAAAACGTTACCTATATAATATAACTAGATACCGTGTGAACTACTATACGTCCTTAGGCTGGATTTAAATATCTAGCACAATACACTGGACGAGAATAAACAAATGTTCATGCATGTGTAATAAAGGCACTGATACGAGAGCCCTGTTAGTTTTTAGAATTGATTAAGCAGCAATGAAAAGATTTTTAAGTATGAGTGTGAGTATGAATATGAATACTTTATTGTTTGGTTACTCAAAACCATTACATTAAAAACCAGAATACAAAATTACAAAAGTTAAAACCAAGGAAGTGTCGGGAAGCAAGTCTGTATGGTAGCTCCCTAGGCGCTGATGGATACGGCGAGTAGGGTTCATGGTACGACAGCCCAACGTGGGTCTGCAAAGTCTCTATTCGTTTGAGCCCTGGGTGGCCATCAACTTGGACCGTGTCTGGTGGATAAACTTTCCAAAAGAGGCCATCTGTTTTACCGTAGTCAGTGTGTATAGTTGGTCGATCGCCTCCTTTGTGGTGCGAGACCCCGCTTGTCTCAGGATTAGCCTGAGATAAAGACTGCGGGCCATGCGCAAAGCCGGGCAGCAAAATAGAAGGTGGGCCAGTGACTCTCGTTTTGTACCTGCAGAGCCTACATTCCCGAGCTCCTGAGCCAGCCTGTCCAAAGGCATAAAGTTCTTTTAGGTGCAGCGGATGTAGTCTGTAGGCTAAAATCTTGTGAAGGGCTGCGCGGCCCACGGCCTGCGTAAGATGATATTTGGGGTTGTGCACAGTATGCGGCAGGCATAGGGACTCGTGGAAGTCTCTTTTTGCCAGTGACTCCAAGTCCAGTTCCCGTGAGCGCGCGCGTACTTGTTTTTTAATCGCATTTTTGATGGCAGTGTAGTTGACGAGTTCGGGGTTCTAAGACTCGGTTGCAAGATTGAGAAGGTCCTTTGCCGCATTAAGCGTGGCCGACCAGGGATTCCCGGGTTCCCTGAAGATGCATTTCAGAACTGCCTTGAGTGTGTTCTCGTGTGCCGCTGTTGTTTAGAAGTAGTATTTTTTTAAGTACACATTATAAATTTGATCCGATTAGCTTTGCTAGCGAAATGGGTTGCGACAGAGTGAGCCCTTATTTGCAGAGAATACCAAGACCACAATAGATACTCCAATGAGCATGCAGAGTGGTCTGTCTAGCCTTTGTACAACCATCAGCAGGAAGACATTGGATACTTTTGTGGTAGTCAAAGAGTATGAATAAGTTGTTCAGAGACTGGTTCCCCACCGTCGGAGGACGCAGAGAGGCCAATTGTGTCAATGTCACACCTTGAAGAATTAAGTGAAAATATGCAAGAGAGGGGGACGCCCTTTGTTTTTTTTTTTAAAGGATTGCCGTTCCCAGTGAAGCATTTGTTCGGGTGCTTTCTAACAAGACTAGAACCCTTATGATCACAGAGTCCGACAAAGCTATTACCAAACTCCGGCCTCTGACACGCCGCACCCGTTTCTCAGCTGGGCAGTCAAAATGATTGAGCACAACAAATCTCTAGATTTTACACTACCGGGCGGCAGTTCCAGGTTTGATATGCCGTACCCTTTAAAAAAGTGAAATAAGTGAGTACTGAGGGGCAGAAATGTGAACGAGGCTGTACACGATCACTGAATATTTAGGAGAATGGACTGCAGTACATTACAATAAGCCTGAGACAACATTGGGGGCAAAAGAGATGGCAGGCAGACAGAGGAGAAATGTGTGGGGCTTTATGGCCCCTGCTGACTATTTTTGATATTTCGGAGTTTGACAATAGGGTGACGTCCCACTCTGCTCCTGTGTTTGGAGATTTTCCTTTGAAAGTAGTGCCTTTATTATTTATTATTAATTTTTCTGCATATGTAAGCATGAAGTGTGAATCACGTGTGCTGGGTGTAACAGTGGAATTTATAGATATCAATGTAATCAATAATATACCATTGGGAGACTAAGAGGGGAAGTGAAAACTAGAATAAAGACGAGACAAAACCAATATATTTGTTTTGTACTTGTAGGTACGCCTCTGAGTGTGTCTACAAAGGTGGAGTAATGTAATAATTAATTAGGAAGAATCAAATTTAAGGGATCCTCTATCCCGATTAGAATCGTGTGACCTTGGTAGACAATTGAATAGGCCGAAACATGTTCATACATAATTGGGTATTAGAGACAGACACTCTGGTATACCCACTTCTATTAATTTGTTAGTCCTGCCAGGTGGGGTCATTAATAAAGATAACGGAGGTATCCACTTAGACAGTTTTAATCACTTTCTCTGTATGAGGGATCCCTCGAGAGGACGTATTTGGTCAAAAAGATTGTGCTCCACCCGTAGCGTTGTTCTGCCCACGGGTGTTTGAAGTGGCCCAATGACAAAGCATGCCACTATTGGTGGGTAAGGGCAGTCTTAACAAATTGATGAATTACCCGATAACACAATAATCAAATGATCCCATTTTTTTCTTCTCTAACTCCATTTCCTCAAATCTAGCCCCTAGATGGCTGGAACCCTTACAGTCCTTCCTTATTTGTGAAGTGAACACTTGATGCTTTTTGGGCCGTTACTCCCATGCACTGTGGGATTTAATGACAGAGGAGCTGCCTATGGTCCCGGAACAGGCCAGGGCCACACTTTCCCAAGCTATTGCAGACAGGAAAGATGTAGCCAAGTTTATGAACTGATATGGTCTGGAAATTACCAACTTGCTGGGTAGAGCAGTTTTCACTTGTGGGTTGCCTTATTGGGCCACGCCTCGGTAAGAACAACCAACTTTTCCAAGGATGTCCTATCGTCGCTTATGGACATGTCCTTTGACAGCTTCTGCCCACCAGGAGCATTGGTCTGCGCCCTGGCGTTTGAAGCAGACTAATGATGAAGCATACCACCATTGGTGGGTGAGGGCAGTCTTAACAAATTGATGAATTGCCCGGTAAGAAAATGAGTTACTTACCTGTAACTTCAGTTATCCAGTATTGGTGTCTTTCATAGATTCACATGCTTAGAATCATCCCCGCCGACGAGGTGGGAGTCTCGCAGTACAATAAAACATCTACATTACAGTCATAATAACATTACATTATAGGCTACAGTAGATAGCAAGTCACTACATTAGCCTATCTTAGTACTTTTGTAAAAAGAACCAAACTTGGAAACCAATCAATCAGGCAGCAGCACCCTCCTAGAACCTTCCTCACAGAGAGGCAAACCCTCAGATTTTCATAGCACAAGTGACAGTAAGTATGCCATAATGATAAGGTAAGCCTAGAATCATAGTAGCTAGCAGTAAATAATACATACATGCATTGAGGATGGTGGGTATCATAAGAAAAATCCAAAATACACCACATCAAGCAGGCATATCTGTACTAAAATAAGTAGTAAGCCATACATATACACAACTTTTGGTTAAGATTAATAAAGAATTGTACAATATTAGAAACAATATATTCCCATCACAAGGCTTACCTTATCTAAAAAGGTTTCGTAGTACTGTTTGTCCAACTGCTGACTCAGCCTCTGTTGCCAGATCCAGGCAATAATGCAGAGTGAAAGTATGCACACTTTTCCAGGTTGCAGCATGGTAAATGTATCCAAAGACACACCAGCAAACAGTGCTGTTGATGAGGACACTGCCCTGGTAGAAGGAGCTTTAGGCTTATTTGAAAACGGATCACCGGCCTTGGAATGACCTTGAGATAGTAGCTTTTGACAGTGCTGATCCTGGCTTGTTACCACCATAAGAAAGAAATAACTGGTCAGATTTTCTGATGGACACAGTTCGAGATACGTAGAACTTCAAGCATCTTTTGACATCCAAAGTATGTAAAGACTTTATGTTCGTTGAGATGAAATGAAGTAGGAACCTTAGGTATGAACGTGGGATTAGTTCTTAAAAAACATAATCATTGGCAAATTTCAAATATGGTTGTTTTATAGTGAACGCTTGTGTTTCACTCACTCGTCGGGAAGAAGTGAGTGCCAAGAGAAGAGCCGTCTTCCATGAGAGATATTTTAAATCTTCTTTGTGAATGGGTTCAAATGGATGTTTCCTCAGTTGTTGTAGCACCAGATTCAGTCTCCATTCCGGAGGAGGAGCTCTAAATAGGTGGGAAAGATCTGAAAAGGCCCTTCAAGAACTGCTTAATGAGGCGACTGAAACATAGTGATGCCGCTCCTGAAGATCGTCTGTATGTAGAAATCGCGGCCAGGTGCAATTTAACTGAAGCAAACATGAGACCAGATTTAGATAATGAAAATAGATAAGGTATAACCTTATCAGGAGAACATTCCAGGGGATGTAAGTTGTTGTTGCTGCACCAGTTACAAAATCTCTTCCATTTTAAGGCATAGGTCCGTAATGTAGCAGGGGCTCTTGCTCTATTCAAAATATCTCTGCAGTCTTAAGGTAAGTCTATATCCTTGAAGTCTGTGAGTCCAGAAACCAAGCATGGAGCTGGAGTTGAGCAGGACAAGGATGAAGAATCTGGCCTTCGCTCATGGACAACAGATTCTGTAGTACTGGAAGACAGAATCGCTTGCACTTTGAGAGAAGGAGAAGTTTTTTTTCTCTTTTCCCTACTGACGATTGAGGAATCATGAAACACGTATCTAGGGATCCGAATTGGAAATTAATAATGCAGCACTGGCTTTGAACATTTTGAACTGAGATTTGAGCAAGAAATCAAGAACTACATGAACCATCATGCAAGAGGTAATTACGTTGGGGCATGTCAGCGGTGCGCTCCCACCCCCTAATAGTTTAAAAATGCCGTAGAGCTGACGAGCTCGGGAGCTTGCGCCTGCATGCTGAGAGTGGAACTGGTCCTGAGAGATGACTGCAGCACGCCCTGCAACCCCAGGAATTTTTGTTTCTCTTTTCCCTACTGACGATTGAGGAATCATGAAACGCGTGTCTAGGGATACGAATTGGAAATTAATAATGCAGCACTGGCTATGAACATTTTGAAATGAGATTTGAGCGAGAAATCAAGAACTACATGAACCATCATGCAAGAGGTAATTACGTTGGGGCATGTCAGCGGTGCGCTCCCACCCCCTAATAGTACTGGAAGACAGAATCGCTTGCACTTGGAGAGAAGGAGAAGTTCTGAAAACCAGTGCTGACGTGGCCATTTCGCTGCAATTAGAATCATGCAGCATGGTTCTCTTTTGATCTTGAGCAGAAGTCTCGGGATCAGGGGATAGGGAGGGAATGCGTAAGCAAAAATCCCCATCCACCTCATCATGAAGGCATTTCCAGGAGCCCTTTTCCAGTTCCCAACTCGCAAAGAATAGGCATTTTTTGGAGGCAAAGAGATCCAGCTTCGGCATTCTCCAGAATCATTTGATTCGGTTCCCATTCGTGGCAGGATTTTGTTGTCCTGAAGAGATTGTCTGCCAAGGTGTTCTGGACTCCTGGAAGATGTTCCACCTTGATTGCAATATTGTGGAAGAGAAGCCATTTCCAGATGTTTTGAGCTTCTTGGGACAAAATGTGAGATCTGGTAAACCCTTGCTTGTTTGAATAATGCATGCAAGTGGTGTTGTCGGTTCTGATGAGAACTGTAGAACCCTGGAGTCTTGGCAGAAAAGATTGCAGAGCCAGGAAAATGGCTCGAAGTTCTAAAAAGTTGATGTGCATCTTTGCCATTGCTGTAGACCATCTTCCTCTTATCCTGAGATCCTGAAGATGGGCCCCCCAACCTTCCAGGGAGGCATCCGTAGTGAGTCTGAAGTCTGGAATTGGAGGCCGAAAACTGAGCCCTACTGACACATTTTTGGAAAATCTCCACCAAGCAAGAGTTGCTTTCATAACTGGAGTTAGTTGGACTAGGTAGCTGAACGAACCCGAGATTTGGAGCCACTGATTGTCCAGCTCCTCCTGAATAGGTCTCATCTTCAGCTGTGCATGAGGCACTAGGAGAATTGCCGATGACAAGATCCCCAGAAAAGATTTGATTAGTCTCACTGAAGCAAACTTTCTTTTTAGGAGGTCTGATGCCAGAGAGACAAGGTGAGTTATTCTTTCTTTGAAAAAGTATGCTTTGTCTTGAAGAGTGTCTAATTTTGCTCCCAAAAATTGAATTACTTGGGAGATAGAGGCTTGACTTCTGGACTTTTAGAGAGAGGCCTAGAGAGTGAAAAACGTGCAGGCATTTTGTTGTTGCGTGAGAAGCCTGACGAAAGGATGGACCCTTTATCAGCTAGTCGTCCAAATATGGGAATAATTTGATGCTTTGCAGCCTGAGATGAGCTGCTACCGGAGCTAGACATTTTGTGAAGACTCTCGGAGCTGAGCGCAGGCCAAATGGGAGAACCTTGAATTGGAAATGTGCACCTGCCACGGTAAATCTTAGGAACTTTCGATGTTTGGGATGAATTGGGATGTGGAAATATGCATCCTGCAGATCTAATGTTGTCATGAAGTCCGCATTATCTAGAAGGTGGAGAATTTCCTGGAATGTTACCATGCGAAAGGATTTTTTCTGAAGATATTTGTTTAGCATTCTCAAATCCAAGATTAGCCTCCAATCACAGATTTTTTCTTTATCAGAAAAAAGGGAGAATAGAATTCCTTTCCTGTTTGAGAGCGTGGTACCCTTTCTATCGCTCCCTTTGACAACATAGCTTTCACCTCCTTTCTGAGAAGAGCAAGATGCGGTTGGTTTTTCTTCAGAGGTGGATGAGGCGGGGGAAATTTGGTAAATTCCAGAGTGTGACCAGATCTTATTATATCCAATACCCACTTGTCTGTGGTGATTTTTCTCCAATTTTCGAGGTATTAGGAAAGCCTCGGGATTTCGCATACTTGTGGCATATCTGTTCAGGTGCAATGAGATTGTCACTGTCTTCTGGCAGAATCTCTGCCCTGAGGTTGACGTTTCCTGCCTTGTTGCCTATAAGCGGCTGCCGGGGGGGCTTCTATAGGACTGTTGTTGCTGGTATCCGTAACGACCTTGGCCACCTTGTTGCTGGTACTTCTGGTAACCTCCACGAAAGGTTTATGAGCCTCTGCCCCTTGCTCCTCGGAAAGGAGTTTTTCTATACTGCAAGGTACCCAGCGCCCTAGCAGTATCGGTGTCCTTTTTTATTTCTTTCAATGCCTCACCGATGTGTTTACCAAATAATAAATTGCCGTCAAAGGGCATGTCCAAAATCTTTGTTTGAACTTCAGGGCGAAAGTTAGTGGATTTCAGCCATCCTTAGCGTTTAAGGGTAGCTGCTCCTGCAAGCTGACGAAATCCCAGAGAAGTTATCTACATTGAGATATCAATGACTTCAGAAGTAGCTCTTTCGCCCTCCATGAGAATCTTTTTAGCTTCTATCTTCTTATCATCAGGCTGATACTCTATATAAGGTGAAATGTCGACCATAATTGTCGATCATATCTACCTAAAATAGCCCAAAAATGTGTAGCTCTAACTGTTGCACCTTCCATTGTGGTAAAGCGTTTGCCGATGTTGTCAAGGTGCCTACCATCCTTATCAGGAGGAGCTGTTATCGGTGCCGTGGGATTCCGAGACTTCATTTGCGCAGCCTGAGATATGACGGAGTCTGGTCTAAGGTGACCTGAGAGGCAGGCAGGGGCGTCGTCTGGCGCCTTGTATTTTTTGTCAATCCTACGGAGGATCGCCGGAACTGAAAACAGAGTCTTCATTATCTGCACCCCTTCCTCCCAGATATGGTAAATTATTTGAATTGAGCGAGTTGATTTTCTGTTCTGCTCTTTAAAATCATACAGAAAACATTCATTCTTTTGTACTGGCATTGACAGATGGAACCTAGAGGCTGCCCTTACATAATAACATAAAAACCTCAGATGTCCTCAAGAGGTGAGTCAACAGCTTGGGGAAGTGGGAAAGCTGGCGTTGGTATGAGATATTCATCCCATTCATCCACAGTAGTGGGCGAGTTTGGAATTACTCCTTCTTCGGCCACCGTGTCTCCATCATCATCATCCTGATGGAAATGTGGAGGTAAAACCACCTGGGGCTCTGAGACAGGGCTAGCAGGTTGCACATCTGTAGGTGCAGGTTCTCCTGCCGGAACTGCAACTGGAGGAAAACGAGAATTATAATCCTTTAACATTGCTGCTAGGTCTTGTAGCTAAGCTGCAGGCATCTGAACCATAGGTTCTTGGTGGAATGATTCTTGAGGCCCTCTTAAAGACTCACAGGGCTCATAAAATTCCTCTTCGTCCTCATCCTCCTGGTATTTTATCTGGAGTTGAGAAGGATCATGTGCTTGTCCAAATGGATTGTCATCATCAGACTCCTCCAAATAATGGCTAGGAGGTAGAGGTGAAATATGTGACACATCCTGGTAAAATTGCCTAGATGATGTTAATTTGGAGCTTAAAACTGCGTTATTTGTAAAGACGGCGGCCTTTTACGCTTGAGTGTAGCTGAAATGTACATAGATGGCGAATCTGTAGAAATTGCCATAATGGACAACACCGTTGATGTTGAAATCAGAGATGTCGTCGACTTTTCCGTTGACGATGTGGTCGTCGACGCCAAGGTAGTGGTTGTCGTCGACGGTGGGCTCGTCGTCTAAGGTGCAATCATTGTTGACGGTAGGCTCGTCGACGGAACTTGTAACATCGTCGACGGCGTACTCGACGAAAGGTGAATCGATGTCGATAGTGGCGGCATCGTCGACGACGAAGTAGCGTTGACGGGGCAGGTATTGGTGACGTAATACTCACCGACGGCGCTGTCGACGGAGTTCTCGTCGTTGATGGAATTTTCTTCAACGACGCTGAAGGTTCACTCACCGTCTGAGGAGATTTTCTCGTCGACTAAACAGTTTTAGACATCGACGGAGGCTCAGGAAGGGATTTTGAAGTAGATTTTGATGAAATCTTTACCTTTATTCCAGATTTCACCTCAGAAGAGAAAGAAGACTTCTCTTTTTTTGAGGAAGAGTGACCAATCCCAGAGTGAGATTTCTTCAGGGTCTTACTCTGTTTTTCTGGTGGATCTCCAGATCTATTCCTCTTCTTGGCCAGAGGGGTGGAAGCTTGAGGACTCACACTGCCTTCTTCTTCAGATACAACCTCAGACGTAGCCTTTAACTTCTCCAGCCATATCAAAAGACGTCCTTCTCAATCTTTCAAGGTCTTGGCAGGAAAGGTTCTACAGGTCCTGCAATCCTAGACCTTGTGTGCTGGATAAAGGCAGTAGATACACTCTTTAGGAGGATCCTCAAAGTGTAATCTCTTCTTCCCACATGAAGAACAGGCCAGGAACAAGCTTTTATTAGAAGAATCAGACATTTTCTCTCACAAAGAGGTAAAAGTTAAGGAAAAAACTGAGCAGAGCTCAGGAAGACTCCCTAACACACGAGGTGCGGTAGAAAATCTGAGGGTTTGCCGCTCTGTGGGGAAGGTTCTAGGAGGGTGCTGCTGCCTGATTGGTTGGTTTCCAAGTATGGTTCTTTTTACAAAAGGACTAAGATAGGCTAATGTAGTGACTTGTTATCTACTGTGGCCTATAATGTGATGTTATTATGACTGTAATGTATACCGAGAGACTCTCACCTCGTCGGCGGGGATGATTCTAAGCATATGAATCCATGAAAGATACCCCAATACTGGATAACACAATAATCAAATGATCCTCTCTTTCTCTTAGTCTGTTTCCACAGATCTAGCGACTAGAAGCCTCCATTGGATACTTATTTTCTGAGATGCAGTTTACCACATTAAACAGCTAAAGCTTTAATCAGGTAACAAACTTCTAGCATTGTTTGCTCCTAATTAGAATTGCGAATAACTTGGTGTACAAATTTGAAAATTCACATATGAGCGGATGGATTTACTATAAAAATATAAAACTTAAATGAATTGATTGGTACCTTTGCCAGGCCAGGTCATCCTCTAAGAAGATATTGCGACTAGCTTTCCTGCCTCCAACAGGTGTTCTTGGCTCACCAGGTTCCAGTACTGATATTGTGCAGGAGTCAGACAGGGCATTCAAATCTTCACCAATTGAACTGCTGTCGGTAGAGTGAGCATAGCTTAAAGCTATTTTGCGGCAATACGTGCAAGCCCGAAGATCACCTGATGAAAGATCAACTATTTAGACACACATCGACAAAAGGTAGATCATCAATCTAGAACATGTGGTTAAGAGCCAAAAAAACGACTATATGATTAACCATAGTTGGGGGATGAACCAAAGCAAGTAAGAAACTTACTTACCTGTAGTTACAGTATTGGTAATATCAATAAATGTATATGTTTCAATCATTCTCTAGTTTCGGGCTTGGAATCTCTTGTACATTTTCAATAAAAGCATCAGACATTCTCCTCCGGACCAAAACATGGATTAACCCAGCCCCCAAAACGGGCATCGCTGCATCCACCCCCCCGCCTACAAAATCATACACGAGATTTGAATCCACAAACCAGGCAGATGACTGGTAATCGTCTACAAAACATGACTGACTGCACCACCTCCACGGAGTCGGACAGCAATCTCATGGAACACATTCACTGCAAAATGCAAACAGACTACAGTGCCACCCTTAAGTTAAACTCTCACCTACCAGCCACCGAGCAAGAATCCTGCAACACATCATATCAACCAAGTACATCCTGCTCGGGGACCTCAATTTCCACCTAGAAAAAAACACAGACCCTAACTTCATGCAGCTCCTCCACAGCCTCAGCAACCTTAGACTCACCCGGCTCGTTCAAGGCCAAACCCACACAACAGGCCACCCCTTCAACCCTATTTTCTTCTCCAACAGGTTTACCACCACCCACATGACCCCACTCACATGGTACGACCACTACTTTTCAAGATACCCACCCACCAAGCCACTTCACCAGAAAACCCAAAGCGCCATCTAGACACTGGGACAAAATATCCCTGGAAAACTGCTTCAAGACCCTACAGGAACCTCCACACAAGCACTCTGGGAACCTGGAGGTTGACACTAAGCTCTTTAATAAATGGCTTATCGACTGCACTAACATCACTGCTCCCACCAGAAACAAAACCTACAAAAGACCCACTGGTATACAAATTACCTCAGGAAGTCCAAGCGCCACTACAAAACAGCGTGAGAGAAAATGGAGACTCGACCAAACCACTGCAACATCCACATATAAAGTCGCCCTCAAACTCAATCACCCCCGACTGGGTGACGCAAAGAAAAGCACCTTAACTCTCAGGCTCAAAGGCAACTCCAATAACTGCACCAATAACGGCAAGGAACTCTTCACCACAGTAAAGAAGTTGTCAAATCCCACAGCTGCTAACAACATCATCACATCCCAATGAATTCTTCAACAACCTCTCGATGGAAGATTGTCAAGGTCTACAACACATTTGATCCACAGCATACCAATACAAACTCCCTCGAGCAGCCAGACACCTCCTTCATCGCCAAAACAAAAGTTGAGCAATTGGAAGCCCCTCCCGAAACACCTCAGAAGCTCCTCCACCCTCATGGACCTGCAAAGGAACATCAAGACATGTCTCTCCCAGGCATGATTGTCTTCTTCTCCTCCTTCAGGCCTACTGCAGTCAGGACCTGGATACCCTCAAGGGTGATTAGCCATGCTCCACAAATTCACTTAATATAACATACTATCGTACACCCATGCAATACATACAGTAATGGGGCAGCAGAACCCGCTCACTCGGTAAACCCGAATGTCAAGCAATTAATTAGATGTAAAGTTAACTTCACTTCGTCAGGTGACACCGTACCTCATATTTCAGTAGTGTAAGTATTAAATGTATGCAAAAAGTGCCTTTTGAAAGGGAACACAATGATTTAGATGGAAAGTTGAAGAGAGAACTGCTCTAACAGGTACATAACTTACCCTTCTACAGCACTGGATCTTTCATAATTCACTTGCTTGAAGAAGGTTTGGTATGCAGAACTTAGTGCTTGGATACTCTCAAGGGGGATTAGCTGAGCTCTACAAATTCACATAACAGAATAGGAAAGGAAAGAAGAGGTTCAACTTAGCCAAACATTCCACCAAGCACCTTACCAAGGACTTGCTTCTGGCATATATGTCTGACAACTATTTTCTGCTGTACATTTTGCTGAGAGGAAAAGGAGAGCATTGGAAGGAGCGAGGTCAAGTGGGGAATCGTGCCTACTGGATTTTCTTAGCGAAGTGTGAGAAGGCAGCTGCTGCACCGATCGGGTCATTGCCTATGTGCAGAGAACATCAATGACCCTCATATGTCAGAAGAGGCCCTCGTGAAGTGAGCCATGATCATTGCTGTGCCGAATGGGTCATCACCTCTGTGCAGGGAGGAACTGGCGACTGGGTATGTTAGGAGGGGCCATGGTGAAGAGACTGTCGTATGGAGTGGACTGTTGCCTGCATGCGGTGGAAAGCTAGCAACCCCTATATGCCAGAAGAAGCCGCTGTGAAGGGATTGCTGCACTGAGAGGGCCATAGCCCACGTGCGGTAGTGAGCCTATGACTCTCTATGCAAGGATGTGCCGTGTGAAGAGTTCTGCTGTGCCGATCGGTTGGATCTAGTAGGCAGTGATGAGACAGTGACCCAAATGCCTGAGAGGGCCACCAGGACCAAGCAAGAAGTGTAACCTGGTCAGAATCTTCACCAGAGGAGAGAGCCTGCAAAGGGGACCCATATGGACTAGCACTGTGACGATGACCAGCAATGGGAACTTCGCACTACTTCGCCCAACCTTCATGCCACCCCCTCATAACCTCCCTCTACTCGCCCCACAAAAAAAAAAAAGCAGTCTGGAATTTGGGAGATCACCAAATAGGGACCACCACAGCCTATAAATATCTTGGGGTTTGACTACACGAGAGGGCAACACCAGCAACTCATACAAAACACTTAATTGCCAAAACCAACAGTGTAATTCTAACAATGAGGTGCTTAAGCCAACGCTTGTTCAGCCCATCTGGAGTCCCCATGTTGAGGGTGCTTAAGGCCATTATCTACGGCCATTTGGCATTTCCGGGCGCCTTAGACAAACTTATAGCGATTATAGAGATTCCTCTTTTTCATCTGAGACAGTAGCCTGGCAATACGCTACCACTCTACCACATTGCCTCTGATTACAGCGCTTTCACAATCTTTAGCACCTGAGGCGGAAGCCGGATGTTAGCCTGTCCGTGTTTTAAAATATCTGTGTTTTACATTGCTTTTGATTTGCGGCGTATTTTGTGTTTTAATATTGCCCAATTGTTAATCCACATACCGCATTGCTCTGCGCGTGTCCCTCCGAGCTCACAGACGACTAGGTGCTGTGGCCGGAGATGCGGGATCAGCCCCCTCACGATTGCAGGTTAGAACTACAGGTCCCAGCGCTTTTGCGCCTTAGAAGGGACTACAAAGGAAGATGGCCACCGCTTCGCGCAGCGAACGCGAGCAGCGATCGCGCCATAGTCGCGCCGCAGTCAAGCCAGAGTCCAGCCTGTCTGCGCTCGTCCGCGCCGAGGACGGGCAAAGGGCCATCCACTATACACAGGTGACTAACCTACCTAGAGAGAAAATCCTAGCTTTGAATAAATATGCTCATACCAACTGCAACAATGTGCTTAACATTGATAAGTGGGCTGGCCCCATCAGCTGTTATGTCTGTAGGCACACGTTAGAACCGTACCTCCCTAATGTTAAGAAAGAGAAACCCAAAATCTTTAAATGTGGCTTGATCAATGCACATTCTATGTGCAAGAATTCTCTTCACATATTCGATTTGGTCAATGAAAATGAGCTGGATTGCCTATTCATAACTGAAACGTGGCTTCGGGTGTGGTCTAATCCAGACATAGTGCATGCCCTACCCCCTGGCTATTCTCTTTGCAGACAAGATCGCGTAGAGTAGCGGGGGGGTGGTTTAGCCATCATCTATAGGGACATTTTTAAATGTTCAATTAGGGAGCACCCTGATAATAAAGGAGCTGAGAGCTTGAACTTCTGTATACAAGTACATGACACCTTCACTTTTTCAGGAGCACTGTTGTATCGCCCTCCTGGCCAACCTACACAGTTTCTTGCCAGCGTTGGGGAAGTGCTAAGTGATTTGATTCTCAGATACGCCAATTTTACTATTATTGGAGATCTGAATCTTCATTTGGATGACCCCAATGATTATCATGCCTCGAATTTCAAAGAAACTCTGCAGGTTCTGGGACTATTGCTTAGGACGTCAGGAGCAACTAATAAGGCGGGGCATTCCCTGGATTGTATTGGTTCCAATTTAGAGTTGATGATGGTAAACGATCCCTTACCACAGACTTGGACGGACCACTATTTCATTGAATTTAGTATTTAAATTAAAGGAAACAAGATGATGGCAAAGGAAGTAGCGAATAAAGGGAAAACCCTCCCTAGTTGGGGAAAAATTATGGAACATCCCGATCTTGGTAGCTGGACCAAGGAGAGCGTACCGGATCTCTCAGGGAACACCACCTTAGACTACCAGAGGTTTGAAAGTTGGATGACAAACATTGGAAATAAACTCAAAAACCCGGATAGATCTAGAGGTTGTATACGAAAAAGGCGATCCTCCGCCCCTTGGTTCCAGGACAAATTAAAAGAACAATTGACGGAAGTCAAACTCTTAGAGCGTAAATGGCGACGAAGCTATGAGAATGATGCCAAGGAGACATTTAAGAATGCTAGGAGATCATACCATGCCTCCATTAAAGCGGCAAAAATCAAGTATTTTACTTCCCGCATTGAAGCATCCAACAACAAACAAAAAGAAGTTTTTAAAATTGTTAACAGCTTCACTAAGCCTAAAATCCTAAACCAAGAGATTCCCCCGTCTCAGACCTTATGTAACGACATTGCCAACTATTTTACCCAGAAAATAGATACACTTACAAAAGATTTTCCCCAAGTGAGGAATAAGTGTCCAGAAAGAGACTGTTAGGAATCCCCTCCATCCCAGATGGGAAAGCTTTGGTCATATCAGTCTAGAAGATTCTTTGCAGGGTATTTCTGCTCTTAAGTCAGGATCCCCTTTTGACCCCTGTCCCCCTACATTGCTTAAATCTATAATACAGGAGGTCAGATCGTTATGCTGGGCGATTTTTGTTCGGAAGAAACAATTATAAAATCAGGGGTGCCACAGGGCTCTAGTTTGAGCCCCACTTTATTCAATCTTTACATGGTCCCCCTACTAAAATTAATTTCTTCCTTTAACATCAATACTATCGCCTATGCTGATGACGCTCAGCTTGTCCTGACCCTTGATAAGAATCAATCTAATGCAGAACTGACACTGAAAGAATGCCTATCAGCAACTTTTAAATGGATGACACAAAATCATCTGAAATGTAATTCGGCAAAAACAGAGATTGTGCCGTTTGGTCCGAACAACGATTTTTCCCCACAAGACTAGTGGCCTGAAAAGGTAGAGGCTCCCCCTAAGACTATCAATGTAGCTCGTAACCTGGGCATTAAGTTTGACAATACTTAGTCATTCAACCAGCAAGCCAAAGAAGTAGCAGGGATATGCTTTGGTATTATCAGGAGTCTTAGAAAATGTGTTGATCTTCTCCCCCTGAGTGCCAGACGTACCATTGCGGTAGCTTTAATAACATCCAGGTTGGACTATTGCAACAGTCTGTATGCGGGGCTAAATAATTATGTGAAGCAAACAAGGACCCCCTGATACGGATTAATTTCCTGGGTCAGGGCAAAGAGCAACTGTGAGTAAATTACCCAGGCAAATTTTAGATCCAACTAGCACATGAAAGATAACTCAAAATATATTAAAACAAGCATTTACAATGCAATGGTTTCGCCTTTTGAAAAGTTTGAGCTATTGGCATTGTTAATGACAAATTTTTTATTTATGTGTTGGTTTAGAAAACAGATAAATAAATGGCATTGTCACTTGCATTGTTATTAGCTTAATCTCTGCAGTCTCTAGAACTCCATAGCACTCCCTAGTTACTCTACACTCCCTAGCACTGTGCACTTCCTAGCACTCCCTAGCTTCCCTAGTAACTCCGCCCCTCTTAGCACTGTGCACTTCCTAGCACTCCCTAGCTTCCCTAGTAACTCCGCACCTCTTAGCACTCTGCACTCCCTAGTCACTCCCTAGTCACTCCCTCTGCACTACCTAGTCACTCCCTCTGCACTACCTAGTCACTCCCTCTGCACTCCCTAGTCACTCCCTCTGCACTCCCTAGCCACTCCCTCTGCACTCCCTAGCCACTCCCTCTGCACTCCCTAGTCACTCCCTCTGCACTCCCTAGTCACTCTGCACTCCCTAGTCACTCTGCACTCCCTAGTCACTCTGCACTCCCTAGTCACTCTGCACTCCCTAGTCACTCTGCACTCCCTAGTCACTCTGCACTCCCTAGTCACTCTGCACTCCCTAGTCACTCTGCACTCCCTAGTCACTCTGCACTCCCTAGTCACTCTGCACTCTCTAGTCACTCTGCACTCCCTAGTCACTCTGCACTCCCTAGTCACTCTGCACTCTCTAGTCACTCATACACACTTAGAGACACCCCCCCTCCAGAGCCACACACACCCCCCAGAGCCACACACACACACCCCCCAGAGCCACACACACACCCCCCAGAGCCACACACACATACACACCTAGAGCTACACACATATATCCAGAGCCACACACATACACACTGATTACAAACACACACCGAGCCATACACACACCCAGATGCACACACACATACAGAGCTACACATACATACCCAGAGTCACACACACACACACACCTAGAGTTACATATACACCTTTCCACTCTCGCTTGCTTGAGTCTTCTCTCTCCTGTCCGTCTCACTGAGCAAGGTTCGGGTACAAAGTCCTTTTACGGAAGTCCAGAATCTATGCAGGAGTGGGAGGCAGGACTAATGGGGTCAGTGAGCTAATGGGTGCGAGGAAAGGATACCATATGTCAGGATGTCAGGCCAATCTAATTGCAATTAAAAGTAAAATTTAGAGGCTCACCGGGGGCTCATCGCAAACCGCACCCGGTCAGAACCGAGCCGTCTCTGCAGGCTACCCCCCTGTGCCCCACTGGTACAAGCGGTTCTGTCTCTCAGCTGCGCTTCCCCAAAGATCCACCGCTTGTTACCTCAACTGTGCCTCTTAGCTGTCCCCAGCTGTCTCCACCGGGTGCCAAAATCTCCACTCCCGGCCAGGACGGCGTCGGCGTCAAAAGGCTAAACTGCCGCGCTGCGGCAACAGCGGAAACACGGACTGGCGCTGTCAACGAGGAGAGGATGAGATGTGCTGAAAATCACCATGTGTTGCTCAGCTGAGCTGACACAGAACTGTACCTTTCCAATGCCATGTTTGCGTATGTGTGCCAACTGCCGAGCCGGATTGAATTCAGAGGGACTGCCCGCCCTGCAGACGTGTCTGATGTTTTCTTGTTTCCGCTTCAGCCTTCAGAATAATTCCTTCAACAGCACTGCTGCAGCCGAGTAAGTGTAAATGTAAAATATATGATGGGCAGAGGCCAGACTGAAGGAAAGGAATGTTCGGGTTCCAAATTAGAGTGAAGTGTGTCCCCTTATTTCTTGTCTTTCCTTCTCCTAGTGCAGGAATGGATATGTAACTGAAGGTTGGAACAAGGGCGGGGGAAGAGTGGCTGGCTGTGCCCGGCCGGACAGGGGAGCAAAACCCGGCCGCCGGGCGGAGCACAAGGGCGGGGGAAGAGTACAGGAAAGGCTAATAACCTCGGAAACACAGATTCCGAAAAAAAGAACGTAAATAAACTAACATAGACCTATACTGTCCCTGAGATGGAATTAAGAGTACAGCACTAATGCAATCTCCAATCAAACGAACAGCCAGGGAAGTAACCGCCGACAATAGCAGTCACACGGAGCATGGACAGCGGGAGGGGGGGCGGGAACGGACAGCGGGAGGGGGGGCGGGAACGGAGAGCGGGACATCGCGCAACCCACCCCTGAAAACGACACTTTAAAAATGGCGAAAACAAAGCTTGAAAAAAAAAAATTAAACAACCGCTCCCCGCTGCATGACGATCGCAAAGGGGCGGGATGAGAAAAAATCTCAGGAACGCCCACGGGTCGCCTCGCAGAATGACGGACGCCTCTGTTTTCCAATGGCTAGCCTCCATTTATGGAGCTAGCCAATGGAAACAGAGGCGGGACAAAGCCCACATACTGCAAAACAAAAGATTTCGCCTGCGCGAAACGCTGCTTGCGCAGCTTTCGACAGGCGAAACCTAATAAGCACCATAGAGGCTTTTTTGTAATGTAACAAATCGACTTATTTATATAATTATGTAACAAATGCCACACATTTCATCCATTTATGGGGCAGCAACAACATAAAACAAGTTATTGGTGTCAGCCTCCTTTCCTGAGGTTTTTTGTGGTACCCTAGCGTCCTCGGGATCTTGTTTCCAGCCTATATACATATATGCCAAAAAAAGCGTGAGCGGAGGGATGAGATATTTTCATGTTTTTTTTTTATTGTCATCGAAGATTTAGTGCCAAACTGTAACAGGTTGTTTATTATTATTTTTTTAATTATTTTATTATGAAATAGAGGAATGTTTCCAAACGAACGCGCTGATAGGTTGATCAACCGGAATAGCCAGCATGCGATTAATTCGATTACCTCCAATGAGTAGACACATGTGCTTGGAGCGGCAAATTACCTACTTCGGCCGGCGGGTGTCGGATCGGTTTTCAGTCTCCACCATATGAGTCAAAATTGAACACAATAACGAATTCAAATAGACATAACTTCTTTTAAAGACACAGGAAGTGCCCCCAATCTTCCCGAAACGGACCCAGTTTTGTAAACACGATCTGTGTGGTTCAAGTTAAAGAAAGTGGGAACGTCCGTTCTTACCTTTATTTCAATTTCCTATAGTGTGAATTTGGCCCGGCGGCATTGGAGCAATTTACAGGAGAAGCAGGCTAGATACACATATCATGTGTAGGGAATGAGACATTACGAGATTTGTCCATAATCACAGGGTGTTGTGCTGATGCCGGGATTTAAACCTAACTCCCCTGTTCCAAAGTCGGCACCGCTAGGTTTGTGTACATGGCTTCAGTGAGCTGTAAAACGGGTTGCTTGGATTTTGGAATGCTCCTTTGGGGTGGCATGGTGTGTGTGCGTTGTGGAGGGCTGTTTGCACAAGCCTGGAGCTAATTACAGGCCATGGCGGGCATGTCCAGCCTGGGATAGCAGCAACAGGGAAGCATCTGTCTGTCCCAGGGCAGCGCTCGGTGACTCATTTTCACAAACTAGAAAGAAAATCTAAGGACAACACACGGGTGTTAAGGAGAGTGGTCGGAACGAGACAGACGCACCGCCCTCTCTGGGGGGGGGGGGGGGTGTAGGACGTGCATTAACATCTGCTCAAGCAGCATCCCCAATCATTAATCCTTTTTGGGTTCCGGAGTAGCGTGCTACTCGCCGAAAAGCGCTTTAACGCCTAGACAGGGGCAGTAAGCGCTATATAAGTGCAATTAAAATACAATCATTTCATGCGCGCCAGGTAAGTTCTCAGTAAAATAATACGCACACTGCCTCACGAACACTCCCACCTGAAAACCAGTCACAGAATGGCATGCATGAACGGGTAGCATCACTCAGACGAAAACATTCCTGCCTGACCTGTGCATGCAATGCAGTATGTTACGTGGAGATACAGAAGTGCAGGGAGTGGGACTCATTTTCCAGAGTGCTGCTGGCTTCTGGGAAGTGCCGGTACTTTCCCATTAAATGCATTGCAGCAGTACTGGAGAATACGGGTACTGTCCCTTTCAAATTTAAGAAGGGCATGTGCTTAGTACCTGCCTGCTATTGGGAAGTGCTGGTACTCACCACCCATCAGTACCTGCCTGCTTTTTGAAAGTGCTGGTACGCTCCCGTTCGAAGTATTCTTACACATCTGCTGAGAAATTGAGGTACTCTCCCTTATGAGTTCTAGAGTTATTGGTGTCAACCTCCTTTCCTGAGGTTTTTGTGGTACCCTAGCGTCCTCGGGATCTTGTTTCCAACCTATATACATATATGCCAAAAAAAGCGTGAGCGGAGGGATGAGATATTTTAATGTTTTTTTTTTATTGTCATCGAAGATTTAGTGGCAAACTGTAACAGGTTGTTTATTATTATTTTTTTTAATTATTTTATTATGAAATAGAGGAATGTTTTTAAACGAACGCGCTGATAGGTTGATCAACCGGAATAGCCAGCATGCGATTAATTCGATTACCTCCAATGAGTAGACACGTGTGCTTGGAGCGGCAAATTACCTACTTCGGCCGGCGGGTGTCGGATCGGTTTTCAGTCTCCACCATATGAGTCAAAATTGAACACAATAACGAATTCAAATAGACATAACTTCTTTTAAAGACACAGGAAGTGCCCCCAATCTTCCCGAAACGGACCCAGTTTTGTAAACACGATCTGTGTGGTTCAAGTTAAAGAAAGTGGGAACGTCCGTTCTTACCTTTATTTCAATTTCCTATAGTGTGAATTTGTCCCGGCGGCATTGGAGCAATTTACAGGAGAAGCAGGCTAGATACACAGATCATGTGTAGGGAATGAGACATTAAGAGATTTGTCCATAATCACAGGGTGTTGTGCTGATGCCGGGATTTAAACCTAACTCCCCTGTTCCAAAGTCGGCACCGCTAGGTTTGTGTACATGGCTTCAGTGAGCTGTAAAACGGGTTGCTTGGATTTTGGAATGCTCCTTTGGGGTGGCATGGTGTGTGTGTGCGTTGTGGGGGGCTGTTGGCACATGCCTGGAGCTAATTACAGGCCATGGCGGGCATGTCCAGCCTGGGATAGCAGCAACAGGGAAGCATCTGTCTGTCCCAGGGCAGCGCTCGGTGACTCATTTTCACAAACTAGAAAAACAAGCATTTACAATGCAATGGTTTTGCCTTTGTTAAAGTTAGAGCTATTGGCATTGCTCTCGACATTATTTTTATTTATGTTTTTTTAACATAAATAAATGGCATTGTCATTTACAATGCCACTAGCTTTATCTCTCGCAAATGACACACACACACAGAGCCCCCCCCACACACACACAGAGCCCCCCACACACACAGCCACACAGAGCCCCCACACACACAGCCACACAAAGCCCCCCACACACACAGCCACACAAAGCCCCCCCCACACACAACCACACAAAGCTTCCTACACACACAGCCACACAAAGCTTCCCACACACACAGCCACACAGAGCCCTCCACACACACCCACACAGCACAAGCAGGCAACAGGGGCACACGGAGGCACAAGCAGGCAACAGGGGCACACGGCGGCACAAGCAGGCAACAGGGGCACACGGAGGCACAAGCAGGCAACGGGGGCACACGGAGGCACAAGCAGGCAACGGGGGCACACGGAGGCACAAGCAGGCAACGGGGGCACACGGAGGCACAAGCAGGCAACAGGGGCACACGGAGGCACAAGCAGGCAACAGGGGCACACGGAGGCACAAGCAGGCAACAGGGGCACACGGAGGCACAAGCAGGCAACAGGGGCACACAGAGGCACAAGCAGGCAACAGGGGCACACAGAGGCACAAGCAGGCAACAGGGGCACACAGAGGCACAAGCAGGCAACAGGGGCACACAGAGGCACAAGCAGGCAACAGGGGCACACAGAGGCACAAGCAGGCAACAGGGGCACACAGAGGCACAAGCAGGCAACAGGGGCACACAGAGGCACAAGCAGGCAACAGGGGCACACGGAGGCACAAGCAGGCAACAGGGGCACACGGAGGCACAAGCAGGCAACGGGGCACACGGAGGCACAAGCAGGCAACGGGGCACACGGAGGCACAAGCAGGCAACAGGGGCACACGGAGGCACAAGCAGGCAACAGGGGCACACGGAGGCACAAGCAGGCAACAGGGGCACGAAAACGGAGGCACAAGCAGGCAACAGGGGCACACGGAGGCACAAGCAGGCAACAGGGGCACACAGAGGCACAAGCAGGCAACAGGGGCACACAGAGGCACAAGCAGGCAACAGGGGCACACGGAGGCACAAGCAGGCAACAGGGGCACACGGAGGCACAAGCAGGCAACAGGGGCACACGGAGGCACAAGCAGGCAACAGGGGCACACGGAGGTACAAGCCGGCAACAGGGGCACACGGAGGCACAAGCAGGCAACAGGGGCACACAGAGGCACAAGCAGGCAACAGGGGCACACAGAGGCACAAGCACGCAACAGGGGCACGAAAACGGAGGCACAAGCAGGCAACAGGGGCACGAAAACGGAGGCACAAGCAGGCAACAGGGGCACACGGAGGCACAAGCAGGCAACAGGGGCACACGGAGGCACAAGCAGGCAACAGGGGCACACAGAGGCACAAGCAGGCAACAGGGGCACACAGAGGCACAAGCAGGCAACAGGGGCACACGGAGGCACAAGCAGGCAACAGGGGCACACGGAGGCACAAGCAGGCAACAGGGGCACACGGAGGCACACGCAGGCAACAGGGGCACACGATTACTGGTGGCTGACATTATTTCATGAAGTCGACCCATCACTTGTTTTGCTTTCCTTAAACAGAACAGTCAAAACCTAAAAAGCAGAGCAACACATCATGTTTTTTGAAGCCCTGCCTCTCCTAATGTCTTCTAGCTTATTATAACAATTTACCAAATACACACATACCTGAGCACATTATTTACAACAGAATTTTACACTATGTCTCTTTAATTTTTGATTTGTGTGCATTTATGCATGGTATAATGCACTCTGGGTTAAGTAGTAACTGGTCTTGGTACCAAATGACCCAATTTACTATAAGCTCTTTATTTTGATGAGTCATCGATCTTTATAACTATTAATTCTCTATTAAGTACGTCCCGATTTCTATCTGGACGTGTATTGCTTCCAGCAACATCCTGCTCTGTATAAACGTTAAAAACATTCCCATACTGGCCTGTAACTGCACGTGTGCTATTACAAATGAAAAATCGCTCTTCATCTAAACTCAGATTGTGGCAATAATGCGTTCTTGGGACAGTGGACTCTTGGTCTAATATTATTCTCAATCTCTTGACGCTTAAGCTCCTTCTTACGCGTCTATTCAAAGGGGAATAATAAGTTGCTACCTACAAACTAGTGCACACAACCACCTCCCGTACTCCATGCAATCAGCTTACCTGACCGTCGGTGTCATCGTCACGGTCATCACAGGTCGCACAGGGTTTCGGAATCCGCTATGGGTGTCATTTACATTTGCAATGTAAATTACGTCGTTCCTTTCTCAGCACCCTTCAAACAATGAAGTTTCTCCCACATTTGTAAATTGAAATGGGACAAAGGCGGGTGAAAGTCAATGCACGGTCCTTTTCCTAGCTTGTATTTATTCATACCGAGGGATTTTTCATGCAAATGCCTGTAAGCGCACATGGGATGCTATAATTAGATTTCACCAAGTGCGTTTGAATCGCAGGGTCATTGACCCGAGAAGACACACATGCAGGCAGGAGTGCACGCTTCCATGTGTGTTCAGATCGCAGGGACACGTTTAGCAACATAGTGAGACATTTTCACGAGCAGCCGTCCTGCGAGAGGCTGGCACAGACAGACAGCCCTTCAAGCAGAGGGTTGTTTATGTGGCCGTGTGCGTGTGGGGGGCTTGGCTTCAGTGCCACCTGTAAAACACACGGCCCCATTCATTAACAAGCAGGGGGTGTCTTCGGAGACAGGCTGGCACAGAGGGGGTGAGATGGCATGAGGCACTCTGTGTATGGTTGTAAATGAGTGTTGTGGCTTCTGTATCACCTGTAAATCACATGTCCACGTTGAGAAATCTGTCAGTTTTGACCTTTGCCCACGCTTGCTCTGCCTTTCCTCGGTTGAACACATGCTTTGGCATGATTACCATGTGCCCTCTTCGGGCTCGGGCACTGTCGGGTGCCCCAGAACAGGTGCCATGCTGCAGGGTGGGCATAAAGTCTTCCGACAGGCTACACCGTGCACCCACAGGAGACTAGGTCATCCTCGGCGCCCTCTTCTCGGGTCAATGTACATCCATGCAGAGGTCAGCTGATGGCGTGGGGCGTCCTCTAGAGAGCAGCCGTGACATCTCCCCCTTTAGGCACCGGTCGGGTGAGAACGCCCCCATCGGGAAGAGAGGAGGCGGCGGCGGCGGCATCTTGAACCCCGTCGATTCGGAAGACACCCCACAGGAACGCTTCGGGCTTCACAACTTTCTTGTTAAAGAGGAGCGCACTCGACTTCCTGCATGTTCCGCGATGCTTCGGCGACCACCATGAACCTTCGGCGGGCAGGGAGGGGCACAGTGGGAGAGAAGGTGGCAGAACTGGTGGAGGGAGAAGTTGAGGGTTAGGTGGGCGAAGGTCCCGTGCAGGGTGTTGTCTCGAGGGATCTCTGGGTAGGGCTGAGATGGGGTTGGCATCTGAAGTGTGATTGGCGGGAGGAGGCAGATCGCATGATTAGGGCCGGTCTCGGCAGAATCGGTGTTGTGAGGGGTCCTCACAAGAGTGCACCGAGCGGGTACAAGAGAAAGGTTAGTGAGGAAAGGCACGAAGAGCGGGAGGGGGGTCGGGAACGGCCACACACGAGGTAAACGGAGGAGGGGGGGGCGGAAAGGCACGAAGAGCGGGAGGGGGTCGGGAACGGCCACACACGAGGTAAACGGAGGAGGGGGGGCGGAAAGGCACGAAGAGCGGGAGGGGGGTCGGGAACGGCCACACACTGACAGCGGGAGGGTGAGGGGCGGGAACAGACACACACACACGGACAAAGCAACAAACTAAAAAACAAAGCACTCACCTGGACATCTTCCGGCAGATCTCTTGCTTCCTGCTCTCCACTCCTCCTCCCGATGACGTGGTGGAGGCTCGGCCGGCTGGGCCAATCCCAGCGCGGCCCTGGCTGGAGGCGGACGGCTGCTTCTTTCGGCTGGCCGGCCTGAGGAGAGGGAGGGAAACGGGCTGCCACGGAGCGGGAGGGAGGGGCTATCGAGCGACTTTTGTGCAATCGTCCCGAGCAGGAAGGCTGATGCAGGTGCCGGCAATGCCGGACCAGATTCGGGGGCGTTCCCGGCTTTCGGCTGACGTCGCGTGACGTAGCCAAAAGGGAAAAATTCTCGGGAACGCCCCCGAATCTGGTCTGGGATTGACAGACAGAGCCCTCTACCAATGGCTAGCCTCCATTTATGGAGCTAGCCAATGGGAGGAGGGGGCGGATACCCGACCCCACATAGAGATATCATTAGATTTTGCTAGCGCATGCGTACTTCGTACGCATTGCGTAGGCAAAACCTAAAAATCTAAGGACAACACACGGGTGTTAAGGAGAGTGGTCGGAACGAGACCGACGCACCGCCCTCTCTGGGGGGGGGGGGGGGGGGGGGGGGCAAGGACGTGCATTACACAAGGGCACATTCTTTTTTGTTGTTGTTGTTAAGCATCGGGACTTTAAGTGATTTGCCCAGAATCGCACGATGCCCAGCTGCGGAGAATCGAACCTATCTCCCCACTTCATCTCTGGCCGTAACCCCACATTTTCTGGCCATTTTCTACAAACTTTTTTTTTCTGGCCAGTGCACTATATCGAAACATTATTCAATTTCAGCAGACTTTGCACTTATGCGGACTTTGCACTTAGCCTCCCATAGTAATCAAAAACGTCATTTGCCGTCTCGGCGCTTTAAAATAAGTGAGATTAAAAACTCACTTCTACACTCTATATCAAAGGCTTCCTGCCACCATAAATGATTCTCAATACATGTCCGACATTAGGAACACAAAGATATTGTGTCTGGCGACCAGAGGGACTTTTTTTTCTTGTTTTTCTGGGTGCAAGGCGAGTGGGGGGGGTCTCTTGTAGTGAATTGTCCCATCAGCTCCCCGCACGGATGCGCATGCCAGGCCCAGGGCAGATCACCCAGGAGCCCCCTCTGCTGCCCCTCGGAGGGCCTGGGAGTGGGTGAATAATTGGCGCAACACAGCCTAATTAGGGCCAATTGGGCACAAGCTCCTCTCTTAGGGTGCGTGTAACGAAGGCACTGTTTAGTCAACACGGGTATTAATAGAAGCCATTAGGCGCCGCGAAGGTGCCTTGGAAGCCGCACTGAGGAACGCCGTGTTCAGGTAGTTGATGGAGCAGTTGGCTTGCAGTGGGGAGGGCCCCGTCTCTTTGCCCTAACCCCGCGAGCTCTTCAGGGATGCAGCCAGGCTGTGAGTGGAAATGAAGGGAGGGCTAGTAAAAAACAAATACAGGTGGAAGGCTATTGGAGGAGCTAGGCGACACTGCGGAATGATTGATAAACATTGTGAGTCAGTGCGGTTTATTTGCTAGCCAATCATTCACCCCACCTGTCTGCCCCTTCAGTGGGAGGTGGCGCTGCATGTTTGTCGGGTGTGAATTTCCGTGTTTACAGGAGCGTGCCTACAGTTCTGTCACAGTAGTGAATGAGCAGTGTGTGTCTGACAGTCTGAAAAGTGCACACTGTATCACTCCGGTGAGAGAAAAGAGACACGCTCCGTGTGCGACAGGTGGCATGGTGTATACAGGCCCTGCAAAGCACGGTGCGTGCGTTCAGGGGTTGGCTGGACCAAGGATTCTATATTACACGGATCTGTGAGAGCTGGAGCTGTGACGTGGGAGCCACGCACAATCCTCATACTTACTACTAAGGAAAACATGCAGCATGCCACTGCGCGGAGCCTGGTCTCCCAGCATGCTCCGCGGCATGCCATTATTTGCACTTCTAGTCAAGTGAGCCCTCGCCTTTGCATTCAATGGCAGATAACTATTCCCCAAGAGTCCTGTCTGTGCCCCCACACTTAAGCACAGCTGTGAGCGCACTACATTTGGTTTGGTCCATAAAAGGTCGCACCGCGTCCCACAATCTCCTCTCTTCTTGATGACTGTACGTCCTAATACCTTTTCTAAAGTCCCAATCGAGCATTAAGATGTTGTAAAACATCGAGAGGCCTCCCCAACCGTCCCACTGCCTGTAACACCCCTCCCATTCTTCCTTAACAGACTGGATGTCCCTACCGCGAGGGTGACCACTGGTCGCCCCCTGCACCGGACAGGAGTACTGCCCCCCCCCCACTGCTCCTGTCCCGGCACAGGAGCTTGAGGTGGAGTCTGTCAGACGCGCTCCACTCCAGCGGGGATCCATCCAGATGTGCACGGCAGTTGTCCACAGCTGCAGGCCGGTGCCCTGCCCCCGTGCCTCCTGGGGGGCGAGGCTCTGATGGGGCTGGGGCGCACTGGCAGAGGAGATATCGCGAGGCGACTTCCTGGGGGCGATGCTGCAGCTGACGATTAGGTGCTCAGGAAAAGCGAAGCCGGAAGGGCACTCCTCTGTTTCGGTTCGTTTCAGATCACAGCCCATGTTTTGATGCTTCTCAGCCTCTCACGTACATTGCCAGTAAGGTGAGCAGAAGCCTGGAAAGATGGACAGGAAGCTCGGTGTGCGAGTGCACCTACTGCTGAGAGCTGCGACAGACTCACCCAGCCATCTAGGTCAGTTTAGACATCGGTAAACGTCGGTAAAATCCGGCTATTCACCAAACTGTTTGGTGAATAGCCGGATATCGCTGAAGTGCCGCTATGTGAGGTCCGTTTTGACTAAAGCTAATACAGGAACCGCCCAACTGCTGCAATTGTTCGCAGTTATCATTGAAGTATTTTTCTGGAGAACGAAAGACAAACCCGATTGTAAAAAACGTTTAACCGCCGAAAATATTTGAAAATATCATGGAAAGTAACGTACGGACTGCAGCAGATTGACAATTGTGGTTTCTTGTCAACTTTATTATATCTATCCTGTTTTGATATGAAGTAGCCAATTATATCTAGCAGATTGTCCAAACTATTCACCAGAAAATGCTATCAATCCAAACGTCAGACTATTATCAGGCACGACGTTTACCGATGTCTAAACTGACCTAGATGGCATATTGATCCTAATCTTCCTCGCATCAATCTAGTTTTTTTGCTTATATTAGTGTGATGGTACAGTCCTGAGGAAGGCACACAAGTGTCGAAACGCATAGACAAAAAACAGGAAACCGTCTAATCTTTTATACTAATGAACTATTTACATGATTGAAAATATGCATATGTTTAAATGCTACAAACCTTTTTATTCTTTATGTATAATTATGTATCAGTTTTAATGAATATCATGTTATTAAATTTGTATTCTTATATGTACATGCAATAGTGTATTTTCATTTTTTTAATATGTTTTGAGTTATCTTTCATGTGCTAGTTGGATCTAAAATTTGCCTGCGGGGCTAAATAAAGCAGCCCTGCACAGACTTCAAGTGGTCCAACATGCAGCCGCTAGGCTGGTCCTTAGACTGCCTAGAAAATCCTCGGCTTCCGCAGCTCTGGATGCCTTGCATTGGCTTCCAGTACATAAGCGCATCCTGTTTAAGGTTCTCACCATCACACATAGAGCCTTCCACCATCAAGGCCCACTGTACTTGCGCAAGTACTTCAGACAATATCATCCGTCACGGGCTCTTAGATCTGCCACTGCAAACTTGCTCCATGTCCCCAGGTTTAAAAGGACGACAAGAGGTGGCAAATCCATAGCCGTGATTGGCGCGCGAGCATGGATTAACTTACCTCCACCCTGCGTCAATCTGTTACAGAGCATAATTTCAGAAAATTATTAAAAACATGGATCTACTCCCAACCAGACTCTAGATGCATGGCACTTCTCTAATTCTCTCTGCAGACATGTATTTTGCCATAACACACTGCTGCCAATTAACTACCAGGAATCTAAGCGCCAAGATACTCCTTGGAGTGGTAGTGCGCTATATAAGTGCCTTTTCACTTCACTCACTTCACATAGCAGCAGCTCAGTTAAAAGCCCACAAGCTTGTGCTGCAAGTACCCAGGCACGCAAGGAACACCAGATTATGTTTGGAACTAGGGCTCTGCAGACCTGAACTGGCCCTCCCGGGGGACCTAATTAAGTATTATATTAGAGTCCTTAAAGCCCCATATAACTCTCTCAAATATAATTTGGTAACAATATTCAGAGAAGAGGACAGCCCCTGGCACATCAGGCTGGGCAAAGTAATAGGGACCCTAAACATCGAATCGAGTTTGTGTCTCTATCAGACATCCCGCATAAGACCTGGTCAGACAGGCCTTAGACGCAAGTGTACAAATGACTTTTCACAAGCTCTTGAATTTCAGTGACTGATTAATGGGCCAATAAGGTGCTGCACAACATCCATGTATAAAGAAAAGTTAGCCCAATACTCCACGTGTTTTGATTGGAACATTGGTGTAACACGACTTAAACAACCAGATTAATGGCAAAAGGGACTTTGCAATACAAAATTAACCATCAGAAATGGGTTTTTTAAGCTGAATGGATGGATGTGGAGGGGGTGGCATGCGTATCAATTTGAGCTTTTTTACTGTAAAGATTTTAAATATTTGAACGGTTATCAATAAATCAATGCTCGCTGTGGGAAGGACCAAAGAACTTACTAAGATTGGAGGAGCCACAGAGAACCTCAAGCCGCTGTGGCCGCACGCAAGGAGCTTGAGGAGTGCCAAATTTAGCCCGCCTGGGCCATGTGCGGAAAACTTACCTGAGGCAGCTGATGCAGCTGTTGAACGCTCAGAGACTCCGGTTGCTCTAATCCTGCAGGTGTGTGTAGAAAACTGGGTTTCTGTTGCAGTTGTCCGCCCACCTTTTGCCCCCTTTTTAGCTACTAGTTGCTAGTTTTCAACTCTGACACTGCACTGAGGCCTACTAACCAGTCCTCAGTACCAGAGGTCTTTCCTTAAAACAAGGCGATGTCTAATTGTAACACAATTGACACAGGACTTTGGCACCCCTGCAAGTCTCCAATAAATGTTCCCAGTTACCTAGGGCCTGGGTACTAGGTACTAAAGACTATAGCATATCTAATGCCACCCTAAGGGATGCACACACAAATTTCACACATACTGCCAGTGCAGGCTGCATGACGTGTGTGCCGTGCCAAAGTCACTGCATTTAATAAAAGTCATCTCTACAGCAGACCTTTGAACATTAAGGCATGGTGCATTATATTTTATGTGAATACATATCTGCATGAGCAGGTATGACCCTTTGATGTCAATTTATATTACTAGCTACTGTACATGAACAGGGAAGCTATCTTAAGGTATGTACTGACCACAGGTCAAAACGAGTTACCCAGATACATAATTGCTTCACTGAAACATATGGTGTTTGTTATTTAACACCTAGTATTAATAAATTCACAATTATTCCAGTGATTAATTTATCAACCACAGGGTCCCTTAGAGATACCACCTGAACCCTAGAAGGCCTCTGGTGTGCGGGCTTACTGGTTTTGTCCAGCCTGCCAACACAAACCAGTTTCTGACCCTCGAGGAGGCGAGAGCCCTGCTCTCAGAGGCCAGAAACAATGCCTGCTCTGGCAGGAGGTGTTTACACCTCCCCAGCAGGAAGGCTAGCAAATCAGCATTTCAAGTCCAGAGGCTTCAATGCTTCTGCCACCTTTGAAATGTGAGCCTGGCTTTCCCCGGATCAGGAGTACGACACCCTGGGCCCTGAGGACCATTTGGCACCAGGACAGGAGGTAAATTAGATAGTCAGGAGGAGTGTTACATTGACAGGCAGGACATACATCTAGGGTGAGCAGCCTGAAGTGAAAACGAAAGAAAGAATTCCACCATCAAGAGTATGGTGGAATTAGGAGCTTTGGTACAGGGTGATGCCGAGTCCCCACAGGAAATGGTCATCTAGGGGATGAAGTGATACCGGGGGTAGGTAGTCCCTGTATTGCCCCTGATTTGAGTATTTAGGTGGCCTCCTGGCCAGATATGTCTTCCTGAAGAAGAAAGAAGGACAAATAAGAGCCCGCAACACGAGAACTGGAGAGCAGCAATTGACTTGGTGCCAACCTTGCCAGCCTGCCTGCTGGTCAGACATGGACCCTACTTGACAAGAAAGCTGTGTTATCTCCCAAAGCTGTGCAGGAGTGGCCCATGTCTGGCCACCAACATCTCCCTTGGAGCAGAGGAGGTCCTTCCTTGCTTGTTTGCATGCACCAAAAAAGACCAACACAGGAGCCTCTACAGAGTGACAGCCCAACAAAGGTGAACTGCACATGAGACCCCCAGGGGGAGTTGCTGAGAACCGACGGTGCCCCTGGGGCACGGAGACCCATTAGAACTGAGCCCCATCTTGGGTTTAGCCGGACTAAGTCTCCCCAGTTCCTACTTGCAGCGTTTTTCTGCAGGGCAGCAGGAACTGCAAGAGAATCTGGACCATTGCAAATCAATGCCTGAAGACATCCCTGCACCCAAGTTCCACAGCCAAGGAGAACGGGGGCCAATGGTGCCCACAGAGTCTTAAGATACTCCATGGCTGAACTCCCCATTGGGTCTGGCCAGGCTGGTTCCTAGTCTCCACTTGCTGACTGTTTTTTCAGCCAAAACCCGCAAGTGCAACCCACAGTGCGACCCTGCTGGAGAAAGCACCACTGCACATGATCCCCACCAGGCTAAGTTCCAGTGGGCCAACAGTAACTCTACGTGCCAGAGATCCTCAAGGACTTAACGTCCCTATGGGTTTGCCCCAACTGACCCCCTACTCCTCCAGCGCCGCCATTAATTGTAGCCTCTCTTGAACCGAACCGTTCCCTATTGATTTAAAATGGGGCACACAATGCTGAAACACACCTCTGCAACTGAATGTCTCAGAGCCGCCCAAGGTGGCCCGTTGGTGCTACCTTGTAGCTTGCCCCATACTTAACTTAAATCCAGAAAACAGTCCTGTAAGTCACTGCTAAGATACAAATGCTAGTGTATTCCTGAATACTGCAAAACTGTGATAGCTCCCCAAATGAAAATGTATTTCTGTATACCTTCAAAACAGTGATATCTCAAAATAAAGTACTTACCAAATTATGAAATTATTGTGTATATTACCTACTGGCGGTCGCCAGTAGGTATATATAGTTAGGATTTTTTCTCTATGGGTTTTTTGAAAATTCTATGTCTAATAACTTTGGTGTTTGTGGACGGAATTGGCTGAAATTTTCAGGAAAATGGCACATTTTGTTTCTGAGCAGCCCCTGAAAATTGGGGGGGGGTTCGTCCAGGGGGGGTCGAGAAAAAAGGGGGGTCCCAAAACGTGTTTTTAACATTGAGTTTTCCATAGGGCGGTTGGCCTCACTTTTAGCCCGAACGGCTGAATGGATTTGCACGAAACTTGGCAAAATTGTAGGGACTGGTAGCCCGATGTGCCTTTTGTAGGTCTCAATATATGTGCTCCAGTGGATTTTGAGAAATTAACGTTTAAAAAAAGATATATATCTGTAACAGCGGACCGGGCAGCGCTCCAGGACGCGTACTTTTCGCGCAACGGAGCTTTGTGAAGCGAAGCTGATTGGTTCTCCGGCGTCTGTCAACATTCCAAACAGTCCGTAGCGGCCGCCATCTTGTCTCTCGGTAGGATCGAGAGACAAGAGGAGGCCAAAGCGAAGGGGCAAATGACCATAAGGGGGAATAGTAGATCCTCGCTGACCCCCTAGGTTTGATGTGGAGGTTTTAAAAGGGCCCCGCGGGGCAAAAAAAAAAAATAATAATAATAATAATAATCGAACGGCTGAATGGATTTGCACGAAACTTGGCAAAATTGTAGGGACTGGTAGCCCGATGTGCCTTTGCTAGGTCTCAATATATGTGCTTCAGTGGATTTTGAGAAATTAACGTTCAAAAAAAGATATATATCTGTAACAGCGCACCGCTTCGCGTACTTTTCGCGTTACGGAGCTTTGCGAAGCGAAGCTGATTGGCTCTCCGGTGTCTGTAAACATTCCAAACAGTACGTAGCGGCCGCCATCTTGTCTCTCGGTAGGATCGAGAGACAAGAGGAGGCCAAAGCGAAGGGGCAAATGACCATAAGGGGGCATAGTAGATCCTCGCTGACCCCCTAGGTTTGATGTGGAGGTTTTAAAAGGGCCCCGCGGGGCAAAAAAATAAATAAATAATAATAAAACGGCTGAATGGATTTGCACGAAACTTGGTAAAATATTAGGGACTGGTAGCCCGATGTGCCTTTGCTAGGTCTCAATATATGTGCTTCAGTGCATTTTGAGAAATTAACGTTCAAAAACAAGATATATATCTGTAACAGCGCTCCGCTTCGCGGAGATAAAATTATATCTGTATTACCTAGCTGTTGCTAACACCAGTTAGCGACGGCTAGTAGGAGATAGCGACCATCTTGGGCCCCACTTTGCATGTGAGTGATATTTATCACTAATGACATGCAAAGTGGGCATGCCAAGATGTTAGCGACTGGAAACAGTCGCTAACATCGCTATCTCCTATTATCAACTTTTGGAAATATTCGAGATAAGCGCGAATATCTCCAAAAAGTAACAGCTGCCCTGAGCAGTTCTTAGCCATGTTATCCAATGGGAGGTGGATAACATGGCTAAGAGCATTAGCTCGGTAATGCATGAATATCGCTGAGTTTTCAGCGATATTAATGCATTGCGGTCGTTTTTTAATCGTATTTGCGATAAACCTTGATAATAGCAAGGTTTATCTGCGATAATTTCTGACGGTAAAAAAATCTTTGCAATGCATCGTTAGGGATAAATATCGCTTAACTTTGGTAATATGCCCCAACGTCTGTTAACGTTCGATTCGAAGGAAATCAGGAAGTGTTGAAAAACATTGTCTGCGCCATCTTGTCTTTTTTCAAATGCCACACTTTTGTCGTGCACGGCAGCCATTTTATATGCCTTGACCAGACCCACTCTGTGCACGCTGTCGATCCTTAGCATGGCTCCCCACCCTCGCAAGCATCTCACCCAGGCAGTGGTCACCCCCGCTCTCTGTCTTATGCATGGGTAATAAACCTCCCCCCATCTGCGCTGCTCTTCCCTGAGAATCACACCCTGTGCCCGCCCGACACCTCCCTTTCGCCCTATTCACTACCGCACCCTCTGACACTCCTTTTCCTCTGTGTCCGATTGTCCAGGCCGGTCCTAGGCGATCAGCTAGCCCTGCAGATGTAGTTTATGGCCACAGCTGTAAAGAATCACCCCTCTTCAAAGGAGTTATAGTAGATCAAGGCCCACACTCGATGAGATCCGTCACAGCAGAAGCGTTGCTATTATCTGAAAACCATCCTGTATTGTGATTGGGGAGGGGACCGAGCGTGAAGCGGAAGATTCCAGGGATGACTCTTTGTACATCAAAGTTTTTACAATTATGTGTCACATTAAAAATATATAGCACTCCGACAAAGTAGTAAGATTATAAAACTTTAATAATTTATAAATATATACAAGAAAACAAAAATAGTAATAACATATAAACATTTTTAGGGAAAAACAACGAAGTAGCGGTCGGCTGTGCGAATAGTCCCAACGCAGCACAACGTCCAGATTTCCGGCGTGGGGCGTCGCGGGGGGTGGGTCATCAGTAGCAAACTGTTGTGCGAATAGTTCCAAGGCAGCAGAACGGGCCGAAATCTAGATGACACGAAAGTGATGTCTAGTAAGTTGCCACCCAGCAAATAACGGCGTGGGGCGTCGCGGGGGGTGGGTCATCAGTAGCAAACTGTTGTGCGAATAGTTCCAAGGCAGCAGAACGATGGCACCAAGGTGATGTCCAGTAAGTTGCCGCACTGGTTTTGGTATCCTACAATGCTGCTCCGAATAACGGCGTGGGGCGCCCCAGGGGAGGCGGCGTGAACGGGCCTCTCCAGGTGGAGTGTCATCTGTTGTAGTGGGGCGCCCCTTTACCGTTTCAGTTGCCATTCCGTCCGTTTTTGGTCCACTGTGTCAAAAGCCGCAATTCAGCTGAGTTGCGCCCACTCTTGCGGTGCAGCGATAGGCGGCTGTCACAGGACTCTCAAAATGGCGGCAGGCTCTTTCCTTTTTGGGCCTGGTCCACTGAAATGGCCCTGGGACACCTTGGAAATCGGACTATTTTCTCCTAGGTCTTGGACCCCATTCTCGAAAGCGTCCCCTCCGCCTTGAGAATTCATCAAAAGTTTTGGGGGCCCCGACTCCTGCAGGCTTCTGGTGGGGAGCGGCTGCCATGATTGCTCGCGGAATGACCACGACGGAGCTACGAGATGGTGGTGCTCTCATGCTGACGCCAGTTTAGTCTGAAACATCCAGAAACAAGGTGGGGCTTTCATCGTTTGGGGGAAAAAAAAAGTTTTCATCCAATGAAAAGTGTTGTTTTTAGGTCATATGATCAAGCCTTCCATCATTAGGAAACCAAAAGTAAAATGAACCAATGAAAAGTTTTATAAACAAGTCACATGACCTGTTATGCGGCATAGGGTATAAAATGCGGAGAAAATACGTTGGTACGTGAGGCGGCGTCAGTAGCGGACCGATGTGCGAATAGGCCGAAGGCAATACAACGCGCCAAGATCCGGATGGCACCGAGGTGGTGTCCAGCAAGTTGCAGCACTGGTGTGGCCATCCTACAATGCTGAAAGTCGGCGTGGGGCGCCCCGTTGGCCTGTGAGTTTGCGTCAGTAGCAGACCGATGTGCGAATAGGCCGAAGGCAGCACAACGCGCCAAGATCCGGATGGCACCGAGGTGGTGTCTAGTAAGTTGCCGCACTGGTGTGGCCATCCAACAATGCTGAAAGTCGGCGTGGGGCGCCCCGTTGGCCTGTGAGATGGCGTCAGTAGCGGACCGATGTGCGAATAGGCCGAAGGCAGCACAACGCGCCAAGATCCGGATGGCACCGAGGTGATGTCTAGCAAGTTGCTGTACTGGTGTGGTCATCCTACAATGCTGAAACTCGGCGTGGGTCGCCCCATTAGCCTGTGAGATGGCGTCAGTAGCGGACCGATGTGCGAATAGGCCGAAGGCAGCACAACGCGCCAAGATCCGGATGTCACCGTGGTGGTTTCATAGTTGAGAGGCACTTCATCTGCAGTGGGGCGCCGAGATCCGGATGGCACCGAGGTGATGTCTAGCAAGTTGCTGTACTGGTGTGGTCATTCTACAATGCTGAAAGTCGGCGTGGGGCGCCCCATTAGCCTGTGAGATGGCGTCAGTAGCGGACTGATGTGCGAATGGGGTCAAAGGCAGCGCAACAATATTTTCTGAAGAGAAGACACCAAAAGGTGCTGACATTCCAAGATCCGGATGGCACCGAGGTGGTGTCTAGCAAGCTATGCAGTTGAGTTGTGTGCGCACTTGCGGCGAATAGGTCGAAGGCAGCATAACAATGTTTTTTGAATAGAAGACACCACAAGGCGTTGAGATTCGGTTACCACCGATGTGATGTCTAGCAAGTTGCCGCACTGGTGTGGCCATCCTACAATACTGCTCCGAATAACGGCGTGGGGTGCCCGAAGGGGGGGGGAGCCGGCGTGAATGGGCCTTCCTAGGTGGAGGCTCGTCTGCTGTAGTGGGGCGCCCCTTTACCGTTTCAGTTGCCATTCAGCTGAGTTTCGGCTGCTCTTGGTGCTACAGCGACAGGCGGCTGCAAGAGGACTCTCAAAATGGCGGCCTGTTCTTTGGATTTGGGCCTGGTCCACTAAAATGGCCCTGGGACACCTTAGAACTCGGACGCTCGATTTATTTTTCCTTTCCTGTACATGCAAAAAAAGGTAAATGCCCGGTACGTTACACGCTTCATCTGCCACGATGAACTCTCCAGAGGAACCGAAAAAAAATATAGTTGTGGTAACTATACCATGCATCGTCATATGGAGAGGTGGCACCAATTAATTATAGTGCTGCATAAAAGAGAGATTTGGAGGAGAACCCCTGACCTGCTAGTACATTCATCAAAGAAGTGGCACTGAGAGCTTCAGAGGCAAGGGAAACGGTCCCAAATATTTAGAAGAACTTTGGAAAGATTAAAATGACATGTTTAGATTGTGGCAAATTAATTTCATGTGGACAGATGAGTGTTACTCTAATAAATACAGCATATGAACATCATCATAGTCGATGGTTGGTAGAGACATTTTGACTATATCCTGGACCTGCCCGTCCTCGCCCAAAATGGCGCCGGAATAAATGGGACTCGTAACTCCTTGTTGTGTACTGGTTGCAGAACCTTGAAATCACGAGATACGTATGCAGTTTTGAAGCACATGGCGGGCGGGGACGAGAATTGATTGACTATTTCGACATCCCTATTGATATTAAGTTCTGATGTGTTATTGATTACTGTACTGTTGAAAGTTCGAATTAACGTCACCCATGGTACTTGCCCGCAAATGTATATCTAGATAATTTTATTGTAACTGGCCCTGTCGTATTTTAATTATAAAATGTACGTCCACCGATTCCGTAACTGTTAGACACCTTAGTTCTTGCAACCTAATGGCCCGCCCGTTACGTTCCTCTACAGTGTAAATGTCTATTCATCATATACGATTACAGTTTGCTCTGTGGCAGGCCCACGTGGTTATAGGCTCGTATTTGTATAATGAAATTTTCACAATAAAGGTTTTTAAAAGAAAACATGGTAGTAGTATATACATTGGTAAAATTTTTAATAATAGTGACTGTTTTAGAATCATTAAAAGGCAAGTGAAATAAAGCAGACCAATTACATGAAGGGTAAAAGGTATAATACGAAGGAACGCAGTAAAGATAAATGGTCAAGGGCTGTTGTGTTTTCTATTCCTGCAACATAAAGTGATCGATAAGAATCTCATATTCAGGCGTATCGGCGACTAAGACAGCAGGTCGACCCTCTTTTGCTCAACGGCTCCGTCATGGGACGAAGAAACGCTCTTTTTCTCGAAAAAAGAATATATTTTACTTGCAGGACAGTTGTAAAATTTCCGGGAAAGTACATTAGCCTGGAACATTATAACATATATTTAAGAAAAAATAATGTTCGGAAGTAATGAAAAGCGTAATTTTTAGGTCATATGACCAAGCCTTTCATCATTACAATAAGAAAAGTAAAATGAACCAATGAAAAGTTTTATTAACAAGTCACATGACTTGTTATGCTTACGTTACGCGCTGCGCGCCCCGGATGACTTCCGGATGCGCTAACGCGGCGCGTCATATGACGCATTACGCGACAACGCAGGTACAGAATATAGTCAAAATGTCTCCACCAACCAGCGGTCGGAACACAACCCCTTTCAGCAGGCTAAATAGTTCTGTTAAATGACAACAGAAGGGACAGGCAACAAGAACCATCAGTCAAAGAGGGGAGGGCTAGTTCTTCTCTACCGGGTTACATTGGGGCGCTACCGGAACTGATCGAATTGGTAGTCTACAGTGTTTCTGGATGTTTCAGACTGAAGCTGGGGTTAGCATGAGAGCAGCACCATTTCGTAGCTCCGTCGTGGTCATTCCGCAACCAATCATGGCAGCCGTTCTTTATCGTTATTTTGGGCGGGGTGGGTGGCGGAGCCGAGCTGTTTTGCAGCCATCATTGTGTGGAGTTCAGTTCATCTCACTAGTTTTGTATTTGTCATGAGGGGTTGTTCCTAATGTTTCTATTTTAGCGAGGTCAAAAAGAGATCCCATTAGTGGCCTACTGATTTTGCTCGATTCCTTTTCTTTTTTTTTACACGATTTTTCGTTATCTGCAAAGACTAAACAGAGTATTGCGACTCTGTGTTTGTTTGTAAATAGAGAATGAACCAAAGAGAACTAATTCTAAAACAGTAAATACTTGGATAACAATCAATCAAATGGAGAGAGAAGCAGGCACGACGGATTACAACGGGGGCAAAGGCCTGCGTTAACTACCTTTCACTATCTGCAAAGAGAGAGTACTCCTAATAGAAATGAGGGGGGGGGGCACCATTCAAAGCAGATCAGTGTGCATAAACACGAAAATGTTTTCACTTACCACGTACTTGACATTCGACAGCTTATGATATTTGCTATTAAAAAACCATTGAAATTCACTGAAAAAACCATAGGTTATAGACCATATATAGTTAGGAATTAGCATTTACAAAACCTTGAAAATTCACTGAAAAAACCATAGGTTATAGACCATATATAGTTAGGAATTAGCATTTAAAAAACCTTATTTTACTCACACAAAACCATTGAAATTCCATATATAGTTAGTTGCACTAACTATATATCGCGCACCCGCAATCCACTGCTGATCATGTCACATATTACATCATTCATGACATGGTCAGTGACATCACTGATGACATCACTGATGACATCTCAAATGACATCACTGATGACATCTCATTTGACATCATTCTTGTGCTAATACGATAAACCTCTTCAGACTCTAATATAACCTTAGATACACTCTGTGTATACAGACACTCACACACTGCCACTCATCCATGGAGTTACTCACACACCCAGTCAGTCATGCAAAGAAACAATCTCACCTCCATTTCTTCAACTATACAGTTAAACACACCTTAATTATTGAAACATATACTAACACATATTTACTCTCTTATACAATCCCTGATACAAGTTCACAATGATCGATACAACCACTCACTCATTCAGTGGCTCTCATGCACAGTTATTTATATATGCCAACTCTCACATGTACTGTGTTTTACATATGTACTTACTATGACATGTAGCATTGAGATATCCATTCACTCATCAATACACTCATGCACACAGTCAACCGCCCATGTAGCTGTTTCCACATGCAATCTTGAACTCATACACCTAGTGAATAAACTGCTCACACATCTATGCACAGAGTCACACACCTTCCAGCCACCCCCACACAAACTCAATCTCCCATAGAAATACTTGGGCAACCAATTAATAACACATATAGCCTCTCGTATAGCTAATGATCAACACATGCAGCAGTTTACAGAACAACAGACATAATGATGCACAAATTAAGACAGTTTAGTCACTAACCCATGCATTCAGTGAGACACATTTAATCACTCACTCATACAGTCAGTCACGCACCTACTAAATCCTTCATCCAGACACTTATACATCCACTCATTCTTCAATATGTAAGACATATTTTAACTTTACAGAAACATACAGTCACTGGATGTTGTCATCAGTGATGTCATCAGTGATGTCATTTGAGATGTCATCAGTGATGTCATCAGTGATGTCACTGACCATGTCATGAATGATGTAATATGTGACATGATCAGCAGTGGATTGCGGGTGCGCGATATATAGTTAGTGCAACTAACTATATATGGAATTTCAATGGTTTTGTGTGAGTAAAATAAGGTTTTTTAAATGCTAATTCCTAACTATATATGGTCTATAACCTATGGTTTTTTCAGTGAATTTTCAAGGTTTTGTAAATGCTAATTCCTAACTATATATGGTCTATAACCTATGTTTTTTTCAGTGAATATATATATATATATATATTTGATGCAATGACGGTAAAACCTGGAGCGCTCAGCAGCGGGAGCATGCGAGGGATCAACCGCAGATCCAGACCTTTTTTAATACAAAAATAATTCGCAGCACTCAGGAATCATAGATGACTGATTTATTTTAGTAAACTCCCACAATCAGTCTGTCACACCGACGCGTTTCAGGCATGCGCCCTTTCTCACGGTGGGTGGAACTACTTTTGCCTCTGTTTTTAAAGGGCTATGCAATTACAATATATATCCCATGGAATTCTGGGATACGTAGTTTTAAAAACATATATCTTTACAGTGACACCTTACGTGACAGAAAATGAATTATTATTCAACATAATTCAGACACAGAATTGCAAGTGTACTGCTATTTCACTATGTTGCATTTCAAACAAAAATTTTAGGTATAGTACCTTATGCATTTTCTGAAGTGTAATTATAAAGCAGAGACTTGCAAGCATTTAGCCTTTGTCACTTACACTTGACATTTCAATAATCATACCAGTTATTGATTTTTGCTTTCTTAGGTATAGTACCAATATATTTGTAACTTATGTGTATATTTTAGATCGAATTCAACATAAACCCCAACAGTGCTTTGTGTATATATCCATTATCATTGTTATCACTTAAGACACAGAGAAAAACATAGTATGCTAATTTCCGTTCTCAGTTTATAGGTGTACAAAAAGTTCTTAATGCAGGTTCATCCCTTTCGGGGTCTTGGTTTTCATACGAATAATGTACCTTGACTCTAACTGACGTAGTTTTAGTTTACGGTCACCCAGTCTCTCATTAGCTTCTATGTTGTCAATTCCAAAAAAGCACATCTTTCTCCAGTCTACTCCTTGGCAGTCAAGCATGTGCTTTGCCGTGGCGTATGTCAGGTCTCTGTTTTTCACCGCTCTTATGTGCTCAAGCATCCTTTTCTTTAGGGTACAAATTGTGCTCCCTATTTACATGTGTCCGCAGTCACATTGAATTGCATATACAACATATTGCGTAGTGCAAGTTATTTTTGTCTTTAGCTCCACAAGTCGTCCTTCCGGGTCTCTGAAGGATTTGACATTTTTGCCAATTTTGCAGGCTTTGCATCATCCACATTTGTTAAATCCATTTTGTTGTCTTTCCAGCCAGTTGTTGGTTTTGTTACTTGAGCTTACAAAATGGCTTCTCACACGCATATCTTTCAAAGAGGGTACTCTCCTGAATGTTAATTGGGGTTCCTTTCCTAATATTTTCTTTAAATCTGCATCCTGATGTAGTAGCGGCCAGTATTTTTGTATACAACCTCGTATTTTATGTGCCTCCTTACTGTAGTTCAATATTAGCCTTGGTATTTCAGTTTTGTTCGTATTGATGGCTTGAGGTTTCTGTATTAGAATTTCCGACCTTGTTTTTTGCTTGATTTTTTCCATATTTCTCTGCAAGATTCCTTTTCTGTACCCCCTGTATCCAATCTGGATGCACATTTGGTGATCTGAGAGTTGACTTCCTCTTCCTTGGAGCAGTTTCTCTTCATCCTAACAAATTCTCCAAAGGGAATGTTGTTTATTACAGATTTTGGGTGAAAGCTATTGGCATGCAAGATGCTGTTTGTTGCCGTGCTTTTTCTGAAGAGTGTCGTGTTGATCTGGTTGTTCTCAATATAAACTGTGATATCCAAGTAGTCAATCCTACTTTTACTCGTATTACAAGTGAAGGATAACCCTACATCATTATTGTTCAATTTGTTGAAGAATTTCTTGAAATCTGCTTTTGTTCCATTCCATATCAGGAAGAGGTCGTCGATGTACCTCGCCCAAAGCATTATTTTTTCCAACTCTACTTGGTTCTCTGGTCCCCACGCTATCTCCTTCTCCCACCAACCCATGGTGAGGTTTGCATAGTTTGGGGAGAAGGAGACGCCCATTGCACATCCACATAGTTGTTGATAGATGTCGTGATTGAAAAGGAAGATGTTATTGTTCAAACATGTATTGATCAGGGTTAGTAACATGGCAGAATGTTCTAATTGCGAGATATTCCTCTGTTTCAAGAAGTAGGTACAGGCATTTAGTCCTATTGTGTGTTGAATCGATGTGTATAATGACACAACATCTATTGTCACTAATAGGAAGTCTGGGTTCCAGAGGCCTCAAGTTATGTCTGATAGGATGCGCAAAAAATCCCCAGTGTCCTGGACACATGAAGGTAGATTCCTTACCATCGGAGCTAAATACTGATCCACATAACGAGAGACATTTTCATAGATTGAATCACATGAGGATACTATCGGCCTACCCGGCGGGTCAATCAGAGTCTTGTGCACCTTTGGCAAAAAGTATATTGTCGGTATGGTTGGATTTTCTTTCCAAAGATATTTTCTTTCCTCTTTATCCAGCAACTTTTGATCATGCCATTCATCCAACATATTTCTCAGTTCTTTCTGCATAATATTGATTGGATTGGATGTCAGCTTTTTATACTTGGTCTCATCCTCAAGTTGACGGTGCGCCTCCTTTATATAGTCTTGGGTGTTTTAGATAACGATGTTTCCACCCTTATCTGCCGGTTTAATTATTATCCCCGGATTTTTCACAAGTGATTGTATGGCTTCATGTTCCTTTTTTGTGACATGTTCTATTTTTTTTTATTGTTGTCATTACGTTGTTTTTCTAGATTCTCAAGTTCAGTCATCACAGCTTCTGAGAACAGATCAATTCTATTTCCTGGATATAGTTGTGGGCAATATGTTGATTTTGATTGCAAAATATTGGCTTGATGCCTCTGGGTGTTCAGTCCCATTTCTTGTAACATTGTCATTTCTGATATCTGATCATCCTCATATTCGTTAGCAAGATCGTATAGTACTTTCAGGTGTGGTATGAGCTCAATAGTTAATTCTGAATCTACTTCATTTGTTACATTGGTTGATTCTCCTTCTTCCTCAATATGTCGTGCATTCTTCTCTTCTTTATTTGCATAGACCTTCGCCAGTTTTATTTTGCGGACAAACTTGTATATGTCAATTCTGGTGTCCGTGTAGTTGAAATGCTTTTGTGGACAGAAACTCAATCCTTTATTTAAAACTTGTTTTTCCAAATGTGTAAGTGTGTGTTCTGATAAGTTTATTATTACATTTTCATCTGTTATTCGTTTTGTTTCCTGTTTCTCAGAGGGTATTGTCTCTTTTCGACTGCTGCCGTTGTTTTTTGACCTCCTAGTTTTTCGGCGGCTTTTGAAGACTTTGTAGTACCTCTTCCAAACCCGCTGCCTCTGCCTCTTCCCCTCGCTTGGCTCTGTGTTCTTGACAGATTTTGGTCGAGGTTCACTAGGCGCATTTCCTCTAAAAAAGACAAATTTTTTGTTGTTTGAACCCTGTGGGTGTGGTGTTTTCACTGATACTGACATCAGATTCGCTGCCAGATCCACTGATAGATATTTGTGATTTTTTTGTTACATTTAATTTCAGGGTATCATAACGTTTTGCAAAGGTCAGGATACGTCCATATTTGTAATCCGCTTCATCTCTTTGAAACTTCCTATGAATTCTTTGTTGGATTTCATCCTCATATTTTTCGAGGCGGTCCTCCATCGCCTTTCGCATTTTTTCTGATTCCTTTTTGTCTTTTCCAGAGATTTTGTGCTCCAGCTCTTTGATTGTATCGTGTACTTCCTCCAAGTCTTTGTCAGCGAATTTTATCAGAATGCGCATCATATTTTTGCTGCACTGCATGTTATTTTCACCCCATTCTAAGAACATTTCAGTTTAATAATGCTTTGGGCGAGGTACATCGACGACCTCTTCCTGATATGGAATGGAACAAAAGCAGATTTCAAGAAATTCTTCAACAAATTGAACAATAATGATGTAGGGTTATCCTTCACTTGTAATACGAGTAAAAGTAGGATTGACTACTTGGATATCACAGTTTATATTGAGAACAACCAGATCAACACGACACTCTTCAGAAAAAGCACGGCAACAAACAGCATCTTGCATGCCGATAGCTTTCACCCAAAATCTGTAATAAACAACATTCCCTTTGGAGAATTTGTTAGGATGAAGAGAAACTGCTCCAAGGAAGAGGAAGCCAACTCTCAGATCACCAAATGTGCATCCAGATTGGATACAGGGGGTACAGAAAAGGAATCTTGCAGAGAAATATGGAAAAAATCAAGCAAAAAACAAGGTCGGAAATTCTAATACAGAAACCTCAAGCCATCAATACGAACAAAACTGAAATACCAAGGCAAATATTGAACTACAGTAAGGAGGCACATAAAATACGAGGTTGTATACAAAAATACTGGCCGCTACTACATCAGGATGCAGATTTAAAGAAAATATTAGGAAAGGAACCCCAATTAACATTCAGGAGAGTACCCTCTTTGAAAGATATGCTTGTGAGAAGCCATTTTTTGTAAGCCCAAGTAACAAATCAATAACTGGCTGGAAAGACAACAAAATGGATTTAACAAATGCGGACGATGCAAAGCCTGCAAAATTGGCAAAAATGTCAAATCCTTCAGAGACCCGGAAGGACGACTTGTGGAGGTAAAGACAAAAATAACTTGCACTACGCAATATGTTGTATATGCAATTCAATGTGACTGCGGACACATGTACATAGGGAGCACAATTTGTACCCTAAAGAAAAGGATGCTTGAGCACATAAGAGCGGTGAAAAACAGAGACCTGACATACGCCACGGCAAAGCACATGCTTGACTGCCAAGGAGGAGACTGGAGAAAGATGTGCTTTTTTGGAATTGACAACATAGAAGCTAATGAGAGACTGGGCGACCGTAAACTAAAACTACGTCAGTTAGAGTCAAGGTACATTATTCGTATGAAAACCAAGACCCCGAAAGGGATGAACCTGGATGAAGAACTTTTTGTACACCTATAAACTGAGAACGGAAATTAGCATACTATGTTTTTCTCTGTGTCTTAAGTGATAACAATGATAATGGACATATACACAAAGCACTGTTTGGGTTTATGTTGAATTCGATCTAAAATATACACATAAGTTACAAATATATTGGTACTATACCTAAGAAAGCAAAAATCAATAACTGGTATGATTATTGAAATGTCAAGTGTAAGTGACAAAGGCTAAATGCTTGCAAGTCTCTGCTTTGTAATTACACTTCAGAAAATGCATAAGGTACTATACCTAAATTTTTTGTTTGAAATGCAACATAGTGAAATAGCAGTACACTTGCAATTCTGTGTCTGAATTATGTTGAATAATAATTCGTTTTCTGTCACGTAAGGTGTCACTGTAAAGATATATGTTTTTAAAACTACGTATCCCAGAATTCCATGGGATATATATTGTAATTGCATAGCCCTTTAAAAACAGAGGCAAAAGTAGTGCCACCCACCGTGAGAAAGGGCGCATGCCCGAAACGCGTTGGTGTGACAGACTGATTGTGGGAGTTTGCTAACATAAATCAGTCATCTATGATTCCTGAGTGCTGCGAATTATTTTTGTATTTAAAAAAAAAAAAAAAATATATATATATATATATATATATATATATATATATATATATATATATATATATATATATATATACGAAATTCACTGAAAAAAACATAGGTTTTGCACATGTTATAGTTAGGAAATAGCATTTACAAAAACCTATGAAATTCACTGAAAAAACCATAGGTTTGACACCAGTTATAGTTAGCTGGAAATTTTACTCGCATAAAACCAATGAAATTTCCACGTTATAGTTAGTTGGACTCACTATAACTTGCGCGTGCAATGCACTGCTGATGACGTCACATATTACATCACTCATGACATGGTCAGTGATGACACTATCCAGTGAATGTGTGTCTTTTTAAAAAATAAATATGTGTTATATATGTATATGTAAAAGTTGATGGAAGAATAAATGTTTAAATAAGTGATTACTTGGATGTTTTTCTTAAAACAAATTGATTGGTTAACTGGTTTATTAAGTGTATCTTAGTGAATACATATATTAGAGAGTAATGTTTAAATATTTAAATATATGTATTAGTGTTTCACTTTGTGTATAAGTGGTTGCATGGGTTGGTGAGTAGCTACATGTGTATGTATATGGGTTATTAGATGTTTTTGTTAGTATCAGTATGAGTGTTTGTATGGTTTGGTGGGGGTATTACTTAACACATAGATGCATGAATGACTGACTCTCTCTTTGTATGTGTTTTGAAGACAGCATATGTGCAGGACCGTATGGGTGGAAGAGTGTGTATATGTGTGTGTTAGTGAGTGAATGACTGTCTCACTAGTGTCTTTATCAGTAACTACATCTGTTTTAATCTAATATATGTGAATATTGATCTATATAAGTGAGTATATGTGAGAGAAAGAGATTGTAAGAGTTCCTGTTTAGATAAGTATGTGTTTCTATAAGTGATTGTTTAAGAGAGTAAGTATGTGTAAGTTTCCATAGAAGTAAGGTGGTTGTGTGTGTATAGCTGTATATGCAAATAAATGGGTGTTCAATAGTTTATTTGCATGTGTGAATATGTGTGAGAGTATCTTTTGGATGACTGTCGGTGTGTAACAGGATGTATAGGTGTATCACTACATATCATGAGTGAGTATATGTACGAGTGACTATATAGAACTGTTGATCAATGAGTGGATGGGTATATAGATGGTGGAATTATTGAATTGGTTGTTGTAACTGGTATGGGTATCTCCTTTTTTTTAAAAAATTTTAGTTTCTATTTTTGAATATGTGTTTCAAGGGTTACATTACAGTGAAAAGAGGTCTGTCACTCTGTCACAAGGATGGTGTCATCAGTGATGTCATGACTGATGTCACTGACCATGTCATGAGTGATGTAATATGTGACTTCATCAGCAGTGCATTGCACGCGCAAGTTATAGTGAGTCCAACTAACTATAACGTGGAAATTTCATTGGTTTTAGGCGAGTAAAATTTCCAGCTAACTATAACTGGTGTCAAACCTATGGTTTTTTCAGTGAATTTCATAGGTTTTGTAAATGCTATTTCCTAACTATAACGTGTGTAAAACCTATGGTTTTTTAATTGAATATATATATATATATATATATATATATATATATATATATATATATATATATATATATATATATATATATATATATAAAATTTCTATGGCAAAATGAAACCCCTCATTTTGTTCCTTTTCAAATTAAATGTATTAAGTGTTACCACTTTATTCCAATCAAGATGACTTCAGGTGTGCCATACTTTTGTCATAAGACAGACTGTTAGCGTTCTAGTTGTTCTTTAGAACACTCTGGGACATTCTGTCATTGGGCTATAGTTGGGCTACATCTGGCTGATATTTGGGCTACATTTGTTTTTTTTTGTCTCTGGTGGCCATCGTTGGGCTACATTGGGCTACATTTGGGCTCTAACATATATATAGCCCAATATATATTTTTTCAAAGTTAATTTTCTCAGCAACTACTGAACAGATTTACACCATTCAAAGAAAAGCGTAATCTGCGAGCCGGACTCTACCTTTCTACCAAATTTCTTATAAATCCATTTAGCCGTTCGAGCTGTAGCCGTGTCTAAACGTCCTATGGAAAATAACATGGGGAAAACACATTTTGGGACCCCCCTTTTATCTCAGCCCCCACTTGACGAATCCCCCCCAAACTTTCAGGGAAGGAGCGGAGCAGGCCATCTTCTTTGAGAAATTCGCAAAGATTCGTCCACCGGCGCCAAAGTTATTCTCAAAAGAATGTTGCGGATTTCCTATGGAAACTAGGTCCTAACTATAACTACCTACTGGCGACCGCCTGTAGGAGATATATATATATATCAAAGAGTTTCCCCTGGGTGGGATGCGCTTACAGGTAGGAATTAATGCCAACGCAAGGGCGCGAGCCGCGAACAAAGTCCTTTTCCTGCCAGACGCGTTTCGGGCCAACGACCTCTTCAGTGGCAGACCATGTGACATGACAGCAAGCACCAGTAAATACCCACAGTAATTATACGCAGGTGTAGCACCTGAAGCAATGCTTTCTGGGACTGGTGGTTTAGTAGAACCCAAGTGGGTCGCCGCCGCCATTCACATGCAAAAAAGTATTAAAAGGATTGCCAATGTCCCCGCAAGCACCCCGCAAGTAAAAGGTACTTCCCGTACCACAGTAAGCTGCCCAAATGAGGTAGCTGTGGACCCGCAGTTTTTCCGCGGTAGTACAAACCCGCGACCGGGCTGGCCGCTAACAAATGGAAGAAAGAGTTGCCCCTGGGTGGGATGCACTTACAGGTAGGAATTAATGCCAACGCAAGGGCGCGAGCCGCGAACAAAGTCCTTTTCCTGCCAGACGCGTTTCGGGCCAACGCTCTCTTCAGTGGCAGACCATGTGACATGATGGCAAGTGGCAAGCACCAGTAAATACCCACAGTAATTATACGCAGGTGTAGCACCTGAAGCAATGCTTTCTGGGACTGGTGGTTTAGTAGAACCCAAGTGGGTCGCCGCCGCCATTCACATGCAAAAAAGTATTAAAAGGATTGCCAATGTCCCCGCAAGCACCCCGCAAGTAAAAGGCACCTCCCGTACCACAGTAAGCTGCCCAAATGAGGTAGCTGTGGACCCGCAGTTTTTTCGCGGTAGTGCAAACCCGCGACCGGGCTGGCCGCTAACAAATGGAAGAAAGAGTTGCCCCTGGGTGGGATGAAACCACCAGTCCCAGAAAGCATTGCTTCAGGTGCTACACCTGCGTATAATTTCTGTGGGTATTTACTGTTGCTGGCCTTCATGTCACATGGTCTGCCACTGAAGAGGGCGTTGGCCCGAAACGCGTCTGGCAGGAAAAGGACTTTGTTCACGGCTCACACCCTTGCATTGGCATTAATTCCTACCTGTAAGTGCATCCCACCCAGGGGCAACTCTTTCTTCCATTTGTTAGCGGCCGGCCCGGTCGCAGGTTTGCAATACCGTGGAAAAACTGCGGGTCCACAGCTACCTTATTTGGGCAGCTTACTGTGGTACGGGAGGTGCCTTTTACTTGGGGGGTGCTTGCGGGGACATTGGCAATCCTTTTAAGACTTTTTTGCATGTGAATGGAGGCGGCGACCCACTTGGGTTCTACTAAACCACCAGTCCCAGAAAGCATTGCTTCAGGTGCTACACCTGCGTATAATTACTGTGGGTATTTACTGGTGCTTGCCGTCATGTCACATGGTCTGCCACTGAAGAGGGCGTTGGCCCGAAACGCATCTGGCAGGAAAAGGACTTTGGTGCATCCCACCCAGGGGATATATCTATATCTATATCTATCTATCTATATCTATATCTATATCTATATCTATATACACACATATGTGTCACACAAATGCCCAAAAGCTATTTCCGAGGGCACACGCAGCTTGCCTGCCATCCGGCCTTCACATTTGCGGCTTGCTCCTTTGTTCTAGGAAATTTGGGTCCCGACGCGTTTCATGGCATTAAGCCTCTTACTCATGGGCTCTGTTTGAAAAGATGCAAGACGGGCTTTCTCAATCGTGATTCCGGCTTTTTGATGATTTGTCATTTGCCCCCAAGCATCCTGGGATTTGTAGTTCGTTTGGAAAGCAATTATTTGCCCTGAGTGGGTGTCTTGCCAACTTTATGCATAAAACTTATTTACACTCCTTATAGTAAGGTCCAAGAATTTGGGGAGCAATTATTTCACCTTTGGTTCACTGCACTGCTAAATGCTCAAAGTAGTTTCAAACTGCAGCCTCTCATAGCGGTTGCCGAACCGCGATGAGGAGCACCGTCTCTCCACTACAGAGAAACTGTGAATCGGAACCTTCCGACTCGTGAACACAGTGCAGCAAGCCAGTGAAAATAAGGTTTGCCCCCATATGCTTGGACCTTACTTAAAGGATTTAACAGTGTAAGAATCGGACAGATGACACCCTCACTGAGGGATAACTAACATTCGCTACGGACTACATGTCCCAATGTGCTTTTGGTGCATATTAATGAGCAACCTAACAAGGAGGTGGTGCACCAATAAATATAGCCAGAGGGCGCAAGCGCAAGCGAAAAGGTGTTGCCTGTTTAAACAAGTGCCCATGAAGAAGAGGATTTTCCACCTCGAAACGCGTCAGCCACGATGATGCATGGCATTGGGACAAATCAGTGGGAAACGAAGGCCGGAGGTCGGCAAGCTGTGTGTGCCCTTGAAACAGCTTTCGAGCACTTTGTTGGAATATATATATATATACATATACTGTCTGTGTGGTTGCACTATGGGGTTGACTGAACAAAAATAAAAAAGGAATAAATACATACCGATGCCTGTGGTGCTGTGTGTCCTCGTCGGAGAAGAGTAACGCAGAAACATATACATACATATATACACATACATATATATAATCCTTAGAAAAGGCTCCTGCCGAGATACTAGGACCCTAGAGGGGTGGCGTACACTCCGGCGGAGCGTGCCGGTAATCACAAATTGTACAAGCTGCAAGGCGAAACGCGTTGTGTGGAATAAACCTGTATTCCATTGAATCGTGTTGTTGGACTCATTTCCTGAGAGCGTACTAACGATGTTTGGGAAAGGACTTTGACATACATATATATATGTATATATGACGCGCTGGACCAATACAGACGTAATTATAGTGAAATCAACTAAATAAAGCCACTCCCTTGAGCAATAGCAATAGTAAAAAGACTCTAATTACACCAGAACTGCCCCTTTTATTTTGCCATAAAATCAAATTACAATTAATGTTTATAATCGTCACGACAATTATGTTTCGCAGTTGAAAAATCCCTATAGAAATATTATGCATACAAATATACTATATACAAATTCATGCTCTCAGACATTGCGGGATAAGAATTTAGTGCTTTATATTGGCTGCTGCTAATACAGCTAAAAGATGCCTTAAAATCCAACGCATAGTCTAATCCCCTCAATGAAATGTACAACAGTCGTGTATAAAGATGGGGGAGTCCATGATATTAATATTGCCATTCTACTCAATACAAACCTAAAGTGCACGTGCAAAAAAAAATGCCAGAGCTACCTTATGTGCAAAAAATGCAGTTTTAAAAAAGTTTCAAAATGTATATGTATATACACATCAGGCTGGGTCAGCAGCTATACTCATTTCCGCTTGAATAGAAAAATAAAGTGCTAGTCCAAGATTATACAACATTGAGTACATACTCGGCATAAAATTCAGTTCAAATTTGATAAACTATCTTTAGATGATAAAAAATAGTAGTTACACAATGTTACTCAAAGATAAAAAATGAAAAAAACAGAAAAATATCAGTCAATGATTAGATCAGGTTAAAACAGCAGGCATCTACATAGCCCCAGATCAGTATGGTGAGGGACACAAGATATTCTAAGTATACTAGTAAATGTCATACTGTGATCAAGTATTCATATTACATGAGGAATATCCACTTGGACTAAGGTCACACATTGGGTACCAGATGCCTATTGAGGGGTATCATGTCCAACCAATCCCATATCAACCGATTATATATTAATATTTTCTAAAAATATTTAATAAATACCTTAAAAATATTGTAAAATGTTAACAAATCCATGGAACAATTGTTGAAATAAGATGTATAGTTTGGAGATTAAATTTTTTTTTAAAACAGATTTTATTGTCTGAACACAGATGTTATGCAAAGCTCCGCCATCCAGAGTCTACTGCCATCATCAATATATCAGTAATAGCTTCAGCAATTTTAGAAACGAAAAGGAAAATAGAAAGGAAGAAAAGAAGAAAAAACACAACCACCCAAACCCCCCCCAAAAAGTCCCACCCCCCCTTGCGCCACTGCTTGTCTCACTAACAACATAGTGTCCATACACAGAGTTTGCCAGGTCTACCAAAGCACCAACCATGGTATCCCGTAGTCCAGCATATCAGAGAGTCGGGAGGATGGCTTCTTCGGGCGGCGGGTCCAGATCCAGGCCCCTATAGTCTGCCCATCTCTACCAGATTTTGCAGTGCTTTCGAGGACATCCCCTGGCTAGAAATATGGGCTGTTCCAATCCCATACAGAAGTCCATCCCGTTCCTCTAGGCGGCTAGGGATGGGGCCTGGGGCGCCTTCCATTCTTTGGCTATATCACGCTTCGCCAATGTAAAGCCTAGTAACAGGAAGTGGCAATGGCGCTGGTACCTGTTGCCCCATACCCCAGCCATAACATGCAATAGAGCTAACTTAGGGTCCCTCTGGAGCTCCCAGGCCAGAACCTCATCCAGGCATCTATGCACCCCATCCCAGAATCTCCACAGCGCTGAGCACTCCCATATCGTGAAGACATAAATTCGGGACCCCCTCTAATCTTAATTTATGACCAGGGAAAAGAGAGGACAACATCTATCATAACACAATAAAGTTCCCCCATGGCCTTAATATACTTTTGCATAGGACATAGCTCATATACTTAATTAATGAACCTTCAGATTAACACAGGTACACACATGATTTTCATATATTTTTTGATATTTTATTCATTTTTTTGTGTAGTATATCAAAAAGAACTTTTTTTCTTTATATTTTTTTTTCTCTTTTACCCTATGTATTCCACACTTGATCAATAATACATATGTACATATAAACATTTAGATTAAATACATAGTTTCTTTGTCTTTATAATTCAGTATCTACATAAAAACACTTTCTATAATGAAAAAACGAGCACCCTGTCAGATACACACTTCTCAACATTCATACCTGCTCATTCATACAAATATACACACTTCCATTTACACCCTGAACAATTTCTGTGGTTTGAGATAACACTGATGTTAGTCGTGAATCTCCACGCCAGGTCGACGCGCGTTTCGGTGGACTCGTACCACCTTCCTCAGGACCAACAAAGGAAGAGCTTACTCTTCCGCGTGTGTACGCAGGGTACCTGCAATTATAAATATAGTACTCCCATATCGTGTGCAGCAGTGTACCTACTTCCGATCCGCATCGGAGACATTCGGAGGACGCCACCATGCCCGCCCTCCACAAACGCTGTCGGGTAAAATATGTACGGTGTAAGTAGCGGAATTGAATCAGACGCAGGCGAGTGGAGATTGACGCCCCCCTGGGACTCTCTAGGGCCTCTACCCAGTTCTCCTCATCCATGTCTCCACGTCCTGTTCCCAGGCAGCCTTAAGTCTAAGCAGGTCAGAGGAGCAATGACGCACAAGTGTGATAGCTTCTTATCGGGCAATTCCCCCATAAAGAGTTTGGCTTCCAGAGGGATGAACTCGGGGAGCCGCTCCAGACCCACCAGATAGGGTGTCCGAGCATGGCGAAACTGGAGATATTTGAAGAACTGGGTGCGGAGCATCCCGAATTCCTCCTGTAAATTTTCAAAAGATTTGAGTGCGCACCCTGACATAACGTCGCCAAGGGTAGAGATGCCTATCGCGTCCCATCCCCGAAAGCCCATCAACGCGTCCATCTGGGGCAGTAGACCGTTGCGCCAGAGGGGGGTTTCCTGGATGAGCACATTCCACCAACCTATTCTACGCAGCGCTTGCCTCCACACACTAAAGACTACCTGCGTGACCGAGGGAAGGGGTCTCTGAAGCGGCGCCGAATACAGCAGCGTATGCAAGGGTGCCGAGCCCATCAAGAACCTCTCAACAGCCTAGGCCGGATCACCCCTATCGCCATACCACCAGTCATTCAACACCAGTAGGTGCACCGCTTGATGGTACGAAAGCACATCCGACGTGGCTAGCCCCCCGTGTATGTCGATAAAAAGCACGTCCGCAATGCCACCAGCGCAATGCCCCCCTCCCACAGAAACCCACTCAACGCCGAATTAAGTTGCCGGAACCAGCGGGGCGAGATCGCATGCGGGTGATTCTGTAATTGGTACACCAGGCGTGGGAGCGCCACCATCTTAAAAATAGCAGACCTGCCGAGTATAGACAGCGGCATCCTAGTCCATACCTTCATGTCTTCGCGTGTGCGATCCCATACCGGGTTAAGGTTGCGATCACGGGAGACAGCCGCTTCCTCAGATAAAAAGACTCCTAAATATTTCACCCCGTCCGTTGCCAACTGAAGGCCCGAAGCCCATTCTCCTACGTTCTGTCGACCGCCTAGCATCCAAAGCGTGATTTGCCTGGGTTCATATAGAGGCCAGAGGTTTCACCAAAAATGTGTAGGATGCGCAGCAGCCGCGGCACGGAGCGGTCCAGGTCAGTAAGAAAAAATAAAAACATCATCCGAGTACAACGCATTTTTATCAGTGAGGCCTGCCGACCACCGAAACCCCTTAAGTTGGGCGTCTATGCGCACCCACGCAGCAAGAGGCTCCATAGCGAGCGCAAATAAATACGGGGAGAGGAGACAGCCCTGCCGTGTCCCACGTTGGACTGGGAACGAGCGAGAGACTAAACCCCCAACGCGCACCGAGGCCGTGAGGTCCGTATACAGCAACTGGACATACGCCAGGAAGCGTGGGCCAAAGTTGAGACGTCGCAATAAGGCAAACAGATATGTCCAGCTCAGGGAGTCAAAGGCCCTGTCCATGTCCGCCAGGAACAGTGCCGCCGGGTCCCCCAAATACCCCTAGGCTGAAATCGCGACCTGGGCCCGCCTAATATGGCGAGTAGCCCGCCGTGGCATAAATCCGGCCAGGTCCGCAATATATGGCTTGAGCCTAGTGGCCAAGGCCTTGGCCAGTATCTTGGCCTCCGTGTTCAGTAAGGAGTTTGGGCGATACGACGCATGGCTCTCCGGAGGTCTCCCGGGCTTAAGGAAAAACACCACCTCGGCATGTCGCCAGTCCGGCGGGAGCTCTCCACTCTCACACGCCTCCTCCACAACCGGTCGGAGACGCGGGCCCAGTTGTACCGAAAACCGCCAGAAAAATTAGCTAGGAAACCCGTTGGGACCGGGTGCCTTACCCGGATTCAGCTCGTCCAATGCCGCACCTAATTCGTCATCCGATAGTGGCCGGTCCAAAAGGTCCCGCACCTCGTCCGAGACAGCTCTCGGGGGGAGATCGTCTATAAAGCGCTGGACAACTGCGGCCTCCAGGCATTCCTGGGGCGCGTACAGCCCCTCATAGTACCCCGCAAAGCTCTCAGCGATCGCAGTGGGTTCGAGTATGGGTTCCCCGCTGGGGTCCAGGATCTGGGGCAACGGCTGGGCGTGCATGATACCCTGACACAGACGGTGTAGCATCTTACAGAATTTGTCGCCCCACTGGTAAATCCGACTACGGGTGGCCAGCCAGGCCTGCCTCGCCCCGTCCAGCAGTACTGTGGCATACTGCTGTTGCGCCAGTACCAGCTGTCGTCTGGCAGGTCCACCACCCTCCTCCCGACCTCTGCGCTCCAGTGCCTCCAGCTCTGCCTCGCGCCGCACAAGATCCTTCCGTTTCTCCCTCCGGGCCGCCGCACACCAGGAAATATCTACGCCTACCATTGTGGGCTTTAGGGCCTCCCACAGGGTAGTCGGGAGTCTACCGAACCCACGTTGGAGGTCAGGTAATGGTCTATTTCGACAGTCATGTGTGCCCTGTACTCGTCCTGCATCAAATGCCAGGCTGACATACGCCACCGAAGCGGCTGTCTGGTCGGGCCTACGCTAAGTGTGGCGGTTACTGGCGAGTGGTCGGAGAGCGCCCGTGGCAGGATCTCCGTCGATAACACTCTATGGGCTAGGACCCTCGGGACAAAAATGTAATCCAGTCTGGAGAAGGAATCTTGTGCTGTGGAAAAGTACGTGTAGTCCCTACGTGGCCCATGTTTGTATCTCCAAGTGTCTATCCAGTCAAGGCCCGTGACCAATGCATGCAGTCTGGTGGCGGGTCCCCCCTCTTCCCCCCCCATCCTGGGCATCCGCTGTGCTCCGCCACCTATCGCGGCTCCTCTCCATCACATCATTCCAGTCCCCCCCTATAATGGACAGTGTATCGGGCATTGCGCACCAAAGGGACAAGAGCCTCTCCACCAATGACCACTGTAGCGGCAGTGGGGCGCTACTTTATCACCTCCAACCTCACCCTGCACAAAGATTCCATGTCTGCCATGTATATCCGTCCAGATGTGTTTGTGTAAGTAAGGAACCCTACGGTGTATAAGGACTGCAACCCCCCTGGAGCCCCTCGTAAAACCTGAGTGGAATGCGTGCGTAAACCCAGAGCGCTGGAGACACAATGCCTTCGTACCAAGTAGATGCGTTTCCTGCAATAACAGAACATCCACACCCACCCTTTTGGCGTACTGAAAGACCGCCCCCCGTTTCACCTTGTCCAACATCCCCCAAACATTCCAGCTCAAAACTCGTAACGATCCAGGGCCTACCCGCCCTCCCTCCCCGACAGTGGACATTTGAGTAATACAGCATATAAGGAACTAGCGTCTCCAAGACCCAGCCGGTGCAGTACATGGCAATCAGCAAGCAGCAAAACATGCGCAAATAATCCCCCCACTCCCAACCCCCAACACCAACCCACCTCCCTCCCCCCACCCAGTACCTCCCAAACATGGAAGCATCCGTCGCGGTCGGATTGTAGTCTAGTCCCCAACGGGGGGACAAGGACCACCCCCCAATGGATCCCCCAGCGCAAGCCCATCTGAACGAAGCTGTCACTCCCTCCCACCCATTTGAACCGAGTTGGGCTCCCAGCCTTAAGCAACAGTTCACCTGAGCATCCACACCAACCATATACAGAAACCTATATTCAAGTCCCACAGCAGTCAAGGTGCTTCAGTTTGTTGTCCCTGTGCCGGGTCACCCCGGCGAGAAGCCGAGCCAGAGCGCGAGCCACGGCTCGAGCGCGATCTCCCGCGGCGCCGGCGCGGACTCCTGAGGCCCTCCCGGGCTATTCCGCTGGAGGATGAGTCCGACTCTCCATCCCTGGCTGTGTTGACCCGAATCTTCACCGTTTCGTCCGTCCACTGGAAGACCTCCTCCGGTGTGTCGAAGAACAGAGTGCGGGGCTTGTAGATAACACGCAGCCGTGCTGGGTAGAGCAACGCGTACTGGAGCTTGAGGCCACGGAGGCGGGCCTTGGCCGCGAGAAATGACTGCCGTTGTTGCTGCACCAGCCTCGTGTAGTCCGGAAAGATGAGGATATTTGCATTCTCATGTGTGAGTGTGCCCTTCATTCTCGCTTGCCGCAGGATGGTATCCCGATCCGAATAATTTAGGAATTTGGCTATGATCGGCCACGGGCGCGCTCCAACTGGGGGTTTCTGCATGAGCGCCCGATGGGCCCTCTCCACTACGAAGCAGCGAGATAACGCGTCTGCCGGGATCCAGCCCTCCAACCATCGAGCCAGGAATCACTCCACATTGTCCCCCTCACAGCCCTCCGGGAAACCAACAAAGCGCAGGTTGTTCCGCCGGGCACGACCTTCCGCATCCTCGACCCTCATAGCCAGGCCCTTTTGCACCTTCTCCATGGGCGCGACTTTTTTCTTGAGAATGGACACATCGTCTTCCACCTCCGAGATGCGAGTCTCCGCCCCCGTGATGCGCTCCACTGCGTTCCGTAAGTCCTGGCGGAGAAGGGTGACGTCGGACCCAACCGCCCCAATTTTGGCGTCCAGCATGTCCCTTGATTGCATGATTGCTGCCAGCAATGCCGCATTATTGGGTATAGGCACCTGCGACCCCCCCAGCACCAACCGCCTCCGTAAACTTGTCAATCGTCCCCTGCTTGCCCTGACCTCCTCCGGCTCCACCTCGCGTCATCCCACTCCCGGAAAGCGTTCCACACAGCAGAGTCTCTGGTGCCCGTCCTATCCTGCTGTCCCAGAGTCGGCCGGGCCGGCCAGATAGACAGCCCAGCAGTCGTTGGCAGTTGATCGCAGGTCCCGGGGTCCGTGAACACCGCTACCAGCACTGGCTCCCTGCTCCGCCGGTCCGGCTACCAGCGAGGCCGCAGACGGGGACGCGTGATCGGAGCCTGCAGCCAGCAATGCCCAAGCAGCTCCAGGGGTCCCCCCCACACACACCCTCCACTGGTCTCCAGACGCCGCAGAATTCCCCCTCCAGGGTCCGATCTGGCCCCCGAAGCTCTCAGCCACCAGGCACACTCAACTCACCGCTGTGGCGATGACCCAGCCGGCTGCCCCAGCTCGTCCCCTGCAGTCCGGGCAGCTTTCGCCAGGTCCCACTCCCTCTCTGCTCCTACGGGGGTGCCCTCTGCTGTTTAGAATGGCCGCCCAGCTGCGTCCCACCGCAGGCTCACTCAAGGGCGGATGGGCGTCTCATAATGGCGGCCGCTCCCGCCAGCCGCTCCAGTATTCTGCCTCTACTCCGCCAGGCAGGGCACCGCTGTTCTCTTCGCGGCTCCCCAGTGGGGGATCACGGGGCCAAGGTACACACCGCTCCCCAGGTGGGTGCGTGCACCGCGTTCCACCCACGACTGCCGCCGGCAGCCGCGCCCGGCCTGGGCCGCTCCAAAATCGAGGTCCCGGCTTTGTAGTCCCCGCCGGACCCCACAGACCCCGCCGCGTCGTCAGGCCGCTGCCCGTCCCCGGAGCCGCTACAAGGCTGCAGCCGCCACCGGACGTCGCCCCAAGCCAGGCGACGGCACAGAAGCGTTGGGTGCCCTCGTGGATGCTCAGGGCCAGGATCTGTGGTCAGGATAGATTTAGGCTGGTCGGCGCTCACGCTCTACATGACCGCCATGATCGTCGGCTAAGCCACGCCCCCCCCCCGGAGATTCAATTTTATATCTGTAAGACACCTCATTACAGAAAGTTGTATAATTCTTCCCCTGTGTTCAAGCCATTAGGCATTTTAGTGTCTAGTAGTACAATAAAATGTGATTCCAGTTGGTGCAATAACCTTTCTCTGTTCCCTCCTCTGATTGATTTAGGTACTGATCCAATCACAAAATAACTAAGCTCATTTAGGTTATTATCATGCATAAGTTTAAAATGACGAGCCACCGGGTAGTTTGGGTCGGAGTTCACCACCGCCCTCAAATGCTGAAGGATTTGATTAAACACCTGAAGCTTTGTACTTCCTACGTTTCTGAGTTTGCATGTGGACTCTAATACATAGACGCCGTACTCGGTGCGACATGTAAGGTGACCCTGAATTTTGAATGTTAATTCTTCAAAGGCAGTGGTGTATTCCGTGAAATTTTTTCCAAACTTGCAGGCTCGGCAACTTGTGCATTTAAACAAGCCATACCTTGGCGACAACCAGGTGTTAGAATCCACTACCTCTGGGCTGGTTCTAACAAGCGCATCCCTCATGGAGGGAGTGCATCTGAATGTAAGGGTCGGACGATTAGGCAAGATCTGTGATAATGTCAAATCAGATCATATTATCGGCCAGTGTCTGTAAATAATCTTCCTGATCCGTTTGTACTGGCAACTGTATGTTGTAATAAGCCTGATTGAGTCAATAGTGTTGGATGATTGGCCCTGTAGGTACTGCTATCGGTCAATGGTATTGGCCCAGTTCCGGGCCTTTACCAAATCCTTAATCTTGTAACCCCTAACCGCAACCCTTTTCAAGGCTTCTGTTTGGCAGGAAGTGAGGTCACTCTCAGAACTGCAAATCCTTCTAATATGCAGGAATTCGCCGTAGGGAATACTGCGGATGAGATGGGAGGGATGAGCACTGCTGGCATGGAAAATGGAATTGCCAGCAGTGCTCTTTCTGTACAGCTTGGTTTCACTCCTGTTGATCTTAACGTAAAGCTCCACATCTAGAAATTGAACACAGCTAGTACTGATTTATGCAGTAAATGTTAGATTCAAATCATTGTTATTGATCTCATTAACAAATTGTACAGCAGACTCCTCCGACCCATTCCAAATGACACAAACGTCATCAATGAATCTCCACCAATGGAGAACGTGCAAATCATATGTGGTTTTATGGGTGGCTCGGAGGACCCGCTGCTCCCACCAGCCAACGTGAAGACACGCATAGCTGGGGGAGAAGCAAGCCCCCATCCACCACCTCCGCAATTGCTGGTAGGTCAACCAGCAATTGCAGGAAAGAATTGTTGGTTAAATATGTTTCAATCATACACAGCATCTTGTTGTGCTCATAGAGACCAACACTACGCTTGCCCAAAAAGTACTTGACTGCATTAATGCCATCTGCATGATTGATGCTGGTGTACAAAACACTGATGTCCATTACAATGAGACAATAATCTTCGTGCCAAACAACCTCTTGTAATTTAGATAGGAAAAGCCCTGTAGCCTTAATAAATGATGGCAGACCCTCCACAAATTAATGAAGGTAGTAGTCTACGTATTTAGACATTGGTTCCAAGAGACTACGTTGAGCAGAAATAATGGGTCTGCCAGGTATCGGGTGATCATCTTATGTACTTTTGAGATAAAATACAAGATTGGTGTTGTGGGATAATCATGTTTGAGGAAACTGTGCTCATTCTTGCTGAGAAACCCCTGACGCTTCCACTGTGCTATCTCTTTCAACTCTTTATCCTTTATTGAGTCAATTCAATAGGTAGAGCTTTTCTGTAACAAAGAGCGTCACTCAGATGTTGCTCAGCTTCTTACGTGTAAAATTCCCTCAGCCATAAGACAATGTTTCCCCCTTTATCTGACTGTTTGATAAGCAGACCCCTGTTGCTTTTCAATTTGTGCATGAGCTTGGAATATTGTACATCCTGATAGCTCCTGCGATGATTTTTGCGCAGAACACTTTTGTTTAAGCTCTTCAGGTCCTCAGTCACACAATCATTAAACACGTCAATGGCGTCTTTTGGCATCATTGGGATGAATTTAGATGGTGGACGAAAGGGACTTTCCGTGGTACTACTACTATTTATTCCTATTGACAAAAGGTCAGATTGTGTAGAAGTGGCAGCAATATCCTCTTCAGAGGCTAAGGACTGTAAAGTTCTCAGCAAGCTGCCTCAGAAGCCTGTAAAGTTGATGCAGATACGGGAGGTTGATTGTGTAGCAAATCTGTTGTATTTTTGAGTATGTAATATTTGAGTAATTTCAGTTTCCTGATTAATTTAAATAAGTCCACCCTAGATTGGACATATTTGAACTCGTTTGGTGGACAATACAAGAGCCCAAATGATAATAGTTGAATCTCCGCAGCAGTCAAGGTAGTAGCTGAAAGGTTAATTACTGTATTCCCAGTACCACTTATTGTTGGGGCCACTTCTTCCTGTATATACATACATACATATACATATTATGCCAGTGTATTCCTGAATACTGCAAACTGTGATATCTCCCCGAATGAAAATGCATTTCTGTATACCTTCAAAACAGTATTATCTCAAAACAAAGTACTTACCCAATTATGAAGTTATATATATATATATATATATATATATATATATATATATATATATATATATATATATACACAGATATATATATATATAAAAATACCTGTTATTTTTCTAAATTGTTGTGGATCTCCTTTTTGTGTGTGCATCAGTTCACTCTGTGTGTGTAACAAATGTCTAACACACTGCTCTGATAAGACGAAGACGGCTTGACTACACTACGCCAGATAGAGCACCTTGGAATTTCTAGAACAAACCTCTATCCTCTCATAAGAGATACCAGAACTCTTTAAACAGCATAACTCGTTTTGGTATACTATGTAAAGAGCCAGCTTCCTACATGTGGTTAAGTCTGATTTCGGGCCTGTCAGCCCTTGGGGAGCTTGCTTGCCAGATCTGTGGAGTTGGAATGGGGCTCTGAGAACCAGTCTACTAGTGAAGCTTCACCCGAATGATGCCTATAGTGAATGGGGAATACCCACTATTGATTGAGCGAGCAGGGAGTGGAACTCAGGGAACCGCCTAAAGATACACTAAATTCCTCACCTCAGGGGACTGTGGAAGTTGTTTGTTAATGTCGCATTTCCCTATGTGTTAGTAGTGGTAAAACAAAATACGTATTTCTCATAAAAACAAGTATTTGGCTAGACAATATTCTATTGCTAATGCAGTGTTTATTTTGAGCTGTGAGCCCGTGTTCACTCCCTGTATCCACCTACCCTGAGAAGCCTTGGACTGCCCAACGCGCACTATTACTAAGAGTGAAGTGCTGAAGGGGAATTTAGCCGAGTTGATCAGGCCCTTGAACATCAAGAGTAAAATGCCTCAGTCCCCAAGGCTGGGCCCAGTAACTCCTATTTGCCCTTTGGCCCTCTGAAAAGGGGTTCTGACAAGAGAAATGATGCTGAATAAACGCTTTAAAACCATACAGCCGCCTATAGCTTCTGTTTCAGTTTGGATAGCCGTGTAGTAATATTTGTAAATGTTTGTCTGAAAGACCATGTTGCTCTCCAACATATGTCATATATGGAAGGGTCACTGTAGATGCTTTTCTCTGGTGTAAAGTTCCCATGGCTTGACTTTTAATGTCTTATTTGCTAACTGTGAACATGTATGAACTATTTCCATCTGGCTATTGTACTTTTAGGCTCTGGTGTCACCAAGTCTTGAGGGGCAGGTAACACAAAAAGGTGATTACATTTCTTGATTTTCTTTCTTAAGAGTAATAGTTTGGTTTAAGAAAGCTTTATTCGACAATGTTTGTCATAAAAGCAGGTCTACAGAAATATAAAATATTTATCAGCCATCAAACAGAGCAATAATAAAAGTGTAAAAGCATCTGATCTTATATGTGAACAATCATGACCAAGGACTAATTCATACGGACTATTGATACTGAAAAACAGCTACATGTAATAACAAATGATAAAACAGTAGCAAGAAGAACAGCAGCAAATATCTTGACCATATAATAGTATTTCATACAATAATACGATTTAAAAAAAATGTATTAGCCCAAGGCTCAAAAGTAGTAGGTCAAAGACTAGATCATAAGTAAACATTAATGGTTCGTCAAATTGATGGAGACATACGTGCTCTGATAACCCACATGCTGCTTACAAATTTGGCTTCTGCGATTGCGTTACAGGGTGACGCGTCAGTAAGCAGTATTCCCAATGCATCGCTACTCTTTCTAGTGCCGAGATTCCTGCAAATTGGTGCATATCATGCTTTTCGGGGGCCAGCATAAGCTAGACAGATAAACGGCATATGGGCACTAGATTCTTCCACATGCTCGCAAGTAGGGCATTTGCTACTTCCATTTTTAGCCCATTTTGCAGTGTATGATTTTAATGGCAGAGAACCCACTCTAAATTGGAAATATAATTTCTGATCAAAAGGTTTGGATATTACATCTCAGTGCTGTTCCAGGCGAGGCAAGAGTTTAATTTCTAAAAAAAAAACAGTCAGCGTTGAGCTATCACTTTTTCTTAGTGTGTTTTGGATCACCAATTCCAAGTAACTTTCCTTTAAGATGTCTTTTGAAGGGAACTGGCTCTATTATGTCTCTAAGGCCATCAGCATAATTTGCCAGTTCTGGCGTCCACCAGATTCTGCGCCAGTACAAGATGGGGCATACTCTAGCTAAATCAGCCAGTCCTTTCCTGCCTAGATCGTACAACAATAGCAATACCGGTGTGCTTTGAGGTAAACTGCTGAATTTACGCAGAAACCTTTTTTCTGAAATAGTTAGCTGGGTAAGATTCTTATGATCCAAAGTTCCGCCCTGTAGAGTACCGAGCTCACTGCATTTGTGTTATATATCTGTAACACCGGATTAACTGGCCTGGTCAAGGAAGCATTGAATTCAATATGGAGAGCACCTGATAGTTGCCGGTGTTTCTAAGTGGTGGTATCAATCTCCATCTCATGTCTTTTTGCAGGGTAACTCCCAAATAAGTAAAACAAGCATTGGCATAGCCAATAGGTCTCGCCTTTGGGACCTTATAAGTGTTTAGTTATCCAGCACAATATCCTTAGTGCAACAACATCAACTGTTGCCTGGCTAAACACTTATAAGGTCCCAAACCGAGACCTATTGGTTATGTCAATGCTTGTTTGTTATAAACTCATGACCAGCAGGCCACCCAGAGACAGGACCTAGTTGCAGTCGGGTAACATAACATTTACTATAGGTAATCGCATACCAATACCAGAAATACAGACAGAATAACGCTAAAATAAGTGACTAACATAAGAGACAAATAAACAGCAACACTGGTGGAATACCACTAGTATGTCAATGGTATTATATGTTGGCAAGGCTTGAGCTGCAAACACACTTAGAGCGAAACCTAGCTATATTCAGATTAATATAAGCAAAGTTTATCTACCTGCACAACCGTGAAATAGGACAAATAATCTAAAGGTAGATTATGTGTTAAAACGCAGAACAGCATGGTATCTTTTAGATCGGCCTCAACATTCCCTACAAAGAAGCATTTTAAACACGTGTATAAGCCGCAAGCTGGCATAACGCCACCAAAACCCAGAAACAGACTAACTCGAAATTAAATAAAGGCAAATATACAAATAAATCAAATTATAGGCGTAAAACAGAAGAAATGTCATGCCCTAGCGAGCGCTTCTTTATCCCTATTTAAAGGCATAGACTAGAGGCTCAGTATTTTTCACTCCGGTAAGTATAGCAGTGCAAAAAAACAACCAATTGGACTCGGACTCTGAAATAAGTACAGGAGAATTACACAAATAATGTACAAATGATATGGATAATGAATTTGGCGTGTGTAGCGGTGAATAGGAAGGTACATCGCGGCTTTTCGATTTGAAAAAGCCACAAAGCACTTCATTTACGTGAACATTTCCACAATAATCTTGCCATCAATACAGCGCTTGGAATCTACCTCTCTGATCACGGCTGGCATAGGACCTGCATCGTGGGAGGATTTCTGTGCCCGTGAGAGCTGCAAGCGAGGCGCTCTGATGCCAGTACACGCGCTGTTCCCGTGAATTCTTGCACCCAGCACTACCGCCTGTCTTAATTTCCAAGCCTCAATGCAGTCAAGATTATTAAAAAAACATTTTCTTTACATGCACACAGATTGCACATTTGGGTGGTGGCATGTTTTTTATTTCCCTTTTTTACTGTTGTGACATATGAAATAAATAAAATTAAAAAAATCTATAAATAGTACTTTGCATAGCCCAAAACTATTGTCTTTGCTAGGGTCTGTTTAGAAACGCTGCACAGTCAAATGAAACTTTGGCGCGTTGCAGTCACAAATGACTAATCCTGATAGGCAGATTTTTACAGGAGCAGAAGACCATTGCAAAAGCAGAAACTTGGTCAAAAGTTGGGATTTGTGGCAGTTGCACGTGAGAACTAGAACATCAAAGCAGCCGCTTTTGTGGCGCCTGCTGTCTGTATGAAGGTGAGAAGAAAAACAAGCATTTGCAATGCAATAGGTCTCGCATTTGTGAGAGTTTAAGCTATTGGCATTGTAAATGACAATGCCTTTTATTTCTATGATTGGAAAATTAACACATAAATAAAAGGCATTTTCATGTACAATGCCAATAGCGCATACTCTTGTAAATGCAAGACTTATGCAAAGGTCTGCCATCGTCCCGGGCTGCTTAGATAGTGAAAGCGCACATGGTGAGCTGAATGTTGCAGGAACGCATGTCGATCCTGCTGTAGAAGAAACTACTTAAAGAAAAGTGCTTACAGACTAAACTAGACGCAAAGCGAGATTAAATGAGGGCAATAAAGAAAAAGCACCTACTCTTTGCAATGAATGATATTGGAATGGCAGATACCCTGCTTTGCGCTTAACAGCCTCGTTGTAACCTAGTTCCAGAAATGTTTATAACACAAACCATTCTGTACATCAAGAGGGGGTGGGGGAGATCAAAGAGATAAACATATATTAAAGCAAATAAAGAGCCCAGAGATAAAAGCAAAAAGAGCCCAGTCGAACATCAGCACTGGTTCATTGGGACAAAACGGAATGTCCACTATTATGCATTCACCTCAACTCCCGATAAATAATACGAAGGCTCCTTCGGTCCTGTGGGTGCTTGATAAGTCTGCTCAGTTTTTTTACCTGACCTAATATTGTTAATACAGTGTCTGCTCTCATCGTCTTGTACCTTCGCAGCACTGTTTTTATTTCCCAAACAGGGTGCGAGGCGGAGTTGTCCATCCCCTCATTCAAACGTGTGATCTTGAGGTTGCCCAAGATAGCTACTGCAGTTACCTTAACACACCGAGCTGCCTTCCTACAAGGTGATGTTCCTTTCTTGCAGTGCAGGCTCTCTGTGTAAATTTCTGCAGCACCTTTCAGCCTCGCCATCTTCCTGATAAAGTGGAGAAGGAGGGAAAGGAACCAGGATGTTTTCGCTGCCACCACCGGAGGATCCGACCAACGTCTACCACGGAAGGAGATTGAGCTGGGTGCCAGAATGGATCCTTGGCTTCAAAAACCAATGAATGGGCAGGCAAGGACACGTGAGGCTATCTCGTGAGAACACATCACAATGTTTAAGATAAGAAACCAGAGTGCGGCTATTAGTGCGGCCATCTTTAAGTAGGCAAATCACTGTCATAGCAACAAACTTAAAATGCATTAGTTAAAATAGGTATTATTTAAATAAATGAGTGTTCCTAATTAAAGTAAAACCATCAAAGCAGTGCACACTCCTCTGTGCAGTATCAACACGCCAGTGATTCGCACATTCAAAACTCTCGATAGTGGTCTGCATTCACTAGCGAGTTAGTGACCAAACAAGCTACAAACTGTTCATATTATTGTTGTAGTGCACATGGGCGTGCATACATACTGAGGCTATTGTGTGCACAATGCAGTGTTACATGCAGCGCTTACCCCAGTGATGAGCAAGTAGGTAGGACGTGGCCACCAGCATGGTAACACTAACCAATAAAACAAGCAATTGTATGACAACAGGCGAGTGGCGCGGGGGGGGGGGGGCAACACAGACGTGCGCCGAGCACTGACACAAGCACGAGGCAATTCAATTAACAAAGAAGAGTTCTCCAAATGACAGATAAGCTTTGTGAGCGTAACAGCACTGTACTTGGTCGGTGCCTTCTTAAAACAAGCGGGAGGCGGCTCGGGCGCAGCACGTCTTCCGGAGACGTGCGTGTTCACAGAGCTGAGTCTGCTCGTGCACAGGCCAGTAGCCGCTCGTGCACAGCTCTAGACTCCCTTGCCAGTGAACACGGCGACTATAGAACTCGCTGGCGGGAGCGCTTCGCGCTCCAACACCAGCTCGCCCTAAAAAAGAAAAGAGCGGAAGTAAAAGCAGAGCGAGGCAAACAAAGGGAGGGGCAGGGCTCCTTAATGGAGCAGGGAGGGGATGGGGTGCTCTTGGTGCTTAGTGAGGTGTGTCAACAGCAGCACGGTGTGTGGGGGAATGCAGCGTGTTCTCTAGTGAAGTGAATCCAAGCACAGGGTTTCATGTAAACCGCGCCTGTGATTAGCAACAAAAACAAGTCCTTTTAGATCTATCTCACACTCTAAAAACAGCATGGGGGAGGCATATAAGTGGTGCTTTATAGACTCTTAACAGAACACCATTGCACTCCACTGACAGACAAGAGCCACAACATACATCGCCATCATGTTGGAATGGAAAGAACAAGCATTTACAATGCAATAGGTCTCGCAGCATTAAAGTTTGAGTTATTGGCATTGTGTATGACAATGCGTTGCATAACATTTTTAGCAAACTTTGAATTTTCATAATCTAGCAGTATTACTGACCTTTGAGTCAGTCAATAGTTTCATTTCCTTCACTGGCCTTCTGTGCATTTTCGACTCATAAATCGAGAGAAGGGCAATAATCTTTAATGACGCGCTCCACGGTGAATAATGCTTCAGTGTTTACCATTTACATCCTGCACACTTTAAGGTAAGCGGTTTCCTAATGCTTAATAACAGGTTTTCCAATTTCCCAACTGATTAGTCTGCATAGCACTAATTTCAGAATGATGAAACTGTGACCCTTGACCCCCAGTGTACACACTGTCTTTGCTCAGCCCAGTCAGTCAGTGTGGAAAGTCGCTGCTGAGACAGACCTGTGCCAGGAAAGACACTCTGCAGCAGGGCGCCCGTCCTAAAGACATACGAACGGCTGTAAAGTGCCCACGAGCGCCACAGGAAGTGAAGCGAGCGGGACTGTTTTTCACGCCGAGACAGTCTAGTTTTATGTTTATGCAAGTCTGACCACGTAGATGAATGTGTTTATACAACTCTAATGCCTTTTTATTCAGGTCTCTTGTTTGTGAGATCTGAGCATTGAAACCCTTTATAAATGTGCTATTAAAACTCAGTGGGTTTGCTCACAATTGTCACCTGCACACGTCACTTTTTCCTCCTGGAATGTACCGATTGCTACCTCTTGTATTTCGTTTGCTCACAATTGTCACTTTTACCTTATGTAACTTAACTTCTGCTTTTGTAATCTGTGTAATGTTCTCCTCGTATATCAGTTCTGTTCCTATTGTGAAGCGCTCTGACACCTTCGGGTAAAGTCCGCGCTATATAACATTGCATAAGTAAATAAAAAATACGAGGGAGCGTGAACTGTGTGAATATATATAAACACGCATAAATAAAATACAATAAAATAAATACGGATGGGCCGACTGGGCCTGCCATGGCCTGGGGCAGAGGCTGGTGTCGGCGTCAGTTTGCCTACCTTTGAAGTGCGCGTCACCGTGTCTCTTCAAGGGCTGGGCCTCAGCGAAAGTGAAACTTGTTGTGGGGCGGGACTTCCGGGTTCTGAAGCCCACGCCACAGCTTGGTTTGTGCACAATGATAACCCGAGGGCACCCCGGGGTTGGACCGTACAGATGCCCCGCTGTTCTTCCTGTCCGGTGGAGGCGGATTGCAGCCCGTGCTCCCGCAAGCCGGACGTGGAGCTCAGGAACTCGACACCGAGGACTGCGCCGGGGGTCTGGCTCTCACGGGAAGGTAAGAAGCGTGCGCGCAAGTGAGTCTGCTGTGGCCGGGGGAGCGTGGGGCTAGGAGGAGCTGACAGTGTGAAGCGGAAAGTAATTTCAGTGAGCAAAGGAGGGTCCTCGTGTGGGAGCCGTTGTGATGTGTGAACGGAGCACTCCTGTGCGCGGTGATGGGCAGCGGAGGGGGGGGAGGGAAAGTGAAAGTAAGCAGCAGGCTTCACTGTCTGTGTAAGCGCGCGTTCACACTCTTCGACGCTCACAGTTCAATGTGTCTGTGTCTGTAATGCAGCGCACGTTCTTGTGCGCGTGGCCCGCTCAAATCGCCTCCTTCAAGAGGCAATGCGCACGGCCAGGTGCTGTCTCCTGGGAAGCAGACCCAGCGACAATAGATCTCTGGCGGACACAGCGCTTACGCGCTGTTAAACGCCACGAGACCTAAAAAAGGAGCAAACCTGGGGGTCGGTCTGTAGTGGTGACCGGGGCGCCCAAGAGACTGAGCTAAGTGGAAGAACAACAAGCAGCCATTAAGAATTTATGGTCAGTGTCACGATGTGTGAACTTGGGAACACATAGATATAAGCGGTGTTAAATGTAAAACGTGCCACTATTAAAAGTCAAAAACTTCTGTAAAAAGTAGCGAAGGAAGGGAAGGCAAAAAAGGAGAGGTTAGATAAGGCGTAACGGCCAAAGCTGCAGACTGAGTCCTTGTGTAATATAACTTGTCTTCGTGTAAAGCGCTCCAATGCCTCCCGGTCGAGTTTGTGCTACATAAAGCTGCAAGAAATGACGGAGCAGGGTAGGAGTGATGATGGGAGATCGGGGTAGAGGGATTGAAATGGTATTGGGTGGAAAGACGAGGAGAAAGGGCGAGAAGAGTGACAGGAACACGGGTGGGGGAGAGAAGAAAGAAAGGGAAGATATGAAAGAAGGCGAAAGAGAGAGCAAAGTGGCTACAACCAAGATGGAAAAGGGGGAGAAAGGTGAGGGTGGAAAGAGTGAGGGTGGTGAGAGTTCGTGCTACATAAAATTGCAAGAAAACACAGAGCGGGGTATGAGTGATGGTGGGAGATCGGGGAAGAGGAGTTGGAATGGTTTTGGGTGACCCGCTGAGCGGACAGAGCTGCAAGAAAACACGGAGCGGGGTAGGAGAAATGGTGGGAGATTGGGGAAGAGGGGTTGGAATGGTATTGGGTGACCCGCTGAGCGGACAGAGCTGGGGGCGGAAGAGTCACAGGGAGGTCCATGTGTGGGGTAGGAGTGATGGTGGGAGATTGGGGGTGGGAGATCGGGGAATAAAAGTGCAAGAAAAAACGGAGCAAGGAAATATGGAGCTTGGTAGGAGTGATGGTGGGAGATTGGGGACTAAAACTGCAAGAAAAAGTGGACAGAGCTGCAAAAAAAGACGGAACAGAGCAAGAAAAGATGGAGCGGGGTAGGAGTGATGGTGGGAGATCGGGACTAAAACTGCAAGAAAAAACGGAGCAAGAAAAACAAGAAAAAACGGAAGAAAAAAAAGGAGCTTTTGGGGAATAAAACTGCAAGAAAAAGCAGACAGCTGCAAAAAAAGACATAGCGGGGTAGGATGATGGTAAAGTGAGTTCATAAACAGAATGAGTAAACAAACCAAGACAGCTGTGATTTAGATGTGCTTTGCAATCTAAACCAAGTTCTACAAACACCGGAATACAAATAGAAAAAAAACAAGACGTGCACGCACAGAGACTAAACAGAAAAGAACAAGACGTCAGCGTTTAGTTGCTTCGGCCGTGAAATGGATCAAACAGGCTCTCGCATTGCTGTGGCGGGGGAGGCGTTCCTTTGATGTCTGATGGGGGGGGCCTTTGAAGTGATGCGAGGGACAAATGGTGGAATGGTGGTGTGCGAGCGTCGGATGGCGGGGTGGGGGAGCAAATGGCGAGTGCGCGCACGGAGCATATGCACTGTCGATAATCCGCATTGAAAAGCCCCTTGGTAAGCTTTCGTGGAGCAGCTCTCTATATCTCTCGCAGAGCGATAGCTACGCAATACGCTAGGCAAGACCTAAAAATTAAAGGTGAGCCTTGAGGACAGTGGATCTCCAAAGGAGAATGGGAGATGAAGCACAGCAATATGAATAATTCAAGTTAGACAGGGTACAGTTGGTGTCATCTGCACAATGCAAAGCCCACTGTGTTTTAATATCAACCTGTTATATCCCTGTTGTATTCTTTTTATTATCAATCTGTGTTCCCACAGGAACATAGCAGTCTCATGGATGTAATCACCAGTCACTTTTAGCCATCTTCTTACTTGGTGGACTACTTGACCCATCCGCAAACCAGTCTTGTGAAGTCAAAATGCAGAAAAAAAATCATAAACTGTGCTTACTAAGAACAAATTCAAAAGCGCAAACTACTCAGTAAAACTTATGTTAAATGAGATCAGCAGTGGAGTAAGTAAATCATAGTTATGTTGAGTAGATTAGGCCTACTGATACCAAAATATTTGCAGTTTCAAGGACCACTTGGAGGTTCCACATGACCCAGATGAACATGTGCTCCAATCTTTGAAAGAACAAACAGGGGTTCTTTGGTTGGCTCGCCTCCACAATGTGGTTTCTTAGGGATTCAAGGCAATAGACTGCAGATGTCATGTGATATTCCGACTAAAGGCATTGGGTACACAGTTAAATATTTTAGGCTTTTGGCAGTATGGGGCAGAAATACAGCAGCATGACGCATTCACCTATAAGGTACCTTAACTTTCAGATATGTAATGCTCTCTAAATAAATGCATATACATTTTTAAAAAGAAGTTTCATTTGCATCTTGCCAGCTTGAAAATGTGAACCCAGAGCACAATAGTCATAGATGTTTAGGATGTCTCCTTGTGAGATATTGAGTAACACAGGACTTATTTATGACTTCCACTCAACAATTCCAGTGCTTCTTGCCTTTTCAGTTACAAGTACTGCTAATTTAAATTAAATTCATATTGATCAATCTCGATCAATAGTTACAACAGGAATGCTAGTTAATAAAAGTTTGTTGTAAGAGCACTGCGTCTTGGCTACTTGATGTAGAAGCACGCCAGCATGCTCTTTCCTTGTATGCAAAGGGGCAAGGGCAATAAGGAGTGCTAGCATAAGCTACTGAAGGGGATCTTTCACTAGATAAAAGGGATTGCAGGATAGCAAGTCCGGGGCTGGTAGCAGGGGCAGGTGACCAACACATTAGATGGGGGGGAAGACATTTTGAGAAAACAAAAAAAGGAGTGCGGGAAGGGCAGATAGTTGGGGGGATGAGAAAGAAGAACCACAGGGAGATTGAGCAAGAAAACACATGAACTGCTGTAGAGTACTGAAAGGAAAAAGAAGTCGGAACACCAAGAACAAAATGCTCCTGGGCAGCACAAAACCAAGAATTGGAGGGAAAGCCATCGAATCAAGAATAGATATTGAGATAGACAAGAAAGCTATCCAATCATGAGCAAGAGCCTGACCAATTAATATTTTGTTTATTAGAAACTAAAGCGGTCTGCAGCAAAGCCCTATAAAGGACACTAACAATAGGGTTTTATTAACACTGTAAGTTAAGATTACCTCTAGGATACATTTTGGTTGTATCCTTATAACTATATTACCTTTTGAATTACCAAGTGAGCTTCATACAGTGTACTAAACAGTACACATTATCGATAGTCATTGCTTGCCCTTTTGTGCTCCTACTCTTTTGAAGCTTCTTTGCACTTGCTTCAAACATGAGTACTATGCCGTAGCACAATGCACTTTTTGTACCAACCATGTTTTATGTGAATTGTGCCAATTTTGAATCAACGCAAACACAATATACTCTTGTTTATAATTTACCTGTGTGTCCTGGATAGTGTAATTTACACTATGCAGTATTTTCGCAGATGAGATATGAATCACTACATCCATCATAGATATAATTTCAAAAGTAATTTGTAATGGTCAGTTGAGAGTAATTTAAGTTTCTCCAAAGTTTTGCCTTTTGTTCTTAAAATAAATCCAAAAGAACCAGCTCTATGATATGACCATATCAACCAACTCAAGAATGCGGCACATTTCTATAATTATAAATTTGTAAAATTGTACAAGTGAAAAAAAGATAAAATTACAAATTGAAACGTCTAATACCCAAAAGAATTTTCAGCGTGCTCTAAATCGACATTATATGCCTGCTTTACAATACAAACTTACCAGTATAGCCCATGAACTTTCCAGGGATCTCTTGATTGCAACATCGGCTGCAGAAAATCTGCCCACAAAGCCGGCAATGGTGCCGTCGTCGAAAGGTTGTAAACTTTTCACTGCAGTCATAGCACTCTTTGCACTGGCTGTCTGGCATCCAGTACTGTTTAAGGTCACTGTCCTGCAGAAATATCAGATCAGAGAGATAACTACATTGTAAAGATGTATTACAAAAATAGAGTTTAGCTGATCTGAGGAAACACCAGTTAATGGTTCGCAAATTTTTAAAATCACTTTAGAGAATTGAGTACATACTCCCAAGAAAGTGTTATTGGGATTTTTTCTCAAGGCACAAATTCAACCACTTGTTTTCTGGTTATGGTTCACCACCTACCTACTGTACATGAAAAATAGCATGGTATAAACCATGCAGATGCAAGGAGTGTAATATGCATTATATTAGATGGAGGAGGAGATAGAATCATGACTCACTTAGGGCTGGGCCTCTAATGAATCATGGCCCAATTCCACAATCAAAACATAATATATGGCATATTACACACTGCGCCTTTTCAATCCAAATTAACAAGTTTCTGGTCTGGAAACAAGAAATGCGATCAAACAAATGAGTAAAATATCTTCACTTCTACCTCTGATTACATGAAAGGTGAAGGGATAGAAATGTCATCAGAGCTTTCATTTCTGCTAGGGACATACAATAGAAAGAAATCGGAGAAACTGCAATGGAAGTTCGCTTCCTTCGCCCTGTTATTGGCAAAAAGGGCCATTGCCATGCATTGTAGGGCCCCCACAGGGCCCCCCGGAGGCGGCCTGGATAGGAGCGGTGAACAAATGGGGAGCGGCGGAGCAGGAGCTTTTACGGGACGAGGAAGTAAAGGGAATGCGTAAGAACCCCATATCCCTAGAATGGGAGCAGCTGCTCATACAATTCAAACAAGAAACGACCCCAGAGGACACACCTGGGCCCACTACCCCGGGCGGATAGCCCCCCCTCTTGCCCAGGCGCCCCCGGTACGCCCCCCTGCTTTGTTGCTTAGCCCATCGACCTACACGCCCTCCACATACAGTACCTCATGATCCCGACCAGCCCACCAGACGCGTTTAGCACCACTCGCAACACTAGGGAAAATTTCCCCCTCAGTTCCAAGTTTTCAAATACTAGTCGGAAGTTCCAAAACCGACACGCATTCCCTAGTTAGTATCAGTCACGAGGTTACAGGTTCACAACAACTCACACGAGGATGACACTCAAAGATCCCTCCAACAGCACGCGATCCCGCGGCTACAGAATCGAGGGCCCTACTATATTACATCCAACTCACCAGTTTTACACATCAGCGGACCCTCGGATGCCACGCAGCTGGCCGAGATCACGACTAAATGTTAAGGTAGAACATTATATGTACTTTTTTTGATTGCTGTATAGCCTTCTAATGAGCGGAATAGTTGGTATTCATTTACTGTAATATCCCCCTTTGGGGGCTTGAAATGTAAAACCTCAAAAAAAAAATATATAACAAAAAAAATCAGAGCTTTAATTTCTGATGTTATTCAGGGTAGGTACAAAATAGAGGCTGCTCCAGCTCCACAAACTATCAACACATTCTCTCCCACGTAGATGTAAGCCTTTGGAAAGCTGCAGTACCAGCTTTGACTCATATATGCCCCTAAATGTAAACACATAGAAATAAGACTGCATTTCCAAACTGAGCAAACATATGTTGAAGAGCAATTTTTTGGTGTATCAATAATGATATTGGCTATGATGTGTTAGATCAGCAGTGATTTCACTTATCACAGAAGATGGCATTTCTTAGGTCATCTTGGCACACACGTTAAAAGCGGTTACAATCAACTCACTAACAAAAGATATTCCCCTTTGGGCTTTAAGCACACACATTTCAGACCCCAGAGATACAGTTACCAAATGAACTTATCTTTAGGCGTTAGAAAGAACAATCAGCTGATAATGAGCTGGTCCATGAGGGTGCACTCAGCAATTTGGAATAACAAAGGAACTCTGATTTACCACATTTGATTCCCCGGATTATTACTCACTCTTTGCTGGATTTTCATCTAGGCACTTCGATAGCTTTCAGTAGCTGGGTTTCCCAGGAACACTGTGCAGGTTCATGTTGTTTCCAAGCTACTTCTAATGCGGATTGGGCCCGTAACTCTTTTAACAGTATCCACTTCAGAGTACGGGCAATTCATCAATCACTTTTTTGTGAACCCCTTATATTAGGGGAATGTGAGAGCGAAAATGAGAGGGATATGGCCAGAGAGGCTGGACAGTATTCATCCCAGGAATATAGGGCTGCTTTTTGCTCTCCTAGGTCAGTGCATCTGACATAGGATCAATTGTTTTCCTGTCACCATAAGCCTATATTGAAGAACTTCATAGGCCCAGTCAGCGTATGCTAAAGAAGCTCATAGAGCAATTATCCAGCATATATCTTCCGAAAGGGATTATATCTGTTGGCAAGTCACTGCTAATTTTCAAGGGGTAGTTGGTGTTCAGACATTATATGCCCAGCAAACTGCATCATTATGGCATAAAACCATACAGGATCTGCAACAGTGCCATAGCATACACTGATTATTTTCAAGTGTGTACCGGCAAAGACTGTACAATTAACCCTCCCTGTTGCCCAGCATCTTTGAAGTCAGTGAGAAAAGTGTATAGTATGTCATTTGTTCTCCATTTCCTACAGGTCACCATTTGTACAATGTATGCAATAGGTACACGTTTGGCACTGGCATGTGGCATCATTGACATCAAACCCAAATGCTTCCCCAACAGCTCGTACTGGAGAAGCATTCCAGACTGCAGTGCAGTACAGTGTCTGGGGGTGTAACATGCAACTTGCTCTTAAATATCAAGAGAGACAGGTTGTCTAAATGTTTACCAGCATGCAGTAGAGGATTTTGCCTGTTGCTGTTTGCGCTCAGGTTGACAAAGTGTACAAACTAACATGTAACTTAGACTATAAGTAACAAATACATTAGTGTTGATGGCACAGTGGACCAAAGGCTACAGACTGACAATGCTGCACATTAGGCATTTGTGTGTGGTACACCAAGTTGGCTGGGCACATTTACCAACTTTCAATGCTTTTATGGTGTACCAAAAGGTGTCTCTAGATTTTGAAAAGTCTGTGATAAACAGGCTTATTGCTACTGAAGCAGATGCAGTTGCCACAAGCATGAGAAGCATGAGGGAGTTGGAGAGAACCACTGGATTACAAACCAGTCACTTTATTGACTACATTCATATTACTAAAGTATACAAAAAAGTGAAAGACGAAAGGGGGGCATGGCCAGGAACATGGGCGGCTTGCTGTGTATGCCGAAGCTCCACGATTTATCATTTTTCAATTGCATTATATGCTTGCGTCTAGAGGGAATGGCAGCTCGCCCACTACAACATTTACATATTAATTACGAGAAACTGTAGGATCCAGAGCCTCGGAAGTCCTACACACCTTCGGGCTTGTCCCGAGTATTATTGCATCGCTGTGTGCATATCTTGGGGGACCTTGTAGTCTTGATATGCCATCCACGTAATTCGTGATCCGCTTGGGCTGATTATTGTGTCATCTTGTATTTGAAAAATTCTATTGGAGTTGGCTCTCCTGAAGAAGGCAGTTAGTTCTCTGCCAAAACGCGCATTGAGACATCTTGGAAACCACCCTACACTTATAGAAATCCATGAGATTCTATGTGCCAATTACTCATTATGTGTGTGTGTTTGGTCAGACATTTAATCATTGCAGTATGCTGACAATGTATAAAAAATCCTTAGAATGAAGTATGTGTGCATGGCCTATTGATTGTAGTTAGAATGTTGTACAGTCTTTCTGTGACTTAATAGCCTTAGATTTTTAATGATTTTGTATCGCAATAAATACTTTTGTATTTTTCGACTCTTAGTTAATTCACTACCAACATTCATATTAATATGTTTCAGAGTGTTTATGAAGTAGCACTAGGAACTTCACAGCATGGCCATCACTCGTGGGCCAACACTGCCTCGATGCCTGCCACACAAGAGGAGATCGGACCCTGGCAGCGCTAAAAGAGGCTAAGTAGCTTTTTGATCCACGCGCAGGGAGGACACACAGGAGCTGGGAGACGGCGAAATGACCACCAGAGAAGCAGAGGCCTACTGACTCAGGCATCCACGTGTGCCACATGCCCTGATAGTAAACCAGGCCAGACAGAGGCCATAGGGAGATCATTGCCCATTCTCCTGAACTGAAAGTAAGGAGCACAAATACGACAGAGAGATTAAATATCCCATATCCCAAGAGAGGTTGCGAAATCTCCTGAGGTTAGTGATACATAGCAATACACCAAGACCATAAAGAGACACCTCAGTCCCAGGGAGGCCCGTGTTTCTTATTGAAAGAACTACTTTGTGCTGAGGATGGGTGGACGCATACAGACACGGCCAACGACAGCAGCAGTAGAGAACAGAGATAAACAACAGCCAGAAGTGGATGCACAGAGTATAATGAGCCCAGCACTGCTTTTAGCTAATGTGATATAAAGATCTATTCTCCAGGCACTAGAGACTAACCACTCAAATATTACTAAGGTTGATCTCAGGCTGCCTGCCTCCCGTGACCCACACAGTCCTTATAGACCCCACACTCCCTAAGACAATCTACCCACCCTTTAATGGGACAATGGCAAGGGATAAAGAATCGAAAACCCAGAAGCAGGGCAACATTGACAAATACACAACGGTGCTCCCCCAATCACCAGAAGCAGAGGGAGGATCCTCGGGCCACCAGACAACTCAACCATCCTCCAAGCGATCCACGCCTCTAGGGAGGCAATTGAGGGCAAATTGGCAGAAATAGGGTCAGATGTGTCCCTACTGCGCAAAGACAGGCCCAATATGGCCAAGAAAGTGACTCAGGCGGAGACCCGCATCTCTGAAGTGGAAGACACAGCGCATAAATTACAGTCCGATGTTAGCGCCCTACAGGCAGCTATGTGAGAAGTGGCTTGGAAGGTGGATGACGCAGAAAACAGGGTACGTAGGAACAACCTGCACTTTACTGGATTTTCGGAAGGCGCGGAAGGCTCAGATCCGGTGACCTTTCTGATGTCGTGGCTGTGTGACTCCTTTCCAACAGCAAGGTTTTCACCGTGTTTCATCATTGAACGGGCCCACAGGATGCCCAACGCAAGACCGCCTCCTGGTGCTCCTCCACAACCACTGATCGCAAGGTTCCTAAACTACCAAGACCGGAATGTTAGAGGAACATTTGACTCAGTCAAGGTTAAGCTGACGGGACCACGTCCTTCCTCTACGGCAGAACCCAGAGCGTCCGCCTCCCACCCTTCCGATCCGAACCCACCAACATCATCTGCAGCGTCGCCCAGGGCTCATCCCTCAGCCCGACGCTGTTCAACGTCTACATGGCCCCCCTCGCCCAAGTGGCCCGCCATCACGACCTCAACATTATCTCCTACGCCGATGACACCCAGCTCATCCTCTTCCTCACCAAGGACCCACACACCGCCAAAACCAACCTCCACGAGGGAATGAAGGCCGTCGCCGACTGGATAAGGAGCAGCCGTCTGAAGCTGAACTCGGACAAGACGGAGGTCCTCATCCTCTGACCCACCCCCCTCAGCCTGGGACAACTCCTGGTGGCCGACCACACTGGAAGCAGCACCAACACTCACCGACCATGCACGCAACCTAGTATTCATCCTCGACTCCTCCCTCTCCATGTCAAAGCAGGTCAACGCCGTCTCCTCCTCCTGCTCCGCAGGATCTACAAGTGGATCCCCACCAAAACAAGAAGAACGGTGACACAGGCCCTCGTCAGCAGCAGACTGGACTACGGCAACGCACTCTACGCCGGAATCCCAGCCAAACATCTACGACGACTACAACGCATCCAAAATGCCTCCGCCCGACTGATCGTCAACGTCCCCCCCAGCAGCCACATCACCCCCCACCTGAGAGACCTACACTGGCTCCCAGTCGACAAGAGGATCACCTTCAAGCTCCTCACCCACGCACACAAAGCACTTCACAACGCCGGACTAGCCAACCTGAACAGCAGACTCAGCTTCCACACCCCCACTCGCCAGCTTCGCCCTCGCAGCTGTCCCCCACATCCAACGAATGACCTCCGGCAGCAGATCCTTCTCCTACCTCGCCACCAATACCTGCAACACCCTCCCTACCCACATACGGCAGACCCAAGACCTTCTCGCCTTCAGAAGGCTCCTCAAAACCTGGCTCTTCGAGCAGTAGCAGCATCCCCCACCCCATCCCCTCAGCGCCTTGGGACCCTCATGGGTAAGTAGCGCGCTTTACAAGGAGATTGATTGATTTATTGATTGAGGTCCAGTATATGCTCCTTTCTCCCACCAAGCTGAAAATCATTTTCCAGGGTACCTCCCAGTTCTTTCAAACCCCAGAAGAAGTATGTGCTTGGATCGAGGAACGCCCCATGCCGCAACGAACAATGAGGACCAGCGGCTCGCAACTCAGAACCAAATCCACAAAGAGTAAACAAGCATTTGCAATGCAATAGGTCTTGCATTTGCGAGAGTTTAAGATACTGGCATTGTCAATGAGAATGCCTTTTATTTATCTTTTTTGATAATTAACAGATAAATGAAAGCCAATATCATTTACAATGCTAATCGCTCATACTCTTGTAAATGCAAGACCTATTGCTTTGAAAGTGAAAGCGTGCATGGCATGCTGAATGGTGCAGGAAAGCATGTCGTTCTTGCAGTAGTCGAATTTTTTTAAAGAAAATTGTGCTTACAGACATACCACGTAACAACCAAAGTAAAAGGGCCAGTCCTCATGGGAGGTTACAAATGAGGACTAGGCGCTACTAAGGAGGGACTAACAATTAACAAATCAGAAGTCAGCATTTACGAAGGACAAGGACACAAACCAATGAGAAATATGGGCGGAGAATGGGCGGGGCTTCACGTCCATACTCTAAAACAACATCCTTCGCAGAGCAGCGCATTCGCTGCCCAGGCTTGACCAAAAAAAAGGTCATTCTTCTTGCAGCGTGGCATCAATGCCTGGTGACTTAGAGAAAGACTACAGAACAGCATTCTCTGAATTAACAGTTTGATACGTGTCCTGGACCTAGCACCACAGAGAATGCAAAACACTGCAAATTCTACCAAAAAAAAAAACTACCAGTCCTATTCCTGGGCTTTGCTTATCAGTAAGTTGCACTTTGCTAGAAGAGAGCAGTCACGTTGTAAAATGCTATGTATTTATCTGTGAATCAATATAAGGTAGTGAGTCACGGTAGCCATTTATATACAGTCACCTTTGATGGAGTGTTAAAGGTCAGCAGTCTTATCACTGAGTAGCACTAAGCCCAAGGCAACATTTTAAAGTGGCTGTGTTTGTGCAGAAATCTTGTAGAATCAGAGAACCTCCGATATATTGTGGGTCAGCGTGGGAATCTGTAAGGGGACCTGCCAGAGTTTGTGTTTTAGTGTGAGCTGGTTGTGCACGTCACTTGTCAGAGGAAGAAGGGGACCAGACATTGGGTGCAGAGTATTAAAGAAATTCCCAGCATGCACCAGGTCAGGCAAGCCCAGTTGAGGTAAGGCACAAAGACCTGTGCTGACCCAAGCTCCAGGTGAGGTGAGCAGACGGAAGCTACGCACATGAGCCAGCCAACAAAGAGTCAATGTGTGGTGAGTACAAGCCTTGGGAGAAGATTTGGCACAATGACCAGAGCTGCTGACTTTGGAACAGGTGGAACCAGGATCCAGTCCTGGCTGCAGCTCTACATCCTGTGATTTTGGGCAAAACGCTTAACCTCCCTTTCTTGAAAAAGAAAATGAACCTGACCTTGTGTAACTTATCTGGTGCCCATGCAAAGCACTCCAACGCCCTCAGAGTTAGCACTAAATAAAACAGCAAAAAAAGAAAAAACGTTTTAGCCAAGGAGGTAAGATCCAGAGGTGGGTGTACATGGAGGCCCAAGGCAAAAGAAGAAGGACTGGTCTGCAAAGCACTCTCGAGAGAGACAGTGTGCCCAATGTTGAGGTTCCCCCATCTTAAGAGATAAAAGTAAGATCTAACAGTGAGGTGCAGAAGGTGGCAACAAGAGTAGAACCCCTTTCCAAGTGAAGTGACCATGCTGGGCTTCTTGTGCAAGACACCTCATGACGTGTGATTAGGGCTGGCACCATGTTAAGCCGACAAGACTCAAGGAGGCTGCAAGGGCATGCCTGGTTGAGGTAGAGGGAAGATGAAACAGACAAGTGCCTGGTGTAATATGCACTGGCACCATGCGATGTGGGAATCAGTCCATAGTGCACCAGGTGCTTTCAGGTTCTTTGTTAAGATGATGATGATGATGATGATGATGATGAACAGACATTTATAAAACGCACAGCTGCTCCAAGCATTGTGTCCTGAAGCTAAAGTTAACGCTATACAAAGGGGAATATTCACCACAGTTCAGGAAAGTACGAGTCATTTCCAGCCTGTGTTTAGTTTTGTGTTAAATGCCGAGTGGGTTATTGGTGACTGAGGGCCAGACCAAAAAGGTAGGGGAGAGCTCCACCCCCAAATGCAGTGCATGAGTAAATTCAGCATAAATGGGTTGGAGGTTGGCCCAGGGTTAGGGGGTATGCATGAAAAGCTCCAAGTTGAGGCCGTCTGCCAACTAAAATCTATTCCAGACTGAGCATTATGAACAAGAACCAGGTAAGGGTGGGGTGAATGAGTCTGTCCATGGAGCAAGGTGCACACTGGACCCAAGTGGACTGAATGGTGGTACATGTCAGTGGGCCGGGTCGTGCCGGTGCTAAGCACCAGCAGTTCTAACAAGCAGGTGCTGAGACGGGTCCCTATTGGGCTCTCCATTTTTGCCCTAACCCTCAGGGCAAAAAACAGATCTTAACTCAACTGCAGTACCACCCTCCACTGCCTGTGATGAAACTTCGAAGAGACTCTTTATATGTCTTTCACTGTCTCACCATATCAGAACTGAAGCATTTGTAATAATATATACAAGGAAGCCAAAGTTGTTGCTTATTTATCTTAGGCAACTAACATTCACTGACAAAGCCAATAGTTCTGGCTTGTTGAGAAGTGTAATGTTACTTGTTGTATCATATATCTGGATGCAATGACAGTAGCAGCAAAATACCAAACAGTAGCACAGGTTTTTAGCTTTTGTGTTTTCAGCCACGCCCCTTTGAAAGTCCCTTTCCAGTTTTTTTTATCCCACTTAAACCTCTGATGTCAGGAGTGTATCAGTCCCTAGGTGACTGCAACTTCTCACACAATGGTTGCCAGAAGAAAAACCAAAACGGTCTTGTAGAGAGTTAAAAAAACATCTTGCCTCTATTAAGGCGGATGTATGCCACTTGTGAGAGTGCCCCAAGCCTGAGCGTGGTGATTGCTAACATGTTGTGCAGCACTCAACACAGGTGAGCATTCACTACTGATGTTGAAGGCAGAAGCCACTCTGATGTGGTTGGTGGTTGGAGGTAAATGCTGCCTCCAAGCAAGGAGGCTACTGAGTCCACATGGAGATTACAAATGGTTATGTGTAAAGATGTCAGCGGCCACCAGTGATGTGTGAGAGTCTCCTGATGAGGCAGTAAGTGCTAGTCAGAGGCAGATGCAGCCTCTAAGTAGAGAGGCTGGTAAGCCCACGTGAGTTTCCAAATAGTCATGGATTAGGGTGCACGGGCCCTGTTTGTGTTTGGGAGCCTCCATACAAGGCAGTAGGTGCTGGTCACAAATGGTTGCTTGCCTCAGTTTGGGTGCTGGCTGGGACTGCTTGACCTGGGTGATGAGTGCAGATGAGCTGGCTGTTACCTCTAGCTGGATACTGGTCCCTGGTGAGATGGTCTTCACTGATCACAGATGGGCACGGTTCTCCTGCTGGTGGTGCTGATCCAAACGTGGATTGCTGCTGGACTGACGTGGGGTGGGTGCTGATGAATATATGATCATAGATGGAATAGATGGAGTGGATGCAGTTCTTAGGTGGGTGATAGAACCAAGGTGGTCGGTGATAGACCCAGGTGAGTGCTGTGCAAGGATGAGCTCGGCCCTGCTGTCAGCTGGACCTGAGAGCTGGCCTCACGTGAGGTGGATGGAATGAAGTCCATATGGAAACAGAAAGGGCTGGGCAAAGGAAGCTTGGCCGCTGGTCCACTCCAATGGTGTGAGATGTGCTGGTACCACGAGAAGTGGAAGATGCTACATAGAGATGAGCGTCGGGACAACGTGAGGTGATTGTTGCAGGTGGTTGGAAGTGAGTCTCAGGGGAATTGCGTGGTGCCCTGGCTGCAAGGGTGATCGTCTCAGTAGGTTGGGTATGAGGTGATTGTCTCAGGGGGCAGAGTGTGAGGGTGAGGTAATGGGGGTTGGGTGTGAGGCGATTGTGGTTGGGTGTCAGTCTCTGGTGAGGTGTGGACCCTGTGAGCCTCATGTGAGGTGGGTTTTAGTTTCAGGTGACGCTGGTGCCAGTAGGGTAAGGTGACTGATGTAAGTGGTCAGTACCTGTCACAGGTGAGTCTGCTCATGTCTCCAGGTGCACAGATGCTGCTTAGGCACAGCACTCCTCCACACTTCCAGATCCTGCCGTACCGGGCCAGACACGCGCTCCTGCCTCTCGGAGCCGGCGACACATTGACTGAACGGCTCCCATGGGAACCGGGCAGAAGCTATCTGCAGCCATGTGACTTCCTGGAAAGGTATCGCCAGTTCCAGTGAGGTCCTGTCACTCCCTTTGAGACTACTAGTCTCAAAGGGTGATATACTCAAGGGAGTAAGGTTTCAGGAGAGCGGGCACTGGGCAAAGGGATAGTACCCGCGTGAGTCTGTAAAATCAAGAAACAGGTTCCCCTGCTTACTTTGTATACATGGTCTGGACCCTTAAGATGTGTATCGTCTTTCCTCACAACTTGCCCTTATCGGCTCCTGCCTCTTTAAGCGCTGGCGGCATATCTGCCAAGTATCTCCGTGTCCTCAATGACATTCAGCACCTCCTGGTGCTTAACCAACCGCCAGTTGCATTCTGGGAGTTGTGGTTTTGCTACTATCGCTGTATTGGCAAAAAAACACTAAGTAAAATGCTGCTAGCTAAAACATGACTGGGCGGCTGTGCCGTGCTGGACCGTTCCATGTCAAAGCAGACTGTCCCTTTTCCCTACCTTGGTCTTAAGAGGAGTTCTGCATTACTTGGCAACCCACTGCATTCTTTTAGCCGCCAGTTTTAGTAATGGAAATAGTAAAATATGAGAACTAGTAATGTCTCTCTTCTAACATAACGCAAACTGCCCAGACTCCAAAATCTGTGGCCGTCAGACGGAACTCTGCTTGTAGATTTACCTGCAAAACAAACAAGATGATGGACGGAATGTTGCACAATGGCAAACATTCACCCCCAGTCACAGATCTGGGTTTGATCCATCATTATCTTGTTCACCAAGCCACCCCAGTTCAGACATGGCCATATGCAAATCAGTCTTGACCCTGTGCCTCATGGGAACAGTCCAGCCTGAACTGCGAAGCCAGGTCTTCCCTGGACCGGAATCAAGCATCCTAGGACCGGTTTCTGGCTATCAGCCGTCTTCAGCGAGGATAGCTTGACTCCAGTGGCGTAGTGAGCACGGGACCGACGTCTGGGTGAACAGCAAAACAAACAAGATGATGGACGGAATGTTGCACACGGCCATATGCAAATCAGTCTTGACCCTGTGCCTCATGGGAACAGTCCAGCCCGAACTGCCAAGCCATGGGGCACAGGGTCAAGACTGATTTGCATATGGCTGGGTACAAACTGGAATGGCGTGGTGAGCAAAAAAATGATGGATTTAGGCCCAGATCTCTGTACTGGGGTGAATGTGTGACATTGTTCTGCATTCTGTTCATCAACTGTTGTTTTGGCATTTGTCACCCTGAGTGGGACAGGTATGCTCAGATGCGATTCCTATGCTCTCCATGCCACTGGAATCAAGCTATCCTGGCTGAAGAGGGCTGAAAGCCCGAAACCGGTCCTAGGATGCTTGTTTCCAGTCCAGGGAGGACCTGGCTTGATAGTTCGGGCTGGACTGTTCCCATGGGACACAGGGTCAAGACTGATTTGCATATGGCTGGGTCCAAACTGGAATGGCATGGTGAGCAAAAAAACGATGGATTTAGGCCCAGATCTCTGTACTGGGGTGAATGTATGACATTGTTCTGCATTCTGTCCATCAACTGTTGTTTTTGCAATTGTCACCCCGAGTGGGACGGGTATGCTCAGACGTGAGTCCCGTGCTCTCCTCACCACTGGAGTCAAGCTATCCTGGCTGAAGACGGCTGATAGCCAGAAATTGGTCCTAGGATGCTTGATTCCGGTCCAAGGAAGACATGTCTTGGCAGTTCGGGCTGGACTGTTCCCATGAGGCACAGGGTCAAGGCTGATTTGCATATGGCCATGTCTGAATTGGGGTGGTGTGGTGAGCAAAAAAACGATGGATTTAGGCCCAGATCTCTGTACTGGGGTGAATGTATGACACTGTTCTGCATTTTGTCCATCAACTGTTGTCATCAACTGTTGTTTTTCCGCATGTAGATTTACCTGGTCATGCATTTGATACGCCCGTAATTCACACAATAGATGGCATGTAAAATTATAACCCTCATTTAAAGTATGTCTGCATAAATATGTATATATTATTTTGATGTAGGACTCTGGGATAAATAATTAGTCATTATTTGCTACTACATTTTGTAGTTAAGGACAATGAGGTACAGTGATGTAAGTCTGTTTGCTCAGGGTCACACAGTTTAACACTGAATGGAAGTTGGGATTTTATTCGATATTTATGGCAATAGTCTACAAATATCACTTCACATTTGTAGGAAAGGATGAGGTGTTTTCTATGATTGTCGGCCAGGACCCAAAAAATGTTCAACAAAGTTGACCTGGCTGCAAGGTATGCAAATCACATAGAAACATATGTGGTTTTAAACAATAATATTTCTAGAATCTGGTCGGTAAACCGAGTGGGATTGTCACGAGGTGCCAGCTGCCAACCCAACGATGGAGGAGCGTTTGATGAATTTCCACGATATCTCTCACCCCTCCTTTCTTTGCAGTCCGAACCGGCTTCTGAGGTCCTTTAAGAACTTGGATGCGCAGGATCCTAGCCCCGCCCACCTACCCGGAATGCTCTGTACTATTGGCCCTGACATACAAGCCTCCGGTGTGATAACTAGGCCAGAGGAAGGAGAAGGCGTGCAAGCCGACCGGCTGGAGAGTAACCCAGAGCCGCCAGCCAGCCTTTCCGTCATAGTCCCCGAAGCCGCAGCTCAAGCCTGGAGAGGCGCGGGGAACGCGACTGCCGAGAGAGGACAAACCCCGCTCCAGCGGGCGCCGGCCATGATTCGGCATTGCGAAGAAGCGAGCCACGCTCCCGGGGGGAGCCTGGCTATAGCAGGTACGTGCCCGCCTCGGGAGTGTGTTCACTAGAGGTCCTCCGGGTTGAAAGCCTGCAAAAAGATGGAGGCCCATAAACACCGCAATATTCTCTTGTGCTACCCTGTGCTGCATGGGTGATGGACGGTGGTGATCTTTTACTCCCTCAATGTCCTTCTCAACTCTTCTTAGGTCCGGACGGACTATCATCCTGACAAAGGTCTTTTTTTCCTTTTTTTGTGTTTGCTACATGGTCCCCTCCTCTACTCCACGACGATACTGAACGTACTGACAAGACGGCGAACGGAACACCCCTCACCTGGTCTAGCCACAGACGGAAGTGGTAATCATTACTTGGACCGTCGTAAGACTGCGCAAAGTAGAGGACTACCTGCGAGAAAAGAAGTCCTTTCAGAACAGTGACTTATTATTTGACCCTTGTGTGCAGCATTGATCCGTCCCCCTCTCTCAATAAATATATTTTTGAACTAGCACTCATTGCACTCCTGCTTCTTGTTCGCCCACAGTGATTCTATCACAAAAGATAAACACCCAGGATAAGGTCACTAAATCGGTCTCGAGGATCGCTCCTCTATTACATAGGCTAGAAACAACAACTTTATTAATTTGCTACAGAAAGGTAGACCTATTTTTCATTTTCAGTGAAAGGAGAAAAACACGCATTTCGGATACAAATCATACTCAAGCGGTGTTACAGCAAACTCTTTATGAGAAAAAAAACAGGGCTAGCCCAAGCGCCATCTGTTTCCAATGAACACGAACGCGAGACACGGGCGCAAATATTGAAAACAGATGACGCTGATGCTCGCTCTCGCAAGCCCTAGGCGGATGCAAAGGTGGAACATGCACCAGTCTTTGCCCAATCCCTCCAATTGTGTGCTGTCTTTCTTGGAAAGACGTACGCAAAGGCCAATAGGTGTGAGAAAAAAAAAAACACATGTACGAGCGTGTGGTCGGAGTTGGAAGCCCTTACAAAAAGCCTTGTAGAGCAGCGCATGTGCGCTGGCTCAGGCGAGACTTAAAAAGAGTTGTCTGTACTCCAAAGGGCGCAAAACGCGCAGAGACCCCATTGAGAAGAACCTCAATGATGTTGAAGCAACAGATGGAATCAGACTCTGACGAAGACTCAACCCAAGCCAGTAAAACCCCTCTTTAGGAACGAGAGGAGGCCAACACGGAGCCCTCGGACAAAGAGTATCAAACGGACACGGACAGTGTCCACCCACCGCTTAAGAACATTAATAACATGGAACATCAAAACACCGAGACCAGACATCTAGACAACACACCTCAACAGCAGGATGACAATGGCGAGGAAGGCCGAAATGCGGGCTAAGCCAATGGGAGCCGAACTGCAGAACTGCCGGGGAGCTGACCCTCCCCCCCCCCTAGCCCCCCCCCCCTTCCCCCAACCTAAACACCCCAGGGGCAGAAAATACCGGGCTCAGCATTGCTGAACGGAACTGCTCACTCAGACTAAATCCTTTGCAGAACTGGTTAATGTTGAGAGCGATTAAGGGAGGGGTGGGAATACAGACCTCTCCACTGTACTTATGCCGAGTTGTCATTTTGACAGTTGGGGGGACAGGCGTAGGAAGTAGGAAGAGTGTGAAGCAGGAGGTAGGGGGGTCAAGAATTCTACAGTTTAGTTGGTAAACATGTTTCCTTAACAGCCAGACACAGAGGAGTTGATATTAAAAGAGAGAGACAAGGGGAAAGATCAGCAGGGCAGGTAAGACTGCCCATATATACAAAGATAGACAGAAGACATGTACGCAACTAGTGGCACTGCATACTCAGCAATGGCCTGGAATGTCAATGGGCTGGGAAGCAAGATCAAGAGGGGATTAGTTGCAAAGTACATTAAGAGGCTAAAGCCAGACATTGTCTTCCTACAGGAAACTCACTTGAGAGGTACACACTGTGCCTTCATAGGGAGAGGGACATACCACTAACCCACGTAGGATTTTCCCAAGGGACGCGTGGAGTTGCCATACTCATTAGGAACCCTCACCGCAATTCCGCACATCAAAAATCTGGACGGATCCCAATGGGACCTTTGTCGCAGTTCAGGGGATCTGGGGGCGGCGAGAGCACACACTAATTATCGCTTATGCCTCCCACGACTGCAATTCCAAACTCTGGACGCACTTGCTAGGATCTTGTTGGAATCAGCCCCATGACTACGGGAACTCTGATTCCCACGCCACTAGCTGACTTTAGAAAATCACTGGGACTGATCGACCTTTGGCAGCGACAATATCCAATAGATCGCACCTCTTTCTATTTCTCTGGGGCACATAGAGTTTTCTAGAGACTTGACTATTTCTTTGCACCAGCTGGAGAAATATGGAAGGTGGAATACATTGCAAGAGGGGTCTCAGACCATTAACCACTGTGGTTGACATTGGGAGGTGATGAGAACAGAGCGGACTGGAGACTAAATGCCTGGGAACTCTGGGATAAAACACAGGAGTAATCCGCGCAGAGACCAAGTTATTCTTTCAAGATAATAAGGGCTCAGTGGTGCCATGTGCCACCCTTTGGGAGGCCTTTAATGTGGTAATTCGAGGCAGAGTGCAAGATGCAATAGCGCGAAAGCATAGGGAAGAGACTCATCAAACTGAAAACTTAGAGAATAAACTTTTACAAATAGAGAGAAACATTACTCCAGACAATGAAGCCACCTTATTACGACAATTGGAGGTCACAAGTAGAGAGCTTCGCGCCTTGACAGATCGAGAAGTACACACTGGAATTCAAGCCACACATCACAGGCTTTAGGAGGCTGGAGACAGTGCAGGGAGACGCTTGGCTGGGCAGAAGGGAGATAGAATTGAGCTGGGTCCCACAGATCCAGGAACTAGAGAAACGACATGTTACTGCAAAAGACATAGCGAGTACTTTCCCACTATACTACACAAAGCTATATGAGGATCGGCCCATAGCGAATGACACGCAGATAGCAAAATATCTTAGTAATATCGACACTCCCACTCTGCAACAAGGGAGCAGGAAAGTCCTAGAGGAAGAAATTACCCTAACTGAAGTACAAGATGCCATAACCAGACACAAATCAGGGAAAACCCCTGGACCAAAAGAGCTGCCTGCTGAATTTTTTAAACAGAATGCCGGTCTGTTAGCTCTCCACCTCCTCAGCATGTTCCATGCGGCTCGAGATGGGGGGTCGTTGGGGCTAGATCTCCATAGAGCTACAGTGGTGGTCATACCTAAACCCAGAAAACCCCCAGCAAAGTGAAAATCCTACCGCCCAATATCATTATTAACCAAACCAAAAACCTGGCCTCTATTTTAGTGGTGCGGCTTCTAACGGTGATCACATCACTGATCCACCGGGACCAGTATGGCTTTATGCCTGGTCCCCCCAAGCGTTATAATCTCCGCTGCATCGCTAATTGGCTTGATATGGTGAAAGATAGACCTTCCTCGCAGATGCTCATTTCCTTAGATGCGGAGAAGGCCTTTGATACTGTCCACTGGCCTTTCATGAGGCAAACCCTTGTGAAATCCGGATTTGGACAAGAATTTATGACTTGGGTGGAGCTATTGTACACAGGCCCTAGAGCCAGTGTCAGTGTTGATGGAATAAAGTCGGCCGACTTCCCTATACAAAGAGGAACCAGACAGCGTTGCCCCCTGTCCCCCCTTACTCACTGCATTTGTTTTGTAGCCACTGGCCTAACAAATTAGGGCCCAGCCGGGGCTTTGAGGTTTTTAAGAAGACTGTGGTTATCTTACTGCCAAATTAATTTTGCTATACGCGGACAATATTTTACTTTGCATCACTAATCCTAATACACTACCGATGATTTAGCAACTAGTGAAGGAATATGGCAAACATGCAGGGTACAACATCAATTAGCGAAAGTCGAGGCTTTATCCTACAGGGGGATCCATCGACATACAGTTATTACCAGAGCAACTTCAGCTTACCGATGAGGGTTTCAAATATTCGGGCAAGTATACCTCAACAAAAGAGGTTGATTGCCCCACCCATAACATTAAACGCATTCTGACAGAATTACGAGACGATGTGACTAGATGGCGCCGACTCCCCTTGACACTGTTATGAAGGGCAGCAATATATAAAATGATAACGCTCCCCAAGTTACACTATACACTCCAAAACACATAGCATGCAATTGTTGACATTATTTTTAATACAATCATTGACGAACTTTGGAAATTCCTATGGGACTGGGGCCACCCCAGGGTGGCGTTACAAACCTTACAGCAAAACCAATATAACAGAGAAATCGTCCTGCCGGACATTTAAGCCTATTATCGGGCAGCTCGTTTGGTGCTAATTAATAAATGGTGCAACGCACCGGGAGCCCACCCCACATACGCACTAGAGAGGCTTCAGTTTCAGGAACACACTTTCCTCCACTACCTCTAAGGGGGCGCGGAGACATGAGATTTATTACCGGCTACACGGCGGGCGAACCGTGGAAAGGGGCAAAATGACAGATGAAATGGGGAAAAGGACTAACTAAAGCCAAACGATTCTGGAAAGGCAGGCGGCTACCTGAACTGGGGAAACTGGGGGCTCTGGGAGGTGGGATGCAGTCTGGATTACAATGCTAGGCAATATAATCAAGGGGGGACATAATGTCTTTCACAGACCTCCAAGCTGAATACCAACTATCTCACACACAATTGCAGCATGCCTGGAGGGCACAAAAGCCTGATATCACAGATATTCCTGAATATGCACCGCTGGAAGGGAGACTACTGCAGTAAGAGATACCCTCCAAAGCAGTTTCCTAGACCTACAAAACCTTTATATATAACATTTCTGATAGACTGAATGAATGAATGAATACATTTTATTTCTGGTTACTCAAAACCATTAAAATAGGACAAGAGAACACATTCCATTGTTATAAAAGATTAAATAGTTAAAACAATAGGCTGTGTTAACAGAAGAGTCAATAAAATCTAGAAATCATTAGTCCGTTTGTTCTCAGCCCGCAATCTTCCCAGCTCATAATGGGGTGAGCTATACAGTCTCAACAGACTAACACCTCAGTGCAAGTACTGGCCTGATTAATTAGCTAGAAAAGTCCATCAATTTCCGTCGAGTCTGTTAAATAAATTTGCCGAACGTGGCCATGTGTTTCACTGTTTCCAGTGTGTACAGATGTTGCACAGCCTCCTTTACTGTTCTGATCCCTTGTTGTAATAAAATTGGCTTGAGGTACAGTCTGTGCTCCAAGCCCAAGGCCGGGCAACAAAGTAAAATGTAGGCGAAACTCTCCTGTTTGTATTTGCATTTCCTGTCCTTATCGACTTCGAGGGATAAAGTTCTTTAAGGGGGAGAGGTTGTAACCTGAACGCTATGATCCTTTGTAGCGCTTGTCTTCCCACTGATTGTGTAAGATGAAGTTTAGACTTGTGTTCTGTATGTGGGAGGCTTTGGGTTTCGTGGAACCCTCTAGCTTCCAGTGACTTCAAGTCTGAGATACGAGAGCAGAGGCGAACCTGTTTTTTTATCGCACTTTTGATGGCAGTATATTTGGTTATCTTGGGGTCCCAGTTTTCCACTGCGAGACTCAGAGCTTGTTTAGCGATGGATAGGCTGGTTGACCAGGGATTATCAGGTTCCAGAAAGATACTTTTTAAGATAGACTTCAATGTGTTCTCAGTTGCTCCCGTGATGAGAAAAAAGTATTTGCTCAGGGCAGCCATCTCTTCCAGTTTTTGTTGGTTTAGATTAAATTCTAGCCGCACTAGATTGTTTCTGGGGCATGCGGGTAGGTGGAATATCTTTTTGTATGCCGAGCAATGGATTTTTTCTACAGCACTTGTTAATTTCCCTGGGAAGGCCAGTTGTGCGTAGTTAAGTGATGGTATTAACTTCGCCCTCAAGACTCTTTGAATTGCAGTTGTAGTGGGGCTATATAACGAAGCGTAGAGCCTGCCAAGGGCATAGATGATACTTTTTCCTTTTGTACGTGTTTTGTCGAGGTGAACTCCAGGGCGCCCTGTTTCAGTGAGCCAAACTCCCAAGCAATTGTAGTGTGCGATATAGTCCAGAGTCAGCTGTCCTAGCCTCCATTTTGCCAGGTTTTTTTTCGGGTAGTGCCCAAAGATTATTATCTTTGATTTAGATTGGTTGGCAGTCAATTTATTCTTTCCGTTGTAAATTGCAAGAGCCGAGAGAGCTTTTTGTAGGCCAATTTTGGTGTGGTCAAGGAGAACCAAGTCGTCGGTATATTGGAGTAGTTGGATCTTAGTTTGACCGATCCTCGGTGTTGCTAGTGATGCTCCAGTCAGGGCTTGGCCCATGTCGGCAGTGTATAAATTGAACAGCATCGGAGCTAATACACATCCTTGTTTCAGGCCGTGATCTGTGTCAATTTTCTCTGTGGCCGAGGCTGTCGAAAGTTTGATTCTGACCCAAGTTCTTGAGTATAGTGATTGAATAGCTTGTAATAAAGAAGGCTCAATGTTCTAGCTTGCCAGCTTCTGACAGAGAACCAAACGGTCAACCCCGTCAAACGCTGCCGTGTAATCAATGAAACAAGCGAACAGCGGTCGGCTTTTTCGTGATACAGCCTTCTGTGCGAGATATAAGAGTGCTATGATGTTATCCAGTGTTGATGCTCCAGATCTAAACCCTGTTTGATAAAATAGCAAGAGGCCCTCGTTGCTGACCCAATTTGAAAGTTCCACCAAAAGGGTGCTTGCGTAAGCCTTGCCCTCGATGTCAAGCAAAGCAATCATGGGATAATTTTGAGGGTTGGATTTTGGTCCTTTCTTATATATTGGGTGCAATAGCGACCCTCTCCAAGAGTCAGGTACATCCCCGAGCAGTCGGCATTCAGCATATAGCGTGGTTAGTTTTTCTGTCCAAAAGTCTATATCTTCCCTGAACAGGGAGCCCGGCAGCCCGTTTAGTCCTGGTGCCCCATTGAGTCTAATCTTTTTTAAGATTGTGCTAACCACCTTTTTTTCGGGAAAATCCGAGTGGTTCACGGTTATTGAGGAATGAGTGCTGACGACTGGGCGTCTAACCTCGTCTGGGTCTTTGTTCCGAGGAGTTGTACTTCCTTCTTCTTAATACAAGTTTTTCATGTGCACTGCCCAGGTGTCGGCGTCAAGAGCGTTCTCTCTATGGTTGACTTCTTGGTTTAAAGAGTTTAGTTATTGCCAAAACTCTTGGGACTTACCGGGTCTCAATAGCTCAAAGATCTTTAGCTATTTCGCTTCAATACAGGACCGTTTTGCTGCCCAAACTTTCTTCAAGTGGATTTTTGCTGCTTCTTGGAATAGCCTTTTGGCGGTTGCTGTGCTCATTTTCTGGTAGGCCCTTCGTTTGAGTCTTAATTGTTTTGCACTCTCCTAAATTGCAGGAGTGTGTCCGAAGTTGTGCCAAGGATATGGAGGGGTTTTAGTTGTTATACCTCCTTGAAGTAGCGCTAGCAGTTTACGTGCAAAGTAAACCCATTCTTCCATTGCGCCCCCATGATTGTCGCTTTGTGGCCCGTCTGCCCATTATTTTTTCCATATCTTGAACTTATTAATTGGCACTGGGCCCCATTTGATCCTTCGCGGCAGTCTGAACAGTTCATCCCCGTTTGATGACCCAGCGCATTGTAAAGTGTAGCAGTTGTCTACTGTAAGTTTTAACGTGATTGTTAGTGCAGCGTGATCGCTTTCGTTACGTTGGTCGACTTTGCAGTCAGTCAAAGTTTTGTAGCCAGCTGCTTAATAGGATATAGTCTATAGTAGGTTGGTTATTGTATGTTGGTGGGAAGAGGGCTCCTGGGATATCCTTTAGGAAGAGAGAGTGAGCTGTTGACAACTGGTAAGAGGAAATAAGTGCATTAAAGGCCTAAGTGGCCGTAGAGCGAGGTCCTAGTGCTACCTTAACCCCAATGTTATGTGTGTTAAAATCCCCAAGTATTATTGGTTCCATATGTGCGTACTGTAAAAGAAGGTTTTCTATATGGCTTCTTAACTCAGGCAACTTGTCCTTGTCTCCCGAGCCGTGGGGATTGTAATAAACATTAATTAGGAGTATCATTAAAGGACCCTTGTTTGTCAATAAGCCTTTCAGGATGCCTGCCATGAACCTGTTTGATGATGTTTTTATTTCTGTAAATTGTATTTTCCGTGAAATCCTGGTGTATATCGAGATACCTCCAGATGGTCTACCAAATATGTTCTCCTTAGTTGCTGGTTTACAGTGTTCCGCGAATCCTCTTATTGATGTTGATTTAGTGGCCCACGTCTCTTGGACGCAGATTATGTCCACTCCAGCTAGGAACCACAGTATCGCTTGGTTTTGTAGTAGCTTTAAAATCCCTGCTACATTCCAAGACATGATTGTTACACTTTGAACATTAGAAGGGGCTGTTTGCGGGAGCTGTAAGGTTTTCTTGCTTCCGATGCAGCTGGCATTAGGAGTTATGATTTAAGGCCCTTGGCACCCAGGACCAATCTTGACTGATATTGTTCTCAAGTGGTTCAGAAAAGGGGGTGGTGATGAACAGAGTGTCTGCATTAAGCAGACCACTCTTACCCAGTCCAAAGATCAGGGCTTGATCCATCACCGTTATTTAGCTCACTGCCCCATCCCAGCTCAGAACCTGGCTATATGCAAATTAGTCTGCCCCTGGCCCAGTGCATCATGGGAACAGGGCAGACCAAACTACCAAGCCAATTCTTCACCAGAAAGGAGACAAGCTACCAGGGACCGGTTTCTGGCATTTCAGCCTCGTCGGCCCGGCTTGCTACAATCCTGATGGAGCAGTGAGCAAGGGACTCATGTCTGAGTATACCCTGCCACACCTATAGTGGCCAAAAACGATTCAGAAAAGGGGGTGGTGATGAACAGAGTGTCTGAATTAAGCAGACCACTCTTACCCAGTCCAAAGATCAGGGCTTGATCCATCACTGTTATTTAGCTCACTGCCCCATCCCAGCTCAGAACCTGGCTATATGCAAATTAGTCTGTCCCTGGCCCAGTGCATCATGGGAACAGGGCAGACCAAACTACCAAGCCAATTCTTCACCAGAAAGGAGACAAGCTACCGGGGACCGGTTTCTGGCATTTCAGCCTCGTCGGCCCGGCTTGCTTGAATCCTGATGGAGCAGTGAGCAAGGGACTCATGTCTGAGTATACCCTGCCACACCTATAGTGGCCAAAAACGATTCAGAAAAAGGGGGTGGTGATGAACAGAGTGTCTGCATTAAGCAGACCACTCTTACCCAGTCCAAAGATCAGGGCTTGATCCATCACCGTTATTTAGCTCACTGCCCCATCCCAGCTCAGAACCTGGCTATATGCAAATTAGTCTGTCCCTGGCCCAGTGCATCATGGGAACAGGGCAGACCAAACTACCAAGCCAATTCTTCACCAGAAAGGAGACAAGCTACCGGGGACCGGTTTCTGGCATTTCAGCCTCGTCGGCCCGGCTTGCTTGAATCCTGATGGAGCAGTGAGCAAGGGACTCATGTCTGAGTATACCCTGCCACACCTATAGTGGCCAATATAGCCAAGTTCTGAGCTGGGATGGTGCAGTGAGCTAAAAAACGGTGATGGATCGAGCCCTGATCTTTGGACTGGGTAAGAGTGGTCTGCTTAATTCAGGCACTCTGTTCATCACCACCCCCTTTTCTGAATCATTTTGTCGCCCATAAGCGTGGAAGGGTATACTCAGATGTGAGTCCCTTGCTCATTGCACCATCAGGATTCAAGCAAGCCGGGCCGACGACGCCTGAAATGGCAGAAACCGGTCCCCGGAAGCTTGTTTCCTTCCCAGTACAAGAATTGGCTTGGTAGTTTGGTTTGCCCTGTTCCCATCATGCACTGGGACAGGAAAAGACTAATTTGCATATAGCCAAGTTCTGAGCTGGGATGGTGCAGTGAGCTAAAAAAACGGTGATGGATCAAGCCCTGATCTTTGGACTGGGTAAGAGTGGTCTGCTTAATTCAGGCACTCTGTTCATCACCACCCCCTTTTCTGAATCATTGTTCTCAAGTGAGCAGGACCGAGGTCCTTGGCCCAGGGTTGTAGTTACTTTAATTGTGCGTCACTTGTTAGATTTGTTTTTGTACCACTGTTCGTTCCATGAAGAATGGACGCTGCAGGTGGCCGAGGGTGAAATAAGTCATTCAATGATGATTTTTTTTGAGCGACCAATTCCTGCGTGGCGATTTGTTGCTTCGAATAGCTGTGTTTCAGGAGCATTGGATATTTAGGCACAGGCCTGCTCGCGATCTTTATGCCCCAATTTTCCAGTTGTTCTTTACTTCTTTTTAATGCCTGAGCCATGTCTAGGTTAAAGAAGCGCACCTCTGTAATTTCATTGCTCTCGCCTGGGCCTGGGGACAGAAAGGAGATGAGTTCAATGTCTGTTGTATTTATGGTTTCTAGACCTGGGATACTGGCACAAAGTTTTAAAAGATTGCATCGATTAAGGATGTCCCACTTGCCCTGTGAGACATATTCGGGGTGGAGAAATATTTTCAGGTCATCATGCTTGGCAGAAGACAGCTTATGATGTGTCATGACTTCCTGCGATACCTCGCAAGTTGTATCGTTTGGAGTTTTCTGGGCCGATCCCTCGACCTTGGCCTCATCTTGGTTTGTATTACCGGCCGTCGACTGGTCTGTCCTCCCGGACTTACTTAAGGTAGATGGAACTTCCCTTACTCTACATGTTGTGAACTTGGTTGAGCCATTAGATCCTCTTTGGTCTGGGGATTGTGAGTCTATTTTTATTGTGTTTCTGGTCATGCCGCTCGTGCTTTTATCCACTGCAGTTGATCAGCAAGGGACTCCCTAAGTTAGATGCCTTAGTTCTTTGCAAGACGTGCTTGCCGTCCCACGGTGCCAGTCCTTGTGGACGGTTAGGGCCCCCATTGGTTTTCACTTCACTTATTTCCACTGTTTTTCACCTTTGCTCCGTGTGCTCATCTAAAGAGTCCCCAAGACTTGTTTTGAGGTCAGTTGTGTCCAAGATGATTGGATTTTTAGGATTTTTGTTTAAAATGTGGATCTTTGGGGGGCTGATAGTCTTAGAGTCATTAATCGTGTGGTTCCCAGCCTCTTTGTTTTCCTGCAGCAACTACTGCCTGATAGAGCCGTTGGAGATTGAGTCATTTTTTCTTTGTTTATTCAACTTTTAGTTTTTTCTTATTTTTCCGTGAAAGGTGGACCGTCTCTGAACTTGTCAAGTGCGCGGTATTTGAATTATCTTGTTCTTTGGCATTAGCGCAGCTGGGATTTATTGCCTTTTCTGTGGCTCTGCATGGTTGCTCTTCCACTGTCCTTATGATTTTTTGCTGGAGGTCTATGACGTTGGTGTTGGGATGCAGCAATTTTTCAGTCAGAGCGTGATCATTGTTGTTCTGCTGGGTGTGTGTGGTGTTCCGATGTCTGCTGGTTTCTGATTTAAGATCCTCAATTAGAGTATTCATTATCTCTGGGAGCTTTTCCAAATTAAGTAATACCGGACTGCAACCACAGTCCGGCTGTTTTAGTGTGGCTGTTGTATTTGCTTGAGCTCGATGGATCAAGGAATTCAGATATTCTAATTTGGAATCTATTCCCGAAATCAGGCCAGCCACAGTTTGTAAAATAGATATTTGAACGTCCAGTTTGTCTGCATGCATTATTGCAGCATTTACCATTGAAGCCAAAACGTCATTAATTAGTACAAGTTGGTGATCTAGTTTGGACGGCTTCGACTCCGTATCCATTTCCTGTCCCCATCCTAGCGACCTGGGGGATACAGGAGTCGAAGGAATAGGAGAAGCTTTATCATGAACACTGCAGTTTTGAATGCTATTTTGAGTGGGAGAGTAAGGTACTGTGACCACAAATGGTTCGGCAGTTGCACTTAATGCGCTTGGTGACCCCCCCAGCCGCGTTCACAGTTCACAGTTTTTACCTCGGCTCCAGCCGCGAGAAAAGGCGCCCACGAGAGAAGGCGCCCACCGTCTCTGGCCGCAGGAGAAAGCAGCTCTGGCCGCGAAAAGAGGCACCCAGCGGCTCCGGCCGCGAGAAAAAGCACCCAGCGGCTCCGAGAGAGAGCTCCCAGTGGCTTCGGCTGTAAAGGAAGCCGCCTGCGGGTCCTCTGCGAGGGAAGAGATCGAAGGGTATGTAGCGGCTCCCGAACTTCTGGGGGACCCCCGCCGCTGTAACTCCTCAGCAGCTCCGGCTCCGTGTTCCAGATTGCAGCGGCTCAGCTCAGCAGCTCAGCTCAGCTGTGCTCGATCTCGCTCTCGCTTTTTCAATTTCTGATAGACTGGTATCTCGTAGAATTAAATGGGAGGAAACCACCGACCCCCTAAAAGAAATTGACTATGAGGCAGCACTGATGCACCCCAGCGAGGTCGCAATTAAGCTCCGTCTACGACTAATACAATTCTCTGACTGCCTTTTTTTACTTGCGTTTTGGGGTGTTTTCTGACCCGGGCAACAGGCCCACCTACACACGTGGAACAACGTTTTTTAATTGAGCTAAGTGTGGGAATCGTGGGTCGCAAAACATTTGCAAACATGAAATGGTTAAATGCGCTGCCCACTGTCTTCTGTACTAATTCTTATTGTGCTTTTTTTTGAGGGTCTGAAGACATGCAATTTTTCATATAGCTTCAGCTGTCTTGTGGCTAGTCATTAAAAAGAAGTAGACATTAGATGCATAGGTGCAGGGCTGATGATGGTGTGTTGCTGCATGAAACCTACTGCCTCTGACAATGCCTTTGTTCATGCTGTATAGCATAGGCAACAAGCATTAAAAATGCAATAGTTCTCGCCTTTTATTAAGTTAAAGCTATTTGCTTTGCTATACAATACCATTAGCAAAGAAAATGGCTTTAACTTGATCAAAGGCAACCCTATTGCATTTTCAATGCTAGTTCCTTTTGTTAATAAACGCTTGCCAACTGGCTCATGCGCAGAGTGGGAGCAAGCAAGGGAAGGCGTGGACACAGGAGGGAGCCGGAGAGAGAAAAAAGGAACCCTGGACGTTCTGTCACGTGGGCTGCTTATAAGGCACTAAAGTTGCCCTAAATGTATAGTGCACCTTAGTACTTTAAGGAAGCATTAGCTGAAAGGAGCAACAAGCGAAAGGAGAGAAGGAATTGGAGAAAGAGGGAACAGGAGAACTCGAAGGAATATGTCAGCAGTTTGCATAGACAGCGCTTATGCCACATGTAGATAGGGTCAGAGCGCTGCATCTGAAGGGGAGAGGTACACAGAAGTGGCATGGGGAGGATGTCACTTTTATGTAATGTATTTTCTTATATAGTGCTTATTCCGTTTAAGACTTCTTTAAAGAGCTGCAAAGCAACTGAAGAGGGAATGACAAGGCATGGGGGAGAGGGAATACTCTAGGGAATTGGAGCGAGGGAAAGAGGAACATGATGATACGTGACATCACACTGCTTGCTTGGATGGTGTTTAACCCTAAGCTGCTCAAGAGCACTGGGACAGGAGCTGCAAGGAGGGGACCCTAAAGAAAGGACGACAAGGACAGAGCATTATGCTTTGTTATACTGCTTCCTGGTATGTGCAGCGCTTATGCCAACCCTATGCTGCTTCGCGGCTCAAAGAGGGGAAGAAAGGCAAGGACATTAAATAAAAGAAAGTGGGCATGAGTTACAGCAGATCATGGAAACAGGAACTGTAACCCGCAGAGTTGTTTTACAAGACTACAGGATGGGTGAAAGGCGGAGTCAGCTATGTCCATGAACTGGAAATTCCACACGGATGTTGGTGGTGTCCTCGGCTTCAAAGCACTACAGTCTAGAAGAAGTTACATAGCAGCAGCTCTGCATGGACGAGGAGAGGGTGAAGAATGTGCACTGCTGCAGGTTTGGAGGTGCACACCTTGTCAGCGATCCCTCCTTCCCCCTACCCTCTACCCCTGGAGTGTCCTGAGCTCCCCTGCCTGCAGTGATTTATTCTCCTGGCAATATATTAAAGAGCGTTTCGCCGCGAAGAGTAAATCCACGGAATAAAAATACAATCACTCGGACGATTAATCGTGTACTGGCTAATAACAGATTCAGCTGCCAATACTGTAAAGTGTTTTATACAGGTATTAAAGCTCCATCTTCTGCTACTTTAAGCGCTATATCGGATGCTGCTCATCAATCATCCTGAACATAGGGTGTTCACAAACACAGCACAGCCGCTTGGATTTGAGGGTCATCGGGCTCTGTCGCCTCTGAGGGCAGACCACTGTCCTCCCAAGGACGGATGTCGTAGTAACGCCTCTGGTTTAGTGAGGACGAGAAACATCACTGAGGTGTAAAAGGCTCGGGCCAAGATCACACAGCGAGTCATGAGGTTACACTGGCTAATGCCATTTTCTAATTCAGGGCCTATGCTACATCCCTAATCTAAACCTGAAAGAAAGCGACCCCATCACTGCCATGTCAACGCTTGTTGTTTCTTCACTGCGAATAGCCGCACAGTGCCTTGTGCTCTCCTTATGTGCAGCCCCGTCTCTTAACAAGGGAGGTCGGCCAGGCTGGTGTGCAGTGCATGCGCGCGCGCATGGCAGCGGTTTTCACTTTAAACATGGCGGCATGCTTTTACTTAAAACTGCGTTTCAAGTGAAAGCACGCCGTGTTTAAAGTTTAAAAAGATGGCAGCGGACTGTCTACTGTCCTTACATGCACGCGGCCTCTTAGCCACCCCAGATTGATCTCTACTGATGAAGGATACTATCCAGAAACAGAGCCATGTCTCGTGTCTAGAGACACCTTATACTAAGCACCTGCTTGCACCAACCTTGGTGTAATACCTATGAACTTTGTCCTGAATCTTATGAACTGCATTTACCAGAATGCGAAGGGGCGACCCGGCTGTGAGGTCAGGAGTGTGCTCCCTCCCTGTTTCCTGTTTAGGGCTCCCGTGAGCCTCCATAGCTGACGAGCTATAGGTGAAGCACCTCCGCGCCCGAGACGCAACGAAGCCTGGATTGTTTGGCAGCCTCTTAGCCACCCCAGATTGATCTCTACTGATGAAGGATACTATCCAGAAACACGAGCCATATCTCATGTCTAGAGACACCTTATACTAAGCATCTGCTTGCACCAACCTTGGTGTAATACCTACGAACTTTGTCCTGAATCTTATGAACTGCATTTACCAGAATGCGAATGGGGCGACCAGGATGAGAGGTCAGGAGTGTGCTCCCTCCCTGTTTCCTGTTTAGGGCTCCCGTGAGCCTCCGTAGCTGACGAGCTATAGGTGAAGCACCTCTGCGCCCGAGAGGAAACGAAGCCTGGATTGTTTGGCAGCCTCTTAGCCACCCCAGATTGATCTCTACTGATGAAGGATACTATCCAGAAACACGAGCCATGTCTCGTGTCTAGAGACACCTTATACTAAGCACCTGCTTGCACCAACCTTGGTGTAATACCTACGAACTTTGTCCTGAATCTTATGAACTGCATTTACCAGAATGCGAAGGGGCGACCCGGCTGAGACGTCAGGAGTGTGCTCCCTTCCTGTTTCCATGCACGCGCATGCTGTTAGGTTTGGGCAAATGGCGAGAGCAGCCATCTTTGTCCATCCCTGCGAGTGCATGTAAGGCTTTGGGAGAATCGATTGCAAAAGGTCCTCTCCAATCAATCAATCAATCAATCAATCAATCATGCCATTTGTTTAGCGCACTACTCACCCGGGAGGGTCTCAAGGCGCTTGGGGGGAGGGGTATGCTACTGCTCGAACAGCCAGGTCTTCAGTTGTTTCCTGAAGGCGAGATGGTCCTGGGTCAGCCGAAGGTGGATGGGGAGGGAGTTCCAAGTCTTGGCAGCCAGGTAAGAGAAGGATCTTCCTCCGGCGGTGGCTCTTCGGATGCGTGGTACGGCTGCGAGGGCGAGGCTGGTGGACCGTAGCTGGCGGGTGGTCGTGTAGAAGGTCAGGCGGTCGTTGAGGTACTTGGGGCCCAGGTCGTGGAGAGACTTGTGTGCGTGGGTGAGGAGCCGGAACGTGATCCTCTTGTCGACGGGGAGCCAGTGCAGGTTCCTCAGGTGGCTGGAGATGTGGCTGCGTCGGGGGACATCCAGGATGAGTCGGGCGGAGGCGTTCTGGATGCGCTGGAGTCTTTTCTGTAGCTTGGCTGTGGTTCCGGCGTAGAGGGCGTTTCCGTAGTCCAGTCGGCTGGTGACGAGTGCCTGGGTGACAGTCTTCCTGGTCTCGGTCGGGATCCAGCGGAAGATCTTGCGAAGCATACGCAGGGTGTTGAAGCACGATGAGGAGACGGCGTTGACTTGTCTGGTCATCGAGAGGGAGGGGTCCAGGATGAAGCCCAGGTTGCGTGCGTGGTCGGTTGGCTTGGGTGCGGTGCCCAGGGCTGGGGGCCACCAGGAGTCGTCCCAGGCGGAGGGCGAAGATCCCAGGATGAGGACTTCCGTCTTGTCCGAGTTCAGTTTCAGGCGGCTGTCCTTCATCCACTCGGCGACGTCTTTCATCCCTTCGTGTAGGCAGGTTCTGGCGGTGTCGGGGTCTCTGGTGAGGGAGAGGATCAGCTGGGTGTCGTCGGCGTAAGAGATGATGTTGAGGTTGTGCTGGCGTGCGATGGCTGCGAGAGGTTTCATGTAGATGTTGAAGAGGGTGGGGCTGAGTGAAGATCCTTGCGGGACGCCGCAGATGACTTCGGTGGCCTCGGAGCGAAACGGGGGGAGGCGGACTCTTTGTGTTCTTCCGGCGAGGAACAAGATGATCCACTCCAGTGCCTTCTCTTGGATACCGATGTTGCTGAGGCGCTGGACTAGGGTGCGGTGGCAGACCGTGTCGAACACAGCGAAGAGGTCCAGGAGGATGAGGGCCACTGTTTCCCCCTTGTCGAGCAGGGTCCGGATGTCGTCGGTGGCTGCGATGAGGGCGGTCTCGGTGCTGTGGTTGGCTCTGAAGCCGGACTGCGAGGGGTCGAGGGATCCTTTCGTCTCGAGGAAGGCGGTCAGCTGTCTGTTGACGATCTTCTCGATGGCTTTAGCAGGAAAAGGGAGGAGCGAGATGGGGCGGAAGTTTTTGAGATCGGTGGGGTCCGCTGTAGGTTTCTTCAGGAGGGCGCTGATCTCGGCGTGCTTCCAGCTCTCCGGGAAGGTGGCAGTGTTGAAGGAGGCGTTGATGATGTTCCGGAGTTGGGGTGCGATGGTGGAGTCGGCCTTGTTGAAGACGTGGTGTGGGCAGGGGTCGGTCGGTGATCCGGAGTGGATGGTGTTCATCGTGCGGGCTGTGTCTTCGGTGGTCACCGTGGTCCAGGTGCGAAGGGTGGCGGTGGGGGGCGTTGGTTCGACGGTTGGGTGCGTGGGTGGGGCGCCGAAGCTGTTGTGGATGTCGGCGATCTTGCGGTGGAAGAACGAGGCGAGGGAGTCGCAGAGGTCTTGTGACGGAGTGATGTCGTTGGTGCCGGTGCTGGGGTTGGAGAACTCCTTGACGATAGTGAAGAGCTCTTTGCTGTTGTGGGCGAGTTTACATGCACGCTCATGTGGTTAGGTTTGGACAAATGGCGAGAGCAGCCATCTTTGTCCATCCCTGCTCGTGCATGTAAGGCTTTGGGAGAATCAATTGCAAAAGGTCTTCTCCATGGCAAGAGCAGCACATGTGCTGCTTTTGCCAGGCGAGAACTACAAATGGCAATGATATACAGCAGGAACAGAGGGAGAGCAACAGAAAAAGAAATGTGAGGGGATCACTTCATTTTGCATGTGTGATTAAATATCCATATGCATACATCATCACGCATTGACACATAAATGATCACACATCTGTGTGCCTCCAAAATGGCACGAAGGCCTCATATTTACCGCTCCAAAGATGATCGGTAAAAAAACAATAATAATACCGTGAATGTGCTTTTCTGAGTATCCACATGTAATTTAAAAAACAGGACTGCAAGGAGGAGAGACAGCAGAGGAAATGGTGGGTGCAGATAGTTACAGGTAGGGGACTGGGGAGGGACAGCGCAGCACACAAGTTAGAGCAACATGGAGATGGCTAGAAGCACATAAGGGAGAGAGCGCAATTGCAGCACGGGAAAAGAGAGAGAAGAACACAAGTGAGAACATGAAGCACGAGTGTAAGCAAGTACACTGGCGAGAGAAAAACAAAGCGCAAGGGGAGAGGAGCAAAAACTGAAGCACAAGTGCACTCTCATTCAACGATTAAGCAAAAAGAAAAAAGTAGTGTCCTGAAAGTCAGCAGTAGAGGGACACAAGTGAAGAACGTATACTCCAAGTGAGGGACAAACACAAGATGGACAAGCCAAGCCATTGAAAAATAACGAGCACATGAAAAGTGACAATAAACTCAACCAATGACGAAGAATGAGCAGGCTTTAAGCCCACTGTAAATTCTTGATAAACTGACAAAAAGTCCTTTTCAACCAGATAGTTATGCTTTCTGGTTTGCTCGACCTAAACAGTAGCCTTGTATAACTTATGAAGGTAATGTACAAAACTCATTTGAAAGACATCAGTGTATTAATGTTTCTCTATAGGTATACTTTTAAAACTCAACAATCTGTGCCTGGGTAATAGAAATACCAGTTATTTACCGCATATGGAAACACAACTGTGGCATTGCACTTGATATTAAAGACAAAGCAATTATTACAGTCCAAATTATCATTCAAAAACATTTATTATAGTTAAAATTATCATTCCAATGAAGTATTCTGCAATGCAATTTGCTGCATTGCTAAGCTCTCTAGCACCCTACTGTAAAATTAATTTACTACAGGCCACTTTTAATGTATGTGTCGTGAGAAAGGGCGTGTGCCCGAAACGCGTCGGTGAGACAGACTGAAACTTGCTGTGGAGTTTGCCACATAAACTAAGTCATCACAGTTCCTGAGTGCGGCGTATATTTTTCTTGCTTAAAAAAAAAAGAAGATATATATATATATATATATTTATTTATATTTATTAACCCTTGGAATGGATATGGATTCTGAAAGAACGAAAAGCAGTCCTTATTATGTGCAAGTCACTTTTAAGCCCAATTTATATTTTAAATAGATTTGTAATTTTAGACAATATACTTCACAATGCTACTTGCTCTTCAAAGTTTCCCTGTTTTAACCATTGACCAGGGGAGTGGAGGTGAAGCATCTAGTCTGTTCCAGATACTGGACTACGGCTTGTTAGATGTTCTGAACAGTGCCCGTCGGGTCATTTTAAAAAAAAACTGTCTGATAACCTGGTGTTTTCTATCTTTATGTTTACTTATGACGCTTCACACTTTTTATTTGTCTTGCTCTTTAAATTTACAAAATATTGCTTAGAGGGAGAGCAAGTCTAACTTTGTGTATTCCAATAGTGATTAAAATAGTATAGTACCTGGTTTCTCCCTTCCATTATTTCTTTGAGGCGTTTAAGAACAGTAAAACTTCGAAGTTGAACAGCTGTCCGGGGATCATGGCCTCCCAAGGGAGGATCACCTTTCCTTCGACTTTCTACGGAAAGAAAAGCATTCATTAAACACGCATTAGTAATGCCAATAGGTCTCGCTTTAAAGGAATGTTTTATTGTAATGTCAAGCATTGCAAATAAATAGCATGGGAATAGATATGCATTTCAGTAGAAACAAAGAACTGTAAAATAATATTGGCGTAGGTTAAAAGGTCCGGTGGCAGTTACACTGTCAAGCCAGACCTAAACATCCATGTAGGTTAATGACTGCCAGTCTCTCATCGGTTCTGCTGCGGGAGAAAACAACATAAATGGCAAGCACCACCAGCTCATCCGCACCACCAAGAAGAAATCCCTGAAGGAACGACTGGACTGTTGTGTCTGGGTGCGCAGCGAGCAAGTGTTCGCACATGTGTGCTTGGGTGTGTGGGTGTCGATGTGTGTGCATCCTTTGTTTAGACCTTAATGTTTTTAGAAACTGTATCTCGTGTGTAGTTGGGTTTGCATGTTGGAAGTAGCCGTAGCCGGGGCATTATACACATTTGTTGTTCATGGCAACTATGCATGGCTTTGTTATGCAGCTGTGCGAGGCAGTTTTTATAAATGTAGTCGGGTATATCTGGAGTGTTTCAGCTTCTGAACCCTAGGCCACACCTGTCTCTGGGCTCGTTAGACAATGATGAGTTTGCTTGTGTGCAGTGCATTATCAGTTCGATTTTAAGGTACATAGTTTTTTGTTTGTATTTATTGCCCAATCTCTTTCGCATGGTGTTATTTCGTATTAAACTGTTGTTTTTTCAGGGCGCAGCTGAGTTGCTTTGCACATTTCCCTCTTACCAAGTGTGTTGGTGTTTCCGAATGGCACCATTTTATAAACACTGAAGGAAATAAGTATAGGCCTGGTCGGGTATGTGAGCGAAAAGCCCTCGTCGGGACAGGATGAAGGTATTTTGGTAGTTTTAATCTCGAAGGTTCAGTCAGTAGCTTTGCACGCGGATAGATTTCTGACGCTCTCCAGGCCACTGTGCCTTTTACAAGACGCCCGCGGTTGCGCGATGTGTGCACGGGTCTCCGCGAGCGCATGAGGCCAGTCCAAGGATTTGCAACCCTCACACATCTGCTTCTACATCAAAGCCTGTCGGTGATTTCCAGGGCGTGATGAGCTAGATGGTGTGGAGCTAGAAACTGGTCCAACCGCGGTGGGGGAAACTGCACGCCTATTGAACTTCATTTCACCACTGCCCACAGCACGAAAGGCACTTCTTTAAAGCGCTCCGCTTCCTGCGGGCGACTAAAATGTAAATACGATGATTAAAAAGTCTCGTCTCACAGCAAACCTTTACAGGACAGAGTTAGACCATGTTTATTAAATAAAAAGAAAAAGAGGGTGACAACGAACAAATTAAGAAACAGAGCCACGAGACAGAAAGACATAGGAAGGAAAAGCGAACAAGTTTCGCTTTCCTGTGAAATGGCGGGGCCCAGAGCTGGAAACCGGGTGCCTGAGAGGGAGGGCGAGGGTGAGACAGGCAGGGGAGAGAGAGTAGAGAAATTTAAACATGCGCGCGCGGCCACGCTAATTATAAACAGATGGCCCCTGCGCGCCGCTGCTCGCTCCCGCAAGGTGGATGCCGCCACAAACACGTGTGTTAGAAAAGTGCAGACCGATTCCAAAAGGTGGTCTCCTAGAGCAACGCATGTGTGCTGCACTAGGCTCGACCTAAAAAGTTTTGCCTATTCAAGAGCTATTGGCTTTGCCAATAAGTTTTAGCAATGTTGTACACCAGAGTGGCTGCTGCTAAGCATGGCTAAAAGTGAGTAGGGTACAGGAGAGAAGAGTAGAGGGTTGTAAAATGAAAAAAAGCAGAGAGTTATGGAGTGGCGCACAATAGAGTTGTGTGGCATGGAGATAAGCGAAGTGGAGTGTTATGGAGTAGTATACTGTGTTGTGGAGTGACGTGGAGTGAGTATGGTGTCGTAGAGTGAAAGGACGTATAGTTGAACACAGTGTAATAGTTGAGTAGAGTGTCAGAGTGGCGTGGCAGAGTGGTGTAGAGCGGACTAGAGTAGAGTGTTGTAGAGTGGTGTACAGAGGAGTAGATTGTCAGAGTGGAATAGCAAAGAGTGGAGTGGACCAGAGTGGAGTAGTGCATCAGAATAGAGTGGAGTAAAGTAGCATGGAACGGCACAGAGGGAGTTGCGTAGAGCATCATGGAGTAGTGTTGTGCATTGGCGTAGAGTGGAGTAAGGTGCTGTACTCTGCTGTAGAGTGGTGTGGCACAGAGTAGAGTGTCAGAGGAGCAGTGTTTAATGGAGTACACCATTTCAGAGTGGAGTATTGTGGAGTGTCGTAGAGTAGAGTGGAGTGTCGAAGAGTAAAGTAACATGGCCTAGAAGTGACGGAAGTATAGTGGTGCATAGTAGATTGGGGTAGATTGTATTGATTTTGAAGAGAGCGGTGCAGAGTAGACTGAAGTGGTGTAGCGTGGAATGGCGCAGACTGGCGCTGAACGGAGTAGAGTGGTGCATAGTAGAGTGAAGTGACAGAGGAGTGCAGGGAAGTGTGCAGACGTGTAGAGTAGTGTGGTGTAGAGTGTAGCAGAGTGGCATAGAGCGGAGTGGTGCAGAATAGAGCGCAGGGACATAGAATGCAGTCATGCAGAATGCAGGGTCGTAAAGTGGTGCAGAGAGCAGTGATGTAAAGTCCAGTGGTGTAGAGTGATTCAGATTGCAGTGGTATAGAGTAAAATGTTGTAGAGTTTAGTGGTGTAAAGTGCAGTAGCGCAAAGTAGTAGGCGTAGGTGCAGTGCGTGGGGTTCTGTTTCACAATCAGTCATGGCCTGGTAGGGCAACGACAGGGGTAGATAGGCCTCCAGGGGAAGGTGGGAAGGGATATATCCTCCCTGAATACTTAGTTTCACAAAAAGATATCACTTCTGGGTCCTTGTAGCATCCTCTGGTTGTGAAAAAGGGAAGAAGAAAGGAAGGGGAGAACTACCGTCGATGTTGTGTCAGGCGGTGTTCTGAAAAATTACACAACACCTAGAAGAGTCTGCACGTTACTGATTGAGTAATGTGTCCGAGTTGTATGGTGGGAAGAGTATGAGACCCTTTAGTTAATATAGCCCATACTCACTCAAATAGTGACATGCTTCATCATTGGGCTCACCCCGGCTCCTAAAAGTCAGGGTGGGCTCGACGGTGTTTCAGGGAGCACTTGTGAAAATATATTGGTATGGGGCGTAAATTTAAAGATAAAATTCCTCTCTCACTCCTAAAGTATCCTTTATTCCTGGAGTGAGGGGGTAGGTTAACAGAGACTATGGTAGGGTTTGAGGATATTATGGTCCTAGGGCCCTAACTAAACACCAACATGTTACAGCCCTATCGCTGGCCTATGTATGGTCCTGTGCTTTCGTCAGGGTGGGATGCGAAGAGGTCACTTCCCCCAGAGACGTGAGTGCTGTGCGATCATGCAATTAACATGTAACACAAGAAGAATTGATTTACAAGTCTAGTACCAGTCACTGATTTCCTCAAGGAATTACCTGAAAGAATAAATATTGAGAGAAACAGACAAACACCTGAAGGCCATGTAGTGACTTTTTATGCGGTCAGGCCTGATGTTGCCTTTAGCAAGTGAAGATAGACCGTTGTTGTTCCTTTGTAGTGATGTGCTGTGAGGGCGACTGGTATCATGTGTGGGGCACAAGAGAGCGATAGTGTCTGGTGTTCACCATGAAGATTCTGTAGCAGTGGGACGCATTCTCAGGTTTATTGTTTTGCCTTACATTTATGGAGAAGAACACACGCAGTAATACTATCGTGCTTCATGCAATAATAACTGCTACTTAGTGTCATACATGCATGCATACATACATACATACACACTGTTATCCGTATTGTGATAGTTATTGAGTAATAGTGAGATAGGAAACCCGTAGATCGATAACTGGAGGTTCAGGGCCCTCACCACGGTGGGACAAGGCGTACGATCCCAACGAGGGGCTACGTGGGGGAGGCCTTGTAGTCACACTCTGAAGAAAAAATAAAGTAACAAAAATTGCAAGATGGGTAAGTATAAGGGAGTCGCCATGGAGATCGTGGTTGGAGCTCTTTGTGTAGCGTAATAGGTTGCTGGGGTATTCTGGAAGGAAGTCATTTACTTTGTCAAAGGTCAATCCCCCGCTATTCTGCTTGTCTGTGGAGTGCCATGGTAAAATACTGAGGATCAGGGCTTGTGTGCCATTTCCACATTGCGTTTGTGTCTCCATATGATTGGTTGGTGAGCGGGGGCTTGGCCTGACATCCCGTGCCACAGGATTGCGAGCACGTCGCTTGTGGCAGAGGTACCGGTTGCCAGTGCAGTGGCAGGGAGGCCGCTCGTTCTCTGGTGTGTGAACGCAGATGTCCGTGCTCTTGGTAAAAGTGGCAGAAAGTGTGAAAATTTATTAACACAAGAACAAAAAACAAAACACAAAAACCAATAGCGCAAAATGGGAGCGTCAGAGGTATTGTTCATACTCCCATCTGTGGATGAGAGTGTGCATACTCTTGATAAAGTTTATAAGCCACTTTATAGGTAAATAACGAAGGGAATTATTGTTAGAACAATATCTCATTTTTATATTGTATGCTGCATATTGTGAGCCGTGTTGATGACGGCATATTTATTTTTTGTGACAGAGTGCTAGTCATGGGGGACATGCTTTGGTCACATGCAGGTCCCATGTGGGAATTATATATTGTATATAGTTTGAAGTATGTGAGCCAACTAGTTTGCTCTTCACGTCAGAAATAGTAAGCCATGGGGGCATGTTAAAATTCAATTGCTGGTCCCATCCGGGAATATTGCTGCTATTTGTGTATTTCGTTTGCACGTTCCATCTGGGAGCATAAACCATTAGAAGAAGGTGTGTGAATTGAATTTTATGTGTTATTTAGCGGGAGGGGGGCCGTCTGCCTTTTGTTATATGGATTGATGTAATGCATTTGTCATTCTTGAAACTGCTGTAGGGAGACGAGGTGGCGTGGGGATGTAGTTGCGCCAGTATGTGGAATATGCCACTTTTATGAGGTGTTCGCAAGGTGCAGTTGCTGGTTGGCGTCTGCGTTCTTTTCTCTTTTTTGAGGTATGTTGTTCGCAGGTTGCAGTTGCTGGTTGGCGTCTGCGTTCTTTTGCTCTTTGTAAGGTAGAGACATCCTGTGGTGTAGAGAACGGTCTCGTATGGAGGTTCATATTCAGGGGGGTCAGTCTGTGCCTATCTTTGGGCTCAGCATGGAGATCATGGGTTCATCTATTAAGATTATTCAGTTGGTTCCATGGCATGTCGTCGTTAAAGTCAGTTTAATTTTCTGCAAGCGATACATCCATCTCTACTCTTTGGACAATAGTGTGTCTTGAACTTTGTTTTGTGTAAATATTTTTTCTATGATCGTCCATTTCAGGTAATTTTCCGTGTTGTGGGATTCCAAGAAATAAGTCATGAGCTTGGTCATGGTTTTTTTGCAGCAAATGGTGCTTCTGTGTTTGCTGATTCTGGTTTTGATTGTTCTCAAAGTCATGCCTATGTATCTGAGATCGCATGGGCAGGTGCTATGTATATGACATTTGTGCTGTTACAATTAGTATGGGTGCGTGGGTCCACTGGGGTCTTTAGCCCTAGGTCAATCATGGTCGTTTGAGTGGAGTGGTGCAGGGTAGCATGCAGTGGTGACGAGTGACTTCAAGTACAGTGGTGCAGGTTTCATTGCAGTGGCGTGGAGTGAAGTAGAGCAGCGTAAAGTGCAGTAGCACAAAATAGATTGTTTCAGAGTAGAATGGAGTGGTGCAGGGTAGAGTGGTATAGAGTAGTGGCAGAGTGCATTGGTGTAGAATGCAGTGTTGCAGCGTAGACTAGAGGGGCGTACAGTGCATTAACCTAGAGTGCAGAAGAGTGGCGTAAAGTGGTGCAAGGTAGAGTGGCGTGGCAAGAGCAGAGAGGTGCATAGAGTGGGGCAGGGTAGAGTTGGGCAGGGTAGATGGGTGCAGGGTTTAGTCACAGTTCAGTGGCAAAGAATGAAGTGCTGTAGAGTGCAGTGGCATACAGTGCATTGGTGTAGAGCTTGGTGGCATGCAGAGTAAAGTGACGTATAGAGTGAAATGTTGTAGAGTGGCGTAGAGTGCAGTAGCATATACTAGAGTATAGTAGCATACAGTACAATGGTGCAGAGTAGATTGGCATAGAGTGCAGTGGTGTAGGGTTATGGAGTGGCGTGGTATGGAGAGGCCCAAAGTGCAGAGTAGATTACAGTGGCTTACAGTGTATTGGGTAGGATTCAGTGGGGTAGATTTCAGCGGCGTAGAGTTCAGTGGTGTAGAGTGTCAAAGTAGAGTGGCAGAGAGTGCAGTGTTTATTTATTTGCAGAGTTTTATATAGCGCTGGCTAGACTCGAAGGTATCAGAGCACTTTACATGAGGATCAGCAAGTTACATGATTCAAAAAGTTACATCCGTTGCAGGAATAAATTATAGACATAGGAGAAAACCATGAGATAACACAATAAAATAGGTTGCTAGTGCGTAGAATAGCCATGACGCGCTTCCTGTAGGGAATGAAGGTGTGGGGGGGGGGGGGAAACAGGTGAGGTGAAAGCAGATAGAGTCAAGCAGACCGGCAGTGGGAAAGTATTTAAGGGGGAACAAAGCAGACAAGGAGTTAAGGTGAAAGGCAAGCCAATCCGTGAAGGAACCGTGAAAAACAATGTCCGATGTCCGGCTAGGAAGGTGACGGCCAAAGGGGTGGACCAGAGGCAGACTCCTCTATAGCTGCATGGGACAGCTCCCCCGGGCATCGGTCAAGGGTACGCGGGCTCCACTGTAAGTACAAACAGTTAATTGGTTTAACAGGTAGGTGGAAGTTACAGGATAATACATGGGGGAGGTGGAGGAGGGAAGGAAGCATGATGGGGAGAAAGAGGAAGAACTATGTCCAATGTCCGACTGGGGAGGTGAAGGCTGAAGTGAACCAAAGCCAGACTCCTCTATTGCTGACTAAACAGCTCCATCGGGCATCGGCCATGATTGCTCGAACTCCACAGTATGTACAACATTTATGGTTTCAGCAGGGAAGACTGGGAAGCGCCGCCCATCTCAACTTCCATCTCTCCGGCACTCGTCTCTTCTCAGCTGGTCGACGCTCATTTGGCTCGAGTAGTATGCAAACTCCGGTCCATGAATAACGGGGCGTAGTTCTATCTTGAAGTCCTTCATAGATGCCAACTGGTCTTCTTTAGTCATCGCCATGCTGGATTTGGCGTTCCCCTGCTCTAATGATTGCTTGTTCTCCATGGGTACACAGATTTGTGATACCTTGGCTGCATGTAGCCTTATTAGGTAGCATAGAGGCAATATCCACCATCTGCGAGGGATACACGGACCCCTCAGCTCGCCAGATGCATCCAAAGCCAGGGTCTACGCTTTAAAAAATGCTCTCTCAGTATGATCTCGATAGGGCGTCTATTCGACTTCTCAAAGTACCAGTCAAGGTGTGGCTCTTCGTGTTAGCTGTCACCGATGGCGGTCATCTTGCAGTCCGGCATATCCTATTGCTCAGATTTGCCAATGCAAGAAGTCAAATTGTCACCTCTCACACTGGGTTTCTTCGACCCCCACTCCTCACCCCCCACCCCCCGCCCCGAGTCTTCCCACCACCTTAAGAGACGGTATCATGTAGTCAGGATTCCCCGGGAAACACTCCGGCCGCCATCTTAGAGTCAGGCGTCATGGCACTTCGCCACACTCGGCGTGCCCCCCTTGTCTTTGTAGCTCCCCTCTAATTGTGGGAATTAATAGGGGACAGCAACCCTGTTGGCGTGCAGCGTCCGCACTCACCCCTCAGCCGACTCCCCTTTAAAGGCGGCTGCTGTCTTTGCGATGATGCTCGTATTATGACCCCGATGTCAAATTATCCAACTGTAAGAGCATGTATTTCTATCATTCCTCTGGCTCTCTGCCCTCGCTTCCTATCCTGTCACTGATAGCACTCAGCCTTTTCATCTCTGACGATATTCAAGGTCGGCGACCGCTGTAGAACGGCACCATTTTGTGTATCGCTGCAGCGCCTGCAACTCCTGCTGCGCGTCACTAATGCAGTACTTGCCGGGCTGTCTTACGGATTCACCTCCGTCACTCAGCGAAATGTCTTTCTCTCGTTGGGGGCTCCGGTCCTGCGGAGCTATCACTGCTATTTCCTCTTTTGCATCACGATAGCAGGCCAGGTGCTGATTCACGGCTGCTCGGTGTTTATTTTGCGGCCGCTATTTTGGGTTCAACGTCTGCGTCGGGCAAGGTGCCATTCTCGTTCCAGCAGGCAAAATACCATAACCCGGCCGAGTTTCTTTAGTCACAGAGCATTCCGGTGCCTCGCCGGGCTTAGTTCTTGGCAGTTGAAGGATTCCCAGACGAGATTCCTGTGGAATTGCGCGGTCGTCGCTCCGGAGCTCTAGGCTCGAGCGGCCATCTTGATTGGGCTCCTCCCCGTCGCCTCCAGTGTTACAGAGTACAATGTCGTAGAGTGCTGTGATGTATAGTAGGGTAGCATGGAGTGCATTAGGGTAGAGTGCAATGACGTAGAGTAGCATAGAGTGCAGTGGCAAAAGTAGAGTGGCATAGAGAGCAGTGGCGGAGAGTACAGTGGTGAGGAGTAGTTAGAGTGGTGTAGAGTGCAGTGACACACAGTAGACTTGATTGACATAGTGCAGTGGTGTAGATTATAGTGGCAAAGAGTGATTTGGTGTAGAGTGCAGTGGCATAGGGTGATTTGGTGTAGTATACATTGGTGTAGAGTTCAGTGGCATAGGGTGAAGGCAGTGGTATTAAGTGCAGTGTTGCAGAGTAGGGTGACAGAGTGGAGTGGCGCAGAGTGGTGAGCAGTGCAGTGGCAAAGAGTGCAGAGCTGCAGAGTAGAGCAGTGTGTGGTAGAGTGCATTGGCACAGAGTGGAGTGGCAAAGAGAGGTGCGGAGAAGAGTGCAGTGACGCAGTGCAGAGTATGGTGCTGTGGTATGGAGTGCTGCTGGGCATAGTGGAATGGGGTAACATGGAGTATGCATGCCATTGTAATATTCTGCCATTGCATACAACACATCTTCAATTGAAATGACCATTACATTGAGCTCACATACAGTTTTACTGATAAAAGTATATAGTGTATAAACAATGTGTGGAAATGTCACCACCACTGTATTGATTTGAACGTCAGCACAGTTCATGTACAGATATTGACATTTTGTAGTGTGCTTGAAAAAAAATAACACCTGTACAGCTTTCCTCAAGGAGAACCCCACTAGCCAGCATAACTGACATAAATCTTCTCACTTTGAAGTCAGAGAAAAAAAAATAAACACCAGGCTCCCTAGAAGACACAGCCTGACACTTGACCTCGGTCTTTGAATGCACTGCAAATGTGACAAGATAAGAAAAAGATTCAAATAGAAATCTAGAAAATGTGAGTTACAAAGCCAACAGTAAGCAATGGGTAGAATACATTCCTAGGTCAACTTTCTGAATGTCCCCAAGACGTCTTTAGCAAATCAGATAGCTACAAAACATGATCTCAGCTACATGGAGGACACGTACTTTTTTGGGAAAGCCCACAGTTTCTGCCTAATTAAAACATGTACTCCTGGCTCCACACATTAGGGTGGAGCCAAAGCCTGCAGGTCCTCTGCAGTTTCCTTCGCGATCTGGAACATGTCTGAGAGATTCCCCTGATACTGCACCCACTGGAACTTCAGGTCTCACTGCAAAGCCTGCATATACCATGTGGCATGTGTTACCAGCAGGATGCAGGAGGCCATGAGGCCCAGCAGTCTCAGAGTCAGTCTCACCCAAACCCAGGATAGAGGCTGAAACAACAGTTTTATAGTATGAATTTCCTGTACTTACAACTCGGAAGGATAAGCCTGAAACTGCACTGTGTTCAGAACAACTCAGATTAAATGGAGCGTCTGAGTGGGAGTCAGGTGTGCCTTAGGCATGTTGATAGTGAACCCCAGCTCAGCGAATGCAGGAGGTTTGCCTTAGTCTTGAGGGGAGAGATGACAGTCTCAGGAGAAAGTTGTCAAGATGGGGAAATGACTGGCACCCCTCACCTGAGTAGACTAGCTGCAACCACCACCATCACCTTGATGAACACACGATGGGCCCTGGAAAGGCCAAAATGGAGCACAATGAACTGAAAAAGCTCATTGCCTACCGTAAACCACAGGCAGGACAGGAATGTAAAAATAGGCTTCCTGCAGGTCCAGCGCTACCATCAAATCTTGTGGACCCAGGGTAAATGCAAGCATCTTGAATTTTTCCTTTTTGAGGAAGTAGTTGAGGGCTCAGTTATCTAGGATAGGGTAAAGACCCTTGTCGGGTACCAGAAAGTAGAGCCTACTTCTGGCACCAGTACCCTCTCTACAGCTCCCTTGGCCAAGAGAGGGACAAGTGATACTCCTTCGGCCGGTAATAAGACAGTGCTATGGAGGGAGCTGAAGTCTCGAAGGGCAGGGAGTATCCTCCTCAGATGATCTGCAAAACCCACCTGCCTGATGTTATGGACTGCCAGGGGTGGAGGTGATGGCAGATCCTGCCACCAACTGGACGCCCATTATCTAAAATGGTAAGATGAGGAAGGTTTGGAGGCTACATTGGTGGTGGGGGTATCTGCTGGACCAGACCGTTGTCTACCCGACCCATGAGGCCCTTATCCATGCAGAGGATGAGAAGCATGTGTGGCTCAGAGGCTGGCATAGGGTTGGCGAGGTTGAAAAACGCTTCTGTGGCCACAAAAGTAGCCAACGGCAAACAGGGAATGTCGTGAGGCAGCAGAGAGGCCCAAGGACTTGGCCAAAGCCCAAAAGTCCTTTAAGCACTCTAGCACAGAGTCTGCCTTGTCGCCAAAGAGATGGGTGCCATCGAAGGGCATGTCCATGAGGGAAGCTTGGAAATCTGAAGAGCCAGACGTTCTCAGCCTGCCGTGGCAAAACTGTCGACGAAACCGCTCTGCCCAGCAAGTTAGTCGTGTCCAATCCACAGCGTATAGTGAACTTCACTGCAGCTATCCTGTCTGTGACTGCTTGAGAGAATGGCCATGGCCTCCTACAGCACCTGTGGCAGCATGTGTGCAAATGGTTCCCACAGAGTGTGGGAATAACAACCCAATAAGCATGCGGTGTTGACTGACCGCAATACAAGGCTAGCAGAAGAATTTATTTTTTCCCAAGCTGTCCAACCTCTTTGATTCCCGGTCTGTGGAGCAGCAGGGAACACGACATGGAAGTGGAAGCTTGGACAACCAAGCTCTCCGAGGTAGGGTGTTGGGTGAGAAAATGTAGGTCCCCTGGAACGGGCGGTGGGCAATCGTCCTATTCACAGGTGCTGATAAGCGCGGTTTGGACCAGGTTCCCAGGACGACGTCCGTGAGGGATTTGTTGAACAGGAGTAGGGGTTCAGAGGAGGATACTTCCGGTTCCAGCACCTCTGTCAAGATATTGGTTTGGACTGCCACTGAGAGCAACTGAAGGTCGTGGACCTCAGCCGTCTTCCCCACCACCACTACGTATGTAGCTCACTCATCCGTAACCATGGTAGGGGAAGAAAGCATGTCGGTATCTGGAGATGTATCCAGTTCCTCACACCAGTCATATCCTGATCGTAAGGCTGGTATTTTAAAGAGTACAGCGACCCCTCCCATTCTTCCTCAAGGCCTAGCCCTTCGGAATAGGACTCAGATTCTGACCTAGGACACTGGGGCCCTGTCGGCACTGGAATTGCCGTTTGTCGGCGTGGCTCTGGCTCCATGTGCAATATATACATAATATACAAATAGACTTCTTTTTGATATATACGACAAGCATCGGGGAGGAGGGTGGGTCAGTGAGAAATCCACAGGTAGATACTGTACCCACCAGAAAAAGCGTTACCGAAGGTAAAAGGGAGGCTCAAGTTGGAGCTTTACAGATGTAAACTACAGGAGCACTTCTAGCTAAAGCAGAAGTAGAAGACCTAGCTCTAGTGGAATGAGCTCTAATACCGTCTGTAAGTTCTTTGCCAGTCATGGCATAGCAAAACTTAATTCAAAGGATGATGCATCGGGATAATGTCCTTTTATGCACTGCTTTTCCTTTCACCTTGCCCACATAGCCAACAAATGGCTGATCATCTAGCATACCATTAAGAGTTCTGTCCACAAAAAAGCTAACAGCTCTTCTGAGGTCAAAATTATGAAGTATTTCTTCCTCTTTAGCTGGATGTGGAGGAAGATAGAAGTAGGAAGAGTGATGGATTGGCCCAAATTGTGAAATGAGGACTAACACTAACTTATCTACCAGACGTGATAGCCACTACAAAATAGGTCTTAAAAGTAAGTCTTAAAGGATAGCTATGTAAAGGTTCTAATAGAGAACACACAAGATCAGATAAGTAAGAACCAAATTAAGATCCCACTGAGGCATAAGGAACAGAGTGGGAGGGTATTTGTTAGTAAGTCCATTAAGAAACCTTAACACTAAAGGGGACAAACAGAGAAGGTTGATCAGGTAAACAAAAGAGGGCCGAAAAGGCAGACAAATAGCCCTTGTAAATGTAAATGTAAATTGATACTTGTATAGCGCACTACGCACCCGCAAGGGTCTCAAGGCGCTTGTACGAATAACGCTGTGGAACCCATCCTGGCTTACCCTGTGAGGTGTCCACTCCTGGGCACCCCCAAGGTGGAGGCCAGGCATCCTTAGCGTTGTGGGGGCCGTTGTGGAGATTAAGCAAGCTATTGCCCAGAGTTGCAGAGTGGGACTCCATGATTGGAATAGGCACAGAGGCAAGAAATATCAGGTCCGTGGAATTTTGAGCCCAAGACCCGCCGAGGCGGGGAATTGAACCCTGGTCCCGGGCTAGACCTCTGCATCAGGGTCTGCCGCTGTAACCATTGAGCCACACTTCTCCACTGCACAAAGAGCTAACTGCAAAATATCAGACTAATTGGCCTTTAAGGGGTTTATAGGATAAGGAGGAAGTGAAAAAGAATTCAGGTTGCCCCCATTCAATCTCCAGGCATGTACGTGTGCAAACTGCCCCTAGCACTGCGAGAGGAGAGGCTATTGATATGACTTGGGCCTGGTGTTAGTGAATCTTCCTCAGAACCCAGGGAACAAAGGTATGGGGGAGAGCACGTAAAATTGATGGAAGCCCCAGTCCAATTGAAACTTATCCCCCAAAGCTCCCTACATTAGATACTAGGGGCTACTGAATGACAGGCCGTGTGTGTTTGCGTTAGTGGCAAAAAGGTTTATATGAGGGGTCCACCACAGCCAGAAATTGTCAAGTACCATTTCCAGTTAAAGACACCAATTGTGAATGGCTGACAAATGACGACTGAGACTGTCCGCACACATATTAAGAACGTCGGCCAAGTGATTTGCTATTATACAAATATGCTAATTCTGTGCCCAGGACCAGAGTCGTAGAGCTTCCCTGCAGAAAAGACAGAACTCAACTCCTCCCTGTTTGTTTATGTACCAGATTGTGTTAGTATTGTCTGTTAAGACCTGCACAACAGACTCCGAATGGAGGAAGGTCTTGAGAGCCAGACGTATCGCCTGCAATTCCAGCAGACTGATATGAAACAATCATTATTCTGGAGACCAAAGTCCTTTGATTTCCAGATTCCCCCAGATGAGATCCTCACCCTTGAGTGGAGGCCCCTATTATCACTGTGGCCACAGTAGGTGGAAGGTGAAATGGCTAGAGACAGATTGCTAGACACACCCCACAATTGAAGATCCACTGTAGTGTCTCTGGAGATCCTGACCGACTATGAAATCTGCATTGTGTTGAAACCACCGACTGCGAACGTACCACTGGAGGGCTCTCCTGTGCCAGCATGCATGGGTAACAAACAGAATGAAGGGGGCTATCAGGCCTAGCAGGCGGAAGACCTTCAGGACTGGAACTATAGCTCCATTCTGAAATACTACAATCAGTCTGAATGTCCAGAATCTTCTCAGGAAGAGGGTAGGCTTGACTCACAGTAGTGGCCAGTACTGATCATATTAACAGGGCGCGCAGAGAGGGCTCTAGGTGGGACTTGGGCTTGTTGATGGAAAATCTCAGTTTGAGCAACAACTAACTTATGAACTTCAAATGATGCAAAATCAGCTCTGGATACTTTGTTTTCATCAGCCAATCGTCCAGGTAAAGGAATACTGGTATCCCGCCACCTTCTGAGATGTGCTGCAACCACCACCATCACCTTCATGAAGACTTGAGGTGTGGAAATAAGACCAAACAGAAGGATCGCGAACTGGAAACAATGTGACCTCACCAGGAAGTGGATATACTTCCTGTGAGATTACAGAATGGGAATGTGAAAATAAGCATCCTGCAAATCAATGGAGACCATCCAGTCTTCCTTCTCCAGCGCAAGAAGCACTTGTGTTTGGGTCAGCATTTTGAATTTTTCCTGCTTGAGGAACCAGTTCAAAATCTGAGGTCTAGGATTGGCCACAAATGTCTGTCTTTTTAAGTTTTTGAAAATCTCATTGAAAATGTATTAATACGGAATGTATAAATGTATATTTTATTTGTGGTCCTCGTAAGAGTACCGTAACAAAAATAAAACTTTACTGTTACTGTTACTGTCTGTCCTTTTAGGGAATAAGGAAGTACCAGGAATAGCATCTCGGGATCCGTTCCTGCTCTGTAACCAACTCCACTGCAGCCTTTTGAAGTAGGGATTGGACCTCCTGTTGAAGGAGAAGAAGATGGTCTTCAGAACAAAAACCTAGTTGGGGAGGTAAGTGTGGGGGAAATTCATGGAAGGGTAGGGCGTACCCCTTTTCTACAATATTAAACACCCACTGATTCAATGGTATGGATCTCCACTGTGGTAGAAATGGAGACACCTCCCACCAGCAAAGCATGCTCCAAGATGGTAAAAATATGGCTTCTTTCCTGTGATGTTGGTAGAGGAGGAAGAGGAAGATAGCTGATGAGCAGAGTCTCGTTTTTTACCAATGCCCTGTCCCCTATAACTCCTGTAAAGGGGATTGGACTGTTGCTGGTATTGCTGCCTTCCATCAGGGCATTTTCCACGTCCGCTGAGAAACCAGACCCTCTAAACCATACATGCCTCCTTGTAGCAAATGAAGTCCCCATCGCTCTTGCAACTCAATCAGGGTTGTCCAGGCCCGACTGAATGACCTGTTGAGCAGCAGCCTGAATTTTTGAACAGCTCTGTAAAGTGTCCCTGAATATCCTCAGGTAGTTTAGAGATTACTGTTTCGGCCGAGTCCTTCAATGCATGAATGTACCGTCCCAACAAACAAGTTGCATTGGTGACTTTAAAGCCATGGTACCAGAGGAAAACACCTTCTTAACTGACTGTTCCATCTTTTTTTATTTCCGATCTTCTGAACACGTTGGAAAAGACCAGGAATTCATTTGAAAGAACAGGAAGTTTGTACCACCAATGTCTTAGGTGAAGGATGAGTGGATAAAAATAGTGGATCTCCCCGGAGCCGGCTTGTATCTCCTAACAATTGGTCTAGATACTGCAGAGGATGACGTAGTCTTCTGACAAATCTCTAAAATTGGTTCAGTCAAGGCCTCATTAAAAGGCAGTAAACACTCGGATGTGGAAGTAGTAGAATGCAGCACATCTGTGAGAAAATTAGACTGAAGTTCAGTTGATGGAAGAGGCAGTACCAACATGTTAGCCGCCTTCCTTTTTACTGAATCCTATGACAACCTCTGGTGGTGGAATGCTTTTTCGAGACAACAATTCTTATTTCAGGGAAGTGTTTAAACCACTTGGCACTTTCAAACTCTCAAATTCTCGATCCAGTGACACTATTTATCCATCTTCCATTTCAGGGTCTCTTTCTCCAAAACGTACTGCTCCTTTTATGAAGCCTCTGAGCTCCCCTTCGAGATCTGCATCTCAACTTCATTAATGGTATTGGTGAAGCCAGTACAGCCATCAGACATGGCACCGGAGATTTTGGCACTTGTGCTGAAGAGGCTAAAGGAACTGGAGTCATGTAATGCGATCCCAGAGTTGCATAAGACGACATCGTGGAGGGTGCAACTGGCGCCTCCTGCTGAACTTCCACTGGCAAATGAGCCGTATTCCTCAGCACTATAGCAGGCCAGGATACCTGGCCTCCATTAGCATAAAAGGCAGGAACGGCACCTGCTGATATTGTCCCAGAAAAAGTCCCAATTAATAGGCTAGCAGACCCATGGGCCCGCAGACACTCCAGATGGAGTCATTGCCTTGCTGAAAATGCTATAAATAGTATTAAAGACATTTGACGAGTTGGATCCTGGAGCAGGGAAAGTTGGATATTCATGTTCCAGTTGAGCAGGAGGAGAATGAACTGGATTTACCTCCTACTTCAGATCAGGAGGTCTAGGCAAAGTTGGCGGCGGCCTTTGATTAGAAGGCAACGCTGCCACTGGAGATGGGGCTTGAGTCACCTCACCTTGATCTTAATTCAACTTAAGGTGTGGAGACACCAACCTTGGAGAATCAGCCTTTAAAGACCAACACTGGGAACCATAATCCTTGCTTTTACTCATGTTTCCCCTTCAATTACTTCAAGGAATAGCAGAGGGCGACTCTGAGCGAAGACAAGACTTTGATGTCCATTCTTCTTCTTCCTTGCCTTGGCCACAAAAGGCTTTGGTTCTCTCTCCTGCAGCGCTTTAGGGTTCATCTTTTGGTATAATGAGCAGACGTCATGGTCCAAACTAAGACAATCATCATGAAGATCAGTGATTGACATCTGACTCTCACACACTCTACACAGCTCGAACTCAGATTTCCTCGGTGGAAATATTTTTCCTCCAACATTGAAATTTATGGAAAAAATGGCAAAAGACTCCTAACTCTATGGAGAGCCCATCACAAAAGCGTTACGTGTCGAAGGAGCAAAAAAAAGGGAACGGACGTCAGCACACCAACAAGGGCCTCTTGCCACTCCAATTACATCATGCAGTGTGGAGCCATAGGCATTGTGATGTCCTCGTCGATGTGAGAGAGCTGTCAAGATACATTTCTGTGAAATGCTAGCACATTGGGATATTCAGAAGCTGTTGTTTAAATCTAATTTGCTGGTATTAAGGAGTCACTAGATGACCTGTACCAGTAGTAGTGACCAGGCAGCCAATGTCCTTGTCTTCAGGAGCTGCAGACTGCTCAAACACTGTGTGGGTGTCTGCAGTATATTCATTGTTTGTTAGGTGACACAATCAGAAGAGAAGAACACATGGAAGTTTGGAGACTAGAAGGGGGAGTTACTTACCTTTGGTAACGATATATCTGGACACAGTCTAGCTGCAGATTCCTTAACTTAGAATATTTCCCCAGGCGTCAGACTGAATCCGGAAAATCTTTTTTCCCCAGCAATACCTCTGCACGCCAGGAGGCGGCGTCGACCGGCTTCGTCCTGACGTCGTCCACCGAAGTGACATCAATGGAGCCATATAAGCCCCTCCCGGCGAGCTGACGTCAGTTTTCTGCCGGAAACTTTTCCGCGCCACAACGCGGAGCCGTGCGAAAAACTGCGATAGCATAGGAACAGTGGGTTGAAAAAGAGCAATATTGTTCAAAAGGCACCCAGTACCTGGAAGGACTGAAAAGAGCTCACAGAGTACGTACTGCGAGCAAGGGCCCAACAAAGTGCCAAGCCGTGCCCGACCTCGAGGGGTAAAACTGCGGCACGAAAGATATGACAAGTCAGGCACAGCTTGTCACCACAGGAGTGAAATTAAAGAACCACAAGATTGAAGCAACATATTGCAAGACAAGTGACTAGAAGTGAATGCCCACTAGAAAGTTCACTACACACACCCTCCAGAGATTTAAGGACTGTAGCACCAGAGACAACCCAACCCAACCAACTGCCATATAAAGAAAGAGGCATAAGTGTGGGTGGTGGGAGGGAAAGCAAAACAGAATAACTCCACGCGTGAGAAGCACAGGTGGAACAACATGAGAAGGTAGTAAAAAGTATAGACCTGAACCACTTTAAATCGTGAACGGAGTGGAGAGCCAAAGGGCTCAAAAGCCGGACCACACCCCCTGCGCCAAAGGAAGGTGCGAGAACACGCAACCAACCAAACACTAGGACGGAGGGGAGTCTGAAGGGCCCCATGCAAAACAACACACCCTAACCCAGAGTGAGGTGCGAGAGCACACCTCCGGAAGACCAAGGCCACCAGAAAGTGGAGCTAGGTGGAAAAACACCATATGAAAAGGCCTTTGCAGAGCAGGGAGGATGGGCGGGTGTTAAGGAATCTGCGGCTAGACTGTCTCTACAAGATATATCGTTACCGAAGGTAAGTAGCTCTCCCATCTGATAGAGACATCTAGCTGCAGATTCCTTAACTTAGATACCAAAGCCATACCCCATAGGAGGAGGGTCTGGGAACCAACCACCAAGTTCCAGGAGAACATATTCGTCAACTGCTGACGAAAAACAGTGGAAACTGCAAAGCCAGGACAACGGGCATCAGACCCACGGCCAGGCAGTGTGAACAAGGGACTGTAAAGACACCAAATCCAACGAGGGACAGTGTGAGACCTCTCTCGCCCAGACACAGACGAAAGGAAAACAGAACTAGAAAGTTCAGTGCCAACGTAAGAAACAATGCAGCGAGACCTTCAAGAAGGATCCAAACATTGGTCCCTATAATCCAAGAGGAACGAAGTTCCAAGGGTCAAAACATCATAACAACGGTAGAGAATACCGCCTGAACACACACCACAGTGGAAGCCACAAGAAACAAGGGGCAGTTGAAAGATTGTCCACCCAAGAACAGGAGCCGCAGCATGAGGCCTGTGGGTGTAAGAAAAAACACATTAATGTGTACTGACTATGACATGTGACAACAGTGGCAGGGCCAAGCCCAGAGCCTAGTGCCAACAGAGACAGAGGAGCCACCATTAAGCAAAGCTCAGGAGGTGGGCATGCAGCCAAACAAATTAAAAGGCATCAATGTGAGTGGATAACCTGCAAGGCTATGAACACATAGTAGACACTATCCCAAAGGAAAGAGTAAGCAAGAACGTCTGACACTAAGGCAAAAAGACTTAGCATGCGAACACCCCAGTGGCGTGTAGAATCCACGATATACCCACAAAGAGACAGGAATGTCGACACACGTACGTGGAGTGACTAATCCTAAATAGGGAAGTCATGCAACCACGACACCGATGTGCTGCATAACAGTTAAGAATGCAGAAAAAATAACAGGTCTTCGAGGGGGAGAAATCCTGGTCTCCGTGAGACAGCGGAAACATAGACCACAAGACTTCTCAAAGGATAGAAAGAAGGCACAGACAGAAGCCTGGTGCCAAACGCCTACACCGCCAAAGACCGACACCGTCCACCAAAATGTAGAACATCGAGAAGAATACACACACAGTAATGCCACCTAAAGAAGCACCTGTGCCAGAATGGAGTAAGAACTCACACCCAGAAAAATATCAGGGGTGGAGCACAGATACAGTGGCAGAAAGGCATATACCAGAGCCACTCCTCAAGAACTCGGAATATGCACAGGACAGAAAGGGACAAGCCGCACCCTATGTCCCGCAAGAAGCAAGGAACCGGAGACTGTGTCAGGGAAGACCTGCCCCCACCCCCCAGGGACGCATGGCCACAGATAGAGAGGCAAGACGTGCACTGCGAGGTTGTAGGAACACGCCAGGGCGACAAAACCCCCTACGGAGGTGGGGAAGTATTACGGGACAACCGTAGACAACCAATGGGAACCCTCGGAGACAAACCAATTCTATGTATCTCACCAGAGGAGTCATCCTACAACAGTAGAAAGAGTCAGCTTGCGTCAAAAGTTCCTGGGCAAGGAAGAGTAGCAGTACGATTGCCAACAAATAACCCACATGGGGTAAGGTACCACCCTACAAAAGAAGGGTCCCTCTTAAGACAAGTTTGTAGGCAGAGGCTAAAAAAAAAAAAAGGTAAACCCAGATTAACCAGCTGTACCCGAATAAGTACACCACACAGCTGAGCAGCCACACAACCCTAAATATCTACAGCCCACAACGGGTAACAGAAGAGAAAGGGACGGCATCGTCACGAAACTAAAAATCCTCCACGAAGATTAAAACAGAGGAAGATACATATACAGGAGGTGCCTGACCACCGAATCAGCATGTGCGTCAAAAAGAGTGACCACATCAAATGGTTGTTGGACCTGGCACCATTGGCGTGGGTCTCCCTTCCATTTTTGTTGCTGTTGCCTCATGTGTTTTGCTGGTGTTAGCTGCTCAGAGCACTGTGCCTTGCTGGTGTTAGCTGCTCAGAGCACTGTGCCACTGCCAATCAGTGCCACAGTGCAAGTGCTCCCTGTATAAAATGTACACATTGATTGGATTCCATGATTGGCTTATTTGGTTTACTGTCAGACCCCAGTAAAGTGCACCAGGAGTGCCCAGGGCTTTTAAATCCAAATGCTGCTAGTGGGCCTGCAGCACTGGTTGTGCCACCCACAGAAGCAGCATGGTAGAATGTGTCTAAGGCCTGCCATTGCAGAACCTGCTTGCAGTCTGGTACTGTTATGCTGACTGGGCCAGGGCACCCCCTTGCCAGTCCCTAAACCTTCCCGTAACTTCATATTAGTCACCCCTATGGTAGGCCCAAGGGCAGGGTGCATTGTAAGTGTAAGGTAGGACAAGCCCTGATGTATGTGGCATGTCCCAATAGTCCATTGTCATTTTTCACTTTTGCAAGGCTACCGGTTCTCATAGGCCAGAATGGGCTGTTAGAATTGTTACATCCTATGATACTAACAGACTCAGGGAACATGGTAGAAATTCGAGTTTAGTATGCCTGAACTCAGAATAATAAAATACATCTTTTAGTAAAGTTTATTTTAATGTTCTGTGTTTGCAAATACCACTTTTAGAAAGTTGGTAATTGCTTGCCTAACCATTTCAGCCCGCCTCCGCTCTGATGTGTATCTGCTGTCTGGTTTCTGTGAGTGACAAGGCTGGGGAATTCCAGGAGACAGGCTGGGCAGCCAGGTGGTGAATAGGAAGATTACATCCAAGATGGGTGGAAGGTGTGCCCCTTGACTCTGAATAGGGCTGTGCTCTGCCACCACAATGCTGGCTCCACCTCCTGTGGAGCGTCTGATGTCTCTGCCCTGCACCCTAAAAGAAGAAGTCAGAAGCATGTCCACAAAGTGCTCAAGAACTGGACTGAACTAGGCAAAGGCCCCCTGGCCTGAAAGAACAAAATATTTGTAGTATAAATATGGGAGCCCTCCTCCTAAGAAATTAGATCCTGCTTGAAATAAGAAGAACCTCTGCCCGACAAGAAGGAACTGGGAAAGCTGCCAGGAGGAGTACGGTCCCTGACCTGGGGGATTGGCCTGCAGTGGTTGCCTTGCTGTGAAAGGAGAGGAAAAGACTGAAAGAACATGTTTATCAACTTGTGCTTTGAAACAGATCTCCAAGGGCTTGTGGGTGAGCTTGCCGACTGAACGGAGTCCCAGGACTATTGGACTCCTCCTGCCTTTCACAGCACGCTGGACATTGCCAAGATTTGCCCTGCCACTGGAGCCGCGATCTCAGTGCGACCCGTAAAAACTGCCCGCTTCGAAGCCCGTGCCCGGCCGCCCCGCACTGTGCGACTCCGCTCTCCAACCGTAGCTCAACCCATCAGCTAAGGGCCGCCCACACACCGCTTCACCCTCCCCCGTGTGCCGCACTGTTCGCTGCCTCCTGCCGCTGGACTGAGGGATCGGAAGCGCACCGCAAGGCTGAGTACAGTCCGTACGCTCGAAGCGTACTGGCCACCTTGCAACACGCTGGCGAGATCCCCTGGCAGCACCGCACCTGAAGAGCACGGCCCGTACGTACGACACATACCGGCCACCTCGTGCCGCGCTGCTCCCCTTGCCAAGACCACCCCGGTGGTGAAGGTACGGCTCGAACGGCGCATCGCCCGTGACCGCTTCAGGACCCGGACCGTCCGCCTCGCTCCCCCGTGGCCCCCGCTCCACGCCTCACCCAGAGACGCCGCAACAAGACGGGACCGCATCGCAAAGGGGGGCCGCCAAAGCTCTGAGTCTGCCGTCATTTCTGCACACCTCGTCCGAGCCAGACGCCTGACACCTAAAGGTACTGTACGATTCGCACCGTGACTGTGTGCGCACCGGACCGGAGAGTCTGCAACGCTTAGTGCTTGTGCTAAGTCTTATATAAAGTATAATTATTTTTTATAAAACCTCGTGTGGTATCCTTTTGTTGTGTTGTTACTGTATGTGTTCACAAATTCTTAACCTATAACGCTCCGAGATAAGTCTTGTCTGCTTGCGCCACACTACCTAGAGGGTGAGCAGGGGTTATTTTAGAGGGTAATCCCCTTGTCCTGACTAGAGGAGAGGGTCCCTGCTTGTCACAAGTACTTTCCTGTGCCAACCAGAGACCCCCAACTCTAACATTGGTGGTCAGCAGTGAGGATCCTGAATTTGCATTTGTGATTCGTGTACAGTGATTGGTGAACACCACGTAGTGAGTTCTGACCATAACACAGCCATATACTTGTGATTTTTGTTTGACAAGAGATCACCATTTTTTCTGAAAAATCATGCCTGGTCCAAAGAGCATAGAAAAGGCAGCATCTGTAGTCTCTGACATGGAAGGAATAGAATGGGAAGAGGAGAGACTAGAGAGCTACTCCTTAGACCACTTGAAGGGCTTTTGCAAAAAGTTTGGAGTTTCCAGGTCGGGATGTAGAACCAAGCCCCGCTTCCAAAAGGCGCTGAGGGCCTGGATTGAGTCAAGGGCACCTGAGAATGTGGTGGAAATTGGACCAGCAGAAAGCATCCATGTCGCCAGTGGAGTTGGCAGACAGTAAGGAAACCCTAGCACATGAGATGGAGATGGCAAAACTTAAAATCAATCGGCAACTGGAGCTGGAAAGCAAAAAGATGGCTCTGGAGGAAGGAGAATTCAGATGGAGCATGAGATGAAGTTGAGGGAGATGGAGCTAAAAGCTAAAAGTTTGGAACATCCTCCCTCTGGTGGCAGCAGGTAGAATCAAGGGTGTACATACCTAAAGAAGTGGTAAAAGAGTTTCTTAAGAATGATGACATAGGGCAGTGGTTCAAGGCCTATGAGGTAGCCAAGTATTCCCACCGGGTCCCGGAGAGAGATTGGGGAGCGGGGTTGTGGGGGCGGTTCCTTAGTGAGGGGCAGGACACACTTCTAGATTTGCCCTCTGAGGTTCATAACTCTTACTCCCACATGAAGGATGCTTTGAGGACCAGGTATGGATTAACTCCTGAAATGTACAGACAGAGGTTCAGGGGTAGTGCTAAGATTCCTAATAGTACGTATGTGGAGTATGTAACTTTTTTCTGCAGAGCACTGGATGGTTGGGTGAAGGGTATCAAAGTGAATGATTTTCAAGGTCTCTTTGATTTAATTGGATGGGAGCACTTGTCTAGTAATTGTTTTCCTGAGCTACGCCAGCACCTGATTGATATCAAGCTGACTAACCCTAGGAAGCTTGCTGAGGAGGCGGACCGCTGGGTCAGCACCAGGGTCCACAAGGGTCAAGTGGGAGACTCCGCCAAGGGTGGACAGGGTCCCCAGCAGAAGAGTGGGGTGGACAAGGAAAAACAGAGGGAGTTCCAAAGAAGGCCCCAAAGTAATCCCCAAGGGAACCAAGGGAAAGGTTCTCAGCCTCCCCCATCCCAGAAACCCCCCGGGGCCTCGACAGGTACCAAGAGGGCCCCCTAAGGGTTGCAAGTGTGGTGAGCTGGGTCATTTTGCCAATGATCCAAAGTGACGCCAGTTTGGTAAACCTGCACCCCCGAGTGCAGCCCCCCGGCAGATGGCTAGTGTAGCCCTGGGTGAGGAATGGGTTGTCCAAAGGGGGGGAAGGTCCCGCAGAGATGTCCCTTGTCTCATTAGGAGACTGTAATATGGTCCAGGAAAACCAACTGCCCAACAACACTAAGAAATATGGGCAGTGGGTGACCATCAATGGCAAGAAGGTGGGGGCTCTTAGAGATACAGGAGCCAGTGTGACAGCTGTCAACCTTCACCTGGTGTCTCAAGAGCAGGTTGACCCACATGCATTCTGCCGAGTCGTGAACGCCGACAACACTGAGAGTCAGTGTCCACTGGCTCAGGTTCCTTTTGAGTGGTGGGCGTCTCTGGTACTCTTCAAGTAGCTGTAAAACTGCCATGCCTGTAGACTATTTGTTGGGGAACGACTTGGAAAGTTCACCTTGGGAGAAGGTGGAGAATAGTACTCACCTGCGGATGGTGGGTCTGCCTGACTTGGCGTGCGTAACCACCCGGTCAATGGCCGCCAGTAGGGGTACTCAAGAGGTCCTGGAGCCTGAGGGAGAGGCCCAGGAACCGGCCTTAGAGAGAAGGTGAGGGAGGTGCAGGAAACCGGCCCCTGTTGTTCCAACGGTCCAGGAGGAAGCAGACCTTGAGGGGGATGCCCTGGAACCTACAGGGGAACAGATAGCTGAACTGGGGGACCTGCCTGAGCTGACCCATTGGCAGCAGGAAGGGGGCCCCTCCAGGGAGGAATTCTGCAGGGCGCAGAAAGAATGTCCTTCCCTCATAGGTCTGCGGCAGCAGGCTGCAGACCAGGCCAACGGTGGTCAGTCTGGAACACATTTCATTTATTGGGAAAATGACCTCCTATATTCAGAGCGTTAGGTTTCTGAGCCTAGGTCAGCCCGTGCGCTGGTGGTACGCCAGAGATTCAGAGCCTTCCTACTGGGGCTGGCTCACGATGTGCCATTGGCAGGACGTTTGGGGCAGGACAAGACCTTTGAAAGGCTTGTCACCCACTTTTATTGGCCCCCAAATACGCAAGGGCTCAGACGTTCATTGCAGGACCTGCAAGACTTGCCAGGCAAGTGGAAAGAGTGGGAGGAAGCAGAAGGCTCCTCTCCAACCATTCCCTGTAGTCAGTACCCCATTCCAGCGAGTGACGATTGACATTGTGGGGCCACTGGACCCCAGGACAGCCATGGGCAACAGGTTTATCCTGGTCCTGGTGGACCATGCCACCCGGTACCCGGAAGCCATCCCTCTGAGGACAGTGACGGCCCCCGTGGTGGGACGGGCACTGATGGGAATTTTCTCCAGAGTGGGATTCCCTCTAGAGGTGGTGTATGAGCGGGGTACCAATTTCATATCCAAGTATATGAAATCCCTTTGGCAAGAGTGTGGTGTAACCTACAAGTTAACCACACCTTACCACCACCAGGATTGATAGATTTATTGTACACTTAATAAAAACTCCCAATATAAAAACATACAAATGTGAATAAAAAGTAATCATGGTTACAGTTAAAAGTATAAAGTGTGGTGGACTTGCTTATTGAGATCATGAAAAGTCATAATTATATTGTTCAAGGCCATAGGGATTTAAGCAAGCAAGGTGCTCCAATGGACTTAGCTCAGCATTGAATAGACTTGGGCTTAGTGTGAGTCAGTTGTCTGGATCATAATCCTTTTGGTCACCATGTCAAAGAATTTCGTTAGTCTACAGTTTAACTGAGTCTCCTCAGGGTTAAAGCACAACATCACAGCCTGCCTGCAACTCGTTATGCCCTTCTGGTTCCATATGGCACGGAGTAGGGATCGTCTTATGTCCATAAGTTTTGGGCAAATGCAGATTATGTGGATTAAATCCTCTTTTCCCGATGAGCAAAGTCGGCAGCAACTTGCTGAGCTTCCCCTTTTCCAAGGTGCCAGGTGCGGTAAAATCGGAATAATGCCAAGGCGCATATTTAGGAACTTGTTTTTAGTTGACTGCGTGAGGCCCATTTTAAAATATTCTTGGGGTTTCATGGCACTGTAGTCTTTCAACACGGCCCATGCGTGGGCCCTCTTAGTCAGGGTGGTTTTATCCTCTAATGATGAGATTAACTTGGTTACTTTCGTTACCACTTTTTTGAAGGTTTTAAGATCGGTTGACGACTCCCAGAGGGCATTTAGGGATCCGTGGTCGGCATCTCTGATTTTTCGCCACGTTTTAATGTATGCCCCTCTCCCCTCTACCGCTTGTTTCTGGAGCACAAATTCCGAACGAATTTGAGCGGACGAGGTGTAGGTGGGTAGTTGGAATATGGCCCTATAAGCTTGACTGATGGTGTTGTCTAATGTGGTGGCATCTTTTCCTTGCAGGGATTCGCTGCCGTACGTAAGCATTGGTTGCAGTCGTGCCCTTATCACCTGCAAAAGGGGGCCGAACGACCGGTCTGGGAGAACTTTCTTCAGGGGTTTGAATGACCAGTGGAAAGTCGTGCCGTTCTGACGAATGGCCTCTAATGTAAATGTAAATGTATTGCGACTTATATAGCGCACGTATCACCCGAAGGTATCAAGGCGCTTGCTTAGGGAACCCGTCCTGGTATTCCCCTGTGAGATACCCCGGCAGGGTATCCACAAGGTGAAAGCCAGGCATCCCGCCGCGAGGGGCCGTAGTGGAGATTAAGCAAGCTATTGCCCAGAGTCGCAGAGTGTGACCCCGTGAGTCGAGTAGGCACCGGAGTGAGAATTGTCGAGTCCGTGGAATTTTTGAGCCCGAGACCCGCCGAGGCGGGGAATCGAACCCTGGTCCACGGCCGATTTCAGCTTCCGGGTCTGCCGCCTCTAACCACTGAGCCACGCTTCTCCACTCTAATTGGGGCCTAAATGTGCCTTTGCTGTCCATAAGGACACCTAGGTATTTGTAGGTTGCTACTTGTTCTAACCTCTGTCCACCCAGAAACCAGGCAAGTTTCCTTTTTTTGTTGTAGTTCATCGTCATAACTTTAGTTTTGTTTAAGTTGATGTTTAGTGAGTTATTTGTGGAAAATAAGCTAGTTGCGTCCAGAAGATTTTGGAGGCCAATAGGGGACCGGCTGATAAGAACCAGGTCGTCGGTGTATAGGAGGTTTGAAAGTGTGGTGTCGCCTAGTCGCGGGGCATGGGATTTTGTTTTCTCTAGTTCCCCCGGGAGATCTGCCAGAAAGAGGTTGAACAGCGTTGGGGCTAGGACGCAGCCTTGTTTCAGGCCTTCGGTGGTACTAATTTGCCTTGAGATGTGTGTTCCGGAGCCCAGTTTAATTCTAACCCAGGTGTTAGTATGTAGCATGATTAACTGCTGAAGGAGTGGGCTTGGTATCCCCCATCCACCCAGCTTCTGCCAGAGTTTGCTCCGGTGTACGTGGTCAAATGCGGCACTGTAATCAATGTAGCATAAATATAATGAGCTCTTCATGGATTTTACTGAGTCTGTCACAAGGGTTAGCGCCATGATGTTGGTCGTTGTGCCCGGACACCTGTGAGCATTCCGGTCTGGGTAGCTGGAATTATGTGGTTTTTGTTTGCCCAAGCGGTTAAATCCTCCAGGACAAGTGCAGCATAATACTTTGCCTCTATATCGACTAGCGCTATTAGTCGACAGCTGCTTGGGTTATTCCTTGCTCCCTTTTTATAAATCGTGCTTCTAATTGAGCCTCTCCAAGTTTTTGGACATATTCCGGTTTCCCTTATTTCCTGGAAGACTGGTGCCATGATGTTACTCCAAAAGTCAGCATCGTGTTTGTATATTATTGACGGGATCCCATTTGGGCCCGGGGCACCTTCAAGATTGCCCTTTTTGATTTGTGAACTGATCCTGGCTGCTGTTTCCAGAGTATGTGGGTTCTTTTCTACTGTGATTGGTACTAGTCTTTTTGTTGCTTCCTCGTTCAGTATGCCAATGTTGTGTGGGGATGATATCCTTGTGTGGACATTGATCAGTTCCTTGTTGTTTGTGCCCATTTTGTCGGAGGCCTGATCCAGACCGGATTTCTCTAGTTTGCCACGGGGCGAGCGCCCCACTAGATTTTCGGTGTTGAAATGAGATGATAGGTAATTTGCCCAGACTAATTCCGAGATGCTTGAGTTGATTCCCTTATGATCTGGACGTTGGAGGGAGTGAATTAGTTTCCAGAATCTAGAGCTGTTCTTTTCTTTAGCGACATGTAAGATTTTTGCCCAAAGGTCATCGTTCAGCTGCCTTTTCCTTTCCCATGTTTTTTCCTCAGCTGAGCTTTTAGGGTGCGCAAAGTCTTTAGCGGACTTTCGTTGTTTGGGTCTTTTCGGAGCGGTCTCAAGATCTGGTGTATTCCATTTTTTAAGGTTTTTATCTCTGCTGTTATTACATTGCCCACTATGTTCCCTGAGGTTTTACCTTTGACGATCTTTTGTTCTTTGGCGTGTTTCGCCCCGAGTTCCGCTGTGAATTCAAGCCAGGCAACTAGTGGCCTCTTGTCTGCGCTAGATATTTGGTGCATGATTGTTTTGGCACTAGTTGATAGTTCCTCAGCTTCATCTATCTTGCACCTTATTCGCCTGTAGTTTAAGGTGTAGTCTGTGCAGATGTTAGTTCTATCCGAGACTTGAGTCCTACAGGACATGGCCAATTTCAATTCCAGTGGCAGATGGCCCACTTTGAATGAACTGATTTTTTCAAACAATGGTAAGGTCACGAGAGCAGAGTCAAGGTGGGGGGAGGTGGTTGAAGACAAATATGTTGGAGCTGTTGGGGTATCTTCTACAAATCGACCGTTAAGAACTCTCAAGTTTCACTGCTCGAGATGGATCAATAGCTAGTTTGAGGTTTTTGTGTGTTTGTTTAGTAAGGGAGTGGCTTGATTCGGGATTTCCCATGCAAGGTCCATTATCTTTGTCATCTCGTAGATTGGTTTCTTTCCGAAAAGATGAAGGTTGAAGTCACCAGCTACAAGTATGTTGTCCATTTCCCTTTCCGCCATAAGTCTTGCCAGTTCGCTGACTAGTTCCCTTCCCGCCTGTTGTCTGTACTTTGGGTGTATGTATGTATTTATGACAAACAGTAATTGAGTAGTCTGATTAATTATGGTTGTTATAGCTAATCCCTGAGCAGCACTCGGGGGAGTGATTTTTATCGGAATTTCTTCCATTGCTCCAATAGTTGGTATAGAGGCGAATGACGCCAGGCCACCTGAGCTGTGGCCGTAATTGGAGCCTCTGGTTGCCGGATGGATTATGGTTGTGTAGTCTTGACGTGAGATCTCCTGTTCTTCCCAGGTTTCTTGTAATTAGATCAAATCAAAAGATTTTAAATAGGTTAATATTTCGGGGTCCTCTAGTTTGTCTGAGAGGCCATTGATATTCCAAGTACATATACTGATTTTATGGTTGGCAGCTTTCTTGGAGAATGGCGATGTTACTCTATGTCAATTGGTGTCTCTTGTGAGTATAGTCCGGCGTATTGTTATTCTGTTTGTTCCAAGTTGATCAGTTATGAGGTGTTTTAAGTGCAGTCGGTTACTATCAGCTCCTGGGTGGCAGCGTGCTCCATTCAATATTGACTTGGTTGTTTGAAGGAATCCTTGGGTCCTTTCCTCAAGGAGCGGGGTTGGGTAGGCTGGCCTTTTTCCAGCTTCGAGCTTTATTCCCCACTGTGAGAATTGAAGTGATTCCCCCATTATCGTACTTGTGATATCGTTTGTTTTCCAGATGGTCTTTGTTGTTTCATTGCCTTGTTGATCAGTAGCGGGGAGAAATTCGATTCCAAGCAGATCTGTTGTTTTTTAATTTATCAAGTAGAGTTGATAAGCCTTAGATTGTTGCCCCTGTTTAGGGTGTCACCTCGTCCTCTGGAAATAAATTCTGGAATAGAGAGAAGTATGTCAGACTCTTTTCCCCCAGGGGATAAACTTTGTTGATGTGTGTATGAGTCACTTTGCTTTGCCTCGTTTGCTCCTTGAAGTTTAGCTGTTTCGGCATGGCGTAATATGCTCTCTCCCTCGGTGTGTTCCTTAGCCTGTGCACTAGCTACCTCTGTGATGCCTATTGTCCCAGGGCTCCTTATGGAGTCGTGGGTAGTGATCTCAGTTCTTTTGCAGGTGCATGGAAATGGGTTGGTTGAGAGATTAAACCGTACCCTGAAGGGCATGATTATGGGTCTGGAAGAACCCATGAGGCGTAAGTGGCACGTCCTCTTGCCATGCCTTCTCTTTGCTTACCGTGAGGTGCCACAAAAGTCCCTAGGGTTCAGGCCCTTTGAGCTCCTGTATGGCCACCCAGTGAGAGGACCTCTAAGTCTGGTCAAGGAAGGCTGGGAGCAATCTCCCAGGAAACCTCCCAAGAACGTACATAGCTACATGCTTGCCTTCAGGAACCACACTAGGTGTTTCAGGCAACTTGCGGAGGCAGATCTGGAAGTCAGCCAGGAGGAAATGAAGCAGTGGTTACGACCAGAATGCCACTCTGGTAGAGCTTCAGCCTGGACAAAAGGTGTGGGTCTTGGCCCCCGTGGAGCCTTGTGCGCTCCAGGACAAGTGGACCGGGCCCTTTGAGGTTGTGGAGCGCAAGAGTCCTGTCACCTATTTGGTGGACTTGCAGTCTCCCAGGAACCCCTTGAGGGTCCTACATGTCAACCGCCTTAAGCCCCACTTGGAGAGGTCCGAAGTGGGCATGCTCTTGCCAACAGATGATGGAATGGAGGAGGACGCTGAGCCTCTTCCTGACCTTCCGGTAGCCACAGAGAAAGATGGGTCAGTGGATGGAGTTAACCTCTCTCCCACCCTGACCCCTGAGCAACAGAATGACTGCCGCCAGCTGCTGGGACAGTTTTCTGATCTGTTCTCCCTGGTTCCTAGTGTCACAGATTGGTGCGTCCATGATGTGGATACAGGAGATAGTTTACCTATGTAGCACAAGGCTTACAGGGTAACTGACAGGGTCAGGGCTTGCATCAAAGAGGAAGTCTCAAAGATGCTTGCCCTTGGGGTGATTGAGTCCTCCAGCAGTCCTTGGGCCAGCCCAGTGGTCTTGGTCCCAAAGGCTGCAGCACCGGGTGCCACACCCGAACTCCGGTTCTGTGTGTACTACAGAGGACTCAATTCAGACACCAAGACTGACGCGCACCCCATCCCCAGAGCTGATGAGCTGATCAATCGGTTAGGGGCTGCCCGGTACCTCAGCACGTTTGACTTGACTGGGCAAACGAGAGGTCAGCATTCTCCACACCAGATGAGCATTTCCAGTTCCGGGTTATGCCATTTGGGATGAAGAATGCCCCTGCCACCTTTCAGGGGTTGGCCAACCAGGTGTTGGTTGGGCTGGATGAGTTCAGTGCCGCCTACCTGGATGACATCGCAGTGTTCAGTGTCACATGGGAAGAATATCTGCGCCACCTCTGGGAAGTGGTGATGGCACTGCGCAAGGCAGGCCTCACGATCAAGGCGAGTAAGTGCCATATCGGGCAGGGTTCTGTGGTGTCCTTGGGACACCAAGTTGGGAGCGGTCAGGTGGCGCCCCTTCAGCCCAAGATTGAAACCATCCTTGCTTGGGAACCCCCCAAAACCCAGACAGAGTTGAGGGCCTTCTTGGGACTCACCGGGTACTACAGGAGGTTTGTCAAGGGTTATGGCAACATTGTTGCACCCTTGACAGAGCTAACTTCGAAGAAGCAGCCAAAGAAAGTGATTTGGACTGACACCTGTCAGAAAGCTTTTGAGACCCTGAAAACTGCCATGTGCATGGCTCCTGGCACCCAACTTCTCCAAAGAGTTCATTGTGCAGACAGACGCTTCAGAGCATGGTGTAGGGGCAGTCCTCTCATAGATGACCGAGGAGGGCTTTGACCAACCTGTAGCCTTCATCAGTAGGAGGTTACTTTGCTGTGGTCTGGGCACTGAAGAAGCTAAGACCCTACCTGTTTGGGACTCACTTCCGGGTTCAGACAGACCACAGGCTCCTCAGATGGTTGATGCAAATGAGGGGTGAGAATCCAAAGCTGTTGAGGTGGTCCATTTCCCTATAGGGTATGGATTTCACGGTGGAACATCGCCCTGGCACAGATCACGCCAATGCTGACGGTCTGTCCAGATTTTTCCGCCTTAGTGATGAGAACTCCCCGGGGTAGGGTAGTTCTCCCCACATTTCAGCTGGAGGGGACACATGTTAGACCTGGCACCATTGGCGTGGGTCTCCCTTACATTTTTGTTGCTGTTGCCTCATGTGTTTTGCTGGTGTTAGCTGCTCAGAGCACTGTGCCACTGCCAATCAGTGCCACAGTGCAAGTGCTCCCAGTATAAAATGTATACATTGATTGGATTCCATGATTGGCTTATTTGGTTTACTGTCAGACCCCAGTAAAGTGCACCAGGAGTGCCCAGGGCTTTTAAATCCAAATGCTGCTAGTGGGCCTGCAGCACTGGTTGTGCCACCCACAGAAGCAGCCTGGTAAAATGTGTCTAAGGTCCTCCATTGCAGAACGTGCGTGCAGTGTGGTACTGTCATGCTGACTGGGCAAGGGCACCCCCTTGCCAGTCCCTAAAACTTCCCTTAACTTCATATTAGTCACCCCTATGGTAGGCCCACGGGCAGGGCGCATTGTAAGGATAAGGTTGGTGTGTGTGGCATGTTCTAATAGTGAATTACAGCCATTTTCGTGTTTCACTATTGCAAGGCTACCTGTTCTCATAGGCCAGAATGGGCTGTTAAAATTGTTACATCCTATGATCCTAACAGACTCAGGGAACATGGTAGAAATTCGAGTTTAGTATACCTGAACTCAAAATAATAAAATACATCTTTTAGTAAAGTTTATTTTAATGTTCTGTGTTTGCAAATACCACTTTTAGAAAGTTGCTATTTGCTTGCCTAACCATTTCAGCCCGCCTCCGCTCTGATGTGTATCTGCTATCTAGTTTCTGAGAGTGATAGGGCAGGGGAATTCCAGGATACAGGCTGGTCAGCCAGATGGTGAATAGGAAGATTACATCCAAGATGGGTGGGAGGAGTGCCCCTTGACTCTGAATAGGGCTGTGCTCTGCCACCACAATGCTGGCTCCACCTCCTGTCTCTGCCCTGCACCCTGAAAGAAGAAGTCAGAAGCATGTCCACAAAGTGCTCAAGAACTGGACTGAACTAGGCAAAGGCCCCCTGGCCTGAAAGAACAAAGGACTTGTAGTATAAATATGGGACCCCTGCTCCTAAGAAATTAGATCCTGCTTGAAACAAGAAGAACCTCTGCTCGACAAGAAGGAACTGGGAAAGCTGCCAGGAGGAGTACTGTCCCTGACCTGGGGGATTGGCCTGCAGTGGTTGCCTTGCTGTGAAAGGAGAGGAAAAGACTGAAAGAACATTTTTATCAACTTGTGCTTTGAAACAGATCTCCAAGGGCTTGTGGGTGAGCTTGCCCCCTGAACAGAGTCCCAGAACTATTGGACTCCTCCTGCCCTCACAGCGCACTGGAAATTGCCAAGATTTGCCCTGTCGCTGGAGACACGATCTCAGTGCGACCCATAAATCCTGCTTGCTTCGAAGCCCGTGCCCGGCCGCCACGCACCGTGTGACTCCGCTCTCCAACTCGAGCCGTAGCTCGCACCGTCAGCTAAGGGCCGCCCGCACACCGCTTCTCCCTCCCCCCTCTGAGCCGCACTGTTCGCTGCCTCCTTCCGCTGGACTGAGGGATCGGAAGCGCACCACAAGGCGGAGTACGGCCCGTATGCTCGAAGCGTACCAGCCGCCTTGCAACGTGCGGGTGAGATCCCCTGGCAGCACCGCACCTGAAGAGCACGGCCCGTACATACAACACGAACCGGCCGCCTCGTGCCGCGCTGCTTCCCTTGCCAAGACCGCCCCGCTGGTGAAGGTACGGCTCGAAGGCCGCATCGCCCCGTGACCGCTTCAGGACCCGGACCGTCCGCCTCGCTCCCCCGTGGCCCCCGCTCTACGCCTCGCCCAGAGACGCCGCAACAAGCCGGGACCGCATCGCAAAGGGGTGCCGTCACTTCTGCACGCCTCGTCCGAGCCGGACGCCTGACACCTAAAGGTACTGTACGATTCGCACCGTGACTGTGTGCGCACCGGACCGGAGAGTCCGCAACTCTTTGTTGGTACGATCTTCCCCCAAAAGAACCGCACAGTCAGCGCGAAGCGCATGGAACATAAAGACACGCATTTTTAAAGCAAGAACTACATTCCTGAGAGTATTGTGGTCTATTTTTACGTGATCTTGGTCTTGTGCTAAGTCTTATATAAAGTATAATTATTTTTGATAAAACCTCGTGTGGTATCCTTTTGTTGTGTTGTCACTGAGTTACTGTATGTGTTCACAAATGCTTAACCTATAACGCTCTGAGATAAGTCTTGTCTGCTCGCGCCACACTACCTAGAGGGTGAGCAGGGGTTAATTTAGAGGGTAATCCCCTTGTCCTGACTAGAGGAGAGGGTCCCTGCTTGTCACAAGTACTTACCTGTGCCAACCAGAGACCCCCAAATCTAACTATGGTATATCTCTAAGTCGCTCTTGAACATGCTCTGGGAAAAACGCAACCACGCGTGGTGGCGTATGGCAACCGACCTGGCCATAGTACAACCCACAGAGTCAGTGGGTTTCCTGGCAGACCGAACTGAAAAGTGCACCGTATATTGGCCATCACGGATTAGCGGGCCACAACGACACAAGCGTTCTCCGGCAAGGAGGCGAAGAGCCGTTCAACAGCGTCCCAAATGGCAAATTGAGTCCGAGCAAATACACACAACATGTTGAGGGACCGGAGTCCTGAGCTGGTGGATGCAAACACATCACGGCCATATTACTCCAACCACCGAGACTCCCAAGTGGGAGGCTGCAACGGAACAGGAGTCACAGAGAGAGCTCCCTGAAGCTCAAGTCCACCAGCTTCAGGATGGAGGGTCAAACAGGCGGGAGCCGGCTAATGGCGATGTGCCACAGCACGATCCATGGGGTCCCCCGAGGAGGGCAGTGCCGACGTTCAGAGAAGGATGTCAAACAATGACTCTGCAAAAGGTAACAATGGTTCCATGTTCACCGTGCCCTGGTGGAGAATATCCCACAAAGGCTCCGAAGGATTGAGGGCGGCTCCATCCTTAAAATGTCTGCAGCCCTGCAAACAGCCCTGACGAACGTCCTACTAGCCCCCGTGGCCCTGCGAGGCGGTGAGAGCAAGCCATCAGCAGGCGATGGACGCAAGTTAAACCGGCCACTTAATAGAGGCTCAGCAGCAGGATGAGTAGGCCAATGCTCCACTGACGCCTGTGCTGGAGAGCAGTGAAATGACTCAGGGGGTGGTGAACCCACCGGGAGTACATCCTCCAACAATAAAGCTGGAGGTTGTACAGGTGTCGATCGGCATCGAGGCCACGTCAAGCCGACATCGGAGACCTCTGAAAAGGCCCCGACTGGCTGAGTGGAGCAAGCGTCGGCGACCTCCGAAAAGGCCTCGACCGCCTGAGTCGAGCCGGCGACCTCCGAAAAGGTCTCGACCCCTTGAGTGGAGCCGGCGATCTCCGAAGAGGCCTTGACTCCTCGAGTCGAGCCGGCGTCAGCGACCTCTGAAAAGGCCTTGACTCTTCGAGTCGAACTGGAGTCGTCGACCTCCGAAAAGGCCTTGACTCCTCAAGGCGAGCCGGTGACCTCCGAAGAGGCCTCGACCCTTCAAGCCGAGCTGGCAGTCAGTGACCTCCGCAAAGGCCTCGACTCGCGACCACCGAAAAGGCCTCGACTTTGAGTGGAGCCAGTGTTGCCGACCTCCAAAAAGGTCCCGACCGTCCGAGTCGAGCCGGACGACCTCGGAAAAGGCCTCGACGGCTCGGAGTTGGACCGGCGGCGACTCAACATTCCCAGAGGTGGCAACCTGTGGGAGAGAGTACGCTAAAGCGGTGTCGTGCATCGCGCCGCAGGCACCTTCAGCAATGCCGCAGGGAGCCTCGGATGTTGCGGCGAGTCTGGTGTCAGTGTCAGGGCACTCAGTTGGAGCCAAGGGTAAACCCGCTAGCGGTGTCCTAACTTGAGTCCCCCCCCCCTCTGTGGGGCCCAGAGGCGCGCCATGGAGCGGGGGCAAATGCTTACATGAGGCAGGCGAATGACGGCGACGGTCCAGGGACCTGCCCTGAACAAGAACGTCCTCCCGCAACTGGCGGCAACCGGCACTCTCCAAGGAGTCATTGTGCTCTCCCAAGCACCACATTCAGATGTTGGGAGGGTCTGTTGCTGACCTCTATTGTGAGCAGGACCGGCACTGTGTGAAACCCGCAAGGGACATCGAACACACTGTTCATGGACGCGAAAGGCGTCGAAAAGGCCTGTAAGTAACAAAAACAGGCCCGAGGTATTACTTAACCCGGATCCGCATTAGGACGCGGAAAAGAAGAAAACTGGCGTCAGCTCGCCGGGAGGGGCTTATATGGCTCCATTTACATCACTTCCGTGGACAACATCCGGACGGAGCGGGCGCCGCCACCTCCCGGTGTGCAGAGGTATTGCTGGGGAAAAAAGATTTTCTGGATCCAGTCTGACGCCTGGGGATAAATTCTAAGTTAAGAAATCTGCGGCTATATGTATCTATCAGATTGAAAAGATGCATTCCTTAGCATGCAGTGAAGCGCGTTCACAAGAAAACTTTGCTAAGGCAAAGGTACCCCAACGTGACTGAAGGAGGGCCAGATGTATTGCAGATTTTAAAAACAGCCCTTGATTAGTGTAAATTAGCTCATTCAGATTTAGAGTATAGAAGTGTATCTTTTGTGGATATTCTGAAAACACAACATGGATCTTGCCCTTCTAAATCCCTAGTGGACACTATTGCTATAACGATTATTTAGAAGGGGAGGTTTTGCAATTTATTCAATTCTGCCTTTTATATCTGTGGCTTCATGCACATAGTTCTAAATTAAGAGACATCTTAGTGAAATGGCTGAAAATGCAGCTGCACATAAACATCAAGGAACAAGGAGGACTTAAAAGAACAGGCTCTACTGTTACTTAATGCAGGGAAATGGTCGCCCTGCATTCCTACCACTCGATGAAAAAGCAACGGTAGAGTGTCAGATCCAAATAGTTTGTAACTAATTCTAAATAAAACTTAAGTCAAGACAGCATTCACTTCTCTAAGAGAAATCGCTTTCATGTACCTAAAAATGGCATTTAAAATAGAAAATACACCAAAAACACAAAGGTTATCGGCAAAATGGATAACGTGTGTATGCATTTTTGTCATCAGTACGTCCCCAAGAACCTACTCTTCAAACACAGAATCTCCTCAATCCATTAGTTGGTGACATCAGATATAAATAGTGACTTTTTATGTATAATAACCCACCAGTAATATCATGTAGGTCATCAGCATTATATGAAAGGCATAAGAGTGCAAAAGTTGTAGTCACACAAACCTTTATCTGCCATGCATGCAATATTGTGGCTTCAACCACATTTTCACACTGCATTTATTGCACGACCGGATGCTATTATGTGTTACTCATTTAATGTTACATCTGTGCAGCAACTTCAAAGAACATTTACTACACAACAATAGTTGTATAAAAGTATTTACATAAAGGTGCAACACCCCACCAGAAGATATTGTTTCTCCTAAGAAGCTTCCAATAACCTTCAACAGAATATACGCACACATTCCAACTTCCATCACACACTCCAGAGAACCTTCACAACTAGACTATGAGAGGTGTGTGCAAGACCACGGGAGGCAGGACATAAAACATTCCACAATGCATAATACATTAGCACCCTAACATTCTCCCTCTTTTGTAGGCTGCTCCTCAGAGAGGTAAGTTTCTTTCTTTGACTATGTGTAAGGATTATGTATGGGAAATCGTTGGTATTGATATTTTAGCAACATAAATGTTTGTATTTTGTGTTTAAGTGAACAGGTTTTCAACTTATGGAATTTTACAGGTCTGGTTAATTAATAGGAATATAGGACTGTACCAGGGGATATCACCTCAGAATGAAGACCCATGCAGGGGATGTGGGCATGCAAATTCTAACTGGTAGACAATGAAGATTATTTCCATATCTTCTAATTAAAATATTTACAAACATCACATTTTGCATTCCTCTCACTGACTTTTGTTATGCTTCCAACTTTAATTAAACTTTGGAACAAACGTCCTCTTGAACTTTGACTCACAGACAACTACACTGCGTTTAGGAAAAAAATAAAAACGCATCTTTTTCGCAAGGATTAAAAAACTAAAAACGCATATTTTTCCCCAAGACTGACTCATCACCTCGGAACCCTTCCCTTGATCCCCCTCATTTAGGATGTGTCTCCTTAGTGCCATGATATCCTTACGGATGAATGTTGCGCTCTATAAATAAATACATGTGTCGTGTAGATCCTATAAAACCTCTATAGGATTGCGCGTTTAGACAACATACGCTGTAGGACTGGTGTCAGACTGATTCTAGACACCCACACCGGGTATGTGGACCTGTGTACACCAGCTAGTTCACAGTGCCACTTGATCGGTGTACCAGCTAGCTCACAGTGTCATTAGAAACTCGTCTTAACAAGGTGAGAATAGTTCTTAGCAACTATCGTACATGACAACGCTGATCCCTCAGGACAGTGGAAACACTGCACTACGTTTCGCTCAGTCACTCGTGCTCACTTAGTCTCAGAGACATACACAGAATTAACGGTATGAACGTTTTCAGTACAGTAACAGATATAAATGATTAGAAGCACTAAGAGAGTAAAAGGATGGTAGATTTCTACCATTTTGCTATAATCATGAATACAAGCAAGTATATAAAATATATGACAATAAAATGAGTACTCCTACGATGCTACCCTAACTAGATTTACTCAAGTGTACCTAGCCTGTATGCAGGGGTTAAGCCAAGAATCCCTCTAGGATAAAGGCAACCCCATTACCTCAAGTGAGAGACTGTGGGACCCCCATCTTGGTCTCGAGTTGTACACCCCGCAAGGGATGTTAGACCACAGCGAGCTGGAGTATCTGCATGCAGGAACCTCATCATTTCGCGTCAGTGTAGCTACTCTACTAGTCTCAGCAAGATGTGATGTTTATATACCCAAGGGTCTCCCCAGGGGTTCTACCTTGCTGTGCCACTTGTCGGACTTAGGATGACATCGGGAATTAACTTTATACATAGGTATTATACAGGCGATGGTAGTCCAGCTGAGTTTCCAAGAATCCTCATGCATAATAGGCTTTTACCAGGGAAAATCCCGCTTCCTGTGTGCAGTGTCGTATCCAGGTAAAAAGTCAGTCCCTAAGAAAGGTTATGAATGTAATGTAGGAAAGAATATAGGTGAAGGGTTAGAATGTTACCTGAGCCTATAATGGGGTACCTATATGGAATATAACAGATGTTTTCCTTGTTTCATTTGCTGAAGTGACAATATTTAAGGATCTGTGTATATGCAGCTGGCACAATAAACAGTCAGGAAAGTGAACATTAATGAAGGCAACAGCAATACCAAAATCGTTTAGTTTTGGTTAGGTGTGTGCAACGCATTACTGGTGGTTATACAAGATTAATCTGTCCAACTGAACATAGTCTTACCAGAGGTGCTGGAGGACCTTCGCATCAGATCCCCGTCTAGTTGTTTTCTGTATAGAACTGGAAACCTCACTGACTGTGCCCTTGGGGAATTCAAAGGGCTGGCCCACTTCTCCCTCAGAGCTGGCTGATCACCTTGTCCAACTTCTGCTCTGTCAAGAGTGGAAGCAGGCCTACCATCGTCTGCAAGGTGCAATAAAGAAGAATCTCAAAAGTTAATCAATTTAAATATTTACTTGTGACAACACCCATTTGCAACACCATCTAAAATGCAGACAGAAAATCACACGAGAATAGAATACAGAGTTTGAAGTATTCTATGTTTGCATATAAACTGCATGTTCACCCTTAGGCTTACACACAAAATAGAAATAGCATTTGCAAGACTCTTAGGAAAGACCGGTTTTAACGACTTTTTGGAAGGTCATATGGGATGTGATTATATGCAATGGCAATAGCACAGTTTCACTGGATGAGGCGAAAAGGCCTTTGTTTCAGGTATTTTCTTTTTTTTAAGTAATTTGTAATAGATTGCTACTAAATTACATGTCTCTCATTGGAACTACTGGTCTATATTCGAGGTTTCATTTTTATAACGCACAAACTAAGTTTGCCCACTTTTCCTAACTTAGTTTGATGTGACTGACTTCAAAATGCCTACTGAGCTAGGTTTTAAAGCTCCTAATTTCTAAAGAATGTAGCATCACTTTCGGTCAACAAAGGACAAAGATATAACTTATGACCTGTATAAACAACAAAAAACATTAGCTTGAACAACACTGGTAGTTCATGATTGTTTTGATACCGTGTGACCGTTCATAGTTCTCAGGTTTTCTAGTTTATTTGATGTGGGAGTAGCTCATCCAGTCAGATACTTTTTCTTTGGATTCTGGTACTTTAAACATGAAATTGTACCAGGATGAACACAACCACAAAAATCAGAATACAAAAATGGCATAAATCCTTGTCATAATGTGTTACTGATGCATGGTGCTGGAAACTTGAGTCCCCCCTCAGTTTTGGAACAATGCAAAAACGGTCTAACCTCACCCATAATTGCATAAGGAGTTTAACATATCATTACCTGGAGTGTAGATCGCTACCATAATGTCAAGGGGCAATTTATGCAACAGATAACGTAAAATGGAGACATTAAGTATGGAATTTAAAAATGAAACTATAAAGCCACCTATTGATCTTCAGGCCATAATCTTACCTTTAGTGAAGCGAAAGAGATTAACAAATGAGCTGTAAGCGGATTTGAAGGGCGGATCCTCTTGATCTGGAGTCAATGGTTTGAAATGGGTCAGGTGGGAAGGGCTGCTTGGGGTTCGAGGCAATTCACTGACAGAATCCAATGTGGGAGAAGGTTTATCATCTGCAGCCATTTCATGAGACCTGTGGTAGGCAAACCAAGTTGGTAGCAAGACAGTCAAAATGGGAAATCAGAAGGTATATAACAACTGAAAAATAATCAAGGTCAGTGGCAGCAGCAAACATCTAATAAAAACTAAGGTTTATCATAGAATGAATAACAATGAAAAAATCTTTGTAAAACTTCCAAGTTGTAAATAAAAGCATCAGATTCCAAGTTCTACATGTTTTCTGATATCATACATATAACGCACCCTCAATCATGGGCAAAACTGCCGAGCTGCAGAGGTTTGCACTTAATAGTTATGGCCTAGAAGTATACCAGAGAATGTATTGTAAAATAGGGACTGAAAACCAAGCCAAGCTTTATGGGTGGTAACCACAAACCCCTAGCAAGCTTTATGGGACAATGCAAGCCCTTTCCTGGGTTATGGGATTCTGAAAGTAGGCCTGCAGACCCCAAGAGACCTAAGACAGGTCCATGAAGTTTTCCACTGTTTGTTGTCCACTTCCATAAACCTTGCCAAGGGTTTGCAAACCCTAAAATAGGGTCCACGATCCCTAAAAAAAACTAGTAGGAAAAAAGGGCCTGGATAAAATAGGTTAGCTGCTTTTGGGGGGTTGGCAATAAGGCCTTGCAGACAACCCTCATTGCAAATGACCTCCGAAGCTCACTGTGGGAAAAACAGTTGAAGTGCAGTTATGATTACGAATTAAAACCAAAACACAACTGAAATTCGAACATCCTCACCAGAATGTTTAAATTTCAGTGGTGTTTTGAGTTGGAGTTGTTGGTTGAGGGGTAAACCCCCACTCAAGCAGAAACCACAATCTTTGACAGGGTGAAGTCACAAGCAACATTCAAATTGACCTGTGCTCAATACCCTGAAGGCCGGGCACAGAACAGCCAGGCCTAACTTAGAAGCACTGTATAAAGTATTTGTGCAACACACTTCAAACAGCAAAATAGTTTAATAAATATAACAAGATCAAAACAACAAATTTCCAATCAGTAGGAACGTAGATATGCAGTTTCAAAGATTGGACCCTTCTATCCTGGAGGCTCTAGTCAGGAGGTCAGCCGACTAGCCCTTGGAGTCACTCTAGGGTCCTGGGTTCAACAGGAGCAGGTCCTGTCCTTCTCACCCAGACAAGAGGGCAACAGGTTAGCACAGAAGTGCAACCGGTCAGCACAGAAGGGCAACCGGTCAGCACAGAAGGGCAACCGGTCAGCACAGAAGGGCAACCGGTCAGCACAGAAGAGCAACAGGTCAGCACAGAAAGGCAGCAGTCCTTAAGAGCAGCAGTGTGGCTGAATGGCAGTCCTTCTTCCTCGCAAATTATCTACAGGTTCAGAAGTGTACTGAAGGGTTAGTGTCTGAGGTTCAATATTTATACCTGGGCCTTCCTCTGTCCGTAGTAAGTGGCAGTGCATCTTGCTCTTGACTTTTTAAGTGCGGTTCTATAAGGCAGTTCCCTCTACTATCTGTCTGTAGTGGGGGTTCAGTCCCTTGTAGGAGCTGCTGCTTCTTCTCATTATTCTGGTCGTCCTCACAACTTGAATTTATAGTTAGTTGAGGTACTTGTGCTGTGATTAACTGGCCCTTTACTGGCCTGACACTGAGCCTAGCCTTCTGAAAAATTGGATACAATTTCTGGAACTCCAGGTAAATTTGTGCTTGGACCTCCTCTGAATTTATTTTTTGACCCTGATTGCCATCTACTGTAGCCAGGCCCAGCTGTAATTCCTTTGCGCGGCCCCGGTGTTTAATATTTTTTATTTGCTTCTTCAAGCATTTTTTTGTTCTGCTAAATAGTATTTTGCAATGATCCGATGCCTCTTCTAGGTTGTCTGCCTGGTCATTGTTCCTAAGCAAATTCTTGCCTGTTGCAATCTCATCATGTTTACATGTATTGTGAAAAGTCACTGATGCCAGCTGCGAAGATGTTAGAGGTGCATCTGGCCCTAAAGTAGGTTTGCTGACTTGTTATACGTAGGGTACTTGACTTCTGAACATAGATTCTGTAGGGTGTGGTTAACACTTTTCATTGCTGTGCGCTGTGAGCAAATAGGGGAGCTTTCAGCCCCAGCTGTGGCATTACTTCCATTATTTCTTGCACAACTTAGGGTTCTTTTTGCTATACATTGGTTCAGGTGATCTGCAGTCATTAGTTGTCTTTGCGTTAGTTCTATGACTTCTGAGAGAGAACTAAGATTCTTAACAATTGGGAGAGAAGAGCACCTAACAATTCGCTGCCACTTCAGCAATTCCAGATTTCCCGCTGAGTTGTGAATTTTGGCTTCTATGTTGGTCATGGCTTTAGCAATTGCCTGCATGGTATCCATTTGCATTTCGAGTTTTTGAGTTTGCCAAGTGAGGACATTGATTGCAGTCGTTAATGTAGAATTTATTGAAGATAACAAGGAGTTTTGATTGTAACAATCACTTTTGAGTTGTGCACTTTGTCTCACCAGTTAAATGGTTAGAACTCTGTTCCCCCAGGGGGCTATCTCCCAGTCCCATTCCCAGCAAGGGTGAGCTTTGATTGAAAGAGAAGAGTTTAATTGCGGACACGCTTCGTGACAGGGACAAATCATATTGAGAGCCTCTGCGTCCTGCCTGCGGGGTCAACGTGCTTTTCCCTTGCGTATGTTGTATGTTCTTATTTGGGGAGTCCAGTGATGAGGATATTTCTAAGACTTCCAGATTTCCTTGCCCTACAGCTTCCTGCCTCGTTTCCCAGGATGGACAAAAGTCTGCTCCGTTATTCCAGGGGGGATATAATTCCCATTAACTGGTTTCTCATGCTTCTTGTCTTCCTTTGCCTGCTTCCAGGCTATTTAAATGGGGTATGTAGCCCTTTGTGTGGATGCAGAACACAACCAATCAAATGTAAGTAGAGCTGTGTCCAGTCTGTGCTCCCCTCCTGCCAGTAATGGCCCATCCAGGCACACCTAAGCTATCTATTCTGTGTGGCTGTCTAGAAGGAATACACAAAGCCCAACTTTCAGCTACACCCGGTGATGAGGTCCACATACAGTCAGTGAGGGAAGGGGTGTCAAAGAGCCCACTAGATGCAGGGAGTTTTTTTATTGCTACAAGGTGTGGTGGTTGCCTGCATGACCCGCCCAACTTCAGGCCTAGCCTCCACCTCCAATATGACCCTAACATTCTTTCAGCCTCATGGAACTAAAGCATCCCCATCTTTATGGCAAAAAGGGACATTTTCATTTTGGATTTTTTTTTTTTACATATGGGTAGCAGAGTTAGGTTAAGTCACAATATTGTCCTTTCTCTATGCTACTTAGCTGCACTTTTCAGCCTCAGTTCTGGTAGGCTGAAACATGTAGACCAGAACCAGTTACATCTAAGCAGTTCATTTGTTCTAACTCCTTTTGCACTGTTTTTAATTTGGATTAGTAGAAAATATCCATTAAAATTGTTTTCTTCTACTACCAATTTTATCTTCACTTTTCACATTCATGCACTGCGTCTATCACTCCGATTCACAGAATAGTTCTTAACATCTGTAGTTTCTCACTTACCTTCACTGTTTGAAAACATCTGTGTGCGTCCCCTTTCTTAGTGAAAAGGGTGTAGCCCCTAGTCACACTAGTGAGTAACCAGGAAGGAGAACCCAGATGATGAAGCATGTCACCTTGGTGAGTGATGGGTTTCCGTCCTTTTAAAGGATTTTCCTTTTTAAAGATGTATTTCTTTGCCTCCACTAGGTAGTATCCTCTGTACACAGCACACTAGGTTTTTTGCATCTACATAGGTTTTTACACCTTCTACACTTTCAAGACCCATGGATAGTTTGTTGGTTTATAAGTACACTCAGGGGAGTATATCCATGCTAGGTTTTTAAATATTCCCTTAGACCCTCCTTAAAAGGTTTGTTTATTTCACTTCAGCTGCCACCTGGGGAAACCTACCAAATTTTGGCCAGACGTTTCTGAAACCTAAACATAGGAGGCAGTGCAAGGTAGTGTTCTTTGTGTGGATCCCATGACATTTTCTTACAACAGATTCCCTCTAGATCTCATACAGAGTAAACTTGCACATTTTCCTTATATTTCTGTGATGTAAACTTCTGGAAACCTCAGGGATCTATCTACAAAAATCCTATCACCATACATTCCCCCACTTACCCTGATAAAAATGTGCCACCACTTGCATTTGCTGTGCCTTGTGTTTATGATACAAAAGGCCCCAAAACGCAGTGTGGATATATCAGAAATAGGGGTAGCTCCAGTGTTAGGATACCAAGTGTGGTCGCTGAGCAGGAGTCCAAACAAACCCAGACATATCTGAAAACTAGATAAGGAGGGAATCCAGGGTAGTGTGCCTCGCATGGATCCCACAACATATTCCTATCCACAATGCTGTGAAAATTTCGAACTTCGACTGAAATGGCACATTCTTCTTGCATTTCTGTGACATAAACTTCCAGAAATCTCAGATATCCATAAAATTCCTACCACCCAGCGTTTTCCCACTTCGCCCGATAAAAATGCTACCTCACTTGTGTGGCTGGGCCTAGTGCACGCGACACCCAACATCAAACCAAGTTCAATAGGAGCCTTGCGGAGTGATTGTCACTGACCTTGGTTTGATATGTGCCTGTCAGCAGATTCCAGAACTTTCCCTCACAGAAACATGAGGAAAATGTATTTCTTTAGTCACCGTTTGAGGCTTGCAAGGGCTTCTGAGTAAGAAAATCCTTTGAGAGCCACACAAGTCACTCCACCCTGGATTCCCCCTTGATTTAGGTTATAAAAATGCATCGGATTGCTAGGCTTCCCTAGGTGTAGACTGAGCTAAGGCCCAAAAACTACAGCTAGCCTCACTGCAAAGAAGGGTCAATTTACAGTAAAAAAAATATGATGTGCCTATGTGGTGTTTTGGGGGCTTTCTTTCCTGTTGCAGGCACTAGTCCTACAACTACAAGTGAGGTATCATTTTTTATCAGAACACGTGGGGTAATGCTGGCTGGTAGATCATTTGTGGTTCCCCACAAATTTCAGAAGTTTTTCTCACAGAAATGTGAGTAAAGTAAGTGTTTTTTTGTCAAACTTTGCAGTTTGCAAGGGCTTTTGGGTAGGAAACCTGGTGATAGCCACACATGGCACCTCACTCTAGATTCCCCATGGCATCTAATTTTCAAAAATGTGAAGGTTGGCTAGGATTTCCTAGGTGCCAGCTGGACCCTTGGCCCAAAATCGACAGCTAGCCACATTGAAAAAACAAGGCTACATTTTCAGTGGAATAAAGTGATGTGTCCATCTTGCCTTTTGGAGCCTTTCCTGTTTGAGGAGCTAGGCCTACCCACACAGGTGAGGTACTATTTTTCCCGGGACACGTGGGGGGGATGACCGCTGGTAGGAAATTTGTGGCTCTCTGCAGATTCCAGAACTCACCATCACAGAAATGTAAGGAAAATGTGCTTTTTTTTTTCAAATCAAAGTTTGAAGTTTCCAAGAGCTGCTAGGTAAGAAAGCCTGGTAAGAACAACTCGCATCACCCCATCCTGGATTCCCCCAGGTAAAAAAATGTGCAGCTTTGCTAGGTTTCCCTAGGAGCCGGCTGAGCCCAAAAGCCACAGCTAGCCATAATGAAAAACAAGCATTGGCAAAGCCAACAGGTTTCACCTAAGGGTGAGCTATTGGCTTTGACAAGGTTTTTAGCCATGTTGTACACCATTGTGGCTGCTGTTCAGCATGGTTAAAAGTTAGTGGCGTGGAGTGAGGTAGAGTGAAATGGGGTCGATTCACTTCTTTAGTGAAAATCATAGCAACCAAAAAAACAGTTTTAAGGGTTAACATACAAAGAGTACAACTGTGAGTGGGCTAAAACGGAGTCCCTATCAAAAAGGTAAGAACCAGATTTAAGTGCCATTAAGGAACCACAATGAGAGCTGGGAGATACAGATTGGTCAGGCCCTTAAGTAAACTCATGACAACAGGGATGGCTGATCCGGCAGACAAAGGAAAGCAGACAGGGCAGCTAACTAACCCTTCACAGTGCCAATGGCACATCCCCTTTGATCAAGGGACAGCACAAATTGCAGCACTTGAGATAATTTTGACTCCAAGGGATCCACACCGTTGTCTGCACACAATGCAACAAAGTTGTCCCATCTGCTAGAGTAAGAGGACTTAGTGGAGGGGTTATGCGTAGCCAAGATGACGTCAACCACTTCCAGTGACAGAGGGAAGGAGGCCAGTTGTCCCATCTCAATTATACGTTGGTCTGGGCGAGTGAGGTGTAGCACTATCTCTTGTCTGGGAGAGAAGGTCCAATCTGAGTGGAAGGCGAAGCAGGAAACATGTTAAGGAGGGCAGAAGGTCTGCATACCACACACTTCTCAGTCAATCTGGGGCAATGAGAATAAATTGGGCCCAGTCTTGGTGAATCTTCATCAAAATCAGGGGAAATGCATCGCCAAAGGCTCCCCACAATAGATACTGCTTGCACGGAGTATTTTCCATGGAGGTGAATAAGTCCATCTGAGGAGTGTCCCACTAGGCGATGATGTCCTGGACTGACCATGACCGAGGATGCCACTCAAGATCGGTAAGATACTGTCAGCTCATGTTGTTGGCTCCGACGCGGAGAGAACCCAATAGGTGATTGGAATTGAGCCAGATTCCTTGGCTGTTGATATGAAGAAGCAGCTCTTCCGGAGACCTGAGGCCCTTGTCAGAACCCCTTTCAGAGGGCCTTGGGGGCAAGCAGGAGTCACTGGGACCAGCAATGGTGACTTCGGCCTTCCACTCTGGACGTCTTGGGGGCACGCTACTATGGACCCTGAGCAACTGGGCTAAGCACCTCTTAAGAACTTGATTTTCAGTAATAGCGCGGATTGAGCAGTCCAAAGCTTCTCTGGAGTACGGTGAATACAGGAAGTTAACACAGGCTCACAACTCAAAATATGTGCAGCAGCAATAATGATTATCCAGACAAATACTTGTTTTTATGAAAACATAAAGTAGTATTTTATTCTACCACCAACACAAAGGGAAATAGGACATTCACAAACAACTTCCACAGTTCCCCGAGATCACGGCTCTAGTGTTTCTTCAGGTGGTCCTGGAGTTCTATTCCGTCCTTGCTCTAACAATCGTGATTACTTCCTATTCACTATTGGTGACATTCAGGTGAAACGTCACAAGTAGTATGAGTCTTAGGAGTCCCACTCCGAATCTGTATTTAAAGTCAAAAGTGTTCCAGTGCCGAAGCGTAATCTGGCAAGCAATTTCCCTTGTGCAGAAATTGGTTTTACCCACACATTCAGGACGGGAACAACTGGAGTCTCTCAGTGTGCCCATCTGCGGGCACCGGTCCTGCAGCTGCAGTCTTCAGTAAGTTCTCTGCATATGGCCCAGGTGGGTTGCGCTCAGCGGTCCTCAAGTTACTCAAATGCTGGGAGGAGTGGGAAGTAGTGCAACGGTCCTGATGCTGGTCTTCAGCCATGGTGCTGGTCCGTAGGGGTTCCAACTGTGGTCTCTCAGCTCTAGTGACTATACTAAACAATTCACATTTCTTGTATGGTCCTGGTGCCCCCCCTCAGGCATATGGTGCTGAAATCTCTGCACTGCAAAATGTCTACGACCCAAATGGCACCGCGGATTTCTTCACGGAAGCCCCTCCTGGCATATGGGGTTGACGGCTTTCCACCACACATGGGAGACTGCCCAGTCCATATGCCAATAACTTCATGGCGGCTTCCCCAGTCATATGAAGTTTCTGGTTCCTTGCTGCACAGGCAATTACCTGATTGGTGCAGCAACAGTCTCCTCTCACCACGCTAAGGGAATACACTCAACAGGATTCTCCACAGCACCTTGCTCCCTCCAACACTCACCTGTTCCTCACAGGGCACACTGGTCTTGGCAAAACAGGCAGGTACTGGTGCTCCAGGCTCCAGGACAGATGGTCTTGGATTCCCTGGATGATGGCCTCTCACACCTTGGCCTCCAGTCAAGTCTTCTTATAGTCCATTTACAGATACCAAATGTGATTTAGGGTTTAAATCTTTCAGGTTTATGCTAGGGGTCTGCTTCATTATGAAGAGCCATTTCCTCTGCCCTCTCTTCCTCCAGAAGACTCCAAGAGGATAGCCCCATAGCACAGGCCATGGGAGTTACTAGACTTTCACACCTGTAAGTCAGACAGTGATTTGTGCTTCAAAAGGTTAGCAAAGGACCTTAGACTTATTCATTATGATTCTCTTATCAGCCCCATCTCCTTCCTGAGACGTGCCAAGGCCTCTTACTTGTGACTGCTCTATGAATCAAAGAGCCCCCTTTGAAGTGTACTGGGAGAGGATGGATCTTCTTCTCCACAGCGTGTTTCACCAAGCTTACATGAATGCAGTAATACAAAAATCCCTCTGGGGGTATTCCTCTACAACCTCATGTTTCACCGTTCAGCCCTGAGTCTCCCAAATTTGAACCCAGAGTCAGCCATGTACTGTACCATTCACAGGCACACATCGCCCAGCACATATATACAGCACACATGCACCCCAATACATCCTTAATGTATAGTACCACTCACAGGCAAACAAACACCCAGCCCAAGCATATAACAAACACACTGCACAATACTGCCTTAGTCCTTTATTGTACTATTCACATACATTCAAGTCTCATGTACACCTAACATGCACTGCACAGCACTAAACACTAAACAGATATAGGCCAAGGGCGAGTTAAGCACACAATAGAGGAACTTTAAATGAGTCAACCTGTAGGCCTCACTCCAGAGACACAGGTAAAAAGGACCCGTTCACTCCTATTGATTAGTACATGATATGCAGCCACAACCGCACTCGTGCTGCTTACCGCATGGTAAAGGCAGAAGGGCAGCGCTTTGGGAACCCTTCCCTTTCCAATAAAATCAGCAAAGTATGAGAAATGCCTATGTCCTGGGGCACAGACACGCATGATCCATGTTTACCTATGATAACAAAAATCTTCATTAGGGATTCAGACATCAGTACAGTTGGGGCACTCAGGGAAGGGGTGCACGTCCTTTACCATGCAGATGGCTTTTGCGTCTCAACAACCTCTGATCTCTAGATGGGCTCCCCTAGGGTGAAGGCATATGTCTCTACGGCAATCACAGCCAGGAGGAAGAACGGAAGGCCATCCTGTGAACTGGGTTTGCCTCTTTTCCCCCATCAAGCCACTTCAACAGCAGCACTGCGGAAGATCACAATGAAGTATGGTAGGTATCCCGCATACTGAAGCCACGGCCTGCGGAGGCACCACAGCAGGCCCTCATGTGACAACATGAGAGAGTGATTAGGAAGATGCAGGAAACCAGCAGACCTAGGAAAAACAGGGCTTTCATGAAAAGGACTCTTGAGCCTTTTTGGAAGCGAAGAACTATCTCCTGGATGTCTTTAATTCTCTGGGACTGAGAAAGGCATGGAGAAGGGTGGTGCCAGTATCGACTCCATGAACTGGTGCTGAAGGCAAGCGCTTGAGATCCGAAGCCGTAGGGAGCTTAGTGGACCGAGGGACGAGTGCGGTGTGGCCTGCTGGGTCCTGCAAGAGATCGGCCTAGCGCCGATCGCACAGTACGACTCAGCGAGCCAGCCAGGAGGAGCTGTTGGTGCGGTATTGCTTGGCAGCAGGAAAAGCTGGAGGGACTTTGGGCTTGGCGCATGATCCCCGGGGGTTTGGTTGGACTGAACCTGGCCGGCTGTGGAAGCGTGTCCTGGGCCAGGCGGTGCAGGCTGCTCAGGTATTGCCACAGCTCCGCCAGCACTGATGAACGCCGGACCGCACCTCAGGACGTGGGGAGGCGGAGCATCGAAGTGGCCGTTGCAGTACAGACCAGCAGACGCAGTACCGAGCTGCTCCACGTCCGGCAAGCCCCACTAGGGCCTGAGCAGTGGCTTCCCCGCTGCTTCGCCGACACGAGCGCGCATGCCGGGCCTACCTCTTCGAGGGCCAGCTCTAACAGAGAGCCTGGAACGGGCGGCCTACGGGATGGAGCAGGGTATCAACGAGAAGGACAGCGAGGATAGCCTTGAGCTACTGAGGGCCCACTAGTGGAGAACAGACGTCATAACGGAGAGGCGGATCCAGAAGGCGGAGGCAGAACCGAGGAACAGGAGAAGGCTTGGTGAGGACTCTGCCCGGTGCACAACAGGAGGGTGAGTTCTATGCCCCCTGTTGCTAATCTGCGTCCGACCTGAGCGTCCAGGCCTCCTTCCTGCGAGACTGCCAATTTTGGGGAACTAAACAGCCCAGAACAGAGAGAGGCGGGGGAAGCCCGGTCCCAACCCCACCACACCGGAGGCCCTGGTTCACACGAGGGGCCTGGGAGCAATCCTACATAGACTCTGCTGCATAGGGGATATAAACGTTAGACTGTCTCACCAGGATAACTTACTTCTCGTAGGCGGTGTCCCACAAGTAGGCGGCCTCTCCATGGTGATAATGCCCTTCAGCTGAGGCCTTAAATACGATAAGCTGCGGCCCATCTTCACGCTTCACTGGGCTACGTCCCGGGAGTCTGGGTCACTCCTTCACTTCCGTGCCTCTCCTGGCGATTCATCAGGGACATATACAACTCCAGCCACTGACCTAGCAGTACCGCCACTAGTTAATCCGCAGGGAGTGCCCTAAGGCAGAAGCGAGGGGGGACCACCAGCATTACCCTACCTCACTCCCTCAAAAGGCCAAGACACTAAAATGGTGGCAACCGGGGAAAAAGGACAGCTCAGTCCTTAAATCGGCTGGCAATACCACGCAGCCTCCCGAAGCGCAAGATCCCACTGAATTGTGAGACGCGGAGGCCCCACTCACCCGAACCTTCATTGAAGCGCTCTTTGCCTCACTCTGGGTAGACCTGAAAATTATGAAGCTGGAGCTAGAACAGGAGCTCAGAGAGGTGAGAAGGGATGTAGATGCACTAGGTGAAAGTGTCAACACACTGGAAACGCAAAGCTCAAACACAGACAAAGAGAATGTGCAACTCCAACAGGACGTGATCCGCCACAAAGATCAGTGCTTGGACCTACAGGTCCACGTTGAATACTTGGAAAACCGATCGAGGCGCAACAATATACGCGTTAGGGGCATTATACACGGAGCCGAAGGTCAGGACACTGAAGCATTCGCCGGCAGCTTCTTCAGGTCCATACTAGCAGCCGCTGCAGCCTTGGAAATTAAGCTTGATCGTACCCACCGAGTGGGACTGAGGAGGCCCTCCCAGGGTCCCCCTGCAGATATTCTTACATGTCTTCATGACTATCAATTAAAGGAATGTATCCAACAAAAAGCATGGGACAGCCACCCAATCCACTATCAGGGGCACCAACCCACTTTATACCAGGACCTCACTGCCACCGTGTTGCTAAAAAGGAAGGCATTTGCCCGATCACGTCTCACCTTCCAGACATCAAAGTGCTATACTCCTGGGTCCACCCGTTCCAACTTATCTTCCGCATCAATGGCAAAACCCACCAAACACATTCATTAAAGGAAGATCGTCAATTGCTGAATCTCGTGGATGATCCTCCGGAGTGCCTCCCCCTACAGTTCGGGCAGAGAACGTGAACTTCACAAATGGAAGACGGCGGTCCAATCTACAACTCAACTGAGCCCAGACCCGAAAACAATTGCTAGGGAACAACAGGCAGTGCTGGCCTACCTGGAGGTGGACTCTGGGGGCCCGGCATGAAATGGCCTCCGCGGTTTCATTGATCCTTTGGCGCTCTTTCATTGCTAATCTTTCTGGGACTTCTATACCTTCTTTGTGGAGGGAGTGAGCCCAGAGGGTAGGTGGGGGGCACAACGTCACAACTTGAACCACCCTTCTCCCGTGGGACTTGCCACCCAGGACAACCAAAGTACTATGTGTGAAATATTAACTGTTTGCTGTGTTAAATTGGAATTGTTAGGTCTCAGCGCCTGCCATACTCCCTGGATCTGACCCTTAATGCTAGCCTTAGGCTGTGCCACAAGAATGGATTGGTGGCTCTCTCCCTAAGAGATCCACAATGGCTCTGCCTGTCAATAGTAGTGCGTTTCTTACCCTCCCTACTCGACCGTCAACATGCCACACTCTTTTAAGATACTCACATTGAATGTTAAAGGGCTCAACAACAACCCCATCAAGCGGCGCGCCATCCTCTCCTATCTCGAGCATTCGGGCACATATTTGCCTCCTCCAGGAGACGCACCTTCTCCCCGAAGACACCCACAGGCTGTGCTCCAAGAAGTTCCCCAACAAATGTTCTCGTCCATGAACACCAAATCAGCAGGGGTAGCCATCCTCCTCTCTTCATCTTGTCCCAGGAAACTAGGTACCAAATGAGCAGACCTTAAGGGTCGACTATTAACCTTCACGTTAGGTACGCACACTCTCACTATAGGCTCAGTCTACATCACAAACAAAGGTCCTGAGGGATTCCTTTAGAGGGCGGTACGGGAGATCGTGGGTCCTCAGATAGTTTGTTATTACTGGGAGGAGACCTAAATTTAGTCTTCGAAAGCACACTCAACAGATCCGCCAGGAGGTAGGGACCATCACCAGAGAAGGACTTCAGACCTTGCGGGAAATGGGCTTTTAGACATTGGGAGAACTGCACAACCCACAGGCAGGGAATACACCTTTTACCCCCACTCCTACAAAACATATGTGAGGCTAGACTACGTGACACGGAAGGAAAGAGGAGTTTTATTTACTGTAAGCAGTGTCCCCTGACGAAGGGGCTTACAGCCCCGAAATGCATTGGGTCTTAAATAAACACTGCTGGAACGAACCTGCGCATTTATCGTGTGTAAACAAGAGGTCCGGATGGGCAGTCTATACATGAGAAGCATGAAAAATGGCGCGAAAAAACCCAGAGTGTGGAATATCACTAAGGAGGTTGAAAAGAGTTGATTAAAAAGTTAGAAACGAGTAGAACTTGAAAAATGGATGACTTGATGGATGAAACGGAATGGCCATGAAGGCTTTATATAGCGGTGCATTTGACTTGGGGCTGAAGGATGCCTCATCCCTGTTTCATGTAGACTACTTATTAGGCACATAGAAAATGTATTTATTTATACAGGATTTATAATGCGCATGGCTGCCTCAGCGACAAGGCGTCCCAGCGCAACCAGAGACCGAGGAGGAGCAGAGAGTCTCACAAGCGACCAACATCAGATGGTAGGAAACAGCTATGTTTTTAAGGACTTACGAAACGCCAAAAGATTAGGGATGACTCGGATGCGTGCTGGGAGGGAGTTCCAGAGTTTGGACGCCAAGAGGCCAAACGATCGGCCCCCTGCCCTCGCTTTTTTTACTCTGGGGACACAGACCAGACCGTGATTGGCAGATCGCAGAGCACGCCTGGGCATATATGGCATCAATAGACCCGATAGCCCAATAGGGGCTTGGTGCTTCAAAATTTTGTACGCGATGCACAGCACCTTAAACTGAATGCGCTCTTCAATGGGCAGCCAGTGCAACTTAGAGAGCACGAGCCACCAACTGAGATCTTGGAAGCGCCACCAACATACGTGCTGCTGCGTTCTGGACCCTCTGAACAGAACGCATCCACCAAAGGGACAGAGGCCCCACAAATCTGGGGTCAGCTAGAAGCCGCATGCGTCCAATTAAGCGCCTTAGATATAGATAGGGCAGAGTACGCATCGCTTAGGCTCCGCCATACTTTTTTACCCTGGGGGAGATAATTGTGGGAAGCTACTGGCCAATAGACTGCGAGTACAAAGGCAAGCCACGGGAATCACCTCAATACTCACCCTAACAGGAGAGAAGAACGCAGACCAGCAAATTGCTGAGACACTATGCTGAGCTATATGAAGCACAACCTCTTCCCCCTGATGCACCTATTCAATACCTGAGAAATGCCACGAAAGCCAAAATCGCAACCCTACCAGGCCGAAATGCTTGAGTCCCCTATTAGAATAGAAGAAGTGATAACTGCCATCTCAAAAAAAAAAGCTGCTCAAGTCTCCAGGCCCGGATGGGTTCTCCGCCCTCTTCTACAGGGCCTTTTGTTCCTTCTTGTCCCCTGTCCTCACCCGACTATACAACGTTAGAGGACCCCCTCATCTTTACCCTCAACAATGCTATAGGTATCGGTAGTTGTCATACCCAAACCTGGGAAGGATAGGCACCAGTGTTCTTCTTATAGGCTGATTTTGCTTCACAATGTCGATTTAAATCTATTTACTGGGATTCTGGTGGCACAACTGTCCCCCCTTCTTCCCGGTCTGATTGACCCAGAACAGGCAGGTTTCATCCCCAAACGACAGTGCCCCGACAATACGAAGAGACTGCTGCATATTATTGATAAAGCGTAGCACTTTGATTCGGAACGCATGCTCCTCTTCATTGATGCAGAGAAAGCGTTCAACAGGGTGCACTGGCCCTACTTACGGGAAGTCTTACGACACTTTACGTTCCCTGCCAGGTTTATAAACTGGGTCTTAAGCAGCTACACTAAGCAAGGGGCATCGGTGCGAGTCAACAGTTATACATCTACTTCCTTTCCCATTGAAAGAGGTACCAGAAAAGGGTGCCCACTCTCCCCTTTACTCTTCGCTCTATATATGGAACCATGGCCCAAAGAACTTGCGACAATCCCTCATCACTGGCAGACATTTTTGGAGGGGACGAGCACACTCTTAGTCTATACGCGGACGATCTTAGTGCAACATTGGAGGCTCCTCGGACCTCCCTCCCGGCCTTCCTGTCCTAACTAGAGCATTTTTCCCTAGCGGCAGGCTTTAAGATTAACGTTCAGAAGTCTTCCGCTCTCAACTCAACCCTTAAAGAACCTTTGCTGACAGAACTGAGTTTTATACAGGGCAAACTTGATGCAAAGGTATCAGATATTAGAGCGCTTTACAGGGTAAGCACAACAGGGTAAGCACAACAGCAGTAACATGAGGGACACAGAGAAAAAATAAATATATGGTAACAGTAAATATATGCTAACAGTAACAGGTAACAGTAACAGGTAAACATTTCAATCTTCAAAGTATTATCCATCTTCGCAACGCCTGTTCCAGGTACCACATTAAATACACTTGGGGAACTGCTGCCTGACATGATTGAGTGAAACACTTTAACCGAGATTTCGTGCTATATATAACCATATCATTCTCCATCGAAGTGTTTCCCATAGTAAACTTTAAAAACGTTAAGGTAAACATAGCTTAATCTCAATCTCCCATTTAGTCATAGAAAAGTGCAGAAGCACAGCTAAACTATTCGCTATAAACGGACTGGCCCTAGTGGACATTCCATGGACAGAAGACTCCTTTAAACTTTTCCTTGGCATGAAGGGTACAATGATACTATCTTAGAATGGTGGTTAGTCCTCTTATGCAAGTGCTCACCAAAGCAAATTCTATTAAAGCCATGGAATTTAAAGTGCAAATAGTGCGGAGAAATCTTCCCTTCCCCCGTATGCATAAAGTGTCATTGTTTGATATTTATTGTTTCTGTAGTATAAAGAAGGGTCGACAGAATCTTCGTTTTATATAGTTAGGAGATCAATAAAGTGCCTGTTACCTGTTGCTCCGAAAAGTGACTTCAGTGCATTTTCGTGAGCATATTCCTTATTAGATATGTGTACCATATGTTCAGTATCTGTCAAATGTGCAGTCATCATTTTTCCAAATATGGATAAGACTTTACAACTTCTAAGGCAGAACTATTATAGAACTACTTATATTTTGTTATGGTCCGATGCCCACTTGTACCGAACCTCATAATCTTGGTTTTATTTATATTAACCTTCAGGAACGGAGTGAAAATATTAAGACGTTTCTAAAGACCTATAGGTGTCAAGTCTAGAAGAACGATTTTGTCCGCATAAAGCAAAATCCCTAAATGATGGGAGCCTAATTTGGGGGCATCAAAGGCGGCCTTGCTCAGCACATTGGGCAGCTACGCCATATATTGGGGGAAAAAGCAGGGGCACCAACAGGCATCTCTGCTTCAACCTATTACGGGTTGGGATTTTGGGTATTATACAACGCCTATCTCCTAACATAACATGACACCAGGTAGCTGAATGGAGAGCAATAATGAGTTTTAGGACGGACTCACCCCTTCTCCCCGCCTTCCCTGGTACTTCTAAGGCATTCAACTTTTCCCAAAGGGTCGGCCTGTCTACGTGGGCAACAGCAGTTGAAAAATCTATCAAAGCTGTGTAGATTGGCAACCCTCTTTGTATCCCATATTTTTCCAGTAAGAGATGCATTGCAGTTATATTGTCCAATCCTGTGTGCACCAAAGGAATAATAAGATTTTCCCATACCCATTCAAGTAGATTAGATAAAACACATTTGGAAAAATAAATTCCTGTGGCATCCAACAGGGTGATCTGTCTATAATTGCCAGGAAGGATCAAGGTGCCTTTTTTATGTAACCGACTAATAATACAGCCCCTCCAAGAGCTGGGGATCACCCAGGACAAGTGACAATAGCGTCACTAAATAAGTGGCCCATAAATCCAGGTCTAGCTTTAGGACAGACCTCTTGCCCCAGTATTCCTAGCAACTTCAAGATAATCCAACACTTCCTGTCTCATTGAGGGAAGAACGGTAGCACAACTCCCAGCTGAACCCTCATCTAGGGACTCAATGACACTATTACTGGGTGTGAGTTCAAAGCATAGAGGGAGATAATGTATTTTTGCCATTCCATGCTAGAAATATTATTAATCTTAGGTTTGGAGAAGGAGCCCCTATAGCCCTCTATGATTTTCAAGGCATTTAGATTTTTACATTTTATTCCTCAATATTTTTACCCGGACTCTTTTGGATTCTCAATTATCTAGTTCTTCTATTTCAGAGTCAAATCCACTTATTTCGTCCCTTAGAATAAAAGGTGTATTGTCTTCTTAGCAGATGATTAATGAACTTGCTAAAAACAGTGTATTACCATTTTTAGAAAATGGGTTTCTTGCAAGGGCTAACCTCTGAATTCAGAGTTATCCTGACTAGTTTTCCTCAAAAACGTTTCCAGGTAACCATTCTGATGAGGGAAGATTTTCAATTATTTCCCTGATTCTGCTGATAGTTACAGTTTCTTTCTTGGTCCATAACACCCTCCCATTAACTATGCAAGTAACACATAATCAGTCTCAGTCTCAGAGACTGCCATGAATCCACATCCTCCAGTATCCCGTTAATGGTGAAAAGAAGAATACTGTGATCATTCAAAATATTCTTTATAACCTTTAAATCAGCTAGATAGAGGAAAAACATATACGAGCTAAAAACAGTGATTATCATGGCTGCTTTTGCTTTTATAAGGGGAACACCATGTATTCTCTCAATGAGGACTATTAAGTCATGTTCCCTACAAGCTCCCTGAAGCAGGGAACCTCTTTTATTTGTCCTGGAGGAGGTGGGGGGAACATGATGGCCGGGATATGAACGGCCTCTTCCTGTACTTAGTCCGCTAAGAGAGCAAGAGAATAATTAGAGACAGTTGCATTTAGAGCTCCTATTATTAGGACCTTGGTGATACCCACTTTATACAAACATGTTGCTATAACAAAAGAACTCACTTAATAAATTAGTATTTTCTTGTCCTGGAGAAATATAAAGATTAACCAAAATAAAAGAAAAAACAGAATGGTGCCCCGAATTCTGCACTGGAAATAAATGCAATTTAACAGTTTTGATTGTACGGAGTTTTATATAGCGCAAACTTGACCAGAAGGTATTGGGTATCAGAGCGCCTTACATAGCACCAATTGCGTTACATGAGGACACATACATTTTTGTTAGGCATGGGGAGATTAAGTGATTTGCCCAGAATCACAGGATGTTCAGCATCATTGCCGAGACTCGGACCCAGTTTCCCAGATTCGAGGTCGATCGCCTTAGCCGTTAGGCCAACTCCTCTCCCCATGCAAATACACTTGATAAGTCCAATTAAAATTTGTAGACAATAGTGTGGATATACCAAGGCTGGCATGGCCTTTCTTTTATTTAGCAACAGGACAACAATTTACATAGACATTTTCAGCCTCAAAACCTGACAGAGCCCATGTTTCTAGCAAGCAGATTACAACAGGACCTAATACATCCAAATTCTTTATTTTACCCAGATTATTCCAGCAGCCCGCTAAATTCCATGAAACAATTTTAAAGGAGGGTGACCCACTACTGAACACCCTGCTGAATCAGCATATTTGGGGCAGCCATATTTCCAGAGTTTAACTAATCAGCCAGCCAGGCCCATAGGGATATATCATCACTTTTAGAAAGCACAACCAATTTGCAATAATCGCATGAAACCACCCTAGAACCAGCTTTACATGAAATTATTGTTAATTTTGGATTGATAGCAATCTCTTCCTGTGAAACCGAACATTACTCAATAGAATAAGACAATGGCAAATAATACGCCCCGCCCACTGGCAAGACCTTATTTTTAAGGGCGGATGGAATAATGTAAACTCCTTGACACCCAAATAATTCACAGTTGTTCAAAATTAAATTTACAATAACGGACGACTTAAATGTAACCCTTGTTTTCTTCTCTAGACTAATAATTCTACAAACTCCAGATCACTACTACTTATTAACTTAAGTTGGTCTACCTGGGTCAAGAGATTCAATAGAATCAGCAAAAGGGATCAGTTAAAAAAAATCTTTTAATTGTTGGTAAATAAGATCAAGTTAAAATATGTGATTTCCTCCATTCTCTTTTGCATTATAGACAAGAAAGTTTTGGAGATCTTAAGGGCCATTTTCCACATAGTCAGTTGATATACGAGGCACAAAGGCTGGTGAAATCGGGTTCAGAGCAATTGGTGGACTTATTTCCTTGAATCATTCAAGTTCCAATGCGGATGAACAGGTGGAGCAAAGATGTTAGAATTGAGGGCCACCTTTTCCGCCTCCTTATCAAAGATGACTTGTTTATACAAATTACGGCTCTGTTGATAGTGACTCGCTATGTAAACATCTTTGACCATGCAGATTCCCAGGAACAGCCTAGAGCTGTGAATTCTCAAACCCTTTTGAGGTCTTCACCCTTCCCCCAAGGTCTACGTAAAACAGAGGAAAGAGGAGTTTCCTCAGGGAATTCAATTTTCCTAGCCCCTTTTTTGCACAATCTTCTAAGCTTTCTTTTAACCTTTTTCCGATCTTACCTTTTTTGGGGGTGTTGCAGGTGAAGACGGTGACCATTCATCAGCCCCTTTCCTTTTGTTTTAGAAATTGGCAAAACATCACACCCGATTGATTGCACTGCAGAGGGATTAAAATTGGCTGCAGCAGCCATTGTTGAGACTTGGAGGGAGGTGTCCTCGGTAAAGAAAAAGGTCCAATGAAGAAAAGTCTACCTTTGGCTTTGATTTCTGTGGAATCGTCCGTGGTTTTCGAAATGGGGCAAGCTACTTGAATTCCAATATTGTTCTTTTGAATAGTATTAGTAATATGCTTACCAGCAGATACATAAACTCCTTCTGATTTTATTGGGGGCTCTTTCAAAATTACAGATAAACTATCCAGAATATGACGTGAGCTAACAGCAGTTTATTCCAACAATTGCATTATGGAGACAAAATTCTCAAGGAATTGAAGTGTTCTGGAAAAGCAGGAAGATTCATAGATGGGTGAAGCAGTAATTTTAAAGCTGCAGAGAGATCCAGCCCTGACTAAAGGTTAATACTCAGAGTACTACAGAAAAATTCCAAAGACTCTTTTCCTCTAAATTAATAGTACAGCTCTTTCAGAGCTATTTTTACTTAACGCAAGAGAGGCATCCTTGAACAGCCAGGCCTTCATGATGGCGCTGTTCACGGCCATCAAAGAAGACATCATGGACCTGAAGGGCCAGCTCGCTGCGGATCTTAAAGTTCTGTGCAACCTTGACGAAGTGGGCGAACGTGTAGCCACTCTTGGGGAGCACAAGCTTAGCCGAGAAGATAAACTCCACCAGCTGCAGCAAGACATGCTCCGGCTGCAGGAACAATACTTGGATCTACAGGCCCATACCGAAGATCTTGAGAATCGCTCTCGGAGAAATAATATATGGATCTGAGCAATGTCCTGGGCGGGCAGAGAGAGACCCTCAAGTCCTATGTCTTGGCCTTTTTTCAACAGGTGCTAGATGAGGATCTTCAAATAGACTGAGTCGATCATGTGGGCCTGGCCAGAGGAGAAAACGGTCCTCTGCCAGACATCCTTGTCTGCGTACATGACTTGCAGTTTAAGGAACACATCCTACATAAGGCCCGGGAATCACACCCTATCCAGTTTCGAGGTCATAGCCCGACCAAGCAGTGAGAATTCATAGCGGTCACCTCCCATCTTTGAGACAACGGGATTCCATACACCTGGTGCCACCCCTTCCTCATCATTTTTAAGCACCAAGGAAAATTAAGAAAGATCCGTTCCCTTTCCGAGGCCCTTGGTGTGCTGGGCATGGAGCAACCCACGACCCCGCAGCAGAAAGAAGGCCCTAAACAACCTCACGCTGGCAATTGGTTGTCAAACCGACAGCTACCCTGAAGCCAGACCAAGAAACAATGGCCAAGGAATGTGAGGCGGTCCTTTCCTCTCTCTCTCTCAGCCACATGAGCAACCGAATACCCCCTGAGTTTAAGTTGAAGTCTAACCGGGGCGGGTGTCCTGGAGAGAAGCCGGAGGGACACACAAGACTGTTCCCCGCTGACCGATAGCTCACCGGTGCACCATCAGGTACTTTGGGTCTCGACTCGCTGCCAGTGCCATGACCCCCGTTGGGTTTTTCTTCTACTGGCGGACTTGTGTCTCTTGTTATTCCTGGGATTTGGGTACAGAGGGGTATTTGTTTTTTTCAATTGTTGTTAATTTTTGTGGGCCTCTGTACCAGCTCAGATGCCTCTGCTTCCCCTTCACTGTCCTTATTCGCTCTTGTCTACCTCAGCTCCTCTTTTCAAAGTGTATCATGGCTGTGCGACAGGCACTGATTTTGGTTTCTGATGGGAGGGATCTCAAGATTGTTACTCTTAATGTACGGGGCCTAAATCACCCGGTGAAGCGCTCTGCCATACTGTCCTTACTAGAGCACTCGGAATGGGACATTTGTATGTGTCAGGAGACTCACTTGCTGACCAAAGACTCTGCCTGCATGCGCTCACAACACTTTCCCCGCCTACTTTGGTCCTCAGGCTCGGTGAAGACGAATGGGGTGGCCATTCTACTAGGGACGAGATTTGAGGGAAAGGTGCTTTCCACTTTCTACGAGGTAAAGGGCAGGGCTCTAGCGCTCAGGGTACAATGGGGGACCACTATGCCAACTGTGATGAATGTATATGCACCTAATACACACCAGGAGCCATTTTTGTACCAGCACATTGCAGAGGGCTTGGCGTCCCCCAAAGTTGCATTAGTGATGGGTGGGGATCTGAACCTGGTGATGGACAATGTAAATGTAAATGTGGGATACTTGTAAAGCGCACTGTTACTCTAACCGAGTGTCCTGGCGCTGTAGACCGCTGGGGAACCCGACCTGGTTTTCCCTGTGAGATGCTCCCTTTCTGGGTATCTCCAGGGTGAAACCAGGCATCCCCAGCATCTGTGGGGGGCCGTTGTAGAGATGAGGAAAGCTTAATGCCCAGAGTTACCGAGTGTGTTCCCTGGTTAGAGTAGGCACTGAGGCGAGAATTATCGAGTCCGTTGACCCTGGTCCAAGACCCTGCCGCGTCGGGAATTGAACCCTGGTCCCGGGCCGCTCTCTGCTTACAGGTCTGCCGCCTCTAACCAGTGAGCCACACCTCTCCACTATGACACTGATCGGTCCGGCTAGCGGTATACACAGGGGGGTGCCCTCTCCCCAGAAGCTAAACAATGGTTGGCTGATAGCGGCATGCATGTTGTTTGGCGGCTTAAGCACCCGACTCTCAGGGACTTCACCTTCTATTCCGCAACTCACAAAACGTATGCACGTTCGGACATGTTCCTCATTTCCAAAGCGCTTTTGCCTAAGGTTACTGATGCATCTACAGCTCCGCGCTCCCTGTCCGACCACGTGCCAATTTCCACTCACATACAGCCAGAGGGGGTCGGGTACACTACGGCTAAATGGCGTCTACGGGTGGGTCTACTGCACTTGCCTAACAATGTAGAGAGTGTACGCGCGAAGACTACTAATGATCTGCAGCACAATGACACTGGGGATACCTCATTAGTGAACATCTGGGAAACCCTCGAACTGGTTATTCAGGGAAGTTTATGGACCTTTCATCAGCTGACAAACAGCGTAAAGAAGCGGGACAGCGCTTAGAACAAGAAGTAGGAGAGTTGGAGGCGATTCATAAACGTACGGGTGCCCAGAGAGTGTGACGGTCCCTGGAAAAGAAAAGACTGCTCCTTAAATTCATTGACCTGGACACGGCAGAATATGCTGTGCTTTGCCTTCGCCATAGGTTTTACCTGAGTAGAGATAAATGCGGGAGTATGTCGGCGCAGCGCTTACGTGCAAAAACCGTGGCTGCGGCCATATCATCCCTGAAGCGGCCTTCCAACGAGGACATAGTAGAAGAGTTTAGGCAATTCTATCAATCCCTGTATAGCCAAGGGGAGATCAGACACTCCGAGATAGGGGCTTACCTGGAGTCAAGCAAGTTTACCCACCTCCCGGAGGTCCAGGCGGAGCAACTAGAAGACTCTATACTCTTTGATGAGGTCATATCAGCCATTTCCCATCTAAAGCTAGATAAATCCCCTGGGCCGGATAGCAACCCCGGCCCTTTTCTACAAAACATTCTGTAAGGAATTTGCCCTCTACATGGAGCCCTTAGCTCAAAGAATATGAGATCATCTAGTTATCAAGGGTCTCCAATTCGGAGGAGATACACACAAAGTAAGCCTCTACGCGGATGATGTTATCTTATCCCTTGCAGAGCCCCTAGTCTCTACCTGTGCTGGTGAGTGAATTTGAGTCCTTTGGGCGTGTTTCGGGCTTTAAGGTCAACCTTACCAAGTCTCAGGTGCTCAACTTGTCCTCGCCCCAGTCACATGTAGATCTACTGCAAAAGAGCCTTCCCCTGCACTGGTCTAGTGACCCCGTGACCTATTTAAGTATTCTCTTTGCCCCTCAATCCCCCGCATGCTAGAGCTGAATTATTGGACTCTGGAGGACCAGACTAAGAAAGCGCTGGATGGTTGGACTAAGCTTAACCTGCCATGGTTCGGGCGCATAGCTGGGGTAAAGATCACAATATTGCTGAGGATCATGTACCTTTTCCAAACTCTTCCCCTAGTCCCCCCACACAAAGCTATGCGAGCCTTGCAGCTGGCCATCAATGAATGTATGTGGGGCAGCAAAAGGCACGTCTGTCCGTCGTTGGCTCGACCCAAGGGCGAGGGTGGGGTGAACTTACCACTGGCCCACAGATACCTTCAGGCTGCCCATCGCCGGTATGTGCTAAAATTAGAACTGCCCCCTTTCTGAAAAGCACTGGACCTTCATGGACCAGGCGGTCGCTGGAGCGAATATCTGGAGAGAGATCTGGCTTCTGCGTAAAGCACGAGCTTGGGGCCTCTACTCATCTCCTGTAAAGGTGGCCAATGTTGTTGTGATTGTCAGACAGAAAGACACCTCTGACATGGGGGGGGGGGGGGCGGGTAGTTGTGAATCCGAGGCACGAGGAGGAGATCCCGGACCGGGACAGACACTAAGGCTAATAGCCGCACTTCACTTGAATGCCCCTGGCCTAACCCATAGAGTTATGTCCTGGAAGGTCAATGGCCTGGGCACCAAACTGAAGGAAGGAGGTGGGGAATATTGACCTCCTTCAAGAGACGCACCTCGTGGGATCTTCATGCAGGGTGCTGCACCATGGCAAATTCAACCTGGTGGCCCATGCCGGCCTTGCGTCCGGAGCCAGGGGGTGGGCACCCCGACTCCCTGATCGCTTCTTCTACAGGTGACCTGTATATGGATGGATAGCATGGGTTGCCAGGCAGCTATGAGCTGCCTCTGGAATGGGATGGACATGACGGTAGCCACATGCTACTTTCCCGCTGGATTGCAGAAGGACAGGCTGGACAGACTGAGCGCATGCCTGGCGGAGGTGCCGAAGTAAACACTATTGATAGTGGGAGCCTTAACCTAGCCAATCACGGTGGCCTGGATAGAATGACGCAATCAGAGATACTAGAAAGCTGGTAGTAGAGGCCACAACCCAGTATTTTCAAGAAAATGTGAGAATAGTAGACTGCGACGAGGTGTGGAAGCCTGAAAAAACAGTTCTGCATGGCTGCCCGATAGCCCACATATTGGGAAATAGTAGGGAGCGAGGCAGGGAAAAGATGAAGGAGCTTGAAAGACAGTTGGTTCGGTGGAAGGCGAACTACGTATCCAACCCAGACCTTGCACGAAAGGTAGAGAGAAAAGAAACACGTAATCTGCTCCACCAAGAGGCAAGGGCGATGTACAAGGCACAGCAAGGCAAACTCTAGGCAGCAGGAAATAAACCAGGCAAGTTACTGGCATGGCTGGACAAAAAGGAAGCAAACCAGGGTTGGTACGCAGCGGTGGAAAAAGAGGACGGAATGAGAGGGGTGGCTTCAGGTCTCACGCTGCAGGCTTTTGCAGTGCATTTGGGACATCTCTATAGGGCCAGGGGAGGATCGCAGTAAAATGAGATTGAGACATTTATAAGGGACATTCTGGCACCCAAGCTGCAGGGGGACCAGGGTGGACATGGATTTGTCTGAGTGACAACTGTCAGAGTCCATTAGCCAGATGAAAAACATAAATTCCCGGGGGCTCAATAGGGCCCAATAGGTGTCAACCCATATCTAGTTGTTTAAAATGTACAAAAACATGTTTAATAAGCCCGCTCAGATCAATGTTCAACAGGACTCTGTATGAGGGCCGCCTACCCTGGGACCTCCGCAGGGCAACAATAGATGGGATTCATAAATGGGGGAAGCCCAGCGAGGAGTGCACCTCCTACCCCCCGTTACTTGGCTAGGTTAGGCCCCAAAAGAAACACTAACGTTTTACACGCACACATTTCTTAAAGTTGCCTTCTTTTCTACACAGTGACTTTTGACACACATTTGCTTATTTGACAGTACAGGATCCGTTTCTCTGAATCCACATTACTTACAAATTCCACTTTGTAAGCACACTATCATGACATCTTGAACATTTAGTACAAGGCCTGAACACACATTGTGCAAATGCTGTTGTAGGTTATTCGTCCATGACGTTATTATTGCATACATATAAATATATATCGCTATATACATTTGAATGGGATTCATTTGATATCTGGGAAAGCCTTTTAGAGATCATTGTGCAAATAAGCCCCAAAGCCTTATTATAAAAAGAGCGTCTTTGCATTTTGTAAAGTAACCTCCTTTCTAGGTGTTGTTGTGTTTTATGTTTTGCTTTGCCGTGTTTGAGCCACCGTGTGGCAGATTCTGTATTATCTGAAAGGCGGAACAATACACACTGCCTCCTCAATCGGCTCTTTTGGATCTATTTAAAGCAAGTTTCCAAGTGCCCAAGGATCTCAAGCCTCTACCTGGAACATACCATTGGAAGACATGCCTAAGAACCTTAGGTCCGGCTCCTAGCAGAGTTTTATGGTTTATACATAGAGCTTAGAATCTAGTACATTGTCTGACAGGTTGCCAATGAGACATTTAATGGCATAGGCCACTGATTGCTGTTTGGGGATCCCAGTTACCATTACGGCAGCAGCATTTTGCAAAACCTTTAGCCTATTTAGATGCTGTTGCTGCATGTTGAGGTACAAGGCATTACAGTAGTCGATCTTTGAAAGAATAATTGCAGTTAAGACCGATTTTTGTACAGCGAATGGAATATAAGGAGAATATTATTTAGCATCTTAAGAACATGGAAAGTTGAGGATGTACCCACATTAACCTGGAATCCAAAAGTAACTTTATTATCCATAATAATACTTACATGTCTTGCCTTGCAGACAGGAGAGGTAAGAGGGCCTAATTCCTTGGGCCAGCAAGACTGGCAACAGAGGGAAGGTGAATTCCCAAACATGAGTTTTAAACAATTGATATTAATCCAATTGCCTACAGTAGCCACTCGGTCACAGAAATTGGAATTCACCATAGTATTTGGTGAAGATAGAGTCACCACAATTTGGGTGTCATCCGCATGGAAAGTTATGTCTAGCCCAAAGGATCTGATGAGGGAGGCTAGAGGTTTGACAAACATTAAATAATGAGGGGCTGAGATCGGAGCCCTGTGGGGCCCCGCATGGTAGAGAGAAAGATTCGGACACAAAAGGGTCCAAGGCCTCACCTGCAATCTTTCTGATAGAAAGGACTCCATCAGCTTGAGGGCAAACTCCTCAATCCAGACAGCCCACGGACACTCGACCAAAACCTTGTGGTCAACTTTATCAAGGGCTGCTGAATGATCGTGGAGTACCAATGCAGCATTACCGCCATCATCAACTATAGACCTAATTTCTCTAGTTGCTTTGATTAGAACGGTTTCTGAACTATGACCACTCCTGAATTCAAATTGGGTAGTGTAAAATAAACAATGATCTGCCAGGAATTGGGTTATTTGAAGATTTAATGCCTTTTCTATAATTTTGGCAGGAAAGGGTAGGCAAAATATTGGGCGATAGTTATGTGGGTTATTAGAATCGAAGTTCATTTTTTTTCAGTAAGGGTAGTATAGACATTTCTTTCCAGATTTTGGGTAAAATTCCTTAAGTCATCATGGAATTGAAGATATTGGTAAGACCTAATGCTAAAGTGTCTGCTGCCTGTAAGATAAAAGTCAGGTTAAGGGACCTCTGGGCAAACCTAGCTTAGTACAGCTGATGAGAGATATAAACTGGGGTTTGGATAAGGAAAAAAAAATTGAAAGTTTGGGTGCCGTAAAATCCATGGGTACTTAAGGAACTGATTGGTGATTGGCGGAGGAGTACTGGTTCAATTTATCGAAAATTTGCACCACTTTGTCTACAAAGAAGTCGGCCAGACTACCAAAAATGTATGGCTACGATTTGCAATTGAGTTCAAAGGAGGTGAAGTCAAACTGGTGACCACCTTAAAGATTTCTTTAGTGAGGTATTCCGCTACCTGGATCTTTTGCGTAAAGTATGCAGATTTTTCTTTGATCAGAAGAGATTCATCCCTGCTTAGGCAGATTTAATATTTTTCTCTTTCAGCAGAATCATAGTTCTTCCTCCACACTCTTTCCTGCCTTCTAAAGGCCTGTTTATGTAACCGGAGGTTTTCAGTAAACCTTGGAGCGGAAAGTTTATTTCTTCTAGTAGAGCAGGTTTTAGAAGGAACCGTAAGGATTATGGCGGGTTGCAACTAATTAGTATAGTTAAAAGCGGCCCATTCTGGACTGTCAGTGGAGCAGAGCAATGTGTCTAAAAGAGTTTTGTTATGAAGCTCACTCTGAACTTTATTCCAACCATGAGTGGCAGATTTGTGGTGGAAGGATTTAGTTGTGTTGGATGAAGGTTTAAGCCTTATATCAAAGAGGACTTCATGGGGGTCGGACCAGATTAAGGGAAAGGGGTCTTTCATGACCAATAAGGGGTAATTTGAGAATAGGGAATCCAGACTGTGTCCCGCTTTATGGGAAGAATGTTTCACAGGTTGAGTCAAACCAAGACTTTTGAGTGTTTTGGTTAAAACTACTGTATCCTTCTCTTCTTCGTTCTCTAGGTGAAAAAAATCTCCTATCAGGGAGAACTCACTCTTAGTTAGCCCAACTTCAAGGCGAGTACAGATATTATGAATTAAGTTTTTCCTGAAACAAACCAAACTATATATTAGCCCGCCCTAGAAAAATGTGTTTAAAGGAGAGATGAATCATAAAGGTGAAGGCTTCATAGCCATCCGTAGTTCTTCTTGGATGACTGCTGGCAGCTTGTCTCAGATTACAAGGGCAAGGCCTCAACCATGTTTTGATGGTCTATCTATATGATGAAGCACAAAATTAGGAGGGGTGGCAGCCAGTAAGTCTGGTCCTGAGGACTGATCAGCCCAAGTTTCAGTTATTAAGACTATGTCTAGGAAGAGGCTTTCCAAGAAATCACAAAATTCAAAATGGTGTTTAATAAGAGATCTGGCATTAATAAGGGCACATTTAAAGTATTTGATAGGAAGAGGTTTGGAACCAGTGTTGGAAAATCTACTGTTTTTTTATGCACCCGGTATTTATCCAAGTGAAACGGTCTCCACAAAAAGAACAAGTAAAAAAAGTTATCATGAATAGGAATGGAGGGCTACATGCATAACAATTCATGGGTCTTACCTTCAGTATTTAATTCCAGAAGCCGGTTTTCGCTACAGCTTAAAGGCTGTGAAGGCTGGGGTGAGAGACGAGAAGGGGGAAAGAGGATGAGCGCAGTCAGAGCGCGGACAGGCGCAGACGAGCTTGCCTTAGGCACGCCTTCAGATGTGTTGGAAGCGCCATTAAATGCCTCTCAAAGAAGTGGATGTGGTCTAAAGAGCATGTGCTACAGAGCGTGGGAAAAAAACTGGACGGGTTCAAGAAAAAGGAACAACCATAGTCCAGCCACTCCGGTTATCCCCAGCAGGCTCTCATGGGAGGGGTAACTACTGGAAACAGAGACAAAGTTAAATAAAAAGGGATAAACCTAAACTCTAAATTATCAAAAAGGGATATCATTACCTTTCTAAGATGGTGCCCGCCTCTACAGGAGCCAGGCACTTCCCGATTAAAAAGCACTGAAGTGCATCGTACAAGGAAATGAAAACGCGGGAACTCAAGTTTTGTATCGGAGCTCACAAGTAGTTGCAAGGAAGCGATGGAAGCGCCAATAAATGCCTCCCAAAGAAGTGGTTGTGGCCCAGAAAGTGTGCTACAGAGCGCAAAAAGAAAAACAGGGATGGTTAAAGATAAAGGAATAACCAGGGTCCAGTCACCCGGGTTACCCACACCAGGCTCCTCTTGGAGGGGTAAATACTGGAAACAGAGACAAAGTTGAATTAAAAGGGACAAACCAGAACTTATAAAATTATCAAAAGGGGTAAAATTACCAGTTTAAAGATGACACCCGCCTATGCAGGAGTCAGGCACCTCCTGATTAAAAGGCAGTTTCTCCCAGTTTTAGGGGTACATATGGGGGCACTGTAAGCCAGAAGGATTATCTGCCAACATATCTGGAGGGTGAGCACAGAATCAGTCTAGCACCATCCCAATGTTTATGTTGTCCAAACATACAGTTCCTTCTGAGAAAGTGGAAACCGTATGACATGGCGCCGCTAATGTTGGTAAATTGGGTTGTTATTTAATGGATCTCGATTGCATACCCAGAGACCCCTATATACCTCCTGTGAGAGGTTGGCTTAGTATATGGTGCTCGCTTAGGGAAGTGTAGCACCCTGTACTAATCCAGACAATCCTTATGGTGATTTTAGTGGTCTTAGACAACCTTAAAAAGCTCTTTAAGTGGTAGCTGTGGAGAAGACCCTTCAGGCTTAGTCCAGAAGAAGTGACAGGCAGCTTGTTTTACCAGTACTTAATCTCATGGTATAGGTTAAGTGAAAAAGAATCACACATTATAGTTATAAATATATGTATTTTATTAAAAAACACTTACTAACACGTTGTATTATCTCCTACCTGGAGATACAAACACAATACACACAATGCATAGAAATTCAAGCACATAAGTAGCACAAATAGACAGTGGTAGACCAAACCATATACTAAAATAGTGGAATGCAAACCACAACTCAAGTCAACAATGGACCCAGAAGATGTAGAATAGCCGGGGACCCAAGGAACCACCCTACGTGAGTAACTAGGAACCTACGCCAGTAAGCCGGTGCATAGGTGTAAAGTGACATCAGAAACCACCGTAGACCATAATGGAGGACTTCAGGAAAGATGCTGCTGGCGAAGAAGGAATCCGGTGGAACCCAAAAGGTGGATTCGAGATGAGATTTACATGCAAGCCGAGGGGACAGTGTCTATGCCAGTCAGGAGTGACCAGGAGGCCCAGAAGACGAATGCCCATCGATTGGAAACTGTTTCTGAGAACCTAGGAAAAATCTTTGAGTCCTATAAAAACTGAGGTGAAACGGTGAAAAAAGGTGCCTCTCTCCCTGGTGGACAGAGAGGCCCCATATAAAATGATATCCCTTCACAAATTTCTGTATGTACTACAAAAAAACCTCCATTTGAGGTCCTGGAGAAATTTTTCTGAGACGTGCCGAATGTCACACACAGCTGGCTTTGGTATCGCAGGACTACTAGGATAACATGGGCATCACTCACACAAAGGCATAGCCCTCCGAGATATACACTTGTTTTGCTGGGCTACCCATGTACAGATAGTCAATCCCTGGGTCTTTTCCCCGCAGCAGAAACCCTAGGTTATGGCTGATAAGCGAGCGATGGATCTGGAGGGATATGTTATGTTATGTTATGTTATAGTACGGTTGTATAGCGCATGGCTACCCCAACAACGGGGCGTCCCAGCGCTTGCAGGCGAGCCCAATTACACAACACCCGGAGAAAAGCGGCAGAATAACTGCTCACAAAGGAACCCTAAATAGAGGAAAACAACCAGGTTTTAACGTGTTTTCGAAAGTGTAAGTGGTTGGTAATGGAACGTACACCTAAAGGGATAGAGTTCCAGAGTTTTGGGGCCAGGTACTTAAATGATCGGCCTCCAGCTCTGCACCTCCGGATCTTGATGGTACAGGCAAGAGAAAGGTCCGCCGAGCGGAGAGCACGCGACGGGACATAAAATGAACAAATTCCTTGCAAGGTTTGGGGGCCTAAACAATGCAGCATTCTATGGAGAACACATAAGGTTTTAAATTGAATGCGCTGTTTCACGGGCAGCCAGTGGAGCCTACGTAGAACCTGAGAGGTGTGACGTTTCGGCAGACCGAACAGAGTACGGGCTGCAGCGTTCTGAGCTCTTTGTAGTCTATTAACAATTGTCAAGTTAGACCCAAGCATGAGAACATTGCAGTAGTCTAGATGGGATAAGACCATGGCTTGAACAATTGTCTGTCGGATGGAAGGTTCGAAAATGCCGAGAATAGGTTTCAAAGAGCGTAGGCGACCATAACCGGTACCAGCTACTCTTTTCGCATGCGAATCCAGGGTGAGTGCGTCATCTAGAATCACACCCAAATTTTTAACTTCCCTCTTGGGCGTAGGAGAGGGGCCCAATGTAGGGGGCCACCACCGCTCATCCCACTTCTGAGTATCAGTGCCAATAAGGAGGACTTCAGTTTTAGATGAATTCAACTGAAGACAGTTCTCAGTTAGCCAGCTGGAAATGGCCAAAATGTCCTCTTGAAATTTAACTTGGTCTCCCACGGTGTCATTGGAAAAGGTGAAAATCAATTGCGTATCATCCGCATAGGAAATTAATTTGATGTTACGTTCCCTGGCCAATATGGCCAAGGGGCGGACATACACATTAAACAGCGTGGGGCTGAGGGCAGAGCCCTGTGGGACACCGCAGCCTAATGGGAAACTGCTGGATGAGTACGGGGGAGCATGAACCTGGAAGGAACGGTCAGATAGAAATGGCAAGAACCAATCCAGGGCTCCATCTCCGACACCTATCTCCCACAGTCTCCTTAGCAGGATCCCATGGGAGACCGTGTCGAACGCCGCACTCAAATCCAGCAGCACCACAGCTGAGGTGCTACCCATATCCTGTGCTGCCCTTAGATGTTCCGTAACGGCCAATAAGGCCGATTCCGTGCTATGTTTGGCACGGAATCCATTCTGAGATTCCTCCAAGATCCCATTAGTCTCCAAAAAACCCGTCAGGGTGGAATTTACATGTGCCTCCGCCACTTCAGCCAAGTACGGAAGCAAGGAGATAGGTCGGAAACTTTCTGGCTTGGAGGAGTCCAGGGTGGGTTTTTTTAACAAGGGGACCACCTTGGCATGTTTCCAAGATTTTGGGATAGTAGCTGACTGCAAGGACTTATTAATCAGTTCCCGCCCTTCCACCATGATGGAATCCTGAAACAGTCTAAACATCTCTGGTTTGACAGGATCTTCCGGGGACCCAGACTTGATTCTTGAAGTCAAGAGTTCCATATCTGTCTGAGAGATGAGTGGGAGGGTTAAATGGGAATAGGGAAGATCCGGTGGATCTGTGACCGATCTATAAGTCATAGAGGAGCCACCAGAATTAAATGTGTTATAAATCCCTTGAACTTTGTTGATAAAGAAGCGAGCCTGCTCTTCGCATTGCAAGTCAGACATTATGATGTTATTAATCCCCACAGGTGGTTTAGTCAGCTCCTTCACTAGCGCGAAGATAGTTTTAGCGCGATTAGTGCTGGCATTGATCAGATCAGTGTAATAACTAGCCTTGGTCTTTTTTATAAGCCTATGATAGGCTTTAGTGGCGGTTCTAAAGTTGGTTTTGGCTACAGAGTCATACGATCGCCTCCAAATACGCTCAAGTACCTTACACTGCTTTTTTTTTTTAATTGTGAGCGCCTCACAATACCATAGGTGGGACTGTTTGCGTTTGGGTCTTGACATTTTCCTGGGTATAAAATGATCCAGGGACTCGTTGATCCACTCTCTATAGACTAGATCTGCCTCCTCCAAGTTGGCCGGCCAATCTGGTCGGGAGTTTATTAGTCTAGCCTCAAACAAGGCCCCATCAAGTTTTTGCCATGAGCGTCTCCAGAAAGGAGGGGGAAGCTTTTCCCCAGAGCTAGCTGGGATCTTAATAGAAATCTGCACCAGAAAATGATCTGTCCAGCTAAGAGGACTGGGGGTGGAGACTGAAATTCCCTGGATGTTTGAAAACACCGGGTCCAATAGGTGGCCTGCCGAGTGGGAAGGCCCTTCAACCAGCTGACATAATTGGCAGGCTTCCAGATCCCCTAGAAACTTAAGTATAGCCGGGGAGTCACAAGACTCCAAATGGAGGTTGAGATCCCCCAGTACACTAAGGTTAGCTGACTGCAAAATAAGTGCAGAGACATTTAAAACCAATGACTCCTGGAAAGCACTCGCTGGCCCAGGAGGGCGGTAAATCACCAGCCCAGTGAGAGTGAAGGTGTCTGAGACCTTTAACTTAAAAAGGGCGCTTTACCAGTTGGCTATATTTGCAGGGGAGAAAGTGCAGGAATAGATGGCTTTAAAAATCACCGCCAGTCCCCCTCCCCTTCCCTTAGATCTATTCTGAGTTTGAATAAGATAGTCAGGGGGAAGGGCAAGAGCCGAAATAGCTAGTGAGTCATTAGTTAGCGACGTCTCCGTTAAGACTAGCAGATCAGGAGAACAGTCCATAAGAAGCTCATGAATATCCTCATGATGTTTAACAAGAGACCTACAATTGAGGCTTAATATCTGTAGGCTCGCGGTAGTTTTTCCCTCAGCGGCAGAGGCCATTGGAGTAGAAACAACCTCCGTGGCCTCGAAACCGCATTAGTCACGCCGCATATAGTGTGAACCGGGGTGCCAAGACTGGGCCGCACAGGCCGGTTGACATTGAAGAGCGAGTAGCTCCTCGCGGGCAAACTGGACCATGCCGACAGACTGTACGACCAGGGGTCCCGGCAACTGGCAACGGACCAGCGTGGACGTGCGCAGACGGGCTCGCCTTTGGCGAGCCTCCGGCGACCCGCCGGCTACCCGCCGCGCACGTCCGCTGCGCGGGAAAATGCCAAGGTCCCTAAGTAGGCACCAACCCCGCCTCTGGCGATGGAAACACCCTCAGGGGGCGTGCCCAGGTCGTGAACGCCCTCCACTACAAATGGCACTTGCCGCGGTGGAACGAGGCGCCGACCAAGATGTCAACAGGTAAGGCACATAAGTATAATACACGGTGTTACAGTATTAGACTTTTAAAAAACGCAGGTTTAAAATAAATTATGCCAGGCAACACACAACACACTTCACCGGCAGCACCCAGCGCCTAGCAATCAGGCACGTCCGCTGCGCGGGAAAATGCCGAGGTCCCTAAGTAGGCACCAACCTCGCCTCTGGCGATGGAAACACCCTCAGGGGGCGTGCCCAGGTCGTGAACGCCCTCCACTACAAACGGCACTTGCCGTGGTGGAACGAGGCGCCGACCAAGATGTCAACAGGTAAGGCACACAAGTATAATACACGGTGTTACAGTATTAGACTTTTAAAAAACGCAGGTTTAAAATAAATTATGCCAGGCAACACACAACACACTTCACCGGCAGCACTCCGCGCCTAGCAATCAGGCACGTCCGATGGTTAGAAGAAAAACGATGGTTAGAAGAAAAACGAGGGATGTCTCGGATGCTGATGCCTACAGTGGTGGTCGTCAAGACTGGCACTAAGCGACCAGGGCCAGCGGCCTGATGGTTAAGCTGACCTTAGAAACCCAACTATGGGCAACAGCTTGCTTGGAGAGCTCGAAGGCAGTTGAAGGCCATGGGAAATGGGGAACGGTGTTTGAGGTGAAGCAGGCAAAACGGCACACTACTGCACAGGTGGGCAACACTCATAGGCTTCAAAGGGCTTCAGGACGTCTTGTGTATCAACCAGGGCTCAGACAGACAGACAGACACACAGACACACACACCTTGAGCTGCTGTGGGCTGGCATCTCATCACAGCTGCACTGGAGTATTTTACAGGTTTTCAAATGACCATTTACTTGATAACAAGGCTTTGTTGTTTTTTCACCCGTTCCTAGAGCCCCTGCATCTCCACTCTGCCTATTCTTTAAAGTTGCACATTACTTTTGCTACCACCGTGTGAGAATTCATTACCTAAAAAATAACCTTAAGCTTTATTCTTTTGCAGTTTTATATAGCTGAAACTGCACCCCAAGGTATTGCGGCACTTTTCATGAGCACCAGTTATATTATACAAGGACACATTGCTGGAAGTATTAGTCCCCTCCCCGAACTTTGGCTCTACATTGCTGGAAGTATTAACCCCCCTCTCCCCCTTCAAATGTGGCTCGAGTTGTTCCCCTGCTAGTGTATACTATATGGAGTGCCCCAAAAAGCAGATGTACTTGGGGGCAATGGGTAGGAATATATTCACAGCCTTAGGCTGTGCAATGGAGTTGACCCCAGCTGATCGTCCAGGGATATGGGGGGGCGAGAGGGGAGCAGTCTCTCGATCGATAATCCCTACTCCTTTGTAACACTACCCTGACGGTGGCAAAACGGGGTGTGATTCACAAAGACCATGGAAATCCAACATAGATTGGAGCATGTGCTATGAAAAATGTATACGTGGCACGTGCCTGCCACACAAAGTAAGAGCAGGAGCTTGTAAACACGCTGAGGAAGATGTTCCATGAGGGGAGAGAGGGGTTTAAGGCCTAGCACAACCTAGAGTCAGAGGACACAACGGAATGCCCGTGATATCACACGGTGAGAGCCCGCATGAGGAGGTTTGTGCATATTATTTCTGCAGGTTCTGGGCCGGTTCCCCAGTCAACTGAGCTTGCTGTATTGTTTTATCCATACTTCGTTTGTTTTTTTCTCTTTTTGCGGCGGAAAAGTGGTCGCTTTCCAAATGTGTTTAAAAATCAATAAAGAGAGTAAAAAAAAAGAGAGATAGTGGCACATTTAAAACAATCAACAATGACACATGACTGCAGTAAAAGCCACAGCCTAGAAGCTTTTTGGCAAAACTATAAAATTAAATAACGATTTCAATGTAACAATATTTCGTTTTCAAACAACTGAAAAAAGTAGGCCATAAAAGGGATACATTATTCCCTGAAACTATCAAATAGACAGTTACACTGATGTAAAACGGGGCTTTCTCTCCTGCCATTATAAACCTCAATTTGGTTTCACTGGGAGACGCCAAAACGTCCCTACTCAAAATCAGAATATTTTTTGGGAGTGATCAAAGCTACATCATAGGGGGCTGAGAATAGATACGAACACCAGATTATGCTATATCCCAATATATGGAGAGAATTGTGCTCTCTTCTCAATTAATACTCTATCTTTTTTAACAAATCACACTTTCTTCTAGAAAAAAAAAATCCTTGTTTCAACGCATTTCCAACTCCCTCCCTACACAGAACTAGCACAACAAATGTCTTTGTGGTATTCAAACATCGTGACTTGACTCAGGCCATGACATTCGTTATTAAAAGTAAGGGGCGGGTTAGAAAAGGCAATGCAAACGAATATCACATGTACTGACGTCACAACTAATTCAAACGCCCTCCCAACTTTATTGGAAATTGTTCCAGCTGTGCGAGCGTCCCCCTGCAGACATGGTCAATTCAACCAAACATCTTTCCAATGTCAACGAAATTAGCTTTAGTAAATGTCAGATGAACATTGCATGCAAAATATTCAATGGTTAAGACTTTGAATAACATTTGTATAAAACGCGATTGTAGCTTTAGAAGAAATAATACACACTATCAAAATATAATGATGTTTTATTTCACTTCAGCCTATGTACAACAAACCTCTAGTTCTCTTACGCTACACATAAATTCTCACAAATCAATTATCTGGGTGCCTGAAGAAACCTGTTCATCCAGTTATGACTGTAAAGCAGTAGAAAATGTAAATTGTGGCTAAGGTGACCACCTGTCCCATACTTACATAAACAGTCTACGAACCCCAAACAAATGTCCGAATTCTGTTCCGTTCTAAAATTATTTTTTAACGGATGTCATTACCCGCAATGTAGCACTTCCTAGTTCCATAAGAACCAATACAGCCGCTGAACGTTTTCTGGGACTCGCCTGGCTCTGGGAGGACCAACTAACGTGTAAAGTGACATCCGATTGGAACACTCCTGGTACTTCAGCCAATCATATCGCGCGCACTGAATTCCAAGGTGCTGATTGGATGTGGATCTCCGCACGTGCTTTTGTCTACTCTGAGCCGTTCTTCTACAGTGTACTGTTGCTCAATTTGGAGAGCAGGAATCTGACAATGGACGTAATTGGTTGTTTTTTAATGCCATAAACTGTCACGTATTTGACTGCAGAATAGATGTCAGTCATAACTAAACTGAAACCATGGGAATGTCACAGCTCGACAGCCCACTGAGACCTCAGAAATCTACAGCCACTGATCACCCACATAAAAGCTAAATGACGCTCTCGTTGCGAACATAATATCTCTGAATAGGAAACGCAATGAAAACTACAATGGACATTAGGGTATCTCGTCAATCGTGAACCTAGATAGAGTGTGCCGGTCCGCCGGATTATAAAAAAAAAAACGGACAGACCTCGGATGTGACGTTTTTGGCATGTGATTTGTTGCTAAGGTCTTTCCTCTACTGTTAACCAGCCACTACCCTATAGCAGCGAGAGCCGGAGTCACTATAATTGCCGGTACTAAGGAGGAGTTGATAATCAGGCTGATCTGTCTCTCCGAAGAGGAACAAAGGTGTACTTTACCTTATCCCACAATCACATCAAGGTAATCGTATTATAACCAGGACATACCTGAAATATATTACTCAGGTTCGGTATGAGATTATGAGTGCCCCCGTACGTTACAAATATTGTTATATACAGAAAGAGTGATATTAGATGCGGTCGAAATGCATTGAACATTATTTGTTTTTCAGAACATAATATAGGAGGCTCTAACTAACTTGGTGCTCTTCGCACCTAAATGAATCGTGGTTGGGGATCGTAATAAAAATGTAGAGGCTCACTGTCATTGTTCCAGAGTTGACTAACGTCCTGGTATTCACATGATTTTTTTTTTTTTTTTGCTGGCTCTCTTAATTTTCCCCTCAATTAAATACACCGCTTTCATACTTCTGCCTGTAAGCCCCGTGAAGACGGGAAGTAAAATTCTACCCTAGTCAGTTATCCTGTGGCTGGTAGTGGTTTTTGAATGGAGGAGGTTGTGCAATAATCGGGGCTTAGAGTGATTACTATGTCATGCAGTGATGTATTATGAGAATGCTGTTGGAGCGGGATTCTACTCGAGTCAGTTGTTCTGTGGCTGGCAAAGGAGAATCACGCTACGTCTTGGTGCTCCTGAATAAAGGTTAGTGATACCTTGACTAACCGTGTGGAGCTGTCACTTCACCATCTTCCCACTGATTGAGTTTCTCTCTCTTGGTCAACGTCTGACGAGAAGTGCGTTTAATGGACTTATAGAAGTGCTAGAACTCTCTATACAAAGGGCCTGTTTGCTCCTGAGAAGTGGGGGTACTCTCCCGTTTTTTAATGTAATAAAGCCGTGTGTGTCATTCTCGCGGAATGAGCGCTTTCTGCTACTGTGAGACCAGTAGATCCTTTTAAATATATTAAACATGCCATATATCATAGTCGGATTAATTGGACAAGAATACCATTTGAAAAAAATGCATGCCTCACTGCACCGCGAGGCGCCTGTAATAGGTTTACGCACAGACGCTTATCTTATAGGTTTTGCAGTTGACAAAAAACCAACATAACGTACATAGGTTATCTAAATATTCTTTGGTTAATGTATTACGTTTGTCTATGTTATTGTATCGGATTTGGGAGATGGATAATTAACTTGACAGCTAGACACATGTCAAGAAATTGCATTGATCAGGAGAGCATATTGTAATTTGGTTACTTTGCATGATTTGCAGCAAGCACGGAGAGGGAGCTTTAGCATTTCAGGTACACAGTCTATTTAAATGTTAAAAGGTTAGCTGTATCTGTCAAAGCCAAAGCAAGCACGGAGAGGGAGCTTTAGCATTTCAGGTACACAGTCTATTTAAATGTTAAAAGGTTAGCTATATCGGTCAAAGCCACATAGGCAGTTGTGTGTTCTGTTGCTTCGGTATACATGCAACAAAGGGACAAACCGTTTACACCATGGAAACATAAAGCCTATAAAAATACAAGCATACCTAAACTAGACTGACATCCGAAACCTGTCTAGCTTCTACAACCGGGCGTGCACGAAAATGGGGTTTTCCCTCATGATTTAAACATGTTCCTGGGAACGAGTATCCGCTCTGCGAATTGCACACAGCTACGTGCACGCAGAGGCCGGAGGGGGAAGGGCGCAGGTCAAGGGCTTGACTGCTTTGACTGAATGACGTCCAATGTGTTTCTTGCTGCTCTTCCCCCGCCCCGAAGGGTTGAAATTCTGAACTCTGCACCATTGTACTACTTTGAGCCCAGTCCGCTCGCTGGAGGTTATGAGGTTCATGAAGAGCAAACTCTGAATATGGTTGATCCAGATGATTAAAATGACTTAGCGGGAGCCCTCCTTGACATGCTAGGGCCTCTACATGGAGCTGAGGTAATCAATTCGGCAGATATGTGGCTTGTAGCTGGGGAGAGGAAATTAAAGAAACCACTATACTTGGCACAGCTGTGGGCACTTAAAGATAGGGTATAGATATAATCGTTGCGGCTCCTGAAGTGTTGAGGTCATAAAGAAGAAACAGTTTGAAAAGCCATCCTTACCTTGACAGGATTTATGGAGATTAAACAGCGGGGGAGTCAGTTAATACCCCCTGAGGAAGTGTACACATAAGAGATTCATATGTAACTGCACCCGAGTAGGGCTAAAACTGGTGATACTAGCTAGTTACAACCGGTTGGAAAGCAAGCAGAAAGTAGGCAACGAATGTGAATCGATATGGTGGCAAAAACGAATGTAGCTCTCACTAACGAGGATCAGCTTCTTCGAGCACAAATTGGAATTTGAGAAGTGCTTGTCTAAAAAACCTGGGCAAGCCGAGAATGGAGATTGAAAAAGACGTTTCAGAGATAAATTTGGATTGGCATGAAGTCGGGGTACGTTAGTAACACACTCTAAATTATGCTGTGCTCACCCTGGTAGCTTAGCACAGAGCAGTCAGGGTTAATTAAGAGGCAATTTGTAAAGTAATTGTGCACACGACACACAGTAACACAATGAAAAGAGCACAAAAAGACTTCAGTGCCTGCTTTCGGGCGGTGAGACCAGTGCCGTCACACCTGGAGTGAAGTTTGGGGGCACCAGTTGCATTTCACATGAAATAAGCACTGTTGCCCATCTTTTATTCCCACAACATCAATCGTCAGGGAAATAAAAGACAAGCAATCACGCTCACCTGATGTTGATCATTGTTGCCAGATTGCCTACATTTGTTCCACTCCCACACAGATGGCCCACTCCTTACTTGTCTTCTGTCACTTTTAACTGCTCTTATCTTCACCTCATACACCCTCTCTCTCTCTGTCATGTCGATCCCTTCCCGGCTCAGCAGGATGTATGACCTTTGAGCGTTGTTAGTGCTACTCCAAGATGGGAGCACACTCCTGACCTCTCCGCCGGATCGCCCCTTTGCATTCTGGTACATGCAGTTCGTATGACTTGAAGAGTTAGGAAAAAGTTTGTAAGTGTTTCACCAAGGTTGGTGCAAGTAAGTACTTGGTATTTCCAGCATCTCTAGACACGGCTCGTGTTTCGGGATAATATCCATCATTAGTAGAGATCAGTTCTGGGGTGGCTGAGAAGGCTGCCAAACAACAGTCACAGGCTTCGTTGCCTCTCAGACGCAAAGGTGCATCTCCAATAGCTCGTCAGCTACGGGGGCTTGCGGGAGCCCTTAAAAGTATTCCAAGATGGGAGCACACTCCTGACCTCTCCGCCGGATCGCCCCTTTGCATTCTGGTACATGCAGTTCGTATGACTTGAAGAGTTAGGAAAAAGTTTCCAAGTGTTTCACCAAGGTTGGTGCAAGTAGGTACTTGGTATTTCCAGCATCTCTAGACACGGCTTGTGTTTCGGGATAATATCCCTCATCAGTAGAGATCAGTTCTGGGGTGGCTGAGAAGGCTGCCAAACAGCAGTCACAGGCTTCGTTGCCTCTCGGGCGCGAAGGTGCATCTCCAATAGCTCGTTCGCTACGGGGGCTCGCGGGAGCCCTTAAAAGTATTCACGTGTCCAGAGATGGCCAGCACAACTGTGTAATTACTCGAGACTTTCCGAAAAGCACACTCGCTTGTGAACTACATTGACCAGAATGCTCAGGGGCGAACCCGCTGGGAGGTTAGCAGTGTGCTCCCACATTGGTTTCCTGTTTATAAAGGCTCCCTTGAGCCGGTCGAGCTTACGAGCTTGTGGAGACGCACCTGCGCGCCTAGAGAGGTACCAAGACCAGAGAACACTTTGGCAGCATGCTCAGCAACCCCGAATACTTGATGCCTAATCTCTGCTGATGACGGATAAAGATCCAGAAACACGTGTCCAGAGATGGCCAGCACAACTGTGTAATTACTCGAGAATTTCCGAAAAGCACACTCGCTTGTGAACTACATTGACCAGAATGCTCAGGGGCGAACCCGCTGGGAGGTTAGCAGTGTGCTCCCACATTGGTTTCCCGTTGTTAGTGCTACGACCGTCAGGCTTCCTTGCTGCTTTCAAAAAGACCAGTTTCATTCCCTATGTCTTTTTTTAAACACCAGACAGAAGTTGCCCCTAGGTGACATGCTTCATCATTGGGGACATCCCAGAAAGCTACTGTCTGGGGCTGTGCTGCAACTTGCGGAACTACGTAGGAGCACTTTTTGTGAAAAAAAATTGTAGTGCAGTGTTTGGGGGAGTGGTGATAATGATGCTAAAAATACCTCGCTAGTGAGCGATTAATTTATTCCTGCTCTTAGCTGGTATGGATAAAAAGGGGTTAGTAGTAAGGAGGAAGTGTTTCGAGGTGTCCCCTAATCCTCTTCTTCAGGACCACATGGGGACCAGCCCCATGCGTACCATGCCGCGATAAAAACTATCATACACTAAAGAAATAATATAATAAAGAACAGATGAACACCTAATGGGGACAGTTCACAAGATGAACTACACCTTGGGTACATTGGAGATCCAGAAATAATAATCCCAATTCCACTTCAGGACTGTTTTATTTACATCTCAGATGAGAGGACCGGACGATACTCAAATCACCTCCAAGAAAGGTCCCACGTACAGACTCCCACGTGAGACCCCAAATTGCTTTTGTAATTCACTGGCATGATGCAAGGAGCTTGCAATTACTGAAGGGACTCAAGAAGAGAATTTTCTCTTCTTAGTTTTGAGGTGTTGTTTCGCACATTTAGCGGAAGCCCTTTCCTTTGGTTAAGTTCTCTGATCTGTAATTTACAGATTCATTAAGAACTATGCACAGTCTGGAGGATGAACCGAACGTCTACCTTCATTATATATATATATATATATATATTCAAAACAAAACTGCCCAAAAGATGAAGAGCCACATAGGTAGGTTCTTTTCCCTTCAATTTATTGCAAACAGCAATTCAGTTACACTGGGACCCCACTTCCAGCAATATCGCCAACGCGTTTCTGGGTACGTTCCTTCCTCATGGCAAAAATGGCAATTGAGACAGTCATACCGAGGCTCATTAAATACAGTTACCGCCCAAATGTACGTGGCCCATTCAGGCATTCTGGTCTTTGTAGTTTTATCACGCAATAGTAGCAGAGTATCCAGCTGTAGTGGCATGTCTCATTACATCACTTCAGTCAATTCATGACCTCCAGTAGGTTTGGATGCCGGGAACCATTTCGCTGACATTGCTCTTTGCGTCTGCAATACGGGCTACCTCCCATTCACTGGAGACTCATTTCCTTGCTCCAAGGGTCTGTTGTTGTGCAGCGGGGCTTCTCCTGTGGAGTGAGCGCGCCGCTACGTATTCAAAACTAAACTGCCCAAAAGAGGGAGAGCCACACAGGTAGGTTCTTTTCCCTTCAATTTATTGCAAACAGCAATTCAGTTACCCCGAAACCCGTTGGTGATATTGCTGTAAGTGTATGTCCCTCAGCCCGTATTGCAGAGACAAAGAGCAATGTCAGCAATGGTTCCCTGCATCCAAACCTACTGGAGGTAATGATTTGACTGAAGTGATGTAATGAGACATGCCACTACAGCTTGATACTCGGCTGCTATAGCGTGATAAAACTACAAAGACCAGAATGCCGGAATGGGCCACGCCCATTTGGGCGGTAACTGTATTTAATGAGCTTTGGTATGGACTGTCTCAATTGGCATTTTCGCCATGAGGATGGGACGTACCCCGAAACGCGTTGGCGATATTGCTAGAAGTGAGGTCCCAGTGTAACTGGCTTGTTGTTTGCAATAAATTGAAGAGAAAAGAACCTACCTGTGTGGCTCTTCGTCTTTTGGGCAGTTTCGTTTTATATACATATATAAATATATCACGCTCCCGGGGTGTCCAACAATTGAGCAGCACACAAGACCACAGACCCCTTGTTCTCCATCAAGCCTTTTCTGGTACAAACAGCTCGCATTCTCCAGTCCTTTAAAAAGTAGCAGACCGCCGCCTGACGCGTTTCGAGATCAACTCTTCCTCGGAGGCAGTAGCGGTCAAAAGATATATATGTGTGCGTGTGTGTGTGTGTGTGTGTGTGTGTGTATGTATGTATATTTATTTATTTATTTATATATATATATATATATATATATATTCAAAATTGCTCGCTCCAACCGCAACTACCAGCCGGATTCGCACAGATGACGAGGCAGACCCAATTTGGTGCTTAGATTTTATTTTAAAACGCCACCAAAATCCTCACGACGCGTTTCGGCAGATCCCTGCCTTGATCACATGACAACATGTTCGTGAAGCATACACCTTTTTAAAGTGCCAGTGCAGGTATAAACATAGAAGAAATATTTACATGTACAGGGTCTGTTTTTCTTTTTGTGCTTTGTACATTTACTTTACAATTATTTTCATACTTGTCAAATACAATTTGTAAAATATATTGTTCCACCTCCGGATAGGTAATGTTCGAAAAATACTTTGAATGGTCAAATAGTTGTAAAATACAGTTTCAACCTGCAATAACCATTTGAATGTCATATTCATCAATATTGTATATATGTAGATGTTATTCCTTGTCCAATACATTCTTGTAAATTATTTGCATAAATGCATATGTTTGAGAAAACATATTAAATCCAATATACATATTTTGACCATATCTATCTACCACTAAGGTCTTTAAATACTACCCCTGATACTCATTAATTCTCCATTTACTTGTGTTGTGCTTCAACTAAGGAAAACCCAATCCATCACCCTAATGGTGTTCAAAAAAAGTGAAACTGTGCATAAAGTGCATAACTGTTCAGATAAAAATAGATCAATCATTCATGATTTCTTCACCCTAATGTGGTGGTGTGTATTGATTGTAAATATTGGCTTACTTAATGGTAGTTTTCACAGTAACTCTGGAAGCAATTCATATGGACAAACAACTGGTCTAATCAAAATTAAGAACATGATTCCCACGATTAGCTAAAAAACATTCTAAGTATCTAAAAAAATATACATTTTTTAAAAGCTAATTCATGTCTTAAATAAATTATTCTAAAATCCATGTATCAAACACATGTCAGAGAAAAGCATGTTTATACTAATAAACAGGTACCAATTTGAAATTATTTTCTAAATCAATTTGTCTCTCCTATATCGTACATATACTTCCTAAAATTTCATCATTTACATTGAGCAAATTAAACCTCTTTCCGTGGGTTGTTTGTGGGTACACATATATATGCTTATTTTTGATCATTGGGAATGTAACAAAAACATCTCATTTTCTTTCTTTCGTTGTACTTTCTAAGTCCCATGCTTTAATAAATGTGATGAGTAATAACACAATGTGATATGATGGAGAATTGCTCATATTGGGGGGATAGTTCTATATTAGTCTAGGTAAGTGTATAAATCTTCACCCATATTCAGGCCTTTAGGTTGTTTACTGTCTAACAGTAAGATGTAGTGGGTCTCTAGACGACGTAGCTTTCCCTCCCTATTGCCGCCTCTTCTTTGGATAGGGACACTATCAATCAAATAGTATTTTAGGACTTTTGTCTTTCCCCCATGATACTCCTTGAAGTGGCGAGCTACTGGGTAACTAGGGTCATTGTTGGTAATTGCCCTAATATGTTGTAATATTCGTTGATGCCCAGGTAATATATACACACTCATATATGTGATACAGGAATGTGGTTTGGGGGGTTTTGTTGAGGTGTTTGCAATATTGAGAGAATCATTGGGATATCATGTAATATAAATGGTGTTAGGAAACCTAGGAAATAAGGAGTTGCTCAGGTACTTAAACCCAATTGAGTTCTGTTAGAAGGACACCCACCCTGTGGGGAATGTGTATAGTCTAATTGGAGAGGAATGCATAAACAACAAACATATGCAAGCTGTACCTGTGATACTTTTGTTTGCAGTGACTGCAGTTACTACTCTAACAAGGATTCAATTGTTAAATATAAATGTTGTCAATAAGGGGCTATTAATATAGTTGAGACACCAGTAACCTCGGGTCTGTTATCACTTCACACTGATTTTACCCACTGCATGCATTTGCACTCTTGAAAAAATGAATAAAGATAATGCAATGCATCGTTTTCTGCACCGCAAAACCCCAAGTGACATCATAAACAACATGGGAGAAGTTAAACATATTTCCTTGTTGATAATTGTCCAGCTAGAGTTTACGTTTCAGTAGTTTATATTGAGATTTGAATACATTATGCATTAGGTGGAGGTAGCCACTAAACTTGAACACTCCGGCAAACATTCCTTACTCACTCCACATCTGTCTATACACCCAATTTACCACACCTATCCCAACACCCACAACCCAATCCCATCATTGACGAGTGTATTTGGCCAGGTAATGTCTTATAACACTCAAGGGATTAGATCAGTTCAAACCTATGTCAATAAGTATATATTGGGATCCATTAATCTCAATATTCTAAGCTTTTTAGGCCAGGCTAGGCACCTAAAGTTATAATTTAGGTAATCAACACTTGGGTCAATATCCTGTGAAAAATCTGATCTCTGTCTAGGACACTGTATGCTAATTTCTCTAAACCTATTAAATGTCCAGGGTCTCAGTATCCACATTTCAGATGGAGGCGACAATATGACTTAATTTTCCTTTGCGTAGAAGCTGTGAGATAGTCTTGCAAAAACTGCTATGTGGTATGTACATTTGTGTTGTCGGGCGTCCTAGAGTTATTGCTATGGGACTTTTCTCCATTTCATTCCCAGTGCTCTCTCTTATGCTATTTAATAAGTCTATCCAGTATCTCTCTAATCTCGTATGGTTGCAGTTCTTGTGTAGTTCTTATTTCCCTTATAGGAACTGCGCATTGGAATAATATGCACTATAGTTTTGCATAGGACTGAGGTCAGTATGCCTCTATCGAGTATATTAAACCTAATTGCTTTGTGTGCCAGCTAACTCAGAGGTCACTAGAAACTTCTCGAATAAACAAGAAGGGAGTAGATTCTGACAACCGCATAAACATGACAACTTTGTTTTCCTTAGAATCGGAACAGTTCTCAGAATCGTGGAAACAATAGATAACAGTTTCACTCAGTCAATCGTGCATGCTTAGTTTCTTCAGAGTTACACAGAAATAGATAGACGGGCGTTTCAATAAAAAGATTTATTGAACAGTCTTTTTTCTCATGCAAGAGATATGAGCTGTTACAATCGCAAGACAGTATGCGAAATATAATACGTACAACGTGAGCAGTAAGAAGAAATAATACTGCAATAGCATGGTCTTTTAGCTATGACATATATTCATATAAACATACATAAATAACACAGGCTAAAATGTGAATACGAGTCTGGTGCTTCTAAATAGTTCTGCCCCAGTGTACCTAACCTAAGTGTAGTATGAGGTAAGAAGTAGGTGCTGTTTTCTATAGTATGATAAGCTATAGTTTGTATTGCCAAGAGTCCCTCTGGGTTCTAGTCTGTTCCATACCTTAGAATGACAGAAGTGGGAATCTGTTTCCGGATCTCAATCCCTAACACCCCGCGAAGGGAGTCAGGACCCTGGAAGCTGGGTTCTCTGTGAGCAGGATGACAGCGTCTGGTCAGTGCGTCAGGCGGGGACTCAAATTCCTTCCGAACTTGCCGTGGCCAGCCGTATCGAGCTGTGTAGCCGAGCCGTGGTTTGCCATGGTAAGTGAAGGTATATTTATACCTGGAAGGTGCCTAGGAATGCTAGCATTGACATATAGTTGGGCAGAAGAAGACATCACAAATTAACCCCTAAGGAATAGTTGTCATGCATAATAAATGAGTTCTTGGAGAAATAAATAATCCAAGTAAGAAAAGTCCCAAAGGCTTAAGGGTCTGGTTTTTTAAGAACTCGTTGTGACGTGGGATGGACGGATGTAGGTGACCATACCTGTATTTGGATAGCATGGCTGATGCCTAAATAAGGACTGGGATTCTATGCCTAAATAAGGGCGATATGAGTCTTTCCTACATAAGGGCATGATTCAGGAAACCTATGTATGGGTATCTAAATCGAAACACAACACAGTGGATATGTGGAAGCGATATTGAGGATCCCACAAACTCTCCAGCACTCCGCTAATTTGATTAATCCATTATTTGTAACCACTACAGTGTGTAACTATAGAGTATTTATACTTTTTATCTTTGCATGTCTGGTAAAATTGTTTGACCTGGCAAATATATCCTTCCATCGTTTCTGTGATACCTAGCTCTTTTCTACCATTGTTTATGGCAAGCAAACCTAGTGGTGAGGTTGGAGGATGGAGTACAGTTTTGGAATCAGGTATTGTGTATTAGTGAGTTTTTTGTGGGAAACCCCCAAATTCAGTGAGGCTTCTCATCGCTCTATCCCTCACCTTAGGGCGTATAATAAAATACCCACTCTAATGAATGCTGTACGTTTTCTTTTACTTCCTCTCCTCAAAGGTTCTAATCTATTCCCCCTGATAAAGGTCTCTTGATGTAAAGCAGTTTCCCTTCCACTGACCACAGAATTGGACCTGGTTTGTCTCTGGGGCAAAATTCTCTCTGCCGAACAACAGGGTGAAGAGTGACTGATTGTACCCTGCACATTAGCTGGTCCCAAGTTGTTAGCTTGTTCATTGTGACCGGCATTATATACATATACTGTCCCCACTGTTTGTGGAACCTAAAGTAATATGTATGAGACTCCCACGTCTCCCTGCCGTGGGCGTTTATGTATTTTTTACTGTCTAGCCTGGGTGGTTATTGGCCCAAATTAAGTTATTACATTGTTCCTGAAGTTTAATAAGGATACCTTGCTTCACTGGCAGAAGCTGGACCCTAAAGTAATATAATAAGCAGCATCATTTTCAGGGCCGCAATACACATTCTCAGGACATGCTATGATCGGACCCCCACTCTTGGCTCATGTAATAAATGTATATAATTTTTTTGGGCACACATTCATATATTATGCGTTAACTGGATTCCCAGGTAGTTCCTGGTTTCTACTGTGCAGCCAGCAGAATGGGTGCAGTTCCATAAGTTTATTATCAGCGTGGACCCTCCCACTAATATTTAGCACCTAGCTTTATAAAGATTCATCTTGAAGCTGATACCTCAGTGTAAATTGTCAACTCTGTCAAAAGTCCAGTTAGAGATTGCTTCAGATTCTAGTGTCACTCTCAGGTCATCTGAAAGAATCCAGTTTAAAAAAGTGACATAATTTCCCAATCTAGGTCAAACGCCTGCTCAGCATCTAGTAATAGAACAGCGCCTCTCTGGCTTTCTTGCAATGTATGTTAAATTAAGGGCTTTTTGGTACTCCTGCTTGTTTAGCACACCCAAATAAAATCCATTTGATTTAATCCACTTGGTCTGAGGCCAGCAATATTCCATCTGGTCTGCTCGCTAGAGCTTTGGTGAATATTAATGGTTTGTATTTAAAAGCGATGTTGAGCAATAAAAACTGCAACAAGTAGGGTCCTTGTCTCAGTTTAAGATACCTGATATAGCAGCCTTTGACATCAATACTGACTAGCCATTACTGAACATGTCTTATAGATCTCAATTAAAATGTAGGCAGCGGGGCCTCAGAAGTCGTTTAAAACGTTGGCTTGAAGACATGTACACCCGGGGCGTTGGCCCCTTTAAGTCTACCAGTGGGTCATAGTACTTCTACCTTTGTAAGCAGGGCAGCTAGTCCTTCAGATTCTAATGCATGAAGTTATTACAAAGTTCCTGAAGTTTCATAAGGATACTTTGCTTCACTGGCAGAGGCTGGGCCCAGAAGTAATATATAAGCACCATAATTTTGAGGGCCACAATACACCTTCCCAGCCCGGGTTCATAGTTATGCTATTATCAGACCGCCACTCTTAGCTCATATAATAAATGTGTACAGTTCTCATGGGCACAAATTCGTAAATTATGGGTTAACTGAATACCCAGGTAGTTCAAACTTTTTACTTTCCAATGGAAGAGGTACAGTTCCAAAAGTTTATTAGCAGCTTGAGACCTCCCACTAATATTTAGCCACCAGCTTTATGAAGATTAACCCTGAAGCTGATACCTCAAAGTAATTTATCAACTCTGTCAAAAGTCCTGCTAGAGATTGCTTTGGGTCTTCTAGCGTCACTCTCGGGTCTTCTGTAAATGCTGTTAGTTTAGGGAGATTCACAGACTAAAGGTACCACTTTCTACTGTGGGGGTAAGAAGACTGTTGAGTATAGGGTTTGATAAAACTGTAACAAATAAATGTCCTTGATGCAGTAAATGAGAACAGAAATGATTTATTGAAGATATGTTCCAGATCAAGTTGATAGTACAGGTGTATATAAGTCCAATTGTGAAACCCCACCAGGAGCAGATGGATACATGCTCAGCCTAAGATGTAACTGACTCTGCCTTTCAAGCATTCACAACTAGAACACTCTGTGACATCATAGATGCATGCTGAGCAAGTAATAACAAACACTAAAGAAGGACCGGGAAGATGGACAAACAGGATGTAACACATTTTCCCCCTTGACACAATAAAACAAAATAAGAAAACCAAAGAGAGAAGAAAAGTAGATAAAAAGAACATACAGCACATACACAGTAAATGCTACTGGTAAAGTAAAAGAAGGAGATAAAAACATCAAATGGTGAACACAAGAAAGAAACACAAGATACAAAATCCGCAAGAATAGAAAAGAATGGATTTGATAAATTAAATGTGAATTTCTCTAAAACATTAGAGCATATAAATAATTCACATCAATGAGCAATCACGGTTCTTTAATGAGCAATCACGGCTCTTTAATGAGCAATCACGGCTCTTTAACACACCCAACAATTTGAACACCTCTAAACCTTAGAGCACTTTGTGGTTCAATCAATAGATAAAAGATAGCGAACACGAGTGGTTCTACAAATGAGCAACCTGCGGCTCTCTAAACATAAAATATAGCGAACCCCTGTGGTTCTACAATTGAGCAACTTGTTGCTCTCTAAACATAAAAGATAGCGAACCCCTGTGGTTCTACAATTGAGCAACCTACGGCTCTCTAAACATAAAATATAGCGAACCCCTGTGGTTCTACAATTGAGCAACTTGTCCTCGAAACATCAAACTATGTGAACACCTCTAAAATACTAGAGCACATACGTGGTACGTGGTTCAACCAAGCATTTAAAGTTCTTCAAAACATCAACATTTCTAAACATGGCTCATCCTCAGATGCAAACCTTAAACACATAAACATCAATTGCAACTCTATAAAATCAAATTGAAAGAAAGGAGCACCTCAAAATTGAGCACAAATGTGGCTCTGTCAAAATGCAAATTCAATACATCCCAAAGCATGAACATTTGAATGAATGTCACTGCAAACAAACATCAGAACAAACTTGCAATCAATAGACTGAATGAGATAAAACTGAGCACCTCAACCTAAGTTGAGCATATGTATGGCTCACTCCAATAAAGAAACTAACTCACCTGAAATTTGAATTTAAAACAATTGAGCACCTCAACCTAAGTTGAGCATAAAATGGCTCACTCCATTAAAGAAACTAACTCTCCTGAAATTTGAATTTAAAACAACTGAGCACCTCAACCTTAGTTGAGCATAAAAATGGCTCACTCCGATAAACGAAACTAAGTAATAACTCACCACCTCCAGTACCAATACGCAGCAAATATATGAAACACATGAACATGGTAAAAATCACAACATAAATGTACATGCACATTCTTTTCCACAAAGCACATTTCAAACTGCACCATTTAAAAAATTACAATAAAATGAATAAACAAACTCCGGTGAGCGATCTCTCACCCAAGTTCCTTCTCACAATGGCCTTCTTCAAACAAAGTCATGCATAGTCATTTGATGTTCATGGTAACACGAGAGTTAAATCACTGGTGAACTCCCAAACAGACGAAAATTCATGAATGGGTTGTATGTTGACGTTTCCTTTTTACCTTTACATATGCGTGCTTAAAAATATTGGCCCAGAGTTCTTCGATAAAGTGCACAAAGTTAGTAAGCCTCACACCAGGACTCTGTACTTCAACCGCGGAATCTTCAAAAGCTCCGATGACTCTTGGGGCAAATGGCTGCCGATGATGTAATGACGCTACGTTGCGTCGCGTAAGTCGATCTGCGCACGCAACCAGCTGCTCCCCTTTACAGGAAGACGACGGAGAGCTCAGCGTTGTCAAGGTGATGAGGTTGCCACGCTGTGAAATCATTGTAAGTGCACGAGACAGTCGTTTTTTTTTCTTTTCAAAAATTGCTTCAAGAGTTGAAAAATCACCGTGAGGGACCAAAATTCGGCTTCGAAATACCGCCATTGTCGCGCCTTCAAAATAAAACTGCATGTCCTTTTCAGATGTGCTCCATTTATAAATGCAAGCGTTTCTCTCGCAGGGCCCAACACAAAATAAAACAGTATCTCTTTTTTCATGCTGCACATTCGGCTCCCATAAATAATGGCAGACACGTCTTCTTCTTTAAATTTGAAACACATCCAAGTGGATTAAAGTATGCTAGTAGTCACACCGGACAAGCATTGGAGAGAGCATAGTTTTTCATAAACTACTTCTCTCAAAATGGCACACAGAATGCTTGATTTTGCACATATCCCCACACGAATAACGGTGCCTTGCTATGCTAACAATGTTATTAGTCCGTGTTCTTAAACTTGTGACAGTTTCTGACAGCAGTTGAAACTCTGCACTCACAGTTTGTCTTGCTCTGCCTTTCATTAACAGTTAACACACAGCCTTTTTAAATATGCCAGACATCAACGATAAGTTCTCAGGTCAATAATGTCCCAATTATGCAATTACTCCAACACCCTGGGGAAACAGGCTGTCCAGATAATAAAGGACACTGGTGGGGTTAACCAGAGTGCTCTCATTAAATACCTTTTCCTCTTTGGCTTCAAAAAGTTCTCCAGTCGCAGTATTCTCAAATTCTTAGTTGCAGTAATCCAGTCTTTTCTTCACGCATAGGCTCTGTACCTCGTCGCCAAATTTGTAACAAATAAATGTCCTTGATGCAGTAGATGAGAACAGAAATGATTTATTGAAGATATGTTCCAGATCAAGTTGATAGTACAGGAGTATATAAGCCCAATTGTGAAACCCCACCAGGAGCAGATGGATACATGCTCAGCCTAAGATGTAACTGACTCTGCCTTTCAAGCATACACAACTAGAACACTATGTGACATCATAGATGCATGCTGAGCAAGTAATAACAAACACTAAAGAATGACAGGGAAGATGGACAAAAAGATGTAACACAAACTCATCAAATGCTCTAAGTTTCCCCTCCTCTGATTTCTGTAATTGTCCTCACTATTGCCCTGTTTTTCGTGCTCTCACCTTGTGCCTGAGGAATTTGCTAGCTTTATGTCGCCCTCATGGAATTTGGCCCCAACCCACTTGAGTTCTGTTTTCTTCTAATTTGTCCCCGTATACTTGTGAGATATTGCCAACACTTCTAAGAGGGATTATTTGTCTTATGCTTCCCTTCTGCTTTTTGTAGGTCAGGACGCAGGCTTCAAAGCAGAGAATGTCTTGATGAATTTAGGGGTGCATCCTCTTGTATTAATACATCTCTAATTACTGATTTCAAGACTTCTCACATGACTTGCCTGCTTAGGTCTCCTCTATCATTAAGGGTAATATTTTTTGATATCTTTGCTTTCACCATGCTTACCACCACTGGGTCCTGTAGCATGGAGTCACCCATGTGCAATTTAATATTGTATATGGCAGACTAACACCACTTATTTGCCCTCATGAGCTCTTCTTGTGTTATGTTATGTTAAGTTGTATTGCGCAGTTTATCACCCATGTGGGTACCCAAGTGCTGGAGCAGCGATGTAGAATTGACAGAGCTCCTAGTCGAACCACCAGGTGTTCAGCTTCTTGCAGAAAATGAGAAGTGAAGAAGCTGTCCTGATTAGGCCTGGGCGTAGTTCGCAGAGTTTTGCTACGTGGAACTCCGCAAACTTACAAAAAAACTCTGCGAAGTTCCGTGAGTGGCGGATTGCAGTGCGAACTGCAGTTCGTGCTGGTATTCCTGCCACTCGGGTAGAAATTCTACCAGAGCATCAGCTCGCGCACTTACTGTTCGCAATCGCAAACTTACCATTTGTGATCGCGAGCAGAAAAAAAACTCTGCTGCACATCGCGAAGCGTAGTTTTCTGCACTCTGCGAGCTCCGCGAAGTGCAGAAAACTCCGCAAACGGAGCGAAGTTCACTGCCCAGGCCTAGTTCTGATGTGTTGAGAAAGTTAATTCCACTTCTTAGCGGCAATGAAGGAGAAGGCGTGCCCTCCTTACTTGCTTCTGCAGATGAGGGGGATCCGTGCGAGGGTCAGAGAGGTAGATCGTAGTTGTTTGAAATGTTTGTTTAGGTATGCTGGTCCAAGTGTGGTGGAGGGCTTTGTAGGTATGGATGACCAGCTTGAATTGGCAATGTTTCTGGATGGGTAGCCAGTGCAGTTCAGTGAGTTTGGGGAAGTTGTGAGGGCTTCTGGGCTGGGGAAGTTAAGGATGACTCTAGCGGCTGTGTTTTGGATGGTCTAGAGTCTTTGCAAGTCGGCAATTCGACATAGAGCACATTGCCGTCGTTAAACCTGCTGGTTATGAGGGTCTGGTTGACCGTGGGTCTTGTGTGCCTGGGGAGTCATTTGAAAATCTTGCGAAACATTCTGAGGATGAGGTAGCAAGGTGCAGTTACAGAATAAACCTTTATTCATCGTGAGCTTGTTGTCTAGCATGATGCTGAGGTTTCTGGGGTGGTCTGTGGGGGTTGACATGGGACCTAGTTTGGATGGCCACCAGGAGGAGTCCCATAAGTAGCTCTTGTTTCGGAAGACCAGGATGTCCATTTTGTTCGGGTTGAGTTTAAGGCAGTTCTCTCTCATCCAGTTGGCCACATTGGTCCTGCAGGAGGTGGTTAGTCCTGGTGGTGTTGTTTGTATCAGTGATGGAGAGGATGAACAGTGTTGTTGGCGTAGGAGATTATGTTGATGCTGTGTGCTCTTATGATGCTGGCAAGGGGTGCCATTTACACGTTGAACAGGGTTGAGCTGTGGCAGGAGCCTTGAAGGGCTCCGCAGACGAGCTTCTTGTATTCAGAGCTTAAAGAGAGTAGTGTGATTCGTTGAGTTCGTTTGGAGAGGAAGGAGGCCATCCATCTCAAGCAAACTGAAGAGAGGTGTGTGAGGCTACTATAAATTATTTTAAAAGTGCCCATGGTCTCTTGCCACCCTATTGTATAACACCTTTGACTTATGTTCAGTTCCTGTGATTCTGTGGAAATCCAGGGAGGCAGTGTGACCGAACATGAAGGTATGATCAGTTTAGTTTTACACTGGTGTGACATCTCAGCAGGTGAATCATGCCACAGCTGCTTTTTTGCTTACTGTTCATAAATGGGAAGCATTCTGACAACTCTCTGTAATGGTTGATTTCCAAATGACCGTGTAATGTTCTGTTTTCATAATTGTGCTTTTGACATCCTACAAGTAACTGCAGGTTTCTTATTGACGAAACTGCAACTTTGACTGATTTTTAAATGATTCTGAAGATGCTTTTACAATGTGCTGGGCACAACACTGTTCCTTAGAAACAAACTAGCAATGCTTCTTCTCATACAGGTTTGTTCCTTTTCAGGTTTATAAAATGGCAATAATTTTACCCTTGAGATCATGTCGCACGAATGTATTCTCATACTTTATTCTGCAACTGCTAAATGCCCTATTTTGATGCTTGAAATCTTCAGCCAGATCTAGCTTTTCAGCAAAAAGAGACTTGTAAAACATATGGAGAAAGAGAAAAGCAAAACTGCAAGTGCCTGCAGCAAATTGCATTTGATTGAAACACTATCACTGGCTAAAGGTTTTGCCCGAATCATTGCTAAAGCAAGCTTCTCTTTAATGCATTTAGAAATTCTGGTGAGGAACTGCTTTTAACTTTATTTGGTTGCATTCTTAATTGTTTCAGGATGAAGAAAATTAGTGGCGGATCAGTGGTTGAAATGCAGGGCGATGAGATGACAAGAGTGATTTGGGATCTTATTAAGGAGAAGCTCATTATTCCCTATGTAGACTTGGACCTGCACAGGTAAATGACAATTGATGGAAGTTCACATAGATTCACATAAAGTGGTCAAGAAATGAACCTTTGCGGAAACAACAATGTTTATATTGCATTCTACAACTGTGAGAAGGTGGCTCCATATATACTGGACAATAAGGCAGGACAGTGTGTATAGAGTCCACAAACCCCAAAGGTTTAACAGAGGTTAAAGTCAGAACTGACCTTACTCTCCAAAGTGGTAGCTTGGTCGAGCAGTAAGGCAGTACCAGAGGACAGTGTAAAGCATTTGTTGCACACACTCCGTCAACAAAAGGTTTCACACACTCAAGAACTGAACTCCAGGCCAATTGTTATTATATCCTTAGATATAGTTGTTTTATTTTTAGAACCAACAGTTGTAAAAATATACTTTTCGAGATACGAGTACTCTCAGGAAAATACTTTGCAGAGGAGCAATAAGTTTATACACACAATAATCACAGGTTAGCTAATGGCACAACAGTTCCTCAACACACTCTAGCATTGAGCTCAATGGTTTTCATAGGAAAGTACAGTTGTTTACTTTATGGATTACTTTGGTAGTTCCAGGACTAGATCTTGGATTCAGTCCTGGGGTCTAAGCTGAAACCAGATTAGCAAAAACTTTTTGGTTATAGTGATGATTCTTCTTGAATATAAAGCTGTTTAAAAGTTCACACTTAAAAGCTTTTCGAGGTGATTCTCACAATGTTATTCAATGGGAGGAAATTCAGGTTACAGGTAAAGTACGATCGCATTACTTTTGTAACCCAGCACTAGTCTCCTAGGGCCAGCACTGGGGGCTTAACTCAAAACCGGTAGGTAATTGCGTTTCAGTATGTCGTACGATTTTTAAAGAATATTTGCAGTTTTCAAAAGTAGGCACTTAGAAGAAATTTCATAGAAAAGCAGACAATGGGTTCCTATGGAGAAAATACAGTTTACTAGTAAACCCGCTAGGGATTACTTTTGCGGTTCAGTACTGGGCTGACAGGTACAGTACTGGCTTCTCCCCTGATCACAGGTGAGTACTTTCGGATTCGGACTTTGGCTGATTTCATAGGAATATTTTCAGTTTTCAAAACTTCACACTTAGAAGATTTTCGAGTAAAGATGGGTCAATGTTATCCAATGGCAGGTAAGTGAATTACTGGTTTCCAGGTGAGTACTCTGTTGATGAAGTCAATGTTCTGGGCATAGACTCAGGGGTACCCAAGGGTCAGGTAGGTACAGTTAGTTCACCCTCAGCGGCACAGGGGCGGCCGGGTGCAGAGGTAGTTAGGCCCAATGATATCCAGTGAGGGAAAGGGGGCCTTCGGTTGGTGTCTGCTGCCTCGCAGGCCACGCGGTTGTGGGAGCTGTGCTCCTGGTCACATGCTCAGGGCAAGGGGGGAAGTAAGTTAGGACAGAGAGGTCGCAGCCAGCGGCACTCGGGCGGCTGGGTGCAGGGGGCTTTTGAGCCGTCGGGCGCTCAATGTTATCCAATGAGGATCTTGCAAAAGGGAGAAAGGCTGCAGGCTCGGGGACAGAGACTCTCCAGGGGCGACCAGCACTTCGAGGGGTACGTTGGGCTCTTGGAGCACAGGTAGGTACCCCAAAGGGAGGCACAGGGGGCTGGAGGGCACTGGGTGCAGGGGTGTCTTTGGGTGTCGGAAAAGCTTACCCTCGGCTGGTCGCGGTTGGGGTGGCCCTGGTTCCGAGTCTGCAGGCGTCGGCTGGTTCGTCGAGGAGGGTCTTTGGGCACTGGACTCCCCGGGGGGACGGCCTCGTGGTCTTGGTTCGGGTTGGCACGGCCCGGGCTCGGCTGGTGCAGAGTGGGCTGGTCCGGAGCTTCCTGGCTGGCACCACGTGGGCTGTTGCAGCAGAGCCTCTGCTAGAGGGAGTCCCAATCGTCGAGAGGGTCACGGCAGGCAGGTCCTCTGGGTGTCCTAAGGTCATTGTCCGTCGAGGTCGCCTGGTTCAGGCAGGAGCAGGTTCCAGGATCAACAGGCCGGTAGGGCAGGGGCCAAGTCAGTTGGTGTTGTCCTGTTGTTAGCAGCTGTGCGGCGGGTCTTCTTTATCTTCTTGCTTCTTTTTTCTATCGGGATCTGAGCAAGGAGGGTTCAGGGAGCCCCTAAATACTGAATTTAGGGGCGTTACAGGTAGGGGAAGGACCGGGACCAATGGGTCCCTGTCCCAGGGTGAGTACACCCCTGACCTGCTCCTCTCCTGTGGGAGGGGGGCAGTAGCCTAGCTGGGATTGGGTAGGGCTCCCCATCTACAAGATGGCCGGGGCCCGGGGTCGTGCTTCACCTCGCCTCTTCCACCTGAGGGGTGGAGTTGGCACACCCCCCTTCCTGACGTGGTTTTTCCCGCCAGTCTTCCTGCCAAAGTGGGGGGTAGGACTGGTGGGGGGCTGGTTGCTGGGTACAGCAAATGGTCTGGAGAAGCTCTCAGAGGCGGTATGCCTTTAAAGCTTCCCCCTGTCCATCCTGGGGGAGGAGACATAACACCTCGCCCAGGATGTGCTTTGTTGCAGACCCAGGAGAGCGGGGGGCTCTCCACCCAGGGGTCCAGCAACATGTCTGCTGTGTGGCAGCCTCTGCAGCCACTCAGCCCAGACGTGGATTGTAGGTTCTGGTTTTGGAGGGCGTCTCTAAGATGCCCTCTCGTGCATGTTACATTAAATCCCACACTGGCATCAGTGCGGGTTTAATGTGCTGAGAAGTTTGATACCAAACTTGTCAGTCTCCAGTGTAGCCATTATGGTGCTGTGGGGTTCGTAATGACAACCTCCCAGCACCATATACTCTTAATGGCATCACTGCACTTACAGTGCCCAGGAATGGCCCTGGGTACTGTAGGGGCACAGGGCTCATGCACCCGTGCCCTCACCTCTGGCATAGGGCACCCAGCTCGAGGGGTGACTGAGGTATGCCAGGGCAGTGGGTTCTGTGGGCAGGGCACACAGGGATGTGTGCCCTGTCGACTCTGGTTTTGGTTCTGTACTTAGGCACTCATCCTGCCAAGGCAATGTGTGGGTGCCAGGGTACAGGGCCCCTGAGGATGGCACAATCAGTGCTGCAGTCCTCAGGGGTCTTCTCTGGTCACCATGCCCTGGGTACCTAGGGTACCATTTACTAGGGGCTGACAGGTGGCCAGAGATTCAATTGGGTATTTCGTTTCTGTACAGTTTTAGGGAAGGAACACAGGCCCTGGGTACCTGATTGGCAGGGACCCAGGGCACACTCTGTCAAAGCACATCAGCAGTTCAGAAAAAAAGTGGGGGCATACCAAGGCAAGAAAGATGGCACTTTCTCACAACAACCATCTGTAGTAATGAGTGTGGAGCCCTGCCACCACACAAAATAATCTCCTCATGAGCTTTCTTACATTGAGAATATATCATAAAGCGTAGCAGTGCCAGGGCTGCCATATTTACAAACTCATTTGACAAAAGTATTTGTATATTACTGCTTTGTTCAAAGGATCTCTTGCTTACCATGACTGTCATTACATTCCACATTTATTGTTTTCTCGTACTCTGTGGATATTCAAGTGATTTTCATATTGGTGTTTCAAGGTGAAATCTGTATTCTGGGAGGTAATTTTAAAGGCACATTACATCTCTTCAATACCCCCTTATGTAGGACAACTTTAGGCTCAACCATGTTTTATTTTGTTTTATAAAAGAAAAAACACATTCCATTGCCTACAAAAATGTTGATGGCAATGAGGTAAAGTATGTTACCCACAAAATCTAAACGCTTTCCCTCCACCACCCCTATACACCGGTGCATATGCCATATAAAAATAATTTAGGGCTGGCTTACAGTCATATGCAGCAGACAATACCATTTGCAGTAATAGGTGTCTGCTGGTGACTGACTACCCTCCAGTGTTTCAACAAGCCAGAACTCAGAGGTAATGGCTGGCATCAAGCATAGAACCCTAAGATACCAGAGGCATCTTTGCTTATGCTGTTCCATGGCTTGGAAGTTTTTAAGAAGGAGAGCTAGTGTATGGCAAATGCCTTGAGCCAAGGGGAGAGGAGCTGGCCTAACGGCTAAGGCGCTCTACCTCGGACCTGGGGATCTGGGTTCGAGTCTCTGTAACGACGCCAAAACCTCCTGTGATTCTGGGCAAATCACTTAATCTCCCCGTGCCTAAAACAAAAAACAAAAAAAAGTGTGTCCTCATGTAAAAAACGTAACTTGTGCATTGTAAAGCGCTCTGATACCTGATTCGGTTCGGGTCTAGTTCGCGCTATATAAAACTCCACAAAACAAAAAAAAAAAAAATGTGTGGCAGAGTAAGTAACCTACCAACAGTATCCCAAAACCACAGCATCCACTATTTCATGTTAAAACCTGCCAGTTCTTGCCAAGAATGTCCTGAGTCGCTGATAGCAGATCTGGAGCCATTTGCTTGCTGGCCTGTGATTTCAATGATCGTTTTCTGGGAAAGGGCAGACCCGAGAGAAGCATTCCCAGATCATGTGGAATATGTTTTAAATTGGTGTCCTTTGTCTTTATTTATTTGAGTTTTATATATCGCTGGCTAGACCTAAAGGTAACAGAGTGGTTTACATGTTTAGGAAATAGGTTCCCAACAAATACATGACAACAGCCAAATGGGAATCACAGGCGGTCATATAGAAAAAATGTAGGATAACAGAGCATTAAAGTAAACACAGTGAGAGCTCAGTAATATATATCAATTAAGCAATTGGGTAATAGAGAAGAAGGATAGAGTTTGAGTCGGCATAGTCAAATTGTCCGGGAACTTCCGACAGGAATTGTCCAAAAGAGTTGGTTCTTTAGGGGGTGCAAGTCGTTACATGATCTAGTTGAAGTAGTTGTTGAGTAACAGAGATCTGAGGTCCTGTTTGAAACAAGAAAAGTAAGGTGTGCAGCACAGGTCCTCAGGGAGTGAGTTCCAGATCTTGGGGATATTTCCGGAGAAGGAGCGGGTCTTTGATAAAAACATTTTAAAAGTTATGGGGTTATGAGAAGGAGTGAGTTGGAGCTTCTCAGAGCCGACTTTTTCTTGCTCATGATTATTTAGATTCTAGATATTTGGGTTTTTTAGTATGTAGGGCTTTGTGTGTGATACATGCTGTCTTGTCGATGTACGTCCCTTTGATGGGAAGTGAATTGAGTCTTTTGAGAGCTGGAGAGATGTGGTCAAACCGTTTGGCTCCTGTGACAAGTCTGGCAATCGCATTGAGTATTGTAGTTAGGGGCTGAAGGCGGCTTGTCGGCGTTCCTGTCAGCGGTACAAAAGGGGGTGGTGATGGACAGAGCATCTGAACCAATCAAACACTCGCACCCAGTCAACAGATCTGGGTTTAATCCATCACCGTTCTTTAGCCCACTTTGCCACCCCAGTTCAGACATGGCCATATGCAAATCAGCCTGACCCTGTGCCTCATGGGAACAGTCCAGCCCGAACTGCCAAGCCATGCCTTCCCTGGACCGTAAACAAGCTTCCTAGGACCGGTTTCTGGCATTTCAGCCGTCTTCAGCCAGGCTTGCTTGAATCCAGTAGCAAAGTGAGCAAGGGACTCATGTCTGAGCATACCCTGAACTGGGGTGGCAGAGTGGGCTAAAGAACGGTGATGGTTTAAACCCAGATCTGTTGACTGGGTGTGAGTGTTTGATTGGTTCAGATGCTCCGTCCATCACCACCCCCTTTTGTACCGCTTTATTCGCCATAAGTTGGCAGGGTATGCTCAGACTTGAGTGCCTCGTTGTTGAGGTCAAGGTTGATCCAGGATCTGGATTGGATTTTTCTCTATCTCTTTAGTTTGAGTGGCTCAACCTGGTTAAGAACATCAGTCATTGATGAGCTGCAGTAAGTTCATCAACAGTTTAAGGGAGGGACTGCAAATGCAGGCTCTCATTTATCCTGGATTCTAGCTACATTTGTGGGACATGTTTGATATTGCTAGACCAGTGCAAGGGTTTGCAGGGTGGTGCTGGGAAGGATGTGCTGTGTAGATTGAATAAAATTTGATGGTGGTCCGACCAATCAGTCGGCAGGATGGATTGAATAGAAACAAGCTTATCTTTAGTAATACTTGCATCCAGGGTCGAGTCTTTATTGTGGGTTAGTTCATTGCAGAGTTGCTTGAGCTTGTTTATTTCCAGTAGGTTAATAAGGCTGTATAAGCTGGGGTCATCTATGTCGTTCCAGTGCAGTTTGAAGCTGCCCAGTAGCACATCATTGGAGCAAATTAGTGAGAGTTGAGTTAGAAAATCTGTCCTGTATCTACCTAATTTCGGCTAGTGCCACTAAAGATGGATCAGAGTTCCTGTGACCCCAAAGCCCCTCAAATAGGCTGCCAACTTCGTGAAGTTTTCAAGAGTTTAGTTTTTCTGGGGAGCGGTACCAGTTTAGAACATTTTTTGTAGAGATTCTCTCCCCTTCACATTACAAACAGGTCTATCTCCATAAGCAAACTCCCACTCTTTCCAGAAAGTTTCCTGTTGAGTTCTGTATTTTTAGGTCTCGGCCTAGAGACGCGCGAAGCGCGTTCTCGGCAGAGAACTATTGCAATTGTGTCAGCCGCCAAAAGGAGACAAGAGCTGGGCACGCGCCCAGCATTCCTAATGGGAGAGGGAGCGACAAGTGCTGGCCACGGGCAGATTTAGTCGCACGCACGCTCACGGCGCCAGCGTCCCCGCCGCGCGCCGATGACTGCTTTCTTCCTGGTTTCACTTGGATATTGATCTGGGTGAAGCAGTATGTTATACATGTCTTGGTTCCCATCCTTCATCCAGTGCTCGAGGATCTTAACCTCGTGGGTCACTCTAGTCTCGATTGATGGCTGAAAGTCCCTGTGCCTAACCAGGGAGTAGCAGTAACATTCAAACTTAAGTAGTTCTCAAACATTTTGATTCTTTCCTCCTGGAAGAGAGAACTTTATCCATTGAGCATGTCTTGTGTGGGCTGAGCACATGGAGGCCAGTTTTGAAAGGCCAGTGCCGCCCCTGCTGCCTCTGTCACATTCCTGAGCTCTGCAACATTAATTGTGGCAACCATGGGGAGAGAGAGAAAGAGAGGATGGTAGAGAGAAAGCAATTGGAGAAAGAGAGAGAGAGAGAGAGAAGACAGTGTAGATGTGGCATAAGGGAAATTGCTTGAGGTGAAAATGATTTATTTTGTTTTATCTGATAGAGACATCTAGCTGCAAATTCCTTACTTTAGAATATCCCAGGCATCAGGCTGGATCCTGAAACTTTTGCTCGAGCAATATCCTTGCACGCTGGTAAGTGGTATCTGTCAGCTCCAGGTGACGTTGTCGGGATCGTCCGCACCAGAAGTGGCATTGGCTTCACCACCTAGTGCAAATCTGTGAACAGAGCTACCCTCTGGCATGTTTTAACAGTCTTTTTTATGACGTTATGTCAACGATTTTTGAGGTGTAGGTTTTCCTTCGATATCGAACATTCAAACTGTTCGATGCCTGCCACCGTGCCCTGTAGGTGACCGTTCCACACTTAGTTTGTCTCTAGTGCAGCACGACCACGAGACCGTGTCGTGCTCGGACTGCTGGGCCATGTCTCTGAAACATTTGAGGGAGTGGTCCCTAAAGCTGCTTACGGCTTGGCGTACTACTCCATATCGCTCACCCCAGAAGTCTTGTTCCCGTTTGAGATGAAAGTACTAAATCCTCGTTTCCCCACTCAAAGTTGTTGCGGCGGTCAGGTAAGAGGCATAAGTAACACAAGAAATTGAAGTATGCTTCCTCTTCTCTCTGTCCATCGGCCACGTGATGGAAGAACTGCTACGCTCAAGGCCTCATTCTATGGAACCTGCACCTGGGTCAGTCTCTACAGTTCCAGGAGCCAGATGACGCCCACCCAGCTTAAAGACTTCTATGACACCATGTACCTCATGTTTGAGCGGCCTGACCTTGCACTCCAAGCACACTTTTGGGCCTCAGAGGCTCAGAATGGGCTTCATTGGATTCCACGCCGATGGCCCCTAATGGATCTGGTGGTGGATCCGGACCGGCAGCAGTCGTACCCCTGCAACCTTCCCTGGTGCCAGCCCCCGCCGCTGAGACTCCCAGTCTCTAGGGTTTGTGTGTGCATTGTGCGCCATGTGCTAGAAAACGGGCCCCTTGTTTTTCTGTTGATAGTACACTGTGTGCTGTGACAGCAGGGCGTAATTTCCCTAGGGCGTAATTTCCCCTAGTGCAACAAGTGCAGTGACACCAGGTCCCAGACGCCGAAGTGTCGCATTGAACCCTTATTGTTTTATGGTGTAATTCAAAAAGCAGCCACGTGGGCCCATGGCTACAATACTGTGACAGCAACCGCTGGCGGGCTCCTCGGTTATGAACTAAATAATGGACACCAGATAAAGAATGATTGGGCCTGTAGTGTGCAGCAAAGAATTGAAACCTGAATGTTGCCTGTGAATCCACACCACAGAAACTCCTCTGTGAACTTCTCTTCTCCATTTAAATTCTTTCGTTGAGCCTGATTGGTTAGCACCACAAACATACACTGTACTGATGGTACATCAGAAGCTGTACGTACACATGAGTGTTTTTCAGAAACTTGGTAACTAGAAGCAGGGTGAGAATAGGGGAGTGGGTGGCGAGGTAGGGCAAAAAAACTAATTTTTTACATGAGTTCCTAATTACATTGTTTTTTTTCCTTTCAATTGCCTTTTGGAAAATGTGATTTTAAAAAAAAAAACGACCGGAATACATTGTGGTTCACGCTGTAAATTCCTCTTTGTGCAATCACCTTAGCATACTAGAAAACAATTTAATTTAACATGTACATAACATTAGTAATGGACCACTTTAATGTCGGGAAGGGTTTAGGCTGAGGAGAGAGTCCCATATTTCACTGACACAGAGATATGTACACTTGTGCAAGGCTGTCTGCTGCCAAACCTGCTTATTGTCTGATAAACCCAACATGGTCATTCCCTTTACCTACCCCAGCCCACCGTTAAATCCCTCCTTTTACTGCCTAACTAACAAGCCCTGGTCTGGATCCCTTTTATGCTTATTGTATTGAATTGCAGTTATTAATAATATTAAAGTTAGCAAAATGCTTCAGGTCACCTGGGTCCTCATACTCCAGTGCTGTTTGCCCTTGTCTAAATCAGTGTAATCTAGTGCTTTAGGCTAATTGTAATGAACTAGGACTACAACTCCCATAATGCTATGCATTAAATAACTGCTTAAGACTGGTGCCCCTAATGACTTGAATCAATCTGTAACTTTAAATATTGCAAAGTTTCTTATTCAATTGAAATATATTATAATGTTGTTTCCCTTTGCCTGTAAGAACTCCTCAAGCGCTTGGACAACATTAGGAGTTATCGCTTCATGTGATACTTGGGAAAAGAAAATACATTGCAGTTCTTAGTATGTGGAAACAGCTGCCCTGCTTAAGCTCCACTCATTGTACAGAAGTAAAATCTTGTTATACTGCTAGTGGCTCACTGCATGACAGTTTGTGACGCCTGAGCGGGTAATTGAATATACAGCTCGCATAGGCGCATGGAGGCAAACACTCAAGGCAAAGTGGAATGCACGTTGGTTTTTACGTGAAGTAACAGTAGATTTTGTAGGATAATGTGCTGCGTGGCTAAATACTTGGAGGTGAGACTTATTGGCATGCTAATGCTTGTTTATCAACTGCTATCAAATTAGGCAGGGAACTTCACCATTTGGACCGATTATTTTCACATTCTTCTCTCGGCTTGCGATGGGAGCGGCATGCACCCTAAATTATCCATACTTCGGTGGGGCGGAATCTCTTATGTGGCACACTGGCTAACAAAAACATTGTGACCTAACCCATGCCTTAAAAATGGTGCACATCCCTGGTCTAAATAGTGAAGGTTTCATTCAGTGCTTAGTTTGTGCTGGTAGTGGCAGGTGGTGGTCACTGGCACTCCTACTCTGTGACTGAGATTTATTTTCTATTACCATACATGACATTGAGCAAGAGAGAGAAATGCAGAAAAGGGAGAAAGAAGGGGGGAAATAAATGAAAACATTCACCTGGAGTGAAAGCAAGCATGAAAATTAACCTGCACGAGTGAGATAAAGAAACAGGAGGTAAAGGGTGGTTGAAAAAGAGATTTGAGGTGGAGTCAAGACTAGGCAGCCATGGTGTTTAGCAATCTTGGCATTCTTCAGCACTTGCTGAGCCCATTAAGAAGAGCGTTGAGCCCAGCTCTTTCTATTTTACAAATTAAGAACTGCACAGGGTGAATGAAAAATGTCCTAGTAATCATGAATGAAAGTTTCAATTCTGTTAAGGACACGGAGGCAAGTATTATGCTCTACTTTCGTCATTCCTTATCCAGCAGCCTTCTACAAACTATATACAGAAAACTATCTTCCCCATGGTGCACAGGGAACAGGATAACGACAAACAACCAATGAACAGTCCAGGAAGTCCACAAAGGCAAACGTCGCCTGAATAGCTTCCTCTTTCTCGACTGCAACAGGTTTCTTTGGAACAATCAGAACACGAAGAATTATTCTGAACATTCCTGTCTTGAACAAGGTAAAGGCACTAGGTACAGCAACCAACATGATGCTAATATCAAGTTAACAAGACATATAGCACAAGTGAAACATAACATTTGTTCCGAAAGGGATAAATAAACCAATACTTATGCCATACGAAGATTGTTGTCTGTGACAAAGCTTCAGTACCCTATCACCAACTGGGTCAGGAACAACCAGAGTCACAGGAACCTTGGGTGGAAATAATCCTCGCCTCCATATCCTTAATAGAATTGAAACTTTCCTTCATGATTACTAGGATATTTTTCATTCTATGTCAGGACCGGAGGTGAGGATTATTCTTGTTCAATCTCATTCACCACCAGTGATGCCATATCAACAATTGGCTTAAAATAGAACCTTTTAAACATGGAGTCTGAAGACCAGTCTGCTGCCTTGATAATGTCCTCGAGGTGAGCCCCAAGGGAAAGAAAGTGAAAGCTTTAGAAGCCATCACCCCTTCGACAGAGTGGGCGGCAAACTGCGAGACGTCAATTCCCGCTTCTTGCATGACCCAACTGATCAAATGAGCTATGGTGTTAGGAGTAATCACGTTGAAAGGTTTCCTGAGGGATATTAAAAGTTGACGTTCACCTGGTGGACAAAGCTCCTCTGTAATATTCTTATATGGCTTGAGGCAACGGACCATACAGTTAAGGAGATTTGTCAATAGCACGATAGGAGACCACCCTGGAGCTAGATGTGGTGCCCCGGGAGATATGGAATGTTGACCCCATGCGGAGTAAAGACCCTTCACAAAATATCCAAAGCCTGCACATCTGTCACTCTCCTCCATGACACAAGGCACAAAAGCATGGTGAGTTTCTCTGGCAATTCCTTCCGCAACAAATGCTTATTGTGCTGCCAAGATCGAAAAAGGTGTAAGACCTTGTTAACATCCCATAAGGTGGAATATCAAGTCTCCAGAGGGAATGTCAGACAAACCCTTCTAATTACCTTACAGACCATCGGATGTTCTCCCTCCCTGGCTCCCTGTACCTGGACATGACCAGCAGAAACTGCTGACATTTAAGAATTGACCGTACAGCATGCCAATCCTTGAGACGCTAAGGAGGCCAGGAAGTTCACTACAACGACTACTTTGCATCCTATGGGATTCTGGGTGTTTCTAAGACATCAACCAACCCATCTGGCCCATGCCGACCTGTAACGCTTGTTGGTGCCGTCAGCCCAAACTGCTGCAAATAATCTTTCCGCTTCCTGTGAAAAGCCAGGGGGTATCCAGTGGAGCCAGAAATCCACCAGGCAATGAGAGGCATTCATCCTTGGAGGACTAATGGCTGGCAATTGACTTGGGGATCCCACAGAATAATCGGACAAGGGGTTGAAAGATTGGAGAATCCAAGGAAAGTTCCAGAAGAACTGGAAACCATTCTTGAGACCACCAATAGGGTGTGATCACAACACAGGCTGAGAGCCTCATAAACATGGCGAATGTTGGGACGGCGTAGCCTGTCTCCAGAGACTAATCCTGGAAAAAGGCGCCTGTGGCTGTTGCCAGAGGGTCTGGTTTCCAACTGAAATAACTGGGAAGTTGATGGTCCAGACAAGATGCAAAGAGAGGAAGGGCCCTAAAGGGCATTCAACCTCTGGAAAATCAAGTGGTGCAGTTGCCACGAACTCATGTCTGACCATACATTGGACACTCCTGGGAGGTACTCCACTGTCACTGAGATATTGTGTGGCAGGCAGAAGATCCAAATTCCTTGGCGAGGTCTGCCCAGACTTTGGACTTGGTACCCCCAAGATGGTTTATTTAGCGTACCGCTGACACATCGTCCATTTTGAGGAGTACGCTGCAGGCTACCCTGAGCTGCGTCCAACATATTACTGCAAATTACCCCTCCCCCCCCCATGAGTTCTAGGCAGTTGATGTCGAGTTCCTGCTCTTCTGTGGACCATTTTCCTCCTGTAAAGAAGTCCCGACAGTGTGCTCCTCAACTGGACTTGCTAGTGTCAGATTCAATCACGATGTGCCGTTGTGAACCAGATAGGGCTCAACCGTTTCATGCCTCCATGTGATCCAGGCACCACCTCATTTCCACCTTCACCTTGTCCTTCAGAGGTATCTGTGCAGAGTGCTGAAGGCCCTGCCAGAGATGGAAAGCTTTGAGACACTGGAGGGATCTGTAGTGAAGGGGACCTAGAAATATCGCCGGTATGGATGACGACAGATGCCCTACCTTTCTGGCTACCTGCTGGAGAGAAGCAATGGATTTGGCCAATATTCTCTTCAGTTGCCTGCTAATCTTCACTACTTTCCAAGAGGGAAGGCTTAATGTCCTTGACACCGAGTCTATGACAAACCAGAGAAAGGTTGTCTGTTTGGCCGGAACTAGCAAAGATTTTCATTTGTTGACTATGAACCCCAGACTGTGCATAAAGTCGACCATCGCCTGCAACTGCTCAATCAGCCATGATGGGCATTGGTCCAAAAGAAAAAGATCATCCAGATAGATTATGAGGCGAAGGCCCAGAGCCCTCCCAGTCTCCACAACTGGCTTGAGGACCTTGGTGAAACACCAGGAAGCTGAAGATAGTCCGAAAGGCAGAGTTGTAAACTCGTAATCCTTGTCTCTCCGTGAGAACTGAAGGTAACGGCAGCGCATGGGAAAAATGGGGCCTGCCAACTACTCGTCTTTTAGGTCCAAATGAACCATCCAGTCATTGGAACGAAGGACATCACGCAGCTGATGGATACCTTTCATTTTGAAGTGGTAGTAAACCAACCACCCGTTGAACACTCAGATTAATCACCGGGCACTGACCACCATCTGCCTTGTCCACCAATAAAGTACTGCTGAGGGACCCTTGCGGGTGGAAGTAGGTTTGGTAAATCGTACCTTTTTGCAGAAAATCAGTCACCTCCTGATCTATGAGGGTGGCCAGATCCTCTGTGAAAACCAATGGATGTGGGCGGGATTCTTGAATTGGGTCCTGTAAAATTCTATATGAAAGCCTTTGATGGTCTGAAGAACCCATGCATCTGAAATAATTTGCCCCAAATTTTGCTTGAACAGCGCTAACTGGCCTTCCACCTTCATTTGGGGAGAAGAGAAAACGCTCACCTGTGGAGGTTTGGAACTGCCTCCTGGAGGCATCTCTGGCCCCGCGGCCACGGTGACCTCTTTGCATCTGGAAGAACTCTCCTTGCTTCGCTTGGTCCTGGGTCTTCATGAATCCTCTCCCAGCGTGTAAAAAACGCCCTCTACCACGTACGGCCCCAACAAAAATTCGTGGATGGAAGGTTTTGTTTATGGAAGCCGGCGCCTTGTCCAAGGAGGTGAACGTGGCTACAAACTTACTCAGCTTTTTAAAAAATGGCTCTCCAAAGAGCCCAACTTGAGCCAACGCATCTGCCTCAGATGAAGCCAGATCCCACAATTTGGGGTCTACTTTTAAGAGGAAAGAGCGACATCTCTCCGTTGAGAGCGCAATTCGCATTTCCCCCAAGAATGACAGCACCTTGGTCCCAGCTTGAGATTCTTTCTGGGGAAAGGGGAGTACTTGAGGCCCTGGCCTCCTCTGCAAGTTCCAAAATCTTAGTGATGGGCCTGCATATGTCCAATAATTTGTCCTGGCAGGATTTCTAGGATCTACCAATGCCCTTCTTTGGGTCCCTAATATATTTTTGCAAGAAGGTGGCCATTCTTGAATCAAACTCTGGTGTTGCTGCCACCTTTCCGGTAGGAAGGGGCAAGGGCACTCCGCTCTGAAGCACGCTCTGACCTCCTTCTCAAGGGTCTTTCTAAAGCGCCCTGCTACAAATATGGAAACCTTACCGGAAGGGGTCCATTTTGACAGGCGGAGATGCAATAGATCCTCAGGAACCAACACATCAAAGGCGTCCTCTGGGTAATTTACCGACTCTGCAGAGTCCGTAATCAATGAGGGACGCCAGGAACGGGAAGTACCGGCCTCATCATTTGACCTGCCATTGGAGTCATCCTCTTCCACAGTCAGGAAATGGGGGTGGGGGGGATAAATCGCCCATGTCTGCTTGTGCGTCAGGCACATCTGAAGTGGGAGGAGCAAGGAAAGCCTTTTTAAGGTGCTTGAAAGCCCCCAAATCCATTCCCGAATCATTTCTGTACTTAGGGCCCCGCCTAATGAAGGGAAGAGGCACCATAATAGGCTGCGGGTTCTGGTATGCATAGGCCATCCCCATAAGGCAGCGCTCAAAGGGTCCCATGGCTGCTACCACTATATGAAAGAAACGGGTTACTGTTAGATTCCTTACCTTGGAATATCCTCAGGCGTCAGACTGGATCCAGAAGGTTTTGCGTAGCAGTACCCTTGCGCGTCAGTAGGCGTCGTCTGCAGCTCCGCGTCTGTCGGCGGCGCCGGGATGACGTTGTCGGAGTACTTAGACGCCATCCTCGCGCGCTGACGTCCGTTCTTTTTTCCGCGCCAACAAGCGCAGATCTGGAAAAAGCAGTACTCCTTAGTCACTTTTTGACTAACTTTTCGATCTTTTTGATCCTGTTTCGAGTCGTAAGATTATCAGTGCCGGTAGGGATGCCTGGGTTCAAACCCTGTGCCGATTGCAGCTGACTGATGTCGGTTACCAACCCCCATCGCCGGTACCTGTATTGCTTTGGGGCCTACCATGACGACAAGTCGTGCCCTGACTGCCGGGCCTTGACGTCGAAGGCTAGGCGGGAGCGGTCCCGTAAGCGCCTCGAGCTCCGGCAGTCGGCCCCGCGCCGTTAACGGTCCTGGTCGATCTCCATCGCGGGGCCACAGTCATCGAAGCTCGGCGAGTTGACACCATTCGTCGGGCTCCAAGTCCTCAGGTAAGAGGCACAAGAAGTCGAAGAGACGACATCGCTCTTCCGACTCCCTCCGACACTCGCGCGATGTGGCCGGGGCCAACGCGGCTCAGCCGGAGCCGCAGGCGCCGCTGCCAGCTCCATACCCGCCGGTCCCTGCGCTGAACCCGATGCTGGAGGAGATCGATGCCTTCCTCATGGCCATGAGGTTGCTCTCTCCTCCGTCGGGTCCCGCTGTGGCGCCTTTAGGCCCCGCGGCCCCGACTGGGAGCCCAAGTCCCAAGTGGTGCTTCGACGCCATCTGGTGCTTCGGCCCCGGCGCCGTCGGCGACTCCGGTCCCGACGCGCAGGGCCCCACCGGATCCGGGTCGCCGCTGGTCGACCTTATGACCCCCTCCACCGGCGCCGACCCCCAGGGTGTCGCCCCCGACGCCGTCCCAGGATGACATCATCCCCGGTCCTTCCCTCGATACGGATCTGGCGTTGGACCGGCGTCGCTAGACGCCGCCGAGAGAAGAGCAATTCTTCTATGATCCGGCCCAATCCTTTGAACCTGACTATCAGGAGATGGGAGGCGAGGGGGATTGGGAGGGGTCTGAGGATCCTCTGGCACGAGAGTGCCAGTCGTTTCAGGACTGGGCAGTGGATCTAGGGGAGGCCAGTGGTTTGGACACTTCGCCCAACACTGGCTTTGTCTCCCCTCCTACCGTGGCTACGGAGGAGGGGGCTGCTTACAGTGTGGTGGTGACGAGGGCGGCCAAGGCCTTGAGCTCCCCGTCCCGGCCGTGAGGACTAACCTCCTCACCGAGGACCTTAAACCGCAGGCAAGCTCTTCGGAGCCTCTACTGCCGTTTAATGAGGCCCTTACTGACGTTCTGTTGGGCACTTGGTTCAGGCCCGCTACAGGTCCCCCTGTAGATCGGAACATGGCCATGCGCCACCGCCCGGCCCGGGCGACCCTAGCTTCCTGTCCACCCACCCCACCCCCGAGAGCCTGGTTATCCAGGCCTCTAACTCCCAGACCGCATTCCAGACTGCAGCACCTGATTGGGAATCCAAAAGGTATGAGCAGTTCGGTAAGAAGCTGTTCTCCTCTTTACTTAGTTTGGGGTTGCGGTCGGTCAACACCACTTGCCTTTTGGGCCGTTATACCCACTCTCTGTGGGACACGGTCGCGGACGTGCTGCCGGCTTGCCCGGAGGAGGCCCGGGTCAAACTCGCTCAAGCCCTTGCGGAAGGGCGGGATGCAGCACGGTACTCTATCCGATGTGGGCTGGATACCACGGACTCGCTGGGCAGGGCGATATCCACAACAGTGGCGGTTCGCCGCCACGCCTGGCAGAGGTCTGCCAACTTTTCGGCTGATGTCCAGAATTCCCTCATGGACATGCCGTTTGATGGCCGTCGCCTTTTTGGCAACAAGGCAGACAGTGCGCTTGAGCGTTTCAAGGACTCCAGGGCTACGGCCAAGCCCTTGGGCCTGCGGGCCAGCGCCAACAAACTTCTGCCTTTCGCTCCTTTCGTGGCCAAGGAAGGGGCGCCCCCTCACGTCCTGCCAGCCACGGGCCGCAGACTAACATCCAGTGCGGCGGCGGACGTGGTAACCGCCTTGGCAGTGCCAGGGGACAGCGGCGAGGCCAGTCCACATCCACCCCCGCAGCATCGGCCTCAAAGCCTTCCTAGTCCGAGCTTTCAGGCCCATTCGACGCCAGTGGGTGGCAGGGTTCGCCATCACCTCCTCCACTGGCGGTCCATCACATCGAACAGGTGGGTGCTGCAAATCGTCCGAAGGGGCTACTCCCTTCCCTTCGAGGCGACCTCTCCAGCCATGCCACCGCAGTACAACCGCGTGTCGGGGGATCAGTTCGAACTTCCCGACTGCAGCACCTGATCGGGAATCCAAACGGTATGAGCAGTTCGTTAAGAAGCTGTTCTCCTCTTTACTTAGTTTGGGGTTGCGGTCGGTCAACACCACTTGCCTTTTGGGCCGTTATACCCACTCTCTGTGGGACACGGTCGCGGACGTGCTGCCAGTTTGCCCGGAGGAGGCCCGGGTCAAACTTGGTCAAGCCCTTGCGGAAGGGCGGGATGAAGCACGGTACTCTATCCGATGTGGGCTGGATACCACGGATTCGCTGGGCAGGGCGATTTCCACAACGGTGGCGGTTCGCCGCAACGCCTGGCGGAGGTCCGCCAACTTTTCGGCTGATGTCCAGAATTCCCTCATGGACATGCCGTTTGATGGCCGTCGCCTTTTTGGCGACAAGGCAGACAGTGCGCTTGAGCGTTTCAAGGACTCCAGGGCTACGGCCAAGTCCTTGGGCCTGCGGGCCAGCGCCAGCAAACTTCTGCCTTTCGCTCCTTTCGTGGCCAAGGAAGGGGCGCCCCCTCACGTCCTGCCAGCCACGGGCCGCAGACTAACATCCAGTGCGGCGGCGGACGTGGTAACCGCCTTGGCAGTGTCAGGGGACAGCGGCGAGGCCAGTCCACATCCACCCCCGCAGCATCAGCCTCAAAGCCTTCCTAGTCCGAGCTTTCAGGCCCATTCGACGCCAGTGGGTGTCAGGGTTCGCCATCACCTCCTCCACTGGTGCTCCATCATATCGGACAGGTGGGTGCTGCAAATCGTCCAAAGAGGCTACTCCCTTCCCTTCGAGGCGACCTCTCCAGCCATGCCACCGCAGTACCACCGCGTGTCGGGGGATCACTTGCAACATCTGCAAGAGGAAGCTACGGCCCTCTTGGCCAAGGGGGCCATCAAGCGCGTTCCCGGGCCAGAAGTAGGGTGTGGTTGTTACTCCCACTACTTTCTGGTTCCCAAGAAGGGCAAAGGGGGCCTACGCCCTATCTTGGACCTGCGGAACGTCAACTGCTTCCTCCGGAAGGGGAAGTTCAAGATGCTGACTTTGGCTCAGGTCTTAGCTGCCTTAGACCCAGCAGACTGTGATGGTAGCGTTGGACTTGCAGGACGCATATTTTCACATTCCCGTCCTGCCGGCCCACCGGCGTTACCTGCGCTTCACGGTAGGCCGCGAACACTTTCAGTTTACCGTGCTCCCCTCCGGCCTGACTAGCGCCCCTCGGGTGTTCACGAAAGTGATGGCGGTGGTCGCAGTTCATCTGCGCAGATATGGGGTGTTGGTCTTCTCCTATCTCGACGACTGGCTGTTGAAGGCGGGCTCGCCCCAGACAGTCGTCAGCCACCTCCAGACTGCGGCTGACCTCTTGCACCTGCTGGGGTTCTCCATCAATGTACCGAAGTCACACCTGTGTCCTTCTCAGAAGCTCCTCTTCATCGGAGCGGTTCTGGACTCGCCGCAGTTTCGGGTTTATCCACCCGAACAGTGGGTTTGGGATATTCAGGCTCTGATTCCGCTCTTTCGGCCTTTATCCCGAGTCTCGGTCAGGTTGACGCTGCGGCTTCTGGGGCTGATGGCCTCCTGCATCCTTCTGGTGCATCACGCCAGGTGGCGGATGCGGGCTCTGCAGTTGGACCTGAAGTTTCAGTGGGCCCAGCATCAGGGCAACCTGTCCGACCATGTCCTGATCTCGGAGGGCACTGCGAGACAGTTGCAGTGGTGGCTCACGAACCGCGATTGGGTCAACGGTAGATCCTTCTCCCTACCCCAACCGGAGCACGTAGTAGTGACGGATGCATCCCTCCTGGGCTGGAGGGGCCACATGGGAGAGGCGGAGATCAGAGGCCTCTGGTCTCCGGCGGAGTCTTGGCTCCATATCAACCTTCTGGAGCTGCGGGCGATCTGACTTGCACTGAAGGCATTCCTTCCCTCTGTCCAAGGAAGTGTAGTGCGGGTATTCCCGGACAACACCACCGCCATGTGGTACTGCAACAAACAGGGCGGGGTGTGGTCGTGGACCCTTTGTCAGGAGGCTCTACGTCTCTGGCAATGGCTGGAACACCTGGGCATCACCCTGGTGGTTCAACACCTGGCAGGTTACCTGAACGCCAGGGTGTCTGAACTCAGCTGGCGGTGCATGATGGATCACGAATGGCGTCTGAACTCTGACGTGGCGCAAGGCCTCTTTCAGTGATGGGGAGAGCCTTGGTTAGATCTATTCGCCACTGAAGAGAACGCGCAATGTCATCAGTTCTGCGCGTTGGTTTTTCCAAGGCGGCACTCGCTCGGAGACGCTTTTCGTCGTGAGTGGAGCTGCGGTCAATTGTACGCCTTTCCGCCTATACCACTTCTGCCCAGAGTGCTGACAGGGCCCAAGTCATCCTTGTGGCTCTGGACTGGGCACGAAGATACTGGTATCCAGAGCTACTCAGCATGTCCGTCAATCCCCAGATTTGTCTGACTCTTCAGGAGGACCTTCTGTCGCAGCAGCAGGGGACGGTCCTCCACCCGAACCTGTCCAGTCTCCACCTCCATGCGTAGAGATTGAGCGGCGACAGTTGAGGCCATTTGACTTGCCTCCTGAGGTCTGTGATGTGATCCTGGCAGCCAGGCGTCCCTCCACAAAATTGGTATACGCCTGCAGGTGGAACAAATTTGTGGCACGGTGCACAGCAAAGGCTGTGGATCCCCTTTCTGCCCCCCTTTCAGAGGTTCTCCTCTTTCATCTTTCTCTTGCCCAGCAGGGCTCTGCTCTGGGCACTATCAAGGGCTACCTATCTGCCATTTCAGCCTTTTTAAGGATACCTGATCAGCCTTCTCTTTTCAAGTCCCCTGTTGTAAATAGATTCTTGAAGGGCATCACTCACCTGTTTCCTCCTGTTCCTTTCGTGATGCCTCAGTGGGACTTGAATCTTGTTCTGACTTACCTGATGTACGCCCCCTTTGAGCCACTTCACAATTGCCCTCTTCGTCTTCTCACATTTTTTTTTTTTTTTTTTAACTTTATTTTTGTGCAGGTCAGAAAGGACACACGTGCCGCTAGCCCCGGACATCACATCACATATACATTATGTCACCTTTCCACAGCCTTCATGCCCACATCCCTGGGGCTGGGCGGCAACTTCAGACACATCACTTAGTGCATAATCGTGTTAAGGCTAATGCGCTCCACCCGTACGCCTCCAATCCTGCTTTTCGTTTTCTACCCAACAACTCCCCCTCCCCCTCCCCCCCACCCCCTTACATATCAATAGACGTATAGTTGTATCCCCTAAAAAGGGAAGACAGTCAGAGCCACTTTTCCTCTGTCCGTGAATCAGTTATTCCTCGATGCCATTCGTAGACAAAGCACAGTAACTTGTCCCCCTACCCCTTTCTGTGCCGACCACCCCCTATGTGTGGCTAGTTCAGGTTCTCCTTGTCACCGCCGTCCCTCAGGCCCTCATTGCTATCCAGTGGTCCCCACTTCCCCGCTCCGCCCTCCACTCCTCTATGTGTTACCCCCCCTACCCCACTTCTAGGCCGTGATATTGTCTCCATTTGTTCCACACCTTCCGGAATTTTTTGGGACAGCCTCTAGCCTTGTATGTCACTCGTTCTGCTAGCATATAGAGGTCCAGCCCTCTCCTCCACTCCTCTATGTCCGGGCTCTCTGCCACCCCCCAGTATTTCGCAATATCCCTTTTGGCCACTACTAGAGCCAGCACCAGGAAAGTGATAAGCGGGCGGGGCAGGTCTACTTCTGTTACCATTCCCAAGAGCGCTAGTTTCGGGTCCAGTGTTAACTCTATCTCCAGTACCTCCCCCAGCTCAGCGAAAATGTGGGACCAATATTCCTGTATTACTGCACATGCCCAGATGGTGTGGTAAAAATCACCCTGCTCTGCTCTAAACCGAAGACATGTGGCGTCCGTTATCCTGCCCATCCTAAGGAGGCGCCTCCTATCGAAATATGTCCTATGTAACACATTCAGTTGGATCAGCCGTAACCGTGATTTAATGGCCACCTCCCGGGGGTGCATCAGTATTAGCTCCCAGTCCAGGTCTTCCAATTCCCCTACTTCCGCCTCCCACACACCTCTGAGTTTCGCCAGTGTCCCCAGCATATTATTTGTGAGTGTTTTGTATGTGAGGGATACTGCCTGATGTGCCATCTGTTCCTGTAGGAGTCTCCCTTCTAGAGGTGAGTATTCCGGTATGTCTTGTAGTGCTATCTTCTGCGCGTTCCAAGCATGTGCTAACTGTATGTGTTTGTATTGTTGTGTGTGGTGTAATCCAAACTCCGCCCGCAGCATCGCGAATGACTTCAGCTCACCATTCCTGATCACATCTCCAATAGTGGATATCCCTATGTCATCCCACCTGGTGAAGCCTTTCAATGTTTGCAGTTCCGTGAGCCACTTGCAGTGCCATAGTGGAGTCTGACGTGTTAGCCGCCCCTCCCACCCGGTGGCTCTCGTAGCCCTAGTCCACGCTCGGAGTGTAATCACCGTAGCGGGCAAGAGCGTTCTCCCTGTCTTCCCGCCATATAGATAGTGAAGTATATTGTGTGTTGACAGTTTATGCCTTTCCAATGCATACGTGGGGTGGTCCGCTGGTGCATGTAGCCAGTCATTTATGGGAGTCAGGTGTTCCGCCCAGTAATAAGCCTCTAGGTTCGGCAGCGAAATCCCTCCGCTATATTGGTGTCGTTGGAGCGTTTGAAGTGTGATGCGTGGTTGTTTGCCTAACCATATAAATGAGCGTAGATCTGCGTGGATTCTGGTGATAGTGTTAGTCGGGAGTGGATAGTAGTCATTTTGAAGTGCGTAGAGGAATTTGGGTAGGGTGATCATTTTGTACATTGCCGCTCTCCCCAAGAGGGTGAGCGGCAACTGCCTCCATCTTGTCATGTCTTCCACCGCCTCCTTCATTATTCGACCCACATTCCTCTGGAATGAGAGCTTCGCGTCCACTGTTATATAAACCCCAAGGTATTGGAACCCCTCCACCGTGGTGAGTAGGCGATCTGGTAGCGCTATCCCCTGTACTGCTCCCTGCGGTGTGTATAGGATTGACTTATGCCAGTTGATGGTGTGGCCCGCCATCGCCCCGAAGTCCTCCAATTCTTTGAACAGCGCCCCTACCGTGACCTCGGGGTTCGTAATGTATAGCAGTACGTCGTCAGCATAAAGGGAGATTTTTTCCTGAGACCCCCTTATTGCACCCCCCGTAAAACCATGGATCTCGGGATTTTGTCGAATTTTGGTCGGCAATATTTCTATTGTGAGTGTGAAGAGCAGGGGCGACAGCGGGCATCCTTGTCTGGTGCCTCTCCCTATTCGAAATTCCCGCGAGAGACATCCATTCACTCGTACCTGTGCCGTCGGTGCCGTGTACAGCAGCCCTATCCAGCTCCGAAAGTGTGGACCAAAACCGAAACGTTCCGATTCCGCCATAAGAAAGGGCCAGTGAACTGCATCAAACGCTTTTTCAGCGTCTAATGACAGGAACCAATGCGGCTCCGGCCTATCTTTCACCTCTTGGAGCCAGTTGTGCGTCCGTCTGAGGTTGAGTTTCGTCGCTCTGTCCGGCAAAAACCCGGATTGGTCCGCGTGAATAAGGTCGGGGATGACCGTTCGTAGGCACGCCGCCAGAATCATAGCCAGTACTTTCACCTCCATATTCAGGAGCGAGATGGGGCGGTACGAGGCACAGTCCTCCACCGGCTTGCCCTGTTTGTAGATTGGTACTATGGTTGCCAATGCTAAATCTCGTGGGAGGCTCCCTGTCTCGTAGGCTTCGGCATACAGGTCCCAGAGGTGACGGGTCAGCAGGTCGGCCGTTTTTTTAAAGAATTCCGCCGGGAACCCGTTGGGTCCCGGTGTTTTCCCCGTTTTCAGTATATTAATTGCTGTGGTTATCTCTTCCCGAGTGATTCCCTCTTCTAGTGGGGCACTGAGTTCTACCTCCAGTGATGGAACATCTACGTTTTCCATATATTGCCTGGCCTCGTCGACTGTCCCGAGGTCTCTTCCTCCATAGAAGTTCTCATAGTGCTGTGCGAATGCTTCTGCAATGCCCTTGTCGCTTGTTTCCAAACCTCCCTCGTCTCTCCCGATTTGGGCCACCCACCGCGCCGATCTTTCTTTTCTGCCTAACCATGCCAGCAGTTTGCCAGATTTGTCGCCTACATCGTACAGGCGGTGTAACGTTGCTAAGGATTGCGTCTTTGCCTCATTAGACATCAGTTCTCGGTACTCTCTCTGTTTGTCCTGCAGCTGCCTCAGTATATCCCCCCCTTTTCCATATGGTAGTTTCCCTCCAACGTCAGGATGTCCATTTCTAACGCAGTCGCCTCCCTGTGCTGCCTGAGTCGCTCGTCTCTCAGTCTCCCTTTAATCCTGTCTCTCAACACCGGTTTCATGGCTTCCCAAAAGGTAATTTTGGAGTCTACCGAACCCTCGTTTTCGGCCACGTACACTTTTATGTCCGCCCTCAGACCACGTAGTATCTCTGGGTTTTGTATGTCCCATGCTGCCAGGCGCCATTCTGTCTCCCTTCGTTCCGTGTTCTTCCCCAATTTCGCATACAGGGGGGAGTGATCCGATATCCCCCTCGCCTTGTACGTGAATTCATCTCCCTCTGACAAGTACTGCCTCGCCACGAAAATGTAGTCTAGCCTGGAGAAGGTCTTATGTGCCCCTGAATAGAAGGAGTATGCCTCCTGCGTCGGGTGTCGCCACCGCCATGTGTCAGTGAGCCCCATTTCTGCCATATAGGACGCTAGTGCTGTTTGTGTCCCCCCTCTACGTGTAGGACCTGAACGATCCAGTTCTTCCGACATTATGTCATTGAAGTCCCCCCCCACTATTTGCATCGTGTCTGCCGTTTCCAGCAGGATAGAAGCCACCTCTCTGAGTGTGCGTGTTTGTAGTTTCGGTGGGGCATACACCGATACAACCGTCATGTGCACTCTATTCCATGTTCCCTGTATCCCCGCGTATGTACCTTGTGGATCACTCCATGTGCGCGTCACTGTAAAGGGGTGTGTTTTGTCAATTAGGATTGCGACTCCCCGAGCGCCTGATGTGTAGCCCGCGTGTGTCAAGACTTTGTATCGTCCCCTCGCTATGAATGTACATGGTCCCTCCCTCAGGTGTGTTTCCTGTAGGAGGATAAGGTCCGGTGCGAGCCTCTTGACGTATGCATTAACCAATCCTCTCTTAATTTTGGACCCCAATCCATTAACATTCCATGACAAAATGGATATCCCCCTGTGCAATCTTTCTGCGGTAGTTAATGTACCTGCCATACTGTGCAACACTTCAGGAGTTCTGTAGGAGCTCCTTGCCACTGTGTGTGACCAATTTGATTTCCATGTGTCTGACCGTGTTCCCTCCCGTGTACCCTTACCCACTGCCCCCCCCCAACTTCCCCAACTTGTAGCAACTCCTCTGGCCCTTCTCCCTCCCCCCTCCCCACCTCTCTCCCCCTCCAGACTCCACCTCATCAAGGTTCAAGCCGTCGGCAGAAGTCGGTCTGTCACCCCCCCTTTCCCTCCCTCTACTCAACTATGTCCCACAATAACTGCCCGTATTAGCCCATGATGTATCCCCCACGCCGGGTGTGTTCCCTGGCCGAGGTATATACCACCCCCTGTGCTTGCGTCAAGGCGATGGAACAACTGTTAAACTAACAAATATACTGTTCCTGAAAACAGAAAAGGGTAACAAAGGAAAAGAAAACAACAACTAAAAGGGTTGTGGCCACTTGCGTGTCATGTCCGTGTCCCGACCGACCATCCAGCAGTCCACCTCTTCCACGCTCAGGAGTGGGAATCTTGCGTGGTCGGTACCGTGCTGCAGTTCTTATCGGGTATGTCCAGTTCTAGCTGTCGTATCTCTGCTTCCAGTGGATGCAATGAATGTTGGTCACTGTCCGACATCTCATCATTCCTGTCCGAGTCCCTGAGGCGCTCCCTTTCCCCTTCCGAACATGCCTGGTCCTGGTGCCTCATCGGTGACTTGTGCGCCCTGCTCGATGTCCCTGGCGATTCAGATCTCCCTCTCCTGGTGCCTGCCAACGGGCGTGGCTGGTACGGGGTCCCCGTGTATCTCGCGTGTAGTCTCCTGGATTTCCTCCCCTGCCGTTGAGGTGAGCCCCACCGCGCCTTTTCTCGTGCTGCTTTCGCCAGTTCCTCTCTCCCTGCCGTTTCCCGACTGTTGAGGATCGGTCGCTCCTCCAGCCATTCCCATGCGTCGTCCGGATGGTTGAAAAAGTGTGCTTTGTCTTTGTAGACGACCTTGAGCTTTGCCGGGAAGAGCAACATATATGTCATATTCAATGATCTCAATTTGACTTTCACTGAGTCTAAGGATCTCCGCTGCCTCTGGACTTCTTGGCTATAGTCCGGAAAGATCATTATGTTGGTGTTCTCCATTCGGATGTTGCCCATCTTCCTCGCTTCACGTAATATCAAGTCTCTGTCAGCGAAGTTTAGGAAGCGGGCGATCACTGGTCTGGGTCTGGCGCCCTCTGGGGGTTTCGCAAGGAGCGCCCTGTGCGCCCTTTCGATCATAAAGCAAGATGAGAAGCGGGCTTCTGCAAAAGTGTCCGTAAGCCATGCATGTAAGAATGCCGCCATATTGTTCCCCTCGATTTCCTCTCTAAATCCCACGAAGCGGAGGTTATTGCGCCTGGCCCTGTTTTCCGCATCATCCACCTTCCAGAGTAGCTGTTTGTGTGACGCCTGAAGCTCCGCCATATCTTCGGCCTCACCAATGCGCGTTTCAGTCTCGGTCACTCTGGCGGAGAGGTTCTTGAAGTCCTGCCGTAGGAGCGTGACCTCCGAGCCCACTTCCCCAATTTTAACCTCCAATGCTGCTCGAGAGTCCTGTATGTCCGCTCTAGACGCCTGGATCGCTGCTAGTAACTTGTCCGTGTCAGTGGCTCCCTCCGCTGCGGCACCCGCGTTGTCTTTGGATGGTTTCGGCGTCGTGAAGGTGTCCAGCGTGCCTTGTTTGGGGGGCTTGGGTGGGGGGTGATCCTTCTTCACCATCTTCGCTGAGTTATTGGTGCGCCCTGCGTCGAGGCTTGTAGGCCGACCTGGCTTGGTTGTCTCCTCGCAGTTCGCTTCACAGTGGTTGACCCCACTTTGAGCGACCCTGGATAACCGATCCGAGTGTTGTACTGGCAGGGCGTCCTGCTCCCTTCCGATCGGTTCGTCAATGTCACCTCTGGGTGTGTGCCTCCCTCAGGACTCCCGTTCCGTTCTTTGGTTCTCGACACCTTCACCCACAGGAGCACGGGTCAGTCCCACTCTATGGCTCGGTAGTGTTGGCGCCGCCTGCGACTTCCCCGCTGCCACTTGTTGCCTCTATCATCACCGTGCCCGTGCTGCTGTAACCGTCGCAGTCCCACCACCCTAGAGCTGCAAAACGTGAACCGTGTAGCTCAGCGGGTGACTTTTCCCAGTGTCAGCCGTCCGCGTGAGCGGTCTCTTCCCCCGTTTGGTCCGCGCTCTCCCCCGAGAGTTTTGAGTGTCGGTAGGGGGGGGGTTGTGGTCTGTAGCGTTGCTCTTGGGGCTCACCCCCGTGAGTCGTTCCGTGGTTTCCCGTGTGTCCAGGCGTCCGCTCCGGGCGTAGTTGAGGTGCGGGGGGGGGGTGTTCTGCCACAGTCTCCTCCTATGGTGTATCGGTGTGATACTCACACCCCACCGTGCGGACCTGCTCTCCCGGCCTCGCTGTTCCCCCGGTTGTCGGCACCCTTCACTCACAACCACCCGCTGTAGTGGTGACCGCCATCTTGGTAAAGGCTGGTTACCTCCGCGGTCACTTCTTCTCCGACTCTCCCGCTCCGGCCGCCCCCAGGTACCTCCTCCGGGCCGACGCTGCAACGGCGGTGGGCAGGAAATCTGGCACTCTTGCCGCTGGCACCTCCGGTCTCCCCTCCGCTTGTCAGTAAGGCGCGGCGGCCGCCATCTTGAGTAAGGGCGTCTCGCGCCCCGTTGTTATCCGCCGCCCCCGGCGCCCCCAGTTGGCGGTCCGGTATCCGTCTCACGTCCCCTTCTCGGCGCTTACATACGGGGCCCTCCGGTTCTGTGCACCCTGTACCTCTCGTCCGTGTGACAGTTTTTCCGCCAGCGCACCGCAATCTCACTACGGATCCTGGACCGTTAGATCTTCAGCAGCTCCGGGCGTTACTTCGGCCCCCCCCCCGGTTTCTCAGGCGGGCCTCCTCCACTGTGGGTGCAAGCGCCCGGTATGGATGCGCGCTTCCTCCCCGTCCTTTCACCGAGCCGCCATCTTGTCCGGCGTCCTCTCCTCTCTCATGCTCGCCGCCTACCACTCGGTTCAGCTCACTCCAGCGGCTCCGTTTGTGTGCACCGGACCGCTCGTCCCCCTCCAGGTGACCTCCGACAGTATTTGGGCGATTTTGTGCTCTTAATGGTGGAAAGTAAGTCGGATATTTAGTTGTCGGCCGGGAGCTCCCGGGAGACACGTCTAGTCTCGCATGCTGCTGGCCACGCCCTCCTTCGTCTTCTCACTCTTAAGACTGCCTTCCTGGTTGCCATCACCTCTGCCAGGAGAGTGAGTGAGCTCCAGGCTCTTTCTTCCAAACCTCCTTTCCTTTCTGTCCATCCGGACAAAGTTGTCTTGAGAACGCATCCCTCTTTCCTGCCCAAGGTAGTCACAGCCTTCCACATCGGGCAGTCCATCACCTTGCCCACCTTCTTTCCGCCTCCGCATCCCTCGAAAGAGGAAGAGAGGCTCCACCGGCTGGACCCAAAACGTGTGCTTTCATTCTATCTGGACTGCACTCGCCAGTTCCGGGTGGACGACCAGCTCTTTGTAGGTTACGTGGGCGCTAAGAAGGAACGGGCGGTGCACAAACGGACCATCTCTCGGTGGGTCGTGTTGTGCATCAAGGTATGCTGCTCTTTGGCGAAAAAGGAGCCTCCTGTTGGGCTGCGCGCCCATTCCACTCTGGCCACGGCGGCTACTACTGCCCTGGGTCGGGGAGTCCCCTTGCAGGACATCTGTCAGGCAGCTACGTGGGCCTCGTTGCACACGTTCGCTAGACACTACTGCCTGGACAGCCAAGTCCGGAGAGATGGCTTTTTTGGCCGTTCTGTTCCAGACCCACCACCGGGGTTGGTATTGCTGGGGTATCTATTCTAAGGTAAGGAATCTAACACTAACCTGTTTCTTTCAGATGCACAAGTTACTTCCCTTCGGTAACGATATATCTGTAAGAAACAGTAGTTAGTGTTAGATTCCTTACCGCCCCACCCATCCTCCCCGTTCTGCGAACCGATATCTAGGGTTAAGGTTCTTCCCCTTGAGGGCCCTAGTTTCATGGCACCAGTGTTGGTTTTTATCATGGCTCTGCGTTCCTGGCGCGGAAAAGCTGTGTATAAGAACTGACGTTAGAGCGCGAGGGTGGCGTCTAAGTAGTCCGACGTCATCCCGGCGCCGATGACAGACGCGGAGCCGCAGACGACGCCTACCGACGCGCAGGGGTACTGCTACGCAAAACTTTCCGGATCCAGTCTGATGCCTGGGGATATTCTAAGGTAAGGAATCTAACACTAACTACTGTTTCTTACAGATATATCGTTACCAAAGGTAAGTAACTTGTGCGCCTGGTGGATGGAGGCATCTACTGCCTAACAGAATGCATCGTCCAGAGGAAGGACCTGTAAGGACTCCTTCTCTGTATAGTTTTCCCCTCTGACCCATTTAGTGAATATTTTAATGTGCAAGATCAAATGTACCTTAAGCGCGCTTTTAGTAGCCCTACAGGCTGGGATGAAGAACACAATTTTGCGTGAACTGAAGCCTGAGCTTTAACCCCTTCCCTGCGGCGATAATTTTGCCGCGGTACGGGGATGTAATTAGGGGGCATAACCCCTTGCGTGCTCAGGACAGCCCCCGGCCGTCCTACGTATGCTGGGTGTGTGCGCAGGACGGCCGGGGGCCGTCCGAACTCCGCCTACTAATTAATTCCCCAGCGCAGGCACGGAATTCACTCCGCGCTGGGGAATCGGCGGCGTTCGGACAGCCCTCGGCCGTCCTGAGCACACGCCCAGCGCGACGGAGGACGGCCACGGGTCATCCTGAGCACGCAAGTGGTTAAAATTGAGAAATGCGAGTAGGAATAGCTTAAAGCAGGCTGAGGCTTCAAATTTTGGCAAATGAAAGAATTATGTTTGTGCTGAGCGCAGGCCACAAAATGGGCTTCTGTCCTGGGCTGACTCACCCTGCCTTAAACTGGTGTCATAAAGGCCTGGGTCCTGCCCTAAACAGCCAAGTAGGATTAAGGAAGGGCGCTGAGACTGTGTTATAGTGGTGCGTCCTGCCCTAAACAGCCAATTAGGATGAGGGAAGGGCGCTGAGACTGTGTTATAGAGGTGCGTTACACGCACTGACTTGAGAACAGAAAACAAGGGAATACTGAGAGTGACCCTCTTTCACATACGGGCATCAGGTTGTTCAGAAAAGGTACCGACCCGTGTAGCACAGGCTTCTGAGCTTCCTGGCGGCTCGGGCAGGGACGGAGTCCGTGGGGGCGACTGACGACAGCGCACTCCTCGTGAATCGACGAGACGCGCTTGCGCCCTCTAGTCATCTTCGTGCCTATCGCACTCAAGTAACCATAGACTCTGCGACCCCAATTAGCTTGCTGCCCAATCGGCACCCATAACTGACACAATACCCTTGGAAGAAAACAATATCAAAGAGCACACAATACACTAAGAGGAGTAAGAAAATGTTATGTTATGTTATGTTATGCACTTTTATTAGGCGCACAGCTGCTCCAGCGAAGGAGCGTCCTGGCGCCGCGACAAGGTAGCAGCATAACACAACGAAATAAAAACACAATAGGGTGAAGCTAAGGGAACAGGAAAGTTTTCACCGCACGTCGAAATGAGAGCAAGTCCCTATGGGCGCGAATCGCCGGGGGAAGGGAGTTCCACAGCATAGCTGTGCGGACTTGAAAGGAACGTCCACCGGCTCTGCTGCGCTTAAAGCGGGGGACAACAGCTAGTTCTAAGTCAGCAGATCTTAGTGCTCGCGCCGGAGTGTAGTGAGCCAGAAGTTTGGACAAAATCACCGCTGGAGATCCCTTGAGTATTTTGTAGGCGACACATAGGACCTTAAACTGAATCCGCTGAGCCACCAGGAGCCAATGCAGCGTTCGCAAGGTACTGGAGGTAGGACAAGATCTAGGTAGTCCTACCACCGCTCTCGCAGCGGCATTCTGAATCCGCTGTAAACGACCGATTTCAGCTTGGTTTAAGCCAGCGAATAGGGAGCTCGCGTAGTCCAGCCTGGAAATAACAGTGGCTTGGATCACAAGTTGCCGGGTGGTGGCATCAAAAAACTTGAGCACTGGACGTAGTCCCCGTAGAATGCCAAAGCAACAGGCTGCCGTACGTTTGGTGTGACATACAAACGTAAGGGAAGGGTCCAACCATACTCCGAGGTTTTTAAGCTCGGAGACAGGAAGAGGTGTAGGACCCAGATCCCCAGGCCACCATCTCCCTCCCCAAAGTTCCGGTTGTTTCCCAAAAATAATGACCTCGGTCTTGCTAGCGTTCAGCTGGAGACAGTTGGACGTCATCCAGCCAGCGACCGCCCGCAGTCCTTGTTGGAATCTGGGTGCATCCACATCAGCATCCCCGCTGATCGTGACCGCTAGCTGGGTGTCATCGGCGTATGACACCATAGTCATACCCCATTGTCGGACAACCTCAGCCAGTGGCCTTACGTATAGATTAAACAACGTAGGACTCAGCGAGGAGCCTTGTGGGACCCCCAGATCCAGCAGATGGGGTTTGGACTGGTATGGAGGGACGGTCACGCTAAAGGTCCGATTAGCTAAGAAGGACCGGAACCATTGGAGAGCGGTACCAGTGACACCAGCCTCCTCTAACCGACGCAGAAGGATAGGGTGTGATACGGTTTCAAAGGCGGCGCTCAGATCTAATAGCACCAGCGCCGCCGTTTGGCCCGCATCAAGCACGGAGCGCAAGTGCTCCACCATATACAGCAGAGCCGTCTCCGTGCTGTGACCTGCTCGAAACCCATTCTGCGTCGTATCGAGGATATCGGCTTGGTAGAGATGTTCCGAGAGGACCGCGTTTAAATGCGCCTCAGTCACCTTGGCGGGCCACGGCAGAAGTGAAATTGGCGGTAATTTTCGGGCTTACTCCCGTCCAGGCTTGGTTTTTGAGAATAGGCCGGACCATGGCCTGTTTCCACTTAAGTGGAACTGCGCCGGATGTAAGCGACTTGTTGATCAAAGAGCATAGCGGTGAGATGTCGTGCACCGCAAGATCTTTGAACACAGCCGGACAAAGTGGATCTGCTGGGGACCCCGACTTCACTTGGCAGGCCAATTTGCCAAGGCTTTCAGTTGTTAAGGTCGGAAAAGAGTGCATTTCCTCAGCAGTCAAGGGTTTAAGAGGTGTATCTGCAGATGGAATGGCCGACGGAAAAGCCCTATGGATAGCATTCACCTTTTCCACAAAGAAATCCGCCAGTATTTCACAGTGCTCCACAGAGCTCTGGAAGATCGCAGTCGCCTTTTTGGTGGTAAGGTCTTTCAACACCTTGATGGCTTTAGAGGGATTGGCACTAGTCTGAAATTGTAAGGCATAAAAGGCAGCGCGGGTTCTGCACACTGCTCGATGGTAGAGTTTCACAGTGGCTTGGTACAAGATCTTCTCCTGGATGTTGTAGGTTTTGCGCCATACCCGCTCTGCACGCCTACAAGAGGTCTTGAGAGCCCGCAGCGCATCGTCATACCATGGGCTGGTATTCCTAGCCCCTGATTTACACCAAACTGTGGGGATAAGGGAATCTAAAGCCCTAGTCACCCAGTTACAGAAACCATCATAGCCTTGATCTACCGCCCCAGTTATGTCTAGTGGGTCGGACGATAAAAGGTGGTAGAACTCGTCCAGCTTAAGTTTGTTCCAACGCCGTCTAGGTGTTGGACAGACCACTGGTTTGGGCTGCGTACCAGGTACGGGGCACTGGATCTGTATCAGATAATGATCAGTCCATGCCAGCGGTGTGAGGCTAGTAATGCTGGTTCCCGCAGCGTTGGTGAAAAACGGGTCAAGAATATGCCCCCCTATGTGAGTGGGTTGTAAGACCATCTGGGCCAGCTGAAGCGACTCTAAATCTGCAATAAAACTAGACACCGACGGGCTAGAAAGATTGTCAAAATGCAGATTCATATCCCCAATAATGGAGAAATTAGAGCACCCAACAGCCAGCTTACAGGTGGCATCTGGTAGAGCAGCTCTAAAGGCTACCTCACTCCCGGGGGGTCGATAAATCAATAGCCCCGACAAGGTGAAATTGGGCGTGATGGCTACCTTAAAGATTGCACTTTCACAGCCGGGAATCCTCTGTCCCTGCCACGTACATGGATAACAGGACTTGACCGCAAGAGCTATCCCTCCGCCTCTAGTGCCTCGGTTAAGAGTAAATACCGAGTATTCCGGCGGGAAAGCCAAGTTGAGAATGGCTGTATCGGCATCCTGCAGCCAAGTCTCTGTCAGGCAGAATATGTCTGGCAGATCATGGCATAGCAGGTCGGAGATGTCCAGATGGTGCTTTGCCAGCGACCTGACGTTCAAATTCCAGATGTTAATAACAGAAGATGAACCAGCAGCCACAGTGACGCGCTCCTCAGACCCCCTTCCCAGGGGAGCGGGAAGACTGAACCGCCCACAACCGCAAGAGAGAGGGCCACCTAAGGGGTCCACCCGCGTTGTCTCGCAGGACCCCACTGACAGACCGATGGCAACTAGTCTGTCTCTATCATAGCACAGCATTGTGGCCTAATGGAAGTAACCACAGGGGTCCACAGACCTGCCCCGTCCTGCACGTCCTGCATGTCCTGCATGTCCTGTCGCGGACGGGCGCAGACGGGCAGGACTCTGGCACGACTCCGGCCACGCGAGGACACGCCCGCTACGCTGAGGGAGGAGCGTTAAGAAGGCGTCCCGTCCCAGGAGCATGCGCAGTCACGCGCTGACGAAAGAACCTCCCCAGCCCAGGCAAGATGGCAACAACCCGGGGACCAAGCCCGCCAAGCGGCGGTGGGGGCACAAAATTACGGTGCAGGTAAGGGGGGATTTAAAAACAGGCAGCCCAGAGGACCCTAGGCTGAATAAGCACTTTAAAAGAGGGAAATAAAACGCGAGCGCGCAAAACGCTCTAAGCAGCAATGCGCTCCGCTACCTTAACTGCTGTAAGGAGGAAGGCAGGAAAGAGGAAGCTATTCAGGGCAGGGGCTCCTTCCTTTGTGGACTTCCTGGACTGTTCATTGGCTGTTTGTTGTTGATCTGTTCCATGTGCACCATGGGAAAGAGTTTTTTTAGTATACTTCTTTGAAGGCTGCAGGAAAGGAAATAAAGATAGTGGAGCCTAATCCTCGCCTCTGGTCCGGACATCGAATTACTGTTTTGGTTCACTCCATGGGGCTCTTTGACGCAGTGGATGGGTCCAAGACTTGCTGGTGGTGGTCAGTAACGCTTTCCCCCAGGACGGGTATTTTTTGCAGAGGTTCTGGCACCTGGCTCCTCTATAACCTCTGCGAGTTACCGGTGTATTCTGCTTTGTCTCTGTGCTCTCCCTCTTTACCCCTGTTGATCCTACGGAGTAGTTGATTTATTACACTGGATTCGTTATTTTCTTGAAGGGGATTATGGATACTGAAAATGAGAGCTGCTTTGAATTTACCTGCTGCGTTGTATTGAACGTTTTGGGTCTTCATCCTTTTGCTACATCATTTGTGTAATAACACATTTCTTACACTTAATAATTAGAAGCTTGCAAAAGAGCACAAAAAAGAGATCGCATTAAACTGGACACAGTCTTTCCGCGTGACCTGGCTGGATACTGCTTCTGACTTTTTTTTAGTGGAGCTCCGGTTACTTCAAGCCTGCCACCGAGACTTCTAATTGCACCTTGTGTTTGGACTTTGAACGTGGTGTGACTCTTTGCTTAACTACAGGACACGCACTGTGACAACGTGGCAATTCAAATCTGACTCCGGTCTCCCTTTGCCTCGAGTCCCGCTCTGGCTGGCCTCTCTACGGTCTGTTTGCTTCTTCCCACGATGCTAGTGATGCCTCGAACCAGATCCTGGGACACGGAGTCGCATTAAAATAAGACTGCAGGTAGCAGTTGAAAACAGCAGGTACTTTGGGAGCTGCAAAATGTATTAGTATGTGCCCGGAAGCTACGCAACTAGTAGTCTTCCCTCGTCCCATACTTTGCACTCTGCACTGGCCGAAAGGCAATGCGGCTCACCATACAAACCTGAAACAATAAACCTAATTTCAGTTTCAAGAAATGGGAAGTTCAAACAGTTTGTCGTATTGAAAGCCTGCTTCCTTTATGAATTATTGTAAACTACATTGTTGAAGTTGCACCCAAAGACAAAACATTCTCTTTCTTGGCATCTCACTTCACACGAAGAATGGCTTTCTACTGCTTTCTTGTGCACTGTTTTCATGTGCAGAGGAGCCCCTTGCAATAGGCACACATTTGGTTGAAATAAAGGGAGATAACTATCATTCTCCTTCTTCATGTGTATGTGTGTGTGTGTGTGTCTCAGATGGCATGGGACGTGGCCTGGGCTCGGCTTGTAAGGCCCTTAGAGCATGACTGTTGTATAGTATATGCAGCTCCTTGGTGCTTGGGGCTTGTGGTGAGCTAGTGATGAGCTGACTGACAGGTGACCCAGGGTTGTTTTCCGTGGTGCTTGTCATGAGAGAGGTCTGAAGAAAGGAGCAGTCACTTCTGGAGAGCTTATGTGTTTCCAGTTGATGCAGAGCAAACCTAGGTCCCACAGATGAGCTTTTGGCTTTCATGCAGTCACTCTGCCATCTGTTTTGGGAGTGCACAGTTCCAGAGTGTCCTTGGGCCATTCTTGAGAACTAGGCGCTTACTCAGAAAATCTGCAATGATTCTTGAGTTAAAGCAACAGCTTTGGTCATTAGTGTGTTCGCGGAGGTCGCTGATAGGTCAAACACCCCATCTGAATTTTAGGTAATGGAAAGTTAATATCACCAGAATCTTATAATGTACAGGGTCGGACAGGGACAGAAAATAGACCTGGCCTCAAAATAAAAGTTGCCCCTATTAGAGAACCATATAGAAGAAAAAGTGTCTCACATTTGCGAATCATGCCAGTTTTGAAAATGTGAATACGAGATTTACTGGTATTCTGCAAGGTATGTGAGACTGCATGCATTTGTGGCTGCTGCAGGCAATATTTGGGAAATGAACAGTAAAAAACGTCTCACCTGACCATAAAACAGGCCCGCAAACCGCTAAAAAAGACGGCCCACACACTAATTTATCAGACCAGCCCATCAGGCACTGCCAGTCCGACCCTGATAATAGATCACAACCAGGGCTTTATGTGGGCCGGGTCCAGTTTTTTAAAGGGGGCCTCGAAACTGGTCTCTATCTTGTTTTGTGTACTGGCACAGGTGGTCCATTTTTATCTGGACCCGTTTCGAGACAGCAGGCACATCGATGTGCGTGTGCTCACACTTCTCACTAGTGGAGAAGGTACGGCATAACGTCATACCAGGTGAGCGTTTGTAGAGGAAGGGAAATCCTTTAAAGAGAGTCATTTTCTCTCTGGATTTCCCTTCTCTTTTTGAAACTTAGGAGCAGCAACATTGTTGTGGTGTCACCAGGGCTTTAAGTGGAAGCTTTATCAATATTGTATACAAGCCATAGTTGCTGCTTATTTATCTTGTGCAACTAACAACCACTGATAAAGCCAATAGTCCTGACTTCTTGTAGGTATGATGTTACTTGTATCATATATCTGGATGCAATGACAAACATCAAAATACAAGTCAGGTGGCACACTATGCTAAAAACAGATTTTTAGCATATGTGTTTTAAAGCCACGCCCTTAATTACATTGGCCACGCCCCTTTGAGAGGCCCCTCAGTTTTTTAATCCCACTTAAAGCCCTGATCACAACTGTTGTCTCTGGAATTGAAAATCACTCAGTCTGCACAGCAGTATGTATTTTCTGAGGTTAACTCCTTATTAGTCCTGCATCTTGATAGTTGTAGTTGACCACACCTCACCAATGTACAAACATTTTAAAATTGCTGCCCAGTTTTCCTTCCTCCAAGAGCGCTGTACTTAAGGGTACTATCTTTTCAGGTTGATAACGTCAGTGCACACACATGGTATGTTGGAAGCATAGCCATAGTTCAAGGTTCCACTCACTTCACAATGATTCATGATTTAGTCTATTAAAGTTTGGTTCAAATGTATGTTTACAACAAAGATGTTATTGATTTAGATTTCAACTAAGATCAAATATATTTAAAGAAGAATTAAAAAAACCATAAAGCACATCCTCCTCAAATTGAATTTTTAAAAACGACTTAAAAAGTTAAAAAAAGATTATAGGAAACTAACTCATTTGGAAGGGACTTTACCAAAGTAATCAATTCATCCGTTTTAAAAAATTTATATTTAAAATACAGATGTCTTATAAATTGATTTATGTCTTCCACCACTGTCACATGCAGACACAGAGTGCATGTTTTATATCTTGCAACCCTCTTTACAAAAATTACAAATTCCTGCCGAATTTTCTGAACCACACCAACATCTTTTAAAATAATTTAGTGGTAAAATACCCAACCTTAGCATGATTATTAGAAGTCACAGGTTTTGTTCCACAGTAAAAAAAAAGATATTTGGGGTTTGCTTAAAAGACATACTATCACAATAGATCTTACATGATTTTAAAGTCAAACAATGGTTGATGTCACTAGTGAAGCTTACTTAGTCAAATTAACAACATTTTTTAAAAACAGCTCAAGTTGCACTGGAGTCCACTTCAATAAATGGTCAATTGTATATTGCAATTGAGTGAAGGCAACCCTGAGATTATTATTAAAAGTGTAATTGTGTTTTTTGATTAAAAGTTTTCTGTTTAAAAAAATCTCCTAGAGTGCCCATGATAGCATGTAATAGAATGTTGGCCCATCTGACTGTATTCGTCAACGGTATGGTGTATGTACTAGTAATGGCGAATGGCAGCCATAATATCTGGGCAGGGCTTGCTTGACTTAAAGAAGATAGCTTCCGAAGAAGCTTTCCTTCATAGTGATTCGCGAATGACCAATAGCAAAGGGGGGATGTACTCAAGAGTATTAGACAGGGTGGGGGAAATCTTTGCTCAATAGATCTCAAGATGGACTTTAAAATGGTGCTTACCAGAGGCATAAAACTTTCTTAAAGTGCCAGTATGGACCAATGCCTTTAGGCCTATGTGCAGTAGATGTTTGATTCCAAGGTTTGAGAAAGACCCTACCAAGGTATGTATACTTTTTTACTATGACTAAAGAGGTTCCACATAAATTCCAGTTAAAAAGGCGGTAGTGCTGCTTACCTCTAAATGGCATACCCCTGATCTTCGTAATATTTATCGTCAGGTAATTATCCCTGGCATATTTAACAAGCATTTGCAATGCAATAGGTCTCGCATTAGGAAAGTTTGAGCTATTGGTATTGTAAATGACAATTTTTTTATTTATGTTTTGTTTTTGAAAATAGCGAAATTAATAGCTTTGTCATTGACAATCCCAATAGTTATAACTTTTGCAAATGTGACACCTATAGCATTTGTAATGTAATATGTGTTGTATTTACGTGACTTACATGTATTGATATTACAAATAACAATGGCTTTTAAAAAAAATTCAATAATTAATACTTAAATAAAAGTTATTGTAATTTATAATGGCAATAGCATAAAGTTTTGTTAATAACTTTTGTGAAGATTATGTTCAGTGTATTCTATTTTGACGAAAATCCAAGAACAGAAGTGAAATATTAACATCTTTTTGTTACCTTTGTAATAAAGCTTGAAACATTGAGAGAACATATTTGAACCAGGTGTTGTTGAATGGTTGCACAGATTGTATAAGCAGTGCAACTCAAAAACTATGTCACAATACAAAGGGGAAAATATTCTCTTTATCAATGACATAATATACAAAGTGCCAGAAGGAATGAGGGAAGGCCGTTTTTAGACTGCAGTGGACTGGGGGATTTCTTAGGAGGCTGATCAAAGTGTTTTCAGGGCTGGAGAGACTGCCTGCCTCACACCAGCCTTGTATCAGTAGGTGTCTCTTCCTATGAACCCCTGCCAGCAACCCTACCTCTCATCGAGATGCAGTTCTCCATCCCCAAAGAGGCGTCCCCCATGGCTAGAGATCCAATGGTTTAAGAGGGGCAGGAGCATAGGCAGATGGTGCGCGGCACAAGGCTGTAATAATCTCTTTCCTCCCGTTTCTATTGCAATTCTCTAACGAGTGCACCTTGGACAGAGCTCTGCACAAGCTCAAAGGCAGATGTTCTAGAAGATCATTCTTGCTGTACCTGTCAGTTTTTCTGTACCCATGCAGGCCAAGAGGGAAAAGGGAAAACAGGGAGCGATGAGGACCAAAAAGTACAGAGCAAGAAAGTGACAAAGGAGAAAGGGGTAAGAGAAAGTAATAGCAGGAAAACAAAACAGGATAAAAAAAGAACGAAGAATTAAGCTAGAAATGGGGCTGGAAAATCAGGTAAAAGCAGAGGGTAGACAAAACAACAAGAAAAATAAAACAAAAAACACACAAGGTTGAAAGATGAAAGGAAATACTGCAGAGAACAGAGCACTTACATGACATGTAGAACATAAAATAAGAGTAAACGAATGACGGGAGAAATCAGATGAACAAAAAACAGCTGAACATGAACACAGGGCAGAAAAAAGAACAAGAGTTTGAAAAGAGGGACTAAGGAAAATGAAGTGGAAAAACACAAATATGAACTATAGCGAGTCACTATATGTTGTGAGCTAGAATGTGATCTTACCAAACTGAAACCAAACCATTATTATAGCATAATCTGTCTCTGTCCACTCAGCACTCCCTTTCCATGACAACCAAGTTAAAGGACGTGTGTTAAGGGTAAAGACGAGAGCTGATGTGGAAAGAAGATATCCAAGTCTTTAGACAGGTAGGTAATCTAGGCAGATCTACAGATAATGACATCTTTCTTGAGACATAAGCAGTTGCTGGCAATGGCACTCAGGCTTGTTCAGGTTACATTCATGGATGGCTAAATGTTGTAGATTCTGGGGTGATCTGTACATTTAACTTCTATTACAAACTGCTTTTTGTCTGTCTCTCAGAACTTGACCATAGTACCTAACGTGCCTGAAGCACTATGTGAGCACACAATTCATGTATCCATTTTGTCAAATCAAGCGCACGGATGCGCGTCGAAGTTAAAGGTTTATAAACTGGCCGGGCACAGCCAATAAACACATTCAGCCTTGAATGTGACACGGACATAAACGGCGACAGGAAACCAATACGTCTGTGTATTGTCACAAAACTACTTCGCCGGTCCTATGAGAAATTGGGTTTTTTAGTCTGTGTTCAGAAAATCTGTATCAAACATTTCTTCCTGTGCACTGTGTCTGTAAAACTATCAGCACAAGTGTAAGCCAGATGAAAGCCAATCAATTGGCGGAGAGGATTTGGCATAACGGCTAGGGCGGTCGACCTCAAATCTGTGGAGCCGGGTTCCAGGCTCGGCAAGGACGCGCAACATCCTGTGATTCTGGGCAAATCACGTAATCTCCACGTGCCTAACAAAAAGGAATGTGCCCTCATGTAAAGCAACTGGTGCTGGTGTTAAGTGCTCTGATCCTTCGAGTCATGTTCGCGCTATATAAAAAAACTGTAAAAAAAAAAAAAAAACCTTGGAAGCAACATATTTTAACAGCTGTGATCAATGGTGCATGTTGAGGATCACAAGACAACGCTGTACGAAGTATGGTGGCTCAGCAGTCTAATGTTGGACATCATGGGAACAGGTAGATAAAATGAGCGGCATTTAGTTGGCTAACAATAAACATCGTAAATTTCACTTGCAAGAAATCCAAAGGCGAACGTACCCTGTACAAGTAAAGGTGATGTTGACATAGTATAAAATCGTTGAGTTTTCACGACAATACTAAACAAGCAAACTCACCACCGCAGCCCGGCTTCAACAGGAAGCCAGGCAACCTTTGTTGGGACGGGGGCGGTGCCGGACAAATACAGGAAGCAGGCGCTCCTGTGCCCGCCGGAAGATTTCCGTCTTAGCTAGCGGGGCTCCCGTGCTCGTGGAGAGCCCCGCGGCCCCCGCCTGTTAACCACAATGACCCGCTGGCTGCCGAGGGACACGCAAGAAGAACCTGGTGAGTGGGGTGTGAGGGGGATGTGTGCGCGCGTGTCTGTGTGTGTGTGTGCGCGCGTGTGTATGTATGTATGTATGTGTGTGTGTATGTATGTATGTATGTGTGTGTGTGTGTGTGTGTGTTAAAAGAGCCCGATGACTGGTTGGTGGGGGGGGGAGGGGGTGTGTACGCGAGTGTCTGTCTGCCTAGCATGACGCCACTTTCTGACCCACACTGTTTTGTAAACGGCGCTCACACAGCAAGCAGCCAGCAGCAAAAGCGCGCTCACGAGGACAAATCTGAGACAGCGGAGGCGCGTGGCCGAACGCTGTCTCAGATTCCCAGGAAACTGAAAACAATAGTTGTCGAGCTAGACCGCATGCTAAGCATGCGCAACTCTAGCTCGACCTAACCAGTGATGGAAGCCCTACGTGTGCCCGGTGAGTGGGGTTGGGAAGGTGTGTGTGTGCGCGTTTGTGTGTGTATGTAAGCCCTGCGTGTGCGGGGGGGAAGAAAGGGGTATGTGCACGTGGGAATGTGTGCGCGCATGCGTGAGTGTGGCTGTGTCTGTGCGCGCGTGAATGAGAGAGGCGAGAGGCTGCTGAATGTTGAACAGGAGATGTGCACGTGCGCGCCCACGAGGTGAAATCCGCCGAGGGAAAGCACGTGCACATGCCCTGTCCAACATTCCCGCAAGCCGGCGACATAAGGTCTTTCGCTGACGCGAGACCTAACAAGTTAGCAGATCACCTCGTTTGCATGGCGCCAGCTTCACAATACAATACACAAAACTAAACATCCTAGGCGGCTAGCGCTAAAGTGCTTAACATTTCCATGGCGCCAACTTTAACCGAAACTATTATACACATCAAGGAACCTTTTTTAGCCTTTCCACACGATCACTGCATAATAAAGCAAACAATAGTTTGAATAGTAAATTGCTGCTGGCATTTTATGTAAAAGTTTAGCTTTTGACCCTCACGCTTTTGGGAAAAAGTTTTGGATCACGCTGCTTTTTTAGCGTCTTGCAAACTCCTTTGGTAAGTGATGTTCGTAATAACTGAAAAAGCACCTTTTGAGCGCGGCCCAAAAAAGTCAGGAAATGCAGCCTCCAATATTTTTTTTAATAGTAAAGTGTTGCTGTGATGTAATTTAAGTGTCTGATTGCAAAATCTGTTTCCGTACTGTATGCGAAGTAGGAAGTATGGTCTGTGCTCTTGTATGTATAGAAAGGAGGGGCGCATGTATGCCTGTATGTGTGAGGGCTGTGTGTATGCGTATGCGACGTAGGAAAGAAGTATGGTCTGTGCTCTTGTATGTATGGAAAGGAAGGGCGCATGTATACCTGTATGTGTGAGGGCTGTGTGTATGCGTATGCGACGTAGGAAAGAAGTATGGTCTGTGCTCTTGTATGTATGGAAAGGAAGGGCGCATGTATGCCTGTATGTGTGAGGGCTGTGTGTATGCGTATGCAACGTAGGAAGTATGGTCTGTGCTCTTGTATGTATGGAAAGGAGGGGCGCATTTATGCCTGTATGTGTGAGGGCTGTGTGTATGCATGCGCACGTAAAGGCTAGCGCCTTCAGTTCTGTGCTAGTGTGTGCACCGTAAGAAGTGTGTTCTGTGTACTCGTATGTGCGGCGGGGAGGGGCGCATGTATTCTTGTATGTGTGAGGGCTGTGTGTATGCATGCAAGTGTAAAGGCTCGCACCTCGAGGGTGTCAGAGCACTGCATAAGTTAAACATCATTCTGAAAGTGATGTTCGCAATAACTGAAAATACAGCCTTTCAGCGCGCCCAAAAGAAGTCAGAAAATGCAGGCTCCAAGATTGTTTTAATAGTAAATTGCTGCTGTGATTTAATTTACAAGTCTGTGATTGAAAATTCTTTTTCCGTAGTGTATGTGAAGTACGGACCCCACAAAAATCACGAAATGCAGGCTCCAAGATAAGATTGTTTTAATAGTAAATTACTGCTGTGATTTAATTTAAAAGTCTCTTGCATGGAAAGTCTCTTGCATGTTTGCATTTTGTCTCATAAAATGCAGGCTTTCATCGCAGGCCAAAAAAAAAAAAACAGCACTGGAAAACGAAAGCGAAAAGTCGCCCACACAGAAATCTGCCAGCAGCAAAGGCGCGCGCACGAGGACAAATCCGAGACGGAAAATGCGCGCGTCCGACTCATGTCCACATTCCCAAGTAAGCAAGAGGTATACTAAAGTATACAAGAGGGTCTCGATGCTCGACCTAAAAAGCGAGTCTAAATTGCGCTGAAGGCCAATTAGCACGAGCTCAAAAGTTACTACATGTTCAGTGTACAATAAAACATACAAATCTTGATGCGCTATTTGAGGAGGAAAATTCTTAAAATTAACTAAATAGACAGGAGGGGTCTCTTGTAGGTACATTTTTTGATTTTAAAGCCCACTTGTCCTTTGAGTACTTTCTGGATTTTATTATTCTGTCAGCTTCTAGGCAGCTATTTTTGAAACTTCGCTATGGAACATTGCCACTAGCTACTTTTTAATTGGCATTAAATCCACAAACCTGTACAAGTACAGCATGTCTGACATGCTGTCAATCTGAAGAAACACTAGCCATATTTTCTTTTTTTGCCCTGAGTATGTGCATCCGAGGAAAGCCTGGGTTATCCCATTATGTAAGCAACTTGGCTGTAGACCCGTTGTGGCCGCTCTGCGAATTTTATGTACAGAATCATCTCAGGTGGTGGTTTGTTCTGCATCGAAATAGCATTTTCTGGGCATGATGTATTGGGTTTAAAGCGATGCATTGAGCTTTTTCTTTTCTGTGTCCCTTTTAGGAATTTTCCTCACTGTCACTTATTATAGATCAACTAACCACATTAATTATTGCTCATGAGACCTATTCTTATTATATTACTGTGATCTTGATTTTATGGTGTGTTTATCATTCATGATACAGGAAAGTAGAGATAGACTTTTATTGTGTTTCTACTTTTAATTATTTGTCATGTTTTATGTGTTTTGTGTAATTGTACTTTTAAGGTTGAAAAACTGAATGAAGTAATTTTTTTTTTTTTTTTTTGAAAACCTTTATTTGCATCAATAGGATATACATGCGTGGGCCCACAACCAATCCGGCCGGCCATAGGTCAAAAATGACAAAAATCGAAATAAGCGCTACAAGGTCAGCTGGCAGGCAGGCAAACATATTCAAAACAATACTCAGGAAAGGACAAGCGACATCAACGGCCCAATATCAGGAACAGTGATGTCCATTTTATAATAAGGGGGACAAGGCTCATGGCAGACTCATAAAATACGGGAAAAACAATAAACAGAAATATACCCACGCCAAAATGGGAAGAGGGGGGGGCGGGGAGCAGGATGTGAAGACACGAGTCGATCGTAGCACAAAACAAGCGCAAAATATATTAGAGAAGCATACAAGTACTACCAGCATCTCATGCCCCCCACCCAATATCACGCTAACAAATGCAAGGGGAGCGGATAAACTGCACGATCTAAACCTACTCCCCATACTAGCCTGGGGAAAAAGGAGGGGGGGGGAAGGGAGGGGAGGGAAAGGGGAAAAAAAAAACAGGGGGGAGACTGAGGGGAGGAAACCAATAAGGACAGGAACAGGGTAAGGAGAAGAAGGAGAAATAAAGAAAAAGAAATATAAAAGGAGAAACACAATCGTGCAAGATGGGCGCCACCCCGGGCCAAGCGTCTCGCGGCCAATAACACAGAAGAAAGTGGAGAGCTGGCGAGAAGTAGGGTACGGCAGTCGCGACGGAAACACCGAAGCTGATAAAAGTGGCAGAGCAACAGACCCCAACCCACTATGCCAGAGAAGCGAGGACAGAAGCGGCACCTCTATAAAGGGATAGAAAAGGGCCATAGAACCAAAAAAGAAACATCTGAAAGACCCCGCCCACCCGTCCCACCCCGCACCCCTGCAGAAGGCTACGGCCTACCCTCCAAACAGCGTGCCTGTCGCCCTAATCCGAAACCCGAAATATAGTAAAGAAAAAGTAGAATAAGGAGACAAAAAGAAGAAGGAAAGGGATTATGAAACAAAAATAAGATGTGAGGGAGGAGCCAAAGGGTACGAACAAACACACTCGGCCACGACCCTCCCGGAATCATCAATTGAATGACTATCAAATCAGTACTACACCTTCACATACAGCAGTAACCCGCGGGAGGGGGGGAGGGGAAAATTGAAACGTTTCACAATGTCGAAAATACAAGCATCAGTGCAAAGGACAAGTAAACCAGCAGTCTATCAGTGTTGCGCAACTTACCCCCAGCCCTTCTTAACCACGAAACCAACCCAATAAAGGATAACATGGAGCGGACCACCCAGCACAGAATAATCGCAATGTTGACCAGGGTTAAGGCAGTGATGTAGATTAGGGAGAGCTACCATACTAATGAAATACAAAAAGTCAATGAAGCCAGTCAATTGTAGCAGCAGCGACAGGGCAAGCAAAGGCAAGCCGGAGCCCAGTTTCGCAGTTCGACAATGCAAAGGTCCCCCTCCAGGGCAAAAGTTCGATTCCATCGAAGCGGGAGCAAACAGCGGTCCACCATAGTTCCCAGTTGTCCGGTATAGAGCAGATCTCTGCGTCGTGTGCAAGTCCTCGAAGTCCGGGCGGTGAAAAGGCGGAGGTTCAAAAGCCACCGGCCCATCAAGCGGCCGAAGAACAGCGGCAGCAACTCCTGGCGCAGCCGAAGGGGGCGAAGCAATGGAGGCATCAGGACGATAGGGGTGCATGAAAGAGCGGCGACCCAAAATGGCGGCGGGCCGCACAGGGTCGGTAGAAGCACCGGGGGCCAAGACAGCGTATAAGGACATCAAGGCGTCTAGGACATCTCCGAGCGTGGGCGCTCGAGCACACGCCCAGGCCCCAGCGCAATCCGGCCAGCAAAGTTCTTCGGTGCAGAACGGAGCACCCCCCACGTTGTCGGTAGCCATTTTGTGAGTTTCGCCGCCCCGCACTCCACCGCGGGCCCCCAAACAGTTCCCAAATGTTGGACTTTACAGACCTCCGGAGGTTCCCAACAACGGCCTCACCGGCACAGAGCGGGTAGGCGCTCGATGGGGGGGGGTGCCCCCTCCGAACAGCGGCGGGCCCCAAAAGCAGAGCCAGGCACAGGGTCCAGGGCTGCCGGACAGAACAAAGGCGAAGGGACCCCTTCACACAGTTAGCCCCCAACACATCTCGTCCCCCTCCAGCCGCACGGTCCACAAATCGGGGCCAGTTCAGGATCACCGGGGCATACACACAACGGCTCCCACCAGTGGCTCACTCTCGCGGCCGGGTCCGGCAATCTCAGCACCGCCGGTCCAGTCCCACAGGCGAGGTCCCGGTCTCGAGCGCCCGGAGGCCCCAATCTTTCCGAGGGCACAGCTGCGGACCCACAGCACGCAGGAGCTTCCGGACCAGACGGTAAGTAAGAGTGGGTCGTTAAATTCCAAAATCTGTAGTGAAGTATCGTCGCAGTACAGGATATATTGCAGGATATTCGAGGTTGGCCGGAGGGCCGACGGAGCCGAGCTAAAAAGCGGCCATTACGCTCTCAGGCTAGGCTCCTCCCCCGAATGAAGTAATTTTGATGATGATGAGTAATATGTATTGTCAGGGAATTAATCTTAGTAAGTTAGAGGTTTCCCTAACCTATCCAGTTTCTTCCAAAGCTGGGCCGGACTGACTGTAGCAGGCGTCAGGCGGTTCCCCGGGAGGCTGGAAGGGTGGGGCGGTTTTGCAGCGGTGGGCGCCAGTTTTGTTACTGGGCAAAACCAAAGGGGATGATGGACGGAGTGTCCCAAATATGCTTGGTTCCGGACCAGGGAAGACATGGCTTGGCAGTTCGGGCTGGACTGTTTCCATGAGGCACAGGGTCAGACTGATTTGCATATGGCCATGTCTGAGCTAGGGTGGCGGGGTGAGCTACGGAATGATGATGGATTAAACCCAGATCAGTTGCCCTGGGTGTGAGTGCTTGCAATGTTCAACACTCCGTCCATCATCCCTTTTGGTTTTGCTTAGTTTTGTTACTAGGTGCCGGTTTTGCAGTAGTGCTGCAATATCGGCCCCCAGTAAAAAAAAAAACAGCTGTGCTTCACCCTTAAACACCCCTCAAACCCCCGGCGGGGGCTGCTATGGGTTCCCAGTATGGCCCTGTTCCAAAGGGTGGGTCGATGAACCATATCGAATACTGTTGAGAAATCAACAAATTCAGAATATAAGATTTGAGATTTAGACACCACATATTTTTTGATGAGTCTGAAAGATTGCTATATTTTTGGTCACTGAGTGATGGGGTCTAAAGCCCACCTGGACACTTGGAATCACTTCAGACAAATACACCCAATCCTCAAAATGTTCCAGAATACCGGGCACAAATATCTTTGCCCGAGTCGTCCAGCAAAGCAATTTGCCGATAATTATTAGATAAAGAACAGGAACATTTTTTATGTATAGGAACAACAGTGTTCCTTGTCAATGAACTTGGAATTTGCACCATAGCATAAAAAAAGCAAAGAGAGGGGTGAGAAATTTACTCCAGGTTTCTGGTTCGTTCTTCATCACTTTAATTGGAATCCTACTGGGGCCCATCACTGCAAATGGTCTTTCTCGTTTAGTAGTGTCACAATTTGTTTTGCATTCAGAGCTTTTGTTTGCCAATTGCACACAATATATTTTGTTGATGGTATTAGACATCTCATACAGTTTTGAGTGAGTTTTTGCATAACGTTTGGCAAGTTAGTCTGTCCATTCAGAATGACGTATTTGAATTGCAGAGGGAGCTTGGTTGCTACCTGTAGACTTAGCAACAAGGTGCCTAACGGATTTGTAGTTTTTTTGCTGTATGTGTGTTTACATATGCCACATAATCCCGTGCTACAATTTAAATCAGCTTGACTATGTCACAGTACATTGCCCAACAACTCTGGTTTACCCTGGAACATGAGCATGTTCTAAAACAGTCGGAGGAGTCATTCCAAGTGGCCCATCCTCTCAAGAAGTGTGTTGTTATCATTCTAGAGTAATGGCGCGTGGATAGCTGGATGATGCATGATGGAGTACCCTAAGAATGTCTACTTTCTTGCGGCAGAGTGTCTTTAGCTCTTAGGACTGGTAGGAGAACACTTTTCCAGAGATGGGCTTGCTCAGTGGACACACTCCCAGCAGACTGTGTTGCCTTCCAGTGTTTCAGTATCCTGTCACTTTATAGTTTAGTCTGTTAAAGTGTAATTCTCAAAATGTGCAGATTTTAACAAAAGAAAGAAGCAGGTTATCTTATTGGTTTCTTAACTACATAAAATTAGCTCACTGATAATCAAAAGAAGGATCAAAGCTTGCAGTCGTAATAACATCACTTTTCATAGCTAAGTAGCCACTATCAGTCTTAAAGAGAAAAGTGATGAAACCGAACAATAATGTACACACTTGCTAGGAACCACACTCCTTTCCCCAGAGGAGAATCACCCTGACTAGGATAACCAGATTTCACTAAAGTCAGCTCATCCGGTTTTTACCTCTAGCTAGCCCATGTGCTGTCTGTTGTGAGACATATATGTTCTTGGAAAAGCCCACAATAAGATCCTGGAGCCCTGCCATTGCTTACCATGGATTGACTTTCCTGTCAATCTAATGTCCCTGCTTCTTGTTTGCACACAAAAAAGTGATAGATGGAGTGCTTGGCCTGGCAGGTCGGGCTAGACTGTTCCTACTGGAGCAAGGTCAACCTTGCATCCAGCTTCAGAGTAGTACAGATATTGAAGACAGACATCACATCATTTGTCCATTTTTTTATGCATTTGTGCAGCCTGCAACCTGATGGCAGTTTTTAATTCCTATTCCATATCCAAACCCCAACTTCTTTTTCTCCACTGCCTTTGCGGCAGTTTCTATCTTAAGATTCAAGTTTTGTGCATTGACCGAGTGAAAGAAAAGTATCTTGCCCCTCTTGACTGTGTTTGTTCCAAGGTGCACAAATCAGAATTTTGAGCTATTTGTCAAAAAGAGGTTTATCAGGTTCTTCCTCCTAATAACCTGTAGACCTTTGGCTCATACATAGGTTCCATAGTAGATGAGGAAAATTCTACCCATTTTATGTCACTCCACAAATTTTTTTTTTACAGATTTAAAAATGTTAGTTACTAAAATGCCCAAGAAAAACCAACAAAAGACACAGAATCTGTCGCATAGTAAACCATGGTATGATATAATCTGTAGGGAATCTAAACGGGCGCTTTTATCAGCTATTAAATCTAAGACACTATATGATATAAAAATAGCAAGGAATAATTACAAGACAGTACAAAAGGCTTCCAAAAAAGCCTGGGAGGAAGAAAAATGGGCTGACATGCTGCTAGCTGTTAAAATAAATGATAGCGTAGGTTTTTGGAGGTTAGTAGCTAATGGGAACCATGTAGGGAGAGTGGTTAAGGACGTCTATTTGGACGAACTAACATGGGTTAACCACTTTACTAACCTCTATAAAAAGTTTGATGATGCCCAATTCGATGTGGATGTCCCATGCTTTGAACACCCCACTGATTGCCTGGACTTTACACTAGACTAAACCGAGTTGGCAATTAACCTAGTTAAGACTGGCAAAGCTCCAGGCCTAGATAAGATCCCTGGGGACTTATACAAACATGATTTAAAAGTATGGGCACCATATATAAACTACCTGTTTAATAGGTTATCCCTTAGCTTAGATTTCCCCGAAAGTTGGAGGGGAGCTGAAATTGTTTTAATTTTTAAAAAAGGGGATCGGATGGACCCCTCTAATTACCGGCCAATCAGCTTGATGGACATTCTCCAGAAAATCTACTCACGACACATCTTAACTCGTGTCAGTGACTGGATGCAGGAGAACGCAATCTTAACCAAATTCCAAGCTGGTTTCCGATGTAAAGTAAGCACAATTGATCAGATATTTAGATTCTGCTGCCTTTATTGGAAGTACGTACACATCAAAAAGGGACATCTATAAGTTGCTTTCGTTGATTTGAGAGCAGCGTTTGATTTAGTGCCACGCAATCTTTTATGGAAAACATTGAGTGTAGTAGGGTTTCCAATTAGCCTATTGGTTCAGATAAAAAAGCTGCACGAACGGAACTTTGCGAAAATCCGATGGGGCCCAAGTGGGGAATTGACACAAAAAATTCCTATTGAGCGTGGCGTTCGACAAGGCTGTGTAATGGCCCCCACACTTTTCTCCCTTTTCGTGAATGACATCCCCACTCATCTAGAGGGGTGTATAAATGATTCACCAAAACTGAATGGAGAAAGGGTAACATCACTTTTATTTGCAGATGACACTATTTTGATTTCCCAAACCAAGAAAGGCCTCCAGGCACTACTTAATTCTTTTAGTGAATACTGTAGTAAGAAAGACTGGAAATAAATGGGAAAAAGACAAAATGTATGACCCTCAATCCACCAAAAACTAACAAAGGCTGTTTAACACTGAATGGTGTTAAACTAGAATCGGTCCCACATTTCTCATATTTAGGGGTCACTTTAGACTCTAACTTTTTCTGGAGAGCCCAAATGGAAAAAAGCAAGCTGGCATTCATTCAGAATGTAAAGCCAATTCTTAGGAAACAAAGTTTGAGTACTAGTAAAGCAGTGTCTCCGGTAGTTGAGCTTTTTAAATTCAAGGTTCAACCAGCAGCGTTGTACGGTGCAGAAATTTGGGGACCCGGGTCAAAGGACACTTTCTGTGTCCTGGACAATAACTTTATGAGAAGTCTGGTAAGGGTCCCAAGAGACACTCCTTTATTGCCCCTTCAACTGGATTTAAATGTCAAAAGAACAGACCATTACACTATAATTCGCCCACTGATGTTATGGGTTAGACTGTGGCGGGTGGCTGAATTGCATGACTACAGGGATGGTCTAAAAGAAATCATGGGGTTGGATAATTCAAAAACCATCCCATGGCTAATACATGTTAAAATTTGGCTCATCAAAATAGGTTTAAAGCATTTTTGGGAGAACCCAGAACATCTACCGTCTAACCCAAAACTAATTTTAACAAGCATTAGAAATGCAATCGGGCTCGGATTTATTTGAGTTTGAGCTAATGGCATTGTAAATGCCAATGTATTGTTGCTATGTGTTATGGAGTGTGTTCATGTGGTGTGTACTGCCAGTGATCTCCTTGTGAGTGTGAGAATATTGCACCGTTACTGCCTGTGATGTCCTTCTTGTGAGTGTGAGAAGCTTGCACCTCTGCTGTCTGTGGTCTCCTTGTGGGTGTAAGAAGCTTGCACTGCTGCTGCCTGTGATGTCGTTCTTGTGAGTGGGAGAAGATTGCACCTCAGCTGCCTGTGGTCTCCTTCTGAGTGTAAGAAGCTTGCACAGCTGCTGCCTGTGATGTCCTACTCACTACTCTACTCACTACTCTACTCACTACTCTACTCACTACTCTGCACTCACTACTCACTACTCTACTCACTACTCTACTCACTACTCTACTCACTACTCTACTCACTACTCACTACTCTGCACTCACTACTCACTACTCTACTCACTACTCTACTCACTACTCTGCACTCACTACTCACTACTCTACTCACTACTCTACTCACTACTCTACTCACTACTCTACTCACTACTCTACTCACTACTCTGCACTCACTACTCTACTCACTACTCTGCACTCACTACTCTACTCACTACTCTACTCACTACTCTGCACTCACTACTCTACTCACTACTCTACTCACTACTCTACTCACTACTCTACTCACTACTCTGCACCCACTACTCACTACTCTGCTCACTACTCACTACTCTACTCACTACTCTACTCACTACTCTACTCACTACTCTACTCACTACTCTGCTCACTACTCTACTCACTACTCTACTCACTACTCTACTTACTACTCACTACTCTACTCACTACTCACTACTCTGCACTCACTACTTTACTCACTACTCTACTCACTACTCACTACTCTGCACTCACTACTCACTACTCTGCACTCACTACTCACTACTCTACTCACTACTCTACTCACTACTCTACTCACTACTCTACTCACTACTCTACTTACTACTCACTACTCTACTCACTACTCACTACTCTGCACTCACTACTTTACTCACTACTCTACTCACTACTCACTACTCAGCACTCACTACTTTACTCACTACTCTACTCACTACTCACTACTCTACTCACTACTCTACTCCCTACTCTACTCACTACTCTACTCACTACTCTACTCACTACTCTGCACTCACTACTCTACTCACTACTCACTACTCGACACTCACTACTCACTACTCACTACTCTACTCCTCACTACTCACTACTCTCTACTCACTACTCACTACTCTGCACTCACTACTCTACTCACTACTCTACTCACTACTCGCCACTCACTACTCACTACTCACTACTCTACTCACTACTCTGCACTCACTACTCTACTCACTACTCTACTCACTACTCACTACTCGCCACTCACTACTCACTACTCTACTCCTCACTACTCACTACTCACTACTCTCTACTCTCTACTCACTACTCTCTACTCACTACTCACTACTCACTACTCACTACTCTACTCACTACTCTCCACTCACTACTCTCCACTCACTACTCTGCACTCACTACTCTGCACTCACTACTCACTACTCTGCACTCACTACTCACTACTCTGCACTCACTAATCTGCATTCTGCACTCACTACTCTGCACTCACTACTCTGCACTCACTACTCTGCACTCACTACTCTGCACTCACTACTCTGCGCACTCACTACTCTGCGCACACTACTCTGCACTCACTACTCACTACTCTGCGCACACTACTCTGCACTCACTACTCACTACTCTGCACTCACTACTCTGCGCACTCACTACTCTGCGCACTCACTACTCTGCGCACTCACTACTCTGCGCACTCACTACTCTGCGCACTCACTCCTCTGCACTCACTCCTCTGCACTCACTACTCTACACACTCTCTGCACACTCTCTCTGCCCACTCACTCTGCACTCACTACTCTGCACTCACTACTCTGCACTCACACTCTGCACTCACACTCTGCACTCACACTCTGCACTCACACTCTGCACTCACACTCTGCACTCACTACTCTGCACTCACTACTCTGCACTCACTACTCTGCACTCACTACTCTGCACTCACTACTCTGTAGTAGTAGTAGTAGGTAGTAGTACTGCCTGCTGAAATGCTGCTTTTTTGTTTTGTTTCTTCATTGCTGCAGGCAGAGGCTCTCATTCATACATACATGAGAGCAGCATCAGGATTCGCCTGAGCGCCCTAGATTTGCGGTCCCAGGGAGACCCTGAGCCTGTGACTGCTGACTAGGGCCATGACTGAAGTTGTTGTTGGTCTGTTTAGGCGTATGTACTCTAAGACTTTGTAATCCTGGCTTGCTTGGGCATCTCTTCAGCTAGTAAAGACAGTGACACAGAATATGAATGGGTGAGGAGTGACCCTATACGTTTTCCCGATTACAGTCCTTTCATTGCCGACCTCCGAAATCCACTACGTAATACAAGCACAATTCCTGTTTGATCTATACAAGACATATGGGTATGCATAGGCATTAGTTCCCATAAACTTGAGGAAGAAGTTATCCCAGAGGTTCTCCTTCAAAAAGATATATAGGGTCAGGAGCAGGCAGGCGTCTCCGCGTAGGAGGTGACATTCATCTTTAATGGTGAGCACTGTGAGGAGGAGAGTCTTTAGACCTTGGATTAGCTCAGATTTACTCTTGTAGTACTCCTGGTTTGCGCATCAGGAGTAATCCGTGAGTACTATCAACGAGGAGCCCGCACCTGCACAATCTTTGCAAGTCCGGCTAAGAGTATAGTTAATTTACGATTTCGCTCTTATGCTTTACGCTTCCAGGTGTTGTCAATCAGACATTCCTTTTTTAGCACATTATATTGGACCCACATTGAAACATGGTTACGATTTGTTTTTTCTTAAACCGATATACCATTTTTAGGTGACTTGTACTTTTGGACAGAGATACTGTGACGTACTTATTCGATGTAGGCGTCGGCCTATCGTCGTAATGAAAGTTCTACCAGTCTGCATGATTGTTTTCGATTTTGGCATTTCATCGAAAGGTGGCTTTTGTTAATATAGAGATATCATGCGAATATCTTTAATTAAGGGACAAAGCTCGTATAAACTCTATAGCTATGTTTTTTCTCAGTTGGTTTACTTAGTCAACGCCTCTGCATGTTAAAAGCTGCTTCTTATTATCTCGCCGAAAATGCCAAATGATCTGGGCATACGGTCAAAAGCCGTTTGAGGAAGACTGCCCCAGCGTGCCAAACTCAGAACGTGCAATTTGTAAAGTCAATAGTTCCACCTAGTGGCATAAAGATATTACAACTAGAGTTTTCATTTTTTAGGTCCGACCTTGAAACAGCTTTGTCCTGCGTCATGTTTTTTCCCCCAAGAACTCAAACAAACAAGAACTACAGTGTGGACGAGCATGTATGAGTCATCTTCTGTGAGCCTCGCCTGCTGCCTCTCGTCATTTAACATTGAACGCGCTCACCGCTGTGAACGCGTTCGCATCATCTGGCTTGCATTACACGGGCACTCTGACAGCTCGTAATTAAGATTAATCACTCTGCCATGCACGTTCTCGCACACAAAATGCCACATCGGGCACGCGTACATTACTTACAGCCTATCACTTCAAGGCTACTACATACACAGCACAGGGAAGACGAATCACTGACCAGATGCCAGAAAACGCAAAGGAATGTGTGGAATTCCTCTCACCAAGGCCCTTCTTCTTCTTTTTTTTTCTTATAACATTAGGATCTCGAAACTCCTCCCCCAGGGGGAGGAGTCCGAGCCCTAAAAAGGGCCTTTTGGAGTTTTATGGTTAGCATGGCAACAAATGTTTCGGTTGCTGGAACTTTAGTAACAAATTTTCTTAGTTTCAAGGATGAGCCACTATTTGAGACTTTTCTTGATGAGATAGAGCCCCCACTTGCCAAAACCCTATTTTTAAAACTAAGATATGGGAATCTTCTGATCAAAACAACTTTGGCACGTTGGTCAAGGAGGCCTAATGCTCCACCCCTAGTGGCAGATGAAATTTGTTCTATGTGTGATTGCAGCCCGATTGAAAATGAGTTTCATATCTTCTTTTTCTGCCCCGCCTATGCATTGGCTAGAAAAAGATGGATCAAACCACTATGCCTATTGCTAGGCCTGAGATCATGTAACCAGGCCCTGAGAATACTTAAAACAAACACAAATCAAACAATAATATTTAGTGTTAGTCGATTCTTACACTCCATCTTTTTCCTAAGGGAAAAAAAGGGGCAACAGCTTTAAAAGAAGTATATCCTTAAGAATAGAATGAGAATTTGTCCTAGTAATTATAGGGGGATCTTTGTTATTTTTAAATGGTTGTGTTTCGATTTATTTGTATTAAGAAATGTATTTTTTTTAATGAATTTAAATCTTTGCTGACAAAAAGTTTATTTTAATGTAATGAATTGTGTTGTGACTCTTTTATGGCATTCATGCCGAAATAAAGAAATTTAAATCGGAAATCGAACAATAATTTGCACACTTGCTAGGAACCACACTCCTTTCCCCAGAGGAGAATCACCCTGACTAGGATAACCAGATTTCACTAAAGTCAGCTCATCCGGTTTTTACCTCTAGCTAGCCCATGTGCTGTCTGTTGTGAGACATATTGTGGGATTTTCCAAGAACATATAAGATCCTGGAGCCCTGCCATTGCTTACCATGGATTGGCTTTCCTGTCAATCTAATGTCCCTGCTTCTTGTTTGCACACAAAAAAGTGATAGATGGAGTGCTTGGCCTGGCAGGTCGGGCTAGACTGTCCCTACTGGATCAAGGTCAACCTTGCATCCAGCTTCAGAGTAGTACAGATATTGAAGACAGACATCACATCATTTGTCCATTTTTTTATGCATTTGTGCAGCCTGCAACCTGATGGCAGTTTTTAATTCCTATTCCATATCCAAAACCCAACTTCTTTTTCTCCACTGCCTTTGCGGCAGTTTCTATCTTAAGATTCAAGTTTTGTGCATTGACCGAGTGAAAGAAAAGTATCTTGCCCCTCTTGACTGTGTTTGTTCCAAGGTGCACAAATCAGAATTTTGAGCTATTTGTCAAAAAGAGGTTTACCAGGTTCTTCCTCCTAATAACCTGTAGACAAATAGCACAGGTAGAGACTGTGCAAATGGGCAAATAGCCCATGTGCAGCTAGTATATGGGTAAATACTGCCTAGCTTGGGCACTTGAGCCTTAAACAGAATTTGCACCAAAGTTGTAATCTGGTAGAAGGGGGTCACGAGGCAGAGGGCGGGGGTTGGGGTAGATAAGTTAGAAGGGTGTCTATGTGCTGGAGAAGAATAGGTGTATGATTAGACTAGATGGAAGAGCCGTGTGGTTCACCCATAAACGTGATCTGCGCCAATATATTTCATTTTATATGACATAGCCATATACAGTTTCCACAGCAGGTTAACAAAGATGCAAAGGTGAATCAAACGTAAAACTCCACTTATTTACTGGTGGATTTTGGAGTGAATGTGGTTGGCCCTGGAAAACTTAACCTGTCCTTGAGACTTTTCTGAGCTAAGACCCGAATTCCTGATACTCTAGAAGAAATCCCGAATGCTCAGTGCACGCCTATGAATCTGGGCCGAGAGCTTTCTTGGTGACCTTGTCGGTTGCATCAATCGGTTTCCCCCACTTAATGTGCTTTCCCTGTTGATACGAAGTTACGTAAACTGGTTTTGCCAATATAGTTATATATACGGATATATCAGTGATTTAACTGCAATTCAAAAACATTTGAAAGACCTACTTACCAACATTTATATAAATTAGTAATCAGTTTAATCGAAATGCATCCAACCTCGCTATGACTAGTTCTGATTATCTCTCTTTACTCGAAAATAGTAAAACCTCACCACTGGCGAAATCCGAACTAAAGAGTCTCATGCATACACGGGTATTTGCCTTTTTAACATAATCATGGCGGATGCTGGCATGAGATGAAACAAATAGGCATACATTTTAAAATCGATTTGCCTAGTCACGAAAACATCTCTAGTAGTGTACAAAGCGAACGAAGCCTTTTTAGCGGCGGCGCGGCAACGATACTGCAGTTGTATTTAATGACTGAACGTTTAGGTGAAAGAGGCACCCTGACCCTGACACTGCAAAATTGGCTAAAGGAAGAAATGCTTTGTTTTTAAATGACCCCGATCCTTAATGAAAGATTGTTTACGGTAGAGCCCTACGGCCTAGTGTGACTAGTGCTTGTTCTGCCACAGTGTAGCAACCACACCCGTCCAGCGTTAGAAATATAGATTGAGAAATCCAATGAACAAAGGCCGTTTGCAGTGGATGTAGGGGAAAGGTCGCGCCGATTGCTACGTCGCTCTTGAACCTCGTGTTCTCCTAATCTGCGGTCGAATAGGAAGGGGACGCTTTTTCAGAGCCACTCGAAATTTAACTGTTTCTAAAACAGTTTTACGTGTCCTTTGTTCGAGTTAGGTTGTGCATTCTTGGGCGAGGCAGTCCGTGACCTAAGTGGCTCGTCACGACAGAGGTTGTCATAACTCCGCTTGTATCAGATAAGCCCTTCTTTATCATTCTCTATACCTCTGGAACTTCCGCATTGCAACAGCTTTATACATGGGGAGTTTGTATTGATAGCGCCTCTTTTCACAGTTTTTAATAGCGCGAACCTCGCCCAAGGGGATTATAGCGCATTGCGACAGAACCATACACTACGTCACGCATTTATTTGAGCGGGGGGGGGGGGGGGGGGGGGGGTGAAGCGATCTTTCTCCGAATCTAGCGATGTTGCGGAGTCGAGCCTGGTTCCTTCCCCCCTTCTAAGGTCTCAAGCCTTGGCCTTTAAGCCACATCTCCTCCTTTGAATGTCAGGCTACCTACCGATCGAGGAAAAAACGTGATGGCTCAACGTTTAGTTGTTATCGATGTCTAAAGAATATCTTCGTTGCTGTTATGAAACTTAATAAATATCTTAAAAAAATCTCTTTGTCTTGGTGTAAATTTCAGAAAACCGGCTAACAGCTCAGCCATCCTTCGATTTTGTTGTTGCTGCACCTTTAAGGCCCTTGCTGCCCGAGGGGCAGAAGTTGTATGGCCAACTGCCTCCAGGAGAAAGTGGACAGTAAACACCGTAAACAATTTTGTGATTTTACTTAAAAGGCTTCTAAAATGTTTTTACGCCGAATAACATAAAATCTGTTAATGAATATGGTGCTCGGATAATGAAATTGTCTATTTCCATTCCTACTCTGCATGTGACACTTTCCAGCTTTAGGGTGGGTTTCTTTATCTAGTAAAACAGATTAGTATGACATTTTGACTGCAAATTATGAATGCAATAACAAAGTTACAATACATGAAGGATATAGTGCTGCACAGTGCATTAATGTTAAATTCATGTGCTGTGTGTATGTGTGTCTATGAGTGGTATAATACATGAAGGTACTGTGTTGTGCAGCATGTGTATGCTGAATACATGTGCTGGGTGTATGTGTGACTGTAAAGGATAATATAATCTGGGTGACCTTGCTGCCTGAGCTCAGCTGGGCCATCAATATCACTCCACTGGTGAAGCGAGCCAAGGCGGACCTCCAAAAGTGGCAGTCGCTGCCCTTCAACCCCATGGGGAGGGTGGCTCTTTTTAAGATGATGGTGTTACCCTGCTTTCTTTACATGCTTCAGAACACTCCCATGTGCTTTCCCAGGGCCTGGTTCCTTCCACTCGACAGTTTGGCCAACAAGTTCTTGTGGGGGAGAGGTAGGTCTTGGCTGGCGCTCAGTACTTGCAGGATCCCCTCGTTCGATGGGGGTTTGGGGATGACTCACCTTTATTTATACTATTTAGCCACGCAACTTCTCTCCATACATGACTGGTTTAACGGGGGTGGTCCGACCCAGCTTATAGGCTCAAGCTGAGGGAGCTGGACCTCGCCAGAATCCAGTCCTTTTTATATGGGACCCCGATTCCTTCCCTTCTTCCGGAGATGACGCGCTCGGTGTTACTAGCCTGGCGGGCAGCACTACAGCACACCAAATGGACACATACACTGACCCAATGTACACCCCTGTGGCACGGGACCTGGCTCAAAGGAGTGAACAGGCTTTGGAGCTTGGGACCTCATAGGTATCACGCAACTGGGCGACGTGTGGGTGGGGGATCCCATGCGCTCCTTCGGCGATCTAAATATCAGATACTAGCTGCACCACGCACAATTCTTTCGACACCTCCAACTACGGCATGCCCTATGCTCACACCACACAACCGGTACACGGTTACCGGATCACAGTCCGCCTGAAGCCCAGATTATGTTTGAGGATCTGGGAAAAGGTGGCATTTCCCGCATTTACCGTGCACTGATCAACAACACCCGACCTCCCTGGACCGACTGCGGGCACAATGAGAGGACTGGGTGGGCCCCTTGGAAGAGGAGGACTGGCGTGATGCCCTTATGGCCCCCAGAACGGTCAACGCTTCCGCCAGACTGCGCTTGGCGCTGCTCTGCTATTTATATGCCGCATACCTCACCCCGGTACGCCTTCATCGGGCAGGGTTTAGTCCGTCTTCAGCCTGTACTACGAGGACTTGTATATGTAATCCTAGACTATTGAGATATGGTGCTGAATCGCTGGAGCATTCCTTTTGTAAATCAATACAAATTTGTTTATCAAAAAAAGGATAAAATAAATGGAGGACTCTGGATTACCATTTTGGGAGACACAGGGCTTCACGGTGAAACACGAGGAGATGAGGTAGAGAAATCCCCACCTCCCCTGGACAGGTGTGGGTGTTAGTGCATTACTATAAGATGTGTGGGGCACCTGGAGAAGGAAGAGCCATACTCCCCCAGTACACTTTAAAGAGTGCTCTTTGATTGAGATAGAGAGAGAGAGCGATCACAAGGAAGGGACCTGGGCACATCTCAGGAAGGAGTTGGGGCTCATAAGAGAATCAAAAAGAGTAGCGCTGAGGCACTGGGCTAACCTATTCATATCAATGTGGCTGACACCCAAGTGTGAGCTCTTGTCAATCTTGTAACTTGTGTTGTGGGGCTATTCGCTTTGAAGTCCCTATAACTGTGACAGGCTGCTTTCCCGATGAAGAGAGGACAGAGGAGTGGGCTCTTCAAAAGGAAATAGACCTCCAACATAAACCTCAAAGACTCGGACTCTAAATCACATTTGGTGTCTCCAAATGGACTATAAGAAAAGGAGTTGAGACCCCAAACAATGTTAACTGTCAAGCAGCCAGTCAGGCTGTGCAAAGAGGAGAAGCTCCTCTGCAAGAGTTCTGTTTGTAGCCAGTACTAGAAGACAAGGCCAGTAGTTTTCCCAGCTGAGTGAGGAAACCTCACAAAAAGAAACCAAGACCACCTGCTGTGGAGCCCAGAGCACCAGTGCTTGCTTGCTTGCCCAGACCAGTTTGCCCTGCGAGGAAAAGGAGAGCATGGGAAGGAGCGAATTTCAACTGGGAATCCTGTCCAGTGTACTCCCTTAGTGAGGTGTGAGGAGACGACTGCTGCAAAAATCGTATCGTTGCCTGTGTGCAGTAAAATTCAGTGACCTTCGTATGCCAGATGAGGTTCGCCCTTAAATGAGCCATGGGCATCGTTGTGCCGAACGGTTCATTGTCCGTGTGTAGTGATGAGTCAGCGACCCTGTATGCCAGGAGGGGGCGTCCTAGATAGATAGTTGTGCGGAGTAGGTCCGTGGCCCTTGTGCGATGGTGAGCTTGTGACCCTGTATGCCAGGAGGGACTGCTGTGAAGGAATCTGCTGCGCCGATTGGGTCAGAGCCACTGTGCAGTAGAGATATGGAAACCCCGTATGCCAGAAGAAGGTCACGGGACAAGCTAGAAGTGTGACCTGGTTGGGACCATCAACAACAGCTGGGACCCCTGTGCACCTACACTGGGACAAAGGATCAGCATGAAGCCATTCGCAATACTTTCCCCCTTCCTTGGGACGGACCAAAGACTTACCCTGCCTGGAGGAGCTGCAAAGAACCTCCAGTCGCTGCGGTACCACAACCGCTTGTGAGAAACTCGAGGAGGAACACTGAGCACAGACCACCTGGACCGTGCACAGTGAACTCACCTAAACCAGCTGCTGCCGCTTGGTACCATGGAGGGGGCGTGCTCAGGAACTCCGGTCTCCCAAAGCCTACATAGCGATAAGGCACTGGAACCCTTTTGACTTTAATACAGAGTCGAATGCACTCTTGAGACTTGGTCTACTTGTGGGACTTTCCCCCTGAGTTTGCCTATTGTAAATGGGAAATAACCGCTATTGCTAGAGTGAGGAGGGAGTGGGACACAGGGAACTGCCTAATGAAACACTAGAGCCCTGACCTCAGGGGGAGAGTATGTAGTTGTTTGTGAATGTCATATTTCTCTTTGTGTTAGCGATAAAATAAAATATTATTTCATCATAAAAGTGAGTATTTGGCTGGACAATAATTTATTGCTGCAACTGCACTTATTTTTAGTTGTGGGCCTGTGCTCACTTCTGGTTGTCCACCTCTCCCTGAGGGAGCCTTGGGCTGCTTCTACCATGCTATTTCTGAGAGTCAAAAGCTGAAGGGCTACGTAACCCAGTTGCTCAGGATCCATAGAAGGTTAGGCCCGGGACATCAGGAGTAAACGTCTTAACCCCTATAGTTGGGCCCAGTAGCTCCTGCTTGCCCAGTGGCTCTCTGCGCGAGGTTTTGACAATGTATACTTGTTTCTGAATTTTTGTGTATTGTTTTGTGGTTCAAATCATATGCTTTTATTAGGCTAAAGTTCCAAGCCTCACGTAGTGATACAGTGGTGGTTCCACAGAGTCAAAGGTTAAGAATTGATGTTCTAGTAGTTTATACATTTTATCGTACATAACTTAATGTCCCGTCTTTTCAGAGCAGCACAACATGCTGATTCATCCCAGTCAAGAGGAATAACAGTAAGAGATCTATGGGCTGTATGCTTTTTGTAGCTTAAAAATGTATACTTTAAGGCCAGATATATTGATGATAGATTGCTCCATTGCTACAGGATAACACTCAGTTAATTCATAACTTTTTACAAACGATGTGCTCACAAAACAGGTAGTGGGCACTGTTACAGAATCGTTTTGAAAGACACAAACAACTAGAAATGATTAGATCAGGCTGAAATGGAAATCTCTTATTAAATACATTTCAAGTATTTATTTTAACCTGTTCTATCCCATACTACATTTTATTTATCAGAGGAGTAAACGTTCTTTAATATTTTGCAAATTATAACATAAATATGTGTGTGATTCACTCAAAAAAGCATAGTTAAAGGTAAGTTATGGTTCAGTGAGCACAAAACTGTGAAAGCTCTCCAATTCAGTTTTGTATGAAACGTATAGTGCAACCCATAATTATTTACTGTCCTTTTTATTCTCTTTTCCTCATGCCTTCAACTAAGGGGTGTACTGAGCATGGAGGGTGGTGTGAGTTATGGTGTGCATTGTATACCATACCTGGGGATTTTCAAGGTGTTTCGGTTTTAGATTCACTGAACCATAACCAACCTTAACTTTTCAGTGAATTGCAATTTTTTTGTTTATTATATTCCACATTCTCCTGCTATTCTGTGCACTGCCTCCAGCCAGACCCTGCGCATTCCTGTTTCAACTGTGAGCAACATAGGTTGGTTACAGGCCTGCCTGGCTTTCCGCTAGTCTTAATTAGAGAGCTGCTAAATTTCATGAAGGCTCATCAAATAGCTCTAAAGTAATTAGTGAATTAAACATCTATTCCCGCTTTCGCGCCCTTTGATGAATCAGCTCAACATTTGGCATAACCAGAAGAAAGCTAAACCTTGTAAATGTCTGCCCAGGTTTGTGTGGATTCATTAAATGGTGCCAAAGGTATTGGTAAATCAAAAAAGTCTTTGTTTCTTCCTTTTATAGCTTCCTTTCCTTCAACTGAATCTGTATGCAACAATATGCACATACAGTGGGTGTACCTTGATAACCGCCTGCCACATTTGATACAAATTAATCAAACAGTGCTAAAGTTATAAGTATATGAAACTGTTATTGAGTTCTCTTTACCTTTGGGCCCCACCCTGGCAGAAAATGTGACATACTAATACAAAGCCAACACTTCCATGCTTCTACCAAATTATGTGCAGGTTTGTTGAACAGACCCAATATTATTCTCATATGAATACCTACTCCTTTTTAATTGGGTCCCCCTGATGGACAGTACAAGTTTAAAAATACCAAGAGAAGGCTAAACAGGCTAAGGGCCTGATTTAGGACTTGGTGGACCAATTACTCTGTCACACCGGTGACGAATATCCTGTCTGCCGAAATGTAATGGGATTTATATTTCGATGGACGGGTTATCTGTCACCGTTGTGACAGTGTAACCCGTCCGCCAAGTTCTAAATCAGGCCCTAAGTGTATGCCACATTTCACGAAGGCCCACCAGGTCATGCAAAGTTATTTGTAAATCAAAAATATTTTTGTTCACCCCCCACCCCCCAACTCATTCCTCCCACAACAGAATTCTCATGCAATCTGAAATACCTGAACCTAGTGGAACTTTAACTTATTAACTGCTTGCCAAATGGATGTAGATTTATCGAACAGTGCCAAAGTTCTAAGCAGATGAAAAGTTCATAGACACTCCGTTCAACTTTACTCCTCCACCCCTATGCATGGATTGGTACAGAACTTAGCGTGCCAATTGAAAACGAATCCTCTCAACATCTGTCAAATGTTGTACATATTAATCACACCATGCCAACTTTATTTGCAAATGAACGCTGTTTTGGTCCCCTTTTTATTTAAACTGAGTCCCCTTGATGTATCTAGCACTGATAGATTACTCTTGGTATTTTCAAATGTTTGCAAAGTTCTAAGCACATCAACAAACTCTTGGTATTTTCAAATGTTTGCAAAGTTCTAAGCACATCAACAAACTCTTGGTATTTTCAAATGTTCGCAAAGTTCTAAGCACATCAACAAATGGCTTTTCAACTGACAAGGTATAAAAAAAATATGAACTGTTTCAAACTCCCCTTGCACCTTTTTTCAAATGCTAATGACTCAAAAACTACCGAAGGAATTTACACCAGACCAACAAACATTTTTTGAGTTCAGTTCTATGGTTGTGGCTAGTTTGAGTCAAATTCAGTGGTTTTGGTCGTAGATTAAAGCAAAATGTCCTGTGGGAGCTAACATTGGGAACACATATCTTTGCTAAAGTGCTGTAAGCGATGCAGTGTTTGATGAAGAGTATGGAAAAATACTATTCTTTCCATTGCATGTGCTAGGGCGGTGATTATTAAGGTGACTGGTAAGAAGTGGAAGACACTGCTTGCTTCACCAGTACTAGAACTGCCCTGTTGAATAGAATGAACAGGAAAGGGATTTCCTTGACGAATTTCTTGTATGAAGTTAAGTTGCAGAAGAAAATGGAAACAAATCATGTGGGACTCATCACTTTAGTCTGGCAGATTTAGGCAGATTTAATGATACTCATCTTTTCGTAATGGAGACACAGTAAAATAATTATCCATAGTAAGTCTAATTAGTTAATGCCTGGCTGAATACTTTGCTGTCGATGGCAAGTTGTAATCAAATTTAACTGTTCAACATGGGAACTTACTTTGTGAACGACTTCATGGAGGTCTGACTGTCCCCATCCTGAAAGTTGGTATACTGTGGAGGTTAACACAATTAATCTCGGAGTCTTTTGTGTACCCTTGTATTTTAGTCTACACATATCATTTGTTTGTGTTCCTAAAGACAACTAGAATGTTGAGCAGCAAAACTCTGCACTGTATTTAAACATCAGTCACGTTTAATAACTTCTTTCTTTCTGCGTTTTTTCAAAGCTATGACTTGGGCATGGAGAACCGTGATGCAACAAATGACCAAGTTACTGTTGATGCAGCAGAAGCTATTAAGAAGTACAATGTGGGTATCAAATGTGCAACCATCACACCAGATGAGCAGAGGGTCGAGGAGTTCAAACTGAAGCAGATGTGGAAATCTCCCAATGGGACAATTCGAAACATTCTGGGGGGCACGGTCTTCAGGGAGGCTATCATCTGCAAGAACATACCTCGGCTGGTATCAGGCTGGATCAAACCCATCATTATTGGTCGTCATGCTTATGGTGACCAGGTGAGCCAATACTTAACATTGACTGTTCATTTTGGTTATGGCATATTAAGTATATTATGAAAAGACTTCCCTTGCCTCGTTTTGAAAAGATTAGCCCTTGTTCGTTTCGAAAAAAGTCAGAAAAGAAAAGAATCCCTTGTTCTCCCAATTAAATTGACTTTTTTGCTGGTACTCTGAATGTCCTCCTAGCAACCTTGACGCCCTTTCCTCCCTCTGATTTCACTGTTCGATTAAAGAAGTGTTTCAAGATTGTTTCCAGATAATCCTAAAGTGCCATATAATACCCAGGCATTACATGTTGTCCGCTCTACTGTATTTTCAACTTTTTCCTCAATATCTGTGGCAGCTCTTTATTATGGGTATTGTGACCCCGCCCCCACCTCATTGCCTGCCTCTTGCAGTTTTTTTGTAATTTTACTTAAACTGTATTATGAAGTTCAATCCACCCCTCACTTCATGCCGGTCAGGCTCAGTCACAACACTATTTACAGACACATACACTAGTGCACATGTATCAGCTATCCAAGATTTTTAAGGGCCTACCTGCTGTAAGCCTGGCTTCTGATGCCTGTCATCCTGCAAAATCACTCCTGCTGTCATGTAAGACCTCTTCGCTAATTGAATGCAGTGCAGGCACTTTGGGTGTCAGCCCTTTGCTACTGAAGATGTATGCCAGTCAGCAAGACAATACCATATTAGACTTCTCACCACTCTTTTCCGACTCCTCACCGGGTTGGGCTGTGACCAGCAAGAATAACTGACCCCACCGCATGCTGTAATGAGTTGGTGATGTGCTGTACATAGATACTCCGCCCCGGTTTCAATTTCAGTGAAGCATACGCAGTATATCTGATCATTAGTTTGCAGCCAGCAATGGAAGGAGCATTCACTTATTGTGATTCAGGCTTGCCATGAAATGTATCAGAGTGCGGGGTTGGCAAGGGGCAGCCCGGGTCTCGCAATGAGGCTTCAGGGCAGGCTTGGCAGCCTGCACTCTTGCTGTGCTTTCTGTAGCCTCCTGCTGATCTTTTGAACTTCAATCTATAAATAAACATTACAGAAAGTTATGAGTATTATCGCACAACTTTTGCAAAGTGGCGTATCTGGGGCTATATCCAGATCAATGATTTCCACGATAAGCAATGCACTAAACCCAGTCTCCTACATGAAGTTATAGCCTGCTTGAAACCATTGATGGTAAGTAAGAGGTAGGCTTTCTTCAGTGAAAAATGTATAAAGTCACAGCTGTTACATTTGCTCTGTTTTTCATCTTAAAATAAGCCCACCCCAAAACTGTGGTAGCAAGAAGAAAAAGCCTGAGAAATGGTTGACTGTCTGCATTATTATATATTATTTTTAACTCTTTTTTTTTTTATTGGTACGTGCATAATGATTTGTACATACAGGGATTCAATATATTGAAGTGACATTACATTTTTCATTTGTATACCAATCAAATAAACTTTATTCGATTTTACCTCGGAAAACCATAGAAGCTACACGGATACAGGTACGTAAAAACAGTAATACATTAAAACATTAAAAAAAGTCAGAACCTCTTATACAGTTTATTTAAAAAAAAGGACCCAATACCCACCCACCCACCCAAATTTATTCGGGCCTTAAAGTGCAATGTACCAGAAAAGCATGACTTCCAATTGTATTTGTATAGACTTTCAACATAGCCCCCGTTAGTTTCTTCCATATTTTGGAGGCAAAATTTAAAGTTGCCACATTTACCCGGGCCAGGTCCCCCTTTTTCCTCGCGATTAGAGGACCCCATTTTAATTGGTCATAAAAAAAAACCCTAAATAGGAAAATACGTTAGTACGGGGATTTTAGCGGGGCCAATACGAAATTGGAAGCTCTTTTTAGGTTGTTGCCCCACTTTCATTAGATAGGATTTGGAATTATGTATTGCCAAGTCCCGATCAGTCATGAATCTAGAAATCGCTATTAAAAGAGATTGCAAAACTGTTGCAGTCCTGGATATAAGGACGGCGTCGTCCGCATATTGCAGGACGGGAATACCACGCCGCCCTACACAAGGGTAATCAACTCCAGTTGCTCTTAGTACAGTGTCTAAATCATTAATGTAAAAATTAAACAAAAATGGAGCCAAAATGCATCCTTGCCTTACTCCCCTGTTAATCTCAAGGTCCTTAGTGACATGCAGATCCTGAGAAAACCTGACATTAGCCTTGGTTGATTCATGCAGATCCTCTAGGAAATTAACAATACTGTTATCCACCCCATTGCCCTCATGGACTGCCACAATTTAACCCTGTTAACGCAATCAATTGTGGAGGACAAGTCCATGAAGGCGAAGTGGATTGTGCTGGGGCGTGCAACAGTATATTTGCTCAGAATCAGAGATAGATTGAGACACTGAGCAACAGTAGGACGTCCCGACTGGAATCCATACTGGACATCTGACAGGATCTCATGCTCCTCCGCCCAAGTTGATGGTCTCTGCAAAAGAATATGTCCTACAACCTTAAACACTGAGTCAATGAGGGAGATTGGCCAGTAACAGTGGATACTATTCCTGTAACTCTTCTTGAAAACAGGGACTATGATGGAAGAGGTCCAAGACTGACGACAGCCATTCTTTGCCGCTGGTTTAAACACTGCCTCCAGTATCGGGTCCCAGAACGTAGGGTCGGACTTAAATAAGTACGGAGGAATCCCATCTGGGCCCGGCGCTTTATTAATGGATAGCCCTTAATACCAGCCATAACCTCACCCTTTTCAAAAATGATTACAGGGTAATTTGTGTCCCGACTATCTTGGCAAATATGCTCTCTAGGGCAGTCAAACATACATTTAAAGTGAAGCACCCACTACTCCTCAGTGATGTGTGAGTCTAAGGCCCCACCCCCCTTCCTGACCAAAAAGGGGACGATTCACAACGTTCCAAAACCTGGAGCTGTTCCTAAGAGTGCTTGAGTCAATCAGCTCCCTCCACGCCTCCTCCTTCAGGGCACCCTTCCGTCTAACCAGAGCAGACTTATATTCTTTATGACAAGCACATACCTCGGTTTGAATTCTTGGTTTGGCTGACAGAGCTTCCCTCAGCTTTGCTGCCTTAGAGCAATGAGATTCAAACCATCTGGGGCCATGAATGGCAGTTCTGCTAGCCGGGACACTTAAGATTTCACTAACTTTACGTGCTATTGAATCGTATGCGTCAGTAATCTCATTAGGGGAGGAACCTGCAGCTGTGCATAGTGCTAACTCGGGGGTACAGGATACATTTACTTTGCTGTAAAATTTATCTGGGGACATCTGAGACCATTTAAGTCTTCGCTTGCCATCAGTCAATCTCAGTGCACCCCTGGTTGAAACATCGCCAATCCGTGCTGATAATGGGCCCAACATGTGAACACATAGTGGGTTGTGGTCACTAAGTTTACTCTCCATAATATTAAAACCATGAAATAAGGATTGCAAAGAAGAGGAGATTAAAATAAAATCTATAAATGACCCCCTACCACGCCCTTTAACAATTGGCACAGAGAATTAAGTTTGCAGGGCAGTTAAGGACATCAAGGCCACCATGTCCAAATTATTTATCATATTATTCAACAGTTCCCCCTGGGCATTTTGTTCAAAGTGAAACCCCCTCATGCGGGGCATCCCAACTCAGAAATACCGGATAGTATTGGGTTACCACAGGGATGTATGTTAAAATTGCCGGAAACCAAAAGATTATGTAGAATAGGGCCAAAAGATGGTCTTATAAATGCTCCGAAGGTGGTAATATTACAAGCACCATAAGGACAGGCAACCGAATTATAGAAGTTAATAAGGTCCCATCTAATGTTCCCCCTTTTGGCTGACAATGCCAGAATTCCTGGGTTTGTGGTTGACACAACCCGAATCTGACAATTGACAGCCACAGATATGTATTAAACTAAACCACCCTTGGGTCTTCCACTCACCAAAGGAGTGGCTGGGACAAAAAAAGCCTTATAACCTTCCAAGAATAGATCGCAATCCACTGACCATGTTTCTTGAAAGCTAATTACCGAAAATTGATTCACAAATCACACCCACAGTGGGTCTTGAAGCTTATTTGTCAGCCCTGCGATGTTCCACGATAAAGATTGTTTGGTCTCTCACCTGTGGGCCTCTCAACTACCTCTACCGGGGACTGAGTAAGTACAACAGGCTCAATCTCGGAGGGCGTGAAGATCCTTAGCCATTCTCACTCCTCCAACCCGGTTAAAACAGAAAATCTATTATTTAGCTCCAGTGAGGGGTCGACACATTTCTGCCCATCTGTTTCAAAGGATGAGTGGGTCATAGAAAAAGGCTGTTTGACCATAATACATGTGAGTTTTGCTGATAGCTTTAGGGTACAGTTGCAGCAGGCAGGTGCAAATGATAAAGACGACAAGAAGAGGAAGCAGCAGTACCTGATAGCCGACTCCAGATGCTAAACAAGAGCCCAAGGCCTGGGGTCAAAGGGGGGGTGGCCCTGCCCTACCTCTTCCTGGCAATGACTGGCAAGGACGGGCCTGCCCGTGGCCCAGGCTTTGCTCGCACTGCGGGAGGCTGGGGGCAAAGATATGGCGCCTCTTGGCGTGCTGCACAGGGTCAGTGCCAGGCGACGAGGCACGAGATGCTGGGAGCTGTAGTGAAAACGGATTCCTGCGATGCTGGCCGTTACCCTCACGGCGGTAGTGCGGTGGTGCAGGAAGAGAGTGAACCCTTCACTGTAATGCAGCCCAGGTGAGAGTAGCTATGGTGTGCGTCCCTCACTGCGGGAGGCTTGGGGCGAAGATATGGCGCTTCCTGGTACGCTACACAACATCAGTGCCAGGCTACGAGGCAGCGGATGCTGGAAGCTGTAGTTCCGGTGAGCCGTTCACCTCACGGCTGGTGAAACGGGATTCCTGCGATGCTGGCCGTCGTCCTCACAGCAGTAGTGCGGTGGTGCAGGAAGAGAGTGGCCCCTATACTGTAATGCAGCCCAAGTGAAAGTAGCTGTGGTGTTCTTACTGCGCTGCAGGAGGCCGGGGGCGAAGAAATGGTGCCTCCTGGCGTGCTGCACAGCGTCATAGTGCCAGGCACCGAGGCAGGGGATGTTGGGAGCTGTAGTTCCGGTAAGCCGTTCCCCTCACGGCTGGTGAAACCGGATTCCTGCGATGCTGGCCGTTGCTGGCTGTAGTGCGGTGGTGCAGGAAGAGACTGGCCCCTTCACTGTAATGCTGCCCAGGTGAGAGCAGCTGTGGTGTGCCTCCTATTTGTATACCTTGCAATTTGCAATATCCATTATTGAAAACTGGCAACATGTCTCTTACATCACAGTGCATGCTTTATTGGCCATGGTAAGTCTGCCAAGACCCCATATTTTCTCTCCCCTTTTTGAGGCACCCCCTACTCTTATAGTTCGTTAGCTCAGCCTGCCAACACCAGTCCAGATAATTTTCCCACTCTTCAAGTGTCGGGAGTGCGGCCACCCCCCATCTCTTTGCCACATTTCGCTTTGCCACTACTGCCGCCAACGTTAACCAGCGGTGCACATGTCTCGGCCACTCTTCATTTTCTGCAGTTATCTGCCACCACGGCAGCCATTGTCACAGCAACTCTCTGCCAATACCTCTGCAGGACCAGGCATTCCCATATCCGGTAGTAAAAGGTCCCTTCCAGTCTACAGCCCCTGTGGCACTGCGTGCTTTCGCATCTCCCCATCCGCTGTAACACTGACATGGAGTAGTACACCCAATGTAGCACCTTCAGCTGGATCAAGCGCCCTTATTGCTACTTCTCTCGGGCCTTGGAGCAACTCTTCCCATTCTTCATCTTGCATTGGGCCTACGTCATGTTCCCAGGTCATTCTCAATGTGCCCAATGGGTCTGCGGCACTGTTTGTTATTTTTTTGTACAGTAGGGAAATAGCTCTAACTTGCAGGTGTTCTGTCAAGATCCTATCTTCTAATGGCGTGGCGGCTTCCAGGGTCTCCCCTTCTCTCAAATATTGCCTCAGGGCATGCCCCGGTTGGGTGTATCTGAACTACTCACCCTTCCCTAGTTCGTATTCCTGTTGTAGTTCCAGGAGCGAGATATAGGCCTGCTGTCTCATATGTTTCCCAGCGTTTCCAAACTCAGTAGCTCCCACTTGCTGAAGCCCTCTTTCAGACAGTCGCCCGCCCAGAGGGGTGTCATCTCCGTAAGCCTGCCCTCCCATCCCAGGTATTTGCTGTTATTCGCGTTTTGGCCACTGCTTTTGTGTGACTCGGAAGATACCTACTCCCTTGTTTTGGGGTACAGAATTGCTCTAGGACCTTTCTCTCCCATGGCCGGACTATCCACTCTATATATTGGATCCGATCTGTCGTCAAACATCCAGCCATTTACTGTTACTAACTGGGCTGCCCAATAGTAACTTCGGGTGTCAGTTAACGTTACGCTACCATTGTAGATTGAAAGTTTACTCAGGGCTATTTGCGGGGCTGCCCTTCACCATAACACTGCCCAAAGCTCTGTGTTCACGCGTTGAAAAAACGAAGGGGTTCCTCATTGGGCGTGTTTTGGAAAGCATATAGCAGTTGGGGGAGAGCCATCAATTTAAACATTGATTATACGGAACAAGGGAACCCAGGGCGCAATAAGCTAAGGACCTTGGGTAAGGATTTATTCAAAAGAAACAATGGTCCTTAGACAGTAGGGAGAATATTTACATAAATGAATATAGACTAAATAGAACTATATTGATAGGAAACATGTCCAGCCGGACAATTTTATTACCACAATAAAAATAATTCATAAGGAAATTTAAACAAGATGGAAGTAGGACACCAGCCGATGTCCGACTAACCCAATAGACACACAAACATAACAAACACAAATAATAGGCAAGAAAAAGGTCATCCAATTATCATGAATTGTAAACAGATGATCCAGCGTATACACATATGCATGAGCAATTATTTATCAAATATGCAGTTAGTGTATTTATGGTCGACGACGTTTCGAACCATGCAGATTATTGGTTCATCCTCAGGACAGACAAATGTTGCCTAAAGTAGTGACAATCCAATTCAAGTCACACTATGCAATTATCAAATGTCAACAACAGGTATTTGTGTCATACAAAACAGAAATGGTAACAAAAATAGAAGGGAGACAAAAAAAGGAATAAAACATGTCAGTAAAATGAATACTTAAGACATTCTAGAACTGTTGGAGTAGTGCCAGACACATTTTATAGTGCCAACTTGTGTCAATTTCATGCTACAGCATGCCGTCGTGTTCGGGGTGGCTGTATGTTGTGCACGCCATATTCATGCACAAATTTATTTAATTTGGTCGCAATAATCAAACGAATTAGGGGGCAGGGAGTGGTAATAACGCAAAAATGATTAGTGCTCGAACTAATCTATTTACAGTGCAATGTGCCAGTACGTGAAGGACTAGGGGTGTGAGGATATATATAACCACATTGTGAACCAAAAAGGCATCACAACACGGATGACAGGGTGTGCCGATGCAGTGAAATTCGTGCAGGGAGAAGGCGAAAACATAATCTAGCAATAGATAGAACCGACCTAAGTCTAGCTTACCGATGGAGCTAACGATGTATGTAGCTCCGAAAAAATTCCAAATTGGAAGAAGGAATATTTAGCCTTCACGATTCCAGTCAGAGGGTTACATGACCAGAAAAGCTTGCCGCGTGACAAGCGCGCCAGTTGCAACCAAAGAATCTGTGAGGGAAATTAGAAGTGGTTATGGTTATCCGGGCTAATTGTGACCAATGTACATGACATGCAGCAAGCCAAATGCTTACCAAATGGGTCGGTGCCCAGGGAACGCAATCTGCGAGGGGAAATAGGGAAACGAAAATTGTAGAGATTACTACGGTCACAGCGTCGACCAGAATATACTGGGGACCGACAACGGGCTTACCAGACTTTAGGTTGCGTAGGTCCACAATGGGGGTCCTTACACGGAGGGAAGATTCCTGCAGCACTAGCTCGCGCGGCGTCGGAGTGAAATCGACAAGGGATTGCGATCACGTGGGTGCTCGCATCCAATGGGGAAGCGCCAGAATGGGTCGGACATGTTGGAACGGGAAACGAGAGATTGCTCGAGTAGCGGGCCGTGTATTAAGACTGTGTTAGCTGGTGTGATAGTAATCAAATTTGTGCATGAATATGGCGTGCACAACATACAGCCACCCCGAACACGACGGCATGCTGTAGCATGAAATTGACACAAGTTGGCACTATAAAATGTGTCTGGCACTACTCCAACAGTTCTAGAATGTCTTAAGTATTCATTTTACTGACATGTTTTATTCCTTTTTTTGTCTCCCTTCTATTTTTGTTACCATTTCTGTTTTGTATGACACAAATACCTGTTGTTGACATTTGATAATTGCATAGTGTGACTTGAATTGGATTGTCACTACTTTAGGCAACATTTGTCTGTCCTGAGGATGAACCAATAATCTGCATGGTTCGAAACGTCGTCGACCATAAATACACTAACTGCATATTTGATAAATAATTGCTCATGCATATGTGTATACGCTGGATCATCTGTTTACAATTCATGATAATTGGATGACCTTTTTCTTGCCTATTATTTGTGTTTGTTATGTTTGTGTGTCTATTGGGTTAGTCGGACATCGGCTGGTGTCCTACTTCCATCTTGTTTAAATTTCCTTATGAATTATTTTTATTGTGGTAATAAAATTGTCCGGCTGGACATGTTTCCTATCAATATAGTTCTATTTAGTCTATATTCATTTATGTAAATATTCTCCCTACTGTCTAAGGACCATTGTTTCTTTTGAATCAATTTAAACATGGCTGCCCGTCGCATCACGGTCAGAGGCAGGGTCCGCCAGTGTTTGCCATCAACAATGAATCTGTCTAGTTGTTGGCCTAAATTCTTTTGATGGAATTCTTTAGTATCTCTTGTTACATGGATCCCCAGATATTTAAATCCATGTGCTTCAATAGGTACGTCACAGCTAGACGTAAGGGTCGGTATGCCTCCTGACAGGGGATATAGCAACGACTTATCCCAATTGATTTGGTATACCGAAAGCTCACCATAAATTCATAAGATCTGCAGTATTCGATCTACTGTTGCCTAGGCTTGCTTACGTAAAGGAGGACATCATCCACATACAGCGAGATTCGGTCCTCCCGTTCATCTCCTATGGGTATCCTCCAGATCATGGGATCCTTCTGAACCCACGCACACCGCCAGTGGCTCAAGGGCAAGCACGAACAGGATCGGAGATAAAGGGCAACTCTGTCTGGTTCCCCGCTGGAGGGCAAACACTTGAGACACTGTGGCGTTGACCCGCACTCTGGCCAGTGGCTGTTAATACAGGAGTCTGACCAATTTTATAAATTTGGGGTCCGTACCCAGTGTTTTAAGGACAGTGAAGAGATGGTTCCACTCAACACTGTCAAATGCCATTTTGGCGTCTAGGGACAGGAGAGCAGATTGCTCTGTGGAGCCTTCCCCCGTTAAATGCAGTATACCTAACAGCCTGCAGAGGTTTAGTCTTGTACCCCTGTGGGGCATAAACCTCGACTGGTCTGGGTTTATAAGAGTGGTGATCACCCCAGCAAGGCACATCGACAGGAGTTTAGCCAATACCTTGACCTCGTAATTGAGTAGGGAGAAAGGTCTATACGACCCGCACTCCATTGGTGGTTTGCCTGCTTTTGGTATTACTGCGATTACTGCCCCCCTTTGATCGGCTGGAAGTATGCCTTCTTGTTGTGCCTGCTCGAACATCTTCATAGAGTTTGTGCTGCATGGCCAGTGCCTTCGTCTTGGCACTGTCTTCCAATAGGTCCCCGAGTTCTTTTTGCCAAACCTTGAGGCGCCGCCTGTTTGAGTTTGTCTTTAGGTCAGTTCCTGCAGCCTGAGCCTTCAATTGTATTATGTATTTTTTAAGAGCAAGACATTAAAAAATGTTTTCCTTTTTTAAAGCCCAGCTTTTTGCTTAGGTCCTGCCTCTGAAGACTGACTTAGATGCCTGAGCTTAAATGAGCTGACCGAACCCACATTGTCTGCCAAGTATTGCTACACCCCTTCTCTCATGTCCTCCCTGAAGTCCTCATCTCTGAAGTACCATGGGTTTATTCGCTGTGGCAGCATATAGTCTTTTACTGGGCCAGATAGTCTTGCCTCCACTGGGAAGTGATCTGCTACTCCACAGGCCACATGTGGCATCCACAAATTCACCCAGTCTGGGGGCCTGTGTAATAAAGTAGTTCAGCCTAGCAAGAATACCTGTTGCAGCTGATAAATGAGTGTACTGCTTTGCCGGTGGATGTTGGTGTCTCCAGATGTCACCCAATCCCATTGCTTCAAGGAATCTTCCTAATTGACAGACCTGTCGTATGATGGTTGTCCCTGAGGGTCCCCTACCCACCACATCTAAACCTGAAGACACTATGTCGTTCATGTCTCCACCCATGACCAGTCTGCTCTCCGGTAGTTGCAGCACCAGGGGACCTAACTCCTCAAGTGTGGTCGTCTGCAGACCATGGGGAGCGTATACAGATCACAGGTTGAGTCTCTTCCCCTCCCACTTTCCACTCAGCACTGTGTATCTCCCAAGTGGGTCGTCCATATCTTACTTTGGGTGAAGGGAAATGCTTTTCTGACTAATACTACCACACCCATGGAGCCTGAGGTATATCCAGCATGGGCTACCAGGGTATAACCATATCTGTCTATGCCTTTACAGTAGTTACCCTTCAGGTGCGTCTCCTGTAAGAGGACCACATCTGGTGCATGCCTTTTAATAAATTGTAAAATGGTTGCCCTTTTTAATTTGGCGTTGAGCCCGTTATTGTCCTGGACCGTACTTTAACCAGGAACTGTTTATTATTCACGCTTGCCATTTTAGTGTGTGTTTTAAATAGATACCCTTTGGTAGGGTGGCCGTTGTCACCACTGCAGACTTACACTCGCTCCCATTGCTTACCTCAGTAATTACGTACCTTACTGTTAACTCCCCCCAACATTCCCCCTACCCCCATCCTGCTAACCTACTATTAAGGTTGCAAAAAACCCAACTTTCCAACCTGCAGAGCTCCTGTTGCCCCTGACATTGCATAACAGTTCTAACTGATAACTTCGGGGTGCTCAGTTGAACAGAACATAGGTCTTTTATTTCGTTCCGTGCCTTTCCCCCCCAAGCCCTGTATAGTTCAATTGCCTCTATGAGTCTCATGGAGATGATCTCGACCGGCTACTCCAGTCAGGCAGTCTCAGTATCCCAGTGTTTTGCCTGCAGTGCAAAGTTGCCTTCAGGGACCAAATCAAGTCCCTCAAGTCTTACCTTCACCCCTGTTTCACCACTCCGTACCTTAGGGCCACCTCCGCAGCCGGGCAACCCGAAGGCCCTGGCTATGTGGGCTGCTGTTCGTGTCTTTCTCTGATCTCTCCACCCCTTTGCTGTGTCCACCCCTCTGTCTCGGGTTCGTGGCCTTTGTCTTGGCTTTGTCTCATCGCCAGCCCTCGATCCACTCCTGGGCCTCCTTCGGATTCGTGAAGGGCCATGTCTTCCCCTCGGCTATCACGCGTAGCCTGGCTGGAATGAGCATCATGTATTTCACACCCCTTGCTCAGTTTTTTTCACAGAGTCAAAACTCCTTCTTTGGCATTGTACTTGCAGGGTATAGTTCGGAAATAATTGGATCACGGTATTCTCATCTGGCAAGTCGCCTTTTCGATCTCGCAGTATGGCATCTCTGTCCCGGTGTTTGAATATCCTCACAATGTTTGTGCGTGGTGGGGACCAGGACGCGGAGGCGGCATTGGTACCCTATGCGCCCTTTCGACTGAGAAGAACTCAGAGTTTTCGGGGCTGTAACTTGTTGGTTATCAGATCTTCGAGGAATAGATCCACACTGGACGCCTCCACCCCTTCTAGCACCCCCACGACCCATATGTTGTTCCTTCTCTTGCGATCCTCAATTTGCGCAGCCATGTGCGTGGCCTGGCAGTGTTAACATGTGCTTTTGCTCCTCGAGACGTTTTTTCTTTTACTGGAGCTGGGCTATCTGAGTCTCTGCTGTGAACACTTTCTCACTCAGCTTGGATAGGTCCACCCTAACCAGGGTGACCTCAATAGATACTGAGTCTATTTTGGGTTCTAGGGACCCCTTAACGTCCTGGATTGCCGCCATGATGGTAGCCAGTGAGGGCTCCACAGCCCCTCCTTCCTCCTCTTCAGCACTCGTGGCGGGCCTTGTAATGGCGAAGTTGTCCATTTTGTTAGATTAAACGGGCCAGTGCCTCTGGGCTTTCCCATTTTTCCTTTGTCCTCCGTGTCTGTCGCCAGGATAATGTGTATGGGGGACTGTTGTTCCTACCCTTGGTACTACAAAATAGAAGGGGGTTCCCCAATGGGATTTAGCATACTAGCAGGAAACAGGGGAAAGAACAGCTGAATAGAAACAAGAACTACCCTGCCAGGGTTAATTTCAAGGTCCCACAAGGAGATCCTTACAATCAAATGAGAGGTGACAAAAGATACGTATCAGAGCTGACAATACATCACACCAAATCAATACACCTTTTTTATGAAAATATATATAATTTATTAGTTATTTGTTAAGTTTGAGTTCAGTTAGAGAATCCATATAGGCGCTTTGAAGAAATATATATACATTGATTTAGAATCTTACATAGTGCATATCATAGTTCGAGTTAAGCAGAATGCATTCATTCGGGTCGCACACACTCCCACAGTCATCCACTAAGATTACACTCACTCTCAACCTCACTCACTACAATAATTATACAATCACACATATAAAATTATAAAGGTACATGAGGGCCTGCAGGGAAAATATCTTGTGGCTGCTAGGGCTGCAGTTACAACATGGAGGCAAGACAATGTGGACAGGGTGGTCAGACAAAGACTACACTAGGGCCATCCATGTAGGTCATGCCAACGCGCGTTTCGATGCAGGGCCTATTTTGGCTGCACCTTCATCAGGGCGAGGAGGACCAGGGGGCGGACACACACACACACACACACACAATTTTCACGCTATATATGGGAAGAGCGGTAGAAGTTTGATCAGAATATGAGGGAATTTCCTGCGTCGGTAATAGGGAATTCTTTAGGAGAGACGGTGTAGGTTTTCGCGGGTCCAGCTGCTGGGTTTCTAAACAGCTCAGGATTCACGAGTCAGATGTGCGATGAGGGGTCCTGGTAGGACATGAGAAACGATATCTCAGGTATTAAACTGCATGGGGGTCCTTTTTTCGTGTTGGACGCTCGTCCAGTCAGATGGAATCTTTCAGGAATGCAAACAGTGCCCTTGAGTGTACAGATCAGAGGCCGTAGGGCTCGTGGGATCTGGTTAAGAATGATCTCTTATCCCAGGGGTTCAATATTGATGGCACCTCGAGTGGATCAGATCCTCTACGATTCCGCGCCGGATGCGTTCCCCGTCGGGTGCGGGATATATATAAGAGCAAGGGGGGACAAGGGATGACCCCCGGGTATGCGTCTCTGGTGAGTCAGACCTTAGAGGATCCAGCGCCGGAATGTTTTCCGTCGAGGGTGGGATACAGGCAGGATCAAGGGAGAAACAAGGAATGGTCCTGAAAAATCGGGGTTAACACGGACCGCGGGGCGGCGTCCTCTCTGGAAAGGGAAGAGGCAGAATGGCTACGTGGATTGGAGCTTGCAATGGTTGGGTCTCTGGTTAGTCATAATGAGGCTTGTTGAGCTGTTCTCACCCCTGTGTTGTCTTGCTCTGCATTTCAGATAATACAGAATTTCCCACACGGTGGTTCAAACATGGCGAAGCAAAACGTAAAACACAACAACACCTAGAAAAGGGTTTTATTTTACAAAATGCAAAGACTCTTTTTAGAATAAGGCTTGGGGTTTATTTATGCAATGCTCTCTAACAGAATGACTTTCCCACATGTCAATGAGTAGCATTCAAATAAACATATATATATATATATATATATATATATTCACTGAAAAAACCATAGGTTATAGACCATATATAGTTAGGGCTTAGCATTTAAAAAACCTTATTTTACTCACACAAAACCATTGAAATTCCATATATAGTTAGTTGCACTAACTATATATCGCGCACCCGCAATCCACTGCTGATGATGTCACATATTACATCATTCATGACATGGTCAGTGACATCACTGATGACATCACTGATGACATCTCAAATGACATCACTGATGACAACATCCAGTGTCTGTATGTTTCTGTAAACTTTAAATATGTCTTACATATTGAAGAATGAGTGGATGAATAAGTGTCTGGATGAAGGATTTAGTAGGCGCATGACTGACTGTATGAGTGAGTGATTAAATGTGTCTCACTGAGTGCATGGGTTAGTGACTAAACTGTCTTAATTTGTGCATCATTATTTGTATTGTTCTGTAAACTGCTGCATGTGTTGATCAGTAGCTATATGAGTAACTATATGGGTTATTGATTGGTTGCCCAATTATTTGTATGGGAGACTGAGTGTGTGTGTGGCTGGCTGGGAGGTGTGTGACTCTGTGCAGATCAATGTGTACTTGTATCAATGATTGTATAAGAGAGTAAGTATGTGTTAGTATATGTTTGAAAATGTTATGTGCTCTATGTTTAACTGTATAGATTAGAAAATGGAAGTGTGATTGATTCTTTACAGGACTGACTAGGTGTGTAAGTAACTCCATGGGTGAGTGGCAGAGTGTGATTGTCTGTATAGGTGTATGAGTGCATATGATAGTGTTGTAAAGATGAGTCATTGTATGTATGAATGATTGTATGGGTGAATGAGTGAATGTGTGTGTAGAAGTAGGAATCAGTGAGTGCGTATGTAGTAACTAGTATTGGTGTGTCAATGGTTTCAAAAATTATACTCTGTATTTAACACTGGGTGTAACAGAGGTTATATTAAAGTGTGAGGAGATGCATTTTATTGTCACATGAATGATATCATAAGTGATGTGATCATTGATGTCAAATGAGATGTCATCAGTGATGTCATCAGTGATGTCATTTGAGATGTCATCAGTGATGTCATCAGTGATGTCACTGACCATGTCATGAATGATGTAATATGTGACATCATCAGCAGTGGATTGCGGGTGCGCGATATATAGTTAGTGCAACTAACTATATATGGAATTTCAGTGGTTTTGTGTGAGTAAAATAAGGTTTTTTAAATGCTAAGCCCTAACTATATATGGTCTATAACCTATGGTTTTTTCAGTGAATTTTCAAGGTTTTTTAAATGCTAATTCCTAACTATATATGGTCTCTAACCTATGGTTTTTTCAGTGAATTTCAATGGTTTTTTAATAGCAAATATCATAAGCTGTCGAATGTCAAGTACGTGGTAAGTAAAAACATTTTCGTGTTTATGCACACTGATCTGCTTTGAATGCTGCCCCCCCCCCTCCCCCTCATTTCTATTAGGAGTACTCTCTCTTTGCAGATAGTGAAGGGTAGTTAACGCAGGCCTTTGCCCCCGTTGTAATCCGTCGTGCCTGCTTCTCTCTCCATTTCATTGATTGTTATCCAAGCATTTACTGTTTTAGAATTGGTTCTCTTTGGTTCATTCTCTATTTACAAACAAGCACAGAGTCGCAATACTCTGTTTAGTCTTTGCAGATAGCGAAAAATCGTGTAAAAAAACAAAAGGAATCGAGCAAAATCAGTAGGCCACTAATGGGATCTCTTTTTGACCTCGCTAAAATAGAAACATTAGGAACAACCCCTCATGACAAACACAAAACTATTGAGATGAACTGAACTCCACACCATGATGGCTGCAATACAGCTCGGCTCCGCCACCCACCCCGCCCAAAATAACGATAAACTCTATGCAAATATTACAAATATATACAACACACCAGCAAAGTAACAGGGTAAAACATTTTATTAAACAACTATTTACATAACTATTTTATACTTTTTGTTGCCCGATCCGGCTAGCTCAATCGATCGAGCATGAAACTCATGCACTCTGATGGTTCAAAGTTTTGAGGAGTGCTTGTAACACTGTCTGAAGCCTATTTGCACTTGCTTCAGCTTCACTATTGTCAAAGTAAAGTGGGGACTGTTTGAGGACGTGACTGCATTTGTGAACAATGTAATGCGGTGCCACCCTGAACCGCTTGACGGAGGCCCCCGAGGGACGGTGTGATGGCGCGGACTCGGAGGGGGCGCTTGGCTCCGGCTCCCTCCCCAAGTCGTGTTCTCCTGGTGTAGCCTGAGATCGCCCCCGACATAGGTGGCCGACTCCCGGGATTAAGCGGAACTTTTTGCCTTTTGGTAACTCTTCCATTCTTGACCTTGTCCCACAATTCGTTTCACCTAAAGACACGCTGTAGTGGGGCGCCCCTTTACCATTTCAGTTGCCATTCCGCCCGCTTTTGCTACACTGTGCCTCTTCCGCTATTCAGCTGTTTACCGCCCGCTCTTTCGACTACAGCGTCTCGCTCACCATGTAGTTGAGTTGCTCCCGCTCTTGCGGTGCAGCGATAGCCGGCTGCCACAGTACTCTCAAAATGGCGGCCGGCTCTTCAGATTTGGGCGTGGTCCACTAAAATTGCCCTGCGACACCTTGGAACTCGGACGCTTGTCTGCTAGAGATTGGGCTCCATTCTCGAAAGCGTCCCCTCAGCCTTGAAGATTCTACAAAAGTCTTGGGGGCCCCCGACTCCCGCAGGCTTCTGGTGGAGAGCGGCTAGCATTATTGCTCGTCGAAAGGCCACGACGGAGCTACGAAATGGTGGTGCTCTCATGCTAACGCCAGCTTCAGTCTGAAACATCCAGAAACACTGTAGACTACCAATTCGATCAGTTCCGGTAGCGCCCCAACGTGACCCGGTAGAGAAGAACTAGCCCTCCCTTCTTTCACTGATGGTTCTTGTTGCCTGTCCCTTCTGTTGTCATTTAACAGAACTATTTAGCCTGCTGAAAGGGGTTGTGTTCCGACCGCTGGTTGGTGGAGACATTTTGACTATATTCTAGACCTGCGTTGTCGCGTAATGCGTCATATGACGCGCCGCGTTAGCGCATCCGGAAGTGATCCGGGGCGCGACGCGCAGCGCGTAACGTAAGCATAACAGGTCATATGACTTGTTAATAAAACTTTTCATTGGTTCATTTTACTTTTCTTATTCTAATGATGCTTTCGAACATTATTTTTTCTTAAATATATGTTATAATGTTCCAGGCTATTGTACTTTCCCGGAAAATTTACAACTGTCCTGCAAGTAAAATATATTCCTTTTTCGAGAAAAAGGGCGTTTCTTCGTCCCATGACGGAGCCGTTGAGCAAAAGAGGGTCGGCCTGCTGTCTTAGTCGCCGATACGCCTGAATATCAGATTCTTATCGATCACTTTATGTTGCAGGAGTAGAAAACACAACAGCCCTTGACCATTTATCTTTACTGCGTTCCTGCGTATTATACCTTTTACCCTTCATGTAATTGGACTGCTTTATTTCACTTGCCTTTTACTGATTCGAAAACAGTGACTATTATTAAAAACTTTACCAATGTATATACTACTACCATGTTTTCTTTTAAAAACCTTTATTGTGAAAATGTCATTATACAAATACGGGCCTATAACCACGTGGGCCGGCCACGGAGCAAACTGTAATCGTATATGATGAGTAGACATTTACACTGTAGAGGAACGTAACGGGCGGGCCATTAGGTTGCAAGAACTAAAGTGTCTAACAGTTGCGGAATCGGTGGACGTACATTTTATAATTAAAATACGACAGGGCCACCTACAATAAAATTATCTAGATATACATTTGCGGGCAAGTACCATGGGTGACGTTAATTCGAACTTTCAATAGTACAGTAATCAATAACACATCAGAACTTAATATCAATAGGGATATCGAAATATTCAATCTATTCTCGTCCCCGCCCGCCATGTGCTTCAAAACTGCATACGTATCTCGTGATATCAAGGTTGTGCAACCAGTACACAACAAGGAGTTACGAGTCCCATTTATTCCGGCGCCATTTTGGGCGAGGACGGGCAGGTCCAGGATATAGTCAAAATGTCTCTACCAACCATCGACTATGATGATGTTCATATGCTGTATTTATTAGAGTAACACTCATCTGTCCACATGAAATTAATTTGCCACAATCTAAACATGTCATTTTAATCTTTCCAAAGTTCTTCTAAATATTTGGGACCGTTTCCCTTGCCTCTGATGCTGTCAGTGCCACTTCTTTGATGAATGTACTGGCAGGTCGGGGGTTCTCCTCCAAATCTCTCTTTTATGCAGCACTATAATTAATCGGTGCCACCTCTCCATATGACGATGCATGGTATAGTTACCATAACTATATATTTTTTTCGGTTCCTCTGGAGAGTACATCGTGGCAGATGAAGCGTGTAACGTACCGGGCATTTACCTTTTTTTGCATGTAGAGGAAAGGAAAAAAAATTCGAGCGTCCAAGTTCTAAGTTGTCCCAGGGCCATTTTAGTGGACCAGGCCCAAATCCAAAGAACAGGCCGCCATTTTGAGAGTCCTCTTGCAGCCGCCTGTCGCTGTAGCATCAAGAGCGGCCGAAACTCAGCTGAATGGCAACTGAAACGGTAAAGGGGCGCCCCACTACAGCAGACGAGCCTCCACCTAGGAAGGCCCGTTCACGCCGCCTCCCCCCCCCCCCTTCGGGCACCCCACGCCGTTATTCGGAGCAGGATTGTAGGATGGCCACACCAGTACGGCAACTTGCTAGACACCACCTCGGTGCCTACCGAATCTCAGCGCCTTGTGGTGTCTTCTATTCAGAAAACATTGTTGTGCTGCCTTCGACCTATTCGCCGCAAGTGCGCACGCAACTCAGCTGCATAGCTTGCTAGACACCACCTCGGTGCTAACCGAATCTCAGCGCCTTGTGGTGTCTTCTATTCCGAAAATATTGTTGCGCTGCCTTTGGCCCCATTCGCACATCGGTCCGCTACTGACGCCATCTCACAGGCCAACGGGGCGCCCCACGCCGACTTTCAGCATTGTAGGATGGCCACACCAGTGCGACAACTTACTAGACACCACCTCGGTGCCATCCGGATCTTGGCATCTCAGCGCCTTGTGGTGTCTTCTATTCAGAAAATATTGTTGCGCTGCCTTTGGCCCCATTCGCACATCGGTCCGCTACTGACGCCATCTCACAGGCCAACGGGGCGCCCCACGCCGACTTTCAGCATTGTAGGATGGCCACACCAGTGCAACTTACTAGACACCACCTCGGTGCCATCCGAATCTTGGCATCTCAGCGCCTTGTGGTGTCTTCTATTCAGAAAATATTGTTGCGCTGCCTTTGGCCCCATTCGCACATCGGTCCGCTACTGCCGCCATCTCACAGGCCAACGGGGCGCCCCACGCCGACTTTCAGCATTGTAGGATGGCCACACCAGTGCAACTTACTAGACACCACCTCGGTGCCATCCGGATCTTGGCGCATTGTGCTGCCTTCGGCCTATTCGCACATCGGTCCGCTACTGACGCCATCTCACAGGCCAACGGGGTGCCCCACGCCGACTTTCAGCATTGTAGGATGACCACACCAGTGCAACTTACTAGACACCACCTCGGTGCCATCCGGATCTTGGCGCGTTGTGCTGCCTTTGGCCTATTCGCACATCGGTCCGCTACTGCCGCCATCTCACAGGCCAACGGGGGGCCCCACGCCGACTTTCAGCATTGTAGGATGGCCACACCAGTGCGACAACTTGCTGGACACCACCTCGGTGCCATCCGGATCTTGGCGCGTTGTGCTGCCTTCGGCCTATTCGCACATCGGTCCGCTACTGACGCCATCTCACAGTCCAACGGGGCGCCCCACGCCGACTTTCAGCATTGTAGGATGGCCACACCAGTGCAACTTACTAGACACCACCTCGGTGCCATCCGGATCTTGGCGCGTTGTGCTGCCTTCGGCCTATTCGCACATCGGTCCGCTACTGACGCCATCTCACAGGCCAACGGGGCGCCCCACGCCGACTTTCAGCATTGTAGGATGGCCACACCAGTGCAACTTACTAGACACCACCTCGGTGCCATCCGGATCTTGGCATCTCAGCGCCTTGTGGTGTCTTCTATTCAGAAAATATTGTTGCGCTGCCTTTGGCCCCATTCGCACATCGGTCCGCTACTGCCGCCATCTCACAGGCCAACGGGGCGCCCCACGCCGACTTTCAGCATTGTAGGATGGCCACACCAGTGCGACAACTTGCTGGACACCACCTCGGTGCCATCCGGATCTTGGCATCTCAGCGCCTTGTGGTGTCTTCTATTCAGAAAATATTGTTGCGCTGCCTTTGGCCCCATTCGCACATCGGTCCGCTACTGCCGCCATCTCACAGGCCAACGGGGCGCCCCACGCCGACTTTCAGCATTGTAGGATGGCCACACCAGTGCGACAACTTGCTGGACACCACCTCGGTGCCATCCGGATCTTGGCGCGTTGTGCTGCCTTCGGCCTATTCGCACATCGATCCGCTACTGACGCCGCCTCACGTGCCAACGGATTTTCTACGCTTTTTATACCCTATGCCGCATAACAGGTCATGTGACTTGTTTATAAAACTTTTCATTGGTTCATTTTACTTTTGGTTTCCTAATGATGGAAGGCTTGATCATATGACCTAAAAATAACACTTTTCATTGGATGAAAACAATTTTTTTTTCCCAAACGATGAAAGCCCCACCTTGTTTCTGGATGTTTCAGACTGAAGCTGGCGTCAGCATGAAAGCACCACCATCTCGTGGCTCCGTCGTGGTCATTCCGCGAGCAATCATGGCAGCCGCTCCCCACCGGAAGCCTACAGGAGTCGGGGGCACCCAAGACTTTTGTAGAATCCTCAAGGCGGAGGGGACGCTTTCGAGAATGGGGTCCAAGACCTAGCAGACAAGCGTCCGATTTCCAAGGTGTCCCAGGGCCATTTCAGTGGACCAGGCCCAAAAAGGAAAGAGCCTGCCGCCATTTTGAGAGTCCTGTGACAGCCGCCTATCGCTGCACCGCAAGAGTGGGCGCAACTCAGCTGAATTGCGGATTTTGACACAGTGGACCAAAAGCGGACGGAATGGCAACTGAAACTGTAAAGGGGCGCCCCACTACAGCAGACGAGGCTCCACCTGGGGAGGCCCGTTCACGCCGCCTCCCCCCCCCCGGGGCACCCCACGCCGTTATTCGGAGGGCGGCAACTCAGCTGAATTGCGGATTTTGACACAGTGGACCAAAAGCGGACGGAATGGCAACTGAAACGGTAAAGGGGCGCCCCACTACAGCAGACGAGGCTCCACCTGGGGAGGCCCGTTCACGCCGCCTCCCCCCCCACACCCCCCCGGGGCGCCCCACGCCGTTATTCGGAGGGCGGCAACTTACTGGACATCACCTTGGTGCCATCGTTCTGCTGCCTTGGAACTATTCGCACAACAGACCGCTACTGATGACCCACCCCCCGCGACGCCCCACGCCGGATACCGAAATCAGTGCGGCACCCAGGCAACATCACCTGGGTGCCGTCCAGAAATCTGGACGTTGTGCTGCCTTGGGACTATTCGCACAACCGACCGCTACTTCCTTCTTTTTCCCTAAAAATGTTTAAATGTTTTTACTGTTTTTGTTTTGTTGTATATATTTATAAGTTATTAAAGTTTTATAATCCTACTACTTTGTTGGAGTGCTATATATTTTTAATGTGACACATAATTGTAAAAACTTTGATGTACAAAGAGTCATCCCTGGAATCTTCCGCTTCAGGCTCGGTCCCCTCCCCAATCACAATACAGGATGGTTTTCAGATAGTAGGAACGCGTGTGGTGTGACGGATCTCATCGGGTGTGGGCCTTGATCTACTATAACTCCTTTGAAGAGGGGTAATTCTTTACAGCTGGGGCCATAAACTACATCTGCAGGGCTAGCTGATAGCCTGGGACCGGCCTGGACAATCAGACACAGAGGAAGAGGAGTGTCAGAGGGTGCGGTAGTGAATAGGGCGAAAGGGAGGTGTCGGGCGGGCACAGGGTGTGATTCTCAGGGAAGAGCAGCGCAGATGGGGGGAGGTTTATTGCCCATGCATAAGACAGAGAGCGGGGGTGACCAGTGCCTGGGGGAGATGCTTGCGAGGGTGGGGAGCCATGCTAAGGATCGACAGCGTGCAGAGAGTGGGTCTGGTCAAGTCATCTAAAATGGCTGCCGTGCACGACAAAAGTGTGGCATTTGAAAAAAGGCAAGATGGCGCACACAATGTTTTTCAACACTTCCTGATTTCCTTCGAATCGAACGTTAACAGACGTTGGGGCATATTACCAAAGTTAAGCGATATTTATCCCTAACGATGCTTAGCAACGATTTTTTTACCGCTAAGCATCGTCAGAAATTATCGCAGATAAACCTTGCTATTATCAAGGTTTATCGCAAATGCGATAAAAAACGGCCGCAATGCATTAATATCGCTGAAAAGTCAGCGATATTCATGCATTACCGAGCTAATGCTCTTAGCCATGTTATCCACCTCCCATTGGATAACATGGCTAAGAACTGCTCAGGGCAGGTGTTACTTTTTGGAGATATTCGCGCTTAGCGCGAATATCTCCAAAAGTTGGTAATAGGAGATAGCGATGTTAGCGACTGTTTCCAGTCGCTAACATCTTGGCATGCCCACTTTGCATGTCATTAGTGATAAATATCACTGACATGCAAAGTGGGGCCCAAGATGGTCGCTATCTCCTACTAGCGGTCGCTAACTGGTGTTAGCGACAGCTAGGTAATACGGAGATAATTTTATCTCCGCTTTCTTGGCTTTTAAAGCCAAAAAAGCGGAGATAAACCCCCTTGATAATATGCCCCGTTATCTCTCCCACACTACCGGTCCCCCTGAGCTTAAACGCCGAGATGGTAGGGACTGCATCCCGTGAAGATAGGCCGAGACGTCACTCAGCAGAAAAAAAAGTTTAAAAAAAAGTCTATAAACATACAATAAGTTAAAAGTCAATCATTCTTCATTCCTTGTAGTACGCTCCCCAGTCCGCTTCCCGTTACGCTAACCGGGCGCACCCCACCAAAAAAACGATTTTTTTTGCCCCGCGGAGCCCTTTTAAAGCCTCCACATCAAACCTATGGGGTCAGGGAGGATCTACTATGCCCCCTTATGGTCATTTGCCCCTTCGCTTTGGCCTCCTCTTGTCTCTCGATCCTACCGAGAGACAAGATGGCGGCCGCTACGGACTGTTTGGAATGTTGACAGACGCCGGAGAACCAATCAGCTTCGCTTCACAAAGCTCCGTAACGCGAAAAGTACGCGAACTGGAGCGCTGCCCGTTCCGCTGTTACAGATATATATCTTTTTTTGAACGTTAATTTCTCAAAATCCACTGGAGCACATATATTGAGACCTAGCAAAGGCACATCGGGCTACCAGTCCCTACAATTTTGCCAAGTTTCGTGCAAATCCATTCAGCCGTTCGATTATTATTATTATTTTTTTTTGCCCCGCGGGGCCCTTTTAAAACCTCCACATCAAACCTAGGGGGTCAGGGAGGATCTACTATGCCCCCTTATGGTCATTTTCCCCTTCGCTTTGGCCTCCTCTTGTCTCTCGATCCTACCGAGAGACAAGATGGCGGCCGCTACGGACTGCTTGGAATGTTTACAGACGCCGGAGAACCAATCAGCTTCGCTTCACAAAGCTCCGTAACGCGAAAGTACGCGAACTGGAGCGCTGCCCGGTCCGCTGTTACAGATATATATCTTTTTTTGAACGTTAATTTCTCAAAATCCACTGGAGCACATATATTGAGACCTAGCAAAGGCACATCGGGCTACCAGTCCCTACAATTTTGCCAAGTTTCGTGCAAATCCATTCAGCCGTTCGGGCTAAAAGTGAGGCCAACCGCCCTATGGAAAACTCAATGTTAAAAACACGTTTTGGGACCCCCCCTTTTTTCTCGGCCCCCCCTTGACGAAACCCCCCCAAATTTTCAGGGGCTACTCAGAAACAAAATGTTCCATTTTCCTGAAAATTTCAGCCAATTCCGTCCACAAACGCCAAAGTTATTAGACATAGAATTTTCAAAAATCCCATAGAGAAAAAATCCTAACTATATATACCTACTGGCGACCGCCAGTAGGTAATATATATATATATATATATATATATGTATATATATATATATAAGCAATAATAACACACTTGGTAAATGCATGGATATGAAATACAAGCAGCAAACAGTATGAGATAAAACTCAAGCAAAATGCAAGAAATCAGAAAGATAGATATATATATATATATATATATATATATATATATATATATATATATATATATATATATATATATATATATATATTTTATTTTTATTTTTTAAATTTAACCAGTACGTTCTTTTAAAGCAATCTAGCACTTGATCACACAGAGTTTTCTTCCACCCTACGCGTTTCGGGACATTGCATCCCTTGATCACAGGCATTGACATGCAACGATCCAGAATAGTTTGAGAAGGCACACTCCTCAGCACGTGACTTTTATAGCCCTCCAATGGGCGACAGGTAAGTTCAAGATGTATTACAATCCGGGAAAAAAAAAAAATAATAATAATTTACAACAAGGGGTGGTGATGGACAGAGTCTCTGAATTAAGCAGAGTACTCTCACCCAGTCAAGAGATCAGGGCTAGATCCAACACCGTTTTTTAGCTCATTGCACCATCCCAGTTTCAGAACCTGGCTGTATGCAAATTAGTCTGTCCCTGGCCCAGTGCATCATGGGAACAGGGCAGACCAGACTACAAAAGCCAATTCTTACACTGGGAAGGAAACAAGCTTCCGGGGACCGGTTTCTGCCATTTCAGGCGTCTTCGGCCCGGCTTGCTTGAATCCTGATGGTGCAATGAGCAAGGGACTCACATCTGAGTATACCCTTCCACGCTTAGGGTGGACAAAATAATTTACAACAAGGGGTGGTGATGGACAGAGTCTCTGAATTAAGCAGAGTACTCTCACCCAGTCAAGAGATCAGGGCTAGATCCAACACCGTTTTTTAGCTCATTGCACCATCCCAGTTTCAGAACCTGGCTGTATGCAAATTAGTCTGTCCCTGGCCCAGTGCATCATGGGAACAGGGCAGACCAGACTACAAAAGCCAATTCTTACACTGGGAAGGAAACAAGCTTCCGGGGACCGGTTTCTGCCATTTCAGGCGTCTTCGGCCCGGCTTGCTTGAATCCTGATGGTGCAATGAGCAAGGGACTCACATCTGAGTATACCCTTCCACGCTTAGGGTGGACAAAATAATTTACAACAAGGGGTGGTGATGGACAGAGTCTCTGAATTAAGCAGAGTACTCTCACCCAGTCAAGAGATCAGGGCTAGATCCAACACCGTTTTTTAGCTCATTGCACCATCCCAGTTTCAGAACCTGGCTGTATGCAAATTAGTCTGTCCCTGGCCCAGTGCATCATGGGAACAGGGCAGACCAGACTACAAAAGCCAATTCTTACACTGGGAAGGAAACAAGCTTCCGGGGACCGGTTTCTGCCATTTCAGGCGTCTTCGGCCCGGCTTGCTTGAATCCTGATGGTGCAATGAGCAAGGGACTCACATCTGAGTATACCCTTCCACGCTTAGGGTGGACAAAATAATTTACAACAAGGGTTGGTGATGGACTAATTTGCATACAGCCAGGTTCTGAAACTGGGATGGTGCAGTGAGCTAAAAAACGGTGTTGGATCTAGCCCTGATCTCTTGACAGGGTGAGAGTATTCTGCTTAATTCAGAGACTCTGTCCCTCACCACCCCTTGTTGTAAATATTTTTGTCCACCCTAAGCGTGGAAGGGTATACTCAGACATGAGTCCCTTGCTCATTGCACCATCAGGATTCAAGCAAGCCGGGCCGAAGACGGCTGTAATGCCAGAAACCGGTCCCCGGAAGCTTGTTTCCTTCCCAGTGTAAGAATTGGCTTTTGTAGTTTGGTTTGCCCTGTTCCCATCATGCACTGGGACAGGAACAGACTAATTTGCATACAGCCAGGTTCTGAAACTGGGATGGTGCAGTGAGCTAAAAAACGGTGTTGGATCTAGCCCTGATCTCTTGACAGGGTGAGAGTATTCTGCTTAATTCAGAGACTCTGTCCCTCACCACCCCTTGTTGTAAATATATGTATTACAATCCGGGACATGATGTTTGATATTATTGTCCTTTAAGTAAGATTACTCAGCGCCTTTGCAACATTATTTTTTGCCTTAGTAGGCTCCGATCACTGCATGAAAGTAATATATATATGTATATGTATATATATATATATATATATGTATATGTATATATATGTATATATATATATATATGTATATGTATATATTACCTACTGGCGGTCGCCAGTAGGTATATATAGTTAGGATTTTTTCTCTATGGGATTTTTGAAAATTCTATGTCTAATAACTTTGGCGTTTGTGGACGGAATTGGCTGAAATTTTCAGGAAAATGGCACATTTTGTTTCTGAGCAGCCCTTGAAAATTTGGGGGGGGTTCGTCAAGGGGGGGCCGAGAAAAAAGGGGGGTCCCAAAACGTGTTTTTAACATTGAGTTTTCCATAGGGCGGTTGGCCTCACTTTTAGCCCGAACGGCTGAATGGATTTGCACGAAACTTGGCAAAATTGTAGGGACTGGTAGCCCGATGTGCCTTTTGTAGGTCTCAATATATGTGCTCCAGTGGATTTTGAGAAATTAACGTTTAAAAAAAGATATATATCTGTAACAGCGGACCTGGCAGCGTCCCAGGACGCGTACTTTTCGCGCAACGGAGCTTTGTGAAGCGAAGCTGATTGGTTCTCCGGCGTCTGTCAACATTCCAAAAAGTCCGTAGCGGCCGCCATCTTGTCTCTCGGTAGGATCGAGAGACAAGAGGAGGTCAAAACAAAGGGGGAAATAACTATAAGGGGGCATAGTAGATCCTCGCTGACCCCCTAGGTTTGATGTGGAGGTTTTAAAAGGGCCCCGCGGGGCAAAAAAAAAAAATAATAATAATAATCGAACGGCTGAATGGATTTGCACGAAACTTGGCAAAATATTAGGGACTGGTAGCCCGATGTGCCTTTGCTAGGTCTCAATATATGTGCTCCAGTGGATTTTGAGAAATTAACGTTCAAAAAAAGATATATATCTGTAACAGCGCTCCGCTTCGCGTAACGGAGGTTTGCGAAGCTGATTGGTCATTCTGTCACTGGGCTATAGTTGGGCTACATCTGGCTGATATTTGGGCTACATTTGTTTTTTTGTGTGTCTGGCGGCCATCTTTGGGCTACATTGGGCTACATTGGGCTTCATTGGGCTACATTGGGCTACATTTGGGCTCCAACATATATATAGGCCAATGTAGCCCAATATATATTTTTCAAAGTTAATTTTCGTAAAAACCACTGGAGCATATATCTTGAGACATAGCAAAGGCACATCGGGCTACCAGTCCCTACAATTTTGCCAAGTTTCGTGGAAATCCATTCAGCCGTTCGAGCTAAAAGTGAGTCCAACCGCCCTATGGAAATGAAGGAAATGAATGGGTAATTTGTAATTAGCAAATAGCTAATCGCAAACTAGGAATGGTAAAGAATCGCTATTTATTCCTTAAAGTTCGCTATTTAGGAAATGCAAAAAACTTTGATGATACATATGGCGGTTCATCTCTAACAAGATAAGAAGCATAGGGATACATTTATGATGACTGGCGCATCACCAGGGATGTGTTAGTCATTCTGTGCCGCTGTTCCGTCACCTATGGTGTGCTGCATTTACAATGCGGCGCATCATGGGGCAAAAACAGCACAGATGCGTGATGTATCTGTGCCGTAAAGGTGGCGCATTGCTGGAGTTGTATCGCAAGTGTGATGAAGCTCCAGCAAGGGTCGGGGGTGCCCCTGTCGCAGGGTTTCTGTTCTCACACAGAACTGTGGACAGAGGATTGGAACCTCGGCGAATTAGGGTGTCCCAAAACTCACGTTAGTAATCAAAAACTCCTTAGTAAGCTAGGTACAGTGTCACATTGGATATAACACACTCTCAATGTTTAGACAATCCAGAATATGAACTTATAGTACCTCAGGATACGTGGAACTCATGAACAGTCGGTCGTTATATATTTCTTAGAAACCAGAACATGGAGTTAAGAAGAACACATGTGTATTTGAAATGTTTATTTACTAATGCCGTCTTCTCAGGCGTAGTATCTTAGATAATACAAGTACACATATTATCAGTAGCAAAATTACCAGCATAGTTACTAGTACATAAAAAGCGAATGGTGATAGTATGTTAACATGCTGTAAATGAATAAGAGTTAGCAGCACTTATAAGCAGCCGCGGGCCGTGGAGGGAGTTACGGTGAGGCAGGGAGGCGGGGAGGGGGAGAAGCAGGGTGGAGAATACAAGTACACATATTATCAGTAGCAAAATTACCAGCATAGTTACTAGTACATAAAAAGCGAATGGTGACAGTATGTTAACATGCTGTAAATGAATAAGAGTTAGCAACACTTATAAGCAGCCGCGGGCCGTGGAGGGAGTTACGGTGGGGCAGGGAGGCGGGGAGGGGGAGGGGCAAGGTAGAGAGGGCTCCACCCTGCTTCTCCCCCTCCCCGCCTCCCTGCCTCACCGTAACTCCCTCCACGGCCCGCGGCTGCTTATCTCACTCTCCCTAATACACATATTATATTATTTGCTAAGAAGGTCTCTTTGTGTTGGTTTAGGGCGTGCCCATACTTTAGTGTCTTAGATTTGAAGGAATCACATCAGCATACACCAGCTCTCTCTTCATGTGAACCGCATCAACTGTTGTGTATGTGTGTTCGGCAAAGCAATATAAAACCCGCCTCATGCCCAGAATTGGCAGAAGTTGCACTTATGTTATGAGTATGAAGTCGTGGAGATCAGACCTCATAACAATTCTGTATCGTGTTGTTCTTGAAACTTTAGCACTCGCTGTACAGATATAGTTTAACAAGCAAAGCAGATAGTAGAGCAATAACATATTATTCTCATGTAAACCACAATGAACTACTAGGTGGAAAGCTAAAGCAACAACTAAGTGTCGTGTGCAGAAGTTGCAAAAAAGGAAAAATGGCGTTTAAACCGGTAATGAGCCCATGCTAACTTAACACGGTGTAAAGATATCCAGGACCTAGATGACACCTCCCCATGATCCGGAAACGAACTGAATAAGATAATAGAAGTGCCATCTCATGAGAGCAGATTGCAAGTTTATATGTGGACGGTCCGCAAGGTAAAGCATTAAAAACTAGGAAAATTTAATGCTAAAGAAAAATAAAACAGCCAAGTACTTTATCGAGTCTTAAGCCAATAGGCAAGGTAAATAATAAAAACTTGACAAATAAGTCAATGAATTGTCAATGAAATGCTAGTACTCAGCATATCAAACATGAAAAAGGTCTATGACATAACTGTGTATGCAAAATAAGCTGCAACAGCCTCCAATAGGAAGTCACCGTCTTCATCCGAAAACAGTTCAGCCATCCAATTTAAAAGCGGAAAAGAACATACGTGCTCTCCCAGCACCGGATCCTCTATCACCATCAGAGGACAGCTCGGTGGGTTTTCAAGAAAGCTCTGTTCCAAGAAAGACTGTGCTGCCGCCAGTAAATTCCAGGGACCAAGTAGTCCATGCATCAATGCCACAGCCATAATCCTTTCGCCAGGACAAACCAACTCGTGAGTAATGATAGGAGTCATCAGCTGATTAAAGTCGACGTCAGGAGAAACCGGTCCGCAGAGACACAAATCAATGGCCCAATCGAAATCACAGGTCAGGCAGTGAAATACAGGCTGGACACAGGTGAAGTAGGAGAATCGAAAAGATAATCCATATGCCGTGCTTAATATCGCCAACGGCATTGTGCCATAATATTCTAGCATGCGATTGCGGAACAGTGTCAGCAGCTGCAGGGTGGGAGGTTGCATAGGAGGGACATCCATATTTAAAAATGTAAAAAAGCACAAGAGCGTCCGCTGGTAATGCAAGTAAAAATGCCAATCCACGAACCAGAGTGGAGAAAATAGAATGAAAGGAAGCAGGGATGACTCCAAAGATTTTCTCAAATGAAGTCACGAGACCACTGGTAACAACTTTAAAAAGGTGCGCCAGGGCCTTTGTGGAGGATGCGTTAAAGATAGTCGGAACCATCTTGCTGAAATTGAAAGGCAAATCTGAATTGAAAAGGGTCTGCACCTCTGTACGGGTGTTCGCTATGTGAAGCACGAAAGTTTCACGGGCCGAACTCAAGGCCACCTCTCTCTGAGACAAAAGAGCTCTTATTCTTGCCATGCCGTTGAAATCTTTCCCAAGGTTGGTATTTGTGGCCAGATTGAAAACTCCCTATGTTCATGTGTGGGAGGAAATAGAACATTTCTGCAGCAAATAACCCGTTCACTTACTGTTACGATAAAAGGAATACTTTTAATTAACTCAGAACAATCTTCATTATTGAGCATCAAATAACTACCATTTTCCAACAACTTGAACGTGGGGATGATAGCAGGAACTGGCGTGCCTTGCAACACGCAAGCCATATTTGGTCGGTGTTTGTTGCATGAACCGTGTAACTGTATGTGCCTACACATTAGTGAATGATCTGGCGTCTCAGTGCATTCCTCTCCATTCAGATAAACTTCTTGATCATCTTTGAAACATCTGTATGTGTATGGAAGCGACCAGACCTCATGAAGAAAAGCACTACCTAAAGGTTCATAACGACCTATTGGTATATATTTCATACAATTTGAAAACTTATATAAAGCAAAAGGCAGCGTTATTAAACCGTGGATAAGGCACGTTGCCAAAAAACCCGCAATCCTCTGCTGATGATGTCACTGAGCATGTCATGAATGATGTAATATGTGACATCATCAGCAGTGGATTACGGGTAATAGTATCTCTAGTTTACTCCCCTATAGCTGTCTTTCTTTTAACATAAGTGTCTGTTTCCTTCCCTTATACTTACTGTTTTTGGTTCGCTTCCGGTTCGCGTACCGGCGAGCGAACTGGGAAGCGAACTAAGAGAAATAGAGGTTGGCACAGTTCCAAATATTGTACCAATTTTTTAATAACGGGGAGGTAGTTCTGAAAAGAACTTTTTTTTTTATTGTTTTTGTTGTTTTATATTTTTTTTATTATTTTTCGGAACATTTTTTTACTTTTTTTGAATTTTTCTGAACAGTTTTATATTTTTTTGGGTTTTTCTTGGAGGGGGCAATGAAAACGATTCATTGTAAAGGGCTCAACAGGAGCAACAAAACAAAAAAAGAAGTATTTATTATTTTGGGCGTTTCGTACAAACTTGCATATGATAGTCAATAGCTCTGTTGATCAGAGTGATGCTTCTTTCTCCGTAGGAAATGAATCCATCGCAAAATACGCAGATGTGTTTTACTTCACCAAATTTCATTTGTATATTTGGCACCATCTCCCTGCCCTCTGGTCCCGTTACTTCCGGTACAACAGATCTTCTGGCCATAATAGGGAGATTATCTAGGTCGTTCCGAAACTGTGCAGCACTGTAGTTGTTAGGATGCCACCTAGTCATATGGCGATGCATTGTGTAGTTTCCGAAACTGTATTTTTTCTCGGTTCCTCTGGACAGTCTATCTTGACATATAAGGCAAGTTACGTATCTTGCATTTACTTTTTTCTGACCTTTGGGAATTTTAAAAAATTGCCAAATGAAGTTTTCTTTCCGGTGAGACGTCCTGGGCTGCTCAGGCAAAAACTGCCTCTCTTCGTGCTCGTCGTCCTGTTCCTCTTCTTCCTCTTCTTGTTGAATTATAACTTGAGCAGGTGGTCCACTCTTCCTTGGATGTGGTAGAGGTGGTGGGGAAGCACCAGCTGAAGCTACTAAAGAAGCCATTGCTCAGTGATCACAAAGGGTCTTTCTCTCACAATGATGAAAGTCAGAGTGAGGAAAGAAGGAGGGATTTTCATCATTTGGGAAAAACAAGAGTTCTCAACCAATCAAAAGTGTTCATTTTAGATTATATGACCTAGTCTTACATCATTAGGAAACCAAAAGTGAAATGAACCAATGAAAAGTGTTATTACCAAGTCACATGACTTGCTGTGTTTACGTTAAGCGCTTTGCAGGGCCTCCCGGTTTGCTTCCAGAAACCTGCGCTTTGCGACTCGCTTCGCGTACCAGTTCGCTAACGTAGCACGTCATATGACGTATCACGCGACAACGTGAAACGTCATGCGGACGGGAGGCGTCACGATGTTGTTTTCTAACGCGGCACTTGCGGTAAAGAAACGTTTACCGGCTCGCGGTCTATTTCGCGGCATCAAGGTCAGCTAACGGGAAGCTTCCCGATTCGCGAAGCGGGAACGAAGAAAAAAATATATTTTTAAAAAAAATTATTCATAAACATATAAAATATATTTTTGGATTTAAAGAAGAATACATTTTACAGCTACAGATATTAGCTGTTAAAAAACCAATGAAATTCACAGAAAAAACCATAGGTTATAGACCATATATAGTTAGGAATTAGCATTTACAAAACCTTGAAAATTCACTGAAAAAACCATAGGTTATAGACCATATATAGTTAGGAATTAGCATTTAGAAAACCTTATTTTACTCACACAAAACCATTGAAATTCCATATATAGTTAGTTGCACTAACTATATATCGCGCACCCGCAATCCACTGCTGATGATGTCACATATTACATCATTCATGACATGGTCAGTGACATCACTGATGACATCACTGATGACATCTCAAATGACATCACTGATGACATCATCTAGTGTCTGTGTGTTTTTGTAAAGTTTAAATACGTTTTACATATTGAAGAATGAGTGGATGTATGGAAGACTGAGTGTGTGTGTGGCTGGCTGGGAGGTGTGTGACTCTGTGCATATCAATGTGTACTTGTATCAGTGATTGTATAAGAGAGTAAGTATGTGTTAGTATATGTGTGAAAAGTATGGTGTTCTGTGTTTAACTATAGATGAGGAAATCGAAGTGTGATTGATTCTTCACAGGACTGACTAGGTGTATGAGTGCATATGATAGTGTTCTAATAATAACTGACTGTATGTATGAGTAATTGTATGGGTGAATGAGTGAATGTGTGTGTAGACGTACGAATCAGTGAGTGCGTATGTAGTAACTGGTATTGGTGTGTCATGATGTCATCAGTGATGTCATTTGAGATGTCATCAGTGATGTCATTTCAGATGTCATTAGTGATGTCATCAGTGATGTCACTGAAGTATTGTGTTCTGTGTTTAACTGTATAGATGAAGAAATGGAAGTGTGATTGATTCTTTACAGGACTGACTTGGTGTGTGAGTAACTCCATGGATGAGTGGCAGTGTGTGACTGTCTGCATAGGTGTATGAGTGCATATGATAGTGTTGTAATAATGAGTGACTGTATGTATGAGTGATTGTATGGGTGAATGAGTGAATGTGTGTGTAGACGTAGGAATCAGTGAGTGCGTATGTAGTAACTGGTATTGGTGTGTCATGATGTCATCAGTGATGTCATTTGAGATGTCATCAGTGATGTCATCAGTGATGTCATTTGAGATGTCATCAGTGATGTCATCAGTGATGTCACTGACCATGTCATGAATGATGTAATATGTGACATCATCAGCAGTGGATTGCGGGTGCGCGATATATAGTTAGTGCAACTAACTATATATGGAATTTCAATGGTTTTGTGTGAGTAAAATAAGGTTTTCTAAATGCTAATTCCTAACTATATATGGTCTATAACCTATGGTTTTTTCAGTGAATATATATATATGTATATGTATATATGTGTATATATATATATGTATATACGTATGTGTATGTATATATATATATATATATATATATATATATATATATATATAAAACCTACTGGCGGTCGCCAGTAGGTAGTGATAGTTAGAAACTAGTTTCCATAGGAAAAGCATTTTTTTATTTGCTAATAACATTGGCGTAGTTTGACGAATCTTCGCGAAATTCTCCAAAAAAAGCGTCTATCCAGGTCAGCTCATATCCTGAAAGTTTGGGGGTGATTCGTCAAGCGGGGAATGAGAGAAAGGGGGGTCCCAAGAAGTGTTTACTCCATGTTACTTTCCATAGGAAACTTTAGCCTTGGCTACAGCCCGAACTGCTGAACGGAATGACACCAAAATTGGCAAAAAGATAGCGCTTGGTGCAGAAAGCGACCTTTTTTAAAATGGTGTAAATCCGTTTAGTAGTTGCTGAGAAAATAAAAAAATTCAAATATCGATATCTAGGGGCGCGGTGGGTTCGCGAACGCTCCCGACCACAAGCTTCATTCTAAATGGCTGCCAACACTCCGAACCAGGAAGTGTTGGCAGCCATCTTGTGACTTGGTAAAAACGAGTTACAAGAAAACAGTGAAAGAAAGTGAAAAATGAAGAAAAGGGGCAGGGTAGAAACACCCTGATGTCCTTCCTAGGCCAGCTAAGGGGGGTCCCACAAGGAACCCCCAATATTTTTATTTTTTAAACGTTCGAATGCGCGCTGGATGGCGAATCCGGACGAAATCATTTTTTTAAATTTAGCGGGGTTCACCCACTTCATCTAAATGAGCCCCCAGGTAGGCCAGGTCCCGGGGTCCATCGTATAATTATACCGCCACCTCCTCAAAGCTAAGTAATTTAGGAGCAGGAGGGCACATGGCCCTCCGCAGCCCTGGGGACCACTGCCACCCCGGGGCTTTGAAAATAGAGGGAGGGCTGCGCGGCCCCCTCCGGGAGCGCTTCATGGCCATGGGGACCGCCGCCCCCCAGGGCCGGCTCCTGCAATGTCCCAGGGTGTCCACCCTCGGGACATTGCCGTTTACTCCTGCCGTATGACAGGGCGGCAGCATGGCTTCCACCCTGTGATAGCAAACCCTGTTTTGCTTTCTTAAAGTGAGAGGAGGAAAACCTCCTCTCGCTTCAATAAAGAAAAGGAAAAATGCGTTAGGGCAAGGGAAGCTGCATTTTAGCAGCTCCCGTTGCCCAAAAGCAATGCCGGCTCCCGCAAGAGAGAGACCAGGCCCCGGGGAATGGGGTCCCCAGGGCCAGAAGTGGCCTGGAAGGGGTGCCATGTGGTCCCCCTCCCCTTTAAAAAAAATTGTAGATGTGTGCATGCCTCGGGGGATGGGGTCCCCGAGGCGAATGTAAATTAATGAAAGTGAAAGTGAAAGTTTTTTTTTCCAAAAAAAGATTGTCACGGATGACCTCGGCAAATATCACTAATGAGATGCAGAGTAGGCGTTCCATGCAAAAAGCAGCAAACACACCACTTCGCAACATTCTCTACGAACAGCAAGATCGGCGAAGAGAACACAAAATAGGCAATAAGGTGCATTAGCACCAGGAAGTTTATACCTGCTCTGACCTGGTGTAAAGTCGGACTACAACCTGCAACATCAAAGGGAGCCCAGCCCACAGCCACACCTGAATGACAACAGATGCTATGGATCCAACGATCATGCAGCTCGGACACCCAAGAGTGCCCCGACATCCCCCGCCACCACCCCCTTGTGCGCCATCCCCCTGCTCCCCCCGACAAACAAATGTGACAACAACCTTCCGAAATCTGGAACGGAACTAATCGGCTGATGTCGCACAATTATAACGATTAAGATGCATGTGAAGTTGGGCAAATGAGAATCACAGTCCTCTTTGGATTTACAGATAAAACATTTTATTTAAACAAAACAACAAAATAAAATTAGCTACAGCCATGGCGTGTCATCCCTCGAAAATCTGTGATTACAGCCTGCAAGACAAAAAGCAAGATAAGATTGTGCGTCATGCGCCCATCAAAGGAGAGAGAGAGGAAAAGAGAGAAAGTGAGAGAGATAGAGAGAGAGAGAGAGAGAAAGAGAGAGAGGAAGAAAGAGAGAAAGAGTGTGAGAGAGAGAAAGGAAGAGGTGGAGAGGGAGAATGAGTGCCAACACTGCGGACAAAACCCTCATAGCTCACCTTTCTGCCACCGGTGTGTCTCCAACAACGTGCCGGGACATACTGCAGCCCTCAAGCTCACTCGTCTGAAACATAGTATAAAATCAGTAATGGCACAGTACATACAACTGCACACGCCTTAATCGCTGTCCCGCCCCAGCGCTCCCAGGCTGTTGCACACCATCCACTCCCTCCGCCTAGAGGTGTCTGCCCGCCCCTACGCACCCAGGCTGCTGCACACCATCCACTCCCACAGCCCAGAGGTGTCCCCGCCCCTGCGCACCCAGGCTGCTGCACACCATCCACTCCCACCGCCCAGAGGTGAGTGCCCACCGCTGCGCAAACAAGCCTCTCTGCTCACCTTCTGCCACCGGCGTGTTTCCAAGAGGGCCCACCACGTGCTGAAGTGAGCTCCAAAGCCGGGGCCCTCGTCCTTGGCAGCCAGAAGGTTGCACCGTTGATTCTGGGTCTTAATATCGCAATGGCCGAGAACATATCAATGGGCGGCTGCTGAACTTTGAAAGAGGTGGGGCGTAATTTTCGTCCTCAAATTAGACAGAGCAAAAGTGCAAGTCACCTTACTTTCAGAGGATCCAGGAGTGTTTTCGCTTTTGAGGAAACGCAAATTTCAAAATAAGTGCCAGTTGGTGCATTTTACAACACATTTGAGTTACCCAGGCCTCCATTAGCAGTTATCACATTTAGGGCCTGCCTCAAGCATAACATGAGTAAACATCACCCAATTCTCTACATGCTGGCTTTGTTTCCACTGATACCATGGTCCCTTCACTTGTCACAAAGCACCTGTAAACACCCTCGAACCTAATTAGACAACTTTCCCATATGTGTATTCTCACACAGATAGCTTTAAGAAGGTTTCACTGTCTTGCTGATAATCTCTCACCAGTTCCACATACCCTCCGAGTCATAAAACAATCATGCACATGCCTACACACAACCAATTAATAAAAGTCACATGCACACACCCGACCAAGCTAACTCACACCTATTCATAAACACACTCACTCATACATAACTCGCACCTATTCATAAACACACATTCACATACCTCTGAGTCCGTACCCTCCAGCCTTAATCGTCCGCCTACAGCTGAGCAACACATATAGTAAGGACAGTCACTGACTGACCCCATGCACACTAACAAAAGGGGCCACTCACTGTGACAGCCCTAGGCGCACTGAGGAGACAAAGCCCTCACACACTCGGGAGATGGCAAAAGTGCAATATATAAAACAAATTTTAACAAGCGATGAGCATGTTGCTTATTTCCTTTTCCCAAAGTGCGTGTCCATAGCACTGTTTTTCACGCAACAGTCGGTCTTAATTGCGCAGAAGTGGCCTCTAGGTGTCTGCGTGACAACAGGTTGTGAATGGTTGTTCAAAGCAGGGCACGACTGACAGCTCTGCATTTTATTGTGAAGGGAGTGGAGTTTCTCACGTGCAGAACGTGCTCAAACCATAGACTATCGTCAATGCACAACTTCAAATTGTCACTTATGAGACAATTAGTTAAGTATATTAATTAGGTACTCAGCTGCTTAACTGTAAGAAACCTGAAGTAAAAGAAAATGCAGCGCAATCGGATTCCTCTACGATATATCTGGTTCAATTTAAAGACCCTTAATTGTATCTCTCCTAAAGACCCTCGGGCTTCTGTAGCCTGTTCCAGTGGGATGCTCAGTTGTAGCAATAAACCACTTTATTATCCCGACCGCACCACTTGCGAATTCCGACCGCTGACAGTTGGCTCCTAGCGCAGCTGTGCTCTCTGCCACCTCTTCCCATCTTCCCATCTAGACTGCAGCGGCCTATCCCTTGTCAATATCACCGGTAGCTGGACTGAGTTTACCCTCCTCCACGCCTCACGATGCCGCTGCGCCAAGAGGAGCCGAGGATCACACAGGTGGTGAGTAATAACCAGCCGGAGACTCCCCGAGAGCATCAAGAAAACGAAACACTCTTGAGACCACCACCCCTCTGCTTACAGGCCAGCATCTCTACGAACCAGGCCATTGATACGAAGCGTGAGACAACCCCCCCAATACACACTGTACCGCCGGGGAATTAAAATAAAGAAGAGAAGAATTTAAGAAAACTTACCTGACCGCCGGTCAGCGCCGCATCTTCCGGGACCTGTCCTTGGCGCCTTCACTGGAGCGGAAACCCCACCCTCCGTCCTCAGCCAATCCTGGCGCTGGAGCAGCGCCAGGATTGACACAGGGCATGGTTGCTTTCTGCCCGCCTGCCCATTAGGAGAGCGAGGTTTCGCTCTTCTAATGGGCCTGCGCAGGCACAAGTGCGCATGCGTGGGCAAGGCTGAAAAATGTGCCTCCGTCCCCACTCATGCGCACCTGTGTGCTGCTGCCTGCCCCAGACAATGCCTTATGCCTGACAGTCAGCATGACACAGGACCGCCCAGCCCCTTCAGACTCTGAAGGGGGTGGGCGGTCCTGTATCATGCTGACTGACAGGCATTGTCCCTCGGTGTCTTTGAACTTAAGTTTACTTCAGTTCAAAGACGCCGAGGGACGGAGCTGCGGGTGCGGGCGGGGGGGCAATGCCCCAACGCCCCCAATGGACGGTCCGCCACTGACCGCACGGAGGAGTCATCTTTGTGTGGCGTACATGCGGTCCAGCCGAGCTCACAATTCAAATCTGTTCTTGATTGCCAGGATGGTGTATCGAGGCCTAAGCATCATCGCAGGCTGCACCCTCTCAGCGCTGGTGGCACTAACTCAGTGGAACTCAAGTCAACGCCACGTGGCGGGGGGCCCGTGTCGGGCAAAGTGACTCGGCTGCCACCAACTCTGTGTACTTCAAGTCATGGGAGAGAATGGAAATGGCCTCCAGCACGTACGCCTGGCCCTTTTTATTGGCAGGGTCACACGTCCTGTGACGCCTGTGGTGCATGGGTGTGGTGTGGGTGTAAACCAGCCGTGAGGGAGTGGCTGTGGCATGCTGACAACTAGACCTGTGATCAGCAGATCACTACAAGGAAGACCTGGGACATGTAGCATTGTCGTTCCTTCCCCGTAAGCTTAAGCGGAGTGGGCTGACTGAAACACTTATTATTATTTTACGAATTTGTAAAGCGCAAACTGTCGCCATTGCAGGCATCCTGGCGCTGACAGAGTCTGAGGAAGATTGAAGAATGGAACAGAGGGAACTAGGTCAAGTCTGGAAAGAGCCAAGTTTTAACCTTTTTTCTGAAAGGTAGGAGGTCATTGGTATGTCTGATCTCGGTGGGGAGGATGTTCCAGATCTTAGCGGCGGAGACCTCAAAGGATCTGCCACCGGATCTGACCTTCTTGAATCTGGGGATGACTACTAGTTTGGCATCCGAGGAGCGGAGTTGTCTAGTGGGGACATACCACACAAACTTGGACTGTAAAGGGACTGGGCCGGAACCGTGGAGGGCCCAAAAAACAATACCGAGGGCCTTAAATTGCACTCTCTGTCTGAGAGGGAGCCAATGCAGTTGTGCCAGGGCGGAAGGTCCATGGGATCTCCTCGGAAGCCCCAAGGCCAATTTAGCAGCCGCAGATTGAACTCTTTGGAGCCTGTCCAATAGATACTCCGGAGCCCCGAGCAGGAGGGCATTGCAATAGTCCAACCTGCTCAGGATGGTGCATCTAACTACTTGGGCACGAGCCTGGATGGGAAGAAGGGGCAGAACTTTCCTTAAAGAGCGCAAAATGGCATAGCAGCAGGCAGAGGTTTTCTGAACATGGGTCTCCATGCTGAGCTTGTGGTCAAGCATGACCCCTAAGTTGCGGACAGAGTCTGCAGGCTGTACAATAGAGACTGTTTCCGGGGGCCAGAAGTTGCTAGGGAACGGATGGGGGATCCTCGAGCCACTGTTAAAAAGCACCTCGGTTTTCCCTGCATTGAACTGAAGTGAGTTATTCTTCAGCCACCTTGATGTCTCCCGCAGACAGTTGTGTCATATCTCTATGGAGATAGAATCCTCTCCTTCCAAGGAAAGGATCATCTGCGTGTCATCAGCGTAGTTAATGGTTTTAATGCCGAAGCTTTTGATCAGAATAATAAGTGGCCTAAGGTAAACATTAAAAAGTATTGGGCTAATGGCAGAGCCTTGTGGGACTCCGTGCGTTACTGGAGAGAAAGCAGATTGAAAAGGAGGTAACGATACTGCTTGTTGCCTGTCCCGCAGAAAAGAGTGGAACCACTGCAGTGCCGTGTCTCTCACTCCTGCCTCCCATAGGCGTTTCAGTAGGATCTTGTGATTCACCGTGTCAAAGGCGGCAGACATATCAAGCAGTATCAAAAATGATACCTGACTTCTGTCTGCTCGCCTTTGAAGTTCGTTCATGGCGATAATAAGGGCAGTTTCGGTTCCATGAGCAGGCCGGAGACCGAATTGGTCCCCATCCAGTAGAAGATGATGTTCCAGGTGGTTGGAAAGAGTGTTACTGACCACCCGTTCCACCATCTTGGCCGGGAATGGTAGCAATGAGATGGGCCTGTAGCTTTTTGCGCAATCAGGATCCAGGGAGGGTTTCTTCAACAACGGGGAAACTAGCGCTCGTTTCCAATGGGCAGGGACAGTGCCAATCAGCAGGGATTGCTGACAAATTAGATGGAGCGGGGGAAAAAGTTCTGCTTCGAATTCTTTCCAGATTTGGGGGGTAGTGGGTCCACGCATCCTTCACGACTTTATCAATATGGCAGTTTGAAACCGCGCACCCACCGAGATATGCCCAACTCCACTTTTTTCTCGAAAAATATATATATTTTAGTATTTAATAAAAAATAAGACATTATATACTTTTAATTACAAACACAAAAAATTACAAACTATTTTTAGGATATTAAAGTTACAAAATATCACATTTTTTTTTCAAAATTACTGAAAAAAACACAGGTTTAATGAACATTATAATTAGAAATTAGCATTTAAAAAACCTTTGAAATTCACAAATAAACCATTGGTTTTAGGGACGTTATAGTTTAGAAATTAGCATTTAAAAAAACGTAGAAATTCACTGAAAAAAACCATAGGTTTCAGGAATGTTATATTTAGAAATTAGCATTTAAAAAACCTTTGAAATTCACTGAAAAAACCATAGGTTTTCGGGACCTTCCAGTTAGTTGGACATTTCACTTGTACAAAACCACAGAAATTCCGCCATTATAGTTAGTTCAGCTAACTATAACTCGTGCCCCCGCAATGCACTGCTGATGACGTCACATATTACATCATTCATGACATGGTCAGTGACATCACTGATGACATTTCAAATGACATCACCCCCTCCAGGGTCTGCCCGTCTCGGCTATCAATGTGTGGCTCACACGCTCTTTAGGTTCGGCATCGGACGCGTCATCCTCGCTCCATGTTTCTCGCGCCCCGGGCCCGATCTCTTTTCTGTCGTGGCGGCTCGAATTTAAGTTTTGCCATTTTCAGCCTGGACTTGGGGAGTTGTCCCCTTTATTTCACAATACTGTAGGCAATCGGATGCCCCTCAGGGCCAGGATTATTACCGGATTTTCAAGGCTCGATTCGAAGCTCCGCTAACATGCGGCCATTTTGTTCCACGGACAAGCCACGCCCCCTCTGCATTAATATTTGCAATGAATTTGAATAATTGAATCCACATGCGCCAAGGAGATAGAAATCAGATGAGGCAAAACAAAGATGGAGGATAGAGTGAGTATAAGCTATGAATGCAATCATTGCTGGGAGGAATGGACTTGAGAGATCCTTTCACACCTGGGGACCATTAGCAAAAGATTCATTTGAAAAAGATCCTCACTTGTTATTATTCTAAATGGCTTTGAGTATTTCAAGAGTAGCATCTGTAACTTGCTGTTGGGAGGAGACTGTAATGCTGCCCTCATTGGGGAAATTGATAAAAAAACGCCCAGACAGGGAGAAACATCTGGAAATATATTGGCTGACTTCTTGAGGACCATGGGACTGATAGATATTTGAAGAGTATGCAATCCCTCTACCCTTCAGTACACCTTCCTCTCAGAGGTACACAGGAGTCTGTCCCGGATCGATTATATCTTCTGCAAGGCCGGTCAACTCCCCATGTTTGGGGAGGTCACCCATCTTACTAGGGGCATCTCTGATCATTCTCCGCTAGTAACTAGTTATGGAGGTACTCCCCCTTCTACAAGTTATGTGAGGGCTCTTAAACCCTGGTATCATAAGGTGCCGGCAATCATGGAGAAGCTCACAAAGGAGACCACTGACTATTTCAAAGACAACTACGGCTCAGTAGATTCAGATATAGTGCTGTGGGAGGCATAAAAGACGGTGGTGAGGGAATGGGGGGGGGGTTCAGGGATTGTTGGACACAGGAAGGAAAAAAGAAAGCATTTACTAGATATAGAGGGGGAAAGGTTAGTCGATTGGAACAAGACTTCATAACAACAAATGCCCCAGACACCAAACACGGGCTGCTTATGAAGCAAAAAGAATATAAAGATATCGCGGAGGATGCGGCTAAAGTCCAGCACCGTGCCACCCAACACCGTATCTATGATATCAGTGATAAAGCGAACAAATTTTTAACCTGGCTATAAAGGCGAGAAAAGGCCAATAGATGGGTGTTTGAGGTCAAGTGCCAAGATGGCACGCAGCTACACGATAGACCGAGCTCGCGGAGTCATTTGCTGATAATTTAAAACAGATCTATGCATCCACAGGGGCTTCCAGACACACAGAAGCACGGGAACTGCTGACCACCCTTAAATTACCTGTCCTTGAGCCTCAAGATGTCGAGGATTTAGACTCCACCTTGACCACAGAGGAGGTCATCAAAACAATCAGGGCGCTTCAGTCCGGGAAGGCCATGAGTCCGACTGGCCTTCCAATTGAACTCCATAAAACAAATGCATCCACTATTGCCCCTTATCTTATAAGAATGTACGACAAAAGCGTGACTAAGGAAATCCTGCCCAAAATGCAGAGAATGGCCAATATTGTAGTTATACTTCAAGAAGGGAAACCTACGTATAGGCCTATTTCCCTCCTAGATCCAGAAGTCAAAATACTCTGTAAGATTTTGGCAATGAGTATGTGTCCCCTGCTACACAAGCTGATCCATCCGCGGCAATCCGGTTTTATGCCTGGCAGGAACACCGCTCTTAACCTACTGCGCCTTCATGGTGTCTTGAGTAGGGCAGTGACGATTGGAGAGGAGGCAGTGATCATGTCTCTGGATGCAAAGTTGGCATTCAACATGATCGCGTGGTCTTTTTTATTTGCAGTACTTAAACGATTTGGGTTTGGAAAGAGATTTCTATCCTGGGTACAACTCCTTTACTCGGAACCTCTGGCATGTATCATAGTAAATGGTGGGCAATCGAAAATGTTTACATTGCAGAAGGGGACTAGGCAGGGTTGTCCACTTTCTCCCTTCATTTTTGCACTTGCCCTCGAACCCCTGGCAATCTGGATTAGGGGAGACCCCCCTCATCAGAGGCCATGGGGAGACCCCCCTCATCAGAGGCCTTAACTGGATGACAAAGTGGGAGGATAGAATCTCCCTGTATGCCGATGATATTTTGCTTTATTTGGCCAGACCCTACTTCTTCATATATCGGATGCTACACATATTCACTCTCATTCAAAAGTATTCTGGATACACCATTAACTGGGACAAGTCGCTGGTATATGTTCTGTGTTGGGAATGCCCCACGCTGCATAGAGGCTGTGGGACTAGGACTGATGGATTTCGATACCTGGGGTTATATATCACTGCTGACCCTACTACATTTTATGAAGAAAATTTGGCTCCCCCTCTGCATCGCTTCCACTATGACGTGCAACACTGGAAGACCTTGCCCTTCATGCTACTTGGTAGCGCCGCTTTATACAAAACGATGGCACTTCCCCGCTTTGTCTATACTTTACAGAACACACCTTATTTGGTTCCAGCTCATTATTTCCCCTCAATTGGGTCAGAAGTGCGCACATTACTTTGGAACAACGGTACCCCTTGTATAGATTGACGATTCTTTGCTTTCAAAATAAAATGTTCTAAAAAAATGTAAATAGGAAAAAACATTTTGCCAAACTAGTGTAACATTTTAGGTACAGTTTCTTTGCAGCATCATTTAATGAAATGTGTTGCTGTATGCTAGCATTTCCCAACAATATTCCTAATGGAAAATCAGTGTAACCAGTTTCAATAAGATTAGGGGAAATGTAAAAAGCAAGCAAAGCCAGTAGGTCAGAAATTGATGATTAGCCCTTTTGGTTTGTGAGTCTTGTTTTGGCATGTTTTTTGTAAAACCTTGGTGTGGATGCTGCTGGGCCCTCACCATTATAACATACATTAGCAAAAGCAAATCTCAAAAAGCACACAGTGCCACAGTAGTTCTTGGCACTGAACAAAACTTCTTTGTGTGCCGATATGCTCCTTGTGTAAGAGCGGAATACTGTCACTCACAGTATTATGGAGTCCTTGGCAGACTGGGGAAGTGCAATCTGATCCTCCCACTTCCCTGAAGCCTGTGCCCACTGGTCCTCCAGAGCCTGCTGAAGAGGACGCATGTGCAATCGAGCATTGGGGACAATGAAGATGCACGAGGCCATGAACCCCAGGAGAGAGGACACTTGTCTGACCGTAGGGAAGAGAGTCTGAAGAAGCTCCTGAGACTTCTTCCTGATAAATATGAACCTCTCCTACGAAGGACACACGCTTCCTTCCACGGTGTCCAGCGACGATCCCAGATAGTGACTGCTCTGAGTGGGGTTGAGAAATGCTAAACAGCAAGAAAAAGAAAAATTTCTGACTAATAAGTCAAAAAACTGTCGAGCTCAAGCTCCAGGATCCTCACAGAAGGAGTCGGAAAAAAGAACTGACCTAACTATCACCTGTGGTGCATGCTGGGAGCATAGGGCTCTCTGAGGTTCTTAAAGGCAAAGTAACTAGATTCTTGTAAGTCTTAAAGGCGAGGTGCCAGTTTTCTTTTCTGTCTCGGGACAGTAATTCCTATGCAGCCTATGGGCCAAACTGCCTTCAAATACTTGTGTTTTTTTTCGTGTTCTGGAAAATAAAGAAATTCTTGTATGAAGCCATTTGGGTGTAAGGTCTCTATTACAAGTTTTCTTAAGTAATGGATTACTATGCAAGTATGGCTGAGTTGTTTTCTGGCTGTTTGTCCGTTTTTGAGTTTGGATTTTATAGGGCTGCATAGTTATATATTATATGTATATAATATATTGTTATACGCTCCGGGGTCCTGCACATGGGTGGGGGTAATTCACTGCTTATGACTTTGATGAGTATACCCCTGGAAGAGAACCAGAATTACAGTAACTTATCCATACTGCCACTCACAGTGGAGCCAGCCAGTAGACAGAGATAATTGAATATGAAACACAAAAGGTCATGGTTAATGCCAGACCTAATTAGGGGCCCAATTAATAATAAAAGTCTCATAAAGTGCACACATTGTACATGTCCTTGCATTAAGTGCAGGTTTACGGCTTCGTGAATTCACAAGAACTTACAGAAGTAGGCCAAGAAATAGTACTCCTAGAAAATATTTGACAACTGCATTTAAGCATGAGCAAATATGCATGTGTAGATTTGCACATGCTAAAATATGTTGAGTGTTTGCAAGTTCACTTGACCTCCTACCACTTTTTTACCAGCCCTAGAAGAAACTTTACATGTCCCATTGTCAGAAGTACATTTTCAACTTTTCTCAGTACAGGGAAAGATTAGAGAAGAGTTGGTGAAAACCCTTAAACAAGCAAGTTAGTAGATTTCAGACACTCAAAAGGGCATTCCAACCCTGGAACTATTGCTTACCACTGCTTTCAGCCCTAGTATGTAGCTCTGCAGAAACAACGCACAGTAAGGGAATTGCTACTATTCAAACCCTACTATAGTAGGAGCCCTGGCATAGTCAGAGGCTATATCAGAGCTATTATGAGATTGCTGCCATTATTTGTCGTCGCATTACATGGCACAAAAGAGACCATTAGATTTATGAAGCAACTTGCCCCAAGGACAAATAGATATTTTATTACATTTCACAACCCTGTGGTTGCAAGAACTGTTTTGGGGTCATCTGTAGCACCATGTGCAGAGATAATACCACAGGACATCTTTCTCAATCGACTATATTGAAACAATGTGAAATGCTTTGTGAATTTACACAATTCCCAGTAGACTTATTGTGTAAGACTGTAAACAGCAGATTAAAAAGGACCATTTCACCGAAGCTTCCAAAATTGTTTGCTGTGAGGACCCCCCAAGAGTCGTCAGTAACCTTCACCTCTATGGCTTCTATATGCTGCGTCTGGTGGATCTAATATCCCTGAGTCTTAATGCACGTTTTCAAAATAATGCTCCTGTGGTTCATGTTTGATCCCCGTCCCGGCACCAAACCACACTGGTCATCCCTCACCCAATGTATAATACCTCACTTTCAGCACTATGCAGAATCTCGTGTTGGACTTGGCCCATTTTCCCCCAAACTTTTTCGCTTTCACCCCCGTGTTAGGATGTCTCCCCCATGGTAAAGAAAGTTGTATAGGCCATGTGTGGTATGAGATGCCCTGTTTAATGAGAAAATGTAATGCAATGGTGTGTGCAGTTATTAACCCCCCCCCCCTCCTCATTGTGGAAATGCACCCTGGTGAAATGCAGCATTTAAAATGGATGCCATGGCTATGTGTTGTGCCACCTGACTGCAGTGGGTTAGCGGTCTAGTTGTTTGGTACCCAGCCATCCCAGCATTTGGAGGGAAAGCCTGGCACCCAGGGTGCTCTACTCCTCCCCCTGAGCCAGTTCGCCAGAGGATTCTAGAAGCTTCGGGCTCTGCCTGGTAGGTGGGGTGAGGGGCATATAAATAAGGGGGATGTGCCACCATGTGCTGAGACAGAGCAGGGACAGGAACGTGAGGGGACCTGCTGCCAGGGGATACCGCAACTTGGGCCTGTGTGCTGGACCCTGCACCTTTCTAGAACCCCTCTGCTCTCCCCCGGGCTAGTGGAAGCCAAACTGCCGGAGTTCAGGTTGCTGTATAGGTAGAGGGCTACGCTACTGTGGAGGATGGTGAAAGCCTTCCGCCCTGTTTTAATGAGTTCCCACTAACTGCGGACCTGGCCCAGTAGTACCTGCTGCTCTGTTCCCTGGCCCCTGAAGAAGAAAGGAGTGCCAGCCTAGGTCCCTGAGGCTGCGGGGACCTTGCGCCACGAGTGCTATATCTGAAAGCGCCTGGAACGGAAGGAGATGAGAAGCATTACTCTGGGGCCCCTGAGGCTTGCTGTGGGGACTGTCCGCCCCCCTTGTGCTGTGCTACTGGAAGCGCTGCCTGTCAGGGCAGGGAAGGAGTGCTGCCTGTTAAGTGCTATGCTGCAGAGTCCTACAGCGCTGTGTTAAAAGAACTGTGAAATCCCAAAGCTCTGGGTGCGCTGTGCCAAGAAGAGCTGAGCCTGTCGAGCGCTATACTGCCTGTGCCTGCTAAGCGCTGTGTGGCCGACAAGGAACTGTCTGTTTGAAAAGCGCCACGGGTGCCTACCCCGCGTTTTGGCGCTCTTGGACCAAGTAATACTATCGCGGGTACCTAACCCGCATTTTGAGTAAGTTATTAGCGGGTACCCACCCTGCGGAATTGCCGCCTAAACTCACTGCTGCGGCACGGGGACCTCTGGAGAAGCACCGCGAGTCAACTGCGGGGCTCCCTGGTGGAGGGTAGAGCCCCGCGTGAAGGTCGCGAAGTCCCGGGCCCCTCAGAGCGGGACCCGGGTGAAGAGAAGAGCCGCCGCGGCATTGAGGAGGCCTTCGCCAGGCCTAACGAAGCGGAGAAGGGCAGTGTCACGTGGCTGGGGTGCCAGCCACGTCACCGGCCGCGCCGCCTGCCTGCCGCGCACGGATTGGCACTTCCGCCGCGCCCACGGGGAGGTGCGCCCTGATAGGTGGTTGGAGCCGCGTCCCCCCAGGAGCCGCGCCCGGATTGGCTCCTGACACCGGCGAGAGACCCGGAAGGCCCGGAGCCGGAAGAAGGAGGTGTGGCGTTGCGGGGCTCCCGTGGCAACGAGGGAGCCCCGTGTACAACAAGTAACCAGGCGGGAGCCTACCCCGCTCTGGCCCGGCAGCCCCGTGGAGGCTGCCTCGAAGTCCCGGGTCCGCGTGAGGGAGGCGAGCCCGGGTGAAGCCAGAGAAAGTGCCGGACGGGGCTCTCATGCGCTGCTGAGAGCCCCGCGATCCCAGCAAGAGAAGAGAGGGAGAGGGAGCGTCGAGGCCCGGTGTCGGTGCCTGCCACCTCCCCTACATACAGTGAAATTCCCCGCAGGTGAGAGCGGGAGAGCCCAGAGCCCGGTGAGTGGGGGCTCAACTGTGTAGTGGGTTGGGGGGGGGGTGTCGCGGCACAGGGTCGGTGCCTGCCCCCAGGAACAGTGTTGCCCGTTCAGGTGCCCCGACAGGCAACAGGCACCTGCAACGTAGGGCCAGACTATTTGGAGGAGACTGCTCCAATTACCACTGTTGTAGACCCCGGAAGCGACCTGTGACCGTGTGACTCCCGGGGGTAATTCACTGGTGCTTGGGATACCCCTGATCACAGGCACAAATATGGTGACAATCACATAGAGATGCTGCAACATGCACCTCCAGACAACAAATGGCATCAGATTTCACGCGAAACATACAGACCCTGGGCCTAATGCTGGTGGACATACCTAATGTTGAAATCAAAGTGCAGCTATGCCCCGAAGGCCTGTCGCATGAGGTTAAGTAGGTTTACGCCCCCACTATGCCCACCAGGTTGTTCATGCAGGGTCTACTTAGGTCGATGTGACTTGCACCCATGTTGTTATGCACTGTGGGCCTGGGGTACGTGATAAGGTTTTCAGGCCATGTGTTCTGCCTATATGATGAGGTCTAAGGTTAATTACGATTTATGCTAATACCAGTCACACTGTGCTCTTACCTCTAATGTTTGATTTTATGCTGATGCCGGGCATGATGTGCTTTCACGCCTAAGGTTTTGTTTCATGCTGACCTGCCCAAAGGCTGATGCCTAATGTTTCTTCCCCTCACGTTTATATTACTGATGTTCTAGGCCTATGGTGTACTTACCTGCCTGAGGTTATGCCCATGGTGTTTAGGCCATGGTTATGCGCACAGTGTTACCGGCCTAATGAGTTCATGCTAACTGAGAATGCTTTATGGTTTTTTTCCCTACAGCCTGTAAACTAATGGACTTACCTTTTTCTTCTTTTTCCCTTACCCCTGTAAATAATCCCTGTGTATATATTGCCCTGGCGCCAGTTGGTGCAACATTGTGATCACTGTGCTGTCTTTTGCGTATTTGAGATAATACAAAAGTTATTCTTTTGAACCAAAACCCGTGTTGTCTCTTTTTGTGCTGTGCCTGGTGTGTCGTCTGTACGTAATGCGTGGATGCTTCACACATGTCCTCAGGAGTTTGGCCTGCCCGCTCTGCACCATGCTACCCCCCATAGAATTGGCTACCCCATTTCTAACATTGTTCCACTTTAAGTCTCCTCATGCATTACTGTGCCACAGTGGGCCAGCTGGCTAAGGCCAGTCCCATGTGGTTCTGGTTCACCCCTTGTTTATCTTACTCTGGTTGAGGTAGCCACTGACCCCTGCTCTCAAAGCAACATGTGCTCCCCAAAGAGCACTGTTCTGATGGAGTCCAAGACACAGCCACAGTTCTTCTTCAAGCTCCTATGGCATCCCGTCCATGATTTGTTTGCTGTAACACTTTTCGCCCAAAGTGGAATGGGTATGCCCAGACGTGGCTCCCTTGCTCACTGTGCCACTGGATTCAAGGTAGCCTGGCTGAAGAAGGGTGACATACCCTGAAACCGGTCCCAGTATGCTTGTTTGCAATCCAGGGAGGGCCTGGCCTGAAGTTCGGTCTGGACTGTTCCCATGGGGCACAGGGTCAAGACTGATTTCCATATGGCTGGGTCCAAACTGGGGTGGCGTAGTGGGCAAAAGAACGATGGATTTAACCCAGATCTTTTGACTGGGGGAGAATGTTTGCATTGTCAGCATCATTTGTTTGCTGTAACACCTATGGCATGTCTGGCCCCAGTTTGGCTTCTGGCTATCCGTGTGTGGGAAGGCTCTTTTACTCCTAGTTTCTGGAGTCAGGCTGCCCCTTTAAATTTTTAAAATCAGTAGCCTCGGTCATGTGCTTTGTGGCTTTCGATTCCTGCAACTTAGAGTTTTAAGCCTGATAATGCTTCAGACAGCCAGTTCTGGCCTCCAGAATGGAAGCTACACCAGAGTCTCAAGGAGATGCGGCAGGCACAGGAAGCTCCATCCTACTCTGGGTAAAAAAGTTTCCCATTCTATAAAAAGGCTTGATTGACTGGCATGCAAGACCACATACAGCTATGCCTATTGTTGTTTTTATGGCTCCCTCCAATATATATATAGGAGCTGTGGATGGGGTCAGCCATATCTATTGGAGCTCTGGGACCTCTGAGTGTTAATGTTAATGTTATGGGGAATTTGTAAAGTGCACGGCTACTCCAAGAAGTGTCCCGGCACTAAAAGTTCCCCTTGAAAGAGAGACAGTGTGCACTCGGATCCTAACAAGTCCCTGATTAGTGATGGAACAGCCAAGTCTTAAGTTGGCGCCTGAAACTAAGAAGCTCTTGTTATTGTCTGAGCGAGAGAGTCAAAGTGTTCCAAAGTCTTCCAACTACCACCTGAAAGGAGCGCCCCACCATCCTTGTCCGGATGAATTTTGGCACCGATAGCAAATGTTGGGCTGATGACCTCAAAGTCCTGGCTGGGGTATAGGGTATGATTCTCTTTCTTATGTACTGAGCCCCGCTGTTTTGGAGGGCCTTAAAGGCCAGCACAAGAGACTTAAATTTAATCCTATTTTTCACTGAAACCAGCATAGAGCTTTTAAATGAGACGTCATGTGAGTACCGGGCCCTACCAGAGAAATAGCTCTGACGGCCGCATTTTGAACAACCTGGGCAACCCAATAAATAATTGGGGATGGCCAGGTAAAGTGCATTTGCATAATCCAGCCTTGACATAATCAAGGCTTGGACCACAGTTTTCCTATGGGACAGGGGGAGCATTGGTAAAAAGTTTCTCATCGTTTTTAGGAGTCTAAAACACATGCCAGCCACAGCTTGTACCTGCGACTTCATGGAGAGGTCAGAGTCCAGCAGGATTCCAAGGTTTTTCATGGTGGTAACTGGACTAGAAGGTGGAGGCTGATCCTGGGGCCACCAATTCCGCCATTCTTTACCTGGAGTATGCTCAAAGAAGATTATTTCAGTTTTGGCTGCATTGCATGACAGTTGCTTTTGTCGGTGGTTATTTGATATGATCAACCAGTAAGTTCTTCTCTTACCACCTTGAAGCCCTGTATATCGATAGAAAATACAGACTGTGGTAGAGTACTCCTGAGCACCTTAGACTAGAAAATCAAACAGTTTGCACATGGACACGGTAATGGAGGAGCTCCTATTTTCTCTCTGTCTGAGTGTTGGTGTCCATGCCACAGTGCATCTCAAAGCCCATTGTAAATGGTATGTGATCCAGCTAGTCACTAATGCAAAATATCTTAGGTTCACACTAGATTCTACATTTGAAATTTTGATGTGCTTAGAACCCCGTTGGCCTAACTTAGAATTTGTTGAGATTTATTTCCGTTGCATATCTTCAAATAGCAGTGCATACATTAAACATGTTCAACTTTTGAGTGTGAATTCCAATCTCTTATGGTTATTCAGGTCTGCCTTGGCCCCACCAAAATTGTGCTGCATACCTCAAATTGTCCTATTGTAGGTTCCAATGAGTTTTATCAAATCACTCGGATCTTGTGCAATAGTCTATAAAGCTATTCGCATGGCACTGCTCTTTTGGGCATTGCATTGACTAACTGGGGCCTTTGGAAAAAATAGGCATAACAGATACCTGGGTGCATTTAACACTTGGCATTTAGAAGCTCAATAGTTATCTGGCATGTGAGAGGCAATATCAAATTAATAAATAGACATATAAAGTACAAACTCACTTGAGTTCAGGAGGGGGGCAACAGCTCAAGAACATTAGCTGTGAGACTGGTAATATTCTGAATAATTTTAATTATATTTAATATTCGAGGTGGTGGGTCACCTGCTGGTAGGACTCTATACAGGAAATTGAGTTCCACGTGAGTAACCCAGGGGAAAATGAGGAAATGTGTAGGAAGGCTGTCTTATATGAAGCTACTATCAATAGTTACATATTTCTAAGCAGGAACATTTCTCATAGAGCTGGCTATGGCCAACACCGTCTAGTTGTAGCCCCAAAAATGTCATCATCTGATTCCCCTTTTTTCTGAGCATTGGTTTGGCTGAAAGCATATAAGTTACCTTATTGTTATCTTTTTCTTTGAAAAGAAGTCTTTGGGAACATTTGAGGCAAATTTATCAGTTTTCATTTTTTTTTTTAAACTTTATTGTTCAGTTCATAACAAAAATATCACAAGAACAAGATATACGAATCATACATTGACCAAAATTGAAGGCGAATTTTGCGAAGGAAAAAGAAAATATATAGGAGATAAAGCAAAAAGCAGAAAGTGAAAGAAAAAAAGAAAAAAGAAGGGAAACCCAGAAATTATCAAAACATGTGGTTTGAACAGAGATGCAAAAATCAATCCGGGCAGGAATAGATACACTACTCAAGTCAGTCACTCTCCATGTGATCTATCATAGGTTGCCAAATCTGCAACCCTAGTTGCTTTTTCTTCATTGATTTGAGGCGATAAAGATTCAATTCTAAGTGAAATACATTATAAAGCTTCGCCCGCCACATTTCAAATGAGGGCGGCTCGTGCTTAAGCCACATAGAGGCGATGCACAATCGAGCAACTGACATAGCCATAAAGAGGAGGAACCTGTATGGATAGTACAGCGCCGCCGTATCTCTATTTTTACACAATCCAAACAACATTAACTCTCTCGATATCACCACATTAATAGTTGTAATATTAGAGAGAAATTGAGCAATAGACAAAAGAAATGGTTCCAACACATTACAATCAAAGAATATATGTAAAATGTCCGCTGTGTCAGATTGACATCTAAAACATTGACCATTATGCATGTTCCCCCACTTCATCATTTTGGCCGGTGTGTGATATAGATTAAACAAAGTTTTATAGTGTTGGGCCCGGAGATTAGCAGTCAAAGTAAGTTTAGAAGCCATGCCAATAGAATCTTGAATGAATTGACCAGAAGAATCAAGTCTCAGACCCCATTTTGCATCGTGAACTTCAACATCATCACGCTGCGTGTTTAACAAACTGTCGTATAAAGTCCCAATCTTAGCCTGGTTATTCAAAGCTTCGAGAAGATCATTACTTACAATTGACATAGTGCTTCAATGTTTAAAAATAAAGTCCCTTAACTGTAAATATTTTAAAAAATCATTCTGAGAAATTGCATGTCTGTCTACTAACTCAGCGAACGTAACCATGACACCGCCGTTGAACATATCCCCAAGGCGACACATACCCTTATCAGCCCAATTCCTCATCTTGCTATCCCAAAATATTAAGGGAAGTAATTATGTGGAATCACATGGTGTATAGAAGTTAATACGATTTAAACCAATGATTTTGCGTATTCCATCTCCACCCTTTAAATGCAGCTAGTAAATTTATCAGTTTTCAAAGGCAGGATTCATGTCATGGTGTAATAAAGTGCTTGGAGGCACAAAAGGGGGAGGAGAAGGTCAGAGGAGAACATTTTGAAACCTGCTAAGTTTAACTACCCAATCTTTAACCATAACACTACATATAATCCACGGGTCTGAAATGAATGCAAAGAGAAGAGAGAAAACATTGATGGTGAGCCTTTGGTGTCCCCAGGTGTATCCCTTTATTAGAACGAAATCCCTCACCCACCAAGGGTGGCATGCTTCATCATTCGGATTCTACTTGTGATGGAAAAGCCTAGTCCTGCCACGGTCTACAGCCCCCTCTCCAAGAGTGAGGAGCTCAGGGATGTTTTGTTCCTAGTTTTGGATGTACCAAGTCCAACAATGATGAGTAGAAGACTAAGTTAGGTGAGACACAAAGCGCAAAAAACAAAGATAGTGAGACAGTGGGATAAAACAGGCAATAAGGTCCGTAATATACCTTTATAAGCTCGTCTTGGGGCCAGGATTAAAGCAATAGCACTAGCAGGGGTAACATATACCTGCGAGTTGGTGACGAAAAAGAGAAGGGTCTACATGTTTCAGCCTATTAACCCTCTGTAGAGGTGTCACAGCTTTCATCAGGACCAGAGTATGTTGCTGCTCGCTATATTGGTTTTGTTCACAATTATATGAATTGTGAAAAAACGTTGACAAGATGCAAAAATGATAAGGAAAAGAAAATAAAGACTAAATAACCAGTGGTCTTTTTCTTCTGTGGGGATTCACTGGTGGTACCCGTATATTGCGCGGAATAGCCTCACCTAAACCTGGTATACAGCTCAGGGAGGGGGCACCACTCTCGCAGTCTGTACTCCAGGCGCAAGGAACTGCTGCGGTAAGGAGAGCGGGATCATTTCTCATAGAGCTGGCTATGGCCAACACCGTCTAGTTGTAGCTCCAAAAATGTCGTAATCTGATTCCCCCTTTCTGAGCGTTGGTTTGGGTGGACTGGAAACATATAATTTACCATATTGTTATCCTTTTCTTTGAAAAGAAGCCATTGGAAACGTTGGAGGCAAATTCATCAGTGTTCAAAGGCAGGATTCATGGCAAGGTGTAATAAAGTGCTTGCCACTGCCTGAGCCAAAACTCACTGTGATCTCCTGCATGCACCATCATCTCCCTGACGGTAGACCAAAACAAAAAACACAAGTCACTATGCTAACACCCAAGTAACATTTCTTCCACCATAAACAAATATTGGCCAGCCATTCGCTGTCAACAAGATAAGCTGGAACAAGCTGATCAGCCCTCGAGCCATGCATGCCTTGAAGGCTCCCATCATACTTGTGCTCCGACTTTACATATACAAAGCAAACACAACTGCTAACATTATAACCCACAGTTATCCCACAGGACCCACAACCCGCTTTGGCAGATCCTTGAAGGAGAGAACATCATAGCAAGTAGATTCTGCTACACTGATGTGTGCTATACAAGTTCCAAAAGCTTAATTTATCCGGACGCAGCAAAGATACGACAGTGAAACCTGATTAGATCCTAAAGTGGTCAAAATCATGACTAAGTGATTTGTGCTGAATATGACTTTACATTTTGGATAGTATTGTTGCTTACATCTATCGATGCAAATGAATACTGAGCTTATTGCTTGATCTTTTGCTTGGCTTCATGCAGTAGTTACTGAAAAAGACCTATCTTTACAGTGTCTTGAACTTTAAATTACCCTCTGCACTCTGCCCAATATTATGGTTGAAATTTAGAATTCCAGTAGTTCTGGTCCGGAGTGAGGCTTTCTCGCTGGAGCTGTGTGCTTGTTGTTCATTACGTTGGCATTTAGTAGAATCTTCATAATTTGTGTGAAGCAATAAGTCACCCTGTGTACTAGCACTCTGTTGTAACCCTCTGCATATTCTGAGAAGCTGAGCACAAACATTTTGGCCCACATGCATCAAGCATTTTTGGAGTCGCAAACGGTGCGATTCCTTAAAATCGGCCGTTTGCGATTCCAAAAGTGCTTTTTGGGATGCATGAAGCAATTTTAGAATTCGTAACATTTTTGCGAGTTCTAAAATTGCGATTGCTTTTAAGAAGTCGCAGATGTGCGATTTCTTGAAAGCAATGCATCATTACTTTTAAAAGTGTGAAATCGCAATTAGGGTGTAAAATTTACCGAGTGATTGAACCACTCGGTAAATTTGGAAAAAGTGTTTAAAATGCTGAAAATGCTTTTTTTTCAACATTCATGTTACGGACACACATGTCCTTAGGACATGTGTGTGTGAAACATGATGCGAAAAATACATTTCAGGGGTGCATGGGGGGGTCCTTTGGACCCCCCCCCTGCACCCATGAAATTTTCAAAGTGCCACTCGCAATTTGCTAATGCCTTCCAATTGACTCCTATGGGCCTTTTGGCCCATAGGAATCAATGGGAATTGCGAAAATTAACTTAAGAATTCGGTATTTATTTGGGATTCGGTAAAAATGAATCACAAATGAATACCGAAAATAATGATGCATAGCATTTTGCAATTCTTAATTTGCGATTCGTTATTTTTCGCAAATTAAGAAGTGCAAAATATCTCAATGATGCATGTGCCCCTTTGTTCTTACAGCATAGTTTTTAGGTATCTTGTCCATTTATGTGGTTTCTTCATTACGGTGGACGTAAAGGCAGGTTTTATCCACTGTGATACAAAAACTTAATTTGTTTTCAATTATATGCCCATCCTTTAATTATATTGTAATTTATATCTTTGCATGTTTTATGGACTCCTGTAGTCTTGATTTCATTCTTTAGCTTTTTTCATTGCATTTTAGGGAGAATTTCAGGCTTGCCATTTGGTTTCAGGGCAGAAGGATTGCTAGTAAACACGTTCTTGTATATTATGCTTTGTAAGAGATAGATGCCTTGTTGTGAAGCACAGATTTGGTGGGAAGATCAGAGTAACAGTCCCTCTGCTCCCGAGTCTGTTTTACTTGTACCAGTGGACACCGCATATTATTGATTTGCAGAGTTTCTGTTCTTTGATCGTGTTAAACACCAATACTGTATGGACAACTGCTGGTGTCAATTATTTGCTTCTTTTCATTGTATTTCTAGAAATTATTTTAAACCAAACTAGTATCCGTATTTCATAAGCAGTAAAACGGTTGTGTAAACATTGTAACAACACGTGCTACACAGCACCTGTAAAGTGTAATCTTATCAGCGGGCATCAGTTTTGTGCCGCTTTCACTGCAGGTCGGCGTAGGCAGCACAGCAGTGTCACGTACACACAAAGAGCCTTGGTTGAGTTTTGGAGATGAAGCGGAACTGTAAGAAGCTTCAACAACTCTGGAGGGTGGCCTATAGTCCCCTAGCCAGAGCTAACCTCCGGGCTTCTCAGAGAACATACTATACCGCGGTAAAAAAAAGCAAAAAGTGAGTACTATACTTCTAGAATCATGAAAGCAGACAATAACAGCAAGGAGATCTTTGCCATTGTTCAAAGTTTCATGTCCCCCCGAGCGGAGAAAAAGATCATTCTTGTCTCGGCGGGCTGGTGTGAGGAGCTTTCATCCTTCTTCATCAATAAGATTAAACTTATTGAAGAGGGACTAGCACTGTTCACCGCCCCACTTCTCCTGTCTCCTGACTGCACATTCTGTCCTCCCCTAGCAGGCACCTATCCCAGTTTGTCATGGCTGAACTACCTGATATTCTGAACATCCTTAAATCTCTAAAATCGGGTTAACCTTCTGATCCTTGCCCCCCGCCAGGGTTTTGGCAGGAGTGGCGGACACAATAGGCGCAGAAGTCACAAGCCTGGTAAATAGGTCGCTGCAATCAGCCACGGTGCCAAGACAATGGAAGCAAGCTAAGCTCCTTCCATTACTAAAGAAACCCTCGGCTGACCCTCTCACAACAGCTAACTATCGACCCATTTCGTTGTTGCCAGCTTTGGCTAAAGTTTGCGAGAAGATTGTCTTTCGCCAACTGAACGCTTTTGTGGAGGAGTCGGAGGCCCTCCACCCAGCGCAGTCTGGCTTCCGATCGTCTTTTAGCACTGAGACGGCTCTGGTCGAGGTGACAGAGTCTATTAAGGATTGCCTGGACAGGGGCGGCAGAGCGGCTCTTATTTTATTGGACCTCTCTGCCGCCTTTGATACGGTACCCCACCAACTTCTCCTAGCGCGCCTATCATCTATTGGCATCTCTGGGGACGTGTGGTCATGGCTGGAATCCTTTCTTAGCTCCCGCACCCAGCAAGTCTGGATGCCGCCCTACTCGTCCTCGGCCAGAGAAGTTCAGACAGGGGTCCCTCAGGGCTCGACGCTGAGCCCGCTTCTTTTTAACATATACATGACCCCCCTGATCTTCCTGGCCGAAGCACTTGGTGCTAAGATTATGGCCTACGCCGACGACACCCAGCTGCTACTTACCTGGGAAAACTCGAACTTAGAAGTTGATGCAGCAAAAAAATGCCTGGCAACCGTATTCACCTGGCTTGCCCAGGCCAAACTTAAATGTAATGAGGGAAAGTCGGAAATCATCCTATATGGCAAATTCCCCACTCAGTTCACAGAAGCACTGTGGCCCACGGACTTTCCCCGCCCCCTCTCGGAAGGTGGCCTAGCCAAGAATCTAGGCATCTGGTTTGGGGAAGATCTAAGGTTTTCAGAACACATAAAGCGACTCTCGGGCATCTGCTTTGGGACCCTTAAGTCCTTAGGCCGTTTTTTTCCCCTGCTTCCCCAACAGGCCAAGGAGATGGTTGCCCGAGCACTTATCTTGTCTCGCCTTGACTATGCCAACGCACTCTATCTGGGCATACCAGCATTCCTGGTTAATAAGTTACAACTTATCCAGAATGCTGCGGCGAGACTCCTTCTGGGCATCTCTAAACGTACCAGCATAAGAGCGCAAATGTCCTCACTGCACTGGCTTCCAGTGACACAGAGGATTCAATTCAAGGCCCTGGTCTTATCTCATAGAGCCCTGCATGACTCAGGCCCCTCCTACATTTGGAAGAGAGTGGCCTTCTATATTCCCCGACGTCCCTTAAGATCGGCGTCCCAACGCTTGATGGTAATTCCCCACTTCCGTCGCACCAGGTTGGGCGGCCAATCGTTTGCGGTAAAAGCAGCCATTCTTTGGAATACTCTTCCTACAGTTCTACGCCACACTCGGGAGATAAAATGTTTTAAAAAACTTCTCAAAACCCACCTCTTCGGCCAGGCCTATTAATGCATTTCTCTCGCCACATGTGTTTTATTGCTTCGCGCCTGGATACTCATGAGTAGTTGTGCGCGCTATAAATACCAATATAACATAACATATAACATAACATAACATGAACAGGGTATCTCCGGAGTAAGTGACTGGGCCTCCCTCGCCATGCCAAGAATCATGGGATCACACAGACGCTAACAGGTGACTGCAGGCTGTGCTGTAAGGCCTGGGCACTCTTTGGCCTCCAGATGAACTGTAGTTTGGCGGGTGTAGTGCAGATCCGAGGTTAGTGATTACAGTGACCTTTCCCAGCTCCAGGAGCACAAGCTTTACTGCCCTCTGCATTGGCATCCTGTGATGCACATAATCATTACCGTGGATGACCAGCACAGCTGTGGGCCCTCGTTGAGAGTCCAGATTATATGTTTTGAAGTGCCTAGGAGATGGCTCGGTTTACAGACACTAGTCCTAGCAGCAGCAACGTGTTTATGGGGGTGAGGAAAGACCTACACGTGGCTGTCGCAGATCAAGCTTCCGCTCTACTCGGTTCAAAGCAATTCGCTGTTAATCTCTACTTGAAACCCACCTCGGCTGTAGACCTCACCTCGTCCTGAGATAATTCCAGACAATGCAGGTAGCACTAAGAAGAGAGAAGTAAACATGTGTAGTTCTTACGTGTTCGCCATCACTTACAACAGCTCCCCACAGCAGCCTGTGACGACACCAAGAGCTAGCCCTGGCCCGTCTGTTTCAGTCTAGCCAAAATATAGACCTCTGTTATTCTGTGGTAAGCACAGTTTTCGAATAAGACAACTCGTTTTGCACTCTTTGAGGCTCTGAACTTTTTTTTACTACAGGCAAACTGCTCCTTTCGTGGGTGTAAACAATATTTATACAAAGTGGCCATAAAAAGTCAGCTTCTTTTCAAGAGCAGGGTGCACAAGAGTTAGGTGCGGTTTGCTTTCAAACATTTCTGCTGCAAGATATTAAAAGTGGCGGCTGCTTTGCTCGATGTAAAGATTGTTGTATTTGGGTGGAGAATCTCGAATCGGAAGTGCAAAACATAAGTCTTGTATAAGGTAGTCATATGGACGGTTATCAAAAGCAGACCCCAAAGGAGACGTTTTATTGGTTTTGTAATAGTAATAAACAAAACATGGATATGTATTATTATTTATTTAAGACATTTTAAGGAGCGAGACATCTTTTGTTTTCAGGTCAGTCGTGCTCCAGAATGAATCTGAACATATATATTGGTTTTTTTTCTTTAAATGTTGCATATAATTTGTTTTTATTTTTTAAAGTCTTTTTTTATTCAACATCAGTCAATTGCAGTATAGAGTTTCACATCCACAAGTTCATTTGTGATACATTAGATATTTTACATTGCAATTAAACATTCTTCTATTACATATTTTACTCTGGGCCCTATCCTAAGTAACCGTTTGATGACAGATAACATTAATATTCCACTTATTATCATTCTAGTTATTCTCCTTCTCCCTGACGCATGCCCCTTAAAGCCCCCTGAATTCCACCCAGTGCCTCCATATTCCCCCCCTTTTCAAGCAACCTCTACTCTCGTGAACCACATTTTTTAATTAATTTTTTTAATAATTCTTTTTATTCATCATCATAAATAACTTTATTCGATTCGAAAATAATCATAAAAGTATACAATTTTAACATACAAAAATTCACAAATGTTATTTCTTATCCAAAGGCTCAGGCAAACAACATACGGGAAATCACAGACACATTATCAATGGACATTATCTTCTATATAAAACTTGTATAAATCATTCCAATAGTCCTAAAAATACTAACCTGCTAAAATACATCTAAAAACACAATCTGACGTATATAAAGTGCACTGTGCATTTTAAATTAAAATATCACATATGTGAATTAGTTAGCCACTCCTGCCAACCCACTTGATTTTACAACCATGGTTGAATATTTACATATTTTATGAGCTAAAAAGGCCATTATAAAATGTTGCTATACATTATTAATCTATGGCATCACATATATAAGAAGGTTAGCCTCTCACACCAACCTACTTAGTTTTTATAAGATAGCTACCAAAGGAATGTGCAAATAAGATTAATATATCCATATAATTTATCAGTTTCATTAGTTTCCTTTTCTTACAGTCTAAAATACAAGATATCAAAACCAGTTTATCCTGCTATTAGTAACGATTTCTAATTATATGGGCCAATCTGATAAAGCTAAGCACAGCACTGCAGATAACCGCTGTTTGCAATGATCTTAAATGCTAAAAACCTCCTTTAAAATTACAGGGTCTGGTTTCTCTTAAAATCGGTTTAATAAATCGGACTCTTGGAGTTTTATAAAGTGTGCAAAAAAGTACAAAGTGCAAAGTGCATTGTTTGGCTTCATTGTCACGTCACATGGGCAGGGGGGTAGCCTCTCACACCAACCCCCTTGCTTAGGAAAAGCTACTAAAAAGTGCAGTGCGTTTAAGCGAAATCTGGTCAGATAAAAACGCCATTGCGTGTGTGTAGTGAATGATAAATAAAATTGATGCTGCAATTTGACTCTCTGATTTAACAAATATTCATTATTTTTTGATGAGCCCAAGATATTACAGTATGCATTCTTAATCACAGACCTTGTTTCCGAAGTAATAGATGCTGGTTTATCATAAAAGTTTTCAAGGCCAATTTCATAAAGAGTTTCCTTCACGTGGCGGAGCCATGGGATCTGCATTGCATGCTCCAACTTTAGACAGTCTTTCAGAATTTCTTTTGAGAGCTGCAAATCCTCTGAGGCCAAATCTTCCCCCACAGGAGTAATGGGGACACATGAATGATATCGCTCATGAAATCTAAACCCAACTCTGTGTGACAAAAAGTATTTAGGGAACTATTCGGCACTGATAAGAGACGTTTTAAAAATTTGTTCTCCAAAACTTGTAGTTGAGCACACTTATGATATCCCCATATCCCCGCTCAATAAGTCGCGACGGGCAAACATTTGGATTTATACAGAGTCTTCAGTTCTGCGATTGGTTTTTGGCCTAGTTTGCTTGCAAAACGGAAGAGTGCCTCTATTGATCTCGTCGTCTTTTGTGCACGTGATGTTATTAATGGATCCCAACTCAAATTTTTATTAAAAAGATTACCCAAATAATTAAAATTTGGGACCTTCTCAATAATCAAATTATCAACAACAAATCTACGAGTTTTTGTCCCACTTGGTCCGCAAACCATTGTGAAGGATTTTGTAAAATTGACCTTATGATCTAAACCCAGCATAAATTCATTAAAAGCATCCAAACATGTTTGCATACTGTTTGCAGTTAAGGTCATTAACACTGTATCATCCGCATAGGATAATAGAGGTATTTGTTTACCATTAATTTTAGGAAAGTCTGAACCTTTTTCCAATAAGAATTTTTCCAAGCCATTTGTGTAAACTAAAAACAAGAACGGGGCCAGGATGCAGCCCTGGCGGACACCCTCGGGTGATGGAATGGGCCCTGTCTTCTCGCTTCCTGGGCCATATCTAATGACCACTGAGGTAGCAGAATGTAATCTGCGCAGCAGGGTGACCAAGGATTCCTCAAAACCCATGTCCTCCATTAACAGCCACAATTTCCCCCTGCATACAGTGTCAAAGGCACTGGATAAGTCCATGAAGGCCAGGTGCAGCGATGCATTCCTGGCCTTCACGTACTTACCCATAATCATGGCCAGATTGAGACATTGCTCAGCTGCCCCCCTACCCCTTCTAAACCCATACTGAGAGTCCACGATAAGGCCAGAGGAGTCTGCCCATGTCTCCAAACGGGCCAGTATCACTCTCCCCATTAACTTACATGAGGCGTCTATTAAAGAAATTGGCCTGTAACGGGCAGGATCACTTTTTCCCCCTTTTTTAAAAATCGGGACAACTATTGCCTCTTTCCAACATGATGGAATGCGCCCAACAATAATTGCTTTGAAGACATTTAACAATAATGGTGCCCACACATCAGGATTATTTTTAAAAAGATCCAGTGGTACAGCATCCGGACCTGGTGCCTTAAGGGGGATGCCTTTTCTCAGCGCCTACTCTACTTCACCCATACAGAGTGACAGGCTGAGTTGTTATGCAGTTTCACTATTAAAATCAATATCATCCTCCCCCTCATTTATCAAAGTGGCACCCTTTGGGTTAAAAATCTTAGAGTAGTGGGTCTCCTAAGTCTCCTCAGCTATATGGGCGATCATGTTTCTTTTTTCATTACTAAGGAAAGGGCGATTTATTACCTCCCAAAATAGTCTATTGTCCCTCAAATCGGACGCTTTCTCAAGATCATCCCAGGCTTGCTTTTTCAACTCCATCTTCCGTTTATCAATAGATTCCTTGTAAATTCTCCTTGCCCTTTTTACCATTTCCTTATCCCGGGGAACTCGATGTAGGGCCTTCTTCAGTAATGTTTGTGCAGCGGAGCAGCCAGCATCAAACCATTTATACTCCCGAGTATTACCCTTCCCAGCAGGTTTCAGGAGATAAGTGGCCACACTCTCACAAAGGGTTTCAAAGTTCTTAACTATCTGTTCAGGTTCGCAGGCGATCGTTAGGCAAATGTCCACTTGTGGACGATTGGCTTTAAAAATAGTTTCCTCCAGTTTTTTTGGGTCGACCCTATCCCATTTCAACCTAAGACCTTGATTTTGGCTGTTTCATTGGATGTTCCGAGGACAACTTCCTCTCAACTACAGTGCTCCGCGTTAAGGAAAGGGGATTATGGTCACTAGCGGGATTTACCTCTATTCTAAAATCATCAATAGGATGAACATACCTACTGGAGATCAAAACAAAGTCTATTGTACTCATTTGGCCCCATGTCCCTTGAAAAGTAGGTATCGGCAGCAATGAAGCACCAATCGACATGTCCAACATAAAAGATCATTTATCACAATGATATTATTCAGTGCATCTCCCTGTTTTGTATGTTTGGAATGCGCGAGTGGTTGCTCGTTTGTATCAAGTAAACCGCAAACCCTAGTCCCACTCTGGTGGCATGTGGAGCAATTAAAGTCTCCTAGCCACATGATACACAAAGGTGAAAAAGTGTCAACCACTTTTTTTTTTTTAAACTTTATTGTGCACTGCAAATATGGTTACAAGTATGGGCCTACAACCACAGGGGCCGGCCGCTAGAGTGTAGTAAGCATGTTAAAATATCAGAAGGCATCAGTCAATGACCCAGAGGCCTGGCTACATACAGGATTAAAGGCACTGCACCACAGGATGAAATAAGGATATCATGATTTTGTTTTTTTGAAAAACAAAAAAGAAACAAAAAACAAACGAACAAAACTCAAGGCGGAAACCATTGTAAACGAAACCTGCTCCAACGGGGGGGACACACAATTAGGATAAATGACCAGCAAATCGCCGGAAATCGCCGGGGGGGGGGGGGTAGGGTCAGTGGGGAAGCTAGAAAATCAGGAGAGGAGTGGATTCGTCCAGGAATGCCGGATCAGGGGGACGGAGAAATATCCAGAGTGTCATCCAGTGGGAGTGTGCAAATGTTCCCTCGATAAGCATTCCATTGACTCCAGATTCTATTCCACGCCTTAGGCTTGCCCCTAGCCAAATACACGTTATTTTCCCTAAAAATACACCAGTCCATACTCTCCTTCCACACTGACACGTGGGGGCCCGTCGGGAACCCCACCGCTGTGCGATGTCTCTCTTCGCAATCATGTCCCTGAGGGCCGCCCACCGGGTCTGGGCGACGCTGTAATCATTAGGCTTCCACACATTCAACAGACATCTCCGAGCCTCAGGCAGCAGAGCAACCCCGGTAACACACTCCATCACTGCATGCACACGGGTCCAAAACGCAGCCACATCCCGGCACTCCCAAATGATATGAAGGAAAGTGGCACTCAAACCACACCCGCGTTTACACAACCCATTCGAGGAAAAGCCCATGGCAACCAATCGAGGACCAGTAACATACACCCGATGGAGAATTTTAAGTTGGACGAGACGGAGACGGGCGGGAATGGCGACCTCCTTCGGGGAAGACACTGCCGACTGCCAGTCCTCGTCGTCCAACTCCAACCCGTCCCCAGTCCAGGCCACCCTGAGACGCACAAGAAGATCAGCCCGAACGTTGATCAATTTCTTATATATTAGCGATATCGTACTATCGGGCAGGTGACCATCGAGTATACGGTCCTCAAGCGGGGAGGACTCGGGGACATCAGTGCCGGCGGCGAAGACCGACGTCAGGGCATGGCGGATCTGCGCATACCGGAAAAACTCTCTATCACTCAACTCATACTCGTTCTGAAGGACCGCAAAGGACTTAACCACGCCCTTCACCCAGAGGTCACCCACTCTGCTTATACCTATCATGTCCCACTTCTCAAAACCTTTCGATGTCCAGAGGCTTCCCAATCTATCGGAGGCATACAAAGGGGATAGCTCGTGTCAATCGATCGGACCATCCCATGGCTGCATTCGCATCTTTTCACACACGCACCGCAATCCTAGTTGGTCCAGTCAAATCACTCCCTGCTGCCCGAGAGTAAAGTGCCCTATGATAGTCACCACCCAGCAATTGATGCCTGTCCATCTAGAAAGCCGGATTCGGACCGGGGGCATACAATGCGTGATTGATGGCAGACAGCTGGGAGGCCCAATAATACCACCTGATATCCGGGAGCGCGTTGCCCCCGTCATACCAGGGGAGTGTCAGCTTTACGAGAGCAATTCATGCACGGCCGTCCCAGACGAGCCGTCTCTGCAAGCCCTCCACCTCCCGAAAATAGCTCGCTGGAATGACGTCGAACGAATTCTGGAGTGCATACAGAAATCGAGGCAGAGACATCATTTTAAAAAGTGCGGCGCGGCCGAGTGGCGACAACGGCTGTTCACGCCACCGGGCACGTCTAGTCTCAAGCGACGGAGAGGAGGAAAGAGATTATGTTCATAGCGGGCAGCCGGATCCAGTGATATAAAAAATTCCTAAGTACCTAAAACCGGAACGAGAAATTTGAATGGGAAATCTACTTGGCAACGAGGGAAGGCCACCCGAGATGGCGTATACACAGGACTTCGACCAATTTATTATCAATCCGGAATTCTTTCCGAACGAAGAAAGGACGTCAAACAAGACGTTGAGAGACTTGCGAGGAGAGGTGAGATACAGAAGAATATCGTCTGCATACAGCGAAACTCGGTCTTCAAAATCGGGGGCCCACCGGATGCCCTTCATCGACGGCTCCCATCGGAGCCAGGCCGCGAGCGGTTCTAATGCCAGAGCAAAAAGAAGGGGGGACAGCGGGCACCCCTGTCTGGTACCTCTCCCAAGAACAAAGGGCGCGGACACATGACCGTTGACCACAACCTGCGCCAACGGTTCCTTGTATAAGAGCTGCACCCACCCGACAAATTCCGAACCAAAACCGAATTTCGCAAGGGCGGCCCAAAGATAAGGCCATTCAATCGTATCAAAGGCCATCGTGGCGTCCAAGGAGGCCAAGATGGCCGGCTCCGAAAGAGACCCTGCTCTCGCGAGAACACCATGCAGCCGCCTCAGATTGAGGGCAGTGTTACGATGCGGAATAAAACCGGATTGATCCGGTTGAATCAGGTCACAGATAACAGAGAGCAAACGATTAGCGAGGACCTTAGCAAGAACATTAGGCTCCGCGTTCAACAGGGAGATGGGCCTGTACGAAGCGCAAAGGTCCCGAGGCTTACCCTCCTTGGGAATGACCACGATCGTTGCCAGACGCTGGTCACAAGGGAGAGTGCCCAGGTAACGTGACTCCAAAAACACATCACGGAGATACGGAGCAACTCTATCAGGTCGCAGTTTGAACAGCTCGATAGGCAAGCCGTTCGGGCCCATAGCCTTGCCCGAACGGAGAGAACGAATCGCTATCGCAATCTCATCCACGGACAGCGGGGCATCCATGCACTTCCGATCTTCCTCAGAAAGGCAAGGCAACGCGATATCGTGCAACAACAAATGGGAATCTTCTTCATCCCTGTCAGACACCGGGGAGTACACACCAGGAAAATAATTCGCAAAACACTCCACTATCTCATTCGGGTCAGTCACACTCACACCATCTAAAGTCTGAATCACAGGAACCACTCGACTCCCTCTCTCCCTCTTGTCAAGCCATGCAATCAGTTTACCCGCCTTATCCCCGACATCATACAGTTTACCCTGCTGCTCCCTAGACATCGACTTGGCAGCATCAGTAACAAGAGATTTATAATCTAGCTGCTTCAGAGCAAGGGCGTGGAGTTTATCCTGGGTGACACCGGATTCTAGGTCAGCCTCCAACCCCAATATCTCCTCCTCCAGACTCACCACCTCCTGATTCCTAACTTTCTTGGCTTCCGCAGTTAGGGATAGGGCCTGTCCACGGATAACAGTCTTAAAGGCCGCCCCATAGTGAAACAGAGGAAGAAACAGACCCTTCATTCTCCAGGAAATAGTGGTCTAGGGACTTTACCAAACTGTGACGGGTTTTGGGATTACGCAAGTGCCAAGGGTTAATAGGGGCAACCCGTCCCTCAACATTCGCCCCAGTATCCATACAGAACCACAATGGAAAGTGATCGGAAATGCCCCGAGCCAAGTGTCTAATTTCCCTGACAGAAGAGGATTGGACAGCGGGCATGAGAATGTAATCAAGTCTGGAAAGACTCCCGTGGGCCCCAGAGTGAAAGGTGTACTGACTCTGTGTCGGATGCATCAATCTCCAGCAGTCCACCAGACCAAAAGTGTATAGGAACCCACGTAGCCATGACTGAGAATTAGAAATATCCCTGGGGGGGTGACGATCCAAAGTGCCAGACAGTACCGAATTAAAGTCCCCACCCATGAGGAGGATACCTTCAGGGAGCTCCAGTAACAGACGACCAATATCAGAGAAGGTAGAAGTCTGGAGACCAGGTGGAACGTACACAGGGAGCAAAGTAAGGGACTTACTCTCCCACCTACCGGTGAGGGCGGCGTAGCGCCCTCTAGCGTCGAGGATTACATCATCAATCTCGAAAGGGAGAGAAGACCGAACCAAAATACCCACCCCTCTAGAACCAGTGGTAAACCCAGAGTGAGCAACCAGTCGATAACCCCACCTATTCATAGCATGACACATATTTCCCACCAAATGCGTCTCTTGCAAAAGTACCACGGCAGGCGACAAGCGACGCAGATATTGCAGCACCACACCCCGTTTTATGCGGTCTCCCAATCCATTGACATTCCAAGACATTAACCTCAACTCACTACCCCCCATCCCAACAGATACTGCATGAGTCACCCCACAAAGAGCAGAACATTCAGTGTCAACCACTTTAACTATTTTTGCCTGTAGGCCATCAATAACAGATGTATTATGAGTGTCAAAAATATTGTAATACCAATTTATTAAGAGGAGAGGGACAGGAAACAAATTTGTGATTAAAACCAATTGATACCATGGGGATGCCACTATTTTATGTGTTTTCAATAGGTTATGTTTTACCGAGATGGAAGTCATTAGACCGCCTTTTGGCCTCCCTGCCAGTGAAGGTTCAGCGTGAACAGCAAGTGTATAATATCCATCCAGATCTTGGTTAGTTCTGCTCCAGGTTTCTTGGAGACAGATGATGTCAAAAGTTTTTATATATTTTATCCATACCTCATCTCGCAATCTTCGTGAGATGCCTGCCACATTCTATGAAATTAAGCGAAAAGTACACCTATCAGGTTGAATACTTATTCATTCTAAATTTTTATTTTGCTTAATTGTGCTAGGCCCTTCTCCTCTTTTATCAACAATTGTCATATCATGATTGTCCTCAGGAGCTTTGGTCATAACCCGCATGCTATCTATGTTATGAGACGGCTGAGGGCCTCTATCTTCTCCCAAAAGATCAATAAAATGTGTGGACTCATGATATGATGAGGGTTCAATCGTGTCTTTGGCATCATTTCTACTTAAGGTACCTATTTGCAGTCAGTCAACCTTAGATAGGGTACTCAGGGGGCCAAAGCGGTTTTCATGATGCCATGATAAATAATCTGTTTGCTGATTTACTTTGTTTTGGCACTCTGTTCTTATTAAATTGGATTGCCGTGGGGGGTGGATTAAAAAATCCCAATCGTAGGTTCATTACTTTTGACATCTCCATGACTTGGCCAGACATTCTGTTGATTATGGTTCTCACCAGCCCTGGGGTCCTAAAGGTTAGGAATATACAGTCCCCCTTCAGTGTTTTCTCGCTTGGTCCCACCCATCCAACCCTTCGAGCCATGATGAGTTCAGGGAACAGCACATTACTATTTATTCCCGTCTTAGTATTAATAAGATGCAGCGATTTATTTCTCAAAGACGGCCAGTCTTCCTCTTCCCCTGATCTTAATGGGCATACATTTGCTAAAACAACGATGAAAGGTGTAGTTTGTGGTGGCACATGTAAATTGGAGTCTGGTCTGTCTGCATACAAAAGGCTTGGGGGACATTCTGTAGCAGGAATTTTTCCCAATCTACATTCTTTTTGGCTATTTCCTGTCCCCGGGAGTTTATTAATAGTTGTTGGTGTCCCTGGCTGTTTCATACTTTGCCCTGGGCATTTCGGGATAACCGTTTCCCCACTTCTACTTTTACCAGTTTGTTTGCTTGGCCCAGGCCTCAATTCGGCATGTGGTATGCTATAATTTGATTTTAGTCTCTCAATACAGGATATCCGTTTATCAATATCAACTAATTTGGTAAAAATGGGCGTTCAGCAAAACATCCATTTTAGACCAAAAATCATCCTCCATATTCTGGTGCCTATTGACAGTACTCTGTGTGAGTGTTGTATTTATCGGTACCGAATCATGATTCTCAGTGGCTACATCAGGACTGGCCTCAATATTTTCCTGCGTGTCTTTCCTAACCTGTAATTTAGATATATGTTGTTTACGGGTTTTCTTAGTTGTCTGGCCCTTTTGTTTTCTACCCAGAGCGACAGGGCTACTTCCACTTATCTTTTTGCCTTTTTGTGCCCTTGTTATCACAGTTGCTTTATTTCTTCTTAATGGAGAATCTGTGATCTCTTGCATACCCGGCGACTCTAGCACCGATATTGGACACTCGTTGGGTTCTAGACCTTCTTCCACAACACCCTCCTCTAAATTTAGGCTAGTAATGGTGGGGCTAACAGGGCGGCTCTGCTGCAGTTGCGAGTCTAATGATAGCCTACGTTCAGTCAGCTTAAATTCATTTATAATTACCGATGTCGCTTTGACTAAAAAAGCGTCCAGGGTCCCTACTACCCCTTTTCCTTTGCCTTCCTTTAGTTTATTCATTTTCGCCAAACTTAACGCTACCCAACACAACTACTATCTAGAAGTTGTCTGATGAAAATAAATGGATATAAACAAAAATAAAACTCCTGAATATTGAAAACCTATTTAAGCGTTGCTAAGAATACAACAACCACCGCCCAGCACAGTAGAAACACAGTAGAAACAGGGGGTCGTCAGAATCGATAACCACAGAATAAGGCCAAAGTCTTACTTCATTGTTCATTTACAATGTCAATAACATGGCCTGTCCTGACCTCAGATGGCCTCAGATGGCCACAGACGGTCCCGCCCTTGTCCCGGGCTTCTCCCGGCGCGTCCTGCGCGCGACGAGGGACCAAACGGACCTTTATGCGCCTCCTGGCGCCAGTTGATGAGGTAAGCGGCGTCCTCGCCTCGGTTAGGGCTACAGGGTTGCTGGGAGATGTAGTGCAGGAACACCAGCGGAGCAAAGCCCGGCCAGCAAAGGAGACAGTGGGGGCAAAGGTCGCAGCGCCTCGTCGGAGCAAAGCCCGGCCGGCACAAGAGTACGGAAAAGGTGAGCCTCGTTTCGCCTCAGCGGAGCAAATTCTTTTTATTGAAACAAGGCATCAACAAAAAGAGACACAATACAGACGAATCACATTATAACCTGCAGCACATTTACAAAGTAAAAGGGAGTGGGGTGGGGGGGGAGCAGAACCAAAGTACATACTTGTCAAAAGCTTCACGGGGATGAGGGAACTTCAAATATTGAATTTCTAGGTGGTACACAAATCTCTCCTCTATATCCATTCCATTGATTCCAAATTAAGGCCCATTTTCGGGAGAGCCCTCTTGCCATGTACCCAGTTTTTTCTCGAAACATACTCCAGTCTAAGACCTTTTTCCAGTTTTCGAGGTTGGGTGGGTAACTCAGCACCCCATTGTTGGCCAATATTTATTTTCGCTATCATATAGCCCAGTGTGGTCCACTGTGTCTGTGCATTGTTTAGATCAGTAGGTTCCCATATATTGAGAAGGCATCTCCATGCCTCCGGCAACAAGGAAACCCCCGTGACCTCTTGAATAATATTAAGAATCTAACCCCAATACTCCGTTATATAACTGCACTCCCAAAGGATATGTAAGAAAGTACCCTCTAAACCACATTTACGTCGACACATTCCATCTTCCAACAACCCCATCCGCACTAGGCGGGGGCCAGTGACATAGAACCTGTGTAAAATCTTTAACTCTACAAGTCGCAGCCTTGCAGTTATCACACCATTTTGTGAGAGGATGCAGCTGTTTGCCAATCTTCATCATCCAATTCTATCCCATCGCTCGTCCATTTAACCCTCAGTTCCTTAAGTAGATCTGCCCTATTATTGATTCATTTCTTATAGATCAGAGAGATTGTTTTGTCGGGGAGATGACCATCTAAGATTCTATCCTCAAGAGGCGATGCCTCCGGTAGCTCCTCCTCCAGAGGCAGAGCGGCCATTAATGAATGACGAATATGAATATAGCGGAAATATTCTGCTCCTAAAAGCTCAAATTCTACCTGCAGTTCCTTGAATGATTTCATCCTCCCCTTGCCCCACATGTCCCCCACAGTCGAAGCTCCCATTTATAAAATCCCTTTGTGTTCCACAGCTTACCCAGTCGTTCTGAATCAAAAAGTGGGGTGCAAGTGTCAGTTTGTCCTTCCACCCCAGAGAGCTTGTGGCATCATGCCAGATTTTAACGGCATGTTTTGTCGGTCCCGTCAGACCCAGCTTCAACGGCTTAGAATACAGTGCCCTATTATAATTACCCCCCGGGAGGAGCCATTTGTCCATAGCGTACCCTGGATCAGCGACGGGCCCATATGTTCCATGATTAATAGCAGCCAGCTGGGAGGCCCAATAATAACGCTTGATATCTGGGAGGACGATAACTCCGTCGTACCACGGGAGCGTCAGCTTGGCTAACGCAATAAGAGGCCTCCCCTCCCATAACAGGCTACGTTGTAGTCTCTCTACCTCGCAGAAATATCTTGCCGGCACTACGTCTAAAGTATTTTGAAGGACATAGAGAAAGCGAGGCAGAGACATCATCTTAAAAAGGGCCGCTCGGCCCAACAAAGAGATCGGGAGCTTCCTCCAATGAGCAGAGTCCCTCCTAAGTCTCTGCAGAGGGGGGAGAAGATTTCCAACATATCTGGCTGTCGGGTCCAGAGAAATGCAGAGATATTTAAAACCACACCTATTGATCTGAATGGGACAGTTTCTCGGAGGAACCGGGGCTTCCCCATTGAGGACATACAAAAGAGATTTACTCCAGTTAATGGAGAGTCCGGAGTTCTTGCCGAAAGAGGCGAGAACATCGCATACCACCATGAGGGATTTCCAAGGGGAGATTAGATACAGCAGACTATCATCCGCATATAAGGAAATCCGATCTTCCCACTCAGGGGACCATCGTATTCCACGAATTGATGGTTCCCCGCGGATCCAAGCCGCCAGGGGTTACAACGCCAGGGAGAAAAGGAGAGGATAGAGGGGGTAACCCTGTCTTGTGCCCCACTCCAGACAAAAGGCTGCCGAAACTCGTCCGTTAACCACTACCTGGGCGAGTGGTTTAGCGTATAATAGCCGCACCCAGCCGATAAAATCGAGTCTGAATCCAAATGTAGCCAAAACTGCCCATAAATAGGACCATTCAACTGTATCAAAGGCCATGGTTGCATCAAGGGAGGCGATCACGGCTGGTTCCTGCAAAGTATGTGCTCTGGCTATCACTCCATGTAATCTTCTTAAATTCAAGGCAGTATTTCTATGGGGGATAAATCCTGATTGGTCCGGGTGGATCAACTCACCTATTACCTTTATTAGTCTATTAGAGAGGATTTTGGCCAATATTTTGGGCTCTGCATTTAACAAAGAAATAGGTCTATACGAGGCACACCTATTCTTCGGTTTACCGTCCTTATGGATTATCACCACCGACGCCACTCTCTGGTCCCTAGGAAGGACTCCCTTCTCCCGTACCTCAACAAACATATCCTTAAGGTAATAGGCTAGCCTATCCGGTCTGAGCTTGTACAGCTCAATTGGGAGTCCGTTTAGTCCCATCGCCTTGCCTGAGTTCAATGATCGAATAGCTTGAGCTATTTCATCAGTAGTCAGGGGACTATCCATAAAGTCACTATCTTCCGTAGACAAACAAGGAAGCTGTATATCCCGAAGCAATAAATGGGAGTCCTCCTCCGGTCGATCCGAGACCGAGACATAAACAGTTTGGAAATACCTCGCAAAACTATCCACTATATCCTGGGGGTCAGTAAGCAGCTACCCCCGTCCGTGACAAGTTCCGGAACAACGCGCGCGGCCTCCTCTTTTTTTTGTCCAGCCAAGCGATTAACCTCCCCGCCTTAGCCCCGAGATCATAGAGCCGTCCCTTCTGTTCCCTGCTAAGAGCTTTGGCCCTTTCTATGACCAAAGATTTATAATCCTGTTGTTTAAGGCTCAAAATATGTAAGTTAGCCTGAGTCACCCCTTGTTCCAGTTCTTCCTCAAGTCTCCTAATTTCAACTTCTGCCTCAACGATCTCTTCATTCCTTTCCTTTTTGGTCCCAGCTATTAACGATAACGCTTGACCCCTGATCACCGTTTTAAATGCCTCTCAGAGAGATATCACAGAAGACACCGACCCTTCATTATCTATAAAATATTAATCTAGAGGCTTTATAAGGTCCTTACGGATTTTAGGATTTCGCATATACCACGGATTATTAGGGGCTATCCTACCTGCTGAGTGCGATGTGACACAAAACCGAAGCCACAGCGGGGAGTGGTCAGAAATGCCCCTAGCAAGATGAACCGCTTCAATAATAAAGGATGCCTGAGCCGCTGGGACCAAACAATAATTTAACCGGGAGAGGCTGCCATGTACACCCGAGTGGAAAGTGTATTGCTTCTTATCTGGGTGAAACAGTCTCCAGGTGTTTACCAATCCCATTGCATCCAAAAAATCGGGCAACCACCTCTGGGCGCGCCCTGTATCTCGTGGGGGATATCTATCCAAACCCCCAGAAACCACAGCGTTGAAATCACCACCTATAATCAAGAGTCCCACCGGTAATTCGAGTAACAATTTCCCTAAATCAAAGAATGAGGTAGATTGCAAACCCGGGGGGACATACGCCGACAAGAGGGTAAGAACATGTCCTTCCCATCTACCCGAGATCCCAACATATCTCCCTCTATCATCCGGCCACGTGGAATCTATCACCAAGGGGAGTGTCTTTCGAATCAGGAAACCCGCCCCCCTAGACCCAGAGGTGAACCCTGCATGTGCAACCAATTTGTATCCCATTCTATGCATAGCCATGCATGAGTTTCCAACTAAATGTGTTTCTTGAAGCAGGACCTCATCCGGTGCATGACGGCATAGGTATTGAAGAACCACACTACGCTTGATTTTGTCCCCCAACCCATTCACATTCCAACTTAAAATCTTGGGTCCACTACCCCCCATCATCATAAGAAAAAGCAAAGTGATCATCTGGTGTCTGCTGCATGCTAATCAAATCCAATAACTTGATGCCATGGGTCATACAAAACATAGAAAAAACTAAACCAATTGCCAATAATGTGCCATACAATAATACAAGAATCTCTTCAACTCTCCTCCCCCACCCCCCACCCTGTACCCCTGCATGTCGCTTACATGCATCCCCAACTAGCAGTGTACCTGTCGCCCCCTCACAGCCCAAAACTAATCTACAACTTACTAGAGGTAGAAAATAGAGGAGGGCCTACACTCTCCCGCCACCTTACCCTGCTCCCGCACTTCGTCGCTGCCACCCCATTTCAGGTCCATATAGTGCAGCACCTATGCAGACATAGCAAATCTAGGGAGAACTTTACATACCCACTCACAACATAAGAAATTATAAAGCCACTGTCTTCTTTTCACATTTTTACTGTTCCTCCATCCCGCCACGGTCTTGGCCATCCATGTCGGTAGTAGTCACACTATCCAACCAATCCGCTGCCACCTCAGGATTGTCAAAAAACCAGGCTCTCCCATTAAGTTCCACTCTGAGTCGGGCCGGAAACATCATAGCATATTTTAGTCCGTTAGCTCACAGTTTTTTCTTTACTTATAGAAAGTTCTGACGCTGTTTCTGGACCATCTGGGTAAAGTCGGGGGGAAAAGGAAAGGGTCGCGTTTTCATATTTCAAGGGGGTCCATTTCGTGCAGCTTGCAGAATAACATCCCTGTCCCGAAAATGTAGGACCCATGCGATCATCGGACGAGGGGGTGCTCCCGGTCTCGGTTTGCCCCCTGGGATTCTATTTGCCCGTTCCACTGTGAACAGGCTACTGAGGCCTTTAGGTTTGAGATGGTTAAGGATCAAAGATTCGACAAAAATGTAAATGTACATGTGTGTATACTTGTAAAGCGCACTCCCGCACCATCTCGGGGCATCCTGGCGCTGTATACCGCTTTGGAACCCTTCCTGGCTTTCCCTGTGAGATGCCCCCTCCAGGGCACCCCCAAGGTGAAGCCAGGCATCCCAGCGCTGTTGGGGACGTTGTGGAGATTAAGCAAGTTATTGCCCAGAGTTGCAGAGTGGGACCCATGATTAGAGTAGGCACCGAGGCGAGAATTATCGAGTCCGCGGATATTGAGCCCAAGACCCTGCCGCTTCGGAAATTGGGCCCTGGTCCCGGGCCTGACCTCTGCTTCAGGGTCTGCCGCTTCTAACCAGTGAGCCACACTTCTCCACAAACAAATCTGGCGTTTGGCCTTCTGTTTTCTCGGGGTACTCCAAGAATGTGGACGTTATTGTGCCTGACCCTTCCTTCGTAGTCGTCCAGCTTGCGTTCCGTGATAGATCTTGAGGTCTTGCACCTCTCCCTGCAACTGACTCACATCATCAATTAAGCTATTAGACTTAAGTTTAAGTGATTTGACTTTTTCGTTGGTCTTCGCGAGGTCTGTCCGGATTAGCCCCATCTCGATTGTGACAGTGTCTAGTTTGGTATCAAGAGCTTCCATCTTCTGGCCCAGTGTTGCCTGCACCCCGTTAATGGCCGCCATTAGATCCGTTAGTGTTGGTTCAACAGGGTCAGCTAGTACCCCTTCATCCACCGATGGCGTCTTCTTTACTTCCCCCGGGGATCCTTTAGAGACGGTATACCCATCCAGTCTATTTGACTGGATAGTCCTGGAGCCCTTGGAGGAGCGCGGTAGGGGCTTGTCCGATTCTGGTTTTGCCGCAAATTGTCACTAGATCCGATCGGAATAAGCAACCTCCCAAGAGGGCCTTTGGCATTTGCCCCAGGGTTCAGGGGTTGATGGTACACAGCACACTGAGCAGCCGCCTCCAATCAGCCCGGGCGGAGTCGGCGGCTAATGGGCCCCCAAAACGTTTCTCATTACCCACCGGTCTCCAGGTCCTCAAACAAAATACCAGTTCTCAGCCACCCCTAGTACAATAGGAGGCAGAACTGTTTAATACTGAGGGCTGGTCTAGCAATACATTTCAGAAAGTTCTGCAAGCCAGCCCGAAAGCACCAAACCTCCCGGGGGCCAAGCACACATTATATGGATCTGCGTCCGGGGGAGCGGTAACACCAATCACACCGGTCTATGCATGTGTGGCTCACTGCAGCTGTAGTGCCTAACTGTCCCGGGGCTTATTTTCAGTGATTCAGGCAGAAGGCAACCCCCGCCAGCGCTCCTCCGCCTGCTTCAATATTGTCCAGGCAGCGGGGGCAAAAAGCAGCCTCTCTGATCCCCGCAGTTACTTCACGGAGCCAAGGGAAAGGAACACCTCCGCCCGTGCTCCTCGCCACTCACCGTGAGCACCCCTGCAGAGGTGGCCGGCCGCAGCTCCCCACAGTCCCGCAATAATCAATCGAGGCCGTTTCGCCCCACACACCACAATCCTCAGGCGGGGGCAGCGGGATACTGGTTCACGCCTCCGTCGGGACGAGTCACTTCGCGGCTCCCGATGTTGTGACACTGGAGGTCGGCAGCTTCATTTACGCAAGGCCCCGGCTCATCCCTGGACCAGGCCCCAAACTTCCGGACATCACCGCTCCAGTCTCGAGCCACGGAGGCAATCCGGGGGAGAAGGTAGGTGCTCCGCTTGCACTCCCGAAGCAGGTGGTCATTTCAGAGTACAGGATTATTATCAGGATATCGTGTCTGGGAGCGGAGGCCGGCGGAGCCGAGTCTCTACACGACCATCTTGGTCGTCGGCTTGGCTCCTCCTCCGTGAACCACCTTTTTGGCTGCGCCCCATCAGTCTAAATCGGACTTCCATTGCGCAATCCTGGGGGGGAGGCATGCTCCACAAGTCCAGGCAATATTTCCCTTTGCTACCATTGCCACCACTATTATCTACAATTTCCGATACTTTTGCCATTTTTGTTCACCTGTTACACACAGGATGGGCCATTTGTCCTCCAGGGGTATTTCTTCCCCTGGTACCTCGGACATAGTTTGTGTCACATCCTTAGTATATAGGAAAATAATCAAGAATTTGCCCGATCTGCTAAAGGCTCTATGGGAAGCATGGGAAGCGGACATCGGGCTGTTAGAGGAGGACGACTGGACGGAAGCAATACAAAGTCCAAAGGAAGTAGTGGTCAGAGCAAGATTTTGACTGGTCCAGCTTTAGATCCTACATAGGTCTGACACAACGAGAGTACTGATGCACTATTTAGGTCATTGCCCCTCAGACCTATGTACAAGGGGTTGCAAAGAAAAAGGTACTTTCTTCCATATCATATGGTCATACAGAAATACGGGGAATATCCTAAATAGTGCATCAGTACTCTCGTTGTGTCAGACCTATGTAGGAGCCTATGTAGGAGCCAAAGCTGGAGCAGTCAAAATCTCGCTCTGACCACTACTTCTTTTGGACTCTGTATTGCTTCTGTCCAGTCGTCCTCCTCTTCCCATAGAGCCTTCAGCGGATCGGGCGAATTGTTACTTATTTTCCTATATACTAAGGATGTGGCTTTGTCACAGATTGTGTCCATTAATAGCCTATCTTCAAGGGGTATAGTCTGGTAGTTGCCTTCTCGGATGTATCTTCGAAGTGCGTGCCCTAGTTTTATGTATCTATATCTTTCTGTGTCTGCCAGCTGGTATTCCTTCTGCAGGTCTTCAAATTAGATTATTACCAAACCTATCCATTAATACATCCCCTAGGTTAGTTATGTCCAGTAGTCTCCATTTTCCAAACCCTTCTAGTTCGCCTACTTCCTGCAACATGTCACTGTCCCAAAGTGGGGTTCAGTCTGTTAACCTATTGCAGCAGCCTAGGAACTTAGTGGCTCCTTTTCATGCTCGCACTGCTTGTGTATACGAGGGCATTCTTTTTCGGTGGCTTTCCTATATAGCATTCCCGGGTATCCCCTCTGTGCCATCATTAAGTGATCCACCTATAAGCTGGCTCGTCTCCGTCCGCAAAGAGCCACTCGTTAATTGCTACCATCTGTGAGGCAATAATATTTTTTTATGTGTGGAACTGCCGGGCCTACTTTATAAACCCTTCTTTGGCGTTTAGTGAACGCTGTCCTTAAGCGTCCCCATTCCAGAGGAACCTCCTCAGCTCACTATCCACTTCTCTAAAGAACCTGTGTGGTATCTTTTTTTGAGTATTCTGTAGGACATATAACATATGCGATGGTGTCCTCATTTTAAAGAGGACCGCTCTTCCCATCATGGAGATCGGTAGACTCCTCCAATGTGCCACATCTCTTTTCAGGCGCTCCGATTCCTTCCACGTGATAGTAATGCCTAAATATTTGTATTTATCTTTAGTTTGGAGTTTGACCTCCCTAGTCGGCAGTGGTAGAACCCCGTCCGTGAGTCCGAAATCGAGATATTTATCCCAGTTAATTTGATAGCCTGAATAGTTGCCGAATAGTTCGAATATCTGCAGCTGTCTATCTATTGTGAAGCTGGGCCTAGTGACGTAAAGTAGGACGTCATCTGCGTATAGGGATATACATTCCTCCCAGTTTCCTTCGCTCACTGTCTCAGTCTCCAAAGGATCTCCACATACCAAGGCCACCAGCGGCTCCAGGGCCAATGCTCATAGCATAAGGAACAGTGGACATCCTTGCGTTGTACCTCTTTGTAGGGCAAAGGAGCGGGAGATCGAGTTATTCACTCGCACTCTAGCTTGTAAGTTTGTGTAGAGCAGCTTGACCCTTGACTGGTAGCGGGGACCGTATCCAAACCTTTCTAAGACTGCAAATAAATAGTGCCATTCAATACTGTCAAATGCCATGTGTGCGTCCAGTGAAAGTAGCACTGCATCTTCTTGTATATGGGACTTGGTCAAGTTCGTTACCCCATACATGCGCCTAGGGTTCAATTTGGTACTCTGATATGGCCTAAATCCCGATTGATTGGGGAGCACTAGCGATAGGATTACTCCCCTAAGGCGATTTGCCAGGACTTTAGCCAAAATTGTTGCCTCTATATTTAACAAGTAGATAGGCCTGAAGGTACGACAGTCATCCAGGGGTTAACCTTCCTTGGGGATAACTAATTTAGTGGTCATTTGTTGGTCTTTTGGTAAGTGTCCCTTTTTTTCCACCTCTACCAACATGTTCAGCCGGTGTGGTGCCACCACACTCGTTGTTCCTTTGTATAATTCCGCTGGCAGGCCTTTAGGCCCAGGGGTCTTCCCTGCCTGTTAATCTCTTAAGGCTCCTGTAATCTCTTAAACTGTAGGGTCTTTTTCCAAGTCATCCCTATCTTCGTCGGTCAACATAGAGAGCAATACGTCTATGAGTAGCTCTCGACAATCACCTTCTGTCCTAGTGGGTTTAGAGGTGTATATTCCCTCATGGTACTCTGCAAAGGCCTTTGCTATCTCTTCTCTTGCTGCCTGTATTTTCCCCTTAAGGTCCCGTATTTCTACCACGCAGTTGCTCTCCCTGACCCTCTTTTCCAACCAGGCTATCATTTTGTTGGCTTTGTCTCCCACATCATACAGCTGCCTTTGTGATGCTAATGCTAAGGACCTTGTCACCTCTGCTGCTAAATCTCTAATTTACTGCTGTTTGAGACCAATACGATGCAGAATAAGATGGTCAATTTCCTACCCTGCTAGTGTCTGTTCTTCCAGCAATGCCTATATATAACCACATATCACCGTTTTAAAGGCTTCCCATAGGGTGCATGACTAATCCACGACCCTTCTTTTTCCTGAAGATAAAGTTCTGTCCTTTTTCTAATCTGATCTACCAGGTCCTTGTCTTTAAAAACCCAGGAATCTATTATAGGTGGCAATGCGGAAGTTCTCTGTGGGCCTTGAAGTATCACTTCCACTAATCTGATATTTAGCGTGCTTTGATTGTCGCGTTGTGAAACAACCCAGCGCTCTCCATGTGTGTCAGAATATGGTCCAGGCGGGGCTAACTACCAAGTACCGCTGAGTAGTATGTATATTGTCATACTAGGGGGTTATGTAAATGCCAAAGATCCTTCAGCTCCATGGCCTCTACAAATGCCTTCAGTGGTTACGATCCCTTCCCTTATTTGCTGTTGATTCCCCATCTCTCTCTGGCTCCATAGTTGCACTCATGTCTCCTTCCATTGTTAGGATCCCTTGTGGGAGGTTGCCCAGTAGGGCACCCAGTGCCAATAGTGTGACTGTGTTTAAGTTGGTGGTTTATAAATTGAGCCTATATTTAGTACCCTTCACTCCCACAACTCGGTTATTGCCTTCTGTCTTCCTTGTGGATCATGCCAGATTTCCCTAACTTCCAGTGGGAGGATGGTCCTAACTAGTATCCCCACCTCCTCAGACCCGTTGTAAAACCTGTGCATGCTATGAGTTTATATCCGCATCAATCTAACGCTTTATATCTTTTGCCCTTTAGGTGTGTTTCTGGAAGTAATGAAGTAAAACTATCTTCGGGGGGTGTCTACGCAAATGCTGTAGCACTACTGTGTGCTTAATTTCATTTCCCAACCCTTTTACATTTCAAGATAGAATTGTCAGGCTAGCATTTCCCGTGTGACCCCCCTTGACTTTGTGCACATAGATTTATAGCTTCGGTGCGGGAGTCATCGCTTTTCTTGTTAGCCATTCATCTGTCTTTACTACTTCCCTATGTACTAGACACTTCAATTGTTCTGCAATTTGACATTTCTTTAAACAACTGTAAACATTCCTGTAGTATTGGGAGCAATACTGTAATCCCCAACTTTGTAACATCTCCCTCCCTGCTACCCTGCTAGGTGGGTTAACAACCCCCCACCTCCTCAACTTGCAGAGCTCCTGTCGCCCCTTTAACCTTGATAACTAAAAGATGGTGGGCATGTGCCAAGTATTGTAGTGAACCTTCATCATTCACCTGCTCATGCCCCAGTCTGTCAATTGTGTTTCTGTTGCTGCTGACAAGTTTCACGCTTATCGAGTGATTGCTCTCCTCTTAGGCACCATTCAGCTTCCAGTCGCTTGCCCCCACCCTCTATTGATCAGAGCAGAATATAGGCTGAAGTTCGGCGGCCTTGCCTGAAAGAGACGGCAATCAAAATAATGTTTCTTGGTATTTGACTCAGTGGTATACAGTTTCTTTGAATTCCGACCACCCAGGCTGTTCTTTATTCGGCGTTGTCTGCCATCCCCTTTGTCATCTCTTCTTGTTGATTTTCCAGTGTTACCCGTCGTCTGTCCTGCTGGGGGGATTTTTCCACTGTGCTCCAGCCCTCCAGCCACTCCCAGACTTCCTCTGGTGTGTTGAAGTGCCAAGTTTTCCCTTCTGCCACGATTCTCAGTTTTGCTGGGAATAGCATAATGTATTTGATATCTTTGCTACGCATCTCTCTTGACAGCCTCAAACGTTCGTCTCTGCCGTTGAACCGGGAGCGTAAAGTTCAGAAAGAACCATATTACTGTATTCTCATATGGGAGGTCTCCATGTGTGCGTGCTGCTTGTAGTATATCATCTCTATCTCTGTAGTTTAAGATCTGTGCCATAATTATTCTGGGTGGTGCTCCCGGTTTTGGCTTCGGCAATGGGGCTCTGTGCGCACGTTCTACCGTAAAGTAGTTGGAGAGACACTTTGGTATAAGGTGATTAAGAATCGAGAACTCTAGGAACTGGTCTGCACTTGGTCCCGCCTCCCACTCCCGGACCCCTACCTTCCTTATATTATTCCGGCGTGCTCTCCCTTCTTGGTCCTCCAACCTTGCTGCCATTATTTCTTGCTGTTTTGTGAGGTGCTGTACCTGCTTCTCCAAGTGATTCGTAGTAGTGTTTAGCTGTGCCACCTCTACCTCTGCTGCAATGAATTTATTGGAGTTTTTATGGAAGTCTGCTCGCTGCAGATTCACATCTATAGTCTCTGCATCCAGTTTGGTTTCAAATGTCCTTTTTAGGTCCATGATTGCTGCCACTATGGCACTAAGTGAGGGTTTTGCTAGTTACTCCGCCTGGTGTCCTGGGATCCCCATTGTCTGTCTGGGGACCGCATACTTATCCATTTTGTTAGCCTGCTCCCCCGATTGTCCCTTAGGCCTCATCCGAGTACGATGTTTCCCAGGGGTGGTGATATTTTACGGCAGCTCACCGAGTTTCTGCAGTTCCTAATCTTACTGTCTGGGAAGATCTCATCGGCCACAGTGCTCGGTTTTGGCCTTCTTTATGGGTTGGGTTTATTGCACCAACCCTCACCGCATGTAGGAGACTGTCTCCTCTCACCTATGGGTTGTAGCAGTAGCGCTGTGGTTGGGGGATTTACCTATCTCTGAATCTACGACTCAGGGAGCCACGTGGATCTTTTATTAATATTCCCTTCTGGCTGCTAGGATTTTCGAGCCCAGGCCAACCTCTTTTCTCTATTGTGTAGCAATCTCAGTCTTTGAGGACTAGCTTTTGGGCCCGTATTAAGACTTGCCACTCTTGGTGCCCAGTTGTCTTATCGAGCAGGCCCGGTTTTGAGTTCGGTGTATTTCTCTTTTACGTTTTCCTCCTCTTAGGCCTTTGAGTGGCTTACCTCTGATCAATCGTCATGGGGCCCTATTTCCTTCAACAGCCCAAATGCCAGTATGGTTGAGTATTACTGCTTTTTTTCTGCGGTCTCACTTAGCAACGTAGGTCAAGGATCAATGACTCCTCTCACAACCCTGCTATTGCTTCCGCTGACCGTGCCTTCACTCTTCCTTGATGGCTCCCAGCCTGTCTCTCTATCTCCGAGTTGAGTTTCTCCACTTCCCGGAAGTTCGCCTATGTTTGTTGGGTGGGCTTCTATTCCTGCCTGCTTCTACCAACCACCTCCAAGTCCCACAAAGTATTGTGTAAAGCGAGGGGGTGGGAAAGGGGAAATTGCAGCTGATATCCCCCCACTCTGCTTACCGCTCTGCTGTGTTGTTCGGGTGTTGCTGCTTCAAACCTGTGGTCTTGCCTAACTGTGCTGGCCGAATATCAGTATCTCTCGCAGCCCTGCAGATACTTCTGCTCACCGTGCCTTCACTATCCCCAGACTGCTCCTTGCTTCCTGGTGTTACACGCCGGTCTCTCTCGTACTCCGGTTTAACTTTCTCTACCTCCCGGAGGTCAGTCTCCCTCTTCTTGTGGGCCTTCGTCACTACCGGCTGCCACGGGCCACGGGCCACCCTACAGGGTGTCTTAATGGGGAAAGGAGGTTGGAGGAGGGTAAGTAGAGCAGATACCTCTCATTCCACGTACCACTGTCTTCCGGAGATGCAGCTTCGTAGTCTCCGCCTCGGGTTGCTATTACTTATTTCGCGAGGACACTGCTGTGGCGCGTCTCGGCATCTCTCTTGTTGTTACGTTCTTTCATCGCTATTTCAGATCTTGTTACTGCCTTACAAGTCTGCTTGCATAGTGTCTGTATTTAAATGTCAGCAGGGACGGAGAATTTTTCGGATAATGGGATATTGTGGTGAGTGAAGCTCAGAGCTCCGCTAATGAGCTGCCATCTTGGTAGGCTCCCAAGCCACGCCCCCAAATGTTACATATATTCTTGAATTTTTATTTTGTTTTGTGAAGTCTTTCAGATTTTAATATGAAGGCAACATGCAGAATACAGTTCTACTTCACTGTGGGAGCCTGTTTAATGTTCCTGCATGTCCAAAGATGTATTTTGCCATCAATTGAAGTATTTATAGAATAATAAATAAATTCATACTTGTAAAGCGCAAACATATCACCCCTTAAGGTTTCAAGACGCTGGGGGCCATCGGTACAATTAAGTGAGCTATTGCCCAGAGTCACATGGTGCAGAACGGAGCTGCCACTGGTGCCAGGGATGTAACTGTGAGCCCCACGCTCCGGAGTCAGCCACTATGGCCACTGCTCATCAGACCGTCACTCATACTACCTTTTATTGTTTGGTAAATATTTTGTGAAAAAAATTAAGTAAAACTTGGTTGGAGGCGAACTTCACACAAAAATATATGCAGATCAAAGTTTCCCCTGGACTTTGATGGCCATTATTGTGGTATTGTCAGACCACTTTTCTGCATTCTTGCCGTTTTTCTCAATTTTTCGCAATGTTCTATTTTTTAATCTTGTAAAATCAAATTAAAAAGTCTTTATATTAACATGCTTTCAGAAGTTGACTTTTTTCCATTTCCACATATTGAAGTTTGTGATGCCTCATGTTCCAAACGTTGGACTTTTTAGCATTTTCTCTTTAACGATATATATATATGCTTACAATGACATTTAACTGTAAATGTAGCAAGCGTAACTGTACTAACATGGAGTGTTTGAAACACCCCCGGTCCAGTGGCGGCTGCCACAAATAAAGGGTGGTGCGGCGGTAGAGTGGGGGAGGGGGCGAAATAATAGATTTTAAATATAAAAAAAACTTACCTCCAGCCACCTTCAGCTCTCCTCTTCTTCCTGGGTCCCAGCAGCCCTTAGGACAGACTCCCATCCAATCCCCGTGCTGCAGAGCAACACAGGGGTTGTCCTGGCAGTGAGCAGGCTCAAAAGATGCCCTGCTCAGACCAGGGAGTCTGTGGGGATTTCTCCAGCCCGACTGCTCAATGCAGCTGGGCTGGAGAAAGCCCAAGTGGCATGTGTGTTTTGGTCGGCCTAAGACGGACGGTCAAACTCACATGAGCACTTAGGGAGTGGAGTGCATGGAGCACTCCTACTCCCCCCTCCAATGCCTGAACCACGCCCATCCGTACAGCTCTGGCTAAGAGACAGCAAATGAAAAAAAAAATGATGCAAGAACATTGTTTTATTTTACATTTGCTTTCTCTGAGTCAGGCAGTGCGGCGACTCTCCACTGCCAGTGCGGATGAGCCGCTGCTGCCCCAGACCCTAAAACCTTTTCATATTTTGAATAAAATATTGAGTAATGATCAGGTAAACCCAGACTATAGACCACAAAAACGCCTGCCCATGCAAAGGAAAAGTATATATCATAACAGAATGTCCTTTTAAGGTTTTGAGTTTTGCGATTGCGTGGTGAAGCGGAGGGGGATGTGGTGACCTAAGCAAGGTTAGCAGAATGTGCTAGCAACTAAGGGTAAATCCCTAGTATATTTAGTGCACCTTGGGAGAGTAAGAATTGGAACCAAGACGCTATCGGGGCTGTTTCAAGGCATGGGGAAAGTGGGCTCCGGCCCTGGTGCACCAGCCGTTCAAGCCACCACCCACCCCGATAGAACCAGCTCTATTCTGCAGTCTTTCCCTGATGACCTTTAATAATTCTTAAATAGATTGTTTTAAATACTGTTTTTGTTTAATTTATTTTTAAAGTGGGTGATGTGTGAGAGTTTAATACAGACATTTTAGTGAGAAATGTGTTTGTTTCATACAATATCCATAAAACAAAGTTTCTTTTCGATCAAAAAAGACCTCCTATTTGAGAAATGGGACAGTGTCACAGAGATTAGTTTCTGTAATGTAAGTGAACTGCTGTTGTGTTACAAAAACACATATCCCTATCCCTGAGTATTAGATGTAAACACGTTCAAAATTTGGAAAAATGTGCTTGTGCACTCTCAGTGACCTGGCCAAACAGGGCATGAAAGAGCTGAAATTAAATCATAAATTCAAAGCTGTTCCGAGCAGAGCCCCCAAAATACATTTAGCCCAGTGCCCCCAAACTCATTAAGCTGTCCCTGCTTGCTTTTAATATTTAGTTTTTATCGACTGTTAATTGCCACTGCGTTTACTGTTTCCAACAGTAATAATGGGTGATATTATTACCAATTTTTAATAACCCTCAGTTTCTTGACCTCTGGAGGACGAAAGGGAGGAGTTGGCCTTCCCTGGATTCGAACTCGTGAACTGCAGGTCACATAAATGTCAACATCATCTTGCTTACTATTATTTTTATAAATAATCTCCTATAGCATCATCAAAGTTTCCAAGAAAGATGTATGTTTTCATCTGAGATTATGCAGCATGTCTGGTTTCTGATCCAGATCAGCTCTTAACGGTCCCAGACTTGTGTTCTACCTCTCGCATTTCCAGATGAAGCTCTGTGCTGTGCTTGTGACTTCTGTTGCCTATTAATGTATGTGCTCTCTCACGCATTCAATTGAAGTATTATTTGTAGTTTGAGCCCAGGCAGTGCGCATGCACGGTCTGCAAGACCTGCTATATTCAGTAAAAGGACCAGGGCTCGAGTTGGGGTACCACGCGGGTGGACGGCGTCCCACCACTTATTTTACCGGGAGCTCGATAACTGGAGCAAATGGAGCCACACATTCACTCTTTGGCCTCTCTGGGTCGAGATCCGAGCTCATTCAGAACGCTGCTCACACACTGGCTTCTCTGATGCAATCGCATCTAAGGGGTGAGCGAGGGGAGGCAATGAGTCTGATAGCGCAAGCCACCTTTCGTGGCGTCACTTCCTGTCATGAAGTCAGCGTCCCCCCACTTCTTTATTTAGGACTTGTGCCCTGAAAAGGACTTTGATCCCCAATGCTGCTTACCATGGGTTGACTCTAGTGTCGCTCTTCTTTGCTGTCTCTTAACTGGTTAGTGCAGATGATACCTCACTTCCGTTCTTAGCTGAGGAGCACCGGCCAAGTACAGTTTCCCTATGCTTTCATTGTTTATCTGTTGTTTGGAAGAACGCTTTTTTTTGTTTCCTGCCTCGGCTCATGTTCTGATGTACGTTTTCTGCCCCTGTTTTCGCTTGTCACTTTACTTTCTGTACAAATTCACCCGACAGGAGTTCGTTTGCAGGCTTTGTGCATTTGTCACACTGTTCATGGACGCTAGACTTCAAGCGATCCGCTTCTTTTTTGTTTTTTATTTCTGGACTTCTTTGAATTATCTTGTGTTAGAGTTTTTTGGGGTGGGGCTTGAAAACGCATTCCTATCAGTAGGGTCCATTTGAGGGGGCATTTAAGTAATTGTTTGCCCTGAAAAGGGATTTAAATGTTTGTTCCCTATTGCTTTCCATCTGCTATCTTTTGAGGTCGTGTTTAAATATTTTTTGTGCTTCAAAAACCATTCATATACTCATTCCCCTTACTTTTCCGGTCGAGTTCTGTGTTTCTTTTGAGGTCGCGGTGAAATATGTTTGGTGCTTCAAAAAGCAGTCATGTGCTTCAATCGAGCGCACACTCAGCAGTCCCCCCGGGGCACAAGCAGGAACCAACTTGGATGCACTCAGTAGCAGGGCCGGCACTAGGCATGGGCAGTGTGGGCGGCTGCACAGGGCCTCGCACTCAGCCCACCAGCATGGGGCCACGCACTGGTGATGTGTCCTGTTGTTTCCCTAGCGATCTATTTCAAAGAAAGGTGTCGCCTGCAATTAAGGTCCATTGGAGGGGGCCCCCTCCCTGGGCCTCTCCTGGATGGTGTCCCGAGGCATAGGGGAGGGAGACGGAGACGCTCCCTCAATTGCAAGGAGACCATTCACAGACACTGTGGGAGGCCCATTGTCCAGCATTTTGGCGCCCCCATAGTTTTAACTTTTAGCCCACAATCAATTCTCACACCTATCGGACTGTAGGTGTGAGAAATGCTTGTGGAGTAAAAGTTAAAACTGTGGGGGCGCAAAAATGCTGGACAATGGGCCTCCCACAGTGTCTCTGAATGGTCTCCTTGCAAGGGGCCACTTATCTAAATTAGAGGGGCCTCGCAGGGTCCCTTTTAGCCCAGGGCCTCGCAAATCCTAAAACCGGCCCTGCTCAGTAGTCCCCGGGGCCTCAGTAGGCATTCACTTCTGTGCTCCCTCGTTGTTTTATCTTGCCGCTACTCTTAAGGACATATATTTGAAGGAGGAGCAGTTGCAGTTCACTTGATTCTCCCTGCAGTCCCATTTGATATCTTGACTTCGATAAGAATACAATTGGTTTTTACTTCTTGAGTTTTCATCTTGGAATTACGTCACATTAAGTTTGCTGCATGTTTTGAAACACAAATTCGGGTAACAATTTAATGAATTCTGCAGTTTTATACATGTAGTCTGTAAGCATGTTTTTTAACGAGATGGCACAACAACTAGTATACTGCTTCATACAAGACTCACTATACTGTTATTTATCAGTGGTTTCAGACTTATGATTTTGTCTTGTAGTGGCCAAGGTTTTGGAATCTGCCTATTATTTGCACATGACCACAGGGTGTTTTTTAAAGACCGTTTTTCCTGGATAAGCGCCAGTCTTTCATGCACAGAAATCTTGTAGTTTGTAGTTTCGTTCTGGTCTTGATGTGCATTTTCATAAGTTTGTTTCTACTTATGAAACGATAAATGCTTTGCTTATTTGCAGGCATCCCCCTGACCAAGGACCGTAGTGGTCCGATATGCATTGGGGTCATTGGCGGGGGTCAGTAATGTGTGCACTGTGAGAAGGCTTCTGAAGATGATCACCATGTCTTACGGTCATGATCTGATTCTAAAGGAATTAAGTTATGATGCTATGCCTTGTTTGTGTTTTAGAGAATGCAGCATCAGATGCTCCACCTTGCCTTCTCTCTGTAGTTATCTGCAACCTCCATTTTCACATCCACTACATGTTATGTGCGATATACCTAAATCTTGTAAGTTTTGGTTGACATATTAATAACTTTATAAACTTCATGTAGGTTACTCCCAGTTATTGGTTTGTAAAAGAAATTTGAAAACTCCAGTAAAAGTTTATTGTAAATTGTTGAGTCATCGCTCGCACCCCATTAGTCTTTTGTGAATGTGTTTCATCTCTGCATTTGTTTACAGTTTAACCATTAATTATTTAGTCAGTGTAGTAAAGGAATTTACTGCATGCTGTTTTGTACTATATAACACCTTGTTTCGTCCTATGAGTTTACTGTAAGTTCTTAACCATTTAATTGATCTAGTTTGTTAGGGCTCGACTAAAACAACGTGCAAGTGATATTGTATACAAGGGGTATGGAGCCCACCCATTGCTTACCATTTATTGGTTTTACACATTTCCACATCATACCTCAGAATTCACATCATACCTCAGAATTCAACAGCATACCACAGAATTCAACAGCATACCACAGAATTACACTCCACTACATATGACTCCACAACATACCATTCCACTTAATTACACTCTATAACACATGGCTAAAAGGAATGTATACTTTTACCATGCAGTTTTTACACCGCAATACAATCACAACGCGGTCATTACAACGACCGCTTTGTGACCACACAGTGCCATTACAACGAAAGTCGCTACAACAGCTTGCGCTAGATGGCGTGCTGGATTTAGGATTAGTGTGATTTACTATTCCAACTCCAGTGTGGGCAACACTAGGGAAGGTGTTGGAATAGTAAATCATATTATTCCTAAGTCTACAGCGCCATCTCGCGCAAGTCGTTGTAACAACTTGTGTTGTAAAGGCACTTCGTGGTCACAACGCGGACGTTGGAACGACCGCGTTGTGATTGTATTAAGGTGTAAAAACCGCATAGTAAAGGTTGTTTCCTGGGTAAAAGACATTGTCACTTACAACGTCATTAGGTCTAACGTAATCAAATGCGAGATCTATTGCATTTCTGATGCTTGTTTCTTTTTTTCCCGCCACAGTATAGAGCAACTGACTTCGTTGTCCCAGGACCTGGTCAAGTGGAGATAACATACACACCAAAGGATGGTGGCGAACCAGTGACGTATGTAGTCCATAACTTTGAAGGTAAGTTATGCAATAGGTATCACCATGGCCTTAAGTGGTCTCTGACTCAATTGTAATTTAAAACAAACTTTTATCGGGCCCTAACTTAATGTCCTTAACATTACTGGTTTTACACTAATTGATATCAGAACAATGACTGTAATAAGATGTTAAGGTAACAGATGTCCACGATTTAGTTGCAGTTAATATTTCGCGTGTTACCTAATCTTATGTTTACTAAGAGTGTCGATATTTCCAGGATGTTATATCTTTTTTTTTAGCATATTACTCTTGTATATTGCATAGTTTCAACTGAGTCACCTCCATGTGTTTATAACTGTGCCTCTCAATAATTTAAAAAAGTGTTCAGAATAAATGGTCATTCAATTCTTGGCATCTCGGCAGACCACAATGGTCGTGTATTCCAGGTGCAAATGGGAGTATGTGCAAATGTGTGTGAAAGAGGTACTCGGTTGTCAAAATATTAAAAAGGTGAAAAGTAGAAAAAAATGCAGTGCTTAGAGGAGAGCTTGTGCGTTGGGTGTTTAGGGGTGGTGAGGTGAAGGATATGCTGGGAAGTGCATTCAGGAGATATGAAAATATGCAGATGGGGAGATGTGAAGAGGAAAAGGGCGTCTAACACAGAGTGTCCTTAACGGGAGTGATTGACACACTCTTAAACATTACTGAGCAATGTGGAAGGTGTACTGGTGTTCAATAATAGCCTCACAATTGCATAATCAAAACGTTTTCAGTTTTAATTCTTTACCACAAAATCATTGTCGTTTCTCATTTATCTTCAAAAGCTAACAACCATTGACAAGCGACTAGTTTTGGCTGTTTTTAGGTGTATGTCAGTTGTTGCATTGTATATCTCCATACAATAAAAGAAAGTTCAGAGAGGAACCAAAATACTTGTTGGGTGGTGCTCCATAGAAATCACAGAAATGTAGTTTATACATTTAAGCCAGGCGCATAATTGCATAGGCCACGCCCCTTGTATAGACCCCTCCCCCCACACACACATAAAAAATGTTATCCCACTGAAAGCCCTGTATATCACAGGTTTGGTTGTTGATAGTGCCCAAAAGCTGTGGTCCAAACCCCATTTTTAAGTAGAACGATCTAGCCACGAAATATTTTCCAAAAGTAACATTTTCTAGATGTTTCTTGGGCATTACATATTTCAGTTAATAAGAAAACATTGAATCCTCGGTTCATTTATTGCAAAAGGGTGCTTTCTTGTTACAAGAATGCCTTGCCGTTGAAATGCATGTAAGACAATACCCTGCAAAGCTAAACCTGCTTGCTTTTGGTCCAAGTGCTAAAAATGATTGTGATGACTGCTTCTGTTTGCGAGAAATGTCTGAGTCGTCAATTACTGCTCAAACATCACGTGGTTGAAAGTGAGCCTGCCAGAAGTCAGTGTTGCACAAGCATGAAGACATCCAGGTTCTCATACTGCCAGTAGCTTCACACATGTACACGTACGAAGATCGATGCCTGCTCACTCAGCAGTAAGGTCACTCTTATCTAGAGTAAAAGTCAAGTGAGCATTTATTGTGTGTGGTTTTGTCTGCATTCGATCACTGATTAACAGGGGAAGCATATTGGATTTGTAACTGGCTGAGTTATTAACTCGAGTTTCATTAGTTTGCTCTTTGGTGCTGGCATACAAGGCAGCTTGTCTCAGTCTTCGTGCATGTTCAGCCACTGTCCTATTACTTTTCTGACGTGGCCTAGATTTTTCTTCCAGTCAATTCTGCAACCTGCAAGTCCTTCAGGAAGGGCTTATCATTTTCACTCTACAGCTCATCAGCTGAGTTGGGTCCAGCTGATGATTCAACCCAAGTGGCTACTGCTACTCCTCTCTCTGTGTTAAGTAACTGATGGTGGTAGCAGCAAACCCATAGACTAGGACTTTTTACCTTTCACAACAGTGGGAAGACAGCCTCCTGGCTGTACAGCGCGCTATAACTGGAGTCCGTTTCCTTTCCTCATGTGTGTGGTAGTGTGTTGTGACTTTGTATATTTTTCTTTCGCTGACTAAATGTCCATTTTTACATTTTGTACATGGCTTCACAAGATGATTGTTTTCTTGCAGACTGACTTTGTTTAGCACCTTTCCTGAAACTGGTCTTCCATCTTAATTTTGGCAGCCTCTTCCCTCCGTTTAGTGTAGTTTGGGCTTTTAATGTTGCTGAGCAGTCTCAATGCAAATCTGAACGTTTCAGAAGGCACATTCTGACCATTGACGTATTTCCTCCATATGGCCCTGGAACTCCTGGGTGAATGCGCTAAATTAATTAGGTTCCTGGGCACAGCCCAGATGGTCACCCTGCCTTAGGAACAGAAACACCTCTTCACACCCAAGGCCTTTGTCCAGCTGGGAGAGCACTTTTCACACCTGATCAAGGGAGCTATTCAGCTCATGCACATGGGCCTCCAGAGGCCTTAGGCAGAAAAAAGTCAAGAAAAAGGTAACTTTCTAAAGTATCTTTTTCTTAATCATTATTGCAAAATTAATTTAATTGAAATTGGTTATGAAATAACTAATAAAAGAGTCTTTGTTTTTGTAACATTTATTTATTAGGATTTTCAAAAGAAGACAATAAAGCTTATCAGCAAGTACAAGCATGATCTACATATCATCATTGAAATGTAAAATTACATGGGCATGTGGTCTAGCAATTCAACATTTTAACAATTCACCAATCCACAGCGTTCTTCATCCATGTCACTTTAGTCGTCCGTGAATAACTTTGTCTGAAGGAGTCTCTCGTCTAAGGGGACTGGACGTATAGAGCAACTCGTGGTTGTAAAATTATGCAGACCAACTCACAACAACTGACAAGTGTGCTTCTTGTAATAATTATAACCGGCGACAAGGATGTAGGGGTATCACACTTTGAGCAATCAGTGTATGGTTCAAGTTACAGCCACAGTATTACCTTGTTTAGGGCCACACAATATTGTCATTCTTGCTGCTCCGAACACAGTATCGATAATCACACATTAATGCTAAAAGTGTCTTTGAATTATATTTCTAGCTTTTTCCTAACTGAAATGATCATTAGTAAATGTAATAATGTACTCAAGTAATCAATAATCGAGTATTAGGGTTACTTCGGAAGAAGACACATGGTGGTTGATTGCTGGTACTGTGTGTTTTGTGTTAGAGAAATGGTTAGTTTTAAGTAAATAATTAAAGTGTGATACAAATGTTTCCCTTTGCAATTTTCTAGTTAAGCATGCCACGAAAGTCAACAACAGCAGTCTTGCAGTATGATGCCACGCGAATGCTCACAGTATAGAAAACAGCTGCCTATACAAAATCTTATCTGCTAGCGCCGAGGCTTTAGAAAGGATGGTGTTGCAGGTACATCAGCATGTAACTTGCAGCAAGGAGGTTGGCTAACCTTTATATTTCTTGAATTAACACAGGCTCCACCGAGATTTTTCCCTGTAAAATAGATAGATTTAATAAGATGTGTCCTGTCCTTGAAGATGAGAACCAACGGCGCACTTGAAATTACATCTCTCCAGCAGAAAGTCTGCCTTTCAGACGAGAACAGCTCGACGTTCTACATGGAGACTAGTTTCAACACATTATACACTGTTGGACGAAATGTCTGAAATGGAAACGTTGGTAGTAAATAATATGCAAGACCCAGGCCTCGAAACTTGGAGCACGCCATGAACTGTCCCGAATATCCTGACATTGGTCCCTTTTCAGAAAGACAGACCCGAGTTGGCTGCCTGCATTTGCAGCCACAACGGCAGGTTACCTTTTACTCCTGCTGCTCCGTGGAGGTAACACACTAACCCTGCTCTTTCATACCTACTGGATAATGGGCTGAAGAAGTATTCCCTTTTTTTCCTACACTACTGGTATGTTTATGATCTTCTGGTTAACTGTCCTTTCTCCCCGACACGTGCCGGTCCCTTGGAATATGTCCTTAGTTTTTATATTTTATAGTCTACATTTTCAAACAATTCACAGTTAGTCAAGGATGCACATTGCAGTTAGATGGATGCTGAATGCACGCCAGCTCTTTACCAGCTCCTATTACATCGTTGACTCATGCTGATCATTGCACCCAAGCACATACACCTTTCCAGCCCTCGGACCCACCTACAGTATCTACTTTTATTGTTTTTTGCATCGGTAGGTGTTCAGCTCTTTATTGAATCACGCGGGCCCTGCAAAACAGTCAAACCAGATCCTCCCTCTGGTGGCTTTTTCTTCTGATTGCAGACCACCGGATTATTTCTGGCAGCCACATATGGTATTCTGCGGTTTCCCCTTGATTCAGTGCCCGGATATCAATCTATTATTTATCACTGATGCCAGAGCAGTCAGTCTTCCCCTGCTCACGCCCTTTTTATGTGCTGACTACTACCTAATGAAAATATTTTACAGGCCTTGCAGCGGCAGCCGCTCCATTAGGGTGTAGGAGCGCCGCCCCACTGCTTTCTCACAGTGCTAGAAGCAGAAAATAAAATGGTATTTTAAATACCATTTTATTTTCTTCTTCTTGCACTGCGAGGAAGCAGAAAGCAGTGGTATGCCTGGTTGGGGGCAGGCGGAAGGATATGCCTGGTGGGCAGGTGGGCGGGTCGGGGAGGAGTGGCTTGCACCACTTCGAGTGCCATGACTGCTTGGTCGGCCCTGGGGCGACCAAAGCAGTCATGAGCACTCTACAATTTCTCTATGTAGACTGCATCCTACATAGAGAAAATGGCCTCCCAACAGGTGCCCGGCTGGGCGCTGACCACGACTCCGCACCAATCATAACGCTGTCATTGCAGTGTTGTGATTGGCTACAGTAGGGGAGGGACCATGCTGGTACCTGTTCCTGCTCCGGACCGGCCCAGGAGCAGAGGCAGCGCGGGACCGGGATTAAGTAGTTTTTAGTTTTATTTTACTCCCCTCTCCCCCTCCCCCCAGGAATTGCGAGCCGAGCGGCGACTGGGCTCAGATGATGCACTAGCTGGCACAAGCGTTTGCTGTGAGTTGGGGCCTCTGTTGCCTGCGGGGCAACCTGTGGCTCCCGTCTTTTTATGCTGTGTGAGGTATCTGCTGGGGCCTCCTCTTTCCGAATTATGGGCTTTTTACGATCTTTGGCATCATCTAGCATCAAATGTGGGTCACTCTCTTTCTCTGGTTTGAGCTTCTGTTCGGGTGGTTGCCATGGGCGTCCGAGAAATGTTTCCAGGGGGGAGGGGGGCAAATTTTAACTTCATCACCATCCTCCGACATGATTGAGCACAAGTATTAAATACATTTAAAAAAATCTAATAAGACAAAGAGCTTAAATAAACAAAGAAAGCCATAGGAGGAGGAGAAAAATCTTGTGAGGCGCCACAGCAGACGACGTGGCAACTACAATAAAACAGAGGGAAAAACAAAAAATGGCCGGAAAAAAACAAAAAAGTTCTAAATCATGTTCTAACAAACTTTCTCTCGGGAGCCAAATATACAATGTGGCCGAGGGCCGAACCGGTGGGGGGCGGGGTCAGTGGGGGTGGGGCTAGAGCAACAAAAAAAACTATGACCATGAGGTGGAACACATGCCCCAGCAGCGAACGCCTTCGTCCACTGAGCCACCAGACCCGGCATACACACATATATATCTATCTATCTATCTATCTCTCTCTCTCTCTCTCTCTCTCTCTCTCTGTCTCTGTCACCCTCCCTCCCTCTCTCTCTCCCTCTCCCTCTGTCTCCCTCTCTCTGTTCCCCTCTCCCTCTCTCTCTCTCTCTCCCTCTGTCTCCGTCTCCCTCTCTGTCTGTCTTAGTCTCTGCCTCTATCTGTCTATCCCTGTCTCTGCCTCTATCTGTCTGTCTGTCCCTCTATCAGCCCCTGTCTCCCTCCCTCTGTCTCCCTCCCTCTGTCTCCCTCTCTCTGTCTCCCTCTCTGTCACCCTCCCTCCCTCCCTCCTCCCCTCTGTCACCCTCCCTCCCTCTCCCTCTGTCTCCCTCTCCATCTCCCTCTCTCTCTCTCTCCCTCTCTGTCTCTCTGTCTGTCTTAGTCTCTGCCTCTATCTGTCTGTACCTGTCTCTGCCTCTATCTGTCTGTCTGTCCCTCTATCAGCCCGTCTCCCTCCCTCTGTCTCCCTCTCTCTCTGTCTCCCTCTCTTTCCCTCTCTCCGTCTCCCTCCCTCTGTCTGTCTCTTTCTGTCTCCCTCCCTCTGACTCCCTCCCTCTGTCTCCCTCTATCTATCTCCCTGTCTGTCTGTCTGTCTCCCTCGGTTTCCCTCCCTCTCGCCCTATCTGTCTCCCTCTCTCTCTGTCTCCCTGTCCCCCGCCCTGTCTCCCTCCCTCTTCCTCTCTCTCTGTCTCTCTCTGTCTGTCTCTGTCTGTCCCTATTTCCCTCCCTCTCTCGGTCTCTCTCCCTCTGACTCCCTCCCTCTGTCATCCACTGTCTGTCACCTCACCCCAGCTTCTCAGGTTCACTCACAGCTGCACCCGAGTACTTCACAGCTCTTTAAAAGACCATTTATCTATTAATGAGGCTTTGTTGTGAATCACCCGGCCCCCATAGAGCAGAGTGTCTGGCCGCACTGCTGTGGCCAGCTTTACTGACACTCTTTATTATTATTTTTTTAACACAGGTAGGATGTCTGCAAGGCACGTTAAAGGCAGATGGCCCATTGTCATTCTTTATGTGATGATGGGCAGCAGACAGAATGACAATGTGCCTGTCCACAGTTTGCTCGAGGTCGGGAGTGGCTGCTGCTGCCTTGAGAGTTCAAAGTAAAGTGCGAGAGGCCCCTAGTGAGAGAACGTTTAAACTCCTGGGGCTTCTCGCAGGGGGACAGCACAGCCTGCTTTAATTGTGACAATTCGGGGTCCAAAGGCTGTAAAAGAAATGTTGACGGCCTCCCTGCTCAGAACACATGGGCATCCGCAACAGCTACTTGCGCTGCCTGAGTGATAATTACACTTTGTCACTGTGCCAACACCGGACGTACCGGCGATCCATGGGGGGCAAGCGCTCCCCCTGCGGACGTTCATGGTGGTGGCTTGTTTTTTAAAGAGTGAATATACATAGCACTCTTCCGCCGATTTCTGTAATTAATTCTCATCTTTCCGCTGTTTTTCCATCAGATATTTTTGTTTTTTAGCAAGGCATCAGGTGTAATGGTTTTTTTCCGAGCCTCGCCTTCATACCTCCCTGTGGCTGCTGTGTGTGGGGGTGGGGGTGGGGGCAGGGGTGGGAGGGGGTTGTGGGTGGTTCAGAGGGAGGTTGGTTACAAAACCATTAGCTTGGTGCGCTGGGGGAGATGCTTCGGCTCGTGGTAATCTGTGGTGTAGAGATTACAATCCTCTGACCAATCGGAGACCAATTTATCAACTTTCCTAAACGTAATTCCCTGGTCTTTTTGGGGTTTCCTTACTGAGTAGCCAGCGTGTTCCTTATAAGTTCGTATTGGTTGACTTTTCCAATTTTAATGTGGTCTTGAGATCCTCCAGTATTGGTGAACAGGTGCAAGTAGGGCACAGTGTTTCTGCTGCAAATGTTCTATGGCACCGGCATCGGTGCACCGGTAGTAGGAGAACGAAAGACGGCCACGCAAGTGAAGCCTGATTATAGGACAATTGATGACATCCTATCAATAGTGGCGAATTGAGTAGCACCGCCTTGGGTCACTTGTATCGAATTAAGACCGACAAGATAAAAGACTGCCATGGGGAACACTACAGCAAAAATATTTTACCAACGCATGATTAATCTGCAAGGCCATAGAACCGAGAGGGAGAATAAAATATACCCCGCATGAAAGCCTATCTTTGATATAGAATACCAGCTATATTGAATATAAAGGACCTGAAACTGAACCTGGGTCACACGTGGAGCTAAGAAAGATTATTGTGTTTTAATTGTCCTGAAGAAGGTGGTGCGAATTTGCAAGATCCACCGAAACGCGTCGACCTGTATTAACCAATGTGTTTTTAAAAAATAAAAAATTTTTTTAATACTTTTGTGTAACTTGATGTATGATACTGTATGAAATCATTTGGTGTAAGTACTATCAACAGTGGTTTACATTACAAAGAAAAATCATTGTAATCACTAATTATAATCATCAGATGTTTTCTCCTTTTTTTTAACAATACATAAAAACTTTTTATAAAATAAAATACTGAATGAGATACAAGGCTTGGCAATGTTATGTTTTGATTAATCAATATATTGTAAGTGCTTTTGTGGTTCTACTTAAATGTGGGGTTTAGAAAAATATGATGAATGCTGGATGTGAGTTCATGGTAGCAGTAAACTGAAACAAGCAGGATAACAGTAATAGATGATCTTGCAGATAAAATTGTATTTAGGTATCACTAAGGGAATCTTCTTGTTTTACTTACTAGAATTTTGTACGGCCGACGCGCACACAATATATTGGATCCAGAGCTGACCTTGTTTTTATCACAAATTAGCTGAGCACTGGTTCTGTCATGAGTTGTGTACCCATGGTATTCATCTGGTACTCTGCATTGCCTGTCACAGGACCACTGGAATCCCCGAATGAAGCGCTCACCACACTTGGTTAATTTGTGACCTTTGTGTTTTTACTCCGTTTTCTCGATAACATTTTGGCATTAATGACTTGAATTTTCAATTTGGTAAAACACAACGATTTTGTGTTCCACTTTCTAAAATGTTTTATGCTGACGTGCACTTTTTATTAATTGGTGTTTCTGTTAATTGCATATTATCTGAGAATACTGCACTTTTCAATGATTTTGTCAATGCCCGAAAAACATTGCTAGATATTCATTCACTCATTCAGAAGATCTGCTCACCTGTCATGCCTCCTTCTGACACGCAGCCAGGAGAGATGCACACAAAGCATCTCTTATTCAAATATTCATCCAGGAGATCTGCACATAATCCACACCATCAACTTTTCATTCAGACATCCATCCACTTGATCTGCACAGCAGCCACACCGGGTGCTGTGAAAGTTCCAAGAATTTGAATTCTGTGATCTCTGATTTTGAACTCTGTTGTTTTTCTGCTCACTTAAGTTCTACTTACATGTTCAAAATTCACTGTAAATCTAACTCAGTATAATGGAATCAAGGCAGCCTGTTGCTGCGAATAGTTGAGTTGAACGTTTCTTGTTTGCTTTCCTGTAGCCTGAAAAAAAGTTCCAGCTTTTTCCCCCCAAACGGCATTTCAGAAAAGCGTGATTTTGTCCAGCGGTACACAGGGGTCTCATGTGGCATGGGTCCCCTTATAGAGCCAGCTCTGCTCTGCAGAGATTCTTGCCCTGATGACATTAAATAATTCTTGAACAAACTGTTTTATATACGATTTTCCTTTAATTTATTTTGAATGTAGGTGGTGTGAGAGGCTATTATAGATATTTTTTAGAGAAATGCGGTTTATTTTACGCAACATCCATATAAAAAGCTTATTTTTCATCAAAGCATGACCTTACATGTGAGAAATGTGAGGCCGCCACAGAGATTATTTGCAGTATTATCAGTGAGCATTATTGATGTTAAAACTAGAATTTAACAATTGCTTTATTAACCTTCTTGCTTTCTCACATATGCTTGAAAATGCCCCATTTGACTGCTCTTTTTTCAATATTTTGTCTGGGGGAGAACCATGCCCCCCCCCGCCCCCCGCCCCCCCCCCCCCGACCCGCTTTGTGGCTGTAGGGATCGCTCGCTGCGCCTCACCACTTTCAAGACTCACCAGCCGCAACTGGCCAGCACGCTTGGAACCTCTGCCAATGCTAATACAGGCCTCGTCATTTCAACCAACAATACTCGTCACTCAGAGCACGCACTTAATATCAAGTGGCAGTCTGGAAAGCCCAATATACGCCAATGACCGCTCAGTAACCTATTTGGCAAAAATCTGTGTGATGTTTCAGCAGTGAAATAACTTGTGCTTGTAATCCTTTAGTGTGTCGGTTTAAACCTGGATATCCCAGACCCATTAAGTTGTGACATCAGCTTCATGCCATGCCGTGGCTAGTATTTACTCCATTAGGGTCTCTGATATATTTCTGATTTTATTTGTGTGTTCAGTATTCAAAGTTTCTTTACCATTGTTGCTGTTCACAAGGGAGGTGGCAAACCCACTGTTTCTTTTTGTTTGATATAGTGTGAGTCTTACTATATAACAAGCATTTCATTTAATTCACCCTAGCATTCACTAAAACTCGTTTAATCACTCACTTATACAGTCACTCACACACTCACTAAATCATCCATACAGTCACTCATGTACATAGTCACTCATCAATACAGCCACTGATATATGCACTCATACACCCATACAGACACTCGCACATAGCCACTTACCCATGTAGTTACTCACACACCTAGCCAGTCACCCAAAGACTCAGTAACAGTGCCATTTACTCACCAATACAGGTATCAAACACCACCTCACTTATTCAGACTGATACTAACACATAGTTACTCTCTTATACAATCACTGATACAAGCACACACTCATCCATACAGCCACTCTCAGAATCACTCTCTCTCTCTCACATATAGTCAGTTATATACTCCCAACACTCACATATACTGCCTTTCACATATGTAGTTACTCACACATATACCACTGAGACATCCATTCACTCACCAACACAGCCATACGTACACTCACTCACCCATACAGCCCCCCCGCAGACACACTCATGAACCCATACATCCAGTGAATCACCCACTCACACATCCATGCAGGGAGTTACAACTCCCATCCACCCACACAGACACTCAGGTACCCATACAGGTACTCAGACAGCCAATCATTAACCAATATAGACACTCATGTAGCTACTCACCAACCCATGCAGCCACTTACATACCAACTGATAGACATTCACACAGATTAGTCTGAACCCTAAAATGACCCTGAACACCCCAAAACCCTGAACACTAAAATTACCCTAGGCACCTCAAACCCACCCCGAACCCTAAAATTACTCTTTCCACCCAAAAACCATACCCACCCTGAACCCTAAAATGACCCTGGAAACCCCAATACCCATATCCACCCAAAACCCCAAACTTACTCTTAGCACCCCAAAACCCAAACCCAGCCTGAACCCTAAAATTACCATGGGCACCCCAAAACCCAAACACATCCTGAACCCTAAAATGACACTGGTCACCCCAAAATCCATACCCACCCAAAACCCTAAATTAAGCCTTATCACCCCAACCCACCATGAACCCTAAATTTACCCTGGGCACCCTAAAACCCAAACCCACCATGAACCCTAAAATTACCCTGGGCACCCCAAACCCACCCTACAATTACCCTTGGCATCCTAAAATCCAAACCCACCTTGAACCCTAAAATGACCCTTAGCACCCTAAAACCCAAACGAACCCGGAACCCTAAAATTACCCTTGACACCCCAAAACCCATGCCCACCCTGAACCCTAAAATAACACTGGCAACCTCAAAACCCATACCCACCCCAAACCCTAAAATTATCCTTAGCACCCCCAAACCCATCCTGAACCCTAAAATTACTCTAGGCATCCCACAACCCAAACCCACCCTGAACCCTAAAATGATCCTTAGCACCCTAACACTCAACCTAACCCTGAACCTTAAAATTACCCTTGGCATCCCAAAACCCAAACCAACCCTAAAATTACCCTGAGCACCCCAAAACTTATGGCCACCCTGAACCCTAACAATACTCTTTTGCACCCCAAAACCCATACCCACAGTGAACCCTAAAATTACCCTCTGCACCTCAAAACCCAAACCACCCTGAACCCTAAAAATACCCTTACTACCCCAAAACCTATACCCACCCTAAAACTTAAAATTACCCTTGACCGCCCCAAAACCAAAATCCACCCTGAACCCTAAAGATAACCTCTGCACCCCAAAACCTATACCCCTACACCACAAAACCCGAACCCACCCTAAACCATATACTTACCTTATACTTACATGTAAAATACATATGCCTTTACCAGGCATTCCTTGAAAAACGAAATTCGTTGTAAAGGCATGCGTGGTAAAACCATATGCATGTGGCATTGCGATGTAATGGTAGTTGCGTTGTGTTGGCATGCTTTGTAAACTGTTCGTTGTAATGGTTGTTTCTCCTTAGGAATGTCTGATGCTCTGAAACCCATCTTATGCTTGTGAGGTTCACTGTTTTCAGGCATATCCTTGTTTGCCTTTTGATGCATAGTATTGAGTTTGATGCCTGGTGCAGTTTAAATATTCACTGGCATTAGGAGTGAACTGCACTAAGAATTATACAGGGATTGTAGTATGGTGGTTAATGCTTGTTCCAGTTATTTAAATAATGTATGGTGCATTACGAATGAACAGCACTATGGGATATACAATGATTGCAGTGTGAAGTTTAATGGTCGGACAGTTCTTTAAATCATTTATGGGGCAGTGGGAATGAACAAAGCTGAGGGGTGTACAGTGGCTGTGGCAAGACTATCATCTCGCTGACAGTGGTTGGCTGTTAGTTCCAACAGTAGGACAATTAAAGCGCTCACTGCTCATATGTATATGATCTTTCAAAAGCATGAACCAAGCCAAAAGGCAGCACTTGTAACAATAATATTTCTATATGAGAAATGTATGCGAAAACAGCATACTATGAAAAAATTCTCTTTAGCTTTCTATGCTATTTTCATGGTGTTTTCGGTCTCATATGAGAGAGCGCCAATATGGTGTCTCTTGCAACGACCAATTGTTTTTTTTTAAACTTAAAAATGCAGCGTTTGCCCGCTACAATTTGTTGGCTTCATTGCCAATATTATTTTCTTCCTTTTCACTGGCGAGCGTTTGTGGGCTTCCCTTCGTCTCTGTATATTTTCTTCTCTGGAGCGTGGACCAAGTACTGATTGGTGTTTCTCACACCGTGTCTCTGTGAGCTGATTCTTTAGTTCACACTCAGTCCAACTGCAAAACAGGAAACACTTTAATTGGTAGCAAAACTCGGATACTCAGCTGAGACTGGCACTAACCGCAGATGACAGGGTTGGATGGGCCCCTTCACACGTTTCTCAAGGAGTTGTGTTGAGCAGTTGTTAGCAGAGGCCCTGTGTAGCGGGGGCCCCTTCAAGGTGAGGCACAGTAAGCCATGTTAAGAGAACTCTCAATTCTGGAGATTGTAGTCTTTTTTATCATTTCAAAAACCCAAACTTGCAAAAAATGTTCGTCTCATAAAAAAGAAACGATACTTGCTGAAGAAGTCAAATAAGGCACCTGTGCTCATCTCTCCTTTCGTTTCTGTTTGTCAGCTGATTATGGTGTGCTTATTTTGTGCTGTATGATTGTTCTGCTTTTTGTATTGTACCTGTTCGTGTGAGAGAGGTTCTGTCAATTTATTTTTTGGGCAAGGAGACTCCCACACCTGTGTTGTACCGGTTCGTGATAGAGGTATGTAAATAGTAGGTTTAAGTGCAAATTGCTCAAAACGTACTCAATGGTTGAGAATAAACTCAAAGTCTTTGTCATTCCTTTTTCACATAGTCCCACGTTGGTGTGTCAGGCTTGCCAGCGCGCCTTAGTCTTTTGTCTACTTGGTGCAGACTAAGCCCAGTAGTTTACTTGTGTTCTCAGTGGTCCTGGCTGTGTGACGGATGCAGGTTATATCCGGCTTGACTCTCCTATTGTGGGAGTCCAGCCTGTGTGCCGACATAGGTTGCACACTAACCATCACAGCATGACCCTTTTGGGAGAGATGAGGTGGGACCACCTCAGGGCAAGGTTCATGCTGCAGCTCCGGATTTCAACTGCACGCCACTTTAGGGCAGCTGTAGTCCGACACTCAGAAGCGGTAGTTGTGGCATCTAGGCCTATCGGGTATCTCTGCTTTAGTGGTGACTTTGCTTTCATCTCATTCAGCAGAGGCAACCCCAGTCACTTCAGCACAAAGCCGAGTGCTGGGCGGTATGGCCTGACAGGTTCTGGGATGATCTTGGTATGGGTCAACCCTTGAACTGTGAAAAGAGACAAGGGTGCAGCACGCATCATTCCTAGATCTCTTACTTCAATTTGTATTCTCGTTCACTCACGAGACAGGCAGCCTTGTACGCATTAACTTCCCAAAGCTAGTACCTGTTGTATGTGTGAATGAACTTGTACTGCTTTTGCCTGCACTTTGCCTGTCACTCAAGGAGGAACATCCTATGCTGCACTTGCTATTGCATCTTGGTGAAGTAACGTCTATGGCCTCCCTAACTAATTGGACCTCTTTCCATTGGCATCCTTTCTATGTAGGATTGCCATGAAACCCTTGGGCAGAAAAGCTCTTGAAATGTATCCCTCTTGCAAGAGCAGAGCTAGACAGGACTTTTCATGCAAACCATAGGCAGAAAAGCTCCTGCCATGTAATCTACTTGCATGAGAAAAGTTCCAAAACATTTGTTGTATAATTTTTAAACAAAACAGTTATGCTGTTCCTCTGAAATGAGTCAGAAACAAGGAATATAAACCAACCTGACCAGAGTAGTTCAAAGTTGGGAATCCATTTTATTGGATTATAAATCCCTCACACACCCTGTCGTGTGTCATGCTTAATCATCGGGCTGCTCCTCGGTGGTGCAATACCCGACGGGCTCCTTATAGTAGGGGCACTTTGACAGAGATCTTTTTCCAACAGCCGTTTGGTGAAGTGGGGGTGAGGGATGTGAATCACTAATATTATAAGATGAGCATACAATCTCATCCATGCGGAACAAGGAACCCGACGATCCTTATTAAAAATAGAGACATTTGAACAAGGATCGCTAAAATATGTATTTTGTAGGAATGTATCTATCGCTTTTAAAATATCAAATGTTTATACTGATCTGCTGTGATCTTGGACTCCTGCTCATTGGAAGCTCTTTTTAAAACATTTAACACTAAGGTTAAGCTTCGATCTAGACATTCAACACTGTTCCAAATTGCCACTGTATAAAACATATGCTGAAACTATTGTATATAAGAAAAAGCAGCAGTATAGTCATTTTAACTTAAAGCATGGAGTCAGGCAAAGCATTATACTCTGGCTCGGGATACTGCCTCTAAAATCATTCACCTTTAAGTGGTTCCCAAAAGCTCCTGTGATCTATGTAACTGTGGGGTGCAAGACTTGGAACATGTGTTATTCGCTTGTTCAAATTTGACAGTTGTAGAAGCTAGAAAGAGGTTTATACAATCAATTCAGATCTGAACCTGATCTCTCTTTGTAAGGTACCGCCTAATGAATTTGTATGCTACAATATGTTTACATTTTTAAAATCTTTTAAAACTTTTTTTTAACTTTTGTGCTAGAAAGATATTTTATCATTTTATAGGTCAATTTTAAAGGTACATTTTATGTTTTAAATATTTGTTTTTCTCAGTGGAGAACTAAATCAAATAAACTTAAACTTGAAACTGCCTCCAAACATTAGAAGGATCCCAACCACCTAAAGCTTCAAAAAGGAAGTTAAGATCTTTCTAATGAACAAATTTCTACCCTAACCAACCACAGAACAATCACTTAAATGTTTGTGTAGAGATTATCACATATTCCCTACGGGTATGTAATCTGCTAGCTCCAGAAGACTCCCGAACTGAAGCATATTTGACCTATACATCTCACCTTAGAGAGACTAATCACGTAACTTCCAATCATATGCCCGGTCTAACTGTAAAAAATAAGAATATTTACTGCTTTCATTAGAGTGTACACATTTTTATACTGTGTACCCTTTAGGTTAACGTATTATTTTAATTGCAAATGTCTTCTCTTGCTCTTAGAATTAAAGTCTACGATCTAGAGTTATGTATCAAATGCCTGCTCTCAAACTGTTACAGCAGGAATACAATATTACTGTAAAGCGCTCTGATATCCAAATGGGCCATGTTTGCGCTATATAAAACAGGGAATATATAAATACATAAATAAAATACATCTCTACAGGTTGATCTTCAAAAACAACATAAAAAGAAGTCTGTTCTGAATCAGTTCCCCATGTTCATTGAAAATGGTGACAGAAAGATAATAAGGAAACGTTTCAAATGAAGAAGTGTGAGCTGGTTATATTGTAGTTGGTTGAATCTCCATGGCGTGACTATATCAGGATAAGTCATTCTAATGTGCTCCTCTAGCATTGCTTTAATCTTAGTGTGAAGTGTATGATGTGCTGTGTGGAAGACCACATGACAGTGTGTGATGTAGTGGGTTGTTGAGCAAACCAGCATCATGCTCCTATGTGTAACTCAACGCTAAAGCTTCTGCCGAACCACATAAGGTTAATATGGAACATTAACTAATCATAAAATCCTTAAAAGACTAGGCAAAAAAAACTACCCCCAACTTATTTCAGAAAAGCCAGACGCAGTGCCATTTCTAATTGGAGAACATGTTGACTGACTATAATGGCACATTAAGCCATATGTTGTCACCTAGACACCTGAATATTTGAGCAGCTCTATGGAATATTCAAGCACCACACACATATGTTGGAAGTACTGTAGTTGGTAATGGCAGGACCATTGTATATAACTCTGACTGCCAGAAAATTAAATAACTTCTGATTTTCTATCACTGTACATAATACCAGCAGTCGGATTGTAGTTTGTTTTGTGAGATAAGCATTGGCTAATTGGCTCATAAAAAAGAACAGAGAACAATTATCCGATGCTGCTTCTACTGCTGAAGAGATATGCCTTTTGTTCAACCACTGTTTCTGATTTGTACATGGCAGGTGCTTAAAAGTAATCGTTCCGTGTGCTGCGCTAAACTCTGAACTACTGGGCTACATGGGAGCTCCCTTTCATGATGTCTCTGAAACCTTACGTTTTTTCATTTCTTTGGAAACCTGTGTTGCAAAAGCCAACATATTGCATAATTACTCTTAAATAATATTGGCGGAGGGAGAGGGGTGTCCCCAGAGATCCTCTTCTTAAAGGCTGCATTGAGGTGCATACATTTCTGTGATGTCAGCGAAACTCACACTGAGACACAGTTTTTGGTGTACCATATTGTCACTCTGCCTGGAGGACCAGAGCACAAGTCCTAAAAAAAAAAAAGGAGGGGGGCTCTCCAAATTAGGTGTTGTCACAGGAAGTGACATCACGGCAGGAAGTAACATCACATGTGCAGCAGATCTATAATTTGCACATATTGCAGGATTTAACAATTGAAGCTGCTCAGTACTTAAGCCTGTGACTTAAGGTCCCTGTGTGGAGGAATTAACAGCCCAAATGTGGATGGAGTTTGGCGGAAAAACTACATTAGTCAAGACATTGAGCACTGTAAGTGGAGCATACTAAAACATGGCACCGTGAACAAAAGCAGTTTGTGCCACATGCTAGAAACTACAATAGTGATTATCAAAACTAAAGCACAAAATAAATATGGATAAATAAAGATAAAATAGACAAAAAATAAATATGGATAAATACAAACGGAAATGTTAAAAAAATAAATACCATAAAACCGGGAACCCTACTTATGTGTGACATTTCCATGCTTTCAGTGTGTATGCGTGACACTTGGAGTGACACTTTCCAATTAGTGAAAAACAACCTACAAAGTGCAAATAATGGATATCAGTCATTGCACCCTATTAAGCAACGAGAAGCTCCACAATATTTTGAAACTGCTGCAAAACACCTGAAATAAAAAGTTGTGTTTCATACCATGTTCACACATTCAAATACAATCTATAGTTGTGAGAAATTGGAGAGCAAATAGTGATTAGCCTACACATGCTCAAGCAAGAAAAATGTAACTTTCTAAAAGCCAGTCAATTAAAAGCGATGGTAAGGGACCAATGCTTCATGGGAGGGTTGAACAAGATTGGCAAATCGAGACACAAGTACTGACCAGAAATCTTACTCTTCAGATTTGTGTTGCTTTCTACATCGTGCTTTCTTCACTTTCTGAACACCCCTGCACTCTGTTGCTCTCTCTCCTGTGTGCTTTCCCTTGCAAATCCCTGTCATACTCATTTTTCCCCTGCCCTTTTACTGTATTTCTCTCCCTCTCGTGCGCTTCTTTCCCCTTCAAACCTCCCTTGCCCCATGATCTCTGTTCTTCCCTATCCATCTGTGCATCTCCCCCAGGAAGATTCTCTGTCTGGTCTCTTCCTTGTGTACTTCCCCCTGCAAACTCCCTTCATGCTCTGTGTTACTCTCTTCCCCCTCTGTGTGCTTCTCGACCCTGAAATCAACCCCTGCCCCGCACTCCTCTTCCTTGTGTGATCCCCCAAAACCTGGAAAACACCTCCCCTGCTCTGTTCTGGTCTCTCCCTCATGTGCCTCCCTCCTCTAACCACCTAATCCCCCGAAACAGCATTGTCAAAACCAGTAGCCCAAAAAGCGAGACCTATTGGCTGATCAGGCCCTAGTTCCTTGGCAACATGTGTCCATGCTGGAGGGCACACAGACCAATTGTTTGTTTCCCATTAAATTATCTTTGCAAAACTTGCCAAACACGTTCCTAATATGCTCAAACAAATTTCCTGGTTGGTGTAGGTTGATCACCAGAAGTCATAGGCTATCAAAGAAGCATCATCATATGAAATGTACTTTTTAAGCTTAACTAGGGAGTCCTTAATATATACTCTCTGTTAAATATATGTATGACAGCCTGTGTAGGGTATGAACCTAGACACGAAGCAATAAACAGCTGTCCATGAGGGGGATTTACAAGATACATGCTGCAACAAGTAATGGCTATGTGGGAGAAGGGATTCTAGATGGTGTGAATTAACACTATAAACTGATGGGGTAGATGATTAAAAAAGGCATTGTAGTCCATCGATTACATTCAAGACTATGGGTTGGTTGGCCCTTCTGGTCTCACTATCCCTTACACTTTTATCCTCTCTTATCCCATGATACAATTTTGTCAATGTTCTGTATGTCTGTGGCCCCTCAGGGTGTTATTCCACTGTCCCCACCCCAATGCTTCCTTTGCCTTCGCAAAGCAGTCAATACTGTCACTCACTAAGAATCACAAGAACTTGACTTTGCATTGATATATCTCCTCCCGCCCTCGCTTGCGCAGACTCCTCCGCTTTTGAATGAGGTCCTTCCTTCCTCTGTCTTAACTCAAACCTCAGCAGACTTTTGTCAATGTGCCAATGTTATCGTGGGAACGGAACTAGTCGGCCTCTGAAACCAAGAGGGTTTTGCAGCCAGTGACTCCTGTATGCGAGGGGAAAATGGAAATCTTGATTCCCTTTTCTCAGTTAAAAAGATTACCACTCAAGGGATTTCTATACTTGTCAACTCTAAAATATCACTAAAGTAAAACTGAACCAGCCTCTGCTGTACATAATACGATGAACTCACTTGACCAAAGTATACCCCTGATGCTTACGCATGGCCTATGCCAATGATGGATCATACATGTGGAGAAGTGTGGCTCAATGGTTAGAGTTTTTTTGTCAGGAACAGCGGTCCTTAGCTTAGGGAATACAAATGGTTAAATAGCAAACATAGACTTAAATAAGTACTATGGCGTGGTTTTCCAGTGTCCAGCCGGACAAGGAACTGTTTATTTACAAAGTTGAACAAGAATTTGAGAATACGTAAAACAAGGTCAAACAAACTGGGCACAAGCCTGAACCAAGTTGAAACAAACAAACAATCAAGGGAAAGAATAAGGATAGTTGAAAGCAGGCAAAAGAATGTTGGAGCGAGTGGCGGCTTGCGTTACAATCCAATCTTATGCAAGCTCAAACCAACAGTAGCTGCATTAATTATATGCAAATGAGGCATGCAGTACTGTTAAAACAGTCGACGAACGTTTCGATCCCTAGCTCCTAATTTACACTGGGATCATCCTCAGGACAAATGTGAAAAAACTATTGCCTGAATCATTAGTAGCCTGTGAAAATAAACAGGGGAAGAAAAAGCAGGGAAAACATTTTACACGGTAAGCATTGCATGAAAATGAGCATGTCATCAACTTGTCCACGATTACATTAAAAGTGCACAAGTAAATCTTATAGCAATAGTGCAGGTCCATGCAGGTGTGGCGTAAGTGACTGGTGCCTTGTGACAGTGGCTCGAGTGACATTGCGGGCATTGGTGGGCCGTGTGTTCCAAGGCTGGGCGTGCAACTGGTGCGTGGGGTGCCCGTCTGCAGGCAGCCTGGGTCGTGTGACTGGTGCTGGTGATGTCACACTTGGCTGGCAATTGGGAGAGGCAGGGAACGAGGTCAAGGATAGCGTCTTAGTGGCCCAAAGGCAGGAGTGATCTGGCGGGATAAGGAGGTGCCTGTTAGGCATGCCGATAATGCGCGAGGGGGGAAAAATGTACAATGACGTGACTGGGCCGGCTCAAGCTCGGGCTGAGGGAACCTGGGTTACTCATTTGCCCAGTCACGTCATTGTACGAACCCACGACCTAAGGCTCCGCCTATACCATGAAGGTAAACTTTCGCCCGGCAACCTGACCGTCGCTTTTTTCCCCCCTCGCGCATTATCGGCATGCCTAACAGGCACCTCCTTATCCCGCCAGATCACTCCTGCCTGTGGGCCACTAAGACGCTATCCTTGACCTCGTTCCCTGCAAGGCGATCGGGTCAGCATCGGGCCCCCGGCCTCTCCCATTTGCCAGCCAAGTGTGACATCACCAGCACCAGTCACACGACCCAGGCTGCCTGCAGACGGGCACCCCACGCACCAGTTGCACGCCCAGCCTTGGAACACACGGCCCACCAATGCCCGCAATGTCACTCGAGCCACTGTCACAAGGCACCAGTCACTTACGCCACACCTGCATGGACCTGCACTATTGCTATAAGATTTACTTGTGCACTTTTAATGTAATCGTGGACAAGTTGATGACATGCTCATTTTCATGCAATGCTTACCGTGTAAAATGTTTTCCCTGCTTTTTCTTCCCCTGTTTATTTTCACAGGCTACTAATGATTCAGGCAATAGTTTTTTCACATTTGTCCTGAGGATGATCCCAGTGTAAATTAGAAGCTAGGGATCGAAACGTTCGTCGACTGTTTTAAGAGTACTGCATGCCTCATTTGCATATAATTAATGCAGCTACTGTTGGTTTGAGCTTGCATAAGATTGGATTGTAACGCAAGCCGCCACTCGCTCCAACATTCTTTTGCCTGCTTTCAACTATCCTTATTCTTTCCCTTGATTGTTTGTTTGTTTCAACTTGGTTCAGGCTTGTGCCCAGTTTGTTTGATTCTTGTTTTACGTATTCTCAAATTCTTGTTCAACTTTGTAAATAAACAGTTCCTTGTCCGGCTGGACACTGGAAAACCACGCCATAGTACTTATTTAAGTCTATGTTTGCTATTTAACCATTTGTATTCCCTAAGCTAAGGACCGCTGTTCCTGACAAAATGACTAATCACCCGAGGTCCTTTGCTACCTAATACGGGTTCCCTTGTTCAATATACTGCTCAATGGTTAGAGTGGCAGACCCTGATGCAGAGGTCTAGCCCGGGACCAGGGTTCAATTCCCCGCCTCGGCGGGTCTTGGGCTCAAAAATTCCACGGACCTGATAATTCGCGCCTCGGTACCTATTCCAATCATGGAGTCCCACTCTGCAACTCTGGGCAATAGCTTGCCTAATCTCCACAACGGCCCCCACAACGCTAAGGATGCCTGGCCTCCACCTTGGGGGTGCCCATGAGTGGACACCTCACAGGGAAAGCCAGGATGGGTTCCACAGCGGTATTCGTACAAGCGCCTTGAGACCCTTGCGGGTGAGTAGTGCGCTATACAAGTATCAATTTACAATTTTTTTTTACATCCTGGTCAATACCTTTAACTGATCTTCCATCCAGCTGATGTCCATACCTGGCTGCACAGCCTGACCATTGTCACCATGTCTATACAAGGTCACCAGAAATGGTCAATATCCATTCCCGTCCTCGCATGACCAGGCTGCCGGGTTAACAATGCATTTTTTCATTTACATTTCAGTAGTCGGTTGCCTGTTCAAAGTGTTTTACTTGTTTGTAAGTCTAATAATATGCTTTAAATTAAGTATTAAATAAACATTCTTTACTTATTTGGCATTTGCAGTCAAGGTAAGAAATCTGACTGCCCCTCCAAGTCAACAAAAGTCATAGCTACAGTAGATGGAACATCGAGGCTGATTTTCTATCAGATTCTATCAGATTCTATCTGGTGATCCCTCCACTCTACACACTTGTTGGTTCGATCTGTGCAATGTCTCCCGATTACTTATCTGTGCCATCTCTATGCTGTACTTGATCTCTCAGCGGACTCATGTCTATCGCTAATCACCTGACCAATATCTATGCCGATCGCCACATATGTTTCCTGCCTATATCTGAGCACCTCATCTGAGCCGTGTCTACATCGATCCAGCATGTGGCACCAATGTGTGAGTTGATTCACCATCTTGCAGGTCTACAATGTTGATTTTGTATAGTTGTGACTTGCAGGACTTCTATACCTCGTTGCTAATGGCAGAACTCTGTATAGCTCAGGCTTCCAAGAGCTCTATACACTGTTTCTAATGCTGGATCTCTCTATAGAGCTAACTTACAAAAGCTCGTAGTATAGAACACTGAATATGCTTCAGCACGCACGCGCCGCCATTCAAATAGGTTTTGAACACTTACCTTGAAACCGTCGCCAAGCTGAAAATGTTTTCCTATGTGTAGATGCCACGGACAGGCAAGGCAGGTCAGGCAGCAGGCGAGACAATGAAGGGAAGTTTCGAGCGGGAGGCAGGTCAGGCAGCAGGCAAGGTGAAGGGGCGTGGTGACCGGCAGTGGTTGAAATTTCCGGATTCAGCCGCAATCACCCGAAATGCGTGGTTGGTGCGCGCACTTAGTTATCACGCTTTTGATGAGCAGGGTGGATGGCATTTTGGATGAGTAGGGTGGACAGTGTCCACCCTGTAAAATGAGTGGGGGGACGCCGTTCACCCGCTTGGTACCCCGACTCATGCCCTGTGCAGGACACTTATGTGCTTTATCTTGAACGCTAACTCCAGCTGATATTGTGGGGTGGCTGGCACTGGCTACAGTGCTGACACATGGCAGGTGGCATGGTGAGTGTATGGGGACCCTGCTTCAGCATACTTTGCAGGAGCGACCCCCAAACTTTTGTTAGAGTTACACCACTGCCACTCACAGCATGTCTCTTTGAAGTATGCTAGGCTGGGGAGATGCCTTACAGAATGTGTCAGTGAACCTGATTCCATGGGGCGCACACTGCTGGCGAGGCAGTCCTTAGCTCTTCCTGGTATGGTGACAGCTCGTACAGTCTCTGTGAAGCTGATCCCACAGAGCTCACCCAGCTAGAGGCAGCTCTCATTGCCCTCCCAGTGAAGCCGATCTGCTGGGGAACTTGCTGGCGAGACAGTGTTGTTACCTTTGTCTAACTACGGAATATTTCACTTTTATTTTTTTTACTAGATCAGGCCAGCCAACTTGAAGAACAATCTCACTGTGTGAGGAGTGGGCGGGCCTTGAAGTGGGCGGGGCTCTTGGCCAAAAGTACCAACGAGGCACTTTTGAACACCTCCCTGCCCACTTTAATGGACGTCGGCATTTCAAAGCCTCGTAAAACGAGCTGGAAAACCATTTTTAGGGCTCGGCCTACGTCACCACTTCGTCAGAAGTGGGGCGGAGCTCCGAGCCGTATTGTTAAGGGGCTCAGAATCGTGAAGTAAAAATTCCTCAGTGCGCGAGAATTTTTCGTGGTGTTGTGTGCCCTCTGCATGGTCATTGGTCCTTTCACGGCTGTGTTTTTGTAAGTGTTCACGCAATAGGCCCTAGGAATTTTTCTCTATCCACTTCCTGCATATTCCGTGCTAACACGCGCATGAGAATGCCATAAATTCCCAATTACCAGATGTCAGGGTCCGTTCGCGCATTCACGACTCTGTAGTTTTCTTGAGCTGTGTGAGCGCGCATGCTGTCTCCCCGTCCAGGAGAATGCCATAAATTCTCAATTAGCAGCTGTCAGAGGTGCCGGTAATTGAAGGCAGATGCTTGTTTTTCAATGCTGCTTTATTGCCGTCGCATGTATTTATATATTTATTAACATGCCGGTTCTTAGTAAAGTACATGTCAAAGGCTAAGAAAAGTAGGTTATTGCAGTGAACTATATCAATAATGGCAAACCCTTGTTTTTTCAATGCTGCTTTATTGCCGTCGCACGTATTTATATATTTATTAACATGCCGGTTCTTAGTAAAGTACATGTCCAAGGCTAAGAAAAGCAGGTTATTGCAGTGAGCTATATCAATAATGGCAAACCCTTGGTTACAGGACATAAAGATTATTATAGTGTGAGTGCAGAGTGGTGAGTGCAGAGTGGTGAGTGCAGAGTGGTGAGTGCAGGGTGGTGAGTGCTGAGTAGTTAGTGCAGAGTGCAGAGTAGTGAGTGCAGAGTGCAGAGTAGTGAGTGCAGAGTGAGAGTGCAGAGTAGTGAGTGCAGAGTAGTGAGTGCAGAGTAGTGAGTGCAGAGTAGTGAGTGCAGAGTAGTGAGTGCAGAGTGGTGAGTAGTGAGTGCACAGTGAGTGTGCAGAGTAGTGAGTGCAGAGTAGTGAGTGCAGAGTAGTGAGTGCAGAGTAGTGAGTGCAGAGTGGTGAGTGCAGAGTGGTGAGTGCAGAGTAGTGAGTAGTGAGTGCAGAGTAGTGAGTGCAGAGTAGTGAGTGCAGAGTAGTGAGTGCAGAGTAGTGAGTGCAGAGTAGTGAGTAGTGAGTGCAGAGTGAGTGTACAGAGTAGTGAGTGCAGAGTGGGTGTGCAGAGTAGTGAGTGCAGAGTAGTGAGTGCAGCGTAGTGAGTGCAGCGTAGTGAGTGCAGCGTAGTGAGTGCAGCGTAGTGAGTGCAGAGTAGTGAGTGCAGAGTAGTGAGTGCAGAGTGAGTGTGCAGAGTAGTGAGTAGTGAGTGCAGAGTGAGTGTGCAGAGTAGTGAGTAGTGAGTGCAGAGTAGTAGTGCAGAGTCGTGAGTGCAGAGTAGTAGTGCAGAGTAGTGAGTGCAGAGTAGTAGTGCAGAGTAGTGAGTGCAGAGTAGTGAGTAGTGAGTGCAGAGTGAGTGTGCAGAGTAGTGAGTAGTGAGTGCAGAGTAGTGAGTAGTGAGTGCAGAGTAGTGACTGCAGAGTAGTGAGTAGTGAGTGCAGAGTAGTAGTGCAGAGTAGTGCGTGCAGAGTAGTAGTGCAGAGTAGTGCGTGCAGAGTAGTAGTGCAGAGTAGTGCGTGCAGAATGAGTGTGCAGAGTAGTGAGTGCAAAGTAGTGAGTAGTGAGTGCAGAGTAGTGAGTAGTGAGTGCAGAGTAGTGAGTAGTGAGTGCAGAGTAGTGAGTGCAGAGTAGTGAGTGCAGAGTAGTGAGTAGTGAGTGCAGAGTAGTGAGTGCAGAGTGAGTGTGCAGAGTAGTGAGTGCAGAGTAGTGAGTGCAGAGTAGTGAGTGCAGAGTGAGTGCTCAGAGTGCAGAGTAGTGAGTGCAGAGTGAGTGTGAAGAGTAGTGAGTGCAGAGTAGTGAGTGCAGAGTAGTGAGTGCAGAGTAGTGAGTGCAGAGTGAGTGTGCAGAGTAGTGAGTAGTGAGTGCAGAGTGTGAGTGCAGAGTAGTGAGTAGTGAGTGCAGAGTAGTGAGTAGTGAGTGCAGAGTAGTGAGTGCAGAGTAGTGAGTGCAGAGTAGTGAGCAGTGAGTATTGAGTGCAGAGTAGTGAGTGCAGAGTAGTGAGTGCAGAGTAGTGAGTGCAGAGTAGTGAGTGCAGAGTAGTGAGTGCAGAGTAGTGAGTGCAGAGTAGTGAGTGCAGAGTAGTGAGTGCAGAGTAGTGAGTGCAGAGTGAGTGCGCAGAGTAGTGAGTGCAGAGTGAGTGCGCAGAGTAGTGAGCGCAGAGTAGTGAGCGCAGAGTAGTGAGTGCAGAGTAGTGAGCGCAGAGTAGTGAGCGCAGAGTAGTGAGTGCAGAGTAGTGAGTGCAGAGTAGTGAGTGCAGAGTAGTGAGTGCAGAGTAGTGAGTGCAGAGTAGTGAGTGCAGAGTAGTGAGTGCAGAGTAGTGAGTGCAGAGTAGTGAGTGCAAGGTAGTGAGTGCAGAGTGAGTGTGCAGATTAGTGAGTAGTGAGTGCAGAGTAGTGAGTGCAGAGTGAGTGTGCAGATTAGTGAGTAGTGAGTGCAGAGTAGTGAGTGCAGAGTAGTGAGTGCAGAGTAGTGAGTGCAGAGTAGTGAGTGCAGAGTAGTGAGTGCAGAGTAGTGAGTGCAGAGTAGTGAGTGCAGAGTAGTGAGTGCAGAGTAGTGAGTGCAAGGTAGTGAGTGCAGAGTGAGTGTGCAGATTAGTGAGTAGTGAGTGCAGAGTAGTGAGTGCAGAGTGAGTGTGCAGATTAGTGAGTAGTGAGTGCAGAGTAGTGAGTGCAGAGTAGTGAGTGCAGAGTAGTGAGTGCAGAGTAGTGAGTGCAGAGTAGTGAGTGCAGAGTAGTGAGTGCAGAGTAGTGAGTGCAGAGTAGTGAGTGCAGAGTAGTGAGTGCAGAGTAGTGAGTGCAGAGTGAGTGTGCAGAGTAGTGAGTGCAGAGTGAGTGTTCAGAGTGCAGAGTAGTGAGCGTGCAGGGTGAGCAGTGTGTGAGCGTGCAGGGTGAACAGTGTGTGAGCGTGCAGGGTGAACAGTGTGTGAGCGTGCAGGGTGAACAGTGTGCGAGCGTGCAGGGTGAACAGTGTGCGAGTGTGCAGGGTGAACAATTCCAATCCAAACCACATAATTCTATTACACACCACATGCATACACTCCATAACACATGGCTAAAAGACATTGCCATTTACAATGCCATTAGCTCTAACTCAAATAAATCCGAGACCTATTGCATTTCCAATGCTTGTTTACAATAGTTTTCAGCTTGTTTTCTCTACCACGTTAGACCGCTCAGCTCCTCACTGGGAGACCGTGTGATGGGAGCCACTGGCACAGTGTGAGTTGGCAGGTATGCAAGATGTTGGCAGTTGCTGTCAGTTTAGAGATTAGGGATTTTATGGAGATTTTCTATAAAAAAAAAAGCATTGAGTCAATAAATAATATTGCTGTTGGTCTTGTAATTAGTGTTCATGTAAGGTCTCTATTTACAAGAGTTTTATTAATTGTTCATCAATAGTATGGGATGTTTCAGGTTTGACACTCTGCAATTATATAACGGCATGCCTGTTTCATCTGTTTTCTTCCTGGGATTAGATGGCGGTGGTGTAGCTCTTGGCATGTACAACACAGACAAGTCCATTGCTGAATTTGCACACAGCTCCTTCCAGATGGCCCTATCTAAGGGCTTGCCTCTCTACATGAGTACCAAGAACACCATCCTGAAGAAATACGACGGGCGGTTCAAAGACATCTTTGAAGAAATCGAGAAGTAAGTTTAATGGACAACTGTGGGCAGGGATTGAGCATTTGAACTTTAGCAAATGGCTGACGCTGACCTTGTGACTGCAGGGATGGAACCATTTTAAGAGCCGTCAGACACAATATTCTGGCCCAGAAACTGAACGTTTATGATATTCCGCTGTAAGTTTGAGCTCCTTGTGTTTGTATGGCCAGGCAAAGCCAACATTAAGAATGTCAACAAAACAGAAAAAAATGCCAGTACTGAGTACTATTTGCTGAATCACTGAATATCCAGACCAATGAGATTAAACCAACAGGTCCGCACTGTTCAAAGTGCCATTATTCATTTTATTTGGCAACTAGCTTTTTTGAATTACTTTATCAAAACACTCTATACACATATAAAATTCTATTTACAAAAATAACCTGAAAAACATACTTAATGGAAAACACTTCATCACAGAGACACCAAAAACCACTCAATGCATCCCTTCATTCATTTCCCCAATCATTCAAAACACTAATAGCATTCAACTCTCACACCACGCACACTCCTCACCTGGTCGGGCCAGACCTGAATACTTAACTTGAAACTGGCCACGTCCCAGGGAGGCCTACTATACGAACAAAGGCCAAACAACCAAAAGATTTAACCTCAATCTCACAATGGCGCACACCCAAATCAAAACTTCCAAATGTCACAGAGTACAACAATTATTTACAGTGCACCAGTGGACGACCTAATTTACAATAGGTTTGTTTGACAAAACACAACATAGAGGCCGACGCGTTTCGAACCCAACAGGTAACGGGGTTCTCATCAGGACCACAGAATCTTAGTCATGCGGCAGACCAAAATCTGCTATGCCAGGAATGAAGCATAAAGGGAGTATAGAAAGGTGTCTCCAAGGAGTCTTCCCACAACTACTTGTATGCAGGATTGCCGAAAATGAAATCCTAATCACCTTGTCACTTCGTGTCCCCAAAGTGAGCCAAATGATCATCAGATCCCAGAAAGCCTTGCGAGGCGCCGCGTCAGACGCCGGAGTTGTGTACAGGCAGACGGGCGAGAAACGTTTGCTTCAATTCAAATATTTAGTACTGGTGAAATTCGCCCCTCTGCACAGTGCACTACATGTATACTGCCGGTTCATGATTTTAAATGCACTCACTGCGGCTTCTTTAAGGGCCGGATGTCTGTGTAACCAAATGAAATTACCACATAAAAGGGGTAAACCTAGGGGTAGAACTAGGGGTGTTAAATCTCCTTCCTTCTGCACAAAACTGCAGTTGTGGAGCATAAACTGTAGATCATTTCCTAAACACAAAAATAATATCTACGATTTCCTAGTTGATGAAAAACCTGATGCCGTATTCCTTACGGAAACCTGGCTTCATGAGAGCTCGGGGCCTGATATTGCCATGGCGACCCCTGATGGTTACAAAATGGTCAGGAAGGACAGAGACACTGGTAAAGGAGGAGGCATCGCGATAATTTTTAAATCTAATTATGTATGTACCCTCGATGGTTTCCCTATGCCTGGATGTGAAGCCGGATATTTTAAACTTGCTACCAGCTCCCAGTTCACTTTGTCAGGTCTTTTGATTTACCGTCCTCCTGGAAACGCGAATGCCTGGACGATGTCTTTCGCTGACACCATTGCTCCTCTATCCCTGAAGGCGGCCAACTTTACCATTCTAGGCGACTTGAATCTCCATTTGGAAGACGATCAATGTAATGTTAGCAAACTGTTTTTATCCGAACTTGAAGCTCTAAACATCTTGCTACGTAACTCCGGGCCAACACACTCCGCTGGGCATTTATTGGACCCTGTTCTTTTTAACCTCCGATTTGAATGCTCTCTTCCTGCACGCCCCCTGGAATGGTCAGACCACTATGCTGTACATTTTGTCCTACCTCGGACTAAAACCCCGATTAGTGACAATGGCAGTAAGGACGTATTTACACGTCGGTGGAACAAGCTTGACACAACCGACTTCAATACACGCTTGATGGACACCCTTCCTAACACCGACACGTCCACATCTGTGTTGAACACTGCAGTATCCAAATGGTTGAACTCCGCTATTGATGACGTTCTCCCTCTAACACCAAAGAACGCCACATCCCACCGACCGCCTGCACCCTGGTTTTCCACCTAAAGTGCATGAGATCCAATTGTAAGACCTTGGAAAGGAAATGGAGAAGTTCTTATTCCGCTTCTCGTAAAGTGGCCTATAAGGAAGCCCTCAGGGACTACCACCATCAATGCAAAATGGCCAGAGCTGCCTATGTTTCTAATATAGTTACCAATGCCCAAAATTGTCCACGCACCCTTTTTTCTGTTGTGAAAAAATAAACAGGAGCGGATTTGGTACCGGCCCCGCCTGCCCTAGACGAGACTCTATGCAATTCTATTGCAAAATTTTTCATATCCGAAGTAGAGCGTATTTACGAATCATTAAGTCCCTCTACATCTAATGACGTGCCTCTGTTTGAGCCAGCACTGATTCCAGATCACTCACCCTTCGTAATGGCTAAACTTACAAATTGGTCACCCTTCGATAATGCCTCCTTCTCCTCTTGCTTGAACAGTATCAATTCTGGCTCCCCACGGGATCCGGTAACGGACAAAATTTTAAAATTACTTGAACTTGGCCCACGTCGTGTGTTAATGCAACTTCTCAACTCTTCACTATCTGAGTCATATGTCCCACAGGAGTGGAAGCATGCAATGATCATTCCTTTTTTGAAAAAGGCTGTAGCAAATGTTGCCAACCTGTCTAACTTAAGGCCAATTTAATTGCTGCCCATTCTATCAAAGATCCTGGAAAGGCATATTAACACGCAATTAACCAATCTTGTGGAGAGCTCGGGATTTTTACATCCGTCCTAGTCAGGCTTTAGAGCGCATCATTTGACCGAAACTACACTTCTAGGAGTCACCGAGAGTCTGCGACACAGTGTCGATCGCGGAGAAACACTCGATCTGAGTGCGGCGTTCGACACTGCGTCTCATTCCATTCTTCTTGCGACTCTTCAGTCCCTAGGTGTAGAGGGTGCGGCCTTAGCCTGGATAGCCTCCTTCTTAAGAGACTGCACTTTTCAGGTTTTTTCTGCCTCTGCCTCTTCTATAATTTGGCCATCGGCTCACGGCGTTCCCCAAGGGTCTATACTCAGTCCCTTATTATTTAATATTTACGTAAGACCTTTGGCTACTATTGTGGAGGAAGCCGGTCTTACTTTGTACTCCTACGCCGACGATACACAAATAATTTTCTCTCTTTCAAATAAAGAGTGTAACGATACCTCTATCTTGAAAGAAGGTCTGATTTGTGTCTCTGAGTGGATGAAGAGCAATTTTTTGAAACTCAACGGTGACAAGACCGAGGTTGTGATACTAGGCAGGGGTAAGGATCTCTGGGGCCACCATTGGCCCAAGGATATGGATCCTACCCCGCAGCCTGCAACTGTAGTACGCAATCTCGGGTTTCTCATCGATGAGAACCTTACAATGAGACAGCAGGCTGTGAAGGTGGCCTCTATTTGTTTTGCCACTCTGAGATGGCTTCAAAAAATCCTGTGGATGCTGCCCCCTTCGATACAAAGAACGGTTGTCCAGGCGCTGGTTGTTTCCCGCCTGGACTACGGCAACCATAAAAAAACTTCAGGTTGTTCAGAACGCTGCCGCTCGGTTGCTCCGCAACGTTCCCAGGAGAACATCTGCCTCTCTAGCACTCCGTGACCTTCATTGGCTCAAAATCCTGAACAGAATTAAATTTAAAGCGCTCTGTCATATTTTTAAAATCAAGCAAGGCACTGCTCCTAAATACCTTCAGGGCCTTATCCAGGCCTATAAGCCTAGCCGAACCCTGAGATCATCAGGGAATGGTGATTTTTCCATTCCCAGATTTAGGCTAGTAAAAATGGGAGGCCACTCTTTTGCCCATTTGGGTCCTAAATTCTGGAATACTCTTCCCGTGACCCTAAAGACAGAAACAAATCTTTTGCGTTTCCGTAAGGGACTCAAAACTTGGCTTTTTCAACAGTAATTTGAAGCATCTCTTCAGCAAAACCAGCATACAAGTTGTTCTTCTCTCGTCTGTCCCTTAGCGCCAGGAAACCCACTGCGGGTAGCTGTGCGCATTATAAGTTTCAATAAATAAATAAATTCGGAATACATTGGAATACAGCCCTTGATGATCGTTTGGCTACTCTGGGGACACGAATTGACAAGGTGATTCGGATTTCATTTTCGGCAATCTTGGATACAAGTAGTTGTGGGAATACTCCTTGGAGACACCTCCCTTTTTGCTTCATTCCTGGCATAGCAGATTTGTAAATAACAATACCTTTTATTTATGTTTTGAGTTTTAAAACCTAAATAAAAGGCATAAAAGGCATTCTCATTTACAATACTAATAGCTTAAACTTTCGCAAATGTGAGACCTATAGTATTGCAATAAAGGGCCTTCTCGACTGCTAGTTAGAATGTAAGTCTCAGAGGAAGAGACCATCCTGCGACGTCTTCAAAGTAGTGATTAATAGTTCAGTAAAGAAGATGTGTAAGTGTTCTGAATTACACAGACACAAAGTGTGAAGTGAGTGTTACATATGATCCGAGCTATAAACACTAACAAAGTGCTCCTAAACCTTTCGCTTTGTGATTACACTGTCGGAGCTCAGGAGGAAGAGCGGGAGGGAGGGCTATTTCCTGCCCTCTTCGTGATTTGAGTGTACAGTATGGCATTGCGTAATATCATTGCTATCTTTTGCCTAATAAAAACACTCCAGCTGTAGTAGGGCCCTGGCTTCAACTCCTGGTGCAGGACAGGCTGTGCTTTATGGCAGGCATGGAGGGAGGGATGGTCTTCGCTGCAGCTCCTGCCTCGTACAGTGCTCCTGCTATTACTAGTGAGTGAGAGGTGCTTAGGTGGTGGTATTGTTATTGGTGGTGGTGGTATTGGTGGTGGTGGGATTGGTGGTACTGGTGGTGGTGGCATTGGTGGTGGTGGTGGTGGCATTGGTGCAGATATTGGAGCTGGTATTGGTGCTGGTATTGGTGGTGCTGGTGGGATTGGTGTTGGTGGTGGAATTGGTGCTATTGGTGGTATTAATGGTGGTGGTATTGGGGTGGTGGTATTGGTGGTCGTGGTGGTAATAGTATTGGCAGTGGTGGTATTGGTGATATTGGTGGTGGAGGTATTGGTGGCAGTATTAGTGGTATTAGTGGTGGTGGTGGTATTGGTAATGGTGATACTGGTGGTAATGATAGTATTAGTGGTAATGGTGGTGGTGGTAATGGTATTGGTGGTAATGGTATTGGTGGAGGTGGTATTGGTGGAGGTGGTATTGGTGGTGGAGGTATTGGTGGTGGTGGTATTGGGAGTGGTGGTTGTGGTATTGTTGGTGGTGGTATTGTCAGTGGTGATATTAGTAGTGGTGGTAGTGGTTGTATTGCTATTGGTGGTGGTATTGGTGGAGGTGATGTTGGTATTGGTGCTATTGGTGGTGGTGGTGGTGTAGGTATTAGTGGTGGCGGCGGTAGTATTAGTGGTGGAGTTATTGGTATTTGTGGTGTTGGTGTTGACATTGGTATTGGTGATGGTATTAGTGGTGGAGTTATTGTTATTGGTATTGGTGGTGGTGGTTTTGTTGGTGGGGCTGGGTATTGGTGGTGGTTTTGGTGGTAATGGTGTTTGTGGTATTGGTGGTATTGATGGTGGTGGCGGTATTGGTGGTGGCGGTATTGGTGGTGGCATTGGCATCCTCCTGAGCAAACTGGCTGAGAAACATGTCAACATCCATGTCTCCAGTTTCATAGAGGCGACAGGGGGCCTGGACCACTCACAATCTGGGTTCAGGCCCAACTACAGCACCGAATCAGCACTCCTCTCCGTGACCGACAACATCAAGATGTCACAGGATAGAGGAGGCTCAATGATTCTGGTGCTGTTAGACCTGTCAGCCGCTTTTGATACTGTGTCTCATAAAATACTTCTAAGCCGTTTGCAGGGAGTGGGCATTGGAGGACAGGCTCTGTCCTGGCTGGAGCGTTTCCTCACCGGGCGATCACAATCTGTCAGCTTGGGCCCCTATCGTTCCACCTCAAGGGTGCTCACGAAGGGGGTGCCACAGGGCTCATGCCTAAGCCCCACATTGTTTAATGTGTACGTGGCCCCCCTTGCTGAGATTGTAAGGAAGTACGGATTCACACCGGTGTCTTACGCTGACGACACCCAACTTCTCTACCCTTTCCACTCACTTAACTTGAATGTTAGGGAAAATGTTGCTGAGGGTATGAGGGCAGTGTCAAATTGGATGGCTTCCAACTGCCTCCAATGCAATGTCGGGAAGACGGAGGTAATGCTTTTTGGGAAAGCCACCATACTCTGGTCTCCCGACTGGTGGCCTCAGGACTTGGGACCAGTACCCTGCCCAAAGTTGACCGTGAAAAACCTGGGTGTGAAATTAGATCAAAATCTAACCTTAAAGGAGCATGCAAATGTAATCTCGGGAGCATGTTTCCGCACCATTGGCCTGCTAAGGCGAGTTTTTCCCCTCCTGCCCGACACGTATAGAAAGACCCTTGTACAAGCCCTGGTGATAAGCCGGTTGGATTATTGTAACGGGCTCCTGATATTAGCTAACGAGGATGCTTTAAACCGGCTGCAGGTGGTTCAAAATACGGCGGCAAGACTGATCCTGAATGCTCCTCCAAGAACCCCCTCCAAGCCCCTACTGAGAAAACTCCACTGGCTACCGATACGGCAACGTATCAAGTTTAAAATCTGTTGCACTGTTCATAAATGCCTTTTTGGAGGTGGCCCCAAATACCTGGCCCAAAAATTCCAGCACTATAAACCGGATCGCCTTCTTCGATCAAGCAACCAACTGTTACTAAAATCTCCATTCATTAAGAAGACCAGACAAGGTGGCCGTGCCCTCTCTCTTGTGGGGCCGACCTTGTGGAACAATCTGCCCCTTAGCCTCAGACAAAACACCAACCACATATCCTTCAGGAAAATGCTTAAAACAACTCTGTTCCTGGAAGACTAATGGCCTTTAGCTCATCCACATAGGTACGAACTTTTCCATCCTGGCGTGCAAAGCGCGGAGATACCCCATTGGGGTCGATTCTGGCGCGATATAAGAAACTAAATAAAATAAATAAATAAATAAGTGGTATTGGTGGTGGGATTTGTGATGGTGGGATTTGTGGTGGTGGTATTGGGACTGGTGGTATTGGGGGTGTTGGTATTGGTATTGTTTGTGATGGTATTGGGTTTGGTGGTGGTATTTGTATTGGTGGTGGTGGTATTGGTAGTGTTGGGGGAGGGCATTGGTATTGGTGGTATTGGTGGTGGCTTTGGTATTGGTGCTATTGGGGTGGTATTAGAGGTATTTTTGGTGGTGGTATTGGTATTGGTGGTGGTATTGGTGGAGTTGGTATTGGTGGTGGTGGTGGTATTGATGGAGGTGGTGTTGGTATTGGTGGAGTTGGTATTGGTGGTGCTGGTATTGGTAGTGGTGGTGGTGGTGGTAGTATTGGTAGTGGTGGTATTTGTGGTGGTGTTATTGGTGATGGTGGTAGCGCTGGTGGTGGTATTGCTATTGGTGGTGGTGGTATTGGCGATGGTGATGGTATTGGTGGTGATATTGCTATTGGTGGTGGTGGTATTGGTGCAGGTGGTATTGGTGTTGGTGGTGTTGGCATTAGTGATGGTATCGGTGGTGGTATTAGTGGTGGAGTTACTGGTATTTGTGGTGGTGGTGGTATTGTTGGTGGTATATGTGGTGGTGGTAGTGATGGTATCGGTGGTGGTTATATTGGTGGTGGTATTGTTGGTATTGGTAGTGGTGGGGGTGATATAGGTGGTGGTGACATTGACGGCGGTGCTTGTATTGGTGGCATTGGTGGTGGTAATTATTGGTGGTGGTGGTATTGGTATTGTGATGGTATTGGTGGTGGTGGTATTGGCACTGGCATTGGTGGTTGTATTGGTATTGGTAGTAATGGCATTGGTTGTGGTAGTGGTCGTGGTATTGTTGTTAGTAAAACAGGCTTTTGAAAACCACCGTCAGGTGGCTTTAGTACAGATAACATGTAACACAGATGTGCTGTTGTCAGCTTCAGCCCATTAGCCCAGGATTATGTGCCTCTTGGAATTCACATGACTTAATTCGCTAATGATTCCTAAATACATTTTCCTTGGTGGGTTGACACAGACACGAGATAATGCCGGGTTAAAGTGATTGCAAGCAGGCGCTCGTGTTATGGGGGCTGCTGTGCTGCTTAAAAAAACACAAGCGGTTTCAGCTGAAGCAGCGCATGTTTGGCCTGCAGTAAGAAAAACTCAATAAATTAAATGGTGCTTACAGACTAAATAACAGGTCCTGTGTAACGACCGAAGTAGCCATAGGAGGTTACAAATGAAGACAAGGAGGGGCTAACAAGCCTATTAACGAATTCGAAGGCAGCATTTATGAAAGACAATGACACAAGCTAATGAAAAATATGGGTGGAGAGTGGGCGCAGCTTCTTTCCCATACTCTACTACAGCAGTCTCGCAGAGCGAGGAGCGCATGCCCACCTCCACTAGGCTTAATCTAATAAACAAACTATCACATTGATTGGTTCCTCACACTGCATTGAGAAGGGAAAATCTGGTAGCCTTTGACAGAACCTGACCGTCTCTGCAACAATTCAAAGAATCCATTTGAAAGTAGGTGACTCTGCCCCATCGTTGCCTCAGGCAAGTAGTTAACTGGGCGAAATTACATTAATTAGAACAAGCACTGGTAAACAATAGGTTTTGTCTACGTGATTAATAATACTATTTGTTGTAAGCAGTAGCTGGGTGAGCAGCTGTGCAATATAAGTTACTGAAGCCCCTTTTAAGATTTATATTAAATGGGAGGCTACTTAATGGAAAGCTTGGACTAAATATTATCCAGAGACTCCAAAGGAGCTCGCCGCAGCTATGCAAGAATTGAGGGTCATCCCCAGATGGAAGGGGTCTTGCACTGTAGATCAAAGAGAACCAGAATTCTGAACAGTTTAGATACCAATAGGTCCAAGAAGAAAGGCCAGTCCAAGCGAAACGAAACACCCTAATTCCAGAACCCCCAGCAACCCCTGCATAGAGATTGAGATTCCTTGTAGAATAACTCCCCTGCATGAACCGAAGAATAGCAGAAGTGAAACGAGAAAAACACCACTCCCTACACTCTACATTAAAAAGCATAGTTCTGAGAATTTAGACACTGTGCGTGACCCCTGGAACCAACCAGTTGTGTAAACAGAACCAGGGAAAGACACCACTGAACAAGAGCACCCTGGTGAGATGTGGTACCACAAGCAACAGCGTGGCAAAAGTAAAGTGCACAGCGCCTCTGGCAGCCAGCTAGAGGAGCCAAACTCATCGACCAGTTACAGTGGCCTAGATTTGCTAATGGCAACCTCCGTGGGGAAATAAAAGAAATGCGGTGCCGCTTGCAAGCACCAAACCCACGGCAATCTCTACAGTAGAAGGGAAAGGAGATGGCAACAGTTGCTGTTTAACAAAAGTAAAGCGTACAGCGACCTGGTAATACCAGCTGCTGTGGTAAAAACGATATGCGGGGCCACTTGCAGCCATCATTGAAAAGTAAAGCGTGCAGCTCCTCCTTTGTAATTCCAAGATCTAAGTGTTTCTCTTATATCTGGACAGTGGGCAAGCAGAACAATACAAATACACAGCTCCTCTCATTGAGAAGTAAAGTTAGAGGAAATAATGCAGATACACACATACAGCTCTGTCCTTAGTAATTACCATAGAGTATCACTGCCAGGTATTTGTTGTGCATAGTGTTCCTAATGTCTGGCCTGCTCAGATGGACATTTCAGTTCTAATGCACATGCTCAAAAAAGGAGCATGATGCAGTTCTGCTCGTGAACTACTCAGGACTTTTTAGATGGATATGGTGTCATGAATTATCACAAGGAATTTTATTTTTTTAAATGTATTTGCAGATTCTGCTGTCATGTTGAGTGTAATTCAATTTATAAACCTTAACATCTGATAGAGACTTCAAGCTGGAGATTCCTTACCTTTGAATTCGCAGTCATCAGGCTGGATCCGGAAAGTTTTGCTGACCAATTCCCCTTGAGTGCAGCGTCGGGTGGCTCAATTCGGCTCCGCGTGACGTTGTCCGTGTCAGCAGCATCGGTTATGGCGTTGCGGTGCCTTAACAGGCGAGATCCAGGCACGCAGATGTCAGTTTTTGCGCCAGTTAAGCGCTGATCCTGTAAGAGCTACCCCTCTGCTGCTTTTTGGCATGCTTTTCGTCTAACGAAAATAGTGTAAAGAAGGGTCTAGGGGGAATTTATTAAAGACTGAGAACACCTCCGCTCCCCAATCACAGTGAACACAACTAATGAGGAGATGCCCAGTCTAACATAAAAGGAACTGAAAACAACTGAATGCTGCAGGAATGTGAAGACCCAGTTCTAATAGTTTGCCCACCACCTGACTAGATTCAAGAGTCCATCGGCCCACCCTTACCTAGATGTTTCTGTAATATAAGCTACTGCAGGAAAGAATTTATAACAAGTGCGAGCAGTCTCGTTTGGAGCACCGACGGACAGCGAGCAGTCTCGTTTGGAGCACCGATGGACAGAGCGGGGCTTCCTTCTCTGAACAGTCAGCTGGGTGAGGTGAGGCCTTCCTCCCACATAAAGCTGGGAAAGAAGAGGTAGCTCTTATCTGAAAATACATATTTTGTATGTCGGGTAGGGTGGCGAGGGCCACAACTTTACCTTAATATTCTGTTTCTTTAAAATACACTATTTGCACTTGTTATAAATTCTTTCCTGCAGTAGCTTATATTACATAAACATCTAGGTCCTGAAGAAAGCCGGGATAGTTGACCATGACGGCTGAAACATGTCGACCGCATTAGTTTGTAGCCAGGAGATAGTTATTATTTCTCATACTATCAGGTTATTTTAAATATGGCACTTGGATAATCCTTAATAAATATATATTTTTTGTCCAAGTAGCTATTTTTATCTTCACACACTTTAGCACTGCACTGCACCAGAGTACATATGGTTTGAACATTCACCTTGGCATGAGTCGTTTAGGAGCATGAGGTCAGGTACCCAGCAGGGCAAGATGGCTCAGGGCTGTGGTCCTAGACCTGAATCTCCTTGAGCTCCAGATGACGATGTTCCGTCAGTAAGGGTGGGCCGATGGACTCTTGAATCTAGCCAGGTGGTGGGCAAACTATTAGAACTGGGTCTTCACATTCTTGCAGCATTCAGTTGTTTTCAGTTCCTTTTATGTTAGACTGGGCATCTCCTCATTGGTTGTGTTCACTATGCTTTTCGTCTAAGTCTTCTCACTTCCTGTGCAAGGGATGTCTTCGAGGAAGACTGGGTTCAAGTCGCGCTTTGCTCATCACCGCATGATGTCGGTTACCTATCCCCATCTGATTTGTCTCTTGAGTCTCGAGCGTGACCACGATACAAAGTCACGCTCGGACTTTGGGCCATGGCTCCTAAGATCTTGAGGGAGCAGGTGTTGAAGTGCCTCGCAGCCTGGCAGTCGGCTCCGACAAACGAGACTAAGTGGATGTCCCGGCCCCAATCGAGGAAGAGAAAGGTTGCGGGACCGCACTCGGAGCCCAAAGTCCTCTTCATCTCACTCGAGGTCCTCGGGACACTCTAGGAATAACCTCAAGAAGAAAACGTCCATGCAGACTTCATCTTCGCCTCGACTGGCATCCAGCGTCGATGGAGGTAAGGAGCACCGACGCTCTAGGCACAGTTCTGGGGAGCTGGAGCCTAAGTCGACTTTGCGCCTCCCACCCTTTGCGGAGCCAAAGCGTCTCCCACTCAAATGAAAGAGTTCTACGAGGCCCTGCACCGCATATTTGAGCAGAACGACCCCGCTGGTGAGCCATTGGGCCCCACGAGGTATGAAGAGGCCCCAACTGGTTTGGCGCCATCTGCTCCGGCCACGGTGTCAGTGGGGCCCCAGGGATCCGATCTTGGATCCGGGTTGACGCTGGCCGTGCCATCGTGACCCACCTCGACATCAGACCCAAAGTCGCTGCCTGCAGCGCCAGCGTCACCCATCAGAGACGCCAGCCCCATCCTCATCCCCGATAACACGGAGCCGGAACAACTTCAATTCTGATCCTGAATGAACCCAGAGGTGTTATGTTGTTGCCCGAGCACTGGCTGTGCTAGCCTCAGGATAGGAATAGAAGAGGTCTTCGGACCCTCTGGAACACCAGGAAGTCTCTGAGAAGAACTTGGATTAGTATGGGAAACTTTGGGAGGCCAGTGGACTGGACACCTCCCCAGATGCTGGCATGCTCACTGCCAACAGTGTCTACGGAGTAGGGGGCATCCTATGCCATGGTGGTAAGAAGGCAGCTCAGGTCATTGGACTGGAGCTTCCCTCAGTGCAGGTCAGACTACTCTCCTGACCGAGGAGCTTCAACCGGGGGCGTCCACATCTGAACCCCTTTTGCCCTTCAACAAAGCACTTACAGACGTCTTTCTAGGCATGTGGTCCAAGCCAAGCACAGGGACTCCTGTGAATAGGACGAATGCATGCCGGATGACCCTAAGTTCCTCAGTCAGCACACCACTCTAGAAAGCTTGGTAGTACAGGCTTCAACATCCGAAGGCGCATTCCCATCTGCCCCTCCAGATAGGTAGGTGGTAAGCCAATCACCTCTTCCCTTTTTTGAGTGTGTGCGATAATAGTTTTTAAGAGCAGACAGTGGTCCCAAGGACCTGCTCTTAAAAAATGAAACAGAAATGTTTCATTTTTCTTTTTTAAATGCACCTTGTTTTCCTTTAAGGAAAATGGGACGCATTTAAAACAAGCATTGGCATAGCCAATAGGTCTCGCTTGTGGGACCTTATAAGTATTTTGTTTTGCAGCACAATATCCTTGTAACTAAATACTTATAAGGTCCTACAAGCGAGACCTATTGGCTATGCCAATGCTGGTTCTTGAATTCATATTTGTGCACGGGTGCAGTGTCGATTTTTTGGGCATAGCCTAAACACAATTGATTCTTATTAGATTTAGAGTACACATTGTACTTCAGAAACTTTTCCCAGCAGTCCGACAAGCCGTGCGAGTAGGGGCAGCCGGGGCAGAGTGGGCTGAAGCGCTAAAGCGGAGCGTGGCGTGGCTTTGCCTGCAGCTTCCGGCTGCCAGGGGACCCCACGCGCACGACGGTGAAACAGCATGACATCTGACGGGAAACTGGTGCTGCACACATAAAAAGTAAGCAGGAGAAAGAGGCGTTCATACCCACACGGATTGGGAATAATGGCAAATACGACGTCCCTGGGAAAGATTGGAAACAGAGCCCCACTCCTGCTGGGTGCGTGGAAAGTGCGAGGGCCAAATCGGGTAGTTAAACTGAGGGAAAAATGTTGCCAATGAGCTAAAAGTGTGCTCTTGGTAAAAAAAAAAAATGCGTGCGCCGGGAAAGGAAGGCAGAGAAGGGGAGGGGGAGGAGAAATGCAAGACGGCGGGCAGGGGAGCGGGTAGTTAAACTGAGGGAAAAATGTTGCCAATGAGCTAAAAGTGTGCTCTTGGTAAAAAAAAATGCGCGCGCCGGGAAAGGAAGGCAGAGAAGGGGAGGGGGAGGAGAAATGAAAATGACTAATTAGGGGAGGAGAAGCCGCAGAGCGCACGCTGGGCGAAGCCCTTTGATGTGCTCTGCGGCAAATGGAGGGAGGCTGATGCGCGTTCATGTTTGAACACGTGGTTCACATGAACTGCAGGAAAACGCCATGAAAACGCCAGCAAAAAGCTGGTGGTTTCATGATGTTTTCCCGCTTGAATTCTCGCTCCGCTCGATGCGCATGCGCGCATCAATAGGTCGCGAGACCTAAAAAAGCTGCATTATTAAAAAAGGAGTCACAGACATGGTGGTCTGCTGACCCCAGCAGGCCACCATCCCTGTGAGTGACGGCCATTCCTAATGGGGTCACAAATAGCACCTGACTTATGAATATTAATTTGCGACCCCATTAGGAATCGCTAACAGTGTTTGGGACACTGTTATAAATTGCATTTTGCGAGTCGCAAAGCAATGCAATTTTCAAATCGCAAAATGTAAGGTTTGTTCATCTGTCCCCTGGTTTTGGAAATTTATACTATTTCATTACAAGACTGGAGGCTATCATTATGCATTATTCCTTTAATGCCACTCCACGCAGCAATTTAAAGAACTTTAATTCATAAATTAAACATTCTAGAACAGAACATCTATAACTTATAAGTCCACGAAAAGAACAATCTGCCTCTTTCAAATGTTGCTTCTCACAATTAAGTTCCTTCCTTTTACAGTTATTGTATCTTTGCTTTTGTGTGCTTCTTAGGAGTGTGCCATGCTGTTTCTAATTTATGAAAACACCTTTCTTAACTGTTATGGGTTAAATTTGGTGTGGCACTTTGTTTAAATTGTTAGTATTTCCTAATGCGTGAGACCTTCTGTGACGGGTTACATTCAGCCTATGTGCTTACGTGTGTTTACTTAGCGTACTTCTGCTTAAAATGCGTCGGGAGACAGGCTCAACTTGTACCTGGTATTGAGCGGTCCGGCACCCACACCATTCTCTTTCTGCTTTAACAACAGGGGGCCTGTGCTGCCGAGGCTGCCTCTGAGAGCCTTAGGCTATCACGGCCCCTCAATGCATGTGCCAGCCGACCCTGCAACCTCTTCAGTGTTCCGCAGGCCTCTCCGGCTTCCCCCGGGGCTCCTGCTGTAGGCTGCATCTACCCGACACGTCCCCTGAGGCAGAAACACGTCGGGCTGGAATTAAAGGAAAGCACTTGGCAACAGCTTTGCCGGCCCAACATGCAGCGTGCCGCCATCTTTGTTTGGGCTTTACCCAAATTGATTGTAAGTAATGGGGTAGGCACTGGGAGACATTATAATGTTACATTGGCAGTTGATAGTTACAGTGTCTCTGTGATCAGCTGTTCCTCTGATGCATTATAAATCATTAACTCCTCAACCCGGCGCACTGTTTAAGCGATTGCTGACAGAGCTTTATATTTAGCATCTCATACAGGGTTTGTCTCATTATTTTAAAATAATCCTCCTTCCCCACTCATTATACTAACATGTCAGATCAAGAGAGAGAGAGAGCCCTGAGATTTTACAGGGGAAGATTAAAGAGGTAATTAAAAAAGCTAATACAACGTGAGATGCATACATGTGTACATGAGATTCCTGAACAGGTGATATTTTAGAAAAGATGTAAACGATCTGATCATGAAAATGACTGCAGATCCTTCTTAGGGGAGACTCCAATTATGTAGATAAAGGAGGTAACAGATGGAGGAAGTCTAAACATATTGAGAAAGGGACTGTCCCCTTTATGAAGATGAGAGGTCCAAGCTCCTCAAAAAAGACTGGAGGTCCAAGCACCTCAAAAAGAATAGGAGGTCTAAGCACCTTGAAGGGGATTGGTGTCCTATGCGACACATAATTGAGTTGTCTGATGCGGTACAATGGAATCAAGTGCCGCTACTCGCACACAAGATAATAATTTTTCAGAGGAGGAACAACAGAGTGAGGTGCCTTTAGACGAGAATGTATTAGACCTGGACCAGGGTGACTTTGATAGGGACGATCTCTTTATGAAGGATAAGATCCCGTCTACCTCCAAGGGTATAGTAAAAGATCCTTCAGGACAGAAAATGTTTTCGCCACACAACATTAAGCACCTCAGGAGTGCAAAGTGGTGGCCCCATGACCATGTGGGCAAGTTCATCAAATGATGGATCAGGAACCCACTTGAGAAGGAAGCCCGTAGTGTCTGAAACAGCGATTGCTCAAGGTCTTTTATCTATGATAAGGTGTGCCTTACCCCAAACCTAGACCTTTAGCTTATCACCTACCTCTTTTAGTTGTGTAGAGAACCTAGGGCATGGCTGGGCTACCAGGGCTGCCTCCTTGATGTGGTCAGACCCGGGGGGAGCATTATTGACATGACTGAAGAGATACATGTCAACAAACTCCCATTGGTTATAGACCTTCTCAGGATGGAGCCGAAGGGCTATGGTTCTTCTTGACAATGCAAATGCTGGCCTCAATGCCGAGAGGCGCAGAGTAGTGCTTCCCAAACTTAGCGATCTAGTGGAGAGAGAAGGCTCTGAGGACCCCAAGGGTCTTCTCTTCGGTAAGGATATGATCAGGACCCTGGGCAAGTACTTAGCAACCTTTACTGCCCTCGATAAGGCCCAATCTAATATGCACTGACTTTTCAGCTCAGGTGTTTTGGGGCAGGCCGCAAAAGGGGACTTTCTGCTGGCTGGGGTTCCCAGATGTCTCACTTCTCTAACTACAGGCAAAGAGGTTTTGGCAGAGGCTATCAAGCCGTAACAACCCCGACCTTCTATCCTCAAAGAGGAGGTTTCCAGTGTGTAAGAGGGAATAGGTCATGTAGACAAGGCTCAGCCAGTTACCAGGTTGAGTACAACGATATAATCTTCTTCTTCTTCCCTGTAAAGAGTGGGAGGTCGCCTCAGACTTTTTATTCTGACCTGGGAAACAATAACACAGGATCCTTGGGTCTTAGAAACCGTCAAATGATTCAGAATAGATTTCCTTAAGAAACCCTTTCGAGCTGTTCCAACAAGAGAGCTAAGTTTGACCACAGTTCAGCAGAAAGTGGTAGAGGAGGAGGTAAAATGTATGTTGCAGAAGGGCGCCATTGTAGAAGCACCTTTAGAGCACATGGTTTCCATAAGTGCACTCTTCCTTGTGAAGAAGAAAGACAAGGAGGGGAGGCCAGTGACAAGCCTAAGAGATCTGAACAGATTTCTAGTCTGCAGGCATTTCAATATGGAAGGGATCAATCTTTTAAGACATAAGCTGCTATAAAATGATTGGCTGAAGAAGTTGGATCTGAAAGATGCCTAATTTACCATTCGAAAGGCCAGCAAGTGTCAACCGTGCCTTCAATTCCCCTCGTGGGGTCATCTTTACAATTCCAAGCGCATCCCTTTGTTGTCTCTCCAGCACCATGGTGCTTTGCCAAGGTAATGAGAGCTGTTGCTTTCTACCTCAGAGAGAGGGGAGGTGGGTATGATCGTATATTTGGATGATACCATTATCAAGTCCCAATGCCAAGCACATGTTTTGAGGGACTTGGACATGGTCATGTCCTTTCTGGAGAGTTTGGATTTCATAGTAAATAGGGAGAAATCTGCTTACCCCCTCCAACTCACTAGAGTGTTTTGACTTCCCAATGGATACAGTGAACATGGTTCTGCTTTTGCCATTAAAGAAGATTACCAAAATTTGAAAGGAGATAAGGTATGTTCTGAAGCAGGAGTGTTTAACTCAGAGGGAACTAGCCAGGCATTTAGGTCTTCTCATTATTATGCTTTGCAGAAAATAAAAACAAAGGCCCTTCACTGAGGATTGTAGTATGGAGGCAAAATGTCTTTAGATCAGAAAACCATGTCGGTGTTGAATTTGTGGTTTGAGAATTTGGATGCCTGGAATGGTAGGGCGATCATTGGCTGATCTCCAGACTTGATTCTTTAATCAATTGCGAGTCTGAATGGGTGGGGTGCATGCTTGGGAGCACTGGACACGGTGGATTGTGGTCACACGCAGAGAAGTCACATCACATAAATGATTTCTAACTGACAGCAGGTCTTTATTCTCTTATGAGTTTCAAACATTTGCAGACAGAGAAGTGTTGTTAAAGATGTACAACGTTTCTGGGGTAGCATATATAAATCGTTTAGGAGGAGCAAGATCCTCAGACCTTTCAGATTTAGCCAAGAAACTTTGGTTAATTTGCTTGGAGCACAAGATCAGCTTGAAGGCAGATTATTTCGCTGGGTAGACAGGTGTGACTGCGGATTGGAATTTAAGGTTTTTGCAGGATTTCAGCGACCGGAAATTCAGCAGGATCTGTTTATAGAAACTGTTTTAAGATTTGGGACCCATTGGAGTTAGATCTTTTAGCGAGCAGGCTAACATTTCAACTGAAGAGGTACTACAATTGGATGCCAGGCCAGGTGCTATAGCCAAGAACTCCTTCCTTCAAACTTGGAAGAGGACCAACGCTTACAGGTTCCTACCCTTCGCAATGATTCAGACAGAGGGTTCTTCAGAAGATGAGGCAGGAGAGGTGCTTAATTGTCCTAATAACTCCGTTCCAGGTATCACAAGAATGGTTTCCATTGACCTCAAAGCTAGCTTGCGATATTCCCTTTTTTCTTCCTGATGTGGAGGGTCTGTAGAAAAACGCAGACTTGGAAGAACACCCTCTGGTTCTGCAGGGACCTTATGCTTTCATGTATGGCGAATATCAGGAGATCTAGAGAAATGTCAGGCCTTTCGGGAAGAGCTGAAGAACTTCTTGAGGACTCCTGGGCTCCAGGAAACCCCTACAGATATAAAGGAATATGGAAGACGTGGTTATGTTGGTGCTTGGAAAGTGATTTGGAGCATGTGGAGGCTGCTACAGTTGAAGTAGTTAATTTTCTGGTAGAGCAGTTTGATAGCTGCCTTAGGTATAGAACAATAAACTGCTATAGGTCCGCAATTTGTGCGGGCACAATCTGTTCAATGGCTGGAGCATGGGAAAATATTTTGATCTGTAAAGTGCTTAAGAACATCAGGTTAAGGAGACTCCCTGGGCCTTGGTATGACACCCTATGGGTTGTAACTATAATTCTGTGTATGTTTCCCTCGTGGCCTGATAATAGATATTTGAATCTGAAGAAACTTTCTATTAAGTTTGGCTCCCTTATTTTGTCTAATATCCTGTAGAAGAGTGTCTGATGGTAAAGCTTTAGAGGTAAGTTATAGAGCCCATGATGCCTTTGGGGTAACCTTAAGATTATTAGGAGAACGAAAACAATGTCTGATGCCATATTCTAACCTAGATTTGATTCTTGCAGAACGTTGTGTGTTGTGAATTGCATTAGGGAATACGATTCCAGGTTTCGTGAATTTCACCCTGATGGTACTGACCAGCTTTTATTTATTTATTTGTTTGTTTGTTAATTTAGGGAGTTTTGTATGGTGCAATCTCGACCTGAACCATTGGAGTGCTTTGCATATTTGGCAAAGAGACAGTTAAGCTGGTTACATATGGGTAAATACATTACAACTAAGCATAAAAACAAAACAACAGTATACCTTGAAGTGTACTATAAGCAATCATAATTGAACGAGTTACATATTGAGTACATACAGTTACATGAAATAATCACAGATATATGACAGCAGTGTATGCGGTGGACAGTACTGATATGGGCGATATATATTCGATTTAGAGGTAGTTACGATGGGAAGTGTCAATTTAGGTAACGGTGTGTGCAAAAGCTAAGCTAGCAGTGTTAATGTAAGATGAGAGCATAGAGGGATAAAATAACATATAGGCATATAATAGTGACTTGACCAGTGAGCTACCAAAAGAACATATAGGCCTAATATAACAGAACAGAAAGTGCTTCAGAGGCAGTTATATCTGATGCGGGGTGTGCACTGCTCTGGCAGGCTGCAGGCAGAAGCTAAAGGGGTCTGGCTAGATCCGCTCGCATCTCTCTGTGGTATACAAAACACAATGTAGAGACACTCCCGGGCTGACACTCACATCTCATAACTTAAAATGACGCATTGTCAGTGCAGTGCCCAATGGGGATGTAGACTCAGTGTGAGGCACAGTTTAATAGGCTAACTCATTTGACTGCCGCATCTCTTTCTGCCAACAAACCCTGGTGGGACAAGGGTCCCAGGGGCAACGCGAGTACTGCCGCCGCACCACCTACACTGGCAGACTGCAACTCTGGGGACTGCAACTCCCAGAGTGCACCGCTGTTCCTGTCGTCCCTTGCAGCTGCCGCGAATGAGGGGGAGGCGGGGCCAATGCGCTCATAGCGCAGCCTCTCCCACCACGACGCGGGACGCCGCCCGGAGGGCTGGCCCGTCTGTGCCCTTCAGGGGCCGAAAGAGGCTGGGCTGGGCCACCCCTCTGACACCTGCTATTGAGGAAAGCATCTTTGCAGTAAGTCCTAAGCATAGGTATATAATTGTCCATCCTATCTGTGAGTGTGTTACCTTGTGGCCCTAAATTGGACTGTTTGGGTTTGTGAGAAAATGAGCAAACGCAGTGGAGCAGCTTGGACACTGGACGCATTTCTTATGAGGGCTGAGTCACTGTTAACCCATGAAATCGAACTCGCAGAGCGCCGCTTGTCACTCGACCCTGTGTCCTTACAATCTCGCCTATCACTAGGTGGTTCGGTCACGGACAGCGTAACTTGCGCAATTCCAAAAAACGCGCCACCAACGGAAGTATGCTCTGCTCCCATAAGTCTATCTCCACCAAACCTGGGAGCCTCTAGTAAGGCTTCCCTGGACGTGCCTAGTCTTAGTACCAGAGCTCGGGTGGCATGTCCACAAAGGGAACATTGGGGCGACTAAGATTAGGACATACCAATAGCTGCCAACCTGCTAATAATGTATCAGACCAGGCGGCTATTTCTACTCTGTGGGCACACAGACCAATGCGTTCCCAAACACTGCCTGCAATGGTCCTAATATATATACCATGGGAGCCGCCGTCGATACCAATTCTGCAGTGGAATCCATTTAAAATGTATTGGCAAACCTTAAGGAACTAATGAAATCGAACTTTGATGCTCTTTGGGGGAAATTGGAGCATTTGGACTCTGAATTGGTTAACCTGAGGGGAGGGGGGAGGTGGACTTTGTTTATAATGATGGTGGGGGTGGGGGATTTCTTCGACCATTCCGGGTGGCACACATGGGTATGAGCTCCAATCGGGCTCCGCTCAGAACAATGACGCTACAAATTATAGTAATTTAAATGTACTCCCAGCACCATAATTTAGTAGCGAGCAGGGGGGAAGTCGGGTTACCCCCCAACCCAGTGTAGTTAACCTAAATTCTGCCCTAGGTAGCAGCAGTTGTATTCAGTCACGGACCAGCGATCTGAGAGCTAGGAAGGATACTGCTAGTAGCCTTAGGGTGGCTCATGTGAGGCCAAATACTGATGTATTACATTTACCTCCCGCCTCCTGTCCCTATGTGCTGGTGTTGGCTGGGGTCCCTAACTTAGTGGAGGCTCAAAGGGAGTCTTGGGTAGACTGGCTTTGTTAAAATAAGGATTTTCATCCTTCCAATATGAATGATATTCTTATGGCCAGAAGAGTAGCGTGGGTTGGCCATTCTGCAAAGCATATAAACGGTAACTGCATTGCATTGAACTTTCTCAGACCCCATATGGTCCACCGATTACTGAACATTTTTGAGCATCACTCCATACAAAATACTTGCATCAGTGCGCTTCCCTTGGGCTATTTTGATAATAGGCAACAGTGCACAGAGGCCAGGTTGAAAACTTGGATTTTGAAAGCCATTTTTTTAAGCCACCTGTTAAACCTCTTAGGGACACTCATGTCCTTCCACTGCTAACCAACAGGTTTAACGCACTTTCCAGCCTAGGCGCACAGGACTGACAATCACCATTAATGGCAGACCAACTGTATTATTAGCCCTACCTGGCGGACCCTCCTGCCACTATAGCAACAATTTATAATGTTAACGATAAGCCACCCGGAACTATGACGGTCCCCCTTGCCACTATGGTACTATTTCACAATGCCAATGATATGCCACCCCCAACCAAAAGTGGTACCCGAGCAGACTTGAACATCCTAAGTTGGAATGTAGCAGGGCTGCAGTTTAAGCTTGGGGATCAGGATTGGCTGCGCCTAGTCAAGGACCAGGATGTTTTTATGTTCCAGGAGACTTGGGCCACCAATGATTTGCACACTGAGGGGTTTCATTGCATTTGTGTAGCAGCATCCATCAGGGGGACTTTCCATTGGACTTAATGTAGCAGCCAGAGGGAGCTTTAAGGTCCTCCCATCTAATAGTTCCAATTACCAAGTTGTACTTTACAAGAGAAGAGTTTCTTTTATTTGGTACATTTTTATAATAATGATTTCCAATCTATTCCTAATAGGAATTTCATTGCACTTTTTGATTTTATCTCTAATTTAGATTGTCACCAACACTCAGGCGACACTACCGGGATTATTTTAGGGTGAGATTTCAACGCAAAGCTTAATAATACATGTCATGGAGTAGAGATATTCAACCCAGGTCCCTCCTCTCGTAGGGGCACTGAGCTGGCCGTGTTCCTAAGTACACATGATTTGGTCAAGGTGATGGACCAGATGGGTCCAGCATACGCCACTAACTATCAATTTCTGACATTTAGAGCCAGGGGTTATTCAACTACAATGGACTTTGTTTTTATCTCTTCTGCACTTATGTACTCCTTTACGGCCGCAGAGCACTGAAATTGGCACCTCGACCCGTGTTTTCAGTTGAATGTGGGGCTAAAGATTTAACGCCATCCACTAACAATTTAATATGAATATGGAGGGACGTCGATAGCGATGAACTGTTACTAGTGAAGCATAATCTACCCCTCATTAACTTATGTCTGTAATTTAAAAACCCGCATCTAGAGGTAGTGAATGATTTCTCTGCACGTTGCTTGGTCATCAAAACCCTACTGTCGAAGCCCGCTTCTTTGAGGAAGCAGAGCCCTAGATGGTTTGATCATAAATGCTCTCTGGCGAATAGGAAGTTACGTAGGGCCCTTTCTGCCACACCTAGATGTGCCTCAGATGTGAAATTGGCAAGGCAGGATTATAATGTAGCGGTTCACAACAGTAAGGGAGTTCTTCTAAATGATTGTTGGGAAACACTATCCCAGGCAGCTACTAATAAAAAGGGTAAAATGTTTTGGTCTGCTGTATGGGACCTACGATCCACAGAACAGCTACTAACCCCCCATTAGCTGCACCTTATCCAGTGAATCTTGGGAAAATCATTTTCCCAATATTTACGCCACCCCTCCAACGGTGACAGACCAGCACGAATTTGGCCCATTCACTGGTATCCAGATAACACTCCCTGAGGTAGAAGAAGCCATTCATCAGAGTATCGGGAACAAGGCCCCGGGCCCAGATGGGTTATCAATAGATTTGATTAAATAGAACCCGGATTTCTGGGCTCCGCTCCTTTCTAATGTTTTCATTAACCTAAAGTATGCCCGCTACCTAGTATCATGGTCCCAATATTCAAAACGGGGGATCAGTCACAGCCCAGTAACTATAGGCCGATCTCACTGATTGATAATAACCATAAAATTTTGGGTAGGGTCTTATACAATAAGATCTTGGAATGGTCCAAGGAATGCAGCCCTGCCAGCTAGGATTACGTAGCAAGGTTTGTACTACCGAATAATGCCTTAATCTCACCTTTGTAATCGGGAAGTACACCATTGCTCGGAATTCCCCGGTCTACCTGGCCTTTATGGACTTGTCATCAGCATTTGACCTTGTGAATAGGTCAAGGCTGTGGGCTATTGGCTTATGGGCTGGATGAGCCATTGGTTCATTTTCTGGCACACCTCCATAAAGACCTCCAGGCACAGGTGAGGATAGGTAGCGGTGGAGAGGTATCGGGAGCCATTAAAGTTGGAAGGGGGGTCAGGCAGGGATGTGTCCTGGCCCCCTTTTATATTAATGGTCTAAATAAGTCACTGGTACCCATGACCCAAGATGTTCCCATGATCCATGGGAAACCCCTCCCCGTACTACTTTACGCAGATGATGCGGTCCTTATAATGTAGTGTTGTTCCTATATTCCCAATAGGCTCTGCGCATTGGAATAATATATCCTATAGATGTGGCATAGGACTTAGGTCAACTAGGTCTCTATCAAATATATTAAACTTAATGTGTGTGCCAGCTAGCTCAGAGGTCACTAGAAACTTTCTCAAATAAACAAGAAGGAATTAGTTTCGGGGGCGTGGCTTGCAGCCGGAGGGTAGGGTCGCTTTCTAACGCGGCTCCCGGTCCTCGTCTGATAATCCGCCTCAAAAATCCGCTATCCAACGGGGGACCCCTCTACGATTGGGAGGTCCCCGACAAGAACCTGTGGTGCACACCGAGGCCACGACGCTGGCCGTTCGAGCGACGCCGTGAGGGAGAACGAGTCGGTTGTAGGGTGATCCTCGTCACGCACAAGATGGCGCCCCCTGCGGAGACCCGACTCTGAAGCCCTCTGATCGCCGGTGCCTGAGCCAGGACCAAGCCCGCAGAAGCACAGCCTGCCCCTCCGCCACCGATCGGAGCGGATCGGACACCCTCCGCGGCTAACAGAGACCCGCTGCACCACCATGAGACCCAGGTGAGGCGCATCGGAGGAGCGTCTGGTCGCCGCCCATAGCCTCGGGGCGGCATTCACGCGACGCCCCGGCTTCTGGGCCTGGACTTTCTGAGTGCCCCGGGACCGGATCCTTCCGCCCCCGTTTTTGGCGGTGGCCCCCTCACTCTGACACCCTGGCAGCCCTCCTCCGCACTGGGGAGATTAGTGGCGGGACCATATATTTTACACTGGCGAGTGGAGTCCGGGCCCCGAGGAGGTAGGTTCACTGCGCTCCACCCTAACTGCGCAGCGAGTCCCAGCTTAGCCCCGCATCCGACGGACTGGTCCTGCGCTTTAACGCGCGTCGGAGCCCCAGTGGCATTTGTGGGGTACTGGCCCCTCTGCAAGGTGTTCTGGTGCCGGTGCTGGGGGTGGCTGCTGCCCTGATTCCTTGCACAACACGACCTGGGCCTTGACGACCTCTGCCTCAATCTGGGACTATCTGGGTCAGATCTGGAGCCCCCCGGACCTCCCTGATCAGTACCTACATCGAGGATGTTACACCGAGCTGGGGTGGGAGAGGCTAGTTGACCAGTTTTGCTTGATCTTTGGTAGGCCTGAGCGGCGGACCTTGGAACTATACAGCTACTCCCCGTGCATTCCTTGTGGTGACTCTACTGCCAGGCCACTTGAACTGCGGCTGCGGTCGCCACCAGGGAAAGTTCCTAACGTCGCAGTCTGTTCTACACTTGCCGCTCCAATGGGCTGGTACTGAAATACCAGATGGCGTCGTCCAAAGGGGCCAAGACGTCGAATCAGAGACAGATTAATAAACTCTCCTGGGGCTCCAAGGGAGACAACAAGGTTGCAACTTCATCCGGGGACCCGAAACCCACGTCCCCTTCGCCAGGAGGAAAGTCTCTCACCCTTGAAGACGTTATGGAGGCGATCGCGGGGGTCCGGTCCTCCCTAGAGACCTGCATCGACTCAGTCAACATAGAGGTAACCCTACTAAGAGCTGACCTTCGAAAAATGGACACAAAGGTCAAAGATGTCGAGATCAAAACTGCGGCCCTTGTAGATGACACTTCTACCCTCCAGCAGCAAGTTGCCCAGCTTCAGAAACAGCAGAAGCAAATGGGAGACCTCCTGGATGACTATGAAGGGAGGGCAAGACGGAACAACATCCGTATCCTGGGCGTTTCCGGAGAGGAGGGAGCTGCCAGCAGCGGACCTATTTGTTGAAGACCTCGTCACAAAACATCTCCAGCCCAAAAACCTCTCCAATTACTTCTCAATTGAACGGGCACACAGAGTCCCAGGAGGGAAACCGAAAGCGGGCTGCCCCTCCTCGCCCCATCATCGCGAGGGTCTTCAACTTTCGAGATCGGGGCGCAATCCTCCAAACAGCACGCTCAGGACCGCCTTTACTCCTGGAGAACACCCATATCACGATTTTCCCGGTCTTTACCATGAAGGTGCAGGCACAAAGACGCAGCTTTCTGGAAGTTAAGAAAGCCCTCCGAGACAAACATATAAAATATTCTATGCTCTTTCCTGCCAAGCTTCGAGTAGAAATGGACGGTAAAGCCTGGTTCTTCCTATCGCCGGACGAGGTATGGGATTAGTTGGAGGGCTGGCGCCGAGTCGGGAGGTCTCCGAGGAAACGTGACTTCCCTGACGACCACCCAAATCATAACAACCTACCAGGAAGCCAAGACCTGTTCACTGGAACCAATGACGACGGGGAATGACAACGCTCTACCACAAGGGGTTTACGATGAGTCGTACTTCGGACCTTGCTTATCTGGTCTACGCCCACTATGCCGGTGCTGAAGTGGGCGACGAGTTGTAGCCTCATACTTATCTCTTCCCCTGAAGAGCTCTTTCCCCAGTCCAGATCGAGCTGAAAAAGTGGACTGAATCGTATCTTTTATAATATGTGAATGTGCACTGGATTATGTTTTTGTACAGACCTTACTATGTCAGTTATTCTACTACTTGTATCAGGCGAGAGGCATCCACGGCTCACCAGGTACCCCTGATATGGTTGGGAGGGCGACAGGCACTCTGCCTAGTGGGGGTGTGGATAGTTTCAAGTCCGCGGGCAGGGAAGCAGGGAGGGGGGAGGGGGAGGGAGGGAACTTTTACGTTTTGTGGGGTTTCATTGGTGCTTATTGCAGAGTCTTTCCTCGCCACAAGTCACTTCTCCGACAAGGTCCAACCGTGGAGTATCGGCTCCTCTGAGAGTCACCTACCCCCCGTAACGTCCAAGTGCCCCCTGACATAACGCCCCTAATACTGCCGAAACCTAGTCACACGCGTTGCTTTTACCCTGGTCATAGACGTGGACCCCACTTCCACCATTATCATGCCACAAACCACTTCTAGGACTATCACGATACTATCGTGGACTGTTAACGGACTGGGGCACAAGATAAAATGGAGTATAGTCCTTCAGTTTTTACTGCGGCACTCCCCGGACATAGTATTGCTGCAAGAGACACACCTGGTGGGTAACACATGTCAAGCACTCCAAAGAGGTGGCTACAGATTACTGGTTCATGCGGGGTTCACCTCTGGCTCCCGTGGTACGGCGATTCTTGTCAAGAAAAACCTAGCTCTAACTTACACAGCGACATGGGCCGATCCACTGGGCCGCTTTGCTTTAGTTGAGGCTACCTGGGAAGGGCGCCCCCTGAACATTGCATCGATCTACCTCCCACCGACCCTAGGCCGAGACTCCCTTAAGGAGCTGGGCACCCGACTGCTAGGCCTGCCTACCGGTACACTTCTCATAGGGGGAGACTTTAATAGGACTATGAACGACGAACTGGATCGTCACCCTAAGCGCACCTCACATAGACATAGTTCTAACCTGTCAGACTTTGTACAGGCGATGGGACTTGAAGATATCTGGCGAAACTACTTCCCAGACACGCCGTACTTTACACACTATTCTAATGCGCACAGAAGTATGTCCCGTATAGACTATTTTCTCTGTCCCGCAACAGACTTAGATTTCTTCACACGACCTAAGGGCCTCCCCCGAGGTATATCGGACCACTCTCCTATCACAGTAGAACTGACGTACCACCGTCCATACACCGAGGTCCCATAATCATTAATCCTTGGCTCCTCCAGATCCCTGACATTAAGGACAGCTTGATAGAACAGACCGGACCCTATTTTGAAGAAAATGTTGGTTCAGTAAGGTCCGCAGTCACAATCTGGGAGGCGTACCTAGCGGTTATTAAGGGTGAGGCACTAGCGCTAAAAATGGGATATTCACGTAAACACGACGAACAAATCTCTCAGGCCGAGTCTGACCTCCTTAGTCTTGAAACATCGCATAATGTAGCCCCCTCGGTCGAGACAGCGCGCCGCCTCAGAACCCAACAGTTGGTTTATAAATAGAAGGCGCAGGCTCGCTTACTCCACACTCAACACCGTATATACGAGCACGGGGACAGTGCAGGAAAGATGCTGGCGTGGCTGGAGCAGCAGGAACAGGGATCTAGATGGGTCTCTTCCATAGTGAGGTCAGACGGGTCCACGATAGTGGATCCGCAGGCCATAGCGGAAGCCTTTGCTGACCACCTGGAAACCGTCTACACGGCGAGGGCGTATTACTCCGCGGAAGAATCCAGGCAATTGTTGGAGGAGATGCGCTTACCCACCCTCTCAGAGTCCGACATAGAGACTCTAGACGCAGACATAACTGTGGATGAGCTCACTACGGCAATTTTTAGCGTTAACTCCGGCAAGGGCATGGGTCCAAATGGTGTCTCCATTGAGTTCTTGAAGGCTATGGTTCCCGGTGCGGTCCCCCATTTGAAGAATATGTTCGTAGAGAGTAGAGATAGAGGTATCAATCAATCAATCAATCAATCATGGACATTTGTATAGCGCGCTACTCACCCGGAAGGGTCTCAAGGCGCTGGGGGGGAGGGGTACATTACTGCTCGAAGAGCCAGGTCTTTAGGAGCTTCCTGAAGGAGAGATGATCCTCGGTCAGCCGGAGGTGGATCGGGAGGGAGTTCCATGTCTTGGCTGCCAGGTAGGAGAAGGATCTTCCCCCGGCGGTGGCTTTGCGGATGGGTGGTCCGGCGGCGAGGGCGAGGCTGGTCGATCGTAGCTGGCGTGTGGGCGCGTAGAAGGTCAGGCGGTTGTTGAGGTACTTGGGGCCCAGGTCATGGAGGGCCTTGTGTGCATGGGTGAGGAGCCTGAATGTGATTCTCTTGCTAACGGGGAGCCAGTGCAGGTCTCTCAGGTGGTCGGAGATGTGGCTGTGTCGGGGGATGTCCAGGACGAGTCGTGCGGAGGCGTTCTGGATGCGCTGGAGTCTTTTCTGTAGTTTGGCTGTGGTCCCGGCGTAGAGGGTGTTTCCGTAGTCCAGTCGGCTGGTGACGAGTGCCTGGGTGACCGTCTTCCAGGTTTCGGTGGGGATCCATCGGAAGATCTTACGGAGCATGCGCAGGGTGTTGAAGCATGATGACGAGACGGCGTTGACTTGTCTGGTCATCGAGAGGGAGGAGTCCAGGATGAAGCCCAGGTTGCGTGCATGGTCCGTTGGTTTGGGGGTGGTGCCCAGGGTAGGGGGCCACCAGGAGTCGTCCCAGGCTGGGGCGATGATCCCAGGATGAGGACTTCCGTCTTGTCTGAGTTCAGTTTCAGGCGGCTGTTCTTCATCTATTCGGCGACGTCCTTCATCCCTTCGTGTAGGCTGGTTCTGGCAGTGGCGGGGTCGTTGGTGAGGGAGAGGATTAGCTGGGTGTCGTCGGCGTAGGCGATGAGGTTGTGTTTGCGTGCGATGGCTGAGAAAGGTCTCATGTAGATGTTGAAGAGGGTTGGGCTGAGGGATGACCCTTGTGGTACGCCTCGGATCTGAACGGGGGGAGGCGGACTCTCTGGGGTCTTCCGGTGAGGAACGAGATGATCCACTCCAGTGCTTTCTCTCGGATTCCGATGTTGCTGAGCGCTGTACTAGGGTGCGGTGGCAGACAGTGTCGAACGCTGCAGAGAGGTCCAGGAGGATGAGGGCCGCTGTTTCCCCGTTGTCGAGCAGGGATCTGATGTAGTCAGTGGTTGCGATGAGGGCGGTCTCGGTGCTGTGGTTGGCTCGGAAACCGGACTGCGAAGGGTCGAGGGATCCGTTCGTCGGGAGGAAGGCGGCAAGCTGTCTGTTGACGGTTTTTCGATGACTTTGTCAGGAAAAGGGAGGAGCGAGATGGGGCGGTAGTTCTTGAGGTCGGTGGGGTCCGCTGTTGGTTTCTTCAGGAGGGCGCTGAGCTCGGCGTGCTTCCAGGTCTCCGGGAAGGTGGAGGTGTTGATGATGTCCCGGATTTGGGGTGCGATGATGGAGTCGGCCTTGTTGAAGATGTGGTGGGGGCAGGGGTCGGTTGGTGACCCGGAGTGGAAGGTGTTCATCGTACGGGTGGTGTCTTCGGTGCTGATCGGGGTCCAGGCGTAGGGGCGTTGGTTCGGTGTTTGGGTGCGTGGTTGGTGCGCCAAAGCTGTTGTGTATATTGGCGATCTTGTGGTGGAAGAACGAGGCGAGTGAGTCGCAGAGGTCTTGCGAGGGAGTGATGTCGTTGTTTCTGGCGCTGGGGTTGGATAACTCTTTGACTATGCTGAATAGTTCCTTGCTGTTGTGGGTGTTGTTGTCCAGTCGTTCTTTGAATGCTGTCTTCTTGGTGGTGCGGATCAGCTGGTGGTGTTTGCGGGTGGCGTGCTTGAGGGCAGTCATGTTGTCCGTGGTCTGGTCGTGGCGCCAGGCTTTCTCGAGGGTGCGGCAGTTCTTTTTGGAGATCTTGAGTTCGTCGGTGAACCAGGGGGATTTCCTGCTGCCGGGTCTGCTGGGAGGGTCCTTCAGTGGTGCGAGGTCGTCTGCGCAGTTGGTGAGCCACTGTGTGAGGTTGCTGGCTGTTTCGTTGGGGTCCGTTGTGCTGGCAGGAGTGTTCTGGCGGAGGGAGGTGGTGAGCTGCTCGGCGGTGATCTTGCTCCAGCTCCTGCGAGGACCCTGTTGCGGGTGGTGGTGGGTCGTGGTTCTTCTGAAGCTGAAGTGGATGCAGCTGTGGTCAGTCCAATGGAGTCCGGTGGAGTGGCTGAAGGAGATGTGCTTGCTGGAGGAGAAGACTGGGTCAAGCGTATGGCCGGTGTAGTGGGTAGGGGTGTTCACCAGTTGCTTGAGTCCGAGGTTAGCGAGGTTCTCCAGCAGGGTGGCGGTGTTGTGGTCCTTGTTGTTCTCCAGGTGGAAGTTGAGGTCCCCAAGGAGGATGTAGTCGGCGGAGGGGAGGGCGTGCGGGCTAATGAAGTCGGCGATGTCTTCGCTGAATTGGGTGCATGGTAAAGTAAAGTAAAGTCCACATTTGTAAAGCGCACAATCACCCGTAAGGGTCTCTAGGCGCTGGGGGCCGTCGGGAAGATTAAGCGAGCTATTGCCCAGAGTCACATGGTGCTGGGCTAACCTGCCGCCGGAGCCGGGGATCGAACCGTGGTCCCCAGATTCCAACGTCAGTCGCCCTGGCCGCGGTCCCGGGGGTCTGTAGATGAGGGTGCCTCTGAGGATGGTCTTGGGGTCGGTGTGTATCTGGAAGTGGAGGTGTTCGGCGGTGGTGAAGGTGTCGTCGGTGTTGGTCGTGATGCGGATGGTGTTCTTGTGTACGATGGCGATGCCTCCTCCAGTCTGGTTGACGCGTTCCTTCCGGGTGATCTTGTAACCGTCCGGGATGGGTATGGCGATGTCAGGCGCTGAGGAGGTGTTCATCCAGGTTTCTGTGAGGAAGGCAACGTCTAGTGATGTTGTGTCGAGCAGGTTTCAGAGTTCGACGGCGTGTCTGTGGATGGAGCGGGTGTTGAGCAGGATGCACTTGAGGTGATTGTTGTTGGTGCTCGGCTTGTCGGGTGCGGTGCAGGTCCGGGGGCAGGTGAATTTGCAGGCTTGGCAGGTGAAGGGTCAGTGGGTGCGTTTCGGGGTGGCTCGGAAGCAGGCGGGAGTTCGGCCGGCGTTGAGTGCGTGGAGGGTGGCGGCGTCGTAGGTCTGTCGTGTGGTCTGGCGTCGTCTGGGGCCAGGGTTCCTGGCGCTGGGCGTGGTCCAGGCGCGGACGGGCGCAGACGGGCTTGCCTTTGGCGAGCCATCGACGCGCCCGCTGCGCGTGTTCGCTGCCCGTACGCGTGGTCCCAGCCATAAATGGCGAAGTGGGAGGGAGGAGCAGCTGGGAGGTGGGAGCGGGGCGGCGAATCAGAAGGGAGCTGGGCGCAGGGATGGAAGGGGGCGGGCTGCAAGGGGGCAGCGGGGAGGGTGCAAAGGCGGGATAAACGGTCACGCAGAGCGGCGGAGTGAAACGAGAGAAAACAGGACACAGGGGCAGGACCATAAACAGTGACAAGGGCTATCTAATGAACAGAAACAGGGCACAAAGGGCTAAACAATGGCAAACCATTCACAGGGGTAAGACGAGGAACAATCACAAGGGCTATCTAATAAGCATGGACAGGGCACGAAGGCTATGCAAAGAAAACAGTCACAGCGGACTATACCAAGAAGGAAACCGAGGCAGACAGAATCCTCAGTGGCCGGGCAGGCTCAGGGCAGCAGCTGCAACTCGTGCGCAGTCACGGGGGGGCTGCGCGGTGAGTGGAGCGACCGGCCCAGTGAACAGGGTCAGAGGTCGCAGCTCACCACCGCGCGGTCCCAGCCATAAATGGCCAAGTGGGAGAGAGGAGCAGCTGGGAGGCGGGAGCGGGGCGGCGAATCAGAAGGGAGCTGGGCGCAGGGATGAAAGGGGGCGGGGCCGTGGCGGGGGAGCGGGGAGGGTGCAAAGGCGGGAAAAACGGTCGCGCAGAGCGGCGGAGTGAAACGAGAGAAAACAGGACACAGGGGCAGGGCGATAAACAGTGACAAGGGCTATCTAATGAACAGAAACAGGGCACAAATGGCTAAACAATGGCAAACCAGTCACAGGGGTAACACGAGGAACAATCACAAGGGCTATCTAATAAGCAGAGACAGGGCACAAAGGCTATTCAAAGAAAACAGTCACAGTGTACTATACCAAGAAGGAAACAGAGGCAGACAGAATCCTCAGCGGCTGGGCGGGCTCAGGGCGGCAGCGAGAACTCGAGCGCAGTCACGGGGGGGCTGCGCGATGAGTGGAGCGACGGGCCCTGTGAACAGGGTCAGAGGTCGCTACCAGGTATCCTGCCTCCCGTCCAAAGACTGGCCTCCATAGCTGTTATCCTCAAGCCGAATAAACCACCCTCTGACTGCGGATCTTATAGACCGATCTCTCTCATCAATGCGGAGGCCAAGGTCCTGGCCAAACTATTGGCGGCTCGCCTACTCCTCATGCTTCCCTCCCTCATCCATGATGATCAATCTGGCTTCCTCCCGGGCCGTAACACGGCCCTTAACCTGAGACGATTCAACAACGTCCTGAGCCGGCAATCCATTCTGCAACAGGATGCCGCTATCTTATCCCTTGACGCCACGATGGCGTTTGACTCGATCGAATGGTCCTATCTTTTTGAGGTCCTTCGTAGATTTGACTTTGGACCCAAATGTATCCAATGGGTGCGACTTCTCTATACTGACTTATCGGGTCAGGTGCGGTTCAACAACCACACACCTAGACAATTCCGACTCCACATGGGGACCCGGCAGGGATGCCCTCTGTCGCCAATACTATTTGCCCTCACTCTGGAACCCCTGGCTCACTGGGTTCATGCAGGCGTGTCCTCCAATGGAACGACGAGATATCTGATAAGATTTCTCTCTATGCCGATGACATCCTTGTATATGTAGCCTCCCCCCGGTCTTCAATTAACAGCCTTTTCCATCTTCTCACTAACTTTGGGAAATACTCGGGCTACTCGATCAACTGGTCCAAATAGATACTATATGTGCTACATGGCCCCCCCGCCCAAGCTGCCCCCGGGGTTTACCATCATGTTGGCTCCAGATGGTTTTAAATACCTGGGTATCTTCGTCACGCCGGACCCAGTTGTGTTCCTGGACCGGAATCTGATGGGCCCCCTGCGAAGGTTACACAGGGACCTAGCACATTGGCGTTCTCTTCTACTATCGCTTCCTGGTAGGGCTGCCCTATTTAAAATGCTAGCGCTCCCGCGTTTCTTATACGCCCTGCAAAATTGTCCCTTTCCGAACCCCGACTCCTATTTCGGTGCCGTGGAGAGTGATATCCGTCAACTGTTGTGGGACGGTGGGGCAGCACGCATTGCCCTCCATAAACTCACCCAAAGCTGGTACAATGGAGGTATAGCCCTGCCCAACTTGCGTCTCTACTACTGGTCTTCGCAATAAGTGACCATCAATTATTGGATTCATGGCTCCCCCCTGAATCCGGCCTTCCTCCTTGACAGGGGTCAGACCGGGCGGGAGGGCTACCTGGGGGCCCTATACAGTAAACCAACCAGGAAAAGATATGTTGGGCCCATGGCACACACGATTGCAATATGGCATAGGGCCAACAAGTGTTTGGGATGGTCGCACAAAATCACTCAAGCGACACTATGGTCGGCGCAGCAATTGGGCTCCCTCTGTTTTCTTCAGGGTTTCGATAAATGGAACATGGTTGGACTTTCCACTGTGGGTGACTTAGTACACAGGGGAAGGATACTGACATTTGCAGACCTACAAACCGAACACTCCCTGGAACCAACAGAACACTTTCGATATCTTCAAATCAAACATGCCCTTCTCACGGCCATCCCTGAACTTGCTTCCATACCTGAAAGTTCCCCCCTAGAGGATAGACTACTGTCAGAACCTCTCCCCGAAAAGCTATATCCCTCACCTATCGTAAGCTCTGCAACAACCTCCCCGACACTTTCCGACCTCTGCGAGATAAATGAGAGGAAGACCTGAGGCTTCTAGAGGAGGAGGAATGGCGGGCAGCCTTAATGTCTCCTAGGGAGTCGGCCATTAACCATAGATTCCGACTAATCCAACTGAAAGTCCTACATCGTGCCTATATGTCTGCTCTCACACTAGCTAAAATTGGCAGGCGCCCGACACATTATGTCTCAGAGGGTGTGGCCAGCCGGGCACCTTCTATCCTGTCCTATGGGACTGCCCGAGGGTGCAACAATTCTGGGAGGGAGTCATACGTAAAAAGAGGGCTTCCTTGGGTAAGCTGATTCTGCTATCGCCAAAAGAGAGTGTCCTTAATATATGGGGAGCCACAGACCTGAATGAACTGGAACTGCAGTGGGCAGCGCTGGCCTTCCTGTTGGCTAAACGCTCCATTGCTAGGAAGTGGGGCTCCCCTGAGAGGCCGCTGGTGGTGGGTTGGGTAGCTGAACTGGACCGCTGTATGCTTGCAGAAAAAAACAGTGTACAAAATTAGGGGTTGCTCCACAAAATGGGATAAGAAATGGGGACACTGAAACACATTCCGGGGTGAACTATGTGACTCTCCAACGCTTGAACTGGCAATGTCCTGGACTGGACCCAATTCTCGAAATGCATCTTAATGTATCAATATGAGTACTGTGTAACTTGATTCCGCTGTATGTTTCTACGACTGACTGATTTATTAACTCTGCTTTTTCTCAAATAAAATCTTATATTAAAAAAAAAAGAAGGAATTAGTTTCAGACAACTGCATAAACATGACAACTTTGTTTCCCCAAGATAAAACGTATCTTCAGAGTCATGGAAACAATAGATAGATATTTTACTCAGTCAATCGTGCATGCTTCGTTTCATCAGAGGTGCAGAGATAATAGAGAGACGGGCGTTTTCAATAAAAGTATTTATTAAACAGTCTTCTTTCTCATGCAGAAGAAATGAACTGCTAGAATTATAATACTGGCTGTAAAGTATAATGCGTACAGCAAGAAGAGTATTCTAAAATAATACTGTAAAAGCATGGTTTGGTTTCTAAGCCATAAAATACATACATAAATAAATAAAGACTAAAAAGTACTCAACTGGTGCTTCTAAAATACGCCTACCCCGATGTACCTAACCTAAGTCTAGTACAAGGGAAGAAGTAAGTGAGGTGTAGCATAAGTTTAGTATTCTTTGCCAAGAATCTATCCAAGATTTCTCTTAGGGTCTAATCAGCTTGGTTTAGAATGAAGGAGGTCTGGTATCTCTCTGTCTCGGGACTCGATTTCCCAACACCCCGCAAGGAGAGCTTGGAAACACTGGAGCTGGATTTCTCGGCAAGAGAAAAGACAGCGTCTCTCTCAGTGCCTCAGCTGGAGGGCCGGCTTCCTTTGGCACTTGCTGTAGCGAGCTGCGTCGGGCAAGTAGATAGTCGAACTGCTCCAATCCACTGTGTGTTTGCTAGGGCAAGTGTGGGCATATTTATACCTTGAAGGTGCCGAGTTTGACGTAAAGTTGGACATAATAACGTCATAAAAAATCGCAGTTCTTTGAAAACTCCATGATTTCTTGGACAAATCAACATTCAAGCAAGGGGAAGTCCCTGACTGCTGAAGCCGAGTTTTCCAAGAAATCGTTGTGGCTTTTCGGAACTAGTGGAAGTATCCATGCCTGTATTTGGACTGCATGGGCTATGTCTAAATATGGTTATGATTTCTATGCCTATATAAGGACAAGGTCATTTATACCTATATAAGGGCATGAATCGGGAAATTTACACTAGGGTCCTAAAATGCTATACAACACCCACTCCACTTTATTATGTTCGACATTACTAAATTTAACCACTAAAACATATCTAAAGCATGTGTTTACAATCCCACCCAAAAAGACATAAAAATGCATTTTGAAATGGTTGCACACGAAAATGAGCATTTGTACTGTACGCATTTGAAAGCAATGATTTCATGTTAAGCATATAGTATGATATTGGCAATGCTAATTGAATGAATCATGAAAATTACATTTATGAAATGGCTCTTAAATATAGAGAAAAAGGTCGAGACATCCCATAGCAGAATATATAAACTGTTTTGGTTTGTGGAGAAGGTCAATATTGTTTCTAGGAAGTATTCAAAGAATTCTTGTTCTCTAAGAATAGTTCTACTTTAAGCAGATTACTTTGTGCCGAAGTTCAATTTTGGAAAAAGTCAAATCAAATCGTAGAAAAATAGAGTTCCAAAGTTAGAAGTTTTTTTTTTGTTTTGAAAAACGAAGGTCGAATTCAAAGTTGATAGACCGCTGTGTGCTAATTTGAAAAGTTATTCTCGGTGTCAGGAGAAAACATTAAATCTTCTAAGTTGGCAAAGAAATAGTCTACCACAGTAGGTGAAAGTTGAACCACTTTATTAAGTAGATCAATCGTACACAGATGAGAAGCATCGCCGTGAGCGTCAGTCGCATTAGCAATGTTCGCAATAGGTGGTACCTGTGTGCCTGTTGGTCCACGTATCTCATCATTAGCTGGAATTGCCGGTGAGACCTCAATGAATGCCGTCATCAGGATTGGTAGCTGCTGGGGACAACACAATGCTTGAGCCGTTACTGAACCAGGCAAAGCGTCAACATCCGTTGGCATTGCTGATGGAAGTGTCAGACAAATATCCAACACGCATTCCTCTCCACAAAGCAGGCATCGTAGAACAGGTAAGATGCAATCTTGCCAGATTGGTCTGAATGATAGGAACCACGTGGTATTCAGATCTCTCAAACGAGCCAAGCCAGAATCTGTGTTATGCTCTGACGATACTGCATTGCTAGAAGAGTGTTCTCCATGGTAATCTGGATATCGCTGCTGGTGACTGGACTTGCCCTATCGGAGCAGAAGGAACAGAAATAGTATCCCTGCTGCGAGTCCCAAGATGAGAGGCAGGCCGCCGAACACAGAGTGCACGAAGTTTGGAAAAATGCCTAGGACTGCTTAAAAGGGTGCTAACAGTCCCGAATAAATTGTCTTAAATACATGTACAATACCACTGGTATCAGACATGTTTAAGATACAACCTAACATTTCTGCGAAATGTATGGGACAGTTAGTTGATAATAGGGCATGTATCTCTGCAGAGGTCCTTGCAACTTGCAGATCATACGTCTCTTTGGACGAGGTCAGTGGCACAGTTTTTTGTAAAAGAATGGCTTTCATTCTGCTTAAAGTATCAATTTGTATAGAAGAGGTGTTCAGTGAAGGCCATAGCGGTGACTCCCCGTCTGTCTTAGTTTTAGGAAACAATACTTGCATACAGCAAGTGACCTTGGCTGACACACTAATGATATAGGCTATTCCTGGCATCATTCCACAACAGCTTTGATCATTCAACATTATGTAGCTCCCATTGGAAAGCTGCCTAAAAATTGGATCTATCACTGCTGTCAAAGAACCCTGCAGGTAGCAGGATAAGTTGGTTGAAGAACCATCGCAGGCTTCATGCAAATTAATACCCTGACATAGAAGTGTACCGCTCAGTGTGCTTTAAAACTTTTACCACTAAGAAATACCTCCTTTTCCCCACTCCAACATTTGTGTGTGTATGGTAAATCCCAGGTCAACTTTATATATTCTTCACCCAACTTTTCATACAGGCCTGCTGGTATCTGTTTTAAGCAATACTGAAACTGGAAAATCGTCACTGGTTTTGAGATGGTGCCATGTATTATCCAATCTACGCTGGTTTCTTAGAAACGGTTAATGGTAATCTTTCCAGTTTTTCTATGCTCAGCACCATATAGTCTGCTCCCCTCTGTGCCAAAGAGATTTGTTTATCTGTAAGGTTAAATCCAGTAAACAATGACGTGGTGTTGATTAGATGCCAAGGCACATAGCCTGAACAAAGGTTTTGTAACATCCAGCCTAGCAGCATTATAGAATGCAATTGAGACAGTCCATGTTTTAACATGAGCAAGTTCTGTTCCATTATGTCTATGGCAGAGGATACAATGCTGTCCAAAGAATAAATTCTGGATGACAGAGTCGTTAACCCATTGTCAACTCTAGAGAGAGCTTTCTCTAAATTAATATAATCAATTTCTCGTATTCGTTCTGCAGTTCCAATTTGTGTGACTTTCCATGCTTCGTTATAAGCAGCATAAATACCGGCGTATATGAAACGTTTATGACGTGGTTTACGAGGTCCTAGTAAGAAGTCTCTAAAATCAACGCCATCTTTACGTAAAGTTAAGTGTTTTATATCTGGGAGTGCGGATTTTTGTAGCCACCCAAGGCACAGTTTTCCTTCATTGTATGTTGTTATTATCCCTGGATGTTGTCTCTGGACATATCTTGGATCTGGCCTAGTTACTGAAAACCCTTGTGTCTTATTCAGAAATCTATCTTGACAGTTATTAGTGTCTGTGAGCCAGACTAACCATTTTTTCCAATCAGGATTAGTTCTGTTTTGTTTTAAAATATATTTCACGTCTACCTACTCATCTGTAGTTCCATTACTATCAGGTGTGGGCTTAGGTATGGACAAAGTATTTTATCTTATCCAGGCCAAGACAAGATGTCTGTTGAACAGTTTCATTTAAGAACATTATTTGTTCTGGGATGATGCAGGCTCTGAATAAGGCTTCTAAACCTTGCACCTGCCAGTCTTTTGTCCCCCACACAGTTTTTGTCTCAATGTTGTCTTTCCAAAAGTCAAAACTTAATGTGGACAATTGAGCATAAAAGGCCACAGAATAAATTTGCTTAGTATTCGTCAACATACTTTTCATTCCTGTCTTATTACCATTTTTAAAGAAAAATGTTTCTGGATTTGTAACATTAAAACCTGGGAAATTTTTCATAAAATGTTTTTAAGCTACCCTTTGGTGGCATTGGACAATGTTCCCATTGATTATAAGTAAAAACATTTCTAGGTTTTGCAGATTTGTGCAAATAATGATGATGGGACCGTTATTGACTTACCTGCCACGCCGCACAGCAGTGAGAGAAGCCGCCACCGCCAAGAGTCTTCCTGCCACCGAGACCCGCGCCGCCGCTCCGGGAACCACAATACCCGGCAGGCCTCGCGGCGGCGCGTTGCGTGACGCGCATTGAGAGCGCGAAGGAGCCATAAAGCAGGGGAGAGACCGGCAGAGCGGGGGGACCGCTATTGACTTACCTTCCACGCCGCACAGCAGTGAGAGAAGCCGCCACCGCCAAGAGTCTTCCTGCCACCGAGACCCACGGCGCCGCTCCGGGAACCACAATACCCGGCAGGCCTCGCGGCGGCGCGTTGCGTGACGCGCATTGAGAGCGCGAAGGAGCCATAAAGCAGGGGAGAGACCGGCAGAGCGGGGGGACCGCTATTGACTTACCTGCCACGCCGCACAGCAGTGAGAGAAGCCGCCACCGCCAAGAGTCTTCCTGCCACCGAGACCCGCGCCGCCGCTCCGGGAACCACAATACCCTGCAGGCCTCGCGGCGGCGCGTTGCGTGACGCGCATTGAGAGCGCGAAGGAGCCATAAAGCAGGGGAGAGACCGGCAGAGCGGGGGGACCGCTATTGACTTACCTGCCACGCCGCACAGCAGTGAGAGAAGCCGCCACCGCCAAGAGTCTTCCTGCCACCGAGACCCGCACCGCCGCTCCGGGAACCACAATACCCAGCAGGCCTCGTGGCGGCGCGTTGCGTGACGCGCATTGAGAGCGCGAAGGAGCCATAAAGCAGGGGAGAGACCGGCAGAGCGGGGGGACCGCTATTGACTTACCTGCCACGCCGCACAGCAGTGAGAGAAGCCGCCACCGCCAAGAGTCTTCCTGCCACCGAGACCCGCGCCGCCGCTCCGGGAACCACAATACCCGGCAGGCCTCGCGGCGGCGCGTTGCGTGACGCGCATTGAGAGCGCGAAGGAGCCATAAAGCAGGGGAGAGACCCGCGTCGCGGGACGCGAGCGGGACGCCCGGGGCTAAGCCCGGGCAAAGGGCGGGCCCTCTACGGCCCTCAGCGGCACGAGGAGGCCAGGCTAGGCCATCCCTCTAAAATCCACCCTTGTGCTCCAGGGAGTAGTTCCTGTTAGTCCATATACAGTGGGGGTGTAAAAGCTTTTGGTTGACCGTCTCCCAAATCCTAGCTATCCAGACGGGGGTCGGCACGCCGGCCATATAGCTGACACCGAATCGCCCAGGATCTCGGATAAGGAAGGGGCCATTACTGTAAAGCGGATAGCAGATAAAACACTTCTACGAACCAGGAAACAAGTCCGTTGGAGACCTGCGCAAGGTATTGACGTAAGACTTTTGTTTTAAAATTTTGAGACTAATACCTTGTTATTTTATTGGGTTGTGGGCGTAAGACTATCACACATCTTGCATTATTATGCCTAAAAAAAATCATCATATGGTATCTGAAATACCTAAGAACACTATGGAAAACTATCTTGTTCAAGTGGTTACTAAGATAAACAGCAAGCGCAGACAATCATTGGGGCTGTCTCAGTCACCTGTTCTCCATTCCCTGAGCCCACCCACTCCCTCACAATTAAACGAGTCTTTGCTATTAGACTTTAACAGTGATGTTTATGAAACAGCTCCCTCAGCAAATGTTAATATTGACACCAGTACAACGAATATGGCGGACATTGAACAACATGCAGACAACGATTTAGATGCACAGGTTGTCATTGAGGTTGTAGATAATGATGAAAAAGAAGAAGTGGAAGATGAAGTACCTGCAAAGCAGTCTGCAAGGGCAGTTAGAGCCTGCCGCAGATTACAAAACAAATGTGGGGGGCCACCTCCAGGAAAAAGCAAGGCTATATCACTGCAAAAACCAAAAAGTACCTACCAGAACAATGAGGAGAACAATTCGAGGGAAATATTGGACGAGGACCTAATGTCACGACTAGCGGAGCTGCTAGAAATAAAAATTCAGACAATTATCAAACCACTTATTAGCAAGATTGACAAACTTTCTGCAGAGATAAAGAAATTGGGAGGTACCCAAAATGTATTAGCAGATGCCATAGGAAATGTTTTAAGTAATGTCAATAAGGGCCATGATTGCTCAAAGGAAGACAATGAATCTGGGTTAGCATCAGACATTACCCCACCAGGGCCAACTCTTCCAGAATGCCCACAAACTGGCCATATCGTTAATGATCTGCCATTAGAAGCCCCTTTTGTTCAATTAGCTGATCCATTACATGATACAGTGCCCCCGGCGATAGAAGATAACTCTACACAATTTGTAGTTGAAGCATCACCATTAGTGTTAGTGCTAGCTAATACACCTATCCTACCACCGGGTCAAATTGAGTCAGCCTCGTCATTAACAAGCAAGGCATTATATTGGCTGTCAAATAACATGCGGATAGCACAGGGGGGGGGGAACAACGGCTGGCTGACGAAATTAAAATGGCAAGGAGGGTTGGATGGATAGGGAATAAACAAAAGAAATGGAAGGGCGATTGTGTGATACTAACTTTCGCAACTCCATCTGCTCTTCCTGATATTCTATCCAACATACTTCCACCACAAAGAAGAAGTAGTTCCATAATCCCCCTCACATTGGAATTCTTTTATAATGAATCGCAAAAAGCCAATAATCATAAGTCCTTGAAGCCAGCTTGGTTAGTGAGAGAAAATGGATGGGGTGGGGGACCTACAATGTGTGACATGAACCATGTCTCCAAAGATAGGGCTGGCCCATGGCAAGTCAACCAACATAACATCCCTCGTCATATTACTCCAGGACAAAATTTGAATCTAATGGGTAGACGAGGGCTTGGTATACCATCAAATAATTGTGGGATTTTAGGTGGTGTTGGCTACAATGGAGGATGGCCAGGTATGCAGCAGCGTTTATTGTACCCTAATACCCCAGTACCTATAGGTAATGGCAATCATAATGGAGGATGGCTGGGTACTCACCAGAATCCACCGTTTCCTATCACACCTACACCTAGATGGAATGTACCTACAAATGGTTGGGGTTTTGGCGCTCCATCATATAATTGGGGAGTTAGTACCTCAAATAGGTTTGACGCCCTTGCTGGTCTATCTGATTGTGATTGACTTGATGGAGGGGTTTTGTCAATGTCATGTGGTGCGAATGATATACATTCTGGTTTGCTTTCTGAAGTTGCACCAAAGCAGATTGTACTTGCCGAAAATCTTCAACAGTTAATGCATCCCGCAGACACAATGGCACGAACACCACATCTAGATGTAAATGGATCAATGACTCCACAGCTGGTAATAAAGAAACTAGGGGTTTCGGAAGTAACAAAAATTATCTGTTGGAATATTGCAGGTTTGAAAAAAAATCTTTCAGATCCGGCCTGGCATGATTATCTGGCTAGTGGGGATTTAATTATGTTCCAGGAAACCTGGGGGCTTGAGAACTTTTTTAAGGTTGATTACAGATCCTTTTTCATCCCCGCAGTAAATATAAATGGGGGAAGACCTTCTGGCGGCCTAACAATTTGGGTAAAAATTACAAGAGGCCTGTCCTTTAAGCAAATTGATACAAATAATCCTGACCTGTTATTACTTGAGCTAAAAAACACTATGGGCTGTAGCATCTACGTGATCAATATCTATAGTAGACCACATCGATCATGTAGAGAATCATCAGTTGTAACCCACTTGAGTAATATTGTGACAGGGTTTGATCAAAATGCAAAAATAATTATAGGTGGTGACTTCAACAGAGGTTTTGAACCTATCATAGGTTTAGAAGACATCTATAAGGACGAGGACGGTGCCAACAATATCCCTTTAGTTGATACAAATTATAAAGCACCCTGTACAGTGAGTGCCTTACAACTATTGAATCTAACTCTAGAATCAGGCCTACGAGCCTGCAATGGGCGGTTGCCATCAGACTCCCCCAGTAAACCAACATTTACTAGAGGGGTGATCCACAGCCATTTAGATTATTTGTTGGTTTCTTTAAATCTATGGCCTATGACCATCGATCTAATGGTGGATGACCGTACAGAGAGTGATCATTATCCCCTGATTTTATCTGTCCAGACCCAGATTTTCATAACCCTCGATAAAAGTGTCAGTAGCATAGTATCCTTGCCACAGGACCCTCTAGTGGCAAACAACCATAGATCCCTGAAGTGGCCAGTGGTATTAGACAATACAAAAATCATCAGTCAAATCTACAATGTATTTGTGAGGCACATGTCTGCCCTCTTAGGGAACAGTACTGCCATCCAAAATCCACGTTTGGTAGAATCCCATGAACATCTAATTAACCAACTTGGTGAGATCTTGAGCAGGGCGGTAAAAAGATCACAAAACGCCCGAAAGAGTAAACAAGCCGGGATTACCTGGTATAACCAGAAATGCCGGAAAGCTAAGACAGATCTAATCACAGCGGTTAGGGGGGATTCAGTGAATATTGTGAGAACTAAGAGAGCTCAGTACAAAAGAACCTTGCAAATGGCCAAAAAAGAGTGGGATGAAAGGGTTTGGTCGGATCTGCTGGACGCATGTAAGTGCAGAGACCAGACCTCCTTCTGGAGCCTCATTGCCAGAGGCACCAGGGGGGCTACGGAATGCAAAGATAAATTTCTAGAGGAGAAAACATGGGTCGAGCATTTTACCTCGCTATATTCTTGCGAAAGCCAAAGTGAGACTGAAAACTGGGATAGTTTGCAGGCTCCTTTTGTAGCCCATGATATACCTCTTGTCTTTTCTTTGACAGAAACAATTCTAGCAATCAAGGCAGTTAAGACCGGGAAAGCCCCAGGCCCTGATAAAATACCAGGTGATCTTTGGAAACACGAAAATTATATTTGGGCTCCCTACATCAACTTATTATCCAATGAAATTGTTTGTGGAGCTCCTGTTCCAGAAACCTGGAAGGGGGCGGAGATTGTAACACTGTTCAAAAAGGGTGACAGGTCTAATCCCTCACATTACCGGCCTATCAGCCTAATTGACGTGTTGCAAAAAAATTTTGCCCGACAAGTTCTTGGTCGGCTCTCCTCTTGGATTGAAGAACATTTTATTTATACAAAATACCAGGCAGGTTTTAGATCAAAGATAAGCACTATAGACCAGGTTTTTAGATTTTTATGTTTAGTCTGGAAATACACGATTATAAGAAGTTCCCATATATACGTGGCTTTTGTAGATTTGAAGGCAGCTTTTGACATGGTTCCAAGGGCAGCCCTATGGAAGACATTAAGTAAGATGGGCGTCCCTGCGAACATCCTTCAAATTTTAATTAGACTCCATGAGAATAATTATGCACGAGTCAGATGGGGACCTAATGGTGAAGTTAGCGAGAAAATAAAAATAGCAAAAGGGGTAAGGCAGGGGTGTGTAATGGCACCTACCTTATTCTCCTTGTACGTTAATGACATTCCCGATACTCTTTTGGGTTGCGAGCATGACTCTCCCAAATTGAGCGGGCAAGCCGTTCCGGCACTGTTGTTTGCAGACGACACAATTTTAATCTCTCAGACACCTAGGGGGCTCCAAAACCTTTTAAATACTTTTAGTTTGTATTGTCATGACAAGGGATTAGAAATTAATTCCTCAAAAACAAAAGTTATGACAATCAACCCTCATAAAGGTTTTAATAAGGTTTTTAAGATAAATAATGAACCTATTGAGGAAGTCCCCAATTTTAAATACCTGGGCATTATTTTAGACACTGAAAGGTCGTGTACGCATGGAACATGCAGGTACATCCCAGGGAGGCACTCCGGGGTGGCTCAAAACAAATGATTCCACTATTTGTTTGAAAGTATTTATTTGTTCATTTGTTCATTTCGATGATATTGAAAATCATATCAAAGTATTTTTTGAATACTGAAAGACATATCATTTCACGCATATGGCTCCGATGCATTTCGGGCTCAAGACGCCCTTTTTCAAGGAGCGCTGAAAGAAGAAGAAATTAGCGCGGATTAGGGATGTGAAAAACGGGACGCGCGTTTTAAATAAAGTGAAATAAATAAAAAAGTCACCAGTGTGGGAGTTTGTGGAGTTACCGTGCCTAAAGGGTGAAAGTCGTAAATGGCAAGCAGTATGTGAGTCGCATTAAATAAGGTGAACGGTCGAAAGTAAAACTCTCATGCGCTTCGTGTTGAAATGGCCAAGTGACTGTGAGGAGATTAACGGTATGGCCATCTATATCGAGTGGTTCAGGTACAACATATAGTAAGCTGAAAACCGGATCAAAACATGCTTCCGAGGACAAGTGGGTAAAATCTGAGATTAATCAAACATGCAGGCTAGCGAGGTTGATTACTTACTGTTATGCGGAGAAAAACATGCTTCTCGCTGTCAGCGTGCTTGGTGAATTAGGGTCGGCGAGTGAAAGCGGGTTAAGTGAAGCGGAAGATGTAATCAACATAAAAGAAGGGTTAAGACGCGGGTAGTGGCGGCCATCTTGGAGTGGGGAACGTGAAGATAAGAACGAAGTGTAAGCGAACAATGCATGAAAAAACAACAACAATATGACAGATATATTTACAAGTAACAGCTGTACTCTACCCGGTCATTAAGACCGTTAAGTTTCAGGCTTTGTGATCTATAAATCCATTCTAATTCTCTTTGCAGAAGGAATTTGCGAATGTCAATGCCCTCTTTCTTGGAGAGTGTCTCTAGTACAATAAACTGTAGTTGGGCGATGGTATGGCGGAATTCATTGAAATGTACAGCTAAATTTGACTTCTCATTTTTTGTGCGAATGTTTGACTTATGTTCAGTTATGCGTGTTTTCACTTTCCTTTCTGTTTTGCCAACATATAGTTGACCACATGGACATTTTATGGCATAAACCAAGTTCATTGAGTCGCAGGTGGCATTGACATGAAGTTTGATAGGGTAACCTTTCATTGGATGTTGTATGATGTTGCCTTTAATGATACAGTTACAGTTGCTGCAATTTTTGCATGGGATGGTTCCTTTATATTCTTCCTGGTTTTCCGATGTTAAAGACAAAATTTCTTTCAAGTTCTTATTCCGTGAATATGCAAATAACGGTAAATCTTGAAAACATCCCCTGAAATCAGGTTCCATTTGGAGGATAGGCCAAAATTTGAGAATGATTTATTTGAAAGTGTGGCTGGTGGTGGAATATTTGGATACAAGGACCATGCGTTTGGTGGTGTCAGTTGATGGTTTTTTTTGCAAGCTGTCTTGTCTACTGATGGCTGTGACACGTGTTAGGGCATCATTCAGGACTGAAGGAGGGTAACCCCTTTCGGTGAATCGGTTTTGCATTTCTGTCATTCTGGTTGTGCAGGTAGATTCATCTGAAACTATACGTTTGACACGTAGCATTTGAGAAAAAGGAAGGTGTTTTTTTAATGATTGTTGATGAAAGCTTGAATAGTGCAAGGTATTGTTGCGGTCAGTGCTTTTGCGGTATAAGTCTGTAATGATTTTTTTGTTGATGATTTTTATGTTGACATCCTAAAATGAGATTTCATTCTCACTGATCATCCATGTTAGTTTAATTCGTTCATCCTTGGTGTTGAGAGTGTTCAAGGCTAAATTAAGAGATTCCTTGGTGTCTGTCCATACAAAGAACAGGTCGTCAATGTATCTGACGTACATTTGAATTTTGTCGTAGAAGTCAGGGTTGTCATAGATATATTGCTGTTCATAATTGTGCATATAAATGTTAGCGTACGTGGGAGCCGCACAGTTTCCCATCGCCATTCCTGAGCGTTGTAAGTACCATTTCTTATCATTCTGGAAGTAACTGTGGTATAAGGTATATACCATGAGTTCCATTAAGAAGGATTGCATGGATGGTTCGATGTCGCTATGTAGTAAGGTTTGTTCAATCGCTTCGATCCCGCCCCGGTGGGGTATTGAAGTGTACAATGCACTAACATCAGCTGTGCATAATGTAACAGATTCAAGGGTACTGATATCCACTTGTTGTAATTTCAATAGGAAATCGGTAGTGTCTTTGATATAACTCCGCATCTTGGTGACTGAATGTTGTAGATATTTGTCGATGTATTTACCGACGTGTTCATGAATGGATCCCTTGGTGGATACGATAGGTCGGAAAGGGGGGTTGTGTCGATTTTTGTGTATTTTCGGTGCCATGTGGATTACGGGACTCTTAGGATGGTTACAAAGCAAGTATTTTTTCGTACGGTCTTCAATTATGCCATTTTGATGGGCGTTGTTAACTAACTCTGTGAGAGTGGATTGGAACTCATTGGTAGGATTGTGGTCTAATTCCAGGTAAATGTTATCATCCTGAATATGTTCAAGTAAGCGTTCATTGTAAAGACTGCTATTTAAAATAACAATTGCTCCACCCTTGTCGGCTTTAACACATTTAATGTGTGGATTGTTGGCCAAATTTTTTAGAGTGTCTTTATCCTTTTGTGTGAAGTTGGAGTGTTTAGGTCTTGTTTTGAAATTGATTTTAGATAGTTCTTGACGGACAAGATTCTCGAAAAGATCTATACTTTTGTGGCTGTTCGGAGCTTGGTAGGTACTCGCAGGTCGCAGGCCTCTGAGTTGGTCCGGTTTTTGAGTTAGATCGTTGGTGAGAATATTATCAAAAAAATGACGTAAGCGGAGTTTGCGTGTCAATTTGAATGTGGATACCTCCAGTTCTAGTAGATTAGTTTGTGTGACTGGGATGAAGGACGTACCTTTCTCCAATAGGTTGATCTAGTGTGGCGTCAACTGGGTATCAGAAATGTTGATGACTAAGTGGCTTTCTTTAATTTGGGATCCTTCTTGGAAGCTGTGCTCCTGGTTTGTGGTGGACTTGTCTCCGTGTCTTTTCTTCTTGCTCCTCCTGAGTCTTCGGTGACTTCTGGGCCTGACGCTAAAAAATGAACCTGAGATGTAGATTGTGCGTCAGTGGTTGATGTGCTGGCTTGTGTGCTCGGAGTTCTTGCCGTAGTTTCATTGTTGGTGCTTGGAACCGTTCGTCGTGTTGGACGGTAAGTGGAATCGCTACTTGAAGATGATGTGTCCGTATGGGTGTTAGGTGGTCGGTTACGACGTTTTTGAGCATATATGTCGGCCCAAGTATAGACCTCGTCCAGCTTGTAATCAAGAGTATCGCGACGATACTTCCTTATTTTTCGCTCGTTGATTTCTTTGGTGTGCTTGTCGAGTGTACTCTTGATGTCTTGTAACATAGTATCTAATTCTTCTGGGGTTAGGGGTTCTTTCAATTCGGCATCGACCTCCCTGATTTCTTTTTCCAGATCTTTCAAGATACTAGACAATTCTTCGACAATGAGCAAGATTAAGTCCAAGCTACATTTGTTAAGTATGCCTTCCCATTTGTCTTTAAATGTCTTAGAGTTTTTGCATAGAGAAGGCTTGAGGGAGATTCTGAGTCCTCGTGGGATTCTGTGGGCTCTGTGGTATCGCAATAAAGTGCTCGCATGGAGCTTCTGGTTGATGTGTCTCTTTGAGAGGTATATAAGTTGTTTCAGGCATTGTTCTTTGGTTCGCAAGGTTGTACTGGGGTTAATTTCTTCTTCAATCAGGGAATAGATCCGACGGCATTCTTCGTCGTCAAATGCGAGGGTATGAGCTTTAGCGTCAGTGGATTTGCTGATTTCTTCAAACTGCATGTTTGGAGCGTGCAATCCTCAGGTTTGGCGGATAGAAGAATTGACTACCATATGTGTAGAGGATGCACAGCGGGAAGTTCGATGAGGGGATAGTTCTGGGAAGGGTGCACTCCTTGGTGTCGTTTCCGTCTCAAAACGCCCACTTAGTAACTGAAAGGTCGTGTACGCATGGAACATGCAGGTACATCCCAGGGAGGCACTCCGGGGTGGCTCAAAACAAATGATTCCACTATTTGTTTGAAAGTATTTATTTGTTCATTTGTTCATTTCGATGATATTGAAAATCATATCAAAGTATTTTTAGAATACTGAAAGACATATCATTTCACGCATATGGCTCCGATGCATTTCGGGCTCAAGACGCCCTTTTTCAAGGAGCGCTGAAAGAAGAAGAAATTAGCGCGGATTAGGGATGTGAAAAACGGGACGCGCGTTTTAAATAAAGTGAAATAAATAAAAAAGTCACCAGTGTGGGAGTTTGTGGAGTTACCGTGCCTAAAGGGTGAAAGTCGTAAATGGCAAGCAGTATGTGAGTCGCATTAAATAAGGTGAACGGTCGAAAGTAAAACTCTCATGCGCTTCGTGTTGAAATGGCCAAGTGACTGTGAGGAGATTAACGGTATGCCCATCTATATCGAGTGGTTCAGGTACAACATATAGTAAGCTGAAAACCGGATCAAAACATGCTTCCGAGGACAAGTGGGTAAAATCTGAGATTAATCAAACATGCAGGCTAGCGAGGTTGGTTACTTACTGTTATGCAGAGAAAAACATGCTTCTCGCTGTCAGCGTGCTTGGTGAATTAGGGTCGGCGAGTGAAAGCGGGTTAAGTGAAGCGGAAGATGTAATCAACATAAAGGAAGGGTTAAGACGCGGGTAGTGGCGGCCATCTTGGAGTGGGGAACGTGAAGATAAGAACAAAGTGTAAGCAAACAATGCATGAAAAAACAACAACAATATGACAGATATATTTACAAGTAACAGCTGTACTCTACCCGGTCATTAAGACCGTTAGGTTTCAGGCTTTGTAATCTATAAATCCATTCTAATTCTCTTTGCAGAAGGAATTTGCGAATGTCAATGCCCTCTTTTCTTGGAGGTATGGCGGAATTCATTGAAATGTACAGCTAAATTTGACTTCTCATTTTTTGTGCGAATGTTGGCAAAACAGAAAGGAAAGGGAAAACACGCATAACTGAACATAAGTCAAACATTCGCACAAAAAATGAGAAGTCAAATTTAGCTGTACATTTCAATGAATTCCGCCATACCATCGCCCAACTACAGTTTATTGTACTAGAGACACTCTCCAAGAAAGAGGGCATTGACATTCGCAAATTCCTTCTGCAAAGAGAATTAGAATGGATTTATAGATTACAAAGCCTGAAACCTAACGGTCTTAATGACCGGGTAGAGTACAGCTGTTACTTGTAAATATATCTGTCATATTGTTGTTGTTTTTTCATGCATTGTTCGCTTACACTTCGTTCTTATCTTCACGTTCCCCACTCCAAGATGGCCGCCACTACCCGCGTCTTAACCCTTCCTTTATGTTGATTACATCTTCTGCTTCACTTAACCCGCTTTCACTCGCCGACCCTAATTCACCAAGCACGCCGACAGCGAGAAGCATGTTTTTCTCCGCATAACAGTAAGTAACCAACCTCGCTAGCCTGCATGTTTGATTAATCTCAGATTTTACCCACTTGTCCTCGGAAGCATGTTTTGATCCGGTTTTCAGCTTACTATATGTTGTACCTGAACCACTCGATATAGATGGGCATACCGTTAATCTCCTCACAGTCACTTGGCCATTTCAACACGAAGCGCATGAGAGTTTTACTTTCGACCGTTCACCTTATTTAATGCGACTCACATACTGCTTGCCATTTACGACTTTCACCCTTTAGGCACGGTAACTCCACAAACTCCCACACTGGTGACTTTTTTATTTATTTCACTTTATTTAAAACGCGCGTCCCGTTTTTCACATCCCTAATCCGCGCTAATTTCTTCTTCTTTCAGCGCTCCTTGAAAAAGGGCGTCTTGAGCCCGAAATGCATCGGAGCCATATGCGTGAAATGATATGTCTTTCAGTATTCTAAAAATACTTTGATATGATTTTCAATATCATCGAAATGAACAAATGAACAAATAAATACTTTCAAACAAATAGTGGAATCATTTGTTTTGAGCCACCCCGGAGTGCCTCCCTGGGATGTACCTGCATTTTCCATGCGTACACGACCTTTCAGTTACTAAGTGGGCGTTTTGAGACGGAAACGACACCAAGGAGTGCACCCTTCCCAGAACTATCCCCTCATCGAACTTCCCGCTGTGCATCCTCTACACATATTGTAGTCATTATTTTAGACAGCCACGTTACATGGAAGACACAATTGGAGAGCTCAAAATTAAGGCTGACCCAAAATCAGTGTCCGATTTTAAAGAGGCACAAGAATAGCCATTTTAAAGCAGTCTCACCAGCCATTGAATTATTCAAATATAAAGTACAATCATCCTCACTTTATGGTGCGGACCTTTGGGCCTATGCCTCAAAGGATACTTTTCGAGTGAGGGAAAATTCCTTCATTAGGCAACTTTTAGGGATACCTGGGTCAACACCACTGACACCCGTATTGTGGGATCTTAACTTTCGACGTACAGATGACTATGCTTCTCTTCGTCCGCTCCTTTATTGGATCCGTTTATGGTCCGTTGAGGAGCTGACAGATTATAGAGAAGCATTGAAAGAGATATTGGCCATAAGGAACATTACGCATTTGCCATGGTTAGAGTACGTCAAGAAATGGCTTGAAAAATTAGGGCTAAGTGATTTTTGGTATGATCCTGATTCCCTCACAAATAGTTCAAAAAAGATTTTGAAGCAAAGGTACTGGGATTACATTAGAGACTCAGTGTTATTAAACCCCAGAACAGGGACTCTAACTTCGAAATTTTTCGAAATTAAAATGACTATGCATTTAGAGCCCCTTATGGATGAAATTCACCCTCCACTGGCCAAAAGCCTATATTTAAAGTTCCGGTATGGTATTTTACAATTAAAAGAAAGGACAACCAGCTGGAACTGTAATAAGGGGTTGGCCGGGGCCGCTGGCTCTAATATATGTGAGCTATGCGAGATGAGGCTGAAAGAGGATGAGTCCCATGTTTTATTCATATGCCCAGCTTACCTAAGAGCCAGGAAAAAATGGCTCAAGCTAATCTGTAAAAGGCTAGGCTTCAGACAAATTAAGGTGGGACTTAGAATTTTTAAGGGTGACACTGCACAACCGATTGTGTTCAGCCTAAGTCGTTTTCTCCTATGTGTAGCCTTGATTAGGAGGATGAAAAACCTAAAAACCTAATGAAATAGGCCATTTCACCATGTTTTTTGTGTTATTGGTCAGCTGCTAAATGTTGCTTGCTTTACTGTCCTGATGTGTATTCTTTTTTTAACAAAACAGATGTTTAACTTATTTTTTAATCAAATTTGAATATTTAGTGTTCGGTGTACTAGAGGGGACAATCACGATCTAGTCAATTAAGTGGATGGCTTGAAAAATGAATTGAATTTTAGGTATTTTATGCAAAGGAAATGTGTTGATATTTTTACCCACTGCTATTGTTTCATTATGTATTATATTGCAACATGATGTATTATGATTGAATGTCTGTATCTTACAAGGTTTTTTAAACCGAATAAAGATTGAAATGAAATGAAATAATGATGACCATAATGATTAAAGCAATACATTTGTTCATAATCCGATGAACCTTCTAAGTATTCATGTTTTGTAAATTTTGCTGACATTTCTAAGTCTGCCGTCATGTTATTAACAGTCTCAAAGTCCCAATCATCAAAAAATGTGCTGGGTGAAACAAAGTCACTCAAGGAAACCTTAAATTGGTGTGGAATCTTCAGCAGCTCTACAGGACCATAAATGTCATAATCAGTCCTGTCCCATGCTATACCATCAGGTAGAGGAACGGCTGTGATGTTCACTGATGACAGGTCTCTTTGTTCCCGATGAGATGATTTGTGTGGCTTCAGGAGCAAGTTGATGTTCTTACTTGCTGTGTCCATTTTACTATATTTTCCATCTATCAGCTTTCCCAAACTTAAAACAAGAATGAGCCAAAGTAGGAGAAAAAGTACACCTAACACAATCCAAAATTCAAGCCATGGTGAAACCAGATAAGTATTTGCAAGCTGATGGAAAAAGTTCTGTTACTTGTTCCTTGAAAGTTTTATTTGCTGGCGTTGTTTCAGGTTCACTGGGATCCTCAGAAAACGTATCAAAGTTGATGAAATAGCCAGAGGCAATTTCGTCAATTGTTGGTATTGCATCCGGATTATTTGAAATCGCTGGAGCTACTTGGTCCCTTGACATATTAGTATAGTCAGATGCTACATCATTGTAGACGGGAGTTTCTTGACGAACTGTTATTTGGGTTTCAAGAGGCACGAGTTCCATGGCTATGTTGCATAGTCCTTCTTTTCTTACTGCAGATTCTTCAAAGGTAATGAGTCTCTCAGTTTGAACCTCTTGAATAGTAGCGAGATTTGGTCGTCATGCTACATCTTTGGAGTCCACTGGGCCTACTACTTATTATCGGCCACATGGTGTGGTTTTACCAGGTCAATTGATACGAGCCTGTTCTCCTTTCTTCCAGCAAGGGGCGGCAGTAACACTGTTCTTGATCCGTGGATTGCTAGCACAGGTACTGGTTTTCTGTAAGAAGGCCCAAATTCCTCCTTATCTGCTATTTTTTCTATGACCAGATACCCAATCTTTGGAATCCAGACAGGTCTTGCTGCGACAGGTGGTTTCTCTTCAGTGGTCGTTGGCTTCTGTAATGTGTTGCTTTGACTTCTTCTTGTTTCATTTAAGTCCTGCAAAACAGCCAAACGGTCTTTGATATCAAAGGGTTTTTGTTCTACCACTGAAGTATGACGATCGAGGTCTTCGACAATCATTCTAGTACCAAAAAGGATTTCATATGGAGTGATTCCACCCAGAGAATTTCTTGGCAGATTGTTAAGACTACTTTGGACACTTATTAGATGTTTGACCCACCCGTCACCCGAGCCTAATACTCTTGCTGTTATAGATTGCTTTATGTCACGTTTTTTTCTTTCCACAACCGAATTTCCCTCAGGATGGAATGGACTTGAGTACCGCAATGCAACGCCCATATTGGCCATGGCCTCTTTGTAAGCTTTGGAGCTAAATGCAGGGCCCTGGTCAGAATGTAGCGTGCCGATTGTGTATGTGCCGATAAAGACTCGCAAATCTTTTATAACAGTTCGGGCGTCAGCCGAGCACTGAGGCCACATCCAAATGAATCTTGTCCAAATAAGATGGTTGGTGGGACCGCATTCGTCCATAGTGACGTCTGCATGTAGAAAGTCTAGTGCTGTCTAACAATGGTGTCTGTACTGGGCTGGCTATACTGTAGTCAGGTATCTGACTGCATTATATGCTGTGATCTCTGTAGCAGACATCGCAATTAATTGCAAATTCGTAAATGTGTGCATTGATCCCTGGCCACCAGTACATCTCTTTTAATTCTAGTAGAGATTTTGAGATCCCTTGATGTATCAGACCCTCTCCCATGTGCGCTTCTTGTATCAAAGCACCTCTACGTTCCCTGTTTGGATTTACCCTATCCCCCACTCCAGGGATTCGAGCAAAAGGAACGGAGTTGGCATCATTTATGTATGAATATTCGAGTGGATAGTTTAGAGGTAACGCTGCACCGCTGCCTTTGCTTGTGGCATGGACAGCTAGCGTTGTTTTGACGTCTATTTTCGTTTTGGAGCGAGTGATTGCAGCTACGGAAGCCATTTGCACAGCTGCCTTCGCGGCTTCATCAGCCAATGAATTCCCTGCAACATGAACTCTATCACGCTGATGACTCAGTGTATGGATCACGTGAGTCTTTTGTAGTTCTTTCTGTAATAGAACTACTTGTTCCCCAAGCAACTTATGCATGATTGTGAGAACCTTTCACGTCTTTGTAACCGTTTTGAACCCAGTTCTGCAAGTATTCGTTGTAAGATTGAACGCAGTAATACGAATCGCACACTATGAGTGTGGGGAATTCGCGATCGGGATTTTCAAGCGCCTTCTTGAAAGGCTGTAGTTCAGCTCGCTGAGCTGTACAATCTCCTAAAGATTGAGTTTTTGTGACCATAGGTCGGAATTTACCATCGCGCCAGCGACCTTTAACAATCGCACACGCAGCACTATAAGCTTGTTTTCCCCCAATTGCGGTATGTGCTGATCCGTCTGTATAAATTATACATCCGTAATGTTCTAGAGGCAGAATCTCAGTGGGCAGTGGACATTCTTGTCCGTATTGTAGAAATTCCTGAGCTTTCAAGTAGGGGTCAAAAACGTATTCAACGTCTGTTGCAGCTTAACCCATTGTATCCACCTTCGATGTAAAGCCTTTGCATTCGTAATGCTTGCTTTTGTTACTGCCTCTAAGGCAGGTACAGGCGTAACGACCATTATGCATTTACCCTGTGCAAGGGCTCTCTCTTTTGCAACTTCAGTTTGAACCGCTGTCAGAATTTTTTCTGTTGAAGTGAATTTCATTTCAGCTTGTGTGTACAAGTGTGATTTATAAGCTATTGGTACCTTTTCACCTTCATTAAAGGTGAAGTACGTGAATCCGCATCTCTCTGGGATGATTCAGATTACCCATCCCACATGATTTTTATATAATGCTGGAGCCTGGGCTACAGCCCATTTTCTGGCATAGGTGTATTTTTTATGAATAGGAATATGATTTGAGAAGGTTGGCATAATGATCTCTTCGCCATGTGTGCACTCCCTGACAAATTCAGGTGGCCAGTCTTTTTCAGCCAGAAGAATGTCATAACCCTTAGAGAGTTTCTCCCAAAAGAGTGCTCTTATTTATCTAGTTATGTTCTCCTCTATCCGGAGTGTTATTTCATATCACTTATGTTGTACACTAACCCTGGTATCGACGGTTTCAACGGGAATGTATTCATTCAAGTCCACTGTCTCCAGATGATCCTTCTGTATCTTGCGAGCTATGGTAACTTCTGCTGCGCTGTCCAGCATTGTCTGGGCCCACTCCCCGTTCTTGAGTTGTGTCCTCAAGATCCTCGGCTTGTCTGATTTTTAGACCTGCTACCTTCTTTTTGGTGAATTGAGTTTTCTTATTTTTTGGAACGTGTTGATCGTCTTTGGACTTCACTCTTTCTTCCTTGTGTTCTGATTGTCCTCTTCTTTCCGATTTCTGTGAGGAAGTCTGAAAGGTACGAGAGGAACGTGTATCTGTATCTTGATATCTATCTGGTTTTCTCAAATTATCCCTGTTTCTGAGGTTATACCTCTTTTCAGAGGGCTCCTTTTGAGGAGACCTACCTCTGGATTGAGAACGCTTCTCTTTAGGAAGTGTCTGTCTAGTATTTTCCCACTTCTTTTTAGGAGTAGTGAGAGTGTTTTTAATAAAAACTTTTTCAGGATTTCTGTTAGTTCGGGCTTTACTGGTTTCCCACCCAAACTATCTCTATCTAGTACTTCATTGAATTTTTCTATTATTCTGGCCAGTTCATACGGTTGCTCAGTTACATCAAGTTCTTTTAGTTTTTGACGGATTGCCACGGATGCTGCTTCACCTTTAATATAAGCTAATATTATAGCTATACCTGTTTGAAATCTTTAAGTAACTTCATACCCAGATTTAAAGCAGGCTCTGCCCCGTATTCATTTTGAATCGGTTTCAGGACATCTGGTATTACCGCCATAGACGGAACACCATGTGTTTTTGTGTAGATTGCAGCAAAGACTGTATCCCAAGTGTCACAGTCCTCCAGGTGTGGTGCGATCCCCATTGGTAAACAGATTGTTAGAATCCTGTGTTTCTCATGAGGTGTACTATCAGGAAATACTCCTCGATTTGAGTAATTTTTTGAGCTAACAAGAATGGAATTTGTTCCCTTTTTGTGGGTAATTTACCAATGACCGATTGTATAGTCTGTAGTGTAATTTTGTTTGTGTTCCCCTGATGAGGGGTGTGCTGTGGAATTCGTATAGCAGGTTGGACTGTTAGAGTCCGCATGACATATTGAACCAATTGTCTATGTATTTTAATTAATTGTTTTAGCTGAGCTAATAGTTCTTCACTTGACATTCTTTCAATGTCAGGATGTGGTGTATAGCTGGCTAGTACCGGCCATGTTACTCCTGGTCTACCTGGTGGACCGAGCCTGGTAATGTGATTTTGATGTTGTAGGGCGCCTTTAAACCAGAGCTGATGCTCTTGGTAAGTTAGTGGAATTTCAATGTGCTTGAAAGGAACGCATTCCATTGGATTATCCTCTACTTTGTAGAAGTGAAACACATGTGATACTGCATTTGCTTCAGGGAAGATTATCCTTGAATAAAATACCTCTGTCTGCCTATATTCGTGTGCCTCCTTGACAAAAATTACCCTACCACCTCTAGGTGATAGGCCATTTGTCATAAGCTTTATAGCGATGGTTTTCCTTAAGTTTTCCAGGATGATTATAGCATCCGTGTCGATTTCTTGGAAACCTGTAATGTTTAAACCTGGTTCGACTGCAGTTCTTGCAGCTCCACCATTCTCTTCGTCACACATTTTGTTGACTGAAAGTTTGTAGAGCAAGTTTCAAAGAAACAAAGATAAGGTGCACAGTATTTTTGAACACTGTATCCTTCAACGTTGAATCAAACCAAAAACTAATACATAGGATTTTCATCCTACTCAGTAATGGCGGATATTTTATCCTTTTACCCACTCCAGATGTCTATTGGAGTATTTTACGGGAAAAAGGGGTCCGTGTGAAAAGCACGACTGAGTTACTCTAGTATCTAGCGTTAAATTAGTGCCTTATCAAACGTTGGGCGCCATGTAGTGTAGTTCCTATATTCCCAATAGGCTCTGCGCATTGGAATAATATATTCTATAGATGTGACGTAGGACTTAGGTCAACTAGGTCTCTATTGAATATATTAAACTTAATTGTGAGTGGCAGCTAGCTGAGAGGTCACTAGAAACTTTCTCGAATGAACAAGAAGGGATTCGTTTCTGACAACCGCAAAAGCATGACAACTTTGTTTCCCCAAGATAAAACGTATCTTCAGAGTCGTGGAAACAATAGATATATATTTTACACAGTCAATCGTGCATGCTTCGTTTCATCAGAGGTGCAGAGAAAATAGACGGGCGTTTTCAATAAAAGTATTTATTGAACAGTCTTCTTTCTCGTGCAGAAGAAATGAACTGCTACAATCGTAATACTGGCTGTAAAGTATAATGCGTACAGCAAGCAGAGTATTAAAAAATAATACTGTAAAAGCATGGTATGGTTTCTAAGCCATAAAATACATACATAAATAAATAAAGACTAAAAAGTACTCAACTGGTGCTTCTAAAATACCCCTACCCCGATGTACCTAACCTAAGTCTAGTACAAGGGAAGAAGTAAGTGAGGTGTAGCATAAGTTTAGTATTCTTTGCCAAGAATCTATCCAAGATTTCTCTTAGGGTCTAATCAGCTTGGTTTAGAATGAAGGAGGTCTGGTATCTCTCTGTCTCGGGACTCGATTTCCCAACACCCCGCAAGGAGAGCTTGGAAGCACTGGAGCTGGATTTCTCTGCAAGAGAAAAGACAGCGTCTCTCTCACTGCCTCAGCTGGAGGGTCGGCTTCCTTTGGCACTTGCTGTAGCAAGCTGCGTCGGGCAAGTAGATAGTCGAACTGCTCCAAACCACCGTGTGTTTGCTAGGGCAAGTGTGGGCATATTTATACCTTGAAGGTGCAGAGTTTGACGTAAAGTTGGACATAATAACATCATCAAAGAATCGCAGTTCTTTGAAAACTCCATGATTTCTTGGACAAATCAACATTCAAGCAAGGGGAAGTCCCTGACTGCTGAAGCCGAGTTTTCCAAAAAATCATTGTGGCTTTTCAGAACTAGTGGAGCCTGTATTTGGACTGCATGGGCTATGTCTAAATATGGTTATGATTTCTATGCCTATATAAGGACAATGTGATTTATACCTATATAAGGGCATGAATCGGGAAATTTACACAAGGGTCCTAAAATGCTATACAACAATAGGCCGCACTCCTAATTCTTTGTGCATTCTAGTACAGTCCTTTGTTAAATATATGGACAGTTTGGATCTGTGTGTAAATTTAAAAAAATCATTTTTAATGTCCTGGGGACCTAGGAAGCGCCAGATGAGTTCTATTGTTGCTGGCAATCAAAAATTGACAAGTACCCTTATTTAGGAGTTGTCTTTGCTGCGAACGGCTCCTGGACTGAGCATCTCACTCACTCCAGGAGCAAGTTCTCAAAGACCATTGACTCCATTTTTAGCTTCCCCCGCCCAAAGAATACAGGTGCCATTTTAAAAATGTTTAAACTACAGTGTGTCCCCTTGGCTACGTATGAAGCTGAGATTTGGGGTACCGCAGACAGCTCCTGCATTCAGCAGGAAGAAAACCAGTTCTGCAAAAAGTTGTTGAGCATCCCAATCTCAACCCCACAGTACATTTGCCACAAGGAACTGAATTTAAATTACATATATGATTTTATGCATGCTCGTCCAGCCCTTTTTTGGCTCTCAGTTTGAAAGAAACAGCAGCTACCCTAACACAAAGTATTATAACAGACTATTTGAAGTGTGAGAAGGGGATGGCCATTCCCTGGCTATCAGGAGTGTACCAGAGCTTATGCAGCATTAATAAGGGCTCCATTTTCTTAAACCCTAGTGAAGCCGAAAATGTAAATCGCGCAAGAAATCACTGTCCACACCTCTTTAGGAGCAAGAAAGGCCACTTTATTTTAAGACAGGTGCATCATAAATTTCGTGAACACATTCATTATTTATTTATTTACCATAATTCAACTATACAGTGATCCTACGAAACCTAAATCCCAAAACCCCGAACTAACTCTTGCCTACTACCCCTAGTACTACCCAACGAGCTACCCTAAGGATGGCCAACCCGCTCCAGGCTGCCCACCCCACTAGCCAAAACCCGCCTCCTAAAAGAACAAAGACACCTGTCCTAACAGTGGCAAACCTACAGAACAAAGCAGCACCTAGAGTACCGCAAAATAAAAACCCAAAAAATAAAATAAAAAAGAGGGAGGGTGGGTGGGGCAAAACAAAACCTCCCTTCTAGCTTCCCGCCACGCAGTTCCCAACCGCCAGCCTGCCTCCCTTATATCACCTCCCCTAATCAGTCCCCACCTGGTGCCCTGATTCTCGCGCGAACATACCCAGGAAGAGACCGGCTCGCGCCTAGCTCTCCCTGGGTCCCCCCTCGCGCAAGAAATCACTGTCCACACCTCTTTAGGAGCAAGAAAGGCCACTTTATTTTAAGACAGGTGCATCATAAATTTCGTGAACACATTCATTATTTATTTATTTACCATAATTCAACTATACAGTGATCCTACGAAACCTAAATCCCAAAACCCCGAACTAACTCTTGCCTACTACCCCTAGTACTACCCAACGAGCTACCCTAAGGATGGCCAACCCGCTCCAGGCTGCCCACCCCACTAGCCAAAACCCGCCACCCAGGAAAACCTTTAGCGTTTTCCTGCCCCACCTAAAAATGGAAAGGAAGGAGCACACCACAACTGCACCTGAAGAACTTTGCTAATCAAATCCCTGAGTTCCAGAAGGTAAAAAGAAATGCCCAAAGAAGACAGATGTACACCATCCTCACAGAATAAATGATGTTCAGAGACTTTTAAATGGTAATGATCCAAACTGTAGATACCCAAATGGTGACAAAAAAGTCGCATTGTTCTATTAACTTTCCGTCGAGCCTTTTCCAGGGCGGAATGGTTCCTCGCCCCACGCCATTGCAAACGAGGTACAAACTCAGTCCATATCAGCATGGTGCTCACCCATGTGGTCTTGATGATTTCCAGGTCTTGCTTCATTAATTTCAGCAAAGTCAAACCAGAGAGTGAAACTAAGTCATTTTCTCCCAAATGCAGGACCAGGAGATCCGGAGGACCCCCCAAACACTCTGAAACCAAAGCAGCTAAGGCGGGAAAAAGCCCACCCCAGCGCATGCACCCTGTTCCATGCCAGGAGACTTCGTGCGTCATGCTGTTTAAACCAAGTGATCTCCCACAAAGCTGACTGGCAGCGGCTAAAGCTGCCCGTTTAACAAAAGAGTGCCCCAGTATCCACACCCTCCTTTTGGATCCGGCGACGGAGGGCCAAGGACCTAGGAGAAAAAGAAATGTTAGACAAGCAAAAGGTACTATTTTCTTACATATTTTTCACAGCACTTGGAGCGCCAACGACCGATGCGACGGATTTGTGACCAGTCCCACCCCAACCTAGCGGCCTCCGTCGCCGCACCAATTCTGAATGAATGGGTACCAAATTGAACAGGATCCCTCCCCAGGCGCAACAAAACCTTGCGTAATACAGCCAACAATTGAGAGGCAACTATGGGACTACCATCAGCATGACAAAAAATGGGCCCCTGGAGAAAATGTTGAGAGGACACAAACACTTCCCATTCACCAACCGGGCAACAAGCAGAGACACCACTCCTGCCAAGGAACACCCACTTACCCCTCCCCATCTGGTCGGTTTTGGACGCCCGCAGCCACAGCCTCACTGTCACTTTCCAACACCACCTCACTGCTGGTCATACCTACCCTACCCCGCAACCCCAGCAACTCTGATGCCCGAAATGCCCCAAAGAACAACCAGACAAAACACAAACGAAATTTGGCACACTCAAAAACATCATGGCAACATTCCTCCAATTCCGGCAACAGCAACTGGAGCAACTCAAAAGTCACCGGCTGCCGGAGCTGCTGACCACCAGCCCGAAGCCTAGCCAAACCTTTCAACACTTTACAAACCAAAACCCCCCCAACAGGATCCCGCCCCCACCAAAGCTGCCCATAAAAAGAAACCCCAGCCAACTTGCCAGAAATGGTAGTGGGCGATAGGCCCTTGTCCGCTAAATGTAAAACAAACTGTAAGATGCATTGCTCATCTGACAACCCGGCCCTGATCGGCCCCGTCAAATCCTTACCAAACTGCAGAAACTCATGCCAGGCCTTCACATAACCCCGCCTTGTGGAGTCAGCTACTGAATTTTCGACCAATTGGTGTACCCTCAATCCCCCAGGTCCCATACGTACTGTGGGATCGCCGTTGGTTCCAGGTCCGCCCCAGGAGCCAACTTGCGGAATTCGGACCACTGAAAGCGAGACAAAGAGTCAGCGATGCAGTTAGAAGTACCAGGAACATGCCGTGCTTTAAAGACAATATTCAATTGCAGACACCGCAGCATGAATGCGCGCAGGAGCCGCAAAACACGCAAGTCACAAGCCTTTTGGTGATTGACAAGGTGTACTACTGCCAAATTGTCCACATGGAACAAGACGGAACGATTCTGAAACTCCTCCCCCCAGAGATACAAAGCAACCAGCAGCGGGAAGAGCTCCAGAAACGCTATGCTGCGACCCTGTTCCTTCCAGTGCACCGGCCAGCCGGCCGCGCACCATCGACCCTCCCAAAATACACCGAATCCGTGAGCTCCCGATGCATCCGTGAACAACTGGACTTGCCACACCATGTCCTCATCCGCAAAAAACAAGGACACGCCATTGAACTCTTGCAGGAAACGAAGCCAGACCGTCAAATCAGCACGCACAGCGGTGGTAATGCGCACCCGATGGTGGGGAAGGCTGGCGCCTGACATTGAAAGACCCAGACGTCTACAGAACGTCCTGCCCGCCCGAACAACCCGGCAAGCAAAATTGAGGTACCCCAAAAGCTTCTGGACAGTCCTCAAAACAACTTTTCGCTCCCCCAACACCAGATGTATGAAGGCAGACATTTCCCTCACTTTAGCCTCAGGCAATCTCGCCACCATAGACAAGGTATCAATTTCAATCCCTAAGAACGTCAGGGACGTACAGGGACCTTCTGTCTTATCCGGCGCCAATGGAACGCCCAATTCCTCCGCCAGAGCCTGGAAGATGGTCAAAGCCGACTGACACTGCCCAGAGTGACCTTCACCAATGAAAAGAAAATCATCAAGGTAATGACAGACCAGGACGTGGCCACTGACAAAAGTGAAGCGCCACTGCAGAAATGTACTAAATGTCTCAAAAAGAGAGCATGACACTAAACAGCCCATGGGCAGCACCCTATCAACGTAGAAACTACCATCAAAATGCATTCCCGGAAGACTGAAGTCCCAAGGATGGATGGGCAATAGCCGGAAAGCCGACTGAATGTCGCTCTTTGCCAGCAAAGCCCCCACACCAGCTTTGCGCACGAGCCGTAAGGCATCGTCCACTGAAGCATAATTGACAGTTGAATCAGCTGGATCAATAAAATCGTTAATGGATGCACCCTCGGGCCATGACAGGTGATGGATAAGGCGAAACTCCCCCTCCGCCTTCTTGGGTACCACACCCAGAGGCGATACGATCAAGTCAGGAAGAGGACAATTCAAGAAAGGACCAGCAATCCGACCCGCGGCAAGCTCGGCATCCAGCTTTTTCCGCACAACATGGGGACTCTCTTTCGCAGACTTCAAATTGTCAGACCACCTACCCACCCTGGGTCCCTGATACCCAATACGAAACCCAATTCTGAAACCCCAAGACAAAATCTTAGCCGCCTCAAAATCAGGATAATCCACCAACCAGAGATCCAGAACATCTTGCTTAATAGGAGTAGGAGCCCTTGTAAACAGCGTGCTGAGGCTGTCCCCTGCCCCCTGAACCCCGTCCTTGATCACCAAAGCGCTGGCCGGGAAAACACTGGGTGAGCGCATGCTTCCCCCCACACTGCGAACACTCATGCTTATACCTGCAAGCTGGTCGGTTACAGGAACCCCTGTTAAAGTGCCAGCATGTGCCAGAGGAGGATGATTGACCTCTGCCCCAAACCCCCGCCCCAGACTGAGCGGGGCGAGCTGGAAAGGGCCGATAATACACTGGCTGCCCGCTAGCCGTGTGGGTCGTAGCAGGCGGGTGAGCCGATGCCATCCACTGGAGCCATAATTCGGAATCAACCTCACCCCACGAACGCTCAGGAAAAACGCTCATGCGCGCCCTGAATTCGTCATCATAGGACAACCAGGCAAAGCCTCCAAAGTAACTGTGAGCTTTGCGAATGACATCGGCATATTTAAACATGTCTATCGCCTTGTCCGGATGGCGCTGGCAATAAACGCTAGCATAGATAAGAAAGGCCGAAGTCCAATTCTCTATCGACTTCGGAACACGAGGCCTCCGAGCCAATTCTAATTCCTCCTCCTTCGACCCTTCTTTAGCTTGGACATCTCTATGTAGAAGCCGAAAAACATCCACAAATGCACCAGACCATATGAGATTCTTTGTTTTTTCAGACAAATGGGACCCCAACGGCATCCCCACCCCAGAATAAGGCAGTTTCTTAGGTAGGATACTATCCTCCGTAACCCGTGTGGCAGCCACCCCCACAGACTCTGCCGCAGAAACATCCCATGCAACTTGCACATTAGAAACATTCGAAATCACCGGCCGCTCAAGCCTCGGTGCCAGAGCGACTCGCTCAACAACAACCCCATCACCCGTACCAATAGATCTTGTACTCTTAACAGGGAGACTCTCCCTGGGTTGCCACACAGACCACCACCCATCCTTACCTCTTGGCAACTGCTCCGACTGCGGTCGAACAGCCACTCGAACCCCTTGAGGAGGTCCAGACCTCACTGCCCCTCGTACTGCTGCATGGTCCGCACGAGACGCCTGCAAAACACGAGAAACAGTGGGTTGCCCCAACCCACCCCCCTGGGCCCGTGCTGCCAAAAGCCCAACATTTTTTTCTCTCACTTCCCCTTCTTCCCAATCATCATCATGAAAATTCCCACAGAAAGCTTCGTCAGAAAATGCGACTTGCGCACTGCCACTGGGCATAGCCCCATCACCAATACCCCCATCATAAAACTGCCAGTCAATGTTCTGAAAGCTGTGTGCACTGAAAGCTGTAGAAGAGATAGCCGCTCCAGATAACTCCCCTGTAAGCCCACTACTGGAAACAGCCGTGTGGTCAGTTCCCGGGCCCGTAGCAACAGCCAACAGCCGCCCAGCCGAAGGCTCAGCTTGAGAACTGCGGCCGCTCCAGCCAGACAAGGAAGAGTTCGCAAAACCATCCACCCTAAAAGCGGAATCGCAATCACCCCCCGATGGACGACCCACCGACGCCAGACCATTGGCACCACCCGACCCATACGAAGGACCACCCTGAAGGCCACCCGGCCGACCCCTAGGGACCGGGAACAGAGCTTGCCCAGGAACCGGGGGCGCCCCCTTGCGTACCAAACCCGTCCCACCAGGAGCCAATGACGTGGGGGGGGGCAGGGGGGGGGCCCGGCGCACCGCGGGCCGCAGACTTGGTGGCCGGAGGGGGCAGCATGCGGGGCGCAGCACCCTCTGGCTCGGAAACAGAAGCCTGAGTAGGAGCCTCAGAAGAGGAATATGCATGCAGCGCAACAGAATGTGACCCAACATCTGCACCGGCCAGTAGTGGGGGGCCAAAAGTGTGGGAGGGGGCAGGGCCAGGCACCGGCGTGGCAGGGGAGAGCAGGAAACATTGCCCATTCAGCCAGAGGTACGGGGAAACCCCCTCCGGCAAGGGGGGCACTGGAGTCAGAGAGCCTTCATGCTCTGCATCCGGGAGTGGGGGCTGCGCGTGCCCGTGCAGATCCAGGCTCCGCCCCCGCTTCGGTTGCGGACCCGCCTGTGGCTTCCCAGACTTCCCCGGGGCCAGGCCGCCTGAGCGCGGAGCCTGACGGCCCGCAGAACGCCCCCGCCTCCCCCCGGGCGCCCCTCGTGGACCAGCACTGAAGAACGGTAAAGCACATACCTGCTGGAGGGCGCCCGGGGCACCCGGCGGGGGCTCCACATCTGCTGCGGGCAAAACAGGCATCGGCCCGTCCGCCGGCATTGCCGCCTCGCCGTCTTCCTCCTCCGCCGGGCCTGGGGATAAACACGCCGTCACTGCCCTGGACACACCCTCCGAAGCCTTGCGCGGGGGGCGGGCCATTCCGACCCACGCCTCCGCCGGAACACCCGGCCGCAGTAGGTCCTCACGCCCGGCCTCACACAGTATCTGCACAGCCCTCCGGACCTCCGCTGCTTCCTCCATGAAGCCAGAGAACGAGGTAAACACACGCGCGCCGCAAAACAAAACCTCCCTTCTAGCTTCCCGCCACGCAGTTCCCAACCGCCAGCCTGCCTCCCTTATATCACCTCCCCTAATCAGTCCCCACCTGGTGCCCTGATTCTCGCGCGAACATACCCAGGAAGAGACCGGCTCGCGCCTAGCTCTCCCTGGGTCCCCCCTAAAAAATAACTTAAAGCGCGCTTTATTTTTCATATAGCACTGCAAGAACTGTGCTGGAATCAAAGAAATCCTCTGTTTCCAGTTATATGGTATAGGAACGTCATTGCTACCCCCTGCCGAATTATCTCACCCTGCCCATGAGTCGTTGGGAAAGGAGCCTTTTATTCCGCCTGAGGGCTGGGACAGTGAAATTTGCATTGTGGATCCCTTTGGGCTATCATCCGAAACTTGGTTCACTACCCTGCCCATGCGCCGCGTTGAGTGGTCAATAAGTGCCATGTTGGATGTGCTTCTTGAAATCATACTCCTGCCGTGCAACTCCTGTTGTCCCGACTTCGCCGAACAGGCACAGCGGAGGGGATGGGCGATCGATTCAATGGCTGGTGTGCCCCTCAAAGCCGGCCGGCCGGCCTGCCGCTGCTGACTTGTGCCATCATTTGCTGGGCCGCGGCCAGCAGTCGGGCTCAGCTGCCCCGGGCAGGCTGTGACAATGCTAAGTGCCTGAGAGAACCGGTAATATGTGGTTGTTATTAATAAACAGTTCTGTGCGACTGTCTTTGCTGTCTGAGCCACCATGAGTCACACAACTTGGCTCACATGATCTCCCATTCATATTAGCGCCGGGGCGGCGCACCGGACCTGGGGGTGGCGGTCGGATTTTTGAATCTTTGTCGAATGTCTTTAAAATAGCCGCTGGGTGAGGCTGTGACTGGGCTGTGAAGGCTATATGTAGATGTCAAGTATACCCTGTGACTGCCGTATAATTGCTTACTTTAACAAGACTTTTACATTCAGCGCGCCCTCGGAGAAGCTGGGCACGCAGCTCTACTCTTTGCTGTCAGGCTTACTAATGCAGTCCTGAATAGCAAATAATTGCCAATCGAAGAATCCCACTTCGCAAGGCAGCATTGACCCACTGCACTACACTGTGTTTCAAATCCATTTGGATCGGATGACGCCCGAATGAGCGGCTCATCCTCGCACAGTCCAGAGTAATTGTTCCAATTACGAGCTACATCACTCCACAGCACCTTCACTGGCAGACCCACTCACAATCGGTTTTGAATTCAGTTTGCTCACAATTGCTATGTCCTGAAGATGATCTCAAACAGCTGAGATTTAAATGCCGTAGACCTCCTACAACAAGAACTCTGTACACTTTGTATAATTGATTTATGAGTTCTCCTTTGTGTTGTCAATACGATGTATATATAGTCACCCCCACGTATCACATCACGCTTGTTGTCACTTTCCTCTGTGAGCACCTACATTTTTTCTTACATATTTTCATTAAATAAATAGCAAACGCTACTTCGACACACATGTTCCTGGGCATATTACTTATCACTTCCTGAGATATTCATTATCAATCGCCACTTTAGCACAGTGTCCCCAAATCTGACACTGTCTTTTTCTTTGGACCTTTTTTGGCCACATAAGAACCTTTGTTTTCTAAAAACATAATGGTATTTACACCGTGGACTGGGCTAACAGATGGATTTTAATCATGTCAGGTTTTGTAATAAATATACAACCGTGCCCTGCAGCCAGGTTCAGTAATGTGTACTTACTTCTACAGTAGTGTTATCTTTTTTAAATAATACCGCGGGTCCTGCTGTTTCTCGTTGCTTAAATGAGTGTTATTTCTAATATATTTATATGCTTCTCTTGTCTTCATTGCTTGATTTTGCTCGTGAGAAAGTGTCATTCATAGTTATTGAAATGTCACTCTTAGTTACATTGAAATTATGAAAATGACACACATCACAATATGACTCCTTGGCAGCTACGGTCAAGGAAAATCATCATATAAATTATGGAGTGAAAAAAGCCTGCCAAACTGAATCCACCGTCCTTGTGTGGCACTTCTTCGCCTGTGTGACAGGTCGTTAATGGGATTTTTTGATATTTTTTTTAATTCTTTTTATTGTAAGTATACTCAAGGCACATGACAATCAGACCGTAAGTATAAACATTATATCCAGACATTAGTAGGCTCCTAGCAATAGGCATATTGATATCGTATAGATCATTCCATGTGGCAGTATTCCAGTTATTAGAATCACAATTCCCCGTCACTTCCATCATCAGAATCCCTCTCCGCCCGTACCCGTGGAGGTTCACAGATGTATCCCCTAAATGTATTCCATGCCCCCCCAGATCCTGCCCCACTTTTGAGGACACCCCCGGTTTAAAAAAACTGTCTTCTCGGTTACCATAGCCGTATCCAAATCCCCGCACCATGCTGTGAGTGTTGGCGGTTCATCCGGTTAATGGGATTTTTTTACTCCATTTTCACACCTTCTGCCTTTGAGCCATGTTCTGTTTTTTTTTTATCAAACTAAGGTGCCTCTTAGAATTAACCCCTCTTTCTTTCTAAAAGATTTTGAGATGTTGTCATAAATCAGAAAATCTCATTGCTTTCACTCTTTCCCAATCCGATTTTTCCAACGGAGACCCCCCTTTTCACTGGATAGGAGGAGAGCCCCGAGATGTAACTTGGATATTATGAAATACCAAGTAATGGGAATGTGTGAGAGCTGTGATCGCACTGGCTTCCCAGAAAACATGATACCAACGAAGAAACTGGACCCTCCAGGGCAAAAACCACAATGCTTCTTCTACTAGGAGCACAACTGTAAACACTGCTGCGCTGGGCATTGTTCTGACATATGAAGATCGGGCCGCATCGAAGCCAGGCATTATTGTTCAACTGTTACTCCGGAGCGAATCCTGCGATAGGTTAAATCAACATAAAAACATATTTGCACAGGTTCTCTTCTGAAGACGATCTCACATTTTCCTGATTTTATGACGCGACCGGAGGCTAAGATTATTGCAATCTCCTTTATTGCCACCACCTCAGTAGCTCCATTAAAGAATAAAGAACATTAACCAAAATTCCAAGTCCAACAAAGAGCCAGAACCACTAGCCAACTTTTCTTTTTTGCTGCAGCCTACACAGATAATACTACTTGTGCTTTTGCTCCTGTTGTTGTGTGAGGAATATGTTTTTAATGTAAGGTAAGCTGGATAAATGCGAAATGATTGTTACTGCTTTTGAAAGTACATAAGCTAGTGGACCCCTTGACACACATATCTGTGATGGTACATTTTGACGGTGATCTTTGAGAAAATGTGAGGCTTCGGTGTATGCTGAATCATAAACATCGTGAAATTGAGAAGTTTGAGAAAACTTTTGGTTTGGGCTTGTGTTTTACATGGGTGTTGTGTGACACATGCTGAGGCATGATCAGTTGGGTACCGTCAAGCGTTTTTCTGGCTTCAACTATCGCTTGGTGGAGCGTATTCAGCAATTTCGAGATCGCATTGCCTTTGTTTTTCGCTTACTAGTGGTTTGTCTTTCATTTCTCTTTTTTGATAAAAGCTTACTAACCATTGTCAGTTATTGGCCCGAGGCGTTTCCGTTGGTCAAGGTGAGTTGTAGCGCAAGGCATAGAGCAGAGAGGAAACTGTCACAATGGGTTAGATTCTTTACGCTCCAAGCGTCCATCTTGAATGAGGTCTAAAGCGCTAACTTGGCCTTGATTCTATCAGCCTGTGCCACGCTAGCGAGGGTGAAGTTGACAATAACGAATGACGTTTGCATGTCGGACTTCAATACTATCAGTTACCGGGTTCTTTTCTGACAGAGCGAGACTTTCAGAGCGCCGCATAAGATCAAAGGTTATTACTGGCTGAGTTTGTTCTCACAGCATTTTACAAGACTGTTGTTTAGTTGTTGTTTAAAGATTGTCTTGTTGTTTCTTGGACCAAGGGCATTTTTGTATCATATTTTCAGAGTGAAGGATAGCCTTTTAATTAGAGAGGTTGCTATTTATAATGACAGAGTATGATATTAATAGAGGCAGAAATGTCATTTGAAGAGAAGATTGGCAATATGCTAACTACATTTGCTACAGATTTGGATAAAAAAATGTAGAAATAATTTGATGAATTTTACAGAATTAATGTCACTCTTCCCAGGAAGAACATTTTTGGTCGGCAGGTGAGGGACGAGTGGTTAAAAAGGGAGGCAAAGTTCCTAGAAAACGTATAAAATGTGGTAGGGGATGGTTTTAAAAATAAGAAATCCAAAACTGCTTTTGCAGATGGGGATTTTTGTTGCTGTACGAAATATGGTAGTGTTGAGGACACACAAGGGGACCATAATAAGGGTCCATTGAGGACAGACTCAAAAACAAAAGGAAGTAGGAGACATACTACTATCCTTTGTGACGAATCTTCAGGGAGCTCAGAAATTGAGCTGAGTTGCTCATCCGATTTTGAATCGGAAGAGGAATGGTTGATAGGGATAAGTCTATTGAAAACTAGTGTGGAGATCAGGTGGATGACCATGGCGCAGGGATTTAATGTTTGATTCGAGGCTTTTGAAGCAACATCTTTCTCCAGAATGGAGCACTGCTCCGCATATGGCAGAATATGTGGAAATGTGGCCACAGAAACAGATTCCGAAAGATGTGAGGATGATCCTGCGCTCCTAATGCCCTCGTCCTAATTTGGCAAAGAAAATAGTAATAACACGTAATCTTGATGCAAAGATTTTAGCATTTATTGGGATAGGTTTTCGTGACCCCAGAAAAGGACTTAATAAAGGGGTAAGAATGTGTCAAGATTGGCTTTCAGATTTGACTGGAACCCTCACATAAATCTTTGAAATGGCCAAAGAGGCATATGTGGGAAAGAAGGTTTTGGATGTGGAGGAATTGAGAGAGTGGGTTCAGCTGGCATTTTGTTTGCTGGGTAATGCAAACACTGCTATTTCAATTGGGAGAAGGAAAGTGTTAGACCTGTCAGCCCTTTGGGTGGCCTCTCCTGTTATTTATTTATTTTTGTCTCCTTTTGCCTCCTAATTTTCCTCTATTTTTGTGTCCACTGGAATTTTTGGTGTTGTCTTAGGGCTCTGGGTGCTTTACTATTCCCACATAAGCCTGAGGCACAGGTGCCCTGTCAAAATGGAGAGTAGGGAAAACATAAAATGGTGGCCTGTCAACTGCCAATTTCCACCTCAGGATCTAGGGCCATAGGTTTGTATGAGGAATTCTAGAACCTTTTGGACCCCTCTGGACTCACCTGGCCTGGACTATAAAAGGTGGACAGGGGTGGCCATTTTGGGTCTTGTGTTCTTATGAGGGAGAGGGAGAGAGGTCAGGAGTGGAAGCTGCCTGTGGGGAGGAAGGTGCGCTGCAAAAGGGGAGTTGTCTAGTACTGGACTCTCTGGCCTTTTCATCCGACGCTTCCCCCTACTAGTTGACTGAGCTGCCGTCATAGTACAAGGCAAGGAAGAAGGGGGGGGGGGGGCGGGGGGGAGTCAGGTAATCACCGCCACTACCCCCAGAACTTTGCTTGTAAAAGGGCGAAGAAAAAGTCACCCTACCTAAGGATGGCTGGCCTGCTGAAGTCTCCGCTGCTGAGCTGTGCTTCCGAGGCGGTCTGACAGAGTTCACAGGCCCCCACTGAGGAGTTCTAGAGATAGGCGAGGGGGCTCGTTCTAGTCAGCGGAGCGTCCGTTCCCCTGGGGTCGCATCGCAGGAGTTCCGGAATCCTGCCGCCCAGCGAGCGCCGGAAGAAGGGGGCAGGAAGCAGAGGAGGCCGGCCCGTGTTCAGTACCCTCCCTCTCTGACGAGCGAGAGGAGGGTGGGACACAAGGCCGAGAGCAACGCTGAGTGAATCGCTGTGCAATCCTTGCCCGGACAGCTGCTAGGATCCTGCAGCGTGAGAGCCGGGGACAGATTAACGCTACAGAAGCGCAAGTGGAGCGAGCGGACAGAAAGTTATCCGGCAGAACCGTGGTAAGACAGTTGAAGTGTGAGTGGGAGCCCCGGGTGCTGAGAGGGCCTCACTGCCGCCTACAGAGTTGATAGGGTTCTGCTGAAAGACACGGAGGAGTGAAACCGAGACAGAGGGGGAAGGCATTTGAAACCATACTACTTTCCACACAGTCTGCAGAAGAGGAAAGTTACGCGGCAGGAAAGTGCCCCTTGTGTGAGAACTGCCGTATACACCAGGGTGATGTTGAAAGACTGAGGAAAACTGTCTGCTGAATTTAATGCCTCAGGGGGAAATAATTTCTGGAGTAATTTACTTGCTTCCTTGCCTGATAATTCAAATTGAATTCAAATTGTGTGAAAAATGTATGGATGTTAATGGTAGAGGCCTAGTTATAGTGACATAGTACAACAGAACTGTCTAGAGCCTACTTCACTTTCAGATAAGGGAGGGGGAATAGTGAACTGAGTTTACTACACTGCTTTCCAATTAAACAAATGTTTTGACTACGCAAGATTTGCCAAAGAACCAAAATCCTAGGAAACTGGGAAAGATTAAAAAAAGCAAGTAATTCAAATGTAATGTCATAAATGTAAATGTGATACTGATTTTGCAACTAAGAAAGATACAAGAAACTAGCCAAAAGAGAATATAAAGATTTTCTACTTTTCTAAACACGGTGTGGTGTTTCCTTTTTGGTGGATGGGCATTGGGTTACTGTGAAAGATGCGATGCAAGTATAACACTATTGCCTTGGGGAAGGTCTTTCCACTCTGTGCCAGGCTACTCTATGTGGACTGGTAACCCCAGGTCCAACATAATTGGTGTTCAGCGGTGGGATGAGAGCTTGTGCTTGCATCCGTTTAGCAGTAGCTTAGTGTGCACCACGTACCTACACCTGGAGTTTTCTCCTGGCGGACTCCCTAATTAACAGTTTTGTTTTTCCAAATTCTTTCCTGGTGGTGGGTGGAGGTAGCCCTTAATTAACGCCCTTCCTTGAATTCTTCCAAGTGGCTGTCTGAGACCCTGTTGGCAAAATGGAATTTGATTTGGAGGAGTTGGAGACCTATACTGCGGCCCAACTCAGGGAATTTTGCCAAAGTAAGGGGGTGTTTTTCAAGCGTGGTGCTAAAAAGGGGGAACTCCAAACCAGCTTGAGAGCATGGGTGGCAGCTCACCCAGATGGGAAGAAGGAGGAGGAAGAGGGGGATCGGGACACTGTCATCGGAGTGGATGAATTGTACCAAACCGAAAGGGGGAACCTATTGCACGGTCCTAGGACACTTTCGAAGGAGGGCAGCAGTGTCTCTGTGAGGAGCTTGACCGAAGCTGAATTAGCTGACCGGAGAGAGGAAAGGCAGTTGAAGTGGGAGTTAGCGAGGTTGGAGAAGGAGAGGGAGGAAAAGAGGCTGGCTCATGAATTGAGTTTAAGGGAGTTAGACCTCAAGGCCCTGCAAATACGGACTCCTAGTACTCCTGTTGGTGGCAGCGAACCCAAAGAGATAACCAGGGAACCCCCAGACCCTATTTGCCAAAAGACGTAGTCGCCAGCTACAGTGCAGGGGACGATATTGCGAAGTGGTTGGCTGCCTATGAGGTCTCGCTAAGAGCCCATGGGATATTGGAAAGACACGGGGGGTGGCCTGTACAAATACATGCCTCCGGTAGGGAGGGATGCACTTCTCGCCCTAGAGCAGGAGGAGCAGATTCACTACCCCACCATGAAAGTGGCGCTGATAAGAAAGTTTGGGCTGACTCCTGAGAAGTACAGACAGAAATTCAGGAACAGCCACAAACTGGCTACACAGAACTGGGTGGACTTCCTAGACTACGCCAAGAAGGCCTTAGAGGGTTGGGTGCAAAGCAGCGAGGTGGGGGACTACGAGGGGCTGTATGACTTAATCCTAAAGGAGCACCTACTCGAGAAATGTTTTCCAGAGCTGCGACAACACCTGGTGGACAGCAAGCTGACCAGTCCCAGCAAGCTTGCTGAGGAGGCGGACATCTGGGCTAGTACCCGGGTGTCCTCAAAGGGGACTGGAGGGGATTCCCAAAGGACTGGTCAGGGCGCTCCCCAGAAGAAAGAGGGGGCAGATAAGAAAAGGGAGTTCTCTAAAGGCCCCCAAAACAGTTTCCAAGGAAAGGGATCAGGATTCATTCCTAGGGCCAACCCGCCGAAAAACCCTCATCCTGACCATAGTCAGCAGCCAAGGGTTGTCCGCTGCTATGAATGTGGTGGGGTTGGGCACTATAAAGGAGATGTCAAGTGCCCAAAGAGACCACCCCCTCCCACTGGAGGAAAAGCCCCGGGAGTAGCTAGTGTAGTGCTCGGGGAGGAGTTGCCCTTAGATAAGGGAGGGGAGTGGGCGGGAGTCACCCTAGTGTCCCTGGGAGATCGGGAGATGGTTCCTAAGATCCAGGTGCCCCCAAATACTACCAAGTATGGGCAGTGGGTCACCATCAATGGCCAAAGAGGGGAGGCTCTGAGGGACACAGGTGCCAGTATGACTATGGTAAGGAATCATCTGGCGTCTCCAGAGCAAGTGATTCCACACGTACTTCACCCCGCCGCGATGGCTGACTGCAGAATAGGCCACTACCCGGTGGCCGAGGTTCCATTTGAGTGGGAGGGGGTTGCAGGCCCTCTTCGAGTTGCCGTAAGCCCTGCCGTGCCAGTCGATTGTCTGTTGCGGAATGATATGGAGCACAATGCTTGGAAGGAGGTGGAATACCGGACTCATTCTGAGATGCTGGGTACACCGGACTGGGCCTGTGCCAGCACAAGGTCCGCGACTACCCGGAGGGGGAGTTCGCCAGGGCTGGAGCCTGGAACAAAGGCACAGCCGGCTGCCAAAAAGAGAAAGATCCGGGGACAGGGGACACCTGCCTCGGCATCCACACCCTGTGAGATGGATGGGCCACCTGTGGTGGTGGACCCGAAGTCCACGGGGGGGGGGGATGTTGTCTCCCTGGAGATCCTACCTATCCCTGCCGAATGGTATGTGGAGGGGGGGCCAACCAGGGAAGAGTTTTGTCAGGGCCAAAAGGAGTGCCCTACCCTTGAGGGTCTGAGGCGACAGGCCGAAGCCCAGGCAGCAGGTAACATTGCAGGGAACTACCACATTTACTGGGAGGATGGACTCCTTTACAGTGAACCCAAGGCTCCAGTGCACGGTTCGTCACGGGCCCTGGTCGTCCCCCAAAGTTACTGAGCCTTTCTTTTAGAATTGGCTCACGAAATCCCCTTGGCAGGACACTTGGGTCAAGACAAGACCTTTGCTCGGCTTGTCCCCCATTTTTCCTGGCCTCAAATGAGGGTGGTGTCCGACTCCTACTGTAGGACGTGTGTGTCTTGCCAAGCCAGTGGGAAAACAGGGGTGAAGCTGAAAGCTCCCCTGGAACCACTACCTGTCGTTAGCACCCCCTTTGAAAGGGTGGGCATCGACATTGTTGGGCCATTGGATCCACCCACTTCAGCTGGTCACAGGTTTATCCTGGTTCTGGTGGATCACGCCACTCGGTACCCAGAGGCAATTCCTTTGAGGACCGTTACTGCACCCGCAGTGGCTAGGGCCCTGATGGGGATCTTTACCCGAGTGGGTTTCCCCAAGGAAGTTGTGTCCGACAGGGAGACCAACTTCATGTCAGCCTACTTGCGGGCTATGTGGAAGGAGTGTGGGGTTACCCACTGGTTCTCCACCCCTTACCACCCACAGACCAATGGTCTGGTGGAGAGGTTCAATAAAACTTTGAAAGGCATGATCAGAAGTCTGCCTGAGAGCCTGCGGAGGAAACGGGACGTCCTCCTACCCTGTCTGTTGTTTTCATACAGGGAAGTGCCACAGAAGGGAGTGGGCTTCAGCCCCTTCGAACTTCTGTATGGGCACCCTGTGCGTGGACCTCTCAGCCTGGTGAAAGACGGATGGGAAAAGACTCCCAGGATGTGGTGAGCTACATGCTGACCTTCCGGAGCCAAATGGCTAAGTTGTGGAAGCAAGCTTCTGACAACTTGGAGGCCAGTCAGGCAGTGATGAAAGAGGGGTATGACCACAATGCTCACCCTGTGGAGTTGGAGCCTGGCCAGAAAGTGTGGGTGATGGAACCTAGAGAGCTCAGTGCCTTCCAGGATCGCTGGACAGGCCCCTTTGAGGTGATTGAGAAGAAGGGCAAGGCCACTTACTTAGTGGGCCTTAAGACTTCCCGGCAGCCCCATCGGGTGCTCCATGCCAATCTCCTCAAACCCCACCATGAGAGGCCCGAAGTCGTCTTGATGATGGTGACTGATGGAGCAGAGGAAGAGGAAAGTGAGCCTCTCCCTGATCTATTCTTGTCCCAAGAGAAGGATGGGTCTGTGGAGGGAGTGATTCTCTCCCCATCCCTAACTCCTGAACAGTGTAGGGACTGCCAACAGGTCCTGGAGCAGTACTCCTCGCTGTTCTCCCTTATCCCGGGAAGGACCCATCTGTGTACCCATAATGTGGACACAGGAGACAGCCCACCTGTGAAGTCTAAGACTTACCGGCTGTCAGATAAGGTGAAGGCCAGCATTCATAGCGAAGTCACTAAGATGCTGGAGCTAGGAGTTATTGAACCTTCAAGTAGCCCCTGGTCCAGTCCGGTGGTTCTGGTACCAAAAGCTGCCCCACCGGGCACCACTCCAGAACTCCGGTTCTGTGTGGATTACCGGGGACCAAATTCAGTGACAAAAACGAATGCTGATCCCATCCCTAGGGCGGATGAGCTCATTGACCGGCTGGGAGCTGCCCAATATCTGAGTACTTTTGACCTCACCTCAGGGTACTGGCAGATCTCCCTTACAGATGGAGCAAGGGAAAGGTCAGCCTTCTGTGTGATGCCCTTTGGGCTCAAGAACGCTCCTGCCACTTTTCAGCGGCTGCTGAACAAGGTCCTCTCCGGGATGGAGGCCTTCTCTGCTGCATACCTAGACGACATCGCCGTCTTCAGCAGCAGCTGGGAGGACCACTTGTGTCATTTACAAGCTGTTCTCCAAGCCCTGAAACAGGTTGGCTTGACAATCAAGGCTAGCAAATGCCAGATTGGGCAGGGGTCGGTGGTGTATCTAGGCCACTTGGTGGGCAGGGGAACGGTGCAGCCCCTCCAGGCCAAGATTGAGGCTATCATGGCCTGGGAGCCCCCCGAGACCCAAACCGAGGTCCGAGCATTCTTGGGCCTCACAGGATACTACCGTCGCTTTGTAAAGGGGTATGGCACAATTGTGGCACCTCTAACTGAACTCACATCCAAGAAGCAACCCCGACGGGTAGTCTGGACCGAGGCCTGTCAGCGAGCCTTTGACACCTTGAAACAAGCAATATGTGCAGCTCCAGTCCTGAGGGCCCCTGATTTTTCTAATGAATTCATTGTCCAGACGGACGCATCAGAGCATTGGCATTGGGGCAGTGTTATCGCAACTCAATGAAGAGGGTCTGGATCAACCTGTTGTCTTCTTGTCCAGGAGACTACTTCCTCGGGAACAGAGGTGGAGTGCGATTGAGCGGGAAGCTTTTGCGGTGGTATGGGCTCTGAAGAAGCTACGGCCATACCTGTTTGGCTCGCACTTCCTTGTACAGACCAACCACCGACCCCTTCGTTGGCTGATGCAAATGAAAAGAGAGAATCCCAAGCTGTTGAGGTGGTCCATCTCCCTACAGGGAATGGACGTCCGGGTGGAACATCGGCCTGGAGTGGACCACGCAAACGCAGGCGGTCTCTCTAGGTATTTCCGCCTTAGTGATGAGGACTCCCAAGGGATTGGGTAGCTCTCCCCACTTTCAGCTGGGGGGGACGCATGTTAGACCTGTCAGCCCTTTGGGTGGCCTCTCCTGTTATTTATTTTTGTCTCCTTTTGCCTCCTAATTTTCCTCTATTTTTGTGTCCACTGGAATTTTTGGTGTTGTCTTGGGGCTCTGGGTGCCTCACTATTCCCACATAAGCCTGAGGCACAGGTGCCCTGTCAAAATGGAGAGTAGGGAAAACAAATAATGGTGGCCTGTCAACTGCCAATTTCCACCTCAGGATCTAGGGCCATGGGTTTGTATGAGGAATTCAAGAACCTTCTGGACCCCTCTGGACTCACCTGGCCTGGACTATAAAAGGTGGACGGGGTGGCCATTTTGGGTCTTGTGTTCTTATGAGGGAGAGGGAGAGAGCCCTGTAGAGGCCTGGCAACAACCAGGTCTAACCGGGAGCTCACCCTTAGTCCCTAAGGTTTCAAGGTATGTAAGTCTGCTTTCACACAATGGTCCAAAAATAATAAATCAATCACATTATTTCATGAGTTACCACTTTTCTCAAAGATTTACTATTTCTTAGTACGAGTCATTCAAGCTGTACAAAAATGCAAAGTGTACATTATTCTCAACGAACATAAATCAATATGTAAATGTTTTTAACTATATACAATGACGAAAATACTGAAAAAGTCAAAAGTATGAAATGATTCACAAAGAAAATTCCCAATGCATTTCGGGTCCCTCCGACCCTTCTTCAGGGGAGAATGACTTAATCCTGAGTTCAATGTTCATTCTGATGAAGTATGCGTCAGTTCCGTGTCAAGGCACTACAAAAGTAATTTTATATAATGTAACAATGAAAACTGTCACAATTTACATGATTCAAAGTTAGAATTAACCATAATTTCTGGGCGTGTCTTGATGTGATAGCATGTGATGCACCAGTGACTACCACCAACATGCTGTGTTGGGCAAATGATAAAGTGCAAGTAAACAAAAATCTAGTGCAAGTGAACAAAAATCTAAACCACCGTTGTGATAAACGTGTAATCCTCAATGGACACCAAATGTCTACCCCTAGTGTGCCACAAGTGTCTCAGCACCATAGGGTTCCTATCAAGTGATTGTATCAAAGGTCCTAAAACCACTCACCATGACCGTCTGATATGGAAGATATTATATTATTCGCTCTCAACGTCAGCTGTATTCTGTAAATAACATAAAAATACTAGGATACTACATCCACAACACATATAAGTTAACATCTCAATGAGCGACTATAGCAAACGCTTACCCCAATGTTATCGTTAAACCACCTGTGGTGTTATTCTTGACTCTACTTCGCAAATAGACGTCTCCAACTAGCAATCTTAAAAACAGTCCAAAGAATCCGAATCAATGTACATGGTCTATCGTGTTATTGCGTGCGTAAACAGCTCTCGAGGTCGGGAAAGTGCCTACCTAACGGTCGCGTAGCGTGTTGTGACCTGTAACCCAGAAACTAATGTCGGCGTCTGCTTGCCCCAGTATTGGAACTTTCATAGATTCCCATGCTTTGTATCATTCCCCGTCGTCGGAATGGGAGCCTCGGTAGTATAAAAAACCATAGAAACAAAAGAGAAACCTAGGCCTAGGCCTTATCTCATTTTGTATTCTATCCACCTCTTTTTGTGAAAAAGAGACCAAACTTTTGCCAGAACCAATCAGAGCAGCCTCACCCTCTAGAACCTTCCTGAGAGAGCTCAGAGCCTCAGATTTTTCTACCGCACGTTGTGCTAGGGAGTCTCCACTGAGCTCTGCTCAGTTTTCACTGTTTTTCTACTTATTTCTTCAAGTTTCTGCTTCAAATCGTCATGTCTGACAAGGAGAAGAAGGCCTTATTCAGGTCCTGTGCCTCTTGTGGCAAAAAACGTCTTTTTGTGGAGGATAAGCACGATAATTGCATTTATTGCTTATATCCTGACCACAAGGCCACAGACTGCAAGATCTGCAGGACTTTCTCGAACAAGACTCTTCGGGACAGAGAAGGCCGGCTACTTACCTGGCTTCAGAAGATGAAGACACGCAAGGATGTGCTCTCTTCGGATGAGGAGGATTCCGTGTCTGCTGCTTCCTCGCAAAGATCAAAGAAGAGGGGTAGGTCTCCCCCTGGTTCTTCGACATCTGAGCCCCCTCTTAAAGCCCCTCACAAGATCTCTGACAGGTCTGAGAGGGCTGGTCCCCTTCAATCTCCTCACGAAAGTGTAAAGGAGAGGCAGGGACAGGCTACAGCAGTGGTGCCAGCCTTAAAGGACAAAAAGGAGGTGGTGATCCTTTCTCCTCCGTCCAAAAAGATCAAGCCCAGTGATAAACACTCTACTGGCACTTCAGGATCTGGGCCGGAGAAAAAACAGCGTCCGTCGACGACGAGAACACCAGGTACGTCGCCGACTGTGACTTTGGCTAAAGTTCCCGCTGTTTCTGTGGCTCCGTCGACGGGCTCGTCGACGGTAGCGGTGTCCACGACGACGACTTCGTCGACGTTCAAGGTTCCGAGCTCGTCGACGATGATGGCTTCCACGTCGTCGACGACTAGCAGGCCGCTGTCGACGGCCGCAACGACGACGAAGACTACGTCGACGACGTCGACGACGACGGCTTCCACGTCGACGACGATGATAATGACGACGAGTTCGTCGACGAGACCGTCGACGGTGGTCCCATCGACGACGAAGATTGTGTCGACGAAGGCTGTGGTGCAGTCGACGGTTACAGTACCTGATGCTCCGACGACGACGGCGTCGTCGACGAGACCGTCGACGGTCCAAAAAGTAAATTTTCCAGTTCAGAGAATGAAAATCACGCCGGAGATGACGTCTCCGCGACGAGTCTCTTCCCATCTACCGACAATGCTGTTAGACGATGAGTCTGACGAGGATGAGTTTCAGGACAATTATGGACCTGCCTATAGTCCCTCGGACTTGAACGTAAAGTTGCAGGAGACGGACACGGAGGAGTATTTCGACCAGGCAGGTGGCCAACAACTACATCCTTATGTTGTGGAAGAGCGACATCCGCCGAGTTTGGGACAAGGCATGGTAGCCATGCCCTCCTCTCTCATTTCGGATCTTCAGGACATGCTTCAGGATTATCGTAAAAGGTTTCCGTCAGACCCTTCTGGACAGACTAAGTTTTTTCCACTTCCACCACAGCCGCAAGTGCAGCCGGCTACTAGTGTTCCGGTGGTACCCTCCACACCACCGCCAGTGACACCTTTGGCCCGGGTTCCCACACCAGATCCCTTACCACTGCCCGATGCCCATCAGGATACCTCTTCGGATGAGGAGGTTGTTCCAGTGGATCCCTTGATGGATCCTTTACAGGACCCTGACCCGGACCAGGGGGACAATGACCCGCAGGACCCAAATGCTGCTGGTCGTGACACTTCCATCTCACCTCCGGTGGATATAGGGGGTTTTCATCATCTGATGGAACGGGCTGCTAAGAGGTTTGGCCTACCTATTTCAAGAGAGGAATCGGAATGTTTCCTTTATGACTTTAAGGAACAACACCAACGCTCTGTCAAATCTATTCCCATTATAGAGCATGTATGGGAGGAGGGCATAAAGATCATGCAGAGTCCTGCCACGGTGCTTCCAGTCCTCCCCAGGCTGGAGAAGAAATATAAAGCTCCTGAAGGCAGTCCAGCTTGCCTTATTGGTCAGCCAAAGCCTGACTCGGTGATTTCTCAGGCGGCACAAAGCAAGTCAAAGAATCCGTCCACACCGTTGACCACTCCTCCGGACAAAGACGGCAGACGTCTGGATAATGTTGGAAAACGATTTTCCTCTATGGCCAGCTTACTGGTTAGAGCGGCGAATGCCCTTGCCATCTTAGGCCGTTACGACCGCCAGATGTGGTGCGACATGGAACCCTTCGTGGACCTATTACCTGAGCCCACTAAGGAGGACGCCAAGAAGGTGCTGGCGGAAGGAGAGAAATCGTCTGCAGAAGTGATTGACTGCGCAATGGACATTGCTTCCACGGCCTTCCGGGCCTTGGCCGGCTCCGCCGTCTTACGGCGTCAAGGTTGGCTGAAGGCCACCTGGTTTCGTCAGGAGGTCCAGAACAGAGTCCTAGACCTCCCTTTTGATGGGGAGATGCTGTTCGGGAAGCATGTGGATGATACCCTACAGAATATCAAGAAGGACACAGACACAGCAAAGTCCTTGGGCTCTCTCACCTATCGCAAGGTCCCCTTTAGGGGCGCACGAGGGAGAGGATTTACATCTTACAGAGGAAACCAACAACGTTTTTCCTCGCAGTCTTCCCAGTCATATAAACCACATTACTCGAATCAGCGACAAGGGCAATCAGCATCTTTCTCTCGCAACCCTCCGCGAGGCCGTCAACAGCGACAAGGCCGTGACAACACCAAACGACAATAGCGGCCTCCCGGCTCTACCTGCTGTTCCTCCCCTCCCGATCACATCAGTGGGGGGCAGGATATCCCTTTGTCTGGACAGTTGGATGTCAATAACATCGGACCAATGGGTCCTCCACATCGTGAAGAGTGGCCATACGTTGGAGTTTCACGACTTTCCTCCAACACGAGCTCCGGGCGCCATCCGCTCAGGACATCTAGGATTACTACATCTAGAAGCCCACCAGTTGTTCCTCAAAGGAGCAATAGAACCGGTCCCGCTCTCTCAGAGGGGCCGGGGGTTCTATTCAAGATTCTTCCTAGTGCGGAAGACGAAAGACACTTGGCGTCCCATCCTCGATCTTCGGGAGCTCAACACCTATCTCGTAAAGCTCTCCTTCAGGATGATCACTCTCCAGGAAATTCTTCCTCTCTTAAATCCAGGCGACTACTTGGCGTCGCTAGATTTAGAAGACGCATATTTCCATATTCCAATACACCCAGCTCACAGACAATACCTTCGCTTTACAGTGGGAAAGAGCCATTTCCAGTTCAAAGTGCTTCCATTCGGCCTTCGATCGGCACCGAGAGTGTTCACCAAAGTATTGGCACCGGTGGCAGCTTTCCTTCGACGACAAGTTCTCGAAGTTTTCCCTTACTTGGACGACTGGCTCGTCAAGGCACCATCTTTCCAGGACGCTTCGCAAGCCGTGTCTACTTGCCTCCATTTGTTCCGCTGCCTGGGCCTTCAGTTGAACGAACACAAGTCAGTCCTCCTGCCTTCCAAATCTGCAAGATTCCTGGGGTCCGTGCTGGACACCACGCATTGTACGGCTCGTCCCTCAGAAGAACGACAACAAAAATTGATGGTTTCGGCTCAACTACTCTGCCGCAGCAAGGTCCTATCGGTCCGCCAATACAAATCCCTTCTCGGATCGATGTCCTCCTGCATACCATTAGTACCGCATTGCAGGCTAAGGATGCGTCCTCTACAGGAGGAGCTGGACAAGCAATGGCGCCAAGCAGAGGGGTCGTTCGACGACAGGGTTGTCGTAACATCAGCAATGAGAACAGCGAGCGAATGGTGGCTTCAGAAAAGCAATCTCGCCCAAGGCCTAACGTTCAGGATTTCTCCTTCACCCATGGTGATGACCACGGACGCCTCGTTGGAAGGCTGGGGTGCAGTGCTCCGAGAGCTTCAAGTCAGTGGCCATTGGAGTCCAGGACAGCGGCAGTGCCATATCAATTTCCTGGAGCTGACAGCCATTCGGTTGGCCTTGCAAGCTTTTCTACCCAGAGTGGGCAATCGCTCAGTGCTGGTCCGGACGGACAATACGACGGCCATGCACTATGTAAACAAACAAGGAGGCACCAAATCGCAGACTCTGTCCGCAGAAGCTCAACGGATTTGGGATTTCGCAATTCACAACAACATCACTCTGAGAGCCGAGCACTTGGCGGGAACTCTCAATGTCAAGGCGGACCCTTGAGTCGCCAGACGGAAGTGACTCACGAGTGGGAGTTGAATCAATCCATTCTCGACGGAGTGTTCTCAGTTTGGGGGACGCCGACCATCGACCTCTTTGCTTCGCCGGAGAACGCCAAATGCCGGTTCTACGCAAGCAAGGTTCACCATCGGGGGTCCCTAGGGAACGCTCTTTCGATGGCCTGGTACAGCGCGTTCTTTTACGCTTTTCCTCCCATTCCCCTCATTCCTCGAGTTCTCAAGAAAATGAAGGCGGAACCCTGCAGGATGATTCTAATTGCTCCAGCGTGGCCCAGACAATTCTGGTACACAGAACTGCTGCGGCTCTCCCAAGCTCCTCCAATTCACTTGAGGCCCATTCCGTCCCTCTTGTCCAGGAGTCAGGGACAGGTTTTCCACCCGGATCCGAGATCCCTCCACTTGACGGCGTGGCTCCTGAACACAGAGAATTCAGTCATCTAGCTTTGTCTCAAGAATGCAGAGAGGTCTTGGCTCATGCCAGAGCACCAAGTACCAACAAGACGTACACGGCAAAATGGAAGAGATTCTGCTTGTGGTGTCAACGGGAAGGTCTCCACCCTTACACTTCCCAACCTCATCAGTTGCTGCCGTATTTGCTATCTCTGGCTAAGTCTGGTTTGGCACATTCATCAGTAAAGGTGCATCTAGCGGCCATATCAAGGTTTCGACGCAGTTCGGCAGGTCCTTCCTTATGGTCCTCTAGGGTGGTTAAACAATTCTTGAAGGGCCTATTCCGGATGTATCCGCCAGTTCGTCCTCCTCCACCAGTGTGGCAGCTCAACCTTGTCTTGGCTCAACTCATGAAAGCTCCGTTCGAGCCGGTCGACAAGGCAGACTTAAAGTTCCTCTCCTGGAAACTAGCACTCCTCTTAGCTCTAACATCGGCTAGACGAGTGAGTGAGCTTCAGGCACTCTCCATAGTGCATCCATTCCTGCAATTTACTAAACAAGGTCTGGTTCTTCGGACTAATCCCAAATTCATCCCGAAAGTGCCATCTGAGTTCCACTTGAATGAACCGGTGATTCTGAAAACCTTCTTTCCACATCCTTCTACACCTGCGGAGCGTACGCTCCATTCTTTGGACATTCAACGGTGCTTAAATATTTACTTGGAGCGCACACGTCCCTTTCGGAAATCTACTCAGTTGTTTGTGTCCTACAGTGCACCTCGTAAGGGGTTGCCTTTGGCAAAGACTGGCATTTCCCGCTGGATCTCCAGTGCGATTCAATTCTGTCATCGGGAAGCGGGCAAGCCGCTGGACGGCAGAGTCCGTGCACATTCCACGAGGTCGGTGGCTTCATCTGTGGCTCTCTTTTCGGGAGTTGCCATTAAAGACATCTGCAGGGCAGCAACGTGGAGCAGTACTCATACCTTCACGAAACACTACTGCCTGGATTCGGCAGGACGAGATGATGCGGCTGTTGGCCAGGCAGTCCTGCGTAATCTGTTTCATTGAGAGGTGAGCTTTCCCTACGATCCCTCCATCCTGGTGAGCACATTTTGTTTGTTTTTACTGTACTTTATGTATTTTTCTATGGTTATGTGATGCCATGTATTTACAAAATGTGTTCATGGTGCTGTACTGCTAGCTATTCTGATACAAAGCATGGGAATCTATGAAAGTTCCAATACTGGGGCAAGAAAACAAGTTACTTACCTGTAACTTTGGTTCCCCAGTATTGGTAACTTTCATAGATTCCCATGCGCCCGCCCACCTCCCCTGGGAAAGCTCATCCTTTTACAGAGTTAGTGGCTGTTTGCACAACGGCTACGAAAATCTGAGGCTCTGAGCTCTCTCAGGAAGGTTCTAGAGGGTGAGGCTGCTCTGATTGGTTCTGGCAAAAGTTTGGTCTCTTTTTCACAAAAAGAGGTGGATAGAATACAAAATGAGATAAGGCCTAGGCCTAGGTTTCTCTTTTGTTTCTATGGTTTTTTATACTACCGAGGCTCCCATTCCGACGACGGGGAATGATACAAAGCATGGGAATCTATGAAAGTTACCAATACTGGGGAACCAAAGTTACAGGTAAGTAACTTGTTTTCATCCGGTCCGTCACCAGTTTCTGAAGACAGTAAATTTATGTCCGCCCAAGGGTAATGAAACTAAAAATAGGACTGATCGAGCTACATGGCGGATACATGGCGTGTAGTTGCCTATGACCCCAGTGCGAGTGTGAATGTAAACAACGAACTAGTTGCACGTTCCAGTGCGTGAATAATAATGTGTACGCTAAAAAATGAGTGTCCTGTATTCAAAGTAAAGAGGAAAAGAACCTTAACCTGTTACGTTTACGAAGAAGGTGTATGTGATTAGGACATCGGGGGTGACAGACAACCACGAAGAATTTATAGTTAATCCTGTACAAAAAGATTCCATTTTATATCATATTTACAGTACTGTTTTTTTTTTTTTTTAAATGATGTGGATATCAGAGCTAAACATTTCTTAGCTTGAAAACGAAAGGTGAGAATTATCACCATAAATCAATCTCTTACTTGCTATGTGCATAATCCTGACAATTGTACATAAGACCACTCTAATGTACTGTTTAGAGAGCAACTAATGGAAAGTCATAGCTAAGAAACACTATAGTATTCAAGCTCTATACACAAAATGCAAAATGTATGTGAAGCAACAGTATTATACATTAACGAGTATTGAAATGGGTGTCATGTTCATAAAGCACTCACATTAATTACCAAAATTGTCATTAAAGAAAACATGCTACCCGGCTTGTTTACAAGTATGAATACGTTTTATAAGAAGCACAACATCTCATATTGATCATTGAGCCCACCCGGTATCAAGGTTCCCAGTTTCTTAATCCAAAATGTTTCTCGACGGGCTAATGCTGTGTTGTGATCTGTACCTGTATGTTTTTCCACTAGTTCTAGCACTATAAATCTTAATTGTGGTATTGTGTGGTTCGACCTGGTCCAATGGGTTGCTAGGCTAGAGGTAGACGACCTGTTACGTATTGTACTCTTGTGTTCGATTATACGCGTTTTTATTTTTCTGGATGTTCTTCCCACGTAAGTTAAGCCGCATGGGCATGTGATCGCGTAAATTACACCTGTGGTGTTGCAGTCAGCACTGTGTCTGAGCACTATGTCCTTGCCAGTGTGAGGATGAGGAAATATTTTACTTACAATAACGTTGTTGCATTGACCACAATTGTAACATTTTCTCATCCCTTTAAAAATCGTTACTTGAGTTTGTCTTGGGTTCTTCAGTATCTCCCTAGTGTTTTTAGCACGAGTGTGTGCCACAATTGGAAAATTTCTAAACAAGTTTGTAAAGTCTGGCTCGTTGGCTATCATCTCCCAGCGCTTCTTCAAGATGCGTTTAATCCTCTGAGATTGTGTTGAATGTTTCATCACAAATACTATTCTGTCATTTGGCGATTTTTCTGTTTTCTGCAAAAGGTTCTTCCGATCCATCTTAGAAACTTTCTGGACAGAATCCTGGAGTATGTTCATTGGGTAACCTCTTTCTGTGTACCTTTCTATTTGTTCTTTGAACAGCGTGTCACACTCCGTCTGGTTGGATGTTATTCTTTTGATGCGTATCAACTGAGACGTGGGTAGGTGGTTCTTAAGATTCAAGGGATGTGCACTAGTGTAAAGTAACGCATTATTCACATCCGTTGGTGTGCGATGCACGGTGGTGGATATCCCTTGGACTGTTTTACAAATCTCTATGTCAAGAAACTGTATCTTATTTTCTTGGATGTTATGAGTGAACTTGATTCGGGGGTTGCATTCATTGAGTTCTCTAATTCTGTTTTCCAACTCCTCTCTGCTGCCACGCCAAATGACCAAAATATCATCAATAAATCGCAAGAATAGAATCAAATGTTCTGTCCACCCTCTGTTGGATAAAATGTGTTGTTGTTCGAATTGTGCCATGAATGTATTGGCATAAGAAGGGGCACCAGAAAAGCCCATGGATGTACCTGTTTTTTGTAAAAAATATAGAGATTTCCAACCAAAGTAACTGTGAAATAAAGAAAAATGCAGAAGCTCCAATAAAAAAACACATAGTGGTTGGTCCAGGTTAGATTGTAACAACCTCCATTCTATGGCTTCTAAGCCCTCCGTATGTGCTATCGATGTGTAAAGTGCCACCACATCAATGGTGCACAATATGGTGGTATCATCAATGGAGTCATTCACTTCTGACAGTTTAACCAAACAATCAGTTGTGTCTTTCAGATATGTCGTCCAGGTTTGTACCAGTGGTTGTAGATAATAATCAATGAAATGTCCAATTGGTTCATGAATAGATCCACATCCTGCCACGATGGGTCTAAACGGTGGGTCGTGGATGCTCTTGTGGATTTTGGGCAACATATAAATATGTGGCACTTGTGGAAAATTAGTTCTCAGATATTTGCCTGTGTTGAGATTGATAATGCCAGAGTTCTCTGCTCTCGAGATAATTTCATTTAACAATTTAGAAAATTCATCTGTGGGGTCACAATCAAGTTGAATGTATGTCTCAGTGTCTTGTACATGATCATTGACTTTTCGATCATAGAACGATGTGTCCATCATCACGAGGGCACCTCCTTTATCAGCCGGTTGGAACGTTATTGTGGTATCCTGTTTCAATTTGTTGAGTATGCGTTTTTCACTTATTGTCAAGTTCTGTTTTTTTGGGGGTTCATACTTAATAGCTTCCAGATCTTTTTTTACTAGTATCTCAAAGTTATCTAAAATCTTATGTGAGATGGGAGACATAAATTTGCTCTTGGGTCTAAATTTATCAGATGGGCGTCCACTACCATTAGTACTAGTTGAGGCAAAAAACCATTTTAACCGTAGTTTGCGTAAAAACTTAAATAGAGCAATTTCAGTCTCTAATCCATTTGAGACATATGTAGGTACGAATGATGTCCCCTTATTCAAAACACGTGTCTCTTCCTGTGTTAACTTCCTTTTAGATATGTTAACCACTAGGTTGGTTTTTTCGTTACCGTTCGTTGTGGTCGTCCGCTTTCCAATGGTTTTTTTGTGGTTTTGTCCCCTACGGGTGCGTCTGGTCTTATTTCTGCCGGTGGATCTGGCGGGTGAATGGATGATTGGCCCTCTGCTAAAAAAGACGGTTGAGTACTCTTTGATGGTCCAGCCGCACTTATTTCTAATAAGTCGGTGCTCATCTGGATATGTGCTGGTGCTCTTTGTAATGAGAGTTCATCCTCCTGTACTACGCTTTCTTCAGAAGACGTTTGTCTTGGGGTTGGTCTGCTGGTGTATCTTTTTTGTGCGTAGGCTTCCGCCCACGTATAAACTTCATCCAGTTTATAATCAATTGTATCTCTACGGAATTTGCGGATCTTACGGTCATGTACCTCCTTCGCATGCACATCCAACCTTGTGTTAATATCTTCCAGTATCTTTGTCCAATCCTCAACCGGTATATTCTTGGTTAAATCTTGCTGGAGTTTGTAAATATCTTCCTTCAGATCTTTTAATATTTGTGAAAGTTCCTCTATTATTAAAAGAATTAAGTCCAATGAGCATTTATTTAAAATAGCCTGCCACTTCGTCATGAATGCTTTATTGAATTTAAACAACATTGGTTTGAGCGCTATGCGTAATCCCCTGGGTATCCTCTTAACTTTATGATACTCTATCAATGTTGTTGCATGTAAGCGTTGATTCACCTCCTTGCGCATAGTGTATTCAAGTTGCTTCAACATTTGTGAAGTTGTGCCTTTCGACGTACTGAACGTGCGAGCTTGTTCGATCAGTGCGTAAATGTCTGCTGCTTCTTCTGTACCATAAACTTTGGTTTCAGCCTGGTTCAGTGTAAGGTTAGATATTTCTTTAAAAGAAGCCATAATCTTTTAGTTTGGTGGGTGCTGGTCTATTGGTTGGGCCTTGTCTAAACTGCAATGTAATAAACTGACCTGCACTCCTGTGGTCAACCAGTTAATCATATATAATTTTTTGAGCTGTTTTTGGGAGCAACCCGGGAATGAGTTGTGCCCACAACTCTCTGAGAGGGAGAGAGGTCAGGAGTGGAAGCTGCCTGTGGGGAGGAAGGTGCACTGCAAAAGGGGAGTTGTCTAGTACTGGACTGTGGCCTTTTCATCCGACGCTTCCCCCTACTGTTAGTGCTTGGTGCTTTGGCGCTCGTGCTTTACCACACGCCGCCATTACGTTGTTGTTGTTTTTCCCTGCAAGCCCGTCCTCTAGAGCCCGCCCCGCCTCCCAGCTGAGCCCCCCTCGCCCCTCCCCCTCCACCCTTTTATGTCAGCAGAACTAGCGCGCAGCGTTCACGCGCAGCGCCAAAGGTGCGCCAAAGGTAAGCCCGTCTACGCCCGTCCGCGCCTGGACCGCACCCAGCGCCAGACCCCCTGGCCCTCGTACCCCCCACCCCTCCCGCATCTCCTACGCCGCCTCCACCCTCCTAGCCCTAAACCCCGGCCGCCTCCCCAACTGCGTCCAAGCCACTCCCGGACGCATCCATGGACCCTTCTCTTGCTTCTCCTGCAAGTTCGACGGCACAAAGAACAACTCCTCACCCACGAACACAAAACAGTTATCTGACACCAACCACCTACAATGCATCCTACTCAACACCCGCTCAGTCCACAGACACGCCATCGACCTCTGGAATCTGCTTGACACCATCTCTCCAGACGTCGCCTTCCTAACTGAAACATGGATGAACGCCACATCAGCCCCAGACATCACCATTGCCATCCCGGACGGCTATAAGATCATCCGTAAGGACCGTACCGACCAAACAGGAGGAGGCATCGCTATCGTCCATAAGAAATCCATCCGCATCTCAACCAGCTCTGACGTCAATCTCGCCAACTCTGAACACCTTCATTTCCTGATCCACATCGACCCCAAGACCACACTCAGAGGCACCCTCCTCTACAGGCCACCAGGACCCCGGGCACAATTCAGTGAGGACATCACGGACTTCATCACCCCACACGCCCTCCCCTCCGAGGATTACATTCTTTTGGGAGACCTCAACTTTCACCTTGAAAAGAACAATGACCGCAACACCACCACCCTTCTGGACAACCTCGCCAACCTCGGACTCAAACAACTTGTCACTACCCCCACTCATATCGCAGGTCACACACTTGACCCTATCTGCACCTCCAGCAAACATATCTCCTTCAGTCACACCAAAGCTCTCCTTTGGACGGATCACAGCTGCGTTCACTTTACCTACAACAAGACCACTTCCAACAACCATCCTCAACCCACTCTGCGAAGAAACTGGAACAAAATCACCATCGACCAGATCTCCTCATCGCTTCTTCAAAATCCCCCCGCCCACTCCAAAAACCCCGACCAAGCAGCCATTAACCTCACCCAATGGCTTTCCAACAGCGCCGACACCCTAGCACCATTGAAAAAACGTCAAATCAAACTAGGCAGCAAGAAGGCCTCCTGGTTCAACGATGATCTTAAGAAATCCAAGAAACTCTGCCGCTCCCTTGAGAAGGCCTGGAAAAAAGACCCAAACACCAGCACCAAGGACGCCTTCAAAAATGCCACCCGTATACACCACCAACTGATCCGGAATGCCAAGAAAGCCGCTCTCAAGGACCGACTAGATAGCAACGCTGTAGGAGAGTAGGGTCTGCAATCCTATGATCACCCAGATTTTTGCTTTTTGCTGCACTGGTTTACGACTTTCCCTGGCTGTGGGCCTGCTAATCAGACCCACAGCCTAGCTGTTCTCTCTATCCAAATTGTACTTAGGTACTGAATTGGCACTGGGCCCTCTCCAAGTCCCTGTACCCAGGGCTGAGGTGCACCCAGAAGTCTCCCAGGGGCTGAAGCATGTATTATGCCACCCCTGGATTGACTAACTAAAACTGACACAACTGGCTGCACGACAGCTGGGGCAAGGTGGTGTACTCACCCTTTGCTTTAGATATAGTATACCTATATCTAACCCTAAAAATGGACACACAGATCTCCTATCAGTCACTCCTATAGCAGGCCTTAACAATCCTGAAGGCAGAGTGCTTGGAATCGTGTGAGATGGTGCTCTAGCATGAGCTGAGCCTGTCTGCGGCTTTCGGGATCCATCCCTTAGCCGTTTCCATGATATCGCATACCATATACTCTTAAGTGCATTATAATCCTCGCGGTTATGTGCCAACTCTGGTATCGCTTTATCAAAACATGTCGAGTAAGGTGTCATACGAATTGGAATACTAACCCCTCGCCAATTCTGGCGACGGGGTTAGCATTCCACCCTTCTAGAGGGACACGACATGCCTGTAACCTATAACCCGGTTAAAAGTCAGACAGAGCCTTAGCATCCACAAAATGGATGCTGCCACCGAGACACAAGTCTGCCCTCCTGCTGCTGGGAGTCCTCCCAGAGCAGGAGATAAGGACAAAGGGTTTCCTGCCAGGGGCGGTGCCAGCACCGTCCCAGACAGGGTTTTGTGTATTGTAGGTAGGCAGGGCTTTAGAGGAAGGTGACTGCAAGTGGCACCCCGGTGCTCACTGTGCATAGGCCGGCTGGAACCAGTTCCAGGGGCACTCCAGCCCCTGGCCTGGGGAAAAGCCCGCCAAGGAAGTGGGTGTAACCACCCCCCTCCTGGTCCCACCCCTAGGGCAGGACCTAGTCGCGTGCCAGCCCCCTTTTACAGGATAAAGGTAGAGACTGGCCCCCTTCCAAATCAGATCATCTTTGAATCCTGAAACTACTTTCCACGAAAGGAACTCAAGACTTCTTCCTAAGATTTCTCCCTTGTGACTAAGGAGTAGTCACCCTGCATCCGCAGGCACCATCTAAGAACACTGCGGTCTGCTGCAAGTCCTTACTCCGGAATCCGACTGCCCAGCTCGACGAGAACCGGCTTCCCTGGCACCTCTGACCTCTACCCACCTCTACAGCCCAGCTGAGAACCGTGGGTGCGACGAGACCTCAAGGGACCGGCCATCTGCAAGACTGCACGACTTCTTTCCAGCAAGCCCGCCGAGTGAATTCCTGGTGAGTGCTTTGGGGTCCGAGAAGCCCCGACTCTGAGCAGCTCCAGCTCCGAAGTGCAGCCCCCCAGCATCTCCACGATCTGCGTGGGGCCCTTCTGCTTTCCGCTGCTCACCGCGTTGTTTGGCTACTAGCCCGTTGGCTTGTGGCCTTCCTGACGACGCCCGACGACATTTCTGCTGCTGGTCTGGTTGCTCCAGACTGGCCCTTGCTCCCTTCCAGAAGAGGAGCACCCCGGACCCTCCTGGTCCACTCAAGACGCCATTTTGAGTCCACCGCGTGGGCTTGAATTAGCCAAGGCTTGTTGCCCACTCCTGGGTAACTTCGACGCCGACGACTTCATCCTTCGTGGGACAGCTCGCACCTCCATCCTGGTCGCCGACAACGCCTCCTGGTCCGAGAGACTGCAGAGCCCAGCAGCGCCCACTCACCTGACTGCGGTGACTTCGCCCGGTGCCATCCTGGTGCCCACTTAATCACTGGCTAGTGATTCAAGAACTTGGTCCCCTCTGCTTTCAGGTTTTCTTCTTCCTTGATCCAGGCTTGGATCCATCGAACTTTTCTTCACTGGTCGCCTGCCAGCAACTTCTTCCTTCCAGGCTCCTGGTCCGGCAACGAGATCCCCGACGTCTTTTCAGACCTATGCAGCTGCAGCCCCTGGGCTAGGTAACTTCGGCACTCCGGTGTCCCAGCATAGCCTCACTATCCAAGGGTCAGGATCCACTGTCGTTTTCTTCCCACCAGGTCGGGTTCGCCCGTGAACACTAACTTTGCCTTTACTAGCCTCCATAGACTTTGTCCCGCATCCCGCGTGAGAGTGCACACTCTGCACCCGAGTCCCCTGGGCCTCCTAGTAGTAATCTAACGATTCCCTAGTCCAGTCCTAGCGATTCCAAAGCCTATTAGAACTGTTACTTACCTGCTAGTAATTCGCATTCCACTTTTAAAGTATATGGTTTTCCGTGCCCCTCGGGCATTTGTGTATAACGTGCTAACTTAAAGTATTTTCGTAAGAGTTTTGTTGTGTGCTTAGCTCCCTGTCTCATAAAGAGCCAGGGTAGTCTTGTTATAAATAAATACACTGTTTATTTTCATAACAACTTGTGTGGTGTCCTTTCACTGGGTGTTCAAGGGGTAATGTGATGGTAAAACAGCTGGCTTAACACGCCCTCTAGAGTCTTAGCCTTAGACTGCTCGTATCCATGCTACTAGGATAGCTGGTCTATAAGGTTGACTTACAACCAATCATCAATAAGGGTTGTTTGGACTGATATATAGTGATCACTAGAATAGTGAGCACTGCACATCAGGCCAACTTCTCACAAACGCCCACAACAGCAAGGAACTCTTCAACATCGTCCAGGAATTTACCAACCCCTCAGCCAACTCCAACGACATCACCCCCTCTCAAGCCCTCTGCGACTCCCTAGCCTCATTCTTCCACAACAAGATTGCAGACATCCACAACAGCTTCGACAACCGACCCGAAGACCAACCCACCCTACCCTCTGCCGAACCCCCACCCCCCTTGAACATCCTCAATTACTGGAACCCAATCTCCACTGAAGACACCATCCGCCTGATGAACTCCATCCACTCAGGATCCCCCACAGACCCTTGCCCTCACCACATCTTCAACAAAGCAGATTCCATCATAGCACCACATCTCCGAGACGTCATCAACTGCTCCCTCAACTCCGCCATCTTTCCGGAAAGTTGGAAACATGCCGAACTCAGCGCCCTTCTGAAGAAACCCACAGCTGACCCCACCGAACTCAAAAACTACCGCCCCATCTCGCTCCTCCCATTCCCGGCCAAAGTCATTGAGAAAGCTGTCAACAACCAGCTTGCCGCCTTCCTCGAAACCAACAAATCCCTCGACTCCTCTCAGTCCGGCTTCCGAGCCAAACACAGCACAGAGACCGCACTCATCGCAGCAACAGACGACATCCGAAATCTGCTAGACAACGGAGACACAGTTGCCCTCATCCTCCTCGACCTCTCCGCAGCCTTTGACACAGTTTGTCATAGCACCTTAATACAACGCCTCAGAAACATCGGAATCCAAGGAAAAGCACTGGAATGGATCACCTCGTTCCTTGCCAGAAGAACTCAGAGAGTCCGCCTTCCTCCATTCAAATCAGAAGCCACCGAAGTCATCTGCGGCGTGCCACAAGGATCTTCACTCAGCCCCACCCTCTTCAACGTATACATGAGCCCCCTCGCGGCTATCGCACACCAACACAATCTCAATATCATCTCCTACGCTGATGACACTCAACTTATACTATCACTCACCAAAGACCCTAACACCGCCAAAACCAACCTACATGAAGGTATGAAAGAAGTAGCCGAGTGGATGAAGTACAGCCGTCTAAAACTGAACTCTGACAAAACTGAAGTCCTCATCCTAGGCACCTCCCCCTCCGCCTGGGATGACTCTTGGTGGCCAGAGTCCCTTGGAAAAGCACCCATCCCGACGGACCACGCACGGAACTTAGGTGTCATCCTGGACTCCTCACTCTCTATGAACAAACAAGTCAACGCCGTCTCATCTTCTTGCTTCAATATTCTTCGCATGCTCAAAAAAACATTTCGCTGGATCCCCCCGAAACTAGAAAAACGGTCACCCACGCACTGGTCACGAGCCGCCTGGACTACGGTAACACCCTATACGCCGGTACCACCGCAAAACTCCAGAAAAAACTCCAACGCATCCAGAACGCATCAGCCAGACTCATACTAGACATCCCGCGTAAAGACCACATCTCTGGACACCTGAAAAACCTCCACTGGCTCCCCGTTAACAAGAGGATTACTTTCCGCCTCCTAACCCACGCACACAAAGCACTCTACGAACTTGGACCCGAATGCCTCAACTCACGACTTTCCTTCTACCCCCCTCCCGCCACCTACGATCCTCCAACCAAGCCCTTGCAACTGTACCCCGCATCAACAAAACCACCATGGGAGGCAGATCCTTCTCCTACCTGGCAGCTAAAACCTGGAACTCACTTCCCACTCCCCTTCGCCTCACTCTGAACCACCTTACATTTAGAAAGCAACTCAAAACCTGGATATTCGACAAGTAATCCCCCACCCTTCCTCAAGCGCCTTGTGACCCTCTGGGTATGTAGCGCGCTATATAAATCTCTTGACTTGACTTGACTTGACTTGACTACTAGTTGACTGAGCCCTGAACCCTCCAATCGGTTTGGGAATACCTTTCCCCTTTGAGCTCTTGAGAGAAATCCTGTAACGAACTTGGCAGGTGAGGGACCTCTGACCCAAGAGAAAAGGGAGGGTGGAAAGCAGCCGGATTGCTGGGGGATAAAGTTTTACAATCCCGCCCGGGCTCACCGTCACTTTGCTGCTGCTCGGAGTTAGAGGGTTAAAGACTGTCAGGTTTTCCCCTCATGCCATAACCTTAATTGAGCTGCCGTCATAGTACGAGGCAAGGAAGGGGGGGGGGGGGAGAAAGTCAGGTAATCACCGCCACTACCCCCAGAACTTTGCTTGTAAAAGCGCGGAGAAAAAGTCACCCTACCTAAGGATGGCTGGGCCGCTGAAGTCTCCGCTGCTGAGCTGTGCTTCCGAGGCGGTCTGACAGAGTTCACAGGCCCCCACTGAGGAGTTCTAGAGATAGGCGAGGGGGCCCGTTCTAGTCAGCGGAGCGTCCGTTCCCCTGGGGTCGCATCGCGGGAGTTCGTGAATCCTGCCGCCCAGCGAGCGCCGGAAGAAGGGGGCAGGAAGCAGAGGAGGCCGGCCCGTGTTCAGTACCCTCCCTCTCTGACGAGCGAGAGGAGGGCGGTACACAAGGCCGAGAGCCACGCTGAGTGAATCGCTGTGCAATCCTGGCCCAGACAGCTGCTAGGATCCTGCAGCGTGAGGGCCGGGGACAGATTAACGCTACAGAAGCGCGAGTGGAGTGAGCGGACAGAAAGTTATCCGGCAGAACCCTGGTAAGACAGTTGAAGTGTGAGTGGGAGCCCCGGGTGCTGAGAGGGCCTAACTGCCGCCTACAGAGTTGATAGGGTTCTGCTGAAAGACACGGAGGAGTGAAACCGAGACAGAGGGGGAAGGCATTTGAAACCATACTACTTTCCACACAGTCTGCAGAAGAGGAAAGTTACGCGGCAGGAAAGTGCCCCTTGTATGAGAACTGCCGAATACACCAGGGTGATGTTGAAAGACTGAGGAAAACTGTCTGCTGAATTTAATGCCTCAGGGGGAAATAATTTCTGTAGTAATTTACTTGCTTCCTTGCCTGATAATTCAAATTGAGCCGCATTTGTGTGAAAAATTTATGAATGTTAATGGTAGAGGCCTAGTTATGGTGACAAAGTACAACAGAACTGTCTAGAGCCTACTTCACTTTCAGATAAGGGAGGGGGAATAGTGAACTGAGTTTACTACACTGCTTTCCAATTAAACAAATGTTTTGACTACGCGAGATTTGCCAGAGAACCAAAATCCTAGGAAACTGGGAAACATTATAAAAGCAAGTAATTCAAATGTACTGTCATAAATGTAAATGTGATACTGATTTTACATCTAAGAAATATACAAGAAACTAGCCAAAAGAGAATATAAAGATTTTCTACTTTTCTGAACACGGTGTGGTGTTTCCTTTTTGGTGGATGGGCATTGGGTTACTGTGAAAGATGCAATGCAAGTATAACACTATTGCCTTGGGGAAGGTCTTTCCACTCTGTGCCAGGCTACCCTACGTGGACTGGTAACCCCAGGTCCAACAGAAAGGGATCATTCTTAAAATAGATCCTGAATTAGCTAATAATGAAGGTGGCTTGGAGGCCAATGGTATGTTATTTGGTGAGGCATTCATTAAAGAAATGTCTATGTATGTTGGAGCATTCAGCTCTTTGCAGAGATCACAGAGAGAGATCAACAAGGTTTTTGATCTACGTGTTTTTGGTTTGGCCGGGCGAATTTGAGGTCGATTCTCCGGCCGAGGACAAAAGATCACAAGGGCCTCCTTCTCAACAGGGATCAAACCCTATCAGTACCGGGCTCTGAGTGGATACCAAACAGGGAACTTATATCCACAAAGACAGAGAGCCAGTATCGGAGGAAATAGAGTACTAAGGTATGCAGGTCCTCTGACCCTGCTTTACTGAGTCCCACGGGGCTTCTCATGTTTTTTAAAAAACATTCTTATTTGATGGTGTGTTTTTTTAGATTGATTGCTTTCACTATTACTGTCACCCGCTCACAGCTTACCTGAATTTTAGGAACCTCCTGCTTGCCGCGCACCCCGTTCCACCGCGGTCTATACCGTTTGTGTGGAGGGTGAAGGCGGCTCCATTGCTCCTTCTGCCGGCTGGTGAAGGGGCAGAGAAAGGGGGGTTGGAGCTCTAGTGCACTGAACCTTCAAATACATGCTGTCTTCAGGTCGCGCTTAGCACTGAGGTATGCAGGTACTCTGACCCTGCGTTACTGAGGCCCACGGGGCTTCTCATGTTTTTTAAAAAACGTTCTTATTTGATGGTATGTTTTTTTAGATAGATTACTTTCAGTATTACTGTCATCCGCTCACAGCGTACCTGAATTTGAGGAGCCTCCTGCTTGCCGCGCACCCCGTCCCACTGCGGTCTATACCATTTGTGTGGAGGGTGAAGGCAGCTCCATTGCTCCTTCGGCCGGCTGGTGAAGAGGCGGAGACAGGGGGGTTGGTGCTCTAATGCGCTAAACCTGCCTCCTCATATAAACAGCATGCCGTGTCCCCCGTGCAGCGGACGTGCGCAGCGGGCGTGCCAAAGGTAAGCCAGTCTGCGCCCATCCGCGCCAAGAACGCGCCAGGGATGCTGCATCTCTGCCACTAGTCTCCCGCTCTAAGCTAAGGTATTCGAAGGGGGCACTTTTAGATCTGGGTAGGAGGAACCCACCGTGCTGTGACCACATCTTAAACATTGAAAAGCTGTTCAGTAAGGAGCCCTCTGCTTGTATGAAGTGTGGCTTTTGCTTTATGGGCTGAGAAGTGAACAGCCATTCTAATAGGACAACTGGAGTAATCCCTACGGGAAGGAGGAAGACGCTACAGGGCTTTCTTATCAGCTCTAGGTTCTTGATTAAAAACAATGTGGCTTTTAAAGATTTTGTTCTTCAGCCTTCTCCTGATTGGGTATTTTTAACTGAGACCTGGGCAAATGAGTTTTCCAGTCCTGAGCTTGTAGAAGCCATTCCAGCAGGATTTTGTCTCTTTAGATTGGATAGGTATCTTGGTCAGGGATACCTTCACCTGTAGATCAGAACCACTCACTTCAACGCTTGATTCATACCAGGCTCTATATTTTTCGATAAATTCTACCCCTTCGGAAAGCTTTTCAGGGGTCCTCTGTTATAGATTCCCCTGGCTCTAGGGCCGCGTTTAGCCAGGACCTGTGCAATAGGCTGGAACCCAATCCAGAGAGACTTAATTTCACTCTTCTTGGGGATTTTAATTTTCATTTAGAAAACAAAGCGAATCATGACACTCAAACATTTACGGTATGTAACAATGGTTGCAGCTTTTCACAATTGGTCGAATCCTCTACACACGTGGTGGGCCACACCCTGTACGGAATCTTCTCCAATGACCATCGGATGGTGGTGGGTGTGCCCCTCCCGTTAGCGTGGTCTGAACATTATGCTATTCCTTTTCAACTAAGAGGTACAATATCAGGAACCTCTCAAGCAGCTAATGTGAAAGCGATTGATAAGCGAAACCTTAATCTGGTTACCAATGTAGAGGTCGCCACTGCTTAGGCTGATTTTCAGCACCTGGAACATCTAACTGCTGACTCTGCTGCTGATAACCTCTCTAAGAAGATTTTAGCAGTGATGGACACTCTCGCCCCTATAAAACCCCATTACTCGGCTAGAAAGAAGCCTTCTGCACCCTGGTTCTCTGACCGTTTGCGTAAGTTGAGACAAGAGTGCAGAAGGAAGGAAAGACTCTGGCGGAGGGATCTGGCTCCCTGGGGTAGAGAGTTACACAAGCAATCCATGAAGGCATACAGAGCAGCTATCATTGAAGAAAAGGAAGGCTACTACTCAAAGATTTCAGAGAGCCTGATGTCATCCAAGGAGCTTTTTAACATCTTTAACTCCCTTGTTGCGCCCACGGTCTCGGATTAGGTGGAGCCATCTCAGGCACTCTGTGATAGGCTTGCCCCCTTTCATCTCTGAAGATATCTGACATTTATGCTCAGTTGGAGATTCTAAATGCTAATCAGGTACCCGGTGTCATACTGGAAATCTATCCTTGTGATAGCCCGAGAAATATGGCATCGGCAAGTCTCTCTGCCTTTCCAAAGCTCACTCTAAAAACAGTCGAGAATTTACTTGAAGGAGTTAAGTCAAGGTCGCCGTTGGACCTTTGTCCCCTTAAGGTTCTGAAAATAGCTAAGGTGGCGCTAATCCTGTATTTCACCACAGATCTGAATCTAGCCATCGCACAGGGCCAGTATCCTCTAAGTTGGAAAGCGGCAGTGGTTAGGCCTCTTTTAAAAAAGCCCTCACTAGACCCGTAACATTTTGAAAAATGTCTGTCCTATCTCCCTTCTGCCGGTCCCAGCAAAAATCTTAGAATCCCACCTGAACTCTCATTTGAGTGCTTACTTGAGGGAACATCAGATTTTGGATGGCTCGCAACATGGCTTCAGAAGGTCTCATTGCACGGAGACTGCCCTCACTGCAGTTTTGGATAACACACGAGTTCGGGTGGATGCAGGTTATACCACTGTCTTGATCTTACTTGACCTCACTGCAGCATTCGAAACCCTATCTCCCCAGAGACTGGTGGAGCGTCTCAGGGAGATAGTGGTCGGGCTTATCTTTGGACCTTCTGGCTTCCTTCCTGGAAGAGTGGTCCCAAATAGTCAAATTGGGAAGCTTCTACTCTGAGTCGATCCCCCTTGTCTGTGGTGTGCCTCATGGCTCCTCTTCCCTCAGCCCCACTTTATTTAATATCTATGTGGCCCCGCTGGCAAGGGTGTTTTTTTGTTGTTTTTTTTTTTCCAATTAAAATGTATTGAGCATTTCCGAATGTCATAACACAGATTATCATTACATATACATTACAGAAAGATGCTCTGCAAACTTCAAACAATGTAACATAAACCCCGTCCCATTATGACACATCCCGCGAAAATCCGACACACACCGACGTTCATGTATTGAGAGACTTGATGATAGAACCCGCCCGTGGAAACACCTTCCCAGAATATTTAAGGTGATTAATGACAACCAGGGATTCAGAACTCACTCACACTGCCCTCCTCTTGCTCACATTGTGCCAGTAAATATTCACGCAATGGTGCCCATATGTCCGTTGGCCGAGAGGATGCCGGTAGTTCCTCAGCGTACAGCTCAAGTTGCTCCCGGCAGTATACCATGTCTCTGACCCATAAATCAATTTTCGGCCGTAGACGACTGTCCCAGGTGAATAACACTTGTCTCTTCGCCAGTAACAGTGCAACCCTCAAGAGCCTCCCCGCCCTGCCCGTCACACCAGGCAGATATCTCAGGAGACAACCCAGGGGTGAGCAGTCCACAGTCAGCCCCGTCATGGTGCATAGAAGTGTTACCACGCCCTCCCAGTATCGACAAACCCCATCACAAAGCCACGCCAGATGGAGGAAATCAGCCCCCTCCAGCCCACATCTCTTACAGCACGATGAGTCTCGCAGGCCCATCTTATGTAGTTTCTTGGGAGTGTGGTATACCATGTGTATCAACTTTAAATGTATGAATCTCAAATTACTATTAGGCGTTAGGCACCCTGTCAGCTGGCATATCTGTTCCCAAATGTCTGTCGTCAGTGGGGAATCCAACATGATGCCCCAGCGTTCCATAGCCTCATCCACCCCACGAACTGTCTCTTCCTGTAACATCTTATATAATTTTGTGAGCAATTTTTTCCTGGACGAAGCTACTATAAGCATCTGAAGGGCCTGTAACATCTGGGATTCGTCTGGGAAGCTGGTGTAGTGATCTCGCATTGCCCGGCGGCGCCTGTAGCAGGTGAAGAGAAAAAGAGGTGTTGGGTTCTGTATATATTCAAAGTCCATCTCCGCAATGTATCTCCCATTGACATATAAGTCGCTAAGATGTGTGAGCCCTGCTTCCTTAAGGGCCACTAACAGGCCCTTCTCACCAGCCACCGACAAGGCAGCATGTCCTTCTATAGGTAACGCCGGTGCGTATAACTGGAGCTTATTGGCCCTCCTACCGATCTCTTGCCAAGCCGCCACTGTACTGTCAATTGTGTTTTCCTATGGAGGTGGGTAATGATACCTCTAAGTGGCACGGGTTGGGCATCCCAGTCTTCGACAGCCACATGCGGAACAAAATCATGCGTTTTAAACCTAAAATACGCGTACTGTGCGTGGCAACATAAATAGTATACAAACCGATCCGGAGCACGAAAACCACCTTTCTCAAATGGCAGTGTCAGAGTAGACCATCTTAGTCTAGGTGATGTTCCCCCCCATACCAAGCGCAGTAGCCGAGTCTGGACCGTTTTGAAATAATGCTTAGTTAACCTAATAGGAATATTGCTGAAGAGGTACACCATCTTCGGGACGATAATCATTTTTATCACCGCAATGCGGTCTGCCAGAGACAATGGGAGGGAGACCCAGCGATCTACCAGTTGCACCAGGTCAGTGTATGCACGTCCGTAGTTTTCCCGAACGACTACTTCAGGATCTCTGTGCAGCCGCACTCCTAAATATTTCACCGGTTCTTCCGACCACACCAAGGAGTATTCCACCTGAGGCGCCAACGTTATCGCCGTCAATGGGAGTTTAACTGATTTCCGCCAGTTTATCTGCAGTCCGGAAAAAAGACAGAATTTGATATATTCCCGGATTATCAGTGAGAGGTATCTCTCCGGTTCTCCGAGATATAGGACCATATTGTCCGCGTAAAGCGAAATGCCCACCGGTCTGTTATTAAAATTTAGTGCCGCCGCTCTGTGGGATTGCCTAATTTTGCAAGCCAGTGGCTCCAGAGCAATGGCAAATAAAAAGGGGGACAAGGGGCAACCCTGTCTGGTACCTCGCCCTATGTGGAACGACTCTGATGTAAGCCCACCCACTCGAACTCTCGCCGAAGCGTCGGTATAGAGGACCTGTATCCAAAGGATAAAAATCGGGGGAAAGCCCATCCTGTTAAGAATAAATAACATGTACTTCCACTCTATAGAATCAAATGCTTTGGCAGCGTCAAGAAGGACAGCCACCGCCTCCAATTGTGGATTTAGTACATGGAACTTGGCAAATATGGTTCGCAAATTGAAGGACGTGGAGCGGTCCGGGACGAACCCTGCCTGATCTGGCAAGACTAAAAGATGCATCAAGGGCTGCAATTTACCCAGTAAGATCTTTGCCAGTATCTTCGCATCTAGATTTATCAAAGCTAGCAGGCAATAAGAATCGCAACGCGAGGCTGGCTTGTCCTTCTTCAGCAAAGTAATAATCAAAGCCTGCTGCAAGGATGGGGGGAGCAAACCTGTCTCATGAGCCTCCGCAAACATTGCTAGTATGTGCGGCACCAAGAGATCCACATGCGCCTTATAAAATTCTGCAGTCAGGCCATCCGGCCCGGGCGCCTTTCCATTGTGCAGCGAGAGGATAGCCATCTTGACATCCTCTTCGTCAATTGGTAGGCTCAAATACTTTCTATGGACATCCGAAAGCCATGCACACGCCGTGTCATCTAGATATTCCTTCATAGCAGATTCCGACATGCTGCCTCTGGTCATGTACATGGATTCATAAAATATGCGGAATTGCTCTAGAATACTATGGTCCGTGTGATGTTCAACTCCGGTGTCGTCTATAATGTGATCCAGCGGAGTCGTATCATACCTTTCATGCAGTCTGTTAGCTAAGACCTTGCCCGGCCTACCACCCTCGTCATATGCCCTAGCCACACATCTTTTAGCCTTATATTTCACTTCCGTATCAGCCAAGGTGTTGTACTCCTCCACGTATTCTCGAATTTGGTCAAGTGCCTCAAGGGATGGAGCCTCACTGTATTGGGCCTCTAAACCCTTCAGCGTCTCTTCCAACCTCTGCAGCTGTCTCCTGATGTCCCACAAAATACCAGCCGAAGTGCTGATACAAACCCCCCTTATCGTCACTTTAAAGGCTTCCCATAAATATAGCTTGACTATCAACAGTGCCCACATTTAATTCAAAATACTGTACAATTGCATTCCTAATTGTCTCAGCGTACACAGGATCCAGTAGGGCCTCAGCCCGAAATCGCCAGGTGAACGGGCGATGCGGATTAAGCGTACAGCCATTTCCAGGACCACCGGGTTATGGTCAGATAGTGTTCTAGGGAGTGTGTATGCCTTCTCAACCCACCCATTAGCCCCCTCCCCGCTAAGAATCCAATAGTCCAATCAGGACCAGCTGTTGAACACAGGTGTTATGTGTGTGCCCTCTGTAACCCCCAGATGCCACAACCTCCAGGCGTCCACCATCCCCAGCTCCTGCATACTTCCGCGAATGTACTGTGCCACTTTCAGTGTGCGCGCACCAGTTGGATTAGATTTCTCCACCTGTGGATCGAGGTGTGTATTAAGGTCCCCACCCAACACAAGCTCAGCCTCAGGCCATATCCCGTAGCACATTAACAGTTGTATGTAAGGTGTTGTGTCATCCACAACTGGGCCACATTCACTATTGTTATCAGTGTACCTCCCAACTTCCCATGAACCACGGCCCATCGACCACCTTTATCTGCACAGGTCTGTATTGACACAAACGGTACACCCCTCTTAATGAGATTAAGGACCCCCCTTGCATATGTGGAGAAAGACGAGGCCAAGCGGAACAAAGCCCATCTGCGTGCCACAGCCCCGTTCCGTGTGTTTGTTCAGGTGAGTCTCTTGAAGAAGTGCAATGTGTATGTTGTGCCTGTCTAGCACCTGTCTGGTTTTTCTGGGCGTGTTTAATCCACAGACATTCCAGGTCATACAGTTGTACATTTCACCTGTCATCTAGTCTATAAAGTCAAACCTGAAATGCAGCACATAGTATAATATTCGCAAGCCCACATCTGAATCAGCTCTGTGTGGCAGCCTGCCAAGGGTGGTTAGGTCATTTGGGTTGGAAATTCTGTCTTATGCGGATGACACCCAAATTATGGTGTCAATCACGCAAAACACTACGGACTCCGCGGAGAACTTTAAGAACTGCATGTTAGCAGTCTCGTCGTGGATGGTACAAAACTATCTTAAATTGAATGGTGAGCAGACGGAAGTCCTGATTTTTGGAGACAGGCCTGACATCTGGTCTAGGGAGTGGTGGCCTGACTCCCTGGGTGCCTGTCCAACTCCCGTCTCCCATGGGAAAAATCTGGGAGTGGTAGTGGATGACAGCCTATCAATGAATCTGCAGGTTTCTAGGACAGTTGCCACCTGCTTTGGGCTTATCCGGATCATAAGGAAAATTTCTCAGTTCCTTTCACTTGAAGCACGCAAAAGAGCGGTGGTTGCATTAATACTGTCCAGATTGGACTATTGTAACGCCCTCTATTTAGGCATCAACAAAGGCCAGCTGCGCCGGCTGCAGTTGGTGCAAAACGCAGCTGCCGGGCTGGTGATGGACTTTCCGAAACATCATTCGGTCTCGTCTAATCTTGGATCGTTGCACTGGCTCCCGGTGGATCGTAGAATTGTGTTTAGAACCCTCTGCCTTACTCATAATGCATACTACGGCCTTGGCCCTTTGGGCATAAAGACCATCTTTCAACAGTATGTGCCCTCTAGGAACTTGAGGTCAGCAAAAAAGAACCTCCTTGTTGTTCCTAGGGTCAAAAAGATGAGATGGGGCGGGAGGGCCTTTTCATTTCGGGCTGCGAATGTTTGGAACTCCCTTCCGGACTTTCTCTCAGGGCAACGAGTACACTCAATCTTTTGTAAAGCCGTGAAGACATGGTTGTTCCCTGAGAGTCGGGTTTCAGTAGGAATCGGTTTTGCTTACATGCTGATCTGTGCTAGCACCTTGATGCCCTTGGGCTAAGTCTGCGCTCTAAAAGTCTCTTATTCATTCATTCATTCATTCATAGACGGACTAGAGGAACAGTTATGTTAAGGCCCTTTTGTTAACCAAGTAAAGTTGGGCAGCAGACTTGCTCAATTTTTATCAAGTTTGGAATTTGATAACAAAAGACCCTTTGGGTTCTTCAGACGGTCATGGGTTATCATATATATGTTGTTGAGGAACCGGTTCAATATCTGTTCCCAAAGATTATAAGATTCGATTCAAAACTTACAGATTTCGTGGATATGCCCTGGACATCTTTGGACATCTTTGACCTCATAGCAGAAGGAGACCTGGACTGTCTGTTTATGACAGAAACCTGGCTAACGCCTAACAGTAACCCAGATGTTACAAATACACTCCCACCAGGATATCTTATATGTAGGGAGGACAGAGCAATTCAAAGGGGGGGAGGTATTGCTATTATCTACCGTGAGACACTCACCTGCCAAACTTTTACGATCCCAGATCTGAAAGGAGCAGAAAACATGGGTTTTGCTTTAAAGATACATGACTCTTATACTTTCTCTGGCGTACTGATATATAGACCACCAGGGCAACACACTGATTTTGTGGAGAGTATTGGACCAGCCATTAGTAATATAGCCCTCAAATCTGCCAACTTCACGTGTTTGGGAGATGTGAACTTACACTTAGACTCCTCCACAGATCCGGCTGCAACATGCTTTAGGGACACCATGAATGTCCTAGGACTAACCCTGACTACATCTGAACCTACGCACAAAGCAGGGCACATCCTTGATTGTGTATGCACGAACCTAGGGACACTAAATGGCTAAAACACCTCAAATCTTACCATGGACAGACCATAACTTCATTCCTTTTGATATTGGAGTAACATTCAGGAAAACATTAAAAAACTCTGATAACTCAGTTAAACCCCCCCAAGGAGAACCCAGTTGGAAAACCCTGACAGGACAGGACTCATTCCTCACTAGAGCCGCAGAGACCAAGCCGACCACTACTGGAGAACCAGAATTCTGCAATGGATCGCACTCCGCTAGCCCCTCCTCCGGGTCGCCCCTAAGCACTCTGGTATTTGAAGTGCGTGTAGTTCGAAGAATAGAAGTCAAGTTCATAAGTGGTTCACCAAAGTTGGTGCGAGTAGGTACTCGTTGTTCCCAAAATCTCTAGACCCAAGACATGGCTCGGGTTTCGGGATAGTTTCCCTCATCAGTAGAGAACAAGTTTGGGGTGGATGAGAAGGCCGCCAAGTAACCGTCACAGGCCTCGATGTCTCGGGCGATATCCTAAAACCCGGGACATGTATCGGGTCTAGAGAGTCATCAGTCCAACAAGTACCGACTTGCACCCACATGGGTGAACCACTCAAGAACACCATGTACCAGAGTCCCAAGGGGCGATCCGGAGGAGGGGCTAGCGGTGTGCGGTCCATTGCGGTGATTTCTACAAATTGGCTCCCTTGAGCTTTGAGTCGACGGGCTCCTGGACGACGCACCTGCGTGCCGGTTCTGGCATCGAGGCCTTTGACTGTTGTGTGGCGGCCTTCTCTTCCACCCCTAAACAATTTTTCTCTACTGATGAGGGAAGTCATCCCGAAACCCGAGACATGTCTCGGGCGATATCCTAAAACCCGGGACATGTATCGTGTCTAGAGATTCATCAGTCCAACAAGTACCGACTTGCACCCACATGGGTGAACCACTCAAGAACACCATGTACCAGAGTCCCAAGGGGCGATCCGGAGGAGGGGCTAGCGGTGTGCGGTCCATTGCGGTGATTTCTACAAATTGGCTCCCTTGAGCTTTGAGTCGACGGGCTCCTGGACGACGCACCTGCGTGCCGGTTCTGGCATCGAGGCCTTTGACTGTTGTGTGGCGGCCTTCTCTTCCACCCCTAAACAATTTTTCTCTACTGATGAGGGAAGTCATCCCGAAACCCGAGACATGTCTCGGGCGATATCCTAAAACCCGGGACATGTATCGGGTCTAGAGATTCATCAGTCCAACAAGTACCGACTTGCACCCACATGGGTGAACCACTCAAGAACACCATGTACCAGAGTCCCAAGGGGCGATCCGGAGGAGGGGCTAGCGGTGTGCGGTCCATTGCGGTGATTTCTACAAATTGGCTCCCTTGAGCTTTGAGTCGACGGGCTCCTGGACGACGCACCTGCGTGCCGGTTCTGGCATCGAGGCCTTTGACTGTTGTGTGGCGGCCTTCTCTTCCACCCCTAAACAATTTTTCTCTACTGATGAGGGAAGTCATCCCGAAACCCGAGACATGTCTCGGGCGATATCCTAAAACCCGGGACATGTATCGGGTCTAGAGATTCATCAGTCCAACAAGTACCGACTTGCACCCACATGGGTGAACCACTCAAGAACACCATGTACCAGAGTCCCAAGGGGCGATCCGGAGGAGGGGCTAGCGGTGTGCGGTCCATTGCGGTGATTTCTACAAATTGGCTCCCTTGAGCTTTGAGTCGACGGGCTCCTGGACGACGCACCTGCGTGCCGGTTCTGGCATCGAGGCCTTTGACTGTTGTGTGGCGGCCTTCTCTTCCACCCCTAAACAATTTTTCTCTACTGATGAGGGAAGTCATCCCGAAACCCGAGACATGTCTCGGGCGATATCCTAAAACCCGGGACATGTATCGGGTCTAGAGATTCATCAGTCCAACAAGTACCGACTTGCACCCACATGGGTGAACCACTCAAGAACACCATGTACCAGAGTCCCAAGGGGCGATCCGGAGGAGGGGCTAGCGGTGTGCGGTCCATTGCGGTGATTTCTACAAATTGGCTCCCTTGAGCTTTGAGTCGACGGGCTCCTGGACGACGCACCTGCGTGCCGGTTCTGGCATCGAGGCCTTTGACTGTTGTGTGGCGGCCTTCTCTTCCACCCCTAAACAATTTTTCTCTACTGATGAGGGAAGTCATCCCGAAACCCGAGACATGTCTCGGGCGATATCCTAAAACCCGGGACATGTATCGGGTCTAGAGATTCATCAGTCCAACAAGTACCGACTTGCACCCACATGGGTGAACCACTCAAGAACACCATGTACCAGAGTCCCAAGGGGCGATCCGGAGGAGGGGCTAGCGGTGTGCGGTCCATTGCGGTGATTTCTACAAATTGGCTCCCTTGAGCTTTGAGTCGACGGGCTCCTGGACGACGCACCTGCGTGCCGGTTCTGGCATCGAGGCCTTTGACTGTTGTGTGGCGGCCTTCTCTTCCACCCCTAAACAATTTTTCTCTACTGATGAGGGAAGTCATCCCGAAACCCGAGACATGTCTCGGGCGATATCCTAAAACCCGGGACATGTATCGGGTCTAGAGATTCATCAGTCCAACAAGTACCGACTTGCACCCACATGGGTGAACCACTCAAGAACACCATGTACCAGAGTCCCAAGGGGCGATCCGGAGGAGGGGCTAGCGGTGTGCGGTCCATTGCGGTGATTTCTACAAATTGGCTCCCTTGAGCTTTGAGTCGACGGGCTCCTGGACGACGCACCTGCGTGCCGGTTCTGGCATCGAGGCCTTTGACTGTTGTGTGGCGGCCTTCTCTTCCACCCCTAAACAATTTTTCTCTACTGATGAGGGAAGTCATCCCGAAACCCGAGACATGTCTCGGGCGATATCCTAAAACCCGGGACATGTATCGGGTCTAGAGATTCATCAGTCCAACAAGTACCGACTTGCACCCACATGGGTGAACCACTCAAGAACACCATGTACCAGAGTCCCAAGGGGCGATCCGGAGGAGGGGCTAGCGGTGTGCGGTCCATTGCGGTGATTTCCACTACTGGAGAACCCACTGAGGACAGTCAAATCCTCAGAAATTGGATTAATACTTTAAGGTCAGGGAAATCTCACGACCGGCACAGTGTTAAAAAGAAATCCTCAGCACTGTGGTTCACCTTGGCCCTAAAGGAAGAACAGAGGAAAGTTAGGGCACTTGAACGGAAATGGCGTATGAACTATGAACAAATAGATCGATACAACTATAAAGCTGCACGCCGCCGATATCACAGACTGATAAAAAATGCAAAAAAGCAATACTATACCGAGGCTATAGTCAATAGCAAAAACCAACAGAAAGAAATTTTTAAAATAGTCAATGCTTTTACCAATCCTAAATCCATGAATAAAGAAATTCCCCCCTCCCAGGACCTATGTACTAAAATAGCGGACTTCTTTGAAGGAAAAATCAAAGAACTTACAAAGGATTTTCTCCATCCAACGAGTTATAAAGACTCGGCTTACATAGGTCCCACAACCACTACTGGCCAACTGTCTGCTTTTTCCCTGGCTACCCTGGCTGACTCTCGTGCAGAAATTTTAAAGATCAAATCAGATTCCCCATTTGATCCATGCCCTCCATATGTCCTGCACACCATGGTTGATATTGTGAATACCATTATAAATACCATCATTAATTCCTCCCTTAACCTTGGCTTAGTACCTGAGGAATGGAAGCTTGCAGCAGTGAAGCCTCTGCAGAAAAAACAACTTGCAGACCCAACCATCCTGACCAATATACGTCCCATTTCTCTGCTCCCAACCCTCTGCAAAATAACTGAAAAGTTTGTGAATAAGCAGCTTACCACATTTCTGGAAGCCAATAACATATGGCACCCCAATCAAGCAGGCTTCAGGTCCCAGCACTCAACTGAATCAGCCCTGATATTCACCTCAGAAACCTTAAGGGCTGCAATGGACCAGGGGAAAAAGGTGGTATTGGTGCTCCTAGACCTGTCCGCGGCATTTGATACGGTCTCACATACCATCCTGATAGGCCGATTAGCCGCGGCAGGGATAGCCGATAGAGCACTAGGTTGGCTAAAATGCTTCCTCTCCGGAAGACGCCAAGTAGTCACCTTAGGCCGATTTAAATCCGAAGAAAAATAGCTTACCTCGGGAGTGCCTCAGGGCTCGTGTCTGAGCCCGACACTCTTTAATGTCTATTTGGCTCCCCTGGTTGCACTTATATCATCGTATGACATTTCCACCATTTCATACGCTGATGATACGCAGCTCATCCTGGTGATGGAAGATGACACTGGAGAAGCTGAAAGGAAGCTTAAGACCTGCCTCAAAGCCATATTCCAATGGATGAGCGCAAACCATCTCAAATGCAACACAGGGAAGACAGAGATTCTGCCCTTTGGAAAGGAGAATCTGGTTAATCCCTCCCTCTGGTGGCCAGAGGAGGTGGACGGTCCTCCTCACACCGTTACGTCTGCTCGGAATTTAGGGATCAAATTCGACTCATCACTGACCTTTAAACAGCAGGCAGTAGCGGTGGCCGGAACATGTTTCGGCCTCATTAAAACACTGAGGAAATTTTTTGATTTCTTACCTTTTCAGGCACGGAAAATGCGGCAGTAGCAATGGTAACATCTCGCCTTGACTATTGCAACAGTCTATATGCAGGCACAAACAAAACAATTTGTCATAAACTACTTATGGTCCAACACGCTGCGGCCAGACTGGTGCTGGGCTGGAACAGAAGAACCTCAGCAACAGCAGCAATGGATATATTACATTGGCTGCCAATCCCAAAAAGGATCCTCTTTAAAGTTCTTCTGATAACTTTTAGGGCCTTTCATGGGAAAGGTCCAGGCTATATCCAAAAGATGTTTAAACGCTATTCCCCTCTGCGCAATCTCAGATCTCAAAAAGCTAACCTCCTGACAGTTCCCAACTTCAGATTAAAAACTAGAGGAGGCAAGGCCCTGGCAGTACTGGGATCTAAGGCCTGGAACTCTCTTCCACCACCCCTTCGACAAATAGAAAAAGAAACAGACTTCAGAAAGGCCCTTAAAACTTGGATCTTCAATCTATCAAACACTATCTGTAAATCCCTGATTTGATACAGATCCCCCTTTCCAAAACAGCGAACACTGGATTGCCTTCTGTTCTTTAAGCGCTTAGATGCTCCTTGGAGTGCAAACTGCGCTCTATAAAAAACCCCTTACATTTACATTTACATATGGAAGTGATGGAACTGGAAAAGAAAGGTGCCATTTTGTAGAGGAGATGGACTGCTGTGCAGATTCTTTTAGCAATATATTCTTTGTAGAAAAGAAAGGGAAAGGAATGAGACCAGTCATAAACTTAAGGCAAGTAAATGACTAGGTAGAATACCATCATTTCAAGATGAAAGGAATGCATATGCTGAGGGATGTGTGCTGTCAGGGGACTGGATGACGCGTCTAAACTTACTTGACAATTCCTATTTGGGAAGAGCATCAGAGATTCCTAACATTCTAGTGGGAAGGAAAGTTTGTTTGTCTCCCCTTCAGGCTATCCTAGGCCCCATGGTGTTTCACAAAAGTGCTTTGTCCAGTAGCAGCCTTTTTGACGGAGAGAGGAATACCTCTGATAATTTATCTGGACAGCATTTTAATTATGGGCATGGACAGGTGGAGAGTAGAGAGCCATACGAGATTGGCGATAAATCTGTTGGAAAAGCTTGGGTTTGTGGTAAACAGAGAGAAATCCTGCTTAAATCCAAGTCAGGAGACTCCATTTTTAGGTCTCGCCTCGCAAAGCAAGACTTATTGTTGCTGTTTAGGCTGCGAAGTGGGACATTAGATGTGCACGAGCTTAAAAACCCATTGCAGACAATGGATGTGAACGCGTGCTTTAGCAGACATGGCCGGTGAACGCGCACGTCTCTTTTCTCTCGCTCTGCCTCGCGCTCTGCCTTGTGGTGTGCCTTGCACTCTGCCATGCTTTCGGTTTAGTGTTCTGCTCCTAAGACACACTGTTCATTGGATGTATGTCAGTACAACACGATCATTTTGATCGTGGTACTTGACAACGCAGTTTTCACAACGCAAGTCGTTACAACGACTTGTGTTGGAGGGCGCTAGATTGTGGAATAAGTAAATTTTCTATTCCAACTCCAGCCCACGTAACAGTAGGGAAGGTGCTGGAATAGAAAATTAAACTATTCCTTAAGCAAGAGCGCCATCCAGCGCAAGTCGTAGTAATGACTTGTGTTGTAATGGCTGCGTTTTAAAGGAAACGCGGTGTAAACACCGTGTTGTAAAGGATATTTCCCCTGTTCATTATGCAGCAAGGTCGGGAAGGTGCCTTTCTGTAGTTAGTCCACATTAGTGCGATATATTATTTTGCATTTGCTTTTTCTCTCTTCCAAGTGCTGTTAACGTCAGCCCCACACACCGGGCTGCGTAGGGCTCAGCTCGCTCCCTCTCCCTCCCTCCCTGTCTACGCGCACGCAGGACAGGAGATATGCATCGCGCGCTTTCACTCACTCCCTCCCGCTACCGCCCCCCCCCCCTCACCCTCCCCCCCCCCCCCCCCGTCGGCTCCACGGAGGAAGCTTTTTTGTTCTTCTACTAATAATATCCGCTGCTTAATTCAAATAATGATTCGCGTTAATCATCTAAAACGTTTTCCGTCAATGTCTCCCTGCATTCAGAACACAACTTTCACGGTCCTGGTGCTTCAATTGGAAAAACATTGTTCCAAGAGATTTAGCCCAGCTTTCTAAATTCGGACTTCGCAACGGTTTATAATTACCTCAATGCCTAAGCGCTTCTCTCAGCACTCTGTATGTGGCAAGCCTGCGTCTCCGGATTGACCCGCCTCGGGGAGCGTGCCTGCTTTCTTACCCCCGCCTGTGACGAGGCCGTTTCTCCCAGGCTCCTCCTCCTGCCTGTGCCTGCCCTATCCCGGAGGAGGCAGCAAGTTGTGAGCAAGGAGGATCCCGCCCTCTGTGTCAGCAGCCGGATGGAGAAGTCGGGAGCCACTCGCTCGTAATCACCCCTCTGCTCGTCAAACGCCTCTGCCCCCCCACCGGTCGCCCGGTCTGTGCGGGCGGGTGGGTCTGGCCTGGATGACCCGCCGCCAGGCCTCGACACCCCTTTCCCTCAGCCATTGATCCCAGCCGGGAATGGGAGCCCCCTGAGCCCGCAGCGTGTCGGGCAAGCAATACAAGGGGCATGAGGTTAGCTGCTGCATTAAGTATTTCATCTTCGGCTTTAACGTCGTTTTCTCGGTAAGTTCGGTTTTCGGTGCGTTCACCCCCCTGTTGTGTTGCAGGCATTCTGTTTGGCTGGTGAGTGCCCCAGGGGTTCCCCACCCTGCCCTTCTCGGAAGCTCAGCAGCTGCCCAGGAATCAGAAGCCCTTCCCATCCCCTTCCCTCGTCCTCCCTTGTTTTAATGTGTTTTGAAAACCTGCAAAGGATGTGTAAACCCACACTTTGCACTTATAGTCCTTGTTTACGGGAAGCTAGGCTGCTAGTAAAACGGGCGCACTTACTGCCAGTCTTGCTTCTCGTAAGCAATAACTAGAAGTACAAAGTGCTTGTTTGTGAACCGTTTTTTTTTTTTTTAGGAATGGACATCTATCTTGGAGAGGTGAACTTAAAGGAAAAAAAATCAAATTGGCTACCATGTCATGACGTATGCCCAAGTAGATGTCATTAAATTGGGGCTACTAAAACGTCATTAAGCAAATGTATGCATGTGTGATTATGAATGCACGTGTATGCATCATCGGCCCTTGAACATGTAAACCGACCAACTACTTCCCGCGGAGCACAGGGTGTAAGGACCAGTCATTCCTTTGTGACATCTATCTTGGAGAAATGAACTTAAAGGGAAAAAAAATCTAATTGGATACCATGTCATGACGTATTCCCAAGTAGATTTCATTAGATTGGGGCTACTACAACATCATTACGCAAATGTATGCATGTGTGATGATAAATGCATGAACGTGTATGCATCATCGGCCCTTGAACATGTAAACCGACCAACTACTTCCCGCGGAGCACAAACTTGTGGACACTTTCAGCCTGATTCATCAAGCTGATTTGCGCTCGCAAAGGGCCAGATTCTGAGAATCTGGCCCTTTGCGAGTGCGATTTTTGCATTTGGTATTCATCATCCCAAATGCAAAAATCACTATTAGCGAAATCGCATATTTGCGAGGAATTGGATTTGAGGAATCTCTAATAGAGATTCCTCAAATGCAATTCATCAACCAAATAGAAATAGCGAAATCGCAATATTTGGTCTCAATTTACCACCAGGTCTGACTTGGTGGTAAATTGCGTAACTAGTGTAAAAAGCACTTTAGTGCATTTTTTTCTTTTGCATGTTACACACACACATGTCCTTTGGACATGTGTGTGCGCAACACCTGTTCAAATGTGCATTTTAGGGGTGCTACAGGGTGTCCTTTGGACACCCCTGGCACCCTTAAAATCGCTATCTGATTTGCGAGTAGCAAATTGCTACTCGCACATAAGGGATACTCCCCATTCATTCCTATGGGCCTTTTGGCCCATAGGAATGAATGGGGAGTTATTTCCTTTTTTTGCGAGTAGCAAATTGATACTCGCAAATAGAGAACATGTAGGAATCGCTATTTATTTAGCAATTCCTACATGAATACCGTTTTGCGTGTCCTCAATAGCGAGTCGCTATGATTCGCTATTAGGGCCACGCAAAACGGCCCGTTGATGAATCAGGCTGTTTGTGTCCACAAGTCTTTCGCTTTCATTGGCCTCGTTGTGTTTCATTGTCTTACATACTGAAATCCTTAGGTGCTCAAAGGATGTAGATTGTCTTGCATGCCGTTCTATATTGTGAACATAAAGTTCGAGGCATGTGGGCTGCTAAATTCATATCTTAGCATTAGATCGCCGCCTAGTGTTGGGTCCGGATGATCGCACATTGTTGTCCTGGAAGAGTCTTCGAAGTATCCTGAGATAGGTGGCTCCTCCCCTGGACTACAGTGCGCATGGGCATCGGCTCCATCCCCAGATTGTTTTTTTCCGCCATTGGGTTCGGATGCGGTCTCGACGTCTCTCTGTCGGAACCGAGAAAAACTAGCTTTTTTACGGCCAAAAGGCCTTATATTCTTTGCGTCGGTATTGTTTGCGCACGGTCTCGAGTTCTTCCGTCTCTTGGAGTCGGAATCAGCGGAGTAGTTTCACTCTTCGGACATCGAGGCCTTCTCATCGCGACACGACCGCAACTTTTCAGCATGGAGCGGAGTCCGTTTAAGAACTGTCCGCTCTGTGGGTCCAAATACCCACATATAGACGTGCACCTGGTCTGTAACAAATGCCTTTCACCAGACCATAACGAAGACAACTGCATGGCCTGCGCAAGATTCAGGTCCAAGAAGACACTCAAGCTTCGGCGCGCGGTGCGCCTTGAGGCCAGACAAGCGGCCCCGGATCCAGAAAACATCTTCGGCGACCAAGAAGAGGAGGACCGGAGCCATCATCTTCAAATCTCCCCGCCCGGGACGGAGGTCGAGGCAGATCCGGAAGACGACGACGGAGTCGTGGGTCAAGGCCTTGAATACGTCGACGAGGTAGGGGACGTCGAAGAGGTTTATGGGGCCGCAGAAGATAGCTCAGGGGACGAGCTATGCCCCGAAGGTTACGAAGATCGAGATCGGGTCACGGGATCGCCTGTCGGCCTTACCCAAGACCCCGTACCGCAAGCCACGGCCCCGCCTTCAGGCCCGGCCACGGACATACTTGCTGCGCAGCCGGTATCGAAACCGAAACTGAAACCTACGGTATCGACTACACCTAAAATGGCCGACCCAAAATCGAAACCGAAACTTATGGATTCGAGCGTCCCTAAGATGGCGGCCATACCACCAAAAACGGCTAAACCCGCTGCTTCATCGACTCCGTCGGCCTCCGGTCCACAGAAGTCGAAGAAATCTGTCGATTCGAAATCGGCGCCAGAGGAGGGATCCTCTAAGAAGGGTGGTCGGCACAGGTCAACCGCTGCGACGCCTGCAAAGCCCGCCAAAGCCAGCGACACGGCTCCGGTTCCGACTGGGACTTCGTTAGTCGGACGCGTGGTGGAGACGGAGCCGACAAAATCACAAGGATCGAAGGCTGGCACATCTGCGCATCGGTCCAAGGACTCTGGGTTGGCGGCTGCGGCATCATCGTCCAAATCACAGAAGGGCCACCAGGACGTCGGATCCGAGGGCAAGGTCAAGACCTCCTCCTCGGTGCCAAAGGCCACTGTAAGTGACGCGTCACTCATTGCCTCTTCACTACAGAGAATCAGGGAGAAGGCCTCTGCTACGTCGGCTCCGATGCCATCGCCACAGAAGCCGATGGACGTTCCGGTGAAGCCTGCGGGTAAACTTCTCTTCCTTCTGCCGCCAAAAGAGGCGCCGAAGGCCTTTTCAACTAAATCGACGCCAAAGAAGTCGGATTCTTCAACGGCAGGGGCACTTTCAAGTCGGGTACTCGACTCAGAAGAGGATTCTGAGCGTTTTATCGACGCAGACACGGGCAAATTGACCCTTTATAAGAGGAGGATCACTTCACAGCCAGTGGACTCCTATGTCATCCCCCTGAAGAAGAAAAAGCTTCCCCAGGACACTTCAGGCCTCATGGAACCTATCCAGCCTCCTCCAAGAAGGAGCCCAACTCCTTCTCCAGAACACTCTGAGGGTGAGGGATATGATGAAGATGACCAATACACTTTCCCCATCAATGAACCAGATGCACAGCCAGATTCATATGATGACATTGGTGACCAAGGCACCCAAAATGTGGGGCAAGACCCACAGCCTTTCAGTGCACGTGCATCCCCTACAGAAGATTCTGCTGGTTTTCATGCACTCATTGAGAGGGCAGCTGCTAATCATGATGTGGACATGCATGCTGACCCGGTAGAAGAAGACTTTCTATTTGACACTTTTTCAGTCTCTGAAAGGACAGTAAAGACACTGCCTATGCTCAAAGGGGTCCTCAAGCATGCTGCGGACATCTTTAAAGAACCTACCAGGGCAAGAGTGGTCAATCCACGTATCGAAAAAAAGTACAGACCAGCACCTGCAGACCCTGCATACATTCGGGGACAGTTGCCGCTTGACTCCCTGGTGGTCGCAAATGCCCGCAAAAGGGCCAACTCCCAAACAACGGGTGAAGCTCCTCCCCCGGATAAGGAGTCCAAAGTGCTAGAGGCTGGAGGCAAAAGAGTAGCTGCACAGGCTGCCAATTTTTGGCGTATTGAAAATACACAGGCACTCTTGGCACGTTACGATAGGGCACATTACGACACCCTAGAGCAAGTTTTACAACACCTGCCTCCGCAGTTTCAAGAGGGCACCAAACTGCTTATAGAGGAGGGAAAACTGATCTCCAACGCAGCCATAAAGTGTGCACTTGATGCCGCGGACACAGCCGCTAGGGCCATTAACACTAGCGTCATGCTCAGAGGACAGGCGTGGCTCCACATATCGGGGTTTAAACCTGACATTCAAACGACCATACTTAATCAGCCAGTCAATCCTGATAGACTGTTTGGTCCAGATGTTGACACCACCCTAGAAAAAATTAAAAAAGACACCGAAACTGCTAAGTCTATGGGGGCCCTACAATCACAACAGTTTCGTGGCAATAATTTTCGTCGCTCAGGTGCACGTGGAGTCACCAGAGGACAGATGGGTCAACAATCGCAATTCTCTAGAGGTGGAGCACAATCCTCGTACCCCAAACAGAACAAGGGGGGTTACCGAGGAAACAGCACCAGAGGACGCGGCAGAGGGAACAACAACTCCCGCTCCTCTACCCCAAGCAAACAGTGACTCTCTGTCACTGCTCCCCGACCACTTAACACCTGTCGGGGGGAGACTACAGCAGTTCCTGCCCGTCTGGAGAAACATCACCACAGACAGGTGGGTGCGACAACTTGTCCAGTACGGTTATTGTCTAGAGTTAAAATCCACTCCACCCAACATTCCACCAAGGCAAAGGCCTATGTCCGCAGAGCACTTGCACTTATTGCAGCAGGAAGTGGTGGTGATGCTGCAAAAAGGCGCAATAGAGCTCGTGCCAGTGGGGGAGGAAGGCACGGGGGTATATTCCCTGTACTTCCTTATTCCAAAGAAGGACGGATCTCTCAGACCCATTCTGGATCTGCGTCCCCTCAACCTGTATATACTGTCAGAACATTTCCATATGCTTACACTGCAACAGATTCTTCCCTTGTTAAACCAAGGGGACTTCTTAGCAACCTTAGACCTCAAGGATGCTTATTTCCACATTCCACTACACCCGTCCCACAGGAAATACCTCAGGTTCACTATCCAAGGCAGGCATTATCAGTTCAAGGTCCTACCCTTCGGAGTCACCACAGCCCCAAGAGTGTTTACCAAGTGTCTGGCGACAGTAGCAGCGCACCTCAGGAGGCAGAACATACATGTCTACCCCTACCTGGACGACTGGCTCGTTCAAGCCAAGTCGGAACGACAGTGCGCCGCGGACATGTCGACTACCATTCACCTCCTTCACGATCTAGGTTTCTCGTTGAACTACCCAAAGTCGCATCTTCAGCCGGCACGTGTCCGGCAGTTAATAGGTGCGACGATCAATACCCTGACGGCCATGGCTCAACCAAACCAAGTCAGGATAGACAGCATGCAGTCTCTAATCCAGAAGTTCAGACCACAACACTCACTTCCAGCGAGAGTGTTCATGCAGTTGATAGGCATGATGGCCTCCTGCATCTTCATAGTCCCTCACGCACGGTTACATATGCGCCCGCTCCAGGAGTGCTTAGCAAATCAGTGGACACAGGCTCAGGGACAATTAACAGACCTAGTGTTGGTTACCAGTCGGGCATACGACTCTCTGCATTGGTGGAATCCACACAACCTTTGCAAGGGCCGACTGTTCCAGGACCCAGTGCCACAGATTATCCTGACAACGGACGCATCTCTCCAGGGATGGGGAGCTCATCTGCTCACTTACACAGTGCAGGGACTATGGACGACGCAGCAACAGAAGATGCACATCAACTATCTGGAACTGATGGCAATCTTCATGGCGCTCAAGTCCTTCATTGTACATCTGTGCAACAAGGTAGTGTTAGTCCGGACGGACAACATGACCGCGATGTACTACATTCAAAAGCAGGGGGGCACCCACTCGCCACAGCTGTCTCATCTGGCTCAGGGCATGTGGCGGTGGGCCATTCAGAGGAACATCTTCCTCATGGCAGAACACCTCCCGGGCAAGGACAATCAGATGGCGGATCTGCTCAGCAGATACAGCCATCAAATGCACGAGTGGGAGTTACACCCATCTGTACTCCACCCGTACTTCCAGCAGTGGGGTCATCCGGAGATAGACCTGTTTGCAACAAAAGAAAACGCAAAATGCCAACACTTTGCCGCCAGGTTCCATCACCCACAGTCGCAGGGGAATGCGATATGGATGAACTGGTCAGGCAAATTTGCGTACGCTTTTCCGCCAGCCCCTCTGATACCGCTGGTGGCAAGAAAGCTAAGGCAGCACGCGATGACTCTCATCCTGGTTGCTCCAACGTGGGCTCGCCAAGCATGGTACACCACGTTCCTCGAACTCTCAGTGGTGCCGCATCAAAGACTGCGCCTCACGCCCAGACTTTTGACGCAGAACCATGGAGAAATTCAGCATCCAGATCCGCAACAGCTCAACCTGGCGATCTGGCTCCTGAAGTCCTAGAGTTTGGATACCTTAACCTACCTCCAGAATGCATGAACATCATCAAAGAGGCAAGGAAGCCAACTACCAGAGCATGCTATGCTGCAAAATGGAAGCGTTTTGTCATTTACTGTACGGCCAATGACATCAACCCGCTAGATGCATCTATCCCTAACATCATATGCTATCTGCTACATCTTTACAAGTGCAATCTAGCGTTCACTTCTATTCGGATACATCTCTCCGCCATCGCAGCTTATCTTCAGAATAGGCAGCATCTCTCTGTCTTCAGGGTGCCTGCCATTAAAGCTTTCCTTGAAGGTCTGAAACGAGTCATTCCCCCAAGAACACCGCCAGCTCCGGTGTGGAACCTCAATGTGGTACTCACCAGACTGATGGGACCACCATTCGAGCCACTGCACTCGTGTGAACTCCAGTTCCTAACGTGGAAAGTAGCTTTCCTGATTGCTATTACGTCACTGAGGCGTGTTAGTGAGCTGCAAGCGCTCACAATCCAAGAGCCATTCATTCAGATTCATCCAAATAGGGTAGTGCTACGTACTAACCCCAAATTCCTTCCGAAGGTGGTGTCACAGTTTCATCTCAACCAAACTATTGACTTGCCGGCATTCTTCCAAAACCCACAAACGGTGGCGGAAAGAATGCTCCATACGTTAGACGTACGGAGGGCGTTGATGTACTACATAGACAGGACACAACCCTTTAGGAAAACAAAACAACTTTTTGTTGCCTTCTCACCACAACACAAAGGCAACCCTATTTCCAAAGCAGGAATAGCCAGGTGGATCGTTAAGTGCATCCAAATCTGTTATCAAAAGGCCAAGCGCACTTTAACAATACCCCCAAGGGCGCACTCCACACGCAAATTGGGGGCATCCATGGCTTTCCTAGGGAACATTCCTTTAGAGGACATTTGCAGAGCAGCCACGTGGGTTACACCACATACCTTTACAAAACACTACTGTGTAGATGTGCATTCCAAGCAGCAAGCTGCTGTAGGACAGGCTGTTCTCAAGACACTTTTTCAGGTTTCTGCAGCTGGCACGGGCAACCGCCGCTGATGGAGGGACTGCTATGTATTCTATGCTAAGATATGAATTTAGCAGCCCACATGCCTCGAACTGAATATGCTACTTACCAGTATGCATCTGTTCTTGGCATGTAGGGCTGCTAACATTCATATCGCCCACCCTCCTCCCCGGTGCCTGTCGCAGCTGCAGATATACTATTGTATTCAATCATTAGCATGGACATCCTTTACACCTTTCACTCCATCTTCTGCCACAATAGCGAAAAACAATCTGGGGATGGAGCCGATGCCCATGCGCACTGTAGTCCAGGGGAGGAGCCACCTATCTCAGGATACTTCGAAGACTCTTCCAGGACAACAATGTGCGATCATCCGGACCCAACACTAGGCGGCGATCTAATGCTAAGATATGAATGTTAGCAGCCCTACATGCCAAGAACAGATGCATACTGGTAAGTAGCATATTCATTCAAAGCCAATGAAGCTAAGCGATTTGTATGAGGGTCATCCTGTCCGAGCTTGTGGCTTGCAAATAGTAATATGCACATAATTTACCTGCTCTGTATTACCCAGGCATGAGAGAGACTGGATGAGTCAGATCTGAACACCATCCATGCCCTCATGAGTCATGACAGTAGCCTCAAGGATTGACACAAGCACACTAATAACCAAACTTCATGAACACTTTATAGGCTTTGTCACATATTCCAATTAATACAAGGGACTTGTAACATCCTTATGCAAATGTCAAGTATCTCACAGTCATGAACGTGAGTCTGCATGTCTTAAAAAACTGAGCCCAACGTCTCCTAATACAATGTTCATGAAAAGCAGACCATGTGCGGGTCTGGATTGTTGCTAAACGTCTCTAAGTAGCAGAGATTTCAAAGTCATTGGCTAGTACAACTTAGTGAGAAACAATATCTTTATTTTTTTCCCTTGCACAATGCCTAGCCCTCCATAGTATAGACGAAGCTTGCATGTATGTGTTATCCTTTGTGTACGGCTTTTCCCAACGCGTGCCCTTGATACATGTTCTTTCACGTGTCTCTGTATATGTGTGACAGTATGCATCATCCTTGTGTTTGCCATATGCAAGATACCACTCTGTGCGCATCTCTACTTTTAGGAGTTGCCTTTTGCGCTTTCATGCTTTGATGTATGCTGTCTGTGCCTGTAGTGTTGCTTTTGCAGCTCTGTACATTTGTTGCAAACTGTGCATGCACTATATCAACAAGCATTTGCAATGCAATAGGTCTTGCATTTGCGAGAGTTTAACTTATTGGCATTGTAAATGACAATGCCTTTTATTTCTGTTTTAAAAACCAACACATGAATAAAAGGCATTGCCATTTACAATGCCAATAGCTCAAACTCTAACAACTGCGAGACCTATTGCATTGCAAATGCTTGTTGGGTTTTGTGATAGATACAGTTCTAGGTCAGCTGAGATTACCGATGGAAAAACTAAAGAGGATGATAAAGGAGATTCGAAGAGTTTTGTTGTTGGAAAGAATTTCTTTGAAAATGTTGGCAAGGATTGTTGGTCTGCTGTCTTCAAAAATTCAAGCCATTTTTCCAGGACCTTTGAATTATCGTGCTCTTCAAAGGTTGAAGGGCAGTCACTTAAGATGTGGTATGAAATACTCAGAGGAAATTGTGCTTTCAGAGGAAGCGAAGTTAGAACTTCAATGGTGGTTAAGCAATATGTAGGCATGGAATGGGAAAGCATTTTTCGGAGTAAATCTGGAATTGGTTATAGAATCAGATGACAGTTGGACGGGTTAGGGAGCTTGTTGTGGTGTGACATCAACTGGAGGAATTTGGACAGAGGAAGAAAGGAATATGCTTATAAATTGTCTAGAGGTACTAGCAGGTTTTGTTGCGGTAAAGAGCTTTACAAGGGACAATGGATGGTGTTCAGTCCTGTGGGGGATGGACAATGTCTCAGCAGTAAGATATGTGAACAAATTGGGATGCCCATCCTCGATGGATCTGGCAGACCTTGGCGAGAGTTTTTTGGGATTACTGTTTGAGACAGAATATTATAATTATAGCGGAGCATATTCCATGGTTGAAGAATGTGGAAGCAGATTGCTGTTTGAGTAATTACAGGGATTACAGCGATTGGAGTCTTCAAAGATCAGTGTTCATGAGGTTGATGGAAATATGGGGTATGTGTTACATGGATCTGTTTGTGAACAGGAGGGATACCTGATTGGAGACATTTTTCAGTTGGCGTCCGGATCCAGAATCTGCGGGGAGAGATGCTTTCAGGCAGGATTGGAGGGGATGTCGTCCTTATTCTTTCCCTCCCTTTTCTATGATCACGCGAGTACTAGTGTGGAGGTGGAGGGAAACAGTGGTTTTGGTAACTCCTCTCTGGAAGTCACAGGTTTGGTACCCGATCTTCCTAGAGATGTCAATAGGTTATGCAATTTTACTGGCAATATTTCAGGACGTCTTGTTGGGTCCATTGGGAGAATATCACGAGTTGGTGATTACAGGGCAGTTGATGGCAAGGAAAATGTCAGGCATGTCGGGGAAGTGTTGGGTCCGTTGGGAGAATATCACGAGTTGGTGATTACAGGGCAGTTGAGACTGATGGCATGGAAAATGTCAGGCATGTCTGGGAAGTGCCTGGACTTTTGCAGAAAGCTTCTAACCTTATTAGAGAATCCTGGGCTCCAGGAACAAGAAAGATGTGTAGATTGGTGTCAAAGAAATGGCTATACTGGTGTGTGGAGAGGAGTTTTGATCCTGTTTCAGTGGGCATAATCAAATTGGTCAACTATTTAACTGGTTTGTATGGGGCTGATCTTGCTTGCAGAACTATCAATGTGCATAGATCAGACATTGCTGCTGGACATGAGCTGATTAATGGGGTGTCTGGGGGTCAGAATGCCCTTTTGAAAAGGTTGATGAGTAGTGTGAGAGTTTCTAAGCCTCCTATAGTCGGATATACTTCTGTTTGGAATGTATCCAAGGTGTAGTTATATTTGGAAAATGTAGGTACTAAGGGCCAGATGTAGATAATTTCATTTTACCACCTCTTAAATACCGAATTATACCGATTCGGTATTTAAGAAGTGGTAAAATAGAGGGGGGGAGATGTAGGTATTTCAGATTCGGTAAATACCGAATCGTTAAGATTCGGTATTTACCGATTCTGTAAATACCGATTCGGTAATGCTCATTGATTCCTATGGGCATTGAAGCCCATAGGAATCAATGGGCATTACCAAATCGGTATTTACAGAATCAGTAAATACCGATTTCAGCAAGGGTGCAGGGGGTGTTACTTTGACACCCTCTAGCACCCCCAATACAGGCATGTGTGCCATGTGGCACACAGACATGCCCTAAGGGCATGTCTGTGTGTCACATGGCACAGGTGTGCATGCACAGATGTGCATGCACACCTGAATTCGGTATTTTACCACCCAATTGGATTGGGTGGTAAAATACCGAATTCTGAAGGCCTGTAGCACTGTAAACAGTGCTACCTACATCTGGGTTTTACCGAATCGGTAAAATTACCGATTCGGTATTTTACAGATTCGGTAAATTTACCGTTTTGGTAAATTTACCGAATCTGTAAAATATTGGCACCTACATCTCGAAAACCAATTACCGGTCGGTAACGGCCGAAATCGTCCGTTACCGACCGGTAATTGGCGACCTACATCTGGCCCTAACTGTGGTTTAGATTTTAGAGTTTTAAGTGGGAAGTTGGCAATGTTGTTGTCTGCTTTCTTTTGGAAGGGTTTCAGATGTGAAAGCACTGGATGTTTGTGCAAGGATTTTTAATCCAGAAGGAGTTTGTTTTAATCTGTGCAAAAGAACGAAAACAAATTCCGAAACCAATTTCTATCCTTATTTTGATGAGTGTTCATGTGTCGTTGTCTGAAGGAGTACGAAAAGAGAACTTCTGGTATATGTTCTTCAAATGATAAACAATTATTCAATTCATTTAGGCAACCTCACAAGGCAGTTTTAAGCCCAACTCTGGCTAGGTGGCTGAAAGAAGTGATGAGGAATGCTGGTGTTGATGTTAGCAGGTTTGGTGCACATTCTGTGAAGGGTGCTTCGGCATCTAAAGCGTTTATGCTTGGGGGTGCCTTGCATGACATTCTGAGGTGTGCTGATTGGTCTAAGGGTTCCGTGTTTCGAAAATGTTATTTTAGACCAGTGAAAAATGCAGCTTCTTGTTTGTTAGAGAAGCTTTGAACTTGCAATAATCTTAGCCTCTGGTCTTGTCATAAAATGTAGATTTTCCTCAGCTTTTATGGACCGAAAATCTGGATTTTATTAAAGACACAGAGGGTAATATTTTCCCTCCAATGTTCCCGACCCATGTTGGTAATTATCGTTTTAGTTTTTTAGGTCGTGGACAACAATAAAAAGAAAAGGAGGATTTCTGTGAAGAATGGATAATTACAGTTTTGGGAGATAACAAGTTATGTTCGTGTTACAGACTTTTCTTATTGTTTTTTGGGGGTTTTTTGCAGTGCACAAAAAAGAAGTAAATTGGCTGGTGGTTCTGGCTCTTTGTTGGACTTGGAATTTTGGTTAATGCTCTATTTTCTTTAAAGGAGCTGCTGAAATGGTGGCATAAAGGAGGTTGCAATAATATCAGCCTGTGTGTCTTTAATAAAATCCAGATTTTCTGTCCATCGAAGCTGAGAAAAATGTACATTATCCTCCTTGAGTAGTCCGTAGAGGCTCGCCATTTCTTTTGTTATTAATGAATCTCAAAGAAAATTTGAAGTGCGAAAAGGAAAAGATAATGTTAATTCTTGTTTTAGAACATAGCAGTTTACTTTGAATTCTTAAACAAACCACCTGTGAGAGGAAAAGCAATGGTTGCACAGACCCTAGTGCAAACAAGAACAAGCCGTTGCAATGCAATAGGTATCGCACTTGCGAAATTTGGGCTATTGGTATTGTAAATGACAATGCCTTTTATTGATGCGTATGAAAACCTGCAAGCTGTGCATAAAAAAGCACTTTGTACTTACAGTCCATGCTTATGAGAAGCAAGGCTGACAGTCTCTTTTACTGCCAGCCTTGCTTCTCGTATGCAAGGACTATACGTTCAAAGTGTGTGTTTATGCACCGATTGCAGGTTTAAAAAACAAATTAATAAAAGGCATTGTCATTTACAATGCCAATAGCTCTAACTCTCGCAAATGCGAGACCTATTGCATTGCAAATGCTAGTTTTCTTTGTTAGGCTGGGCTTGAAAATGCTAACACTAAGGGGCACCAGAGATCTGGGCTGCAGCAGGGAAATACACCAGTAACCGGTTGCTTTAGAAGTGAACTCATAACTTATACGAGGGAAATGCGCTCAGAAAAAAACAACGTGAGGGAGTTACGACGGGTTCAGTGGTAACCCTGACAATGGTACCACAAAACACAAGAACTTCTAGAAATCTCCCCACTTTGTGGCACGCATGCTGCAGAAGGGAAATAAGAGCACAAATGCAGGTTTTTGTATGCCACTCCATCCGAAAAGGCCCGCCCAGCTTCCTCCAGTGCAACCACCGGCATCAGTCTCCGAGGCGCCACTACACAAGCGTGCTCCACCCCCGCACCTCGGAATGCAACACCCCCACCATGCCAAATCAGTATTTCCTGTGAAAAATACATCCCGTCGCCGCCCCAATGCGACGCCTCCACCAGTGCTTTAAATGGGCCGGTACTCACTGGTACTGAGTACCGGCACTTCTTCATTTTCTCCCCTTGAGTACCGGCACTTTTTTCTAGAAGAAAGAGAGTACCGGTACTCAAGTTATACCATGGCAGCACCTTTCAAGCACTGCACGGAATCAATCAATGGAGCTCGTCACCAGGACACAACGTGAGCTGCTTTGTAAATCAGAGAAGGGGTGGGTCTGCAGAGTCATTTACTTGCAAAGATCTTTCGCAGTGGGCGCTAAGAGGGGGTTGTAAAATCTAATGGGTGGCGGTGGGAGGCACTATTCAGGATATAACAAAAGAACGTATGGGAAGGCTTTTACAGTCGCCACGCATCGAATTGCTTTCTTGCACACTTCCACACTCGCTGATTCCTATTTCATCGACCTTGGACAGACCTTAAGACCAATCAAAAATGTGGAGATTGGCACATGGTTCCCCAGTACAGACGTTGTCAGCTCTGGCCCTAACTCCGGTTTACAAATGTTCCAGGAGAGACTTGTTTATTTATTTTATGCGTTTTTATATAGCGCGGACTTTACCCGAAGGTGTTAGAGCGCTTCACAATAGGAACAGTAATGATACATGAGGAGAAAATTACAAGTGAACAAATTACAAAAGCAAACGTTAAGTTACATGAGGCAAAAGTGACAATTGTGAGCAAACAAAATACAAGAGGTAGCAAACGATACATTACAGGAGGAAAAAGTGATATGTGTGCAGGTTACAATGGCATACAAAGTACAAGTAGAGGTATAGTACTGCAATAAATGGCAGAAACTCCAGCACAAGAACAAACGTTACATGAGGCAATGGTGGCACTTGCGCAAGTATCTAAAGCAAACAAAATGTTACAAGAGAAAAGTGACGTGTGCATGTTACAAAAGAGTACCAGTACTGGACAGATGGCTCAGTGGGCTGTAGGCCACCGGTTCGATTTAAGGCAGGCTGAAGCAGCATGTAATCCTTAGGCGGTTGATAAAATGCATGCAGATTTCGTGCATACAACCTTGGCACGGTCAAAAAGCTAACCCAGCCCCTTGTCCCCCTTAGCCCCGCCCTAAACTCCGCCCACTGCTCCTTTTGGTGAGTACCTGCACTTATTTTTTTCCATTTAAAGCACTGGCCTCCACCATTAAAACCACCTATACCGAGGAGCACTGCGTGCCGAGAGCCGTGCATAGACTAGGGCAATAGCACCCACCCCGCCCTGAGGGGTGGATGTACCGGCACACGATAAGGCACATTTTTATCAAAAGATAATAGAAAAAATGTTAGTAGCGCTTGCTAAGATGAAATCATAGGGCTTTGCCGTTTACTGACAGCTAAAGTTGAAATAACCGAGGTAACGAGAATATGTATGAACTGCGGCAAAGGATGTAATTAAATCACCGCCTCTGCAATTCCAATTTCTGTGAATATAGAAATGGAAACTAACAATCCTAATACAAAACCAGCCACATCCCTACATTGCAGGACAGTGCAAGTGATTCGCTGACTCGTCCGGTCGCTCCCTTTCTAAACATCACCAAGAACCTACAACGTAGTGTGCATCCTTCTTTAATAAAGTGCACACAAACAGTGAAATGCTTGCACATATCATGCTAAATACAGGAACAATACAGGAACGATGCAGCAACATCAATAAAGAAGGGACAAACGAGAGAGGATAAGTCAGAAGGCGGGAAGCAAAGCCCACGCTCGGGAACCGCCCCCCGATTCGGGAGGCTGACAATTACCCGGTCGCTCCCTTTCCAAACGGCGCCACAACGTAATGTGCAACCCTTCATTAATAAGTGCACACAAACAGTGAAATGCTTTCCTCCCCCCCCCTCAAGCATGAGGCAGAGCCGCCAGGGCAGAGAGCGCTCGGTGCCGGGATGACGCAGAAGAGGCAGCTCCCCCCAAAAAGAGTTTCAGGTCTTCTGGTGAGAGCGGTAACGATGCAGGCTGGTGTGAGAAGTGACGTGGCAGATGTGCGAGGCTGCATGTGGTTGGCGGGCGGTGACGTACTATGGGCTGGCACGGACGGGAACCACAGTATGGCCTGGGGAGGCGTGGTGACTGCTTACGTAAGCGTTTCCTTGTACAGCTGGTTGCAGGGCTCAGCGCTAGGCGTGTGCGGGTGACTCTGGCTGGACCTAGCAGGCGGCGCGTGCTAAGTGTGGCCCGGCTCCGAGCGACGGTTTCAATGACACAGCGCACGAGCAACAGATGACGGGTGTACAGGGCCCGCTACCAGAAAGCTGTTTCCCGTCCAGGCGTGTGCACAACTCCTGTCTTGACTCGCGAGCAACAGATGATGGGTGCGCGGGGCCTAATGGCGACAGGGCGGACACCAACCCCGCTTCCAAAGAAGCTGGACAGAAAAGCAACTACTATAGATCTCGCCAAGGCGAAACAGCGCATGCGCTGCAACGCAGAGAAGACCTAAAAATGGGCTCTAGTTTGTCAGCCATAGTCTAGATGCAGTAAGTTCCACACATATACCCGGGGTCAGTGCCACTGCTCCTCCTTCACCAGTTACATCTCTGCTCCACCAGTGACATCTCTGATCCCGCCACTGCCTCCCTGTAACACCAGGACATTCATTAGATTGTTTTATTGTTCTGCCCTTCACATAAAAACAGCTGGTTTACTGACCTTACAGTGCAGGCTGGTATGGTGGAGGTTTGGAACTCTTAAAAACCAGTGTCAAAACTCTGCTTCTTGTATATCACAGTTTAAGGTACCATTTCCTTCTCAGGTTTTCCTCTGCAGAATCCATTTTCGAATGTGGTTTTTCCTTAAGATTGTGTTTTATATATAATTGATTTCCAGTAACTCTGGCTCTCGCACATGGTTGTTGCTTATCATAGAAGCAGCAGCGATCGTGATTGCAAATTAGTATTCATTGACAATAACGTGTCATATCTCACTTGTTTCCTGCCACGTACCGTAACCGAGTACTGTGAAAGCACAGTGAACTATCCAGCTGGCAGGGCATGCATCGCCCTTATCATCGCCCTTATTATAAAAAGCCATGCAACGCACGTGGAACCACTGCCTACTTTTCCAAAATGTTTTTTCACCATTCTTGGGAGCCTCTTCCCGTTTGCGAATATGTTAACCCCTCCAGTTAGCGGTAAAATAATAATGTTTTTCAACTGGATTTCGGGTGGAAAAATAATGCATACCTCTAGGAATCCATATGTGGAAGCAATGTCCTTTCCAAATAGCGATTCCTTGATGTTTCCTAAACCTTTTAAACTATTCAGAAATCCTTTTCCGAATCGTTAAATGAGTTTAGTACATTTAAAAAAGGGTTTTAGTGTCCGCAAACCCTCTGATTTACTGAATAACACAGGCTGCGAATGCTAAAAGCCTTAGTACATGAAGTCACTGGTTCCTTGTTTTTATGCGTTCAACAGGATTTGGTTATACGTGCGACAAGCCGCATTCATAAAGGAGGACCTAAAAGGTGAGAGACTAGGTCAGCCATTTTAAAAAGCAAAATTGCTGTTCGTGAACTTGAGACATCAAAATAAAGAAAAGCGCCTAGTTCATGCACTTTTCTGCTTCTGTGCTTCCTGCTTTGGCTGTGTAGCATTCAGTAAAAGTAAAAGTGCAAAAGAGCATTGTGTGCGGGTCAGAGATGCGACCTGATTTGTTGATGGCAAGGCTAATAATTGGTATGAATTGCAGACCAGAGAATTTTGCTTTTGCACGTGATAAAGTTAAAAATATTTTAATTTGGTTAGTGCATCTGGCACATTGAGAAAAAAAATATTTTCTTTTTCAGGGAATACAAATGCAAGTTGCAAGACAAGAACATCTGGTATGAGCACAGGTTGATAGATGACATGGTGGCCCAGGCTATGAAATCAGAAGGAGGCTTTATCTGGGCATGTAAGAACTACGACGGTGATGTACAGTCAGACTCAGTTGCACAAGGTAAGATCCCAAAACACTCAACTGAACATTACAAATAAGAGGTTCCGAAGAACATTGTGTATATTGATCTGGACGAGGTATTGTATGCTGAATTTATTTCACAACTTTATGAGCTGCAGTATTGCCTTAAATATGTGTGATCAGAATGTAGGATGTTACCATCACTCTTGGGTATAGTTTCATAGCTGGAACTATGATATGAATTCCTTAAAAATATATATTGTTATTACATGGTTATCGATATTTTTTTTAATTTTCATTAGGGTTTGGTTCTTTGGGATTGATGACCAGCGTGTTAATCTGTCCTGATGGAAAGACAGTAGAAGCAGAAGCTGCTCACGGCACAGTAACTCGACACTACCGCATGCATCAAAAAGGGAAAGAAACTTCCACCAACCCCATTGGTGAGCACAACCTACTTCTGAAATATAATTTGTATAGACTGATGGATAGCCAACTGCAGTCCATTGTAACCATTATGCACATATCAAGGAGCTTTGCTGTGCACTGAACATGCGCCTTTAAACTACTTAAGACCACCTGCTGAAGCCGTAGGTTTGCAGTCAATGGTGTTAGGCATCAGTACGATGGTCAGACATGGAAGTTGCTCATAGAAGTTCCCACATAGTGTTCTATGTGGGAACTTTTTGGGCTAGTGGGAGTGAGAAGAATTTTGGGTCTGTGCCATGTAGTACATTGGGCAAAAGATTGCAATATTTCTGGGAGACAGCAGGTGAGGTTATATTGTAATGTACTCAACAACTAAATCATAATATACTAGGCAGTTCCCAAATCTTTTCTGCATGCCTCTAACTTTTTTTGCCCTCAAACACCGGGTAATGTTGTTACCAGGCATGAAAAATGTGACATTGAGGAATCTTCTCAGTGTTTTGATTTTGAAGATTATTTTATCAGATCAAAGGTGCGCGTTTTGGTTGTTGATTCTTATTCATGAGGTTAATAAGGGAATTTGGGATATGGTTGTTTTTTATGGTCTAGAAGGCCTTGCAAATTGTGGACATTAATATTTGCTGCCCTTTATGGGTGAGCGATGTGAACAGTGGTCTTGCCACAGGAAAGAAGTTTTTGTATTACTGTCTTCACAGATGTAGGACAGTCAATCAATGACTCATCCACCCACATCACTGAACATACAACGACGCAATTGAATTGAAAAGTGCTTTTAGATATATTGTAAAATTGTATTTATCTAGTGAAATTAATGATAAACCACAAGACTGATGCACAGTGTACATATATACAAAAATAAGTAACACAGTGATGACATAAACAGAGACTGAAAAAATGAGTCATATATCAACAATACAGAATTTACACAAAATATAACTCATTTAACACATAAAGAATGAGTTGATTGCGCAGCGATGGTTATACAGAAGGAATAGCCCTAAAACGACCTATGAGATATCATTTTTAACCACTTAATTGGTCTATTTGGGCAACAACGCTTGTACGGTGAACGTGGACGTTTCGACCCTTTTGAAAATGTGTGTATCTGATGGACATCACCATGGGGTCTTCATCAGGACTAAGAACCAAAAGATGTGTACAGCCTTATAGAGAAATTCTGTTGAGAGGGATGAAGACAGTCACCAGACTTCTCTATCATTCCAATTAATACCTAATTTTCAAGGTGCTTTGGACCCAGGTACATGTAGAAAAGAGGCCGTAATTGTGCATTCCTAACTGTAGACTTAATGGATAGTGGGACTCAATCTTCTTTCCTCAAAGTCTGGAGTTCCAAGATTAAAAAAAGAAGTCACACAAGGCTTTCTTATATTGAGAGTGTTTTAAATCTCTAAGGAGCAACCAAGCTTCCTTGAAGTCTCCGGTGTTAGGCGCTCGGGATAATTGGCAGAACGTTCTTCTGTGTTTTGGTTGTAAATTCTTATTCATGCGGTTTAGGAGGCATTTTGGGATATGATTGTGTTTTCTGGCCCAGAAGGCCTTGCAAATTGTGGACATTATTATTTGCTGCCCTTTATGGGTGTTTCAGACTAAATCTAACAAATCTAAAGCCAACATAAAATCAAACAACAAAGTCAGATGATGGCTACAGTGTTACATCGCTGAAGTTAGCCACATTAGAGTTTTGTACCGTTTTCTTGTGTTAGAAACTTACTCTTATTCTCTCTTTACACTTTTGTTTACAGTAGCTCTGTGAAAATTGCTTCACAATACACGTATTTCAGTTGTACCATTTTATATCGTAGTCCTTTCTGTGCTGAGATTTGTCTTGGCTAATCCATTACCAGCACATTTAATGAGGGGAAGAGAGTGGAAGAAAAACACAGACATAAAAATGTACAGTCAAGGGATGTACTGGATACAATTGCTCCATCTTGCACTGCATTTGTGTACTATAACTCTCTTCAAGTCAGTGACTCTACTATGCATGTCTTCATGCAGAGGTAACTCGCTAGGAAAATAATTACGCCTGCTCCCCATTCCAGGATATACAAATGTAGCACTGGCCTTTGATTTCAGCAACACAACAGGGCCTGTCAAACTGTATTTAGAAAAGAGAACCAATCTGCCATGAACATCAACATGTGATTGAGTGATTCCATGGTAGAGCTTTCCCATGATTTCTGTAGGAATCCATTTAAGGGGTGATTTTCTCTTTTCCTGTAAAGCCTACTGCAAAGCAATGCATAATCTGGCTCCAGACAGCATATTTTGAACCACCTTCAGTAGCCATCATTTACCTTGGGGGAGGCTAAACCAAAGCAGTAGCTTGGCTATGACCAAAACTATCATCTTGTCCCAGTACACCTTGATTTAATGCATGACTATCACAGGTAGTAATAGGAACACCTTACCTGTAACATCTCACAGATGGGGGGACATGGCCAAATGCAGTGCCATGAATACATGCTGGTGAGCGCTCGGCCCATTCCCCCATCCTCACCTCCTCCCTTCGGCCAACATCCGACCAAATATCGGACATTATATATGCGCATCCATTTAACACAAAAACAAAGTTTTAAACTAGAAGATTTGAACAGAAAACATATTTAACTGAAACCTTTGCAGAGTGACGTGAACATCCAAAAACAAACCCCAAAAGGCACTGTGGAGGGGCCAAGTGGAGATATACGAGATGGTTGGATCGATGGGAGAGATGGCGTAGAGAGGAAGCAGATGGGATTTCTGCAGTGCGGAGTTGGTTTGCTGGAGGATTACAGAGGGCACATGAGTTGTCTGGCAGACCAGGACTGCAATCTAGTGAAGAAGTTGCACGGAAGGTAGATGGGAGGTAATACAAGTAAGCAGCAGTGAAGCCTGTGTGGAGCATGTAACAATCGGAGCTGGGCTCCAGTAAAGTGGTCAGAAAGTCGCAGTGATAAAAGTTCTGAGTTCTGTCAGAGTGACTGCTGAGTCATAGATGAGCAGCGGCCTGGGCCAGTAGCAAGTGCAGATGATTCAATCAGTCAGTAGATTTGTAGAGGGATTCTGGTCACCTGTGAGGGTATCCAGGTGCTGGTGGGTTACAGTTGATTAACTGAATAACCAGATCTACTGGGACTTTCAGAATTCTGGAAGAGACAGGAAGGTCTGGAGATGAAAGTATTGCTCGTTTAATGTCCCCGCTGCTAGATGGGAGAAGGAGCGACCTTCACATGTGGTTCAGGTAGGCGGGTCTGCAGTTTTGTTAGGCCTTCTATGCCTGGGTCAGGAGCTTGAAATTGCATTGTTTCTGTGCAGCAAACCAGTGGAGTTCCCTGAGGTAAGGGGTGATGTGGGTTTGTCTAGGGAGATCCAGGACAAGTCAAGCTGTGGCGTTCTGTATGGTCACTAGTCGTTGGAGGAGGTGAGCTGCGATCCCTGCGTAGAGACCATTGCCGTAGTTAAGTTGTCTGAAGATGAGGGCCTGGGTGATGGTGCGTCTTGAGGTTTGGGTTAGCCATTTGAATATCTTACAAAGCATGAAGAGGATGAAGAAGCAGCAGGAGGAGAAGACAAGGTTGACCTGAGTCATCGTGGTTGGCTGTTTATCCAGAATGATGCGTAGGTTCCTAGCCTTGTTAGTGGGTGTGGAGGTAGGTCAGAGGACTACTTCGATGCGTCCCATGGGGAGCTTTTGTTTCCGAAGATCAGTACCTCTTGTCTTGTGTTGAGCTTCAGGCAGTTGTCCTTCATCCAGTTGGTAACGTCTGTCATTGGGTTGTGGAAGCTGGTCTTGGTGTTGGTGGTGTCTTTGGAGAGGGAAATGATGAGCTGTATGTCCTCAGTGTAGGATACAATGTTAAGTGTGTGTGTTTTGACAAGTCTGGCCAGAGGTGTCATAAGTGTTGAAGCGGATGGGGCTGAGCGAGGATCCATGGGGTACTTCACGGATGATTTCCTTGAGTTCATAGGTGATGGGGGAAGGCTGACTTTTTGCGTTCTTGCAGTGAGGAAAGAGGCAATCCATCTGAGAGCGGCTGCTTAGATGTTTATGTTGTGCAGCCTTGTGATGAGTGTGCTGTGGAAGACTGTATCGAAAGCTGCCAAGAAGTCTAAGAGAATCAGAGCCACAGTCTCTCCTCTGTCGAGTAGGGCTTAGATGTCGTTGGTAGCCGCTACCAGGGCTTTTTTGTGCTGTGGTGTCTGCGAAATCCAGATTGAGAAAAGTCAAGTAGGGGGTTCTGTTCCAGATGTGAGGATAGTTGTTGGTTGATGGGTTTTTCTAATACTTTGGCCAGGAATGGGAGTAGGGAGATCGGTCGGTAGTTGAGTTTGTGGGGGTCTGCCTATGGCATCCCTAATAGAGGTTGACTTCTGTGTCTATCCAGTCCTCAGGGAAGGTTCCCGTGGCAATTGAGGTGTTGACCAAGGTAGTGAGTATGTGACTGATTCTGGTTTCATCTAGTTAGAAGATGTGGTGAGGGCATGGGTTGGTTGAGGCCCCTGAGTGGACCGACTCCATGATGGAAGCGGTGTCCTCTGGGGCAAGCTGGCTTCATTCAATTAGTCTGATGTCTGTAATGGCAGCAGGATCATTGTGTTGCCTGAAGAGGTCGGTGGCCTTAGGTTATGGTTTAAAGTTTCTGTAGATTTTGGCAATCTTGTTGTTTAGAAGTTTGCAAGGTTATCAGAGAGTTCCAGTGAGGGGGTAAAGTTGTTTGTTGCAGCTGAGAGGTTGGAGAATTCTTTGACAATGTTTTAAAAAAAAATATTTTTATTAATTATAACACAAGAGTAAAATATACATATCAGGCATCATTCGGGGGAACATATCGTAATGGTGGACGGGTAAATCAATTAAGCAAATACACAACAATTATAGGCATCTGAAAGACATCAATAGCAGCGTAGGGCAGAGGTAAAACAATGCGTTACAGATAACCTAAGCGAACATCGTCGAATCCCGCCCACCCAGAATACAGGATATGAAGAACAGACACTCGATACCCAAATATGATGACTAAAAATCAGGAGAATACGCCACATCTCTTGTGAAGAAGGGAAAAGGGAAAAAGAAGGTCATAGAGCAAAAGAAAGGAAAAATAACCCCCCCCCCCTCAACCCCCCACCCTGCACCCCTGCGGATGGCTACGACCTAACCCACTAGCAGCGTGCCTGTCGCCCATTAAACTGACCCAAGGAAGGGAAAAGATGGAGGAGGGAATGACGTAAAAGCAAACACACCCCCGGTCTCCCATACCCCCCGCCAGCAGTGACCACCCCGAGATATAATCGAACAAACATGTAGCAAAATATACAAACCAATCGGGGGAGTACAACAAAGCACCACCCAACTCCCAGCACATTACATGTGACAATCCCGGCATTGAGTCAAGCCATAGTATTAAGTCCAAGCCCTCAAGTTCAACCCTGACCAGTACGGTATTTCGGGAGAGTCTCTTTCACTCGAACCACCATAGCAAAGGAAAAGGCAGAACGTTCATTAAAATCCACATCAGTGTTACAGGATCGACAAAAGGATAGAAAGTCACGATAGCCACAAAACGAGTGAGGGAATATGTCCAGAAATAGCAAATCTCCCCAACAGTCACATGGAACTTATTACAGCAAAGAAGACTGTCCATATCCGTACGAGGCGGCAGCAGGATCGAGCAGGGAACGATAGCGACAATCACGGGCTCGCTGAGTGTGAGTTGGGGCCGACAAAGCACATTGAATCCAGGTTCTGCCCGGGGACCTCGATCTCAGGCGTACATTGCACCACTGGTACCACAGATGTATTAGGACTAAACGGAGAGTCGTGTGCCGGTCCCAAGATACCGTCCACTTGCACGATCAGTGCCCGGAATACAGCGGTGGATTGTGAATGGAGCGCCTCAATGGCGGCCATGACGGCCTGTAGCGATGGCGTACTTTCCGTCCGCCCCATCTCCTCTCACGAAGAGGCAGAGCAGGATTCGATCCCCGGAGGCCGGCTTCTCCGGGGTAACAGGCCACGCAAATCCGATGACAATAATGGGCGCTCTCCGTCGTGCCAGATCGACACCTTCGCCGGCAGCGAGGGCCCCGGCCCGTCAACCCCGGGAAGGGCAGGGTCTCCGGGCGTAGGACCCCCGAACACGGCAACCGGTGCGGTACGCTGTTGGCTCCACTGTGTAGACCGCTCACAATGTCGAGCGTCAAACAAGCAGTTTACGATGCACTCCGGGGGACCGGGCTCAGTCCAGGTCCAGCGGCCGTTGTTGTTCAACTCCAACCCAACCCGGATAGGCTAGAAATCGAGGCCCCGGCTTCCACACGATGTTAGGCCGAGAATGGAAACACGGCGTATCTTTGGCATCCAACAAGATAAAAAGCTCGGGTTCACACCTTTAGAAGCAGGAATACTTCACGAACCCGGGAGACTGGTGCGAATTCAGGAGTGAGAACAGGATATACGAGCTGCTGGCGGAGGTCGGCGGAGCCGGGAGCTTACGCGGCCATCTTGATTGCTGGCGTAGCTCCTCCTCCTTCTTTGACAATGTTGAAGAGTTTTTTGCTGTTATTGTTGCTTGATTCTATACATGAAGCTATGCCCTTTTTATTCGATGATTAAACCCACGTAACACACCATACGTACAGATCCTCAGAGGCAAACGTTTTCAGTCTGTGAGCACAGGGTGAATGAAAGAGAATGGGTTATAAAGGGTGAAGGGGCCCAATCCTCACTACAAAAAGGGCAATATCTTTTAAAAATACAGATGGGGACCCAGAATCAACTACAAAATAGAGATGGATTGTATTGTGCTGTGACTGCTGGAGCCGTGGCTGAATGGCTAGAATTCCTAAAGTTAGAATTCCTTATAAGTAGCCCCCCTCATGAAAGGTGGGCGGGGAGATGGAGAGAAGACTGACTCCGTGTGCACGGCCAGCTCGAGAGAGAAAGAAATATTAGGGATAGCTGTGCATCTACAGGAACACTATAGAAATGTAGACAAACTTGTTATACTAAAGGTACATTGAAGGAGTGAAGAATAAATATTTTTAAGAGCATGTAACTGATAGCGTGGAAGGCAAATAGACGTTGTGTCGGAATGGTGGACAGCTCGGAAATGCGAAAACAGTGTACCATAAACTGGAAAAGAAGCAATACTTAGATTGAAAATCAAATGTTTGAACAGTAGACTAGTGACAATGGGGATTAGACTGCAGGCTCATTGTGATGCATAGTTATTGACATACATACTGGATTGGTGTATTTTAAGAACATTTAAACATACCAGCCATTAAAAGTGGATGACCTGAATTTCATCATTCCATTGTTTAAACACCTAATTTTTGGGAAACAATACCTGGGGGTCATTTAGCAGTACAGTGGTGGTGGTCCACAAAGTCGTCAGTCTTCCTACCTTTGTTGCAGAAGATTTCTCAGGATATTTAGAGATCCATGCAGGGCACGCAGCTTTACCAAGCGTGTGCGGTGTTTGAGGTGTGGCGCCGCGGCCAGGGCGACTGACGCTGGAATCTGGGGACCACGGTTCGATCCCCGGCTCCGGTGGCAGGTTAGTCCAGCACCATGTGACTCTGGGCAATAGCTCGCTTAATCTTCCCGACGGCCCCCAGCGCCTAGAGACCCTTACGGGTGATTGTGCGCTTTACAAATGTGGACTTTACTTTACTTTACTGAGCAAAGTTTTTCTTTTTTTCAGGAGTACACTCCCAGTGCGGTTTTAGCCAGTCCCAATTCCTGTTCCGTTTTAGTTCTGCACTTACCACTAATTTAGATCTGTAGAATAATCTGTATTTGATTTTAATGTGAGAGATGGAATACATTGAGTTGAACAATTTTAAGTGTGGTTTTTTTTTCTTTCTTCTAGCTTCAATTTTTGCTTGGACTAGGGGCCTAGATCATAGAGCTAAACTGGACAACAACATGGAACTTGCAAACTTTGCTACAGTCCTCGAACAAGTCTGCATTGAGACAATCGAGGCAGGTTTCATGACCAAGGATTTGGCAATTTGCATTAAAGGTTTAGCAAAGTAAGTATCTTATTCCTAAGGATTTTTGAAAAACGAGTAGCCCTAAGTAGTTTTAAATTTACAGTAAACTGTTTATCCTTTTTTGGAGTCATTATTAAGAGAAGCATTTTTATTGTTGTTGTTCTTAGTATTTATCTATGAATTAGGTAACACATAATGCTATTTGACTGATTAAAGTATCGAAGTAGCTCCTGATGATTACAGTGGGTTTTTTTTGTCACTTTATAAAAGTATTCAAATATTTTTGAATTTCATCTAGGGTAAAGAAAACAATTCAATACATTATACAAGGTCACGATTTGTGTATTCAGTAGGATTTCAGTGCGAGTTATCACAACCTGCATATTTATTTACCGAGAAAATTACATCATAACGGAACTCTACAGACATATTAGTCACACCAATGTTTTTTCATGAGTAATGCAACAATTGCAATGTCTGCCACAATAGTGGCAGACAAGTGAAAACAAAACAATTGAGAGTATCTTTGCTGAAATCAAGTTTATTGCATGGTCAGTCATTTACCCTAACTGGATCCCCTTCACCTCAAACTCAGCAATACTATTCACCTTCATCAGCACCCACTTTGCTTTTCCCATCTGCTGCTTACTGGACATCCACATTCTCAAAAGATGGGGGGGTGTCCATGAACAGATTAGATCAGCATTGGCTGGATGGCTGGAATATTTGGAGTTAAACGGCTACCTGTCCTTAATGAATGTTGAGGGTCCATAGTTCACTGGGAACATGAGATGTGTCTTGACAGTTATTTCCCATATATTATTCAGTATTTCCTCATTCAAAGGAATCCTTGTTTGTTTCCTGGGCTGGTCCAGTGATACTCAGCACACAATGAGAAACACTTGGATCATTAACTAAAGTCTTTTCCATTTGCTTATCCCAGGCTGATATGCCTAAGTAACACATCAGATGGTTTTGTGCAAGTATTTACCAAGTAATTCCTCGAACCCAACGCATTATACCTGCACAATATGCTTAGGCTTTCCTGCAAAATCATCACACACTAACGCACGATTGCACTTTCCACACACATTATTGCACGTTTTGATGCTCCCCATTTTTTTTAGAGCACAACCCCACAACAGTCCTTTTCTCGTGTTAGGCAATGTAGGCTCTTGAAATGTATCACAATTGAGTATTTGGAGCCTGATTCATGAAAGATGTTATAGAAAATGGCCCTCTTTGTCTGTGCTGAACTCCGTTCCCGATTGGCGTTCCTGACTACCAGTCAATTGTAAAGGTTGGAGGTAAGGCCTCATACATTTACCTGGTATTTCCAAAACTGCTAATATTCATAAGCTACTTGCTTCCTGTCAAAATGCCTCTGACCTGCTGCAGAGACATTTTCTCATAGGTCCAGCCCTTTCTACTGCCTTGTGATCGTTAAATGACACGAAGATCCCCTCCGAGGAAAGCTGCATAATGTGCCCAATAACCACATCCAGTTACCCTTGGAACATCTCTTCACTTCATGTGGCGGATGTGTGTGGTGGACCCATATGAAGATTAGTGGAGACAGCAATGAGCAGTAATAAGTGTTTTCTGTGGTATACTTTAATACATGCAGTATTAGTAACAGAGATGAGTGTCAACAGCCATTTAGGAATATATTTCACTGGAGCCCATAAGATGTCCCACACCCAAAAGAGGATTTCTTTTTGACTCCGTGGTATCAGGCAAACTTTGGTATCAGGCAAACTTTGTTCTCATGGCATGAAAATTTCACTGCACTAATATCCTCTGACTAATGACAATAATTCGTTTTTTTGTTCTCATATATGTGCTATAGTCTTGTGTGATGCCAAAGCAGTCTATTGGGGTAAATAAGACATGGGTATTGCTGTTAGTGTAGAAATGACTTTTAAACCTACAAACATTGATTATCATCACCAGCTGTCCTGCAGATGGACTTCAGACTGATTTGTATATGGCCATGTCTGAACTGGGGTGGCAGAGTGGGCTAAAGAACGGTGATGGATTAAACCCAGATCTGTTCACTAGGTGTGAGTGTTTGATTGGTTCAGATGCTCCTTCCATCACCACCCCCTTTTGTACCACTTTGTTCAAAAAGAGAAAGCAGTTTGGGACAGATCAGGAACTCGAAAACATTTTGAAGCTGAGGAAGCCCTTGCAACGAAGTGAGCTATTTATTGAGGGGAAGGCCGTAATGTGCACAGACAAAATGCTATCACTCACAGTGAGAGAACCCAGTGGTTTAAGTGGGCTGATCCACTATCTCGTGTTGCCTGGTGGGTGGAAGCAGAGAGTGAATGGCGATTTAACAGAAAACATTGCACGAGGGGACTGATAAAAATCCTCTATATATGTACAATACGTAAACTTTTTCCTAACAACCATAGTCTAGTTAGTTAAAGCGATCTCAAAACCCTGACCTAAACTCACTCAGTGTTCTGGGAAAAACCTTTTTTCAGTCTGTCGAGTCAGGTAATAGTTGTTTACAGCCACTCAGTTTAACGATGACACACACCTAAGTACCTAACAATTTCTTAACGTTAGCTTGAGTAGTTGCTTGAAGAAATGTTTGGGTTCTTTCAGTGATCGTGTCTTTGTTCTCTGTGCCAGCAGATGTAACACTAACACCTGTTTTTATTTTCAGCGTCCAGAGGTCCGATTACCTGAACACGTTTGAATTTATGGATAAACTTGCTGAAAACCTGAAACTGAAACTGTCAACCCAACCGAAACTTTAATTCTTGCTTCGGAACACCCGTGAAGAAAGAATCTTTACAAGAAACGTCAAAATAGTTCTGTGTACTCTTACCTAATTAATAATTTTCGCCATCAAACAGAAAAGAAATGGGAAGTTTGGATTGTTTGATTTAGGTGCTAGTTTGGTTTACATTTGCCAGTCAAATATACAGTGCTACCAAAAAATCACAAAAGCCTGATTTTAGACGGTGTCCATTATTTACTATTACTCTTGCTTCAGCTCCCCGTTTTGTCCGTTTTCGTAACCACACTTATCAAAATATAATGAGAGCAATAAGAGGTATTTTTATTCTCAGAGAACAGAGGTGTTTAAACCATTATTATCCCTTGGCATAGCAATGAAACAGTGGCATAACAATAATTGCCCCCCCCCCCCCTGAAATGTACATGGAGCACCCCTCCCCCTGTCATTAAGGAGCCCTTTGGCCAGAGTACTGTGCTGTGGTGGACCCATGGAGCTCGCCCACCCCCGTGCCGCGGGGAATTCTGTTTCGCCACTGCCAGTTGCGTAACGAAACTTCACCCCTACTGGACTTACTCAGGAGCTCTCAGGCCAGGGTTCTTCGTTGAGGGGGCCCTGGAGCTTGGCCCCTCTTGCACTGCAGGGGCATTTGTTACGCCATTGGCCACTGCTATGAAACCGGTAGAAAGGAGGCCTTCGAACATTCTGCCTCGAGGAATGCGAACAGACTTTAAACGCATTAATCTCAGGAATGCACTTAATATGTATTGATCAGCTAAACATTTTACATTAATATAAGGTTTATAGTAGTAGAGCTGTGTTAAAGTAGCAGTATGATATTTTGTAGAAACAAACAAACGTACATTGACTACAAATTCACATACACGGGCATAATCTTTTTTTTAGGTCGGAGTTGGCCCCCAAGACAAAGATTGTGGTCCCTCTGATACCAGTCGGCCATTCTTGCATGGAAGAACCCTGAGTGAGACCACCATATTGTTGTGTGGATTCTGCCCCTTAATTCATGACAGAGAGTCTCATAAAAACGTGCGTGGGTCTGTAGCGGCAGCGGTTGAGGGGGAGACTTGAACTGCAGGGTCAGCGAACCCGGGTTTTCTGCGTTTTTTTCCTGCTATTGGAGACACATAGGGGGCAGGTTTTTCAAGATTTTGCGCTGCTGCAAAGTCTTCATATGGCATTTATTTTAAGTGCCCTTTCTCTAGCGCAACATTCCTCTACTTTGCATGAAGGAGCCGTTTCCTGGGTTGTATTTGGTTGTTCCAGGGCAACCACTCATGGCTTTTGCAGCAAAGCACAATCTACAAAAATTGTTTGTGGGCTTTGCTTAAAAACATAACCTCTCCTTTAGACAGGAGCAAAGTAGCAAAACATTTTTATTTCTCCTTACATTTCACATATTGCATGTGTGCTGCACTGGACGGCACACATTCAATATGTGCAATGTTTACTGGAGGGGTACTCTTTCACCATTGCACTAGGAGGCAAAGGTGTATGTGTGTGGTGTTAAGCAGGATTAAAGAAGGTCGGCGCAGGGGAAGAGAGAAGCAACAGGCCATAGTTAGTAAATGTGCCTCAGCCCTATCTGGTCCCCTGGTGTACGGCAGGGCAGCCATCAGGGATGCGCTATGTATCTTTTCTGTAAATCCCCCGAGTGTCTGCTGCCCCTGACTTGCATTAGAAGGCAGGGGCTCTGGAACTCACTCTCCAGCCGATTAAAGGTGCAGGGGTAATGTTAGCTTTTGAGGCATATCAGTTCAGTCTTGCAATTCAATGCTACCACTACAGATGAAGGTGAATTGCTGCATATTACTCTTTCTTTGCATGAGCCTGGAACATCGATTCACGAATCCACAATTGGCACCTTACAAAACACTTTAAGCGCAGTGCTTTAGATGGAAACATAGAAGTGCAGGGAATCATTACATCAGCGAACCTGTTTGCTACGGAGAAGTGTGGATTCTCTCCCATTAAAAGTATTGTACCTCTGCTACGAAGCTCTTTCAAATTAAAGTAGTGCAGATACTGGGTACATGGCAGTTCCTGACATTTTAAAGCACTACTTGTGAGAAAAATATCTTTGCATATTGTGTTGACGCTAAAGCTTGCTTTTAGCCTCCTAATGTATGCACAGTTAGTCATTACAATTCAGTTTGGGGAATAATGGAGCATGAGATGAAAAGAGCCAGGAAATCGGCTGTTGAAACTGTTGACTTATCTGGGTAGGAGAGCTTCTCTAGAACCAGAATTCAGACCACGGAGACCAACAATATCCAACATGACTTATGTGAAAGAGAATGTTTTCAACCCTACATTGAGTTTTAGGAAACGTTTCTAGAGTTTTTTAAATTAGTACCTTTACAGGGGGGGCTATGTAAAACAATCCTCCCCTGGTGCAAGGCTAGGTCACTAAGCAGTGTGGATCTCTTTTCATGCAGTTAACCAGTCATGCTCCTCTTTGAGCCCCACTTTCCTTCTTCATGGAACCAGTACTTTTTAAGGGAAGCTAGAACCCTGGACTCCACATTCTACCTTTTTTTAGCTGCATGGCTGACCCGGAAGGAATGCTTTACATCCCCGACTTAGCTTTTTATTCCTAGGAGTATTCTAGAGGTAAAGACATTTGCTAGTCAGAAATGCAGAGAAGATATTCATGGCGTTGCAATGTATATAAAGTGTTGCAGGGCTATAGCACTAAATGCCTTTAACATCTTCAGTGTTTGGAATGTAAATAATAAAAAGACTTGAACTCTGCAAAGTACAGACCCACCCACAATAAATGAATGTCATTTTAAGAGGTGACCAACTACCGTGGTTCGTTTGGATGCTGCTTTCAATGCTCACCTCTACTGTGAAAGAGGAAATCCTCCTCTCTACGTCCAATGCAGCTACCTCTTTTCTTCTACCCTCTGAACAGTCTTTTTTTCTTTCATTTTTGACTTACTTACTGAACTGTCAATTAAATTAACTTCATCCTGGTACTTTTTTTATTAAAGGCTATTTTTTAATTCTAACAAATAAACATCATCACCAATTTACATGCGTTTCACTTTTGTTGTTCACCTCTTTCTTTCACTCCAAAACGTGTAGTACGCTGTAGCTAAGGTTACTGCTGTGTTTGTGCACCATCTCTGCCATGACTCCCATCGCGCTGGGTCCAACAAAAAGTTTTTCACAATTCATATGGCCTAATTAAGTGCATGTTGAGAACGTTACAGCTGCGGTGTCCAGTACCCTCGCACTGAGTGACTTTCTGCTTCCAGAGGTGTGAGTGTGTATGTGTGTTGGTTGTATGCAGTAAGAGCGGTATATGCACCCAGAGAGACCACGACTAGGGTTAGCGCACACACTGTCAGCTGGCCCTTTAGGGACGGACCTGTGTGCACCATCAGCACTTTCTTTCACTTGAAGGTTTGCTCAATTGTTTTAGATGGAAGATGACCAGCCTCCTAAACTCAAACGTTTGCTATTAAGGTGCAATTAGAAAATGCTGTTCATGAAAGTAGCAGCATACTCACACTGTAGTAATACGTATGTTGTTTTCAGTATATAAATAAGCAAAATACAGATGGTATTAAAATGACAACAGTAGGCACAGACAATAGTAACGTAAGTCAATATTGCAGAAACACAGTCGAGACCGTAAAGCACAGAGATAAATGATATAACCAACAGATGACGTCCCTTCAACAAAACACACCACAAGACTCGTATCCAATTTCACAACAGATGAGTGGGGACATGGCAGCAGGCAAGCATGGAGTGCTATACACCGGGTCACCTAATACCACTTCCAGGTCTTTTGTATTGCGTTTCTGCAAACGCATGCCCTAATCATGTGAGTTTCCACCCTTTGTAGAGGCAAGCAGCTCATGAAAATTCCCTTCTTTATGCAAGGCAATAGGGCTGGTCTCTTCCCTTATCAGGGCAGCTCCAAATAATAGAGTGATGTCTAAGTCTAGTCACACCTATTTGCTGGTATCTTAAAAAAACTGGCCATGAACACAGAGCACCTAGAAAATTCAGTTTATCTCATAGTCTTCCTGACCAGGAACCTCCATTTGTTACTATTCTTTATAATTTTGTATGTTACCTTATCTCACTTTAAAATGTGATCGAGTTTCCCATTGTGTTTTTCAACACAGTGAGCTTATGCGAGTGGACTAGGAACAGACGTTATCAAATATATTGTTAAGACATTTTCTTAAGACATTTTCTTTAAGTGTCCACTACAGGAGAAACAAGGTTGTGTGTGTTTGACAGTGTTACTACAAAAATATGATGTTTGAACTATTTCCATGGTTGTCCTTCACCAATTCAAAGCAAAATTCCTACTCTATCAGATAAGCTTCTTCTTTATATACGACACAAAGCAAATCTGAGATCCTCATGTGAGACTGCAGGGCATCAGAACTCGTTGAGTCTTGCAAAGGGAAGTCACCGGCAAGGCTGTGCAGACCCCAGAGGGTGAATTCCACTTCTTGATGAGTGCGAAGGCAAAAATGAACAAGCATGCCCTTGTTGAGGAACTGGGTGTTCTTCCAGACTTTTAAACAGAAATAGTGATTATTTGTATTAGTGGCCTAGAAGAATTTTGCCCTTTCATTGTGTGCTGGTTGCCGCTTTCCACAAAGTGTGAGATCTTATTTGTAGGATGGGGTCTGAAGATGTGACGCCCAGATGAAATTAGTATGTTCCTTGGCACTATTACCGAAAGGAGGAGTCACCTTACCTCATCACTGAAAAAGACTTCTTAGAAGAAAAACAACTTGCAAACATCCGGACCCAACACTAGATGGCAGGAGTATGCAAAGGATGTGAATCTACACTCTGTATGCCTAGAACAGATGCTTATAGGGGGTTAGTGTTAAAAATGGGATCTCCGGCTGACTAGGGCTTGCGCCAAAATCAGTCAGAGACCACCATTCCTACGTCAGGGGAAGGGAGTTACACGCCAAGATAACCCCTGCTCACCCCCTTGGTAACGTGACACGAGGAGTAAGGCTTAACTCGGAGGCTATGTAAGTTAAGTGTTTACGCACGCACCCCCAGCAACAACACCCTAGGCCCACCACAAAGAAAACTCCACACAAGGTTCTATAAAAAATAGCCTTTGTATTGTACAAAACACATTAGATAATAAATACATGGGCAGAATTTACAGGGGATTAGGTGCATGGGACAGGGCCACGGGCGCCACTGTCAGGAAGAAACACTTAGGGGCAGCACTTGGTAGAATTAGCACTCTGTAGGGATAACCCTCTACACATAGAACAATTGTAGAACCAGATAGAAAATAAAGCACACAACCAGTAACCACTGGTAACAGGTAAGTACCACCTACGCAACCCTAACCACCTTAGGAGAATGTCACGCAGGAAACCAGGACCTCACTAGTACACCTATACTAGAAGAACAGCCACCTAAGCATCACAATACATGTAGTGGTATAAGCATGAACACATTATACATGATGCATCACAACATTCAGAGGTGTAGGGAAGAATACACATGATGCATAAACATACATTCAGCGCTGTAGGAAAAAGCACGTGACGCATAAAAACACAGTCAGAGGTGCAGTAAAGAACAATTGCACAGAAATCACATAAGGTATAACCTCAAACTGTCCCCAGGCCAACTGACCTCTCTGGGGCTAGGACGCCCTGTGTCCCAATGTCAGGGGGGCCTAAACGGAGCAGCTGCCCACTAAGTGCTTGGCAGCTGTAGGATCTCTTCTGGGCTCTAAACAAACAATGGGGCTCAAGACAACGTGGGAGCCTGGAGCCTCTCGTGGGCTCTACAACAAATATGGCCCCCTTGAAGCCTCGTGGGCTCGAAAGAAATGTGCCAACACTGGGGGGAGCGGCCCGCTGCCAGCTGGGGCCGCTCTACCACCCTTAATGCCCCTCAAAACGTTGGAGTCCCTCTCGGGGGACTCGGGAAGTAACTATGCCCTCTGAGCCTCGCAGGCTCTAAATGAACAAAATGCCCCGGAGCCCTCGTGGGCTTGATCGAAGAGGGCACCTTCGTTGGAGCCTCTTGTGGCTCAGAACAAAGAATGCCCCCGGAGCCTCTCGGGGCTCTGAACTGACAAGGAACCCAAGCGCTGGAGTCCCACCTCTGGGGACTCAGGATACTACAATGCCCCCTGGGCCCTCGGGGGCCTGCACGAAATGCCCCTTTCGTCGGAGTCCCGCTCGGGGCTCGCCAGCACGCTTCCACAGGCGGGGCTCTCCCCGGGCACGGGAGCCCCGCGGCCTCACCTTTCCATTCACTAGGCAGGCTAGGGTCATTAGACGCACCACAGGGGGCGGAGCCAGCATTGTGTGGGGAAAGCCCAGCCCCATTCAGGTCCCAGGTGTACTCCTCCCGCACATCACTCATGCTAATCTCAACACTCACCACCGGGGCAGACCCATCATGACTCATGGAGCCAGGCTCACCAGCCAGCTCCAGCCAATCACAGGCCAGACACAAATTACACAAACATGCCAACTTCTAGAAGTGGCACTTCCACAATAGACACAATCACGCCGCATACATAATTGCGCAGCATTTAATCACACGAGTCTGCACGTACCAAACTCGCACCTGCACTCCCCACGCTTCAGGAACTACCTAGGGACACATACATTCCCCATGCATTCCTATGGGAGGGCAGGCCAACCTTACCACAAGCACGCACTTTACCCTGGGACACAGTGATAAAGTGCGCAGAAACCAACAATCACTAACACCAGGTCACATACCAAAAGCAAAAAGTTTAGGGGTGAACCGGCCAAAAGGGCCAAGTCCAACACAACCCCCTTCCAGCCAAAACGCAGGGCAGACCAATCACCACCGTGATGGGCTTCCTTGCTTTGGGCGATAGAACACGGACTCGGGCCCGCAACTGCCGGGATACCCTCCTGTTCTACGCCACGGTGAACCCATGGGTTCCCTTCTAAAACCACCATCCTGAACAACTGGGCTACCCCACTGGTACTCCCAAGCTGTCCGCGGCCAGGACCAGGCCCTAGGCCACCAAGGTGCCACTGATCCTTGCCTATCCACAGAGTGGGGGTAGTAACCCCTGGCACATAGTAGCCCTTCTCCACCCTACCTGTCTGTAAGACAGGGCTAGACTGCCACTGGTTCTCCAGCCTAGGGTCTACACCCTCCGGCGGACCAGGAGTCTCAGGGAAGGCTCTCCTCCCCCTACCTCTTCATCTAGGGTTTCTCCTCCTGCGAGGGGTACTCTCAGAAAGACATTCTCCCTACCTAGGGTTTAACCCCTCAGGTTGCACCGGGGTCAGAGGCGGGCTCTCCCACCCTCTGCACCCCCTTCCAGAGTTCCGCACCCTACAAACTGGAGTGGTACCCCTAGAAGAAGCTCTGGTAAGGACGCTGGTTACAGACGTCCCACCCTTCAGGTCAGGCGGATCCTGAACCTGGTCTTCCAACCTCTGGTCTAGGATCTTTGGAGGAATAACTGCCTGGCACTCCAGGACTTCTGGGGATTCACACACCTTCCCCTGAGGCTGACACATGACTCATGTGTAGAGCCAAAAAAGAAACAGGTTAAGCAAGCACTCTCTAGATTAATTGTAAATACACCATATATTAATCATCATTTTTAAATCATGATAAACTTGAAAGAAACTGTTTTCATGGTGTATATTTTGAATTGATGAATCAGTACATAATTCATTTGAAAAATGTAGAAAATATTGTATTCTCAAAATATGGATCCAAAAACTGATGTTCGTATTCCAAATCATTTATTTCATGAATTAAAAACAGGTATTATGTTTTCCAGCATACACCGCCGACACGTGTTTCGTCTTATTACAAGACTTTTTCAAGGCTGGAAGTAAGGAAAAACTTCAATAAGTATTTATAGATACACAATATATACATCTCAAAATATATATATACAAATTTACAAAAAGAGATGTTAACATAGCATTATATCACAGAAAACAACAATAAAAAAACTACAAAGAAGAAAAAAGAAGAAAAAACCACAAAAGAAGAAGATAATAATCTATATGTATATACATCATGTTTCATAGGTGTGAAAAAATGCACAATGGTGAATAGCATATTGAAATAACACATTGGTAACCTGGTGTTCTGATGTTATTTACAATGTAAATATAAGGTATAATGAAAAGACACATTGTGATTGGGGTGACCCATATACGCGTTCCCATGTCACATAGTCCAAAATGTATCCAAAAAATTGCCTAAAATACAATCAGAGAAATCAAAAATTGAATAACACATACCAAACGCTAGTCCTAATACTGGATCACAATAAGACTGATCCTGTCTCGTAGTCCGTATATAAGAGAAATAGATGGTCACAGATAATATCTGCCTCCTACAGAAAAAGATATTTTTAAATGAAAAAATGAGAATGTAACAAACATCTCCCACTAGCTGACTATAAACAGACTGAAGGGTATGAAAAAATGGAAGATATACCTAAAAAGGTAAGCCCAAAAAACGTGGATGAAATCAACACGCTTATTTTCATGAAATTTTGATGTGGTGTATCAGGTGTAAAACACCTTAGTAGTCCGTAATGGCGAGAGTTGTCCTAAGGATAAGTGCGAGCAAACAATTAGTAAAATCCCATGGTAGAAAGCAGAACATCAGTGACTGGACAAAGAGCAATAGTAAGGGTTCACTCTGTCAGATTGTCCTCTCTAAATAATAACAATAAGCTGCAAATGGTATGATCATTAATAAATATCGATGGATCCTGATAGCTAAACTGCATTTTAAGATATTGAGAGACAGATATCGTATATATCTAATAGAAAGGTAATTATTAAGAGACATAAAATCACTCATATAATTATTGCTATCAGTAGTGATGGCTATAATACCAACGGACTGATCAATAACTGAGATACTATTATTATAGTATATTATCAGAGACCCACATCGAATAACTAGAGTATGAAATGTGCACACTCACCTCAATAGTTCAACTTTCTTGCTTCGTGGAGGTTAGAACCTTCATGTATATGTAGTTACTCGACCCTGATAAGTCTAAAAAGGAAAGTGAAAATGACTTAAAATTGGATACATAAATTCCCAGTCTCCCTTTGGCTTTGTAAATAATCGTACAAGGAAATAAATAAGAATCTACCAGTCACAGGGTTGTTGGAAAACAAGTGTTGCCATCATGGAGTTATCGAATATAATATAAACCCCAAACAGCACAAACTTAAACCAAGCTGAAATAAACGCCTAGGTGAGACAATAATGGTTATGGAAACCCACATCTATAGTATATGTGACTCTCCAAAATGAGTTAAATGCTACACGAGCAACCACAAAAAAAGAGTATCCAAAAATGGGAAGAACCATACTGTCTTAAAGACGATGTAAAGTATTGCTCCTCACCAACTAAACAACCAGTAATGCAGGCTAAAAAGACCCAAAATAAGGGGTCACCTCATGTGCGAGAGGCGAATAGAGCGCTATCTCATGTCACAAAAGTCTTACCTACGGAAAACGCGCCATCCGTACGGAGCCTCCACTGCTGCCAGTTACCGAGATAACACTCTCGTGATGGTTTTTAAGCAAAAGGTAGGCGTGGCTCTCACACATACCGTGACGTCCCTGACACTCGAGAAACGGCGGCCATCTTAGAGTGGGATCGAATAGTGTAAACAAATGAGATAATATTCGTAATAAGCATGATGGAAGGACCCAAAAGATTATTAGTACTCAAGTTGATTTACACAAATAATATAAAGCGAAGACAAAAGTAAGTTAGTTGCATCAAGTATTGCGTGATGTAATAAAGATCGAGTAAACGGCGGCCATCTTAAAATGGGGTAGGATGGTAAACAGAGATAAACTAATCTCAGATGTAATTACAATGACGTAGCCCCATAAATGTCAGCCAGGGCTATTAGATGTTAAAGATAACACGATTGAAATATATAAAAAGTACGAAACAATAATGATAAGAATGTTGGCACTCCAATTAATAACTCAAAATGAGTGATGTGATAAATTAGCAGAGTAATAACTAGTGTATAGTGGGTCCCAAATTAAAGAAAAAACGATAAATTGATATGGTCTAATATCACGATGTGAGTCTTAAGATCTTGGAATCCAATATTGATTCCAATCAGTATAGCGAAAGACGCATTATATTATATACGCTAATGTCTATGAAGCTGTAATAAGGAACTGGACTGTAAGGGTCCTGATGAAGCACACTGAAGATGGAAATCAATACATCAACCTCAATTCCATAAAACCATAAATCAGCATGATAAAGACACAGAGACATGCCCGATTGATGATATACAGTAAAAAAAAAAAATTATATTATGAAGACATTAATCTTTAAGGAAAACATGAAGCTCTCTATCTATGTTAAGACCATGGTCTACTGCACGCAGTTTGATTAGCCACTTAGATTCAAGTTTGCATAAGGCTGATGTGGTATCTCCACCCCTTCCATCAGGTCTGATAATGTCTATACCATGGAAGCGGATACCAAGTACCTCTAATCCTGCATGTTCCTTATTATAATGTGCAGCCAGAGGATATTTTGCGTTGTTATTGCGAATGGCCATGACATGCTCTTGTAGTCTCTCTTTTAGTGGGCGAATTGTACTTCCCACATAAATTAGTCCACAATGGCAAATAATGCAGTATACCACCAGTTTAGAGTTACAATTGATAAACTGCTTGATGTGGTATATTTGTTTGGTGTTATACGAAAAGGTTTTTAGCTTATCAACAGCAAACTGACACATATTGCACAAAGTGCATTTGTAGAAGCCACAAGGTTTAATGGGCATCCATTTCTTAGTTGCATCCAACAAGGGGCGGCTGGGGCTGGGGTTCTTAATGATAGAAGGGCTAACTAGGTTTCTAATTGTTCGGCCTTTCCTATATATAATACGTGGTCTTACTCCAATATGTGTCTCCAAGTCTTTGTCCAATAAGAGTAAATGCCAATGTTTTTTGATGGCATTAAAGATTTGGGTGCTATTAGCACTGTACTGAGTTATTAGGGCAAGTTTGTCATTATCACGTTGTTTATTTCCTTTCTTTTTTCTTTTCAGAGTGGACTCTCTAGGTACTGTCTGTATTTTTCTATGTGCTTTGTCTAGTGTAACATGGTCATAGCCTCTGATGAGAAACCTCTTTTTCATGATCTCAATTTCTGCCAAAAAATTATCTTCAGTGCTACAATTGCGTCGCAATCTGGTCATCTCCCCATAAGGGATAGCACCAATCTGCGATGCAGGATGTGCACTGTTGGCATGAAGAACAGAGTTGCACGAGGTGCTTTTTCTGTACAGTTTAGATTCTATTTTGTTGTCCACTACAAATAAAGTAACATCTAGGAATGAAATACTGCTATTGCTGGATTCAGAGGTGAAGGTAAGATTATAGTCATTGTCATTCAAGTACATGAAAAATTCATTTAACAATTCATCTCCTCCCGCCCAGATCATAAATGCGTCGTCGATAAATCGACCCCAATAAACAATATGTTCAGTCAAATAAGGTGGTCCTTTTTTCCAAATGTGATGTTCCTAAAAAAAAAACATATAGATGTTGGCAAAAGAAGGTGAGAATTTGGCTCCCATAGCCACGCCAGAGTGTTGTTGGTACCAATCATCCTGGTGTTTAAAAAAGTTATTGTTTAGAGCAAATTTAGTCAGATCTAATATCATGGTGGTGTGCTCGTAGAGTGTCGCATCCCTCTTGGAGAGAAAATACGTAAGGGCAGCCATTCCCTTATCTAGTGGTATACTCGTATATAGAGCACAAACGTCCAGTGTTACCAATTTGAAGGTTGGTGCCCACTCTAGATCCTCCAGTTTGCAAAGAAGGTCTTTAGTATCTTCCAAGAATGATGGAATATTGTATACAATAGGCTGCAGGGTAATGTCTATATATTGGGAGATCTTTTCTATGGGTTCTCCGATCCCAGAAATAATGGGTCTTCCAGGGGGGGAAGTGATACATTTATGTATTTTGGGCAATACATAAATGTAAGCCGCTTTTGGATGAGGAACAGTTAGGTATTTTAGTTCTAAGTCAGATAGCAATCCTGCATTGTGCCAATACCTCAGCATTTTATCAAGGCTAGCTACAGTGGAGACCATGGGATTGGAAGCAAGTTTAATGTACGAGTCGGTATCACACAGCTGTCCGTTAATTTCTCCAATATAGTCATCACTATTTAGTATGACTATATTCCCACCCTTATCTGCTTCCCTTATTACCAGACTCTCTTGGATTTTGAGTTGTTTAAGAGCAATCCTCTCATTAGAATTCAAATTATCTCTCTTACCAAGGAGAAGATTAAATGTCTTGTCTTCAAGTTTATACAACTCATCTGTAACAGTCTTATAGAAACAATCTATAAGTGTATCAGAAGATGTAGAGGGTGAAAATGTGGATTTCGTTCTGAGACCACTGTCCGTATAAATATTGCTTTCGATCCCCAAATCTGACATAACACTGTTAATAGTTGGTGGTTCTTCCAATTCATCATCCAACTCTAACAACATTTGTACTTCCATGATGTCTTGAATACTTCTACCACTTTCAACAACATTGTACAACATGATCTCTTTAGGTTTTTTATTTTGATCAAAATATTTTTTTAATTTGAGTTTTCTTACAAATTTGTAAAGATCAATGTGCAAAAGGGTGAAATCTGCTTTGCTCATAGGGCAAAAGCTCATTCCTTTCTTCAATAGACTTATTTCACTAGTCCCCAATTCAATTCGTGATAAATTGATCACTGATACATCATTATTACTGTTTTGAACATTGGTTACAATCTCACCATTAGATGAATTGGCCGACAAAATCAGAGCATCATCACATACAGTCAATTTATTGGTTGTACTGTCCAATGCTATTACTTTCTCTGCTGTCGTGAGGCCGATCTGGTTACTCTTTGATTTGGATCTCCCCCTGGGGTTTCCTGCCCCCCCTCCTTGTTCTTTTCCTGGTTGGGTTTTTCGATTGAAACCTGCCTGTATCCCCTTCCGGTACCGTTCTAGTTCTGTTAAAAAAGCTGAACCTGGGATGGGGCTCTTAGGGGTTCCTACCAATGAGGAGGAGTCACTTCTTTTGTCACTGATTTCCGTGAATTCACTGTTAATGCTCGATACTTCTGATCCACTAACAGAGATGGTTTGATCTACTCTCGGACTCATGTGTCGTGAGACTGTCTGTGTGGTGCAGATCTCCCGTCCCCTGCCCACCTGACAGTGCGCGGAGATCCCCCAGAACAGAAGTGGTGTCACCATGGTCGCTACACAGGAACTTAACCCCACTGGGTAGTCCCTGACCCACTGGTTCTTCCACTAGGGAACTCATCCCCCAACCACACCTCATTTCGACTCCTGTGCCCTCCTAACCGGAGTGGCACTGCCGGACACTAGAACCACTGGAGCTCTGTTTACAGATGCTCCAGGTTCTCTACACACTAGGAGATCCTCCTCAAATGGGCAAACGGGACAGCCTAGGTCCCCAACCTGGTGTTCCCTAATGAAACCACCCAGGTTCTGAGGCAGGGCTTCGGGCATCTGGGGACTGTCAGCCACCCACTCACTCCCGCTCCACTGAGACAGGTGGTAAGCTCCTACACCCTCGCTATACTGGGACCCAGCTGAGCTACACTGAGCCTCTTCCACCACGCTGGGCTGGAAGACCCCTGACCCACTACTTTTGGAGTCACTCACCAATGACTCCTCAGCACCTCTAGCACTTTCCCAGCGCTCTGCTTCCTCTGCAAGCGCCCAAGGACTAAAGTATTCAGACTTCAACAGGTGCTGATGCAACTCTGGACAACAAACACTGAGCAACTGCTCTTTGAGAAACATATTCACTACTCCGTCCCTCTCATCGTCTGGGTTAGCCGCCAGCCAATCCTCCATTGCATCCGAACAGTCATCCACAAAATACCCCCACTCCTGGTGAGGTGGTTTCCTACGGTTCCTAAACTTCAACCTGTTCTCCTCCTCTTGGGAAACAGGTTCCATACTCTGGGAACTAGGAATGGGACTGCTCCCATGGGACTCTATATAGCTGCCACCACTGGACTCAACCCTCCCTGAGGAGTCCAGAAAACCACAATTACGCGCAGGGGATAGTCTACCTTCTAGGACTATCTTCTCCCTGGCCAAGGCCCTCTCAGCCTCTGCAATCCTCTCCTGCATACCCAGCTGTGCTATCTGCTTGGCATGCTCTAACCTGAGCTTCTCCAAAGCCAGCTGGTGCTCCCTCTCTTCCCTCCTATCCAACCACTCATCTGGGGACAGGGAAAGGGATGGGGTGCTGCATCTGACACTGGACCCAGCAAGGGACTCCCTATCTATGGGGTCCTCACTATCTGCTGGTGCCCATTCACTGTCATCCTCATCCTCATCCTCCTCTTCAGACTCTTCAGGGCTCCCTTCACACCCACCACCCTCATGGCGTGCGGCCCGGGCCCTATCTTCCTCACTGCGCTCACGTTCCCATTCATCCTTCTGCCACAAGATCAGGTTGTCCCTCAATTTGGACGGGGTGTCTGACTCATTCACTCCTATGTCTCTTTCTACACAAAACTCCATCAACTCGCTCATACTGTATCTCAACAGCCCACAGAAGTTAAAAGCAGACTCCATCTTGGCAGGACGAACAGGGACACGTGCAACACAGGGGACCTAACAGCGCTGAAGTAAGAGTACACAATTCAAAGTATTCAGCAAGCTCCCTATCCCAGAGAACTCACACTCACTTGTCCAGTGCAACACACCATTCATCCACACCCAACCCCCCCCCTCGGACTGGTAAGGCAATTTCTACCACCCCTGATTTCGCAACCTGACCACACGTGACTCAGGTACCAAACTCTGGGAGCGGGGCGGGGAACAAATGTACTGGACACAATTACACAGTTACCACTGGATCCCACCCTCTGGTGAATCCAGAAAATTCAAACTGCACTTAGGGAATAGAAACCACCCTGAGCTAGTGACACCTAACTCACAGTGCAGAAGAAACACATTTCCAAAGAAATTACATTCAGAACAATTCAGGAACAATAATCCCCAAAACGTGATTTATCTAAAATGCAGAGTTTTGTGGTGCGGCCAGCTGCCGCTGTGGCACAGCGTAAACACAAATCCGGATCCCTTCCGCTGACAACCAGTGTTAGAAATGGGATCTCCGGCTGACTAGTGCTTGCGCCAAAACCAGTCAGAGACCACCATTCCTACGTCAGGGCAAGGGAGTTACACGCCAAGATAACCCCTGCTCAGCCCCTTGGTAACGTGACACGAGCAGTAAGGCTTAACTCGGAGGCTATGTAAGTTAAGTGTTTGTGCACGCCTCCCCAGCAACAACACCCAAGGCCCACCACAAAGAAAACTCCACACAAGGTTCTATAAAAAATAGCCTTTGTATTGTACAAAACACATTAGATAATAAATACACACTTTACAATGTGCCATAGGCACGGGCAGAATTTACAGGGGATTAGGTGCATGGGACAGGGCCACGGGCGCCACTGTCCGGAAGAAACACTTTTAGAACTAGCACTTGGTAGAATTAGCACTCTGTAGGGATAACCCTCTACACATAGAACAATTGTAGAACCAGATAGAAAGTAAAGCACACAACCAGTAACCACTGGTAACCGGTAAGTACCACCTACGCAACCCTAACCACCTTCGGAGAATGTCACGCAGGGAACCAGGACCTCACTAGGACACCTATACTAGAAGAACAACCACCTAAGCATCACAATACATATAGGGGTATAAGCATAAACACATTACACATGATGCATCACAACATTCAGAGCTGTAGGGAAGAAAACACATGATGCATAAACATACATTCAGCGGTGTAGGAAAAAGCACATGACGCATAAAAACACATTCAGAGGTGTAGCAAAGAACAATTGCACAGAAATCACATAAGGTATAACCTCAAACTGTCCCAGGCCAACTGACCTCTCTGGGGCTAGGACGCCCTGTGTCCCAATGTCAGGGGGGCCTAAACGGAGCAGCTGCCCACTAAGTGCTGGGCAGCTGTAGTATCTCTACTGGGCTCTAAACAAACAATGGGGCTCAAGACAACGTGGGAGCCTGGAGCCTCTCGTGGGCTCTGCAACAAATATGGCCCCCTTAGAGCCTCGTGGGCTCGAAAGACATGTGCCAACACTGGGGGAGCGGCCCGCTGCCAGCTGGGGCCGCTCTACCACCCTTAATGTCCCTCAAAACGTTGGAGTCCCTCTCGGGGGACTCGAGAAGTAACTATGCCCTCTGAGCCTTGCAGGCTCTAAATGAACAAAATGCCCCGGAGCCCTCGTGGGCTTGATCGAAGAGGGCACCTTCGTTGGAGCTTCTCGTGGCTCAGAACAAAGAATGCCCCCGGAGCCTCTCGGGGCTCTGAACTGACAAGGAACCCAAGCGCTGGAGTCCCGCCTCTGGGGACTCAGTATACAACAATGCCCCCTGGGCCCTCGGGGGCCCGCACAAAATGCTCCTGTCGTCGGACTCCCGCTCGGGGCTCGCCAGCACCACACCGGACCCGGCTGCACTCACCAGACTCCGGTGGCGGCATCCTCTCTCCCGGCTCCTCACAGCAGCGCCTGGACGCTTCCACAGGTGGGGCTCTCCCCGGGCACGGGAGCCCCGCGGCCTCACACGCTGCTTCCGGTATTTTTTTCAGAGGCTCTCCTAGGCTTCCCCAGACCGGGGGAAGCGGAAGGGAGAATCGCCGGTCCCGCCCCCGTCCGGGCGTCTTGTGCCTGGCTTCCTGCTACGGAGGGCCGGCAATGGCCCCCTTGGTAGGGAGGCGGGCACAGCGCCTCCTTAATGATCTCCGGGCCGGCGGCGGTGATTTACACACGGAAAAAGATGAGGGGTGGGCTCCCTCGAAATAATTAAATAAAGGCAAATATGCGGCGTGGGCAGCCGCTTGGAAGTTTTATAGATTAAAAGCGGCCAAACCTGCAGGGTGGGCACCTGCTCAGGACGATAATGCGGCAAATCAAGCGCTCCCAGGCGCTAAAGAGAGAAATCTAGCGCTTCCAGGTGCTATAGGGCAAAGTTCAGGCCCAAAGTCCCTAAAGACAAGCAAAAGTCCTTCAGGAGGTGGGGGGGGGCAGGGCTGGGCCCAGGTGCCAGCTCACAGGGTCCTCCTAGGCAGGGAGGCAATCCCCAGTGGCAGTCCTCCTGGTGCCCAGCAGCAGCAGCAGGCCCCCCCCTAGAGTAAGATCAGCAAGAGAACATTTTGTTAGGGGACACAGCCCCTTTTTATACAGTAAAAACCTTTGTCTGGGTGCAGGGTGGGGGAGAAACCAGTCGCAGCTGGTTTTGGAGCACTTTGTTTTCCTCAGCCACCCTTTCCATTCACTAGGCAGGCTAGGGTCATTAGACGCACCACAGGGGGCGGAGCCAGCATTGTGTGGGGAAAGCCAGCCCTATTCAGGTGTCAGGTGTACTCCTCCCTCACATCACTCATGCTAATCTCAACACTCACCACCGGGGCAGACCCATGATGACTCATGGAGCCAGACTCACCAGCCAGCTCCAGCCAATCACAAGCTAGATACAAATTACACAAACATGGCAACTTCTAGAAGTGGCACTTCCACACTAGACACAATCACGCCACATACATCATTGCGCAGCATTTAATCACACGAGTCTGCACATACCAAACTCGCACCTGCACTCCCCACGCTTCAGGAACTACCTAGGGACACACACATTCCCCATGCATTCCTATGGAAAGGCAGGCCAACCTTACCACACGCACCCACTTTACCCTGGGACACAGTGGTAAAGTGCGCAGAAACCAACAATCACTAACACCAGGTCACATACCAAAAGCAAAAAGTTTAGGGGTGAACCGGCCAGAAGGGCCAAGTCCAACAGTAAGTAACATAATCCTTTTTTTTAGGTCTCGCGTGGCGTCGGGTGCGCACATGCGCACTTGAGCTCGCGAGATTTAATGACCTTAGTGTACTTCATTAGCGAGGGTTAAGCCCCGCCCCTCTTCTCCTAAACGGTGGCCAGCCATTGGAAAAGAGGTCCTAATGACGTTCTTCTTTCCATCTAAGCCCCGTCCTTTTCGGATTGGGGGGGCTTGTTTTTGACTTTCTTTCTCACCTCTTCTCCATTGGCTGGAATGTAAACAACAGTCAAAAACACGCCCCCAATCTAAAAAGGACGAGGCTTGCTGCCTCTCAAGGACACGAACTTTGTGTTGACAATGCCTTCACTCGCGTTCACCTTTCTTTTGAGCAGAGTGCCCCCGCATCCTGCCCGCTGGCATTGAGTCTTGCTCTCCACACACTTGTGCAGTTGTGGAGAACGCTGATGTCTGAGCACCTTTCACTTCTGGAAAATCTTACCGCCAACACAACTTTCTGCTTGCAGCAAATGTTGATGTCTTGGCGGCTCTTCACTTGCAACAAAGGTTACTGTGCACACCTCTCTGCTGGCTTCAAATTATGCTGTCTGCATGCTTCCCACTTGCATGGAATCCTTCTCTAGCCCCATCCGACCGCTCTTGTAGAGCCTCGCTCTCCACACACCTTTCAAGTGCCCCCTCCGCTCACAACAAACAGCGGCAGCCTCCTGCCGTGTAACCCAAGCCCGGCCATTGTTCGCCGCGGTCAAGGGCTGGCTATATTTAACTCACGGTGGGTGCGTGAGTGTGTGCCCCCCCAGCGTCATTCCGCACGTGCCCTGCATTGCCAGGGTAGTCTTGCACCTTGGCGCCCAAAGCCTCCACCCCCGAGTACGGACACTAAATACCTGACATGCACCTTTCGCGGGCTCTACCTAAAACCTCTTGGTATCTTTTGTAGACAGTATTGTACGTGTTTATATAAAAAGCAAAATAGGGGCAAATTAATGACCTAAGATATGAAATGTTAACGAGAAAAAAAAGCAATTGTTACTCATAGCCTTCTCCCATGGTTCTCAGCTGTTGTAATTTCGGTCTGTCTTCGTTTATTAATGCGCTCGATGTTTTGCTGTCCGTGTCTCCCTGTTCCCTTGAAGTAACCAATAGACTTGCTTTCTGGAAGGTGTTGCGAGGGAAGGTTGGGAACATATGCCCAAGGCCGCCCTCAAACTCCACCCTCCACACTCAAACTCCACCCTCCAACTCCACCCTCCAACTCCATCCTCCAACGCCACCCTCCAACTCCACCCTCCAACTCCACCCTCCAACTCCACCCTCCAACTCCACCCTCCAACTCCACCCTCCAACTCCACCCTCCACCCTCCAACTGCACCCTCCAACTCCACCCTCCAACTCCACCCTCCAACTCAAACTCCACCCTCCAATTCCACCCTCCAACTCAAACTACACCCTCCAACTCAAACTACACCCTCCAACTCAAACTACACCCTCCAACTCAAACTCCACCCTCCAACTCAAACTCCACCCTCCAACTCCACCCTCCAACTCAAACTCCACCTCCCAACTCAAACAACACCCTCCAACTCCACCCTCACCATAAAACTCCACCCTCACCCTACCCTCCTCTACTATACTACTCTCTCTACTACTCTACTATGCTCTCTACTCTCTACTACTCACTCTACTTTCTACTACTCACTCTCTACTACTCACTATCTACTACTCACTCTCTACTACTCTCTACTACTCACTCACTACTACTCACTCTTTACTACTCACTCTCTAATACTCTCACTACTCACTCTACTACTTACTCTACAACTCTCTAATACTCCCTACTCACTCTACTACTCAATCTCGACTACTCTCTAGTAATCACTCTACTACTCTCTACTACTCACAATACTCACTGTAGTACTCTCTACAACTCTACTACTCACTCTATTACTAACTAGTACTCTCTAGAACTTACTCTAATACTCTACTATGCACTCTACTACTCACTCTCTACTACTCACTCTTACTCACTCTACTACTTACTCTACAACTCTCTAATACTCCCTACTCACTCTACTACTCAATCTCGACTACTCTCTAGTACTCACTCTAATACTCTACTACACACTCTCTACTACGCACTCTACTACGCACTCCACTACTCACTCTTTACTACTCACTCTTTACTACTCGAACTTTACTACTCGAACTTTACTACTCACACTTTACTACTCACTTTACTACTCACTCTTTACTACTCACTCTAATACTCTCTCTACTACTCCCTCTAGTACTCTACTACTTACTCTACAACTCTCTAATACTCCCTACTCACTCTACTACTCACTCTCTACTACTCACTCTACTACGATCTACTCACACTCTATTAATCACTATACTCACAACTCACTATAGTACTCTACAACTCACTACTACTCACTCTCTAATAATAGCTCTAGTACTCTAGTACAAACTGTAATATTCTGCAACACACTCTACTCCTCTACTACGCGCTCTCTACTAATCACTCTACTACCCACTATTACTCGCTCTACTACTCACTCTCTACTACTTACTCTACTACTCACTTTCTACTACTCTCTACTCTACTCACACTCTACTAATCACTCTCTACTATCTACAACTCTACTAACTATACTACTCGCTCTACCACTCTACTCACCACTACTCTCTACTACACTACTACTCATTCTCTACTACTCACGCTCTACTACTCTCCAATCACTGTACTATTCGCTCTCTACTACTAACTGTACTACAACTCACTATTACTCACTCTACTACTTACTCTAATAATCACTCTACTACTCTACTCACACACTACTAATCACTCTACTATCTACTACTCATTATCTACAACTCTATACTACTCGTTCTATTACTCTCTACTACTATACTCACTACTACTCTCTACTACTCGACTACTCTCTACTACTCCCTCCACTACTCACTCTTTACTACTCAGACTTTACAACTCGGACTTTACTACTCACTTTACTACTCGTACTTTACTACTTACTCTCTCTACTACTCCCTCTAGTACTCTACTTCTTACTATACAACTCTCTAATACTCACTACTCACTGTACTACTCACTCTCTACTACTCACTCTACTACTCTCTACTCACACTCTACTATTCACTATACTCACTACAGTACTCTACAACTCTACTACTCACTACTACTCACTCTATTAATAACTCTATTACTCTCTAGTACCAACTCTAATATTCTACAACACACTATCTACTCCTCTACTATGCTCTCTCTACTAATCACTCTACTACCCACTATTACTCACTCTACTATTCACTCTCTACCACATACTCTACTACTCACTTTCTACTACTCTCTACTCTACTCACACTCTACTAATCACTGTCTACTATCTACTACTCACTATCTACTGCTCTACTAACTCTATACTACTCGCTCTACTACTCTTTACTCTCTACTACTCTACTCACCACTACTCTCTACTACTCAACTCACCACTACTCTCTACTACTCATTCTCTACGACTCACTCTCTACTACTTTCTACTCTCAAATCACTATACTACTCGCTCTATCTACTACTAACTCTACTACAACTATTCACTACTCACATTTGCGCGAGATTAAGCTATTGTCATTGTAAATGGCAATGCCATTTATTTATCTGTTTTCAAAAACAACACATAGAGAAAAATGTGTAATTTACAATGCCAACAGCTCTAACTTTTGCAAAGGCGAGACCGTTACATTGTAAATGCTTGTTTCTTCTATATTACAACAACATTGGTGATGATGGCCATGCTGGGGATGTCTCAACTCATCACTCCTATGATCTTATCGCTAGTGACAATGGAATGGGCAGAGATTCTTCAGAGTATATTATTAGTGGTAAAGTACAAAATGTGTCAGAGATCAGTTTGGATTTTTCAACTATGCTTGATAAAGATCTTATTAAAAAACATTGGCAATTATCAACGCACTGCTGTACAAATTACAGACTCAATCAGAATGGAGTACTTGGACTTGTGTTTACTTGAGGTGACGTGTGCTCTCCAAAAATCTCTGGGCTGCCTCTGATTACATTTGATCTTCACTCAAAAGCTGAACACACTCCTCTTATCGGGTGTGCCCGCTATCAGCAGTTGCCTCCTGTGGTGCGCTGCTTCTGGGCTCAGCTGATTGTGGATCTGCTGCTTCACAATCAGAGCCTTAACAACAATGCTCCCAGCTACTTTATGTGCACCCCACCTCACCTCACTTCAGCACTACTCTCTACCAACAGCCCTGCCAGAAGTACATGATAGCCTGCTCTTCTTCCTTTTCCTTCAGACACGCTTATCTTGGTTGTTGGGCTCCTGTATTCCTTGAGGAATGTCAATAGAGCTTGCATATTCACATCCATTTTATTCTGCTTGTCCCCAAACAACCGTAGTATTTAAATTCTCTTTTCAAAAGGCCCTTTTAACAAAATCGTCTTCACACTTTACCTCTCACGCGTCCTAATTCATTGTTAGGTTATGACGTGTTACGTTATGTTTTGTTATGTCCTGTAGATTTGTATGGCGCAGCTTATCACGTATCGTGTATCCAGGCATTGGAGCAGGAGAATAGATCCGGCGGTGCTCCTAATTGAACAACTAGGTCTTCAGCTTTTGGAGTGGCGGTCCTGATGTATAGAGGAAGTTTGTTCCAGCTTGTGGCAGCGATGAAGGAGAAAGTGCGTCCTGCTGTCTTGCTTCTGCAGATGCAGGGGATTTGTGAGAGGGAGAGATTGGTAGAGAGTAGTTGCCTGGAGGGTTGGTAGAGTTGGAGTTGGTCGTTGAGGTAGGCTGGTCTTGCGATGTGGAGGGCTTTGTAGGCGTGGATGAGAAGCTGGAATTTTCAGCATTTCTGGTAGCCAGTACAGTTCTGCGAGATAGGGAGTGATGTGCATGCTGATGGAGACGTCTAGGTGGAGTCTGGCGGCAGTCTTCGGGATGGCTTGGAGTTTTTGTGTGAGTTGGTTGGCGATGACGACATAGTATTTATATATATATGTGTGTATATATATATATATATATATATATATATATATATATATATATATATACAATGCATTGCCATAGTAGAGTCTGCTGGTGATGAGGGCCTGAGTGACTGTGCATCTTGTGTGCGTGGGGAGCCCTTTGAAGTTTTTGAGAAGCATTCCAAGCATATGGCAGCAGGATGCGATCACAGCGTTGACCTGTTTGTTTATCGAGAGCTAGTCTTCCAGGATGATACTGAGGTTTTTGATGTGGTCTGTGGGGGGTGGGTGTGTGACCTAGGTTGGGTGACCACAATTAGGAGTCTCAGAGGGAGTTCTTTCCAACGATCAGGATCTTTATTTTTTCCTTGTTGAATTTTAGGCAGTTCTCTTGTATCCAGTTGGCCATGTCGGACATGCAAGTGGGGAAGTTATTCCTGGTGGTGTTGTCCACATTGGTGAGGGAGAGGATGAGCTGAGTGTCATCAGCGAAAGAGATTATGTTGTGGATTCTTATGATGGAGGAGAGAGGTGCCATGTAAATGTTGAATAGGGTTGGACTGAGGTAGGAGCCCTTGGGGTACTCATAGACTAGCTTCTTGTGTTCGGCGGTGAAAGTGGAGAGCCTCATTCATTGTGTCCTGTTGGTGAGGAAGGAGGCGATTCAACTAAATGCGGCCCCTTGGATTCCTGAAATATGGAAATGAGGGTGCAGTGGGAGAAGGTGTTGTATGCCTCAGAGAGGTCGAGCAGAATAAGTCCAATTGTTTCTCCTCTGTCCATGATTGATCGGATGTTGTTTGTTACTGCCAGGAGGGTGGTTTCCATGCGGTGGTTGCTACAGAACCCTAGCTGGGTGGAGTCCAGGTGGTGGTGCTGTTAAAGATGGGCGGAGAGCTGCTTGTTTTCTCCAGGACATTGGCCAGAGGGGTAAGAGTGCGATTGGGGGTGTAGTTGCAGAGGTTTTTCGGGTTGCTCCAATGTAGATTTCGTGTTCTATACTAGCTGCAGAAAGCATTTCCCTGACTGTTTCATAATGACACGAGGGAACCCACTCTTCAATGAAAACAATGAACAATAGTATTTGAATGTTTTATCAATATAGGAGGGAAAATTCACGCCTCTAAGAAAGCAACTTATTCGTTTTCACAATTTAGGTACAGAAAAGAGAAAAGTATATGAATACTTACCTGAAAGTCATGAAGAGAGTGAAGAAGGGTCAGAGGTTCAACTGGAGGTCTTTCCAACGTAGATTAAATGGATTGGAAGAGCACTTAGGTGAAAAAATTCAATGTCATACTGGAAAGCCATAACTTAGTCAGGAGATGCAATTTCCTCATTCGTGATCAGCTAGTTAGATGTAAAAATAATCGAAAGATTCAGGAGAAGTTACAAGCCAAAATCCAGACTGGAAAGAATCAGTTGCCAAAGGGAAAGTTATAGAAGACAGGGCAGACAAAATAAAGTAGATGAAAACACATATAAAACAAGCATTTGCAATGCAGTAGATCTCGCATTTACGCAAGTTTGAGCTATTGGAATTGTAAATGACAAGGCGTTTTATTTATGCTTCAAAAACCAAAACATAAATAGAAGGCATTGTCATTTACAATGCTGAATGCTCAAACTCGCGTAAATGCGAGACCTGTTGCATTGCAAATGCTTGGGTTTATTTTGCAAGCAGGAGCCAAGTTCCCCTGCAGTCTCTTCATACTGGTGGTGTCAGGAACTCAATTGCAACTGCTCTTACCTCCTCATCTAAAGTAAGAAGAAGCAAATTGGTTCCACATTCCAGGTAAAAGAGTTTACTTCCGCGCTTGTGGCTGCTGTTACAGAGATTGTTGCTCTTCATTGCTGAAACCGGCTCCGAGGAAATCCAAGATGGCGGCCGCCATCAAATCAAGTCTGAGCGCTGTAGTCTTTTAGCTAAAGGCTCGAGCCCAAGCAAATCTCTAGCGCAAGCTCCCTATGAGCCGCGCACTTCAACTGAAGTTTACGGAAAAGAGCAGCGTTCGCTTTCAGCTCCTGCGCTGAAGAGAATTTCGACCTCAGAATAACCCCTGATTTTTCTCACACATTTCGCTGAAGGGTGAGCACATCGGGAACGCTGCCCCTAAGAATTTTTGGAGTTTTTGTTTTTCCTCCTGAGAGAATCTTCTCGCCAGGTTTCCACAGAAAGTCCTAGTTTGGTAGCGGTCTGAGGTAACGTTCTGAAGAGAATTCATTCTTCCCCTGAGTACAAGAAGATACAGTGAATCCTGCTAATAAGTAAAACAGAATATTTACTTTATTCTTGAACTATGCATTGCTGTTTCTACCAACACCTAGAAGTTTCTGAACATTTTAAGAACCAACTAATCCTGCTTCCAAAGTTTATAAACATCACCAATTCTTTATCCTTGTTTGGAATTGCTAAGGAGTATTCAGACATCAGCATTGTTTCAGTAATTAATCCCATTCTACACACCAAGAGAGGGGCAAGTCTGCAGAGTTGTTCAGGTAGTTATTGTAGTTCAGAGGGAGGTTGGTAGAGAGGATTATGAAGAAGTTTAGAGGCATACATTTTTTTCTCTCGCCCTCTGCAGGTTCGGCCTGATTACTTCCTGAGTCAATGAGACAGATGTGAGAACCTACACATAGAAGACTTCCAGATTTGAGGAGGTTGGGCAGTTCCTAGACACGCAACAAGTCTCTCTTTCTTTTCCCATTCCCCTTTCCCCCCGTGAGTGTCAATTCAGTTATTCTGTCTCGGCAACCGCGTAGGGGACTTGGGAGCTTATCATCTGTTTCTGTGGAAGATTCTGGCACTCAAGGTAAGAGTTCTGACAGATTGAAGTGCTTTGCCATTCCACCCAAGCAGGATGACGGAGGGACTAGATTTAAACGCTCTTTAGCAATCCTAGTTGAAAACATGCAACAACAGTTGACCCTACTATCAGAGGAAAATAAATAACTAAAGGAAGGGATGAAAAGATCTCAGGCTGAGAACCAACAGCTTATACAGAAATTAAATGCCTTCCCCTCTGGCCCCTCATCTCAGACTAGAAGATCAGAAAGAAAAGAATTTCCTAGTCCCAATACCATGATAACAACACAAGTCATACATTCCATTTCCCCTATAATTCCTTTAGCCCCTCCTGAGCGCTTTAATGGGGACCCTCAAAAGGCGTAAATATTTTTCACCCAATGCTCGTTACACTTTCTTTGTAGACCGATAATTTTTGCTGAAGACCAGTCTTAAACAGCCTTTGTTTTGTCTTACTTGAGCGGTGACGCAGCCTCTTGGTCCATGCCTATTGTTTCCCGTAATGACCCGGTGTTGTATAACTTTGAAGATTTCAAAAGAGAATTTCTCCGGATCTTCAGCAGTCTAGCCATTTCACAAGCTACCGACAAAGAGTTACTTGATTTAAAACAAGGGAACCAAGATCTATTTCCTATTTGGCCCAATTCAATAAATTTCGACCCATTACTCCACAATTTGATCGGAGTAAAACCAAAAATACTAAGATCCCAGATTTGCATGCTCCAGAAGAACCCACGCAGATAGGAAGTGTCCGAGGGCCCCTTTCCAAGGAGAAAAGGAAAAAAGAAGATCAAGGAATTTATGTTTGTATTGTGGACAGTCTGGACATTTTGTGAAAGAATGTCCTAAAAAAACCAAGAGGAGCAATCCGTTAAAAGTCCCAACAGTGAGGAGAGTTGCCCTGATGGATGCTCAATCAAAGTCGACTCTTGGATCTCAACATCTGGCTAACACTCTACAGTCAGCTTTTCCGCATCTTACAGTTCCTTTTGATATGAGTTTTGGAACAAATGAATATAAGGACGTTCCAGTAATGATTGATTCTGGGGCGACAGGTAACTTTTGCGACATAAAATATGTCAAAAGAATTGGAATGAACTTTGTTCAAAAGAAGTTTGCCGAACCAGTCCGAGCAGTGGACGGTACCAACTTGACCTCTTGCCCTATTACTGATGAAACGGAACTAGTGGAATTAAGGCATTGTCAGGGACATGTTGAGAAAATGTCCTTCAATGTCACTGATGCCCCCCAATTCCAGCTGATCCTAGGTTTACTTTGGCTTACGCAACACAACCCAAAGATAAATTGGGAAACCAGAACCGTGAAACTCGAACTATTGCTACAGGCACTGTTATAATTCTCTGGGAACACATTATGAGACTTCTCCTTCAAAGTCCTTAGCCATCAAACCGATTTTGATTGGAGCCATAGAAACAGTTGCCATTCCCCAGGAGTATGAGGATTTGAAGGCCGTGTTCGACAAGTCTAAGGCAGAAGAACTTCCTCCACACAGGCCTTACGACCGCAAAATCGAATTGGAGCCTGGGGCAAATCTGCCTTGTAGCAGGATCTATGCCCTCACGGAAAAGGAGAACTTCTTGAAGGAATACCTGCACCAATATTTGGCCAATGGTTTCATTCCTCCCTCCCAATCTCCGGTCTCCTCTCCTTTGTTCTTTGTCCCCAAGAAGAAGAATGATGAGTTAAGGATGTGCATCAACTATAGGGCATTGAATCAAGTTACGGTTAAGAACAGATATCCACTAGCACTCATTTCCGTGCTTCTTGATCAAGTGAAAGAAGCAAAAGTCTCCACAAAATTAGATCTTCGTGGAGCATACCATTTGATAAGAGTTGCAGAGGGAGATGTGTGTAAAACTGCCTTCCTGACTAGATTCGGGTTATTCGAATATCAAGTGATGCCCTGTGGTTTATGCACCAGCTGCTTTTCAACATTTCGTCAACGACGTGCTGAGAGAATTCCTTGATCGCATAGCCGCGGTCTATATAGATGACATATTGATTTTCTCCAAGAATCAGCAGGAGCATGTACAACATGTTAGAGCAGTTCTTCAATGACTGTTGGAAAATAATCTGTACGTGAAGCTTGAAAAATGCGCCTTTCATTTAAAAGAGGTGGAGTTCTTGGAGTTCGTCTTGTCAGAAAAAGGAATCTCCATGGATACTGCTAAAATTCAGGCAATTTTGGATTGGCCCTCTCCCAAGAATGTAAAGGAGATACAAAGCTTTCATCAAAAAGTTTTCTAAACTTGTAACTCCCATCACCAAACTTCTGAGAAAAGGAGTAACTTTTCATTGGTCCAGTGAGGCAGAGGCAGCCTTCAAGTCTCTCAAGGATGCCTTTACTTCTGCACCGATCCTCCTTCACCCAAATACAGAAGAACCTTTCTACGTTGAAGCTGATGCTTCGAATCTGGCTATAGGTGGTATATTATCCCAAAGACACAAAGAGACTGGACAACTCCACCCAGTGGCATTTAGATCTAGAAAATTGACTCCTCCTGAAATTAATTACTCAATTGCAGACAAGGAGCTATTAGCAGTAAGAGACGCCTTTTTGGAATGGCGTCATTATTTGCTGGGCGCTCTTCATGTGGTTACAGTATTTACTGACCACAAAAATCTTCAATTCTTGAAGTCAGCTAAAACCTCACCACCAGACAACTAAGATGGTTGCTCTTTTTTGCTGACTACAACTTCACGATCACTTATCGCCCTTGAGCAGCTAATGAGAAAGCGGATGCCTTATCCAGGTTGGGAACTGTTTCTAAAATTGAGGAATCCAAGGAAAAATCAATTATACCTGCTGAGAAATTCATATGTGCCTTACAATCCTCGAAATAAAAATAAATCGAGAATCGATGTCTGATGAAGAAATCCAGAATTGGGCTCAGGAAGATTAAGAAAGAACAGTGTTTGACAATCTTCCTTATGTAAAAGAGGCCTTGTATCTGCCCACAGAAGAAATGCGAGAGACCGCCCTACAAGCCTGTCACAATGATCCTTTAGCTTGGCAAAAGGGGGTCTTAAAAACTACAGAATTGTTGAGAAGATATTTCTGGTGGCCCGCAATGATCCCTCAAGTGAGACAATACATCCGCTCTTGTGACAAGTGTATTAGGGGAAAGTCCAAAAGACAGGCTCCAGAGGGAGAGCTCCAACCCCTTCCCACAGCTCCTTACCCCTGGCACACTATCACTCTTTCTTTTCCCATTCCCCTTTCCCCCCCCCCCGTGGGTGTCAATTCAGTTTTGCAGCGTGAATCTTTCTGGATTCACTATGCTGTGCATTATTCCACGGTCTAGTGGTTGGGTACGGATTCGTAGTCTTTTCTTTCTTTTTTTTTTTTCGTCGCCCAGTTGGGCGTCGACATCCCACCTTTTGGTGTACTTCCTGTGACGACGGCACGCTGCCTGCGGAAGCTCCCACCTTTGGGCGCCATCTTCAGATTGTTTTTCCGCCGTTGGATCTGGATCATTCCCGAAAGGGCTCCAAAGTTTTGGAGGAAAGAAGACACCAACAAGTCGATTTTTGCATGAAAAGGATTGAGAAGACGATGAGAAACTACACCATTGAGATGGACGACGAAGAAGGAGAACTTCGAGTACATCGACGTCCAACGGAGAATGCGCACACAGGGGGCCCCCTGAGCGCAAGAAATGAACAAGACACCCTTTAAATTCTGCCGTAACTGCCACCACAAATATGCGCAGAAGGACCAGCACCCGGTTTGTAACCTCTGCCTACCGGTCGACCACGAGAGCAAGGACTGCAACACCTGCCTTCACACCGAAGACTCTCCGGGTTAGAGAGCGACAGAGAAGGGCCAACTACAACAATCAGGGCAAGGGCCAGCCGCCGTCCCTTCGAGGCCTGGGGCTCTCGACCGACGAGGAAGACAACGTCGCCGGAGAAGACGACGACTACACGGTCGTAGAGACCGATAAGAAGACTTCTAAAGAGGTAGGAGACTCGACGGCCCCTAAAGCCCCGACAGACCCTTGAAAGTCTGAGCCAGACTCTCGAAATCAGAGTCTAACAGGTAGATTCATCAAGCATTTTTGCGAGTGCAGAGGGTGCGAATCGCAAAATTCGGCCGTTTGCGCCCACAAAAATGGCATTTAAGATTCATCAATGGTTCATGCACTCGCAATTTGAAAAATCGCAAATAATTGCGATTTCTCAAATTGCGATCGCATTTAAGGAATCTCAATTAGAGATTCCTTAAATGCTATTCATGAACCATTTAAAAAATGCGAATTCGCTATTTTTTGCCGCTATTTACCGTGAAGTCTGACTTCGTGGTAAATAGCGAAAACTTAGAAAAATGCACTTTGGTGCATTTTTCTAAGTTGTATGTTACACACACACATGTCCTTTGAACATGTGTGTGCGCAACATCAGTCTACATTGACATTTCAGGGGTGCTACAGGGTGTCCTTTGGACACCCCTGGCACCCTTGAAATCACATCCTTATTTGCGATTAGCAAATTGCTAATCGCAAATAAGGAAGCTGTAGAAATCGCAAATAATTTTGCGATTTCTACATGAATCCCGTTTTGCGAGTCCTTAATAGCGATTCCTTAATAATCGCTATTAAGGACTCGCAAATCGGGACATTGATGAATCCGGGGGTAAGTCCTCGAAGGGAGCACCGGCGCCGAAAATTTCGACAACCGCAGCTGCATCCAAGGACAAACAGCTCAGTGGATCCTTCAAAAAGGTCTCCCAGGCGGCGAAGACCGGCGAAAAGCCTAGGTCGTCCAAGCACGTCCCCGAAAAGGAACATTCGGCTTCGAGAGAGAAGGACCCGAAGGTCGCTTCGACGTCGACAAAGGACCCAGAGCCCGTTTCGACGTCGACATATACGTCGAAGAGAACAGCTGAACCATTCGACGCCGAGCAGGCCCCCGAAATGGAGAGAAAGAAAAGACGGCTTGATAACATCCTGCAAAGGAAAAAGGAGTTCGACGAGAAAATGAAGAAATTCTCAATTCCATCGAAGCCAAAGACACTGGTCGTCAAAATAGATGTGGAGGAGGACATCGACGCCGAAGGGCCATCGAAAAGCCCCGAAATTATGGAAAATCCAGAGGAAGAAGCATTCTACTATGAGGAGGAGGGCGACGACGATCAGCGGACGATCCTCGGCTCAATATCCTTGTGGACACAGTACCTGGAGTGGCAGGACCTCGACACCGAAAGCCCAGAAGAGGCCGTGGACACGCACCCTTCGGGGCCTTCGCCGCCAGATGACATTGGGGCCTACAATATGGTCATCAAGAACGCGGCAACAGCTTTTGGAGTCAAGCTGGAGGAAGAAAAACCTAAAGCAGACTTCCTCTTGGAGACCCTGCTCCCCACACAAACTAGGAGCCAGTACCTCCCCATGCCGGAGAGTTTCATGGCCCAGTGGAAAGAGGCATTCAAGGAACTGGCAACATGCAGGTCAGTGACGCTGAGGACGGAGAAGAAGCATAAACACTCCTCCAAGGACCCTCCCTACATACGAGGATCAGTTAAGGCGGACTCCATTATTGCGGCGACCGCCAGGAAGAGGGCAAATGTGCCAACAACATCAGGGCCACCACCAGACAAGGAAAGGAAGAGGATGGGCCTAACAGGGAGGAAGATAGAAAGAAATGCAGCCATTCACTGGCGCATGGCAAACTCTAACGCACTGCTGAACAGGCACCAGTACCAAATTCTGGACGAGATCGGCCAGCTGCTCAAGCACCTCCCAGACGAGTACTAACAAAGAGCTTCACACCATGTGGAGGAGGGGAAAAATGTGGCAAATTCTTGCCTCAAAACAGCCCTGGACGGAGCTGACACGTCCAGCAGGCTGATGATGTTGGGAATCACGGAGAGAAGTCAGGTCTGGCTCAGGATCTCAGGCTTTAAACCAGAGGTACAGCACAACATTCTGAACACCCCGTTCAATGGGGAGACACTGCTCAAAAGAGAAAACGAAACTGCAAGTTCCATGGGGGACTTACAATTCAGGGGGACGAAAAGGGGTACTCCGTCGCGGAGACCGATCGGAAGAGGGGGAAACAAGCCAGGAACGTCACACCAGACTTTCCAGCAGTCCCACCAGGGAGAGAGCCAAACACAACAAGGTCATCAAAAACTAACCTGGCACTACCAGCAAAGGGGCCAGTCCTTTCGCGGGAGGGCGAACGGACGTGGACAAAATAAAAGAGGGGGCCAACAACCCACCTCTAAGTGACTCCGTCATGCAATACGTGCCCACCCACAAAACTCCTGCCAGGGTGGAGCACAACAAGACCAACACAGGGTTACACGGCCAGAACATCAACGAACATGTAACACCAGTAGGAGGCAGGCTAAGTCATTTCTTCTGGGATTGGAAGAAGATAATCACAGACAAATGGATACTCAACATCATACAGTTCGGATACTGCATAGAACTGGAAAAGACATCGCCAAACAGGAAACCAAAAAGAAGGGCGCTGTTAGGAAAGGAGCAAAGCTACTTCAAAAGGAAGCAAAGGAACTCCTCCAAAAGGAGGCCATCGAACCAGTACCATGCAGAGAAAGGAACAAGGGAGTGTACTCTACCTACTTCCTGGTACCAAAGGTGGACGAAACACTGAGACCCATCCTGGACCTAAGGTTCCTAAGCAAGTACATAAAACACAAATGTTCAAGATGACGTCCCTACAAGAGGTCATTCCTCAGATAAGAGAAGGAGACTTCATGGCCACCATAGACCTCAAAGATGCCTACCTGCACATCCCAATAAACAGGCAGCACAAGCATCTATTGAGATTTACCATCAACAAAGATCACTACCAGTTCACAGCCCTAGCATTCAGACTAAAATCCGCACCAAGGGTCTTCACAAAGTCCCTCGCAGCAGTGGCAGCGCTCTTAAGGAGGGAAGGAATACATGTATACCCTTACCTGGACAACTGGCTAATAAAGGCAAGTTCACACAGAACATGCAAAGAACACGCACAGCGCGTGACAAGTACACTGGCTGACCTGGGATTCTCCATTCACTGGGGGAAATCCTCAATCGAACCAGAGCAAGTGAAAATCTTCCTAGGAGCAGAGATCAACATCATACAGAGCAGGGTGTTCCCCAACAACAAGAGAACAATAGCCCTGCTGAAGGAGACTCGCCCCTACCAGAAGGGGCGATGGCCTCCTGCATACATCTGGCCCCAAATGTACGGCTCCACATGAGACCATTACAGGAATGGCTGCAAGAAAAATGGTCACAAGCTACAGGAAGTTGGGAAGAACTAGTGGTTGTAACGCACGCAGTGCAGGAGGAAATGTTGTGGTGGAACAAGGAGAACATAACGGAAGGGAAGCCTTTGACACCACCTACCCCAACGGTGACCATCACCACAGACGGCACAGGAGCAAGCTCAGGGTGAGGGGTCTGTGGACTCCAGCGGATGCGGTCAAACACATCAACTACCTGGAACTAAAGAAAGTGTTCCTCGCCATGAAGGCCTTCCAGACAAAACTGTACAACCAGAGAGTGTTGATCCAGACAGACAACACGACAACGATGTTCTACATCAACAAACAGGGAGGAACACAATCAGCCCCGCTATCGAACCTAGCACAGGAGATATGGAGATGGGCCATCCCACTAAAAATAGACCTGCTAGCCATACACCTACCAGGGAAGGACAATGTGGAAGCAGACTGGCTCAGCAGACAGACATCGGCCTCCCACGAGTGGGAGCTCAATACACAGGAAACGCAAAGGCTATTCAGAAGGTGGGGAACACCGACAATAGACCTATTTGCAACACTCCAGAATGCAAAATGCCAAAACTTCGCATCCAGGCAATCAGGGGAAGGGTCCCTGGGGAATGCCCTATGGATAAGCTGGTCGAAACCATTTGCTTACGCTTTTCCCCCGATACCTCTGATACAAAGCGTACTCAACAAGTGCAGAACTAGCAACATGACTCTGTTCCTGGTGGCACCGCAGTGGGCCGGGCAGACCTGGTACTTGCAGAGAATGTAAATGGCACAGGGTGCACCCCACAAGTTCGGGAAAAGGAAAGACTTACTCTCCATGCAAAACGGAGAAGTACTTCAGCCAGAGAGCCTCAGCCTAGAAGCATGGCTCCTGAAGACCTAGAGTTTGCACACCTATAAGCACCCTGCGGGTACTACGAGAGGCAAGGAGACCTAGCACACGAAGGTGCTATGTGGCAAAATGGAAAAGGTTTACACAATGGTGCAGCAAGAAAAAGCTACACAAGAAGATGACAAGGGAGATAACGGTGCTAAAATATCTCACGCACCTATTGAAGGCAAAACTAAGTTCATCCTCGCTAAGAGTACACCTAGCTGCGATAGTAGCATACACAAGAGGAGAAAAAGGGAAGAGCTTCTTTACTTCACAGATAGTAAAAAGATTCCCGGAAGGGGAAAAGAGGATTGCATCACCAAAGAGGATGCCCCCACCGGCATGGAACCTCAATTTAGTCCTAACAGAGCTCATGAAAGCACCCTTTGAACCCATCCATAAGATCACCCTACAAATGCTAACAATGAAAACAGCATTCTTGGTGGCAATCACCTCGCTGCGCAGGGTGAGCGAACTACAGGCGCTAACGCTACAAGAACCCTACATCCAAATGCACAATGATAGGGTGGTAATGAGAACTGACCCACACTTTATGCCAAAGGTGGTGTCAAAGTTCCACATCAACCAGACAGTACAAATACCAAGCTTCTATCAGAAACCGACCACAAGCGCAGAGAGGGCACTGCACACTCTGGACACTAGAAGGGCAGTAATGCAATACATAGAAAGAACCAAGGAACACAGGAAGACAAAACAGTTCTTTGTGTCCTTCGCAAGCAGTTTCATGGGTAGACCAGTAACAAAGGGAATCATTGCACGATGGATCGCACAAACTATACAATTCTGCCACAAACAGGCAGACCAAGAACTAGCAGAGGGGCCACGGGCCCACTCTACCAGGAAAAAAGGTGCAAAGATAGCCTTCCTGGCTAACACACCCATTCAAGACATATGCCTGGCGGCAACATGGGCTTCAGTGCACACGTTCACTAAGCACTACTGTGTGGATATACAAATGAACAAGGAAGCACAGGTAGGACAGATAGTGATTCAACATATATTTAACAACCAACGCTCATCGGCCACCCAGCCGCCACAAACATAACAAACCGCTACAAAGTCTATGCACAGCATAGTGAATCCAGAAAGATTCACGCTGCAAAACAAATAGTTTCTTACCTGTCGGTGTAGTTTTGCAGCTTGAAGATCTTTCTGGATTCACTAGCGAACCCACCCACCTCGGCCAGAAAGATGAGGCTGGAGAAGCAGGTGGTAATACAAGGACAATACAGAAACAGACACATTGAAAGACAAAGCGGATAAATCTCTTACTGGAGAAGAAATACTGAACATTGCCAAAGGATTTGCAAACAGAACACAAAAACAAGAAAAAAAGAATCCGAAGATGGCGCCCAAAGGTGGGAGCTTCCGCAGGAAGCGTGCCGACATCACAGGATGTACACCAAAAGGTGGGACATCGACGCCCACCTGGGCGACGAAAAAAGAAAGAAAAGACTACGATTCCGACCCAACCACTAGACCGCGGAATAATGCACAGCATAGTGAATCCAGAAAGATCTTCAAGCTGCAAAACTACACCGACCGGTAAGAAACTATTCATTATTCTGTCTAGGCAACCGCGTAGGGGACTTGGGAATGTATCATCTGCTTCTGTGGAAGATTCTGGCACTCAAGGTAAGAGTTCTGCCAGGTGGCAATCGTTTCAGGGCAATGATGTCTCACTATAGCTGCTGCCGCAACTGTAGAGAAAACGCCTAGAAGGTTCAGGATCAGGTGGCAGGGTTCTAAGTTGGCAAGGGGTGCAATGCTCTTACAGCCCATCACAGGGACTATTTCTAGTTCACTTAGGCTCAGGTGTCTGGGAAAGGTGCAAGGACTGATTTAACACGAGGATAAACACAATCATATTTGCCAAGTGCTTTTCTGAAAGTCGGCAAAAAAAACGTTAATTGACATGTGAAAAGTCTAACAAAAACAAATCCCTTATAGAACCGCTCAGCAAGTCACCCTGTCTGGGTCAGGCAGGCCAGGGACAAACAATGAGGCAGTGTGAGTAAAAGGTACACCACACAATTAAGAGAGGCTAACTGAGTGACCTTGGCCTTTTCTTAGTTTTTTTAGAAGGGTCGAAAAAGAAGGCCTTTAATTTAAGAGAAAATTAAAAATGCAATAATATTTGGAAGATAACGAACACAGTGACTGTCTACGGCTGCTTTTTCAGACCATGTCGTTCGTCGCTGCATTATTAGTCACACTAGGGATGTATGAAACATCACAACAAGGCCCCATGCACTTTTCGCTGGGAGTGGGGGCGTGGTCTGGAAGTGACGTGCAACAAGTGGAACAGTAAACACGTCTTTTATTTATAGTGGACCTTTGTGAGTTGGAAATTTACGGCGGGAATAAATATTTGCTGACTTGTTTCGCCGTGGCCCCTCGCCGAGAAAATACATTGAACCTTTTAGAAACAAAAAACACAAGAACGCTTGGCTATTATTTTGGTTAAAATTACGACGCACGTGACAGCCCTTTCATGTTGCCAAAAATAGATCTCAGTGACAACGGGCCTTTAAAACATCCTTAATCTTAAAACAAAACATACACAGTTAGTAAGAAAGACACTGTATAGGAAATTTTAAGCACAGCGTGATATTTAAACAGACAAAAACGTACACGTGCAGTTCTGCGAATAATGACTGCATTTGAAGATGTAGCCGGTGAAAAGTGTCCTCATCTGGTCGATGGTCAAAGTCTGGGCCTTCTGCAAAGGGGCATCCCCTGATGCCATGAATCAACCTGTCAAAGAGTCCCGTCAGCCAACAACCGCGGTATGAAAGCAACACGTGACCTGCAATGACCTCAAATCACAGAGATGATTACAGCTGAAGCTAGCCAGGATTTATGCATCTTTTCGTCCACTCGTCTTTGCAAGTATGGGTGTCAGTGGAAGCAGGGGCCCGTATGGCATGAGTGCATTGAGTACAATCTCTGTGTTCAATTACGTAAAAAAAATAGCTCAGTGCCAATATCAAGAATAAATCCATATTTATCGCTCATTCGCATAATGCACGTTGAAACAACAGTGAAGAAAGAGAAAACACAATGGTTGTTAGAATGGTACAAGCTAAACAAAACACACTGGCAAAGCCAAAAGGCCTGGATTGCATTTTGAGCCCCGACTGAACCATTTAAAAAGCTTACTACTGCGCAAACAAGCTGTCTCTATGGAGCCAATGGGGGTAGGGAAAGTGAAAGCGCGCGATGCGTGTGCTGTTACGCCAGCCCTACATAGGGACAGGAGATGTGCACGCGTACTCCGTGCACATCTCCTGTCGCTGTGCGCATGCACATCGCCTGTCCGGGCGAGCATGTTTTTTCCCCTTCGCGCACCAAACCAACAATAGCCTCGCCAAGGCGATGCAGCGCATGCGCTGCGTTCGCTAGGCGAGACCTAAACAGTGGAGGAAATTAATATAGAAATGATACCTGTCAAAGGCAAAGAATCCTTGTGATTTAAACCTCCACAAAATGTTGACAACTAAAGTGTTATCATTGTGGGAGCGAGGGGGTACTTGTGAACGATGTAAACTGAAAAGCCAGAAGTTGCATGTGTTCAAGTGTGGCAGGTGTGGGCACTTTGCAAGGGCCTGCGGAGATACCAGGGGCCTCATTTATGAAAGCCTTGCGCCGCTGGTGCGTCACTTTTAACATGGGAAAAAGTGACGCACCGGTGGCGCAAGGCCTTCATAAATAAGGACCCAGGAACAGGTCAACCTAGTCGAACCAGCTGAGGAGGAAAAGAAACAAGCACTGGCATAGCTAATAGGTCTCTCCTTTGGGACCTTCTGTGTTTAGCCAGAAATGTTGGCTATGTTGTAGAGCATTGTAGCTGCTGTGCATTATGTTGAAAAGTTATAATTAAAAGTTTTAAGCTTTTGTGTTACCTTTATACAAACAAAGACGACATTATCTACAACTGAAAAACCGGATTAAAAAAAGATTTTAACACAAAAAAGGTCTTCTATTATTTTTGTACTTGCACTGCTGGCAACATCTTCCTGTCTGTTCTCATGCTTGTTTGTTATCATTTTATTAGTTATGGGGGAGCGGGACATAAATAACGGGGGAGTGGAGGTTGGAAAACAGTAATTTAATTAGAAAACGAGCAGCGGACAGACACTAGAGGAGAATCAACAGATGCCAGATTCCAAGGGCAGACTGACGTGATGCTTAGGTGGTGCGCTGATGCAAAATGGTGGTGTTGAATGATGTTTGGTGCTCAGGTGGTGACACTATATGGTGTGGATTGGAGGTACGTTGTGGATTGTGCAGTTGTGGAGTTTAAATATGTTGTTTGGTGTGTAATTATGCAGTGTAAATTGGAAATGTGTGGATTGTGTGGCCTGGAACTGTGGTGTTGAGTGAAATTATGCTTAGTGAAATTGTGTCATGGTGTGAAGTGCATTTATGTTGATTGGTGGTATGTGGTATAGAGTGCATTTATGTGGAGTGTATTTATGTTGCATTGAGTACAGTGCAATTATGTGGCGTGTAATTATGAGGCACTGAGTGGTAGTATGTGGAGTGTATTTATGTGGCATTGAGTAGAAAGTAATTATGTGGCGTGTAATTATGTGATACTGATTGGTATGTGGAGTGTATTTATGTTGCATTGAGTAGAGTGTAATTATGTGGCGTGTAACTATGATGCACTGAGTGGTATTTTGTGGAGTGTATTTATGTCGCTTTGAGTATAGTGTATTTATGTGGCGCCTAATTATGTGCCGCAGTGGTATTATGTGGAGTGTATTTATGTTGCATTGTATAGAGTATAATTATGAGGCGTGTAATAATGTGGTACTGTGTGGTATTATGTTGAGTCTATTTATGTTGCATTGAGTAGAGTGTTATTATGTGGCGTGTAATTATGTGATACTGAGTGGTAACATGTGAAGTGTATTTATGTTACATTGAGTAGAGTGTAATTATGTGGCTTGTAATTATGTGGTACTGAGTGGTATTATGTGGACTGTATTTATGTTGCATTGAGTAGAGTAAGTATGTGGCTTGTAAATATGTGGCACAGTGTTATAATGTGGAGTGTATTTATGTTGCATTGAATAGAGTGTAATTGTGACGTATGATTATGTGCAACTGAGTGGTATTATGTGGAGTGCATTTATGTTGCATTGAGTGGAGTGTAATTATGTGGCGTGTAATTATGTGTCACTGAGTGGTATTATGGGGAGCCTATCTTGTATTCAGTAGAGTGTAATATGTGGTACTGAGTGGTATTATTTGGAGTGTATGTTGCATTGATTGCAGTGTAATTATGTAGCATATAATTATGTGGCACTGAGTGGTTTTGTGTGGAGTGTATGTTGCATTCAGTAGAGTGTAATATGGCAGGGCCTGCGGCGCGAACGCTGCCAAACTCGAGAAAATCCCGGCTGGTTTGGTTTTTGCTCCCCCAGCCTTACCACAGGACTCTCCATATGGTGCATCTATGGCAAAATATGATGTGGTCTAGAGCAAAACATAATTGATCATAATGGCTCGGTTATGTTTTGCCCCTTTCTTAATATGTTGAAAGTTGGAACATGTAGGAGGCCGTAGGAAGGGAAATGATGGAGCTTCAAGTGACATGAACACACTCATTTAGGTTCTATGCTAGGCTTGCCGAGGAGCATACCCCAAGTAGTGGAAGCCTTGAAAATCGCTGTATCCTAGAATGCGCCGTAACCCTACAAGCTTACCCACGGTCCCACAAACCTCTGCGTTAGAAACAATCGACCCCATTGTGTTTGTAAATTGCATCAGTACAGTGTATTAAGCACGGGAAATGGTGATAGCAAGGGATAACGGTAGCAGTTGCTAGGCAACCCGAATAAGAAACTCGAACTGGCCGGGTGAGGTTTGTGTCATCTCAAGTAGCTCTTTGTAGGCACTATTCCCATCTCCAAAAACTCGAATTAGAACCAAAATCGGCACTTAGTGGCAAACATGTCCAGGTGCAAGCATTGGTTGCATGCAGAAGATTCTATGGGCCTCATTTATGAAAAGTGACGCATCGCTGCGTGAAAACAGCGATGCGTCACTTTTCACTGCGCACTCCTTGCGACACCAATGATGCGTCATATTTAATGACGCATCATGTCGCAAGGAGTTACAGATACGTCAGTATTTCTGACGTATCTGTAAGCGCAAAAGTGACGCATTGCTGGAGTGTGTCACAAAAGTGACGCAACTCCAGCAATGCTCCCTTTCACATGGGGCAAGCCCCATGTGAAAGGGCATGCGTCAGTCTTCCGCCTGCTGTGAGGCAGGCGCAAGATTTTGACGCAACGGCGTCCTAAAAGTGACGCAAGTGAAATCTCTGCGTCACTTCTACGACCCTTCCTTGCGTCAGAACGCCCCTCTGCATACATTATACCTGACGCAGGTATAATGTAGCGCAGGGGTTTACAAAGTGACGCATCTACCTAGATGCGTCACTTTGTAAATATGGTGCAACAAGGCACATTATTTACGCTGCTGGTGCGTCACAAAAAGGGACGCACCGGCGGCGTAAAAGTGACGCACAGCCTCATAAATGAGGCCCTTTGAGTCTAGTAGGAGCGGCCTACTTTGGAACTGGGGAACCAGGTTCGAGTCTCGCCGTGGACTCAACCTCGTGTGATTCTGGACAACTCACAATGTACCCGTGCCTAAACCAAATACAAAAATAAATGTTCTTGGTGCTCACGTAAAGCGCATCTGAATTACACCCCATATCCCCTGGCCAACCAAAATCAGCGCAAGTTCACACTTTATTGCAACGACTTCCCTGGCTATGTTTTTTTCGCAAAATTGAGTTTTGCGGAAAAATGAATCCGCCAAAAACACACTCGATTTCAAAAATTATTTACAAATAAGTGAAAAATTGTAATTAGCTGCGCATCACCACAATATTAAGTAGTACAGATTTTCCCGGAATTAATAATAATAATGATTTTAAAAAATTAAGAATTGCGAAGTTTCTAATTCTTGGCAAATATGTTAAGTGGTGGCAGGTGTGAGCTGCAGGTTAAGACTTAAAATCCCAGTAAGGGCAATTTAGCCTTTCATCCTTCAAGGGTGATAAAATGAGCAAATTAAATGGCAACATTTTAACACCTACTTAGAAAAGGCAAACCGTATGCCCAGTAAATCGTGCCAGCTATATAGTTCAGCGAGTCAACGCTCTCCGCTGACGTCTGCTACATGAAGTTAACCCTTGCTACTTGCTACTTGCTGTTTTCCTGTCAGGATCCACGTCGTGCACCCTGCTTTGGTGTGTCTGCTGGGCGGAGGCGGCTTCCGTGAACAACTCGCCGGACCCGCTCCGCGGGTCCCGCAGCGCGCCTGTGGCAGAGGAGGCGGTTGGGCACAGGCTGCTGAGGACTGCTGGGAGGAGCGCGAGAGAGGCGTTGGGACCAGCGGGGTTGCGAGTGCCAAGCAGGGACTCCAGTATCCAGGAGCCCCTGCGCGCCCAATCAGTAACACCTGGGCTGCTCTCCCCGCTGGCCACGCCCCCCCGCCGAGGAAGTGAAAACCGGCATCCTCCGATTCCCACCCGGGACCCTTGCTACTTGCTGTTTTCCTGTCAGGATCCACGTCGTGCACCCTGCTTTGGTGTGTCTGCTGGGCGGAGGCGGCTTCCGTGAACAACTCGCCGGACCCGCTCCGCGGGTCCCGCAGCGCGCCTGTGGCAGAGGAGGCGGTTGGGCACAGGCTGCTGAGGACTGCTGGGAGGAGCGCGAGAGAGGCGTTGGGACCAGCGGGGTTGCGAGTGCCAAGCAGGGACTCCAGTATCCAGGAGCCCCTGCGCGCCCAATCAGTAACACCTGGGCTGCTCTCCCCGCTGGCCACGCCCCCCCGCCGAGGAAGTGAAAACCGGCATCCTCCCCTTCCCACCCGGGACCCTTGCTACTTGCTGTTTTCCTGTCAGGATCCACGTCGTGCACCCTGCTTTGGTGTGTCTGCTGGGCGGAGGCGGCTTCCGTGAACAACTCGCCGGACCCGCTCCGCGGGTCCCGCAGCGCGCCTGTGGCAGAGGAGGCGGTTGGGCACAGGCTGCTGAGGACTGCTGGGAGGAGCGCGAGAGAGGCGTTGGGACCAGCGGGGTTGCGAGTGCCAAGCAGGGACTCCAGTATCCAGGAGCCCCTGCGCGCCCAATCAGTAACACCTGGGCTGCTCTCCCCGCTGGCCACGCCCCCCTGCCTATCTGCCAACCAACAAACAGGCCCTGTGTACTTTGGCCTGCGTAGTAGCCGCTACGCGGGAGCGTGCGGGAGCGCGCCGGGAGAAGCCCGGGACAAGGGCGGGACCGTCTGTGGCCGTCCGGGGCCGAGGGAGGCCGGGCTGGGCCACGTCCCTTGCCCCTCAAAGGCGGTGCATCACACGGCCTGGGTGAGGCCCTGTAGCGATCCTCAAACCATGTCTACCCGCTCTGGCAAACTCATCAGGAGTGAAGGCGAGAGAGGGTCCACTGCTGGGAGCCCTGTGATTGGAACAATGGACCGCTTCATTACCAGGGTAGCAGCGGTGATAGAAAAGGAGATAGCGATGTCCGAGCGGCGCCTATCTGAGATCTACCTCCCCTCAAGACGATCATCATTGGGGGTTGCTGGCCAGTCGCTCACACCGACTAGTGAGAAGGCTCACTCTGTTCCCCTACCCGGTGCTCCAGGTGTTACTATAGACACGCCCCAGTTGGTGGAAATAGGGCAAAATATAGCTAGGTTGGAAAATCTGGCTACGTCCATCCCCTCTGTTTCTGTAGAAGATGGTGACCTTAGTTCCCTGTATCCAACTGTAATATTTAAATCCCTTAGTGATGCTATTAGTGTCCCTCCTTCACCAAAATCTCCTACCCCCACACTAGTAACATCAGACGGGGTCCCAGAAGGTGCGTCTGTCAACATCCAATCTCCCGAAACTAGGCAGGACAATAGACTTAAAAGTAAAAAGGCAAGAAAACGTAAAAAGGGTAGGCTTGTTAGGCAGGCCGCACTTTACCAAAGAGTAAGAAGGCATACTGGACAAGGTATGAGAATCACAAAGGCCGGGCTGTTAGAGAGTGAGGGCGGCATAGAAGGGCTTGCTGTGGACTCCCCTACGGGGACTTGCACAGATGACAATATTACTAACGTTCCTGCCCTTGCTGACCCTGTAACGCTTGAAAATATCCTAGAGAAGGTAAATAGTCTCCTGAGGCCTCTTTTAGCCCAGGTTAAGGGCCTGGGGGGTGAGGATTGACAAATTAGAGCAATCAACCCTTGACGGATTCCACTCACTCAAAACTACAATTAAACAAATAGTTAGAGTGGGTGAAAACCGGGACATTGGTGCAAAGGGGAAGGAACCACCTCCTCAGATAGACCCTAAGCCCCCAAACTGTTCAAAGAAGGTTGACCCTAATAATATAATAACTTCATCTTCTAAAACTTCTCCTCCTCCCAAAGTAGGGCTAAACCGTAAGGACTCTCCAGCATGCTCAGTGCATGTCGCAAATAAACCCAACCCTATCCCACAAAAGCAGCCACTGACAACCAGAGGCAAAGTGGAAGTTCCACAAGCGGCTGGTACATGTAATAAAACTCAAGGCCGAGTGATAGGGAAAACCCCCAGGTCTATGGTCAAGTCTACAGTCCCGGCTCCCACCCCATTGGTCCCCAGAAATCCTGTGCGTCGGATCCCGCCTGTAAACCTCCCGCCAGACTGTCAACCTTTTGTTGCAGTGATGGTAAATGTCCCCCCTCTAAAGGAAGGCCAGATGGAAAATCACCAATCACTCAAGAACAAGTGTATCCACTGGCTGAAGGCAAATAAGCCTATTCCCTTGGATGTAGATGGGATTATTTTAAGCGTTCGTAGAGTTGGGTGGGTAGGGCAGGGGAGAAAAACTCAGGACGGGGACTGTATAATTATAAGTTTTCAAGACCCTAGAGTAGTGCCCTCCATTTGTACTCCTATTAAAAACATGGGGGCTCCAGGGGTTAAAGTGGTAGACTTATCTTATTTTTACCCTAGGCAAGTTGTTAAATTAACTGGAGAAAGCCAAATCTCCCCTGGGCTGGGACACATTGGGGAGGTTTCCTGGGCAGGGAAAACGGGAGGCACGAGGGCTAATCACGTGTGGGCGCCAAGCTCGAACTGACTGGAACTTGGGAGGAGAGCGTACCCAATAGGAGAATTGCCCTCCCAAATCCTTTTGACTAGCGGGATGCTAGCCACTAAAGCTAGCATCCATGGCCCCTGCTCCCCTAAGATATCCTTGGCGAGGCCCATAGACGAGAATACTTTTGCACCCAGAGACATCCCAGCTGTGACGGTCCTGGTTTTTAAGGTTTTCAGCTGGAATGTCGCAGGGATTGCAAGAAAGTTGGCCCAACCGGATTTTGCTGCTTGGGTTGATGAGCACTCTGTGTGTATTTTTCAAGAGACATGGAGTATGGCCCCGGCCCATAGGGTGGGATTCTCTTCTCATTCTGTCCCCGCTCAAACCTCGGAAACAGGGAGAGGGCGTCCCTTGGGTGGCCTCCTTATCTGGGTTGCTGCCTCTCTAGATTGCAGAGTAGAGGAGTTTCCCACAGGCTGCCCGGATATTCAAAACATCACCTTAACAGACCTAAGGGGGAGACTGGTCCTAAATATTTATAATGTTTATGCTCGTGGGACCAAGGGTGGACGGAAGTCTTCTGTAATATCTCTTCTTGAGACAATCCTAAAAAATACTCCTCACAAGATGCGTACATTGGTTGCAGGAGATATGAATTGTACTTTCGAGCCCTTGGGCTCGGACGTAGCCCTTGACCAAGATGAGGAGGATGCTAGGAGGGGGATTCCTGTATTGGAAATTTCTCCGATCAGGAGGTGGTCAGAAGTGGCGCTCCAGCTATATTCCCTGTGTCTCGAATTAAACTTACGGGCAGCAAACGGGAGGACAAATTCGGACAGGGTGGGGGCCCACACTTATAACAGACCTGGGCACACCTCGAGGATCGATTATTTGTTGATAGACGTACACCTATGGCCCCATGTAAGGGACATGCTGGTGGTCCCTGCGACTGAAAGTGATCATAACTCGCTTTCCCTAAAAATGGACCAGTGGTGGCGCCCTAGAGAAAAGGGATATATTACCCCGGTACCTGCTCCTCCCGACGAGTCTGAAGTCTCCCCTTGTGGGAGAAGAATAAAATGGGCGAAATTGGTCCTCTCTGAGGCAAGGGTAGGGGAAATTTCATCTCTCCTAAACCTCGCAGTGGCAACCCTTGGGTCCCCATTTGAAGGAGTGGGCAGAGCGAGTGGGTTGTTTGTCGCCCTGGTAGAGGCGTTGACTAATGTGTTTACCCCATACTCTAGTAAGCCGGGCAATAAAAGATCTATAAAGCCCGCTGATGGATGGTATACCCAATCATGTAGGGCTTATAAGTCAAAATTAGTGGAGGCTGTAAAGTTTAAATCCCCCAGTGAGATTCAGGACGCAAGGAAGACCTATAATAAAGCCCTTAAAAATGCTAGGAGGGAGTGGGAAGACAAGTTCTGGGAAGACCTGCTCTTAGCGAGTAAAAGTAGGGACACAAGGGCTTTCTGGAATCTTATAGCTTCACGGAATAAACCCGCTGAAACTATGAGACCCTGCAATATTCCGCCCCAAAATTGGGTAAATCATTTTGGGGCGTTATATCTCCCTCCAGACGGGGACCTGAACATGGGGGTGAACTTCTCACTAGTAATTGAACCTCAGTCCTATGATTTCTTCACCCCTGTAGAAATTGAGGGGGTCATAGGGTGGGTAGCTCCCCGCAAGGCAGCGGGCCCAGATGGCCTCCCGGGGGACTTAATGAGGGCATATCCAGTAGAATGGGGAAGGGTGATAGCTGCTCTCCTCAATGACATCATGATGGGAGGAGCAGTACCAGAATCTTGGAAAGGGGCAGTGGTGGTCCCAATCTATAAAAAAGGCTGTAGGGAAACCCCGGGGAACTACCGCCCAATAAGTTTGATAGACTCCACCCAAAAGATAGCTGGTAAAGCTATACTCGGAAGGATCCTCCATTGGGTGGAGGAAAATAAAATCCTATCAGACTTCCAGGCAGGCTTCAGGGCAGGAATGGGGACAATAGAGCAGGTGTTTAGGTTGGCACTCTTGGGATGGAAGGTGGTGGATCTAGGTAGGGGTAGTCTTTACTTGGCCTTTATAGACCTGAAGACTGCCTTTGACCTAGTCCCCTGGGAAGAACTATGGAGGGTACTTTACAAATTGGGATTACCCCATTATATCTTGTCCCTCCTCATTAGCCTCCATGCCAATACCTATGCACAGGTTCGTTGGGGTAAAAACGGAGAGGTCACTGAAAAAATACCGGTGTCTAGGGGAGTAAGACAGGGCTGCGTCTTGGCGCCCACCCTATTCTCACTTTATCTAAATGGGGTGGTGGAATATCTCCAACAAGAACCAGCCGACGCCCCCTGTCTCGGAGGAGTCCGGATCCCCACCCTGCTCTTTGCAGATGACACGCTTTTGATCTCGAAGACTCCCCAAGGCCTCCAGAAACTCCTAACGCGCTTCCAGGAGTTTTGTGCTGCAAAAGGGCTAATAATAAACGTGGACAAAACTAAATATTTAGTCCTAAACCCTCCACGGAAATTGGGCCGCCCACCTATGCTTAACTCTGTTGCCCTAGAGAAAGTATCCGAATTCGATTATCTCGGAATTCGGATCACGGATAGAATGTCCTGGGCAAATCATATAGATAAAATGGTCCTTAACCATAAGAGAGTAGGAGGAGCTCTTATGAGGGAGTACCGGGCCTCACCGAGGAGATCGCTTACCCCGGTAATTGAAATTTACAAGACCAAGGTAGTGACATCAGCCTTGTACGGGGCTGAATTGTGGGGCCACTCCCGATTGGACACTCTGGTAACAGCTGAGACCAAGCTTCTGAAATCAATCATTGCCATCCCCCTGAGCACCCCATCTGTACCTGTGCTGTTGGACACAGGCTGCAGAAGCATTAAGGATCAAGCTCTGCTTCGCCCTCTCCTTTTATGGACTCGAATCTGGAGGGGCGAGGAGTTAAAATCCTATGCTGACGGCCTGAGGGAAATTATGAGCCTGGGCGGCTGGGCAAAGATAAGATGGCTAAGGGAAACCAAAAACCTAATGGAGAAAATTGGTTTGGGAGACTACTGGTCATCGCGTTCAGCTCCGCCGAAAGATGTTGTAAAGACCCTTTTCTGGAAATGGGTCGCGGAGCAACTCATTACAAACTCGAACCATTGCAAATCTACTGCCGCCTTTTTACTTGTTAAAGACATCGTGGCATTTGAACCCTATTTGGATTTAATTACTCTTCCCCTTGATCGTGCCCTTTATTTTAAATTTAGAGTTGGTTCTCTACCTCTTGGTGCTCTGGTATCTAACTGGAGCTCCACGGCTCGTAAGTCTCCAAATTGTGCCTGTTGCCCGAGTAAGATAGAGTCCGTTGCGCATGTTTTGTTTGAATGCCCGGATTATGCAAGGCCTAGGGGTACTTGGTTGAAGCCCCTTTGCCGAAATATGGGCACACGTAGCCACTTAACAGCTCTACGTATCCTAACCACGGACACATCCCCCCTGATTGTATGTGGAACTGCAAAATTTTTAAAACAGTTTTGGCTTATTCGTTGCAAGAGATTGTCAGTAGCGATTTAATTCTGTTTAGCTAATTTATTAGCGGACAATCCATGTCCTTTTATCCCTTTTAAATGTGCTTTTTATACTGACTCTTTAAGTGATGCTTTTTGTCAAATTGAAAATGTTTGTATTGTATGTGTGCTTATAAGATATCTTGCATATCGAATAAAAGCTTTTGACTGACTGACTGACATGAAGTTAAAATGTCAGCAATGTCAACACAGTCTTTCATCTTTCTGAGGTTGGCAAACGAAGTACCATTACATTAGTTGCAGAGAATACCTGACATTTACAGAACTTCGAGTCATTTTCAGAGTGGGGAGGCATGATGGGAAGCTGGCCTTTTAAGACGCATCTCTCTCACCCTCTCTCCCTCCCCCACCCCCCACACAAACACACCCACCCCTTCCACCAACAAGCACTTGTATAGCTGCCAACTGGCCCCATGTCGTTTATGGCCCTTTAACGTGGTTTAGTCAATCTTGCAAGCTGGGGCTAGCAGTCTTTTACTATATTGGTAAACTACAAAGCCCCAAATCATAGTGTTCACTAAGTCAGAACCTGGCTTCACGTGTCGTGCGTGTCATGGAAGGACGCTGGCTCGAGAATTAAGTTTCCAGAGCTCAGGGTTTCACATATTAGCCGCCAGCGCTTCATTCATTAAATGATTCACTTGTGTATTCTGGCACTTGTAGTTTACACGTCCACGTGCAATACCACAAGCACCAGAAAACAAAACAGAAAATCAGGTAAGGATAAGCTACTCCTCGTTGACGTAGAACAGCATGAGAATGCTGGACCACAGTATGCTGTGCCAAACTAACCAAAACCTGAAACCCACCCCCTCCCTCTGGCTGCAAAGGGAGGGGCATTGTTGAGGACACAAACTTGGGTCTTACTTCTGCACTTCTTTATTATCAAGAATGTGTCCAGTTGGCTCAATTGAAATAATGAATACCAGTTCCAGAATGCAGAGAAGTTTCAAATGAAAGATAGAACTGAATGCATTGTGTTTCTTCTGCATAGAGCACTTTTCCTGGTTTAGTAGTAGACAACAGAACCTTATTACCCAACTGAATGGCACTTTGTCGAGCATAGAAGGGCATGTGGCAGCGTGGACCCACCCGCATTCGAAAAGGTAACCATGTGATCAGACACGGGTCTTGCAGAGGATGTATTAGTTTCCGGAGCAGTCAGGCCGCTATATAAATATTCAAATCACTCAACCTCCATCTTCTATATCGGTCTAGTGAATATCAGGCTCGGTACTTCAGTTTTCGTTGTGGCCAGTTACTGTTAATCGTGCATAAGAGTTGACAAAGAAAAGGCAACAATTACTAATACTACATAACCTATGAAAAATAAATAGGACTGGAAGGAGCTGTTCGTCTGACACAGGCCAGCACTAGATTCTGCCACTAAACTAAACTTCAAAGCTACTTACCATCTGCCCACCGTTCTAAATCGGATATATTAGAATCCCCACGCGGTCCACCTCACCACAAGCTCTTACCTCCTTTGTGCGTCTCCTGCGGCTCACAGATGGATCCGCACTGTATCTGCCTCTGCAACTGGTGAAGGGGCTGAGAGGAGTGAGACAGGGCTACTTATGGGGCAATTCACACCCAGCCAAGCGCGCGGAGCGGCCCCGGCTCTACCGCTCCCCCACCTCCAATGTAATGCTAGGCCTATAACCCATAAGGTAAGACCTACTCCCCACCGTACCCATAATCCTGTTAAGAAAGAAATCAAAAGATTATTGGGACAGGGAATCATAGAACCATTAGAGACCTTGGAAAGGCTGACACCTGTGGTAATCACTTCCAAATCAGGTGAAAATGAATTAAGGCTCTGTTGACACCTCCCAGATCTGAATGGCAGAATTTGAGTTGATAGGTACATACTTCCTCTCATTCATAAGGTGCGTAACTTAGTCAAAGAAGCGAGCTGTTTCTGTCCTCGACTTGTCCTCTACCTAGCGCCAGGTGAAGTTGCACCCAGCAGACCACCATATTACTTCATTCATTATGCCATTAGGGGCCTTCTATTATGTGTCCAAGGGGTAAGAAAGCCATTTAAATAGCCAATTAAATGCCAAGGTTATCTTTTTGCTAAATGGGGTGCGGCGGTCCACCCTATCATTGGGCTGTTACTATACATCTAATGTTTCCAAATTTATTTTTGCCGGACTGGGAGCAGATTAGGGTGGGTAGGGGGATTACAACACTATCAACCATTGCCAACGAGCCTAGTAGGCACCATTTGTTTTGTATTTACAGAAAGGTGAAGTGAGTGCCAGCCTGTCCAGACATCCAGCCATAACTCCACCCCAAGGTCCACAACAGTCTTTCTTCCCCCCTCCCCCTCCTTGGTGCAGGATGGAGGGCACTCCTGCAATAGTAAACCCCATGGACACCTGGGCTTCATGTATTTCTAAAAAAGGTAATGGGATGGTGCAGCCAGCCCAGACATTCGGCCTACCACCTCACCCCTAAAGACACTATTATTCTTTCGTCCACGTGCAGAGGTGGATTCTTTTTTTTTAAATGGGGTGATGGTTGGCTCTAAGAAATTGTATTTTTATATGGGGTGGGTGACCAACCACCTCAAGGAACAGTCAAAGCCTTTGCCAAAGTCACTAAATTAACCTGAGCTCAAACAACCGAAACACTAGTAAAGTTAAAATGAAAAACAATTAAAAATCCCCAACCGATTTAGGAAACTTGAGTACAATTCACTAATCAAAATGACACCAAAATGATAAAAAGAGGAATGGGAGCTATGACATTTTAAAGTTTTAAGTAGAAATGGTGGGGGCGCTAGGTGGTGCACGACCAAGATGGCCGCATGCCTGTGAGGCTCTGGGCGCTTGGTAGCAGAATTTGCCGTTTATCCTCCTGCATACCCGCGACTTCTCTGATGGAAGTACCTGCCGTGATTATTGCAGCTGGTGGCTCCACTCCGGTGCCCACATCTGTGTAAACGAGCTCTGCTTGAGGCTGCTGGGTGACACGGAGGTTCACGCCCGGAACGCGAGCAATGCCCGACGGAGGCCCTCGGCGGCAAGAGCGGGTAAGCGAGCGCTGGGGACACCACGTGGCGCCTGGGCCCCAATCGCCCAGCACTGCAATACGCTTGGATCACCAGCGGCGCATCTGCTTTACAGCAGCGATACCACCGTCCTAGCCTTCAATACTCTTCCCCCCTTGTGGCACACGCTTAACACTTCAGACATCAGGCTGAGATGGGGTTAATGCCGTTCTACCCATCAATCAGCTCACTGCACGATGTGATCCCACGATCTGGGGCACTAAATAGATTGACGCTGCGCCTGACCGGCTCTACCCAGCGCTTAATAGCTGGCCAGCCCTAGCGGTCCCTTGCTCACCGGTTCTAAGAATACTTCAGTATCTAGCTGATGCCCTCCGACACGGGGTCCGCACCTTTGACCCCCTGTCCGCCACCCCGGCCATCACTCCCACCATTTTGCAGAGCCTTACCTGCGTTTTGCCGCTGCGACAATCTCACTCCTTCCTGGTCGCGTTGGGGACTACAACTGTGCCACGTGTACTTCACACCGATAAAGACTGCTAAGTTCAGTGAAGCAGGCCACAGAGGTTACCACTCTCCCATTGACTCTTCAGCAGGGGTGGCCACACCATTAGAAGCTGTTTCAACAGCGTAAAAACACACAGACACAGCGGCCTGATATCCTCTTAGCACCTACAGTGCAAGTCAGAGGCCTGGCGGCCCACCGACACTAGCCTTTGCACATCCACCACTGTCCATAGAGGCAAAGTAATCTGGGCACTCTGCTGACTGGTTCATTTGTGCCACAGTATTCTGCAGATTCTCCTTACGCAGACCCGCTACCTGAGTTACTACGTCTCCAGGATATCACTGTGTAGGCTGCATGGTTCTCTCCACATGGGGACTCCTGCGGACTCGGGCTGGCGTCAAATACAAAGAGTGTTGCAGCAAACAAATGATGGACAGAGTGCTGATAATGCAAACATTCTCTCCCAGTCAAAAGATCTGGGTTAAATCCATCGTTCTTTTGCCCACTACGCCACCCCAGTTTGGACCCAGCCATATGCAAATCAGTCTTGACCCTGTGCCCCATGGGAACAGTCCAAACCGAACTGCCAGGCCAGGTCCTCCCTGGACCGGAAACAAGCATCCTGGGACTGGTTTCAGGGTCACCTTTCTTCAGCAAGGCTAGCTTGAATCCATTGGCACAATGTGCAAGGGACCCATGTCTGGGCACCCCGTTCCCACTTAGGGCGAAAAGTATTACAGCAAACAAATGATGGACGGAATGTTGACAATGCAAACATTCTCCCCAGTCAAAAGATCTGGATAAATTCATTGTTCTTTTGCCCACTACACAACCCCAGTTTGGACCCAGCATTCCATCCATCAATTGTGTATCTTTTGCTTTCTCGCCCTAAGTGCGCCAAGTATGCCCAGACGTGGGTCCTGGGCTCATTGTGCTATCCTGGCTGAAGAGGGGTGAAACCCTGAAACCGGTCCTAAGATGCTTGTTTCTGGTCCGGGAGGACCTGGCTTGACAGTTCGGGCTGGACAGTTCCCATGAGGCACAGGGTCAAGACTGATTTGCATATGGCCAGGTCTAAACTTGGGTGGCATGTTGAGCAAAAGAATGATGGATTTAACCCAGATCTCTTGACTGGGGGTGAATGTTTTGATTTGTTTTGCATTCCATCCATCAATTGTGTATGTTTTGCTTTCTCGCCCAAAGTACGCTAGGTATGCCCAGACGTGGGTCCTGGGGTCACTGTGCCACTGGAATCAAGCTATCCTGGCTGAAGAGGGGTGAAACCCCAAAACCAGTCTTAGGATGCTTGTTTCCGGTCCAAGGAGGACCTGGCTTGGCAGTTCGGGCTGGACTGTTCCCATGAGGCACAGGGTCAAGACTGATTTGCATATGGCCAGGTCCAAACTGGGGTGGCATGGTGAGGAAAAGAATGATGGATTTAACCCGGATCTCTTGACTGGGGGTGAATGTTTTGATTTGTTCTGCATTTCGACCATCAATTGTGAATCTTTTGCTTTCTCGTCCAATACAAAGACATGGACATCGCACTCCCCACACAAAAATACACCCCGGCGCGGGCACAACCCTTGGTAGTCACCTCCCACGCAATCGCCGCTCGTGGAAATCTCTTTGGGGTACCTCACCTTGGCGACGATCGTTGCAAAGGCACCGCTCTCTGTCTCTTTCTGGCCCCTCACCTCCAGCATCTCGCACTTCTGCCACCATGGGGAAACCAGATGGTCGCCAGTCCAAGCTCCTCTTCAATACAAAAAAGGTAGCCACACGCTCCAGCTCCGAGGAACTAGAGACGCCTACGTATGCCCAGGCGCACTCCCCACCAACCCCGGTAGACCAAGTTAAAACTCTCCTCTTGGCCATTCAACACAGCCTTGCTGACCTCTCAAACAAAATGGACTCCATGAACAATCGCATGGCTTATATAGTTTTAAAGGTGGAGAAACACTGTGAACAACTCAAGGAAGCGAATCTCTGACAATGAAGATGCCACAACTCAAGTGACAAAGCAAGTGGTGCAAATGGACAAACTCCTGAAGGTAATTGCGGCCAAGAACGAAGATTTGGAGGCCGCATGCCAAGGAAATAACTGTGAAGCCAGCAAAATGGTATTGTGTGTTATATTGTGAATCTCCCCCATGGCTGCCAATTGACGCTTGATGAAAATGCAAATGAAGTGTTGTGCCTTGATATGTACTATGATGTGATCTGAACTGTATACGCGCATGATCCTGTAACTAATAATATGCCGAAAGCTGTACGGTTGGACGCCCAATTGTTTTGTTGTATAAAAACAATAAAGAAAGTTAAAAAAAAGATGATTGCTGCAATTAAATTACTGAATCCACAAAAAAAAAAAGAGAACGAAGATTTGGAGGCGCGCAGTCGGTGCAATAACATTCACATCATTGGAATCCCCGAGAGTGCCAACCCTGGGTGCATGGAGGACTTCATCGAGTACCTGTTGCGTACCTCCTTTGGCGCGGAGGCCTTCTCCACTCAGCTGACTGTGGAACAACACAACGCTCCTTAGGCCCTCGGCCTTCCCCGGGAGGTAACCCACGCCCGATAGTTGCTCGTCTTCTCAACTACAGGAACCGCTCTGAAACTTGCCAGAGACAACAAACATCTTCACTTCGAAGGCAACATGTTCACCATATATCCAGACTTCACGGTTCCTGTCCAGGAGGCGAGACAAAAGTTAATACCCGCTAAGCAGAAACTTCGCAAGGCGCAAATTGAATATACATTATTATATCCAGCTCGTCTGTGGGTCACGCACCAAGGCAGGCAACAGTTCTTTACCAACGGGCAGCAGGTCAACGACTTCCTTCGCACTATTAGAGAGAACTTACCACCCAGAGAATCCCAGGAACATCTCTCCAGATCTCCGTCGCTTGGCTCTGATTGATATTCAACATCACCCTTTCTCACTGTTTCCCACTCCTGTTGTGGTGTGTTGCTGACGCCTGTGGACTTCCTTCTGGTCCAGATGTTTTACGTCTGGGTGAGACCCGGGCAACCAACGGAGAGCGGTGGGTTCTCTCAATGGTTACTTTTATGGTGCATATTCCCACTGCGTCACAGAGGTCTGATTTCGATGGACTGCCAAACACCGACAGATAAGTGATATGCAACTTGAGCTCGTAATCTGTTTTTGGTAGATAGTAATTTCTCTTGATGCTCCTTTTGGTTAATAAACTGAACTATACCAAGCACCCCCCCTTCACCCTATCTCCCCCTGTCATTGGGGAATTGGCTTCGCAGCTATGGGAGAGAAGAGGATTTAGTTGCACACCAGTGTTCCCTACACGGGTGTTCCCCTAGTCTTTACTGTATAATTGTTTCAAATTTGTAATGTCAACGTTTGGTGCATGTTTGGGTAGGGATAATGATGCTGGCACATTTGGGGTGCTGTTGTGGGATGGGGTGGGTTGGGACTCATTCGCAATGTTATTTCACCACAGGTAGACTTAGGACTCATATTCAGAGGCACATCTATCTCCTTTTCTCACAGAGCACGCAGCGACATTATCATATTACTCTGCTATGCATACACACACTGAGGCACTACAATCAAATCTTCTCACCTGGAATGTCAGGGGTATCCGAGATCCACAGAAATGCAGACAAGTACTTGATTACCTCGATAGACATCATGTTCACATCGCAATGTTACAAGCGACTCACTTAGATCCATCTCGCACTCCCACCTATGCCAGCAAATGGGCCGCCATACACTTATTCTCCTCATATTCTACTTACTCCAGAGGTACCGTGATCCTTGTAAAAAAAAATATCTATTCATAATGGGTGGCACACAACAAGATTCTCTTGGGAGGAGTTGTATGATGTGGGGCACTATAGGTACCAAATCGGTCACATTGGTGTGCTGCTATGGGCCAAACGTTGATGATCTGGACTTCTACACAACACGTTGGGGGCGCATGCTTCAAATAGGCTCCACTCATATCATCTGGGGAGGGAGACTTTAATGCCGCACTTCATCCTGCCTTGGACAGGTGTAAATCCCTATCCTCACATTACACTAAGACACAGGAAGCACTGGCGGGCATATTCTCTGCTCATGGGCTCAAGGATGTGTGGCGGGATATGCATCTGGATGGTAGGGTGGGCACCCATTATACCGCAGCGCATTCATCCTGGGCTCTTCTAGAACACTGGGTGGTTTCCAGAGGGACTGTCCCGTGGGTCACTCAAGCCGTCCATCTCGCAAGGACATACTCTGATCATGCCCCAGTGCTCATAACGGCCCCAGTGACATACTCTGATCATGCCCCAGGGCTCAATTCGATCGCTTCACCCGGATTCTGGAGATAAATGCTGGAGGCCCTATTTGACACTGTTTTCTGGGCGGAGTTGGGCACAGAAATCAGTGAATTCTTCCAGCGTAACATAGACTTTGTCGTGCAGGTGGGTACGGTCTGGGAGGCCTTTAAAGTTACAATCCGGGTACCTTGCATTACTAAAAGCTTTGGAGTCCTACGAGACCTCAGTCGCAATTTACACACACTTGACGGTGAAGTAAAAAAATGTGAGGGTGATCTTTGGAGAGATGCCTCCGGGCAACGCCAAGTGACATTCCGAGATAAACTCTCCGATTATAAACAAACGGCTGACCGGGAGGCTTGCTTTAGGGAGAAGTACTACACAGCGTGCAGATATGGTGAGGGCGAGCGCCCGGGCAGAGCATTAGCGCAAGAAATCCGTTTACCCAAGTTCTCAAACTATTTTCTCGAAATTCGGGACACTTCCGGCGAGCGACACAGAGACAGCCTGTATATTCTGCAAATCTTTACCGAATTCTATACTGATTTATATGGTACCCGTAGAAGCACCCCCGAACTTTACACCATACCTACACGATATAACCCTCGCCTGGCTCGTAGTCTCGCAGAGAGAGTTTCTTGCTGCACCCTTTGAAAACGACAAGATATGCAAGGCAATTATGCAAATGAAGTCCGGTAAGGCCCCTGGCTCTGATGGCCTCCCCATCGACTTTTACAAAACATACCTTGACCAGCTACTCCCTATTCTCAAGCAAGTCTTTAGTGAGGCACAGGAACTGGGATATCTCCCTGTGTCCCTTCGGGAAGCCCTGATCTCTTCACTCCTCAAACCCGGTAAATCTGCAGACAGCTGCGCTTCGTACTGCCCTCTCTCCTTAATCATCACGAATGCCTAAATCCTTGCCAAAATACTGGCTAACCATCTCAGTCTACGCATGGAGAAACTTGTTCTCCCAGACCAGGCTGGGTTTATCCCTGGCCAGGCAACATCACATAATCTCCACACGCTCTTCTCAATCTAGTGGACACTCAGTTGCCTTTGGTGGCAATCTTTCTAGACTCCACAAAGGCCTTTGACTCCGTTGAGTGGGACTACCTATTTTTTATCCTTCAAAACATGGGCATGCCTAAAGAGTTTCTCTTGTGGGTCCGCCTATTGCATACCGGCCCGTAGCTAGGGTTCTTATCAATGGGCACTCCTCTCCCCCTTCCTCATCACCCGGGGCACTCGACAAGACTGTCCACTCTCTCCCCCGCTTTTCGCCCCGGCTGTTGAACCACTCGCTGCCAGGATAAGAAAATACCATCATGACAAAGCACTCTGCTGTTTCCTCCGGTGTATTCTTATTTCCCTTTATGCTGATTACATCACCTTATATATTCAAGAGCCACACCTCAACCTTAATCCACTACTTTGAGAATTTGTTCGCTTTGGTGGGGTCTCCAATATTCATATCAATTGGAAGAAGTTCCAAATCTTCCCCCTCACCACGTCTGTTACGGTGTTTACGGCAGACTTCCCCATTGAATGGTGTGCTGATGAGGTGAAATACCTAGGGGTGTTTGTCACCCCTGACCGGGACGAACTGATGCGGCTCAACTACGGTCGCACCTTGGGGGAGATCAAGTACAATGTCACGAAATGGATCGCTCTCCCCCTTTCTTTTGCAGGACGCGTCTCTCTCATAAAAATGGTCATTCTTCCTAAGCTCATTTATCTTGTCTTAAACATCCCGTACGACCCGGACAGGCACTTCTTTTCTGGACTCCGATCGGAATTGATACGACTCACCTGGGGAGGCAAACAACCTCGACTGCAATGGGACATGATCACTACTCGCAAGGAGGATTCAATGTAACCAACTTCAAACTCTATTATATATGCGCACAAGCCCACTATACTCACTTCTGGTTCCGCCCCCCCAAATATATGTCTCAGGTAGCTATTGAACACTGGCTATCTGATCCCATACCACTTGATTGTGCCATACTGACTGCCGCTACACCGCGAATAGAGAACTCCTCACCGATCACTTGCACAGTGAAGGCATGGCAAGTCATCGTCACACGCTCCCAGGTCCCCATGCTGTACTCACCACTGCTTCCTTTAGTTTATCACCCAAAAATGCCTGTTCTACAGGAGGGTGTTTTAAAAAAACAAAGCTAAATACGGGATGACATACTGGGGGGGATCTGTATCTCAACGGCAAGTTTCGCTCATCACAACCGCTCTTTTCCAAACAACTGCCCTCTCCTATGGACATTTTTCTTTATGCCCAGCTGAGACAGGTCTTCAAGGAACACACACCCACATACCCTCTGGAACCCCCTGAGATCTCCCCATTGCGCATGATACTGCGTAGCGATGCTGCACCACATCCAGTCTCCTCACTCTACCATAGCCTCTACACTGCCTTGGGCCCAACACAAAGGGCCGCATGAGATAAATGGGCCGCCGAGATGGGACATGTCATTACAGATGAGCAATGGACCTACTGTTGCAAACAGATGGAACAGAGCTCGTCCAGTAGCTGTCTCCGCATCCTCCACTACAAATTCCTACCCCAGCCAAAATGTACTGGAACAAACTATGTGATATCGACAAGTGTGGGCTTGGGACTGTGGTGTTGTACAAGAGTACTGGCACCAGGTCCTCACAACCCTAGAACAAATGACATCATTGCAACTCCCGCATTACCCTCTGCTTGTCCTGTTGGGATACACTGAGAAGCTGGCTGTGACACACCGAAAATTTGTCTCCTTTAGCCTCCTTTTGGCTAAACGGCGCATGGCATACAGATGGGGACGAGCAGGGCACCTACATTCAAGGATTGGATTAAGGACATGGTATTCTGGCAGGACCAAACATATACATTTGCTGAACTCCTCCCTCTTACCACATGACCCCGCGATATCTGAGGTCCGCTTATGGCATTCTTACTCTCTCACCCAATTGACGACGCCAACAATACCCAAGATGTCAAAACCACAGACAGCTGAATCATGCTCACCCACTCATCTTCCTTTATTTCACCTTATTAGAACTGACTGAAGTCCACCAGTATCCCCGGGGTAGGCAGGACCGCAAGTGACTGGACCTTAACACAATAAACACTGTACTGCCTATTCGTACACGTGCTGCTCTGTAAATCTCTGTTATTGTATCGTCCTTAACTTCCATCTTTTTTCATTTTGACCATCCTGTTTCTGCCTGTAAATTGTATATGCTATACTGATTGTACCTGTACTTAGAAAATTTCAATAAATAAATAAAAATAAAAAAAAGTTCAAAGCAGAAATAATGTTAAAGAACACGAAGCACCAATGCATCAATGTTCTTAATGGACCATAACCTGGGCGCAATTTGAGACTGCCCATGAAGGAGCATAGGTTGGATATATCAACCAGGTTTGTCCTGGGCAAAAGTTCTACCTTCTTAGGGGCATATTCACAAGAACGTGTGATAACCGTCGCCAAAGTTACTTAACACAATTTTTCCAACATCGCAGTCTATCTCGGGAAAATTACACTGTGTTAACCAAGAAGTCTCAACATGGCGGTACCATGCAATAGCCTCCAGATAACGCGTCAAATGTCGGAGTGAAAATCAACGCCACACTGCAAAAATACAAAACGCAAATGCAAAGAATCCTGCGATGAGGCCAATCGCGGTACAAAAAGCAGCGAAAACCAGCGACAGGCCTGCAAATCCCACGCGTCTGGCGAGAAAATGCACTATAAAAGCTACACATACAACACACCAGAAACAATCCAAAGTGCATAGCAACATGGATGCACCCTGACCGAGCGCAGGGGCTGACTCTGACCCCACAACCCCCACAGACCACCAGCAAGGAACAATAGGGTCAGGGAAGGCCAGGGAAAAGAGGGAGAGGAAGACAGGGTGCAGTCCGCAGGAAAACTGGATCAGGCGTCACGGAGGTGACAGAACACTACCATCAACTGACCCACAATCGTGAATGCAGTTGGAGTGTTGAGGAGGCCAATCAAGGAGGCCAAGAGGCGCTGGCATGATGTGACAACCTAAACCAGGCTCAAACCAGCTGCCAACAGGAAGGCTGCAATGGCGACAGGAGGTGTGAGTCCTGCGCCACAGGAGGAGCAGGAGGATACCGAGGCCACAGTCATCAGTGTGGGGACGGTGCAAGGAGTCAGGAGTACAGACACAGCTCAAGAGGACCTGACACAACCTGCACAGGGTGAGTAACGACCAGGGACTGGGGGTATGGAGGGAGATGGGCACAATGGCACACATGCACAAAGAGGTAAAGCACACTGCAACCCCCACAATGACCCAGGATCATGTCCATGTTCCCCGTAGCACACTCCAGCATGCACACACACATAGCAAGAACAGCACACCCACATTGACGTCAATTTGGTACAATTGGTAAGCACGGCTTGCATAACAGAGGACACTACTGGGTCCGCACACGCAAAGAAACAGGCCTACTACATCTGACAGAGCTGGAAACTGTGAAATGGAACTGTATGCGTACAACCTCACATCTGTCATTGTAGACCAAATGTACACGGTACCGCATCTAAATCCTGCACCACCAAAACAGTCACAATGTACATTGTCATACAGTCTGAATGTAAACAAGGACAATGCGCCAACATACATGTTATGTTATGTTATATAAATCTTTTATAGCGCACGGCTACTCTTAGGAGTGTCCCGGCGCTTTTATTGTAGACCTGTAGCAGATAACACAACAAGGAAAATAAAAGACCCAGACAACAGAAAGAAAAAACATAACTAAAGAACAAAAAGCCAAGTTTTAAGGCCCTTCCTGAAGGCCAACAGATTGGAAGTACTACGCAGTACCAAGGGCAAAGTGTTCCAGAGTTGTGGCGCCAACAACCTGAAAGACCATCCCCCAATACGTGCCCTTTTTACTCGCGGGACCACGGCAAGAAACAGAGACTCAGATCTCAGAGATCGGGCAGGATGGTAAAAGGCTAGCCTCTTTTGGAGATATTTCGCTCCAGAAGCGGGAAGGGCCTTGTGAGCCAAGGTTAAGGTCTTAAAAACTATCTGCTTCCGGATAGGCAGCCAATGAAGTGACTGCAGGAGGCCGGAGTTTCTAGCTCGTCCGTAGAGGCCAAAAATGGCCCGTGCAGCCGAGTTCTGGACCACCTGCAGCCGTTGCAAGAGATACTCCGGCAGGCCGAGATAAAGGACATTAGAATAGTCCAATCTCGAGCCAATTAAGGCCTGCAACGTGATCTTCCTATGATCTTCCGAGAGCAAGGGAAGAAACTTACGCAGCATCCTGAGGAGGCCAAAGCATGTACCTGTTAGACCCAGGATCTGTGATCTCAATGTCAGGCCATTGTCCATCTTAATCCCCAGATTCTTAGCTGACTGGGAAGAGGCCGCTGGAGGAAACATGTTGACAGGCCACCCTTCCTGCCAAACTGGGTCCGACCGACACCCGAAGAAGAGTACCTCAGATTTATCTGAGTTTCACTTGAGGCTGTTAAGCTGGAACCAGTTGAAAACAGCCCCAAGGCAACCGCGGATACTCTCTCCATCAAAATCTGCTCCTTTCCCACACGTAAAGAGGAGCTGGGTATCATCGGCATAGGATACGATCTGGGCCCCAAAGGACTCCGCCAGTGCCGCCAGAGGGGTCATAAAGATGTTAAATAGAGTCGGGCTCAGCACTGAGCCCTGCGGGACTCCGACTCCCAATGGCCGCAGCACGGCAGAGCTAGGAGAGGCCCAGACCGTTTGTCGGCGGCCAGCCAGGAACGATCTAAACCAGCTGAGCACCGTCCCCCTCAGACCGATCTCATAAAGTCTGGCGAGGAGACCCTCATAGGGGACGGTGTCAAAAGCCGCCGACAAGTCAAGCATCACAAGCATAGCTTTGCCTCCTGAATCCAGTATCTCCTTGATAGCTTCCGACACCTCCAGCAGCACCGTCTCGGTGCTTACGTTGGCGCGGAAGCCAGATTGGGTGGAATGCAGCAAATTGTGGGATTCTAGAAAGTTGGAGAGCACAATATGCACGTGCTTCTCCAAGATCTTAGCAAAAGCAGGCAGGAGAGAAATGGGCCTGTAATTGACGAAAGCCTCAGGATCCAAACCGGGCTTCTTGAGAAGAGGAATGATCATCGCCTGCTACCAGGCCTGCGGGACCACCCCCCCACTCAAGGAAAGATTCAGGATTGGATTCACCAAAGGATTAATGACTTCCGCCATTTTTGCCAAAAATTTGGCAGGGCACGGGTCAAGAGGCGACCCAGATTTAAGTTTGGCCATAAGTTCCAAAGACGAGGAAGCTGAAAGTGGCGGAAAGTCTGCCAGGACTGGACCCAGACAGGCTGTTAGATCTGATTCACCCTCAGTGCAGGGAGATACTCCAGCCACCCTCAGAGGGAGAGAGTCCTGAATCAATTTTATCTTGGTGGTGAAAAAGTTGGCAAGGGCACTTACCCACGGCTCAGAAGGAGCTGCCTGGGTCGAATTAGTGCGTGGGGCCGTAAATTCTCTCACGATAGTGAAAATCTCTTTGCACGAATTAGAGGCAGTCTCAATCCTCTTTGCAAAATAAACCCTTTTTCCAAGGAGGATGTCATGATGGTAAGCTTTCACAGCCGTCCTATAAGCAAGCTTGGACACGGGATCATACTGTGAGCGCCAAGCCCTCTCCGCCACCTTGCACTGCCGTCGAGATGCCGCCAGTGCTTCAGTAAACCAAGGGGCAGAAACCCGTTTAGCTGTTTTACGGGGGGCCAACACAGGGGCAAGATCGTTCAGCCTGTCCGTCAGCCACGCTTGCAGAGACTCTAAATCCCTTTCCAGGTCTCCTGTCATAGGGCAGGGATAATCCAGACATGCCTGTGTCAGCATTTCCAGAGACACCCGATGATACGCCCTAGGTGCTTGACCCAGCTGCCGAGGAGCAGCACTCGATGGTTTCTTTGTACCTAGCACATGAAATTTGACCAGCCTATGAGCCGACCAAAGCACCGGCAAAAGAGCCTGCACCTCTATAAAGGTCGTGGAAAAAACCTGATCCAGGGTATGGCCTTTTTCATGCGTCGGTCCAAAGAGATAAGGAGAAAGGCCTAGAGGACCCGTAACATCAGTCATTTTCATCGTGTCCGGGTCCAATCCATCGTCCATATGCAAATATGGAATATGTCAACACAATCTCAACATGCATCTCCCTTTCACATTGCCGAGGGACACACAACACCCCCAGCAGAGCGCAGAAGACCACACATCAGAGATGCTGGAGAGGACCACCACACCTTTGACACCAACGCCCTACAACAGCCCATGGATATCCCACGCAACCCAGGAACAGGGCAGCCAAGCTATTCAGAGGAAAACACAGACCCTGCAACAGACCACACAGCAGGAAGCACCCGAAAGCACGGCTGGCTCACTACACTTCACCGAGCCACACATGGCACCCCAATGCTAGGTGTCAGAACGCCAAAAGGAGGTGGCCGAACAGGTGCGGTTGGGGTCCGAACCCATGGAAGGCAAACTAGATCACATACTTGGGTGTCTAATACCCTTCATGGATCACCTACACCCCACAAAGGAGACCCAGACTGCCATAGAGACACATGCAGATGCACATTCCCAGTACAAAACCACGAGTTTTGAGTGGGTGACGACAAAGCTACATGTCCAAGCTCTAACCCGCTGGCTGCGGTGACATGTCTGCATCCGCTGTACCCAGCACAATGTAATGCATACAACAAAACCACAGGGACACACGCAGATATTATGTTGAACTGTCTATGGACAAGTGCGCCTAGCCACTTTATTGGCAGGGCCACATGTACAGTGATGCCTGTGCTGGATGTGTGTGGGGTGAGTGTAAGCTAGCCCACACGGAGGGCTTGGTGCTAGCAACAACTTGAACATTGGACACCAGTGTAAAATAAAATAAAAACACGTGCATAACAGAGTCAACTGCTGAGCAACATGGAAGGAGCTGGAGCAAGTACAGAGGTCAGTCAACATACAAACTGAAGTGTCCGTGAGTGTCAGTGCGCAGGGGTTGGGGCACTAGAGCTGAGCGCGCCCAAGTGAAAAGGATGTCTAGGATTGTGCCCCTTCTGGATATTCCTGATGCAGATGCAGGGGGGGGGGTGTCACAACAGCATCATCTCCATTATCGTCGTCCCAGGTCTCACACACTGGCTGAGGTGACATTGCTGTGTGAGCTCTCCACAGCACATGACCGAAACAGTTATGGACGATGATTTGTGGTGCACTGAGTTAGTGGCACCTGGAGTGCTGAGCAGGGAATCAGGCAGAAGATGGCATCCACGACAGGTGCAAGCAACTCCGTCAGTCTGCGATGATGCAGGTACACTGATATGAACTCCACCATTGCTAAATCAAGACTCTGTGACATACTGGACGGCAGTGTAGGCCGGAGGCAGCGGTCAGCAGTGACCCATAGCCACATGTCGTTGGCTCGCGATGCACAGAGTTAGTGACACCAGGGAAGTTGTCCGTAGTGTTCGATCACCTCCGTAAGGATGATCTTTTTATTCCGCTAAGATGCAACGCGTCATCCTGTTATGCCTTTCCTTGCGTGCAATGATATGCAATCTGCCATGCATTATCGATTTTGAGTTCCAATTCTGTGATCTACTCGAGCGCAGCCTAGGCCGAGAGCAGTAGTCCGCGTGGGCCCACGGAATCTTGTGGTTGTGATGTACTACTAAAGCCTGGTGGCACCACATCGAAGGGAGTATAGTGACATCAAACGTCCCATGTACATATGAACTCGCCCATCAGGATATCAAGACTGAGCTCCAAAAGTGTGACCTACTTGTGCGCAGTGTAGGCCAAGGGCAGTAGTCCGCGTGGGCCCACATGCTTGTGTGGTTGTCATGTTATGCACAGACTTGGTGTCGCCACATCGAACGGAGTTTGGTGACATCAACTCATCCGTTATGAATATACTCTGCCATGGTGTAATCAAGATTCCGTTCCAAATGTGTGACCTGCTTGTCCGCTGTGTCTGCCATTAGAGTACGTCAATGTGAAATGAGTACAGCGTGCCTTTGCACGTGGAGGCCGTGATGGTCGGAGAAGGCTGCCAGGGTCGCGGGCCTCGGGCTTGGAGCTTGCACGGGCACGTGGTGGGCCCTCTTCGACACATGCCGGTGTCAGCAGGTGGGCATTGAGGCCTGGGTGCGCAGGGGCAGACAAGACTGGTTCGGGGACCAGCGTCCCGGGGTGCAGCAGGGGCACAGGGTCGCAGGCAACTCCGCTCACTGCGACGGTGACGTCCTCATGGCGGGGTGAGAGGCGTCGCCCTGGCAGAGACGGGCATTCCGGAAGAGGATCACGCTCAGAGTTACGTACCTTTTATTCACACCCCTACGCTGGCCTGGCATACGCCGGGCCAGCCCACTCCACTCACGCTTACGGGGGGAATGTAACAAGCTACATTTCCTTGATCTCCCCCACTGGCTGGGGTGACATGGTTGCGTCCACTGTGCACTGCACTTCATACACCAGCGGGGTCTGTCGACATGGATATGTGTGAGGTCGGCATACTGCAGTCTGTCCAGCACAACCATGCCACACTTGGCATTGTGTACATTCATATTCAACGATCACTTGCCTCCTTCGCACATGTCTGGTCCCCACCTCTTCCCACATCTTGCTATTGTGTGGCTGCGGTGCCTTGCCGTTGATGGCTAATGTACATGGCTGACCCAGGTTCCCACAGTAAGTTGTGCTGTTGTGTCTGGTGGGTGTGCATGTTGTATGTGAGCTTGTGATGTGTGTATTCCCAGAGTTGTGAGTTGCATGATTGTGGAGTTGAGGTGTGTGGTGTTTTTGGTATTTGGTATTGGCCAACTAGCAGTGCATTTCCGTGGGTGCCATCCTGGTAGCGCAGGTTGATGATGGACTGTCGGAAGGTGTAGGAATCATGCACACTGCCTGGGGTGTTGGCGGGGACGTTGGCGGGGATTTCTCGGTGGTCCAATATTGCCTGCACATTGGTGGCTACGTGCACTTTCTGTTGCGCCTATTGTGCGCAGTGTTGCCAGGGGGCACAAGTTGGACATGTGTGCAGTCAATTGTCCCCTGACACGTGCTGGAAGCCAGCTGTGGCGTAGATGCCTTGCTTGGTGTCTGGCTGTTCCTGCACAGTGTGTGGGAAGTATAAATAGTGGGGTACCAAGCTGATGGTGTCATCCATCACCGTTGTGAGTGACTTGGATTGGGCTGCCTGTGTGACTCCTCCGACTCGTGCGGATGTTGGTTGGAGGGTACCAGTGGCCAACAGGTGCATCACGGCCAGCAGCTTGGTCTGAGGTGGGATGTTGGTTGTCTGCTGTGTTGGTACTGTCAGCCTGTGTATAATGGTGGTCAGGATGCGGAGGATGGTTGTCCTTTTGAGTCTGTAGTGGGTAATGACATTATCTGGTGTTGGGTCTGTGAGGTTGGTGCGTTTTCGGAGGGTCGCTGTCTTTGTCTACGCTGCCTCTGTGTTGGTCAGGGGATGTGGTGGGGGATTAGGAGGGTGGTCCTCGGGTGGTGGCGGTGGGGGTTGTGGCCCTCTTGGGTGTCCGGCCCGCATGATCAGGGGCTCCATGGCATCTGTTGTTCTTCAGGTGTGGCTGTGGGCTGGGCTCCCTTTTGTGTTGCAGGCTATGGTCAAACTTTACACCAGGTCAGAGCAGGTGTTCGTTTCCTGCTGCTAACACGCCTTATCGCCTGTTATGGGATTTTATCGCCGATGTGGCTGGTCGTTGAGAATGTTGTGGAGTGGTGTTGTTGCAGCTTTTTGCTCGGGAACTCCTACTCTGCATCTCATTAGCAATAGTTGCGGGGGTCATCTGTGGCGATGTTTTTTCGGCTGCTATCGCAGGTAAACTGGTGCTATGGGCTGTTAGCACCAGCTTGTGAATTGGGTGATGAATTTATTGTGACTTTGGCTGCGATAAAGTGCAGTTAACTCGGTGATAGCTCCATGAGAATATGCCCGTAGTCCATTAAGCCCCAAGCCACCACAGGAGTACACTTCTAAGCCCTGTTTGAATCTCAACTGAGGCACTTAGAAACTCACAGAGTGTCGCGCAGGGTCCAGTCCAAGAAAAGGCCTGTGCCAGCTTGTTATGGCTCTGTAGTTCACACAGGAGGTCAGCCAACCTATCCTTGGAGACCTAGTCTTTGTTCTGGGCACAAGCAGGAGCAGCTCCAGTCCTTCAGTGCTCTTTTCCGGTCACAGTCAACAGGTCCAGTCCTCTTCTGTCTTGCGCAGTCCGAGGAAGCGTTCTGAAGTAGGTGCCTGAAGGTGCCACATTTATGCATGGTACTTGCTAATGGGCAGAAATGACTCATGGGCTGCCCTAAACAGTAAAAGTTCCTGGAGTACTCCCATCACTATTTGTTTTCAATAACACTTTTATTGGGCATCTCCATTTCCAAAACATTAGATTCAAAAATTACCTTTTCCAGCTTTTTATCCACTCCCTTTCATCCCAGACCGCACTACATTCAAGCCCATCATTTCTCTGAAAGAAGGGGGGGGGGCTCATAGGCGATGTGAGGGAAACGTCCTCACAAACTACCTTAACATCCCAACCTTTAAGTAGTTTAAGTCCCAGGCTCTCAGTGTGGATGGTCTGATAGAGACAATTAGTGGGTGCCAGATTGGCTTAAGGTCTTTTATGTTAGTTATTTATATTGTAAATCATTTTCTTCCATCTCAATCATGTTCCACCCCTTTGGAGACCATCTCAATATCATTGGAGGGTCTTGTAGCGGATCCTGATCGTCTAAAGGAATATCCACGGCTAGACATCAGAATAGGTTCCCACCACGCCAAGTTTGTGATGGACAGTGGGGCGTCGCTAAATTATTTACCTGTAGCGGAATATCAAAGAATGAAGACACCTCCCAAATTGATCAACGCCCACGTGCAAGTATATACGTGGATGTCAAAGAAGCCACTCCACTGTCTTGGGAAGTTTGCGACTGATCTATCATATCAAGATCGCACCATCCCAGCCTACATCCACGTCATTTAGGTGGGCCAGAGGCGGACTGCTTACTGAGCCTGCCAACCGCAGAACGACTAAGGCTGGTGGACATACTATACAAAGTGGATGACAAACTAGACATCACTAAGAAGTTCCCTAAGCTTTTCCAAGGGCTCGGGAAAATGAGAAACTGCCAAATTAGACTCCACATCAATGAGCAAATCACACCAGTGGCACAACACCACAGGAAAATCCCATTTCATCTACAGCCGTGGAGAAAGAGCTCCAAGACTTACTCGAGGCCGACATCATAGAGAGAACCGATGGACCAACACCCTGGGTCTCCCCGGTTGTAGTGGTTCCAAAGAAAGGAGAGACGGACCGAGTCCGTCTATGTGTGGACATGAGAGCGCCTAACACCGGGATAGAGAGGGAAAGACACCCAGGCCCCCACATCAGTGACATGATCACGTCATTCAATGGAGCCAAAATATTTTCAAAATTGGACCTCAACAAAGGATACCACCAACTGGAGTTGCATGAGCGATCCCGATACATTACGACATTTTCAACACATCTAGGGTTGTTCAGGTACAAAAGACTCAGTTTTGGGGTGTTCTCAGCTGCGGAAATGTTTCAGGAAGCAATCAGGAGAACAATCCATCATGTTCCCCATGTACTGAACTACCCTGATGACATCCTGGTAAACGGAGCCACCGCTCAAGAACATGACACCGCGCTAGATCGGGTCTGCCATGCCCTGACGGAAGCCAACCTCACGCTCAATCAGGACAAGTGTGAATTTCATAAGCCAAGGCTGAAATTCTTCGGCCACGTTTTCTCTGGAAATGGCATGAAACCAGACCCCGAAAAGGTAGCGGCGCTAAATGATACACCGAGCCCAGGTGACGTTGGAGATGTGCGCTCGTTCCTGGGTATGGCCAGTTACTGCTCCAGGTACATACAAGACTAAGTCACCCCCTGAGAACTCTCACCAAACAGGGGCAGCCATTTCAGTGGTCCACTCAATGTGAACGTGCTTTCAGAGATATCAAGGAAGCTGTGGAGTCTGCTGAAAACATGGCCTACTTCAACCCCAAAAAGAAGACAGAAATAACCGTGGATGCCAGCCCTGTGGGGCTAGGGGCCATTCTAGCACAGTATGACAGAGATGAAGATCAACGTCACATTGTAGCGTATGCTAGTAGGAGTCTCACAGACACGGAGAGGGCATACTCCCAGCCAGAAAAGGAAAGTGTAGCTGTCGTCTGGGCCTGTGAACATTTCCACATTTTTATCTTCGGAAAGCATTTTACCTTTGTCACTGACCATCAAGCTCTGATAACAATTTTTGGAAACCCTCGAGCCAAAATGCCGCCACGAATAGAGAGATGGGGCTTCAGGTTACAAGAATACACGTACACCATTGTACACAAGCCAGGGAAAGCTGCAAACCCTGCCGACTACATGTCCAGACACCCCATCAGGACCAACAAATCCAAACGGTCGATTGCGGATGAATATATCCATTTTGTGGTAGATCAGCCCAGACCCCCTGCTGTTCCGCTGGAAGCAATCTGTGAGGCCACTCAGTCAGACGACAAATGTCTCCACTGCCGGATGGCGTCTGGCAGCACATTGCCATTGATTTCTTTGGGCCGTTCAAGTCGGGACAATATGTCCTGGTCACCATGGACGAATATTCCAGATTCCCCATTGCACAACTGTGCACATCCACCAAAGCCTCCAGCGCCATACCAATTCTAGATGAAGTCTTCGCTGCGTGGGGCATTCCTCAAGTGGTAAAATCTGATAATGGGCCCCCATTCAACAGCCACGACTTCGCCGAGTTTGCTCAACACCTAAACTTTAAACACCGAAAAATCACACCACTCTGGCCACAGGCGAATGGAATGGTTGAACGCTTTGTGGCCACGGTAAAGAAAGCCATTCAGCAAGCGGAGCTCACTCGAAAGAGCATCCAGACAGCGCTCAATGAAGTACTGCGTGCATACCAAAACACACCCCACTCCACCACGGGCAAACGTCCGGCCACCCTCATGCTAGGCCGGTCAGTGCGCACCAGACTGCCCATGATGAATGTCCTGGTGAGTGAACCATATCAGAATTCTGACCACGAGGAAATTGTGGCCAGGGACAGGCTGAAGAAAGAAAAAATGAAGGGATATGCGGATGCCAACACCCAGTCTCCCAGAAGGAGACTGGGTGTTGGCACAGCAAGAGCAGCACAGAAAGACTGACTGCAAATATCATGAGATTCCGTTCAACCCTACCGGTACCGGGAGTAACTCCCGAGACGCGGAGACGAGTAAAGAGCCCCCGTCGTAACCCGTAAAGAAAGTAAGAGACCTCCCTGATTCAGCAAGGTACGTCTACCTTTAATGCAGGAGCAGTGCTGAATGCCGAGAGTGGCTCAAGTTTGGCATAATAATGTTCCACCGCACCCGCAGCGCCCGCTAGATGCAATGCTTAAGTAATGTAAAATCTATCACGGGGACATGGTTCTACATTTTTTCGACATTGCTCAAGGTCATAGGAACAAACCACACATGTATTCCAGCGTGAGAGTGCCCACACCGAGAATAACCTCACACGCCATCCCCGCGCCAGATCAATCAAAGCTTCCTACTTACCTGCCGCGGACTGCATCAAAGATACATGAACTAGCCCTACAAGTTATTGATTTCCTTCTCTTGCCCCCAGCACACACAAGAAACATCAAGATCTTTTCCCCCCCTGAGGATCCCAGGCGTCACCATAAGAAAAAGCAAGGTATGTGTTTGGCTTCCCATCACACCCCACCGAGAGTCTGCTAAATTGGCAACCATTTTACTGACCCAGGTACTGGTTTTTTGTCTATTTTAAATTCATGTAGGTACACAAGTCCTTGCGTGAAAAACACATTCTCCCTGACGAAGACCTTCACAAAAAAACGTGCCAAATAGAAGGTCGAAACGTGTTGGTTCTTTGGAGAGAGGCTCTCAGCCGAGCCGAATTGGAATTAGGTCCTTAATTGGACCAAACCATTTCTCAAACGAATGGTGTTTACTTCGTGCTCGGAGTAAAATTACCCAAGACCTCTCACTTGGCAAATAAAAAGTTAGATAGCTTTGAGGATAGTCTAATGCAATACACTGCCTTGATAGATGTAAAAATCAATAGGACTTCTCCCCTTCCGAACATGAAGTTTTCGGTGTTCATGTACCTCTTGATTTAATGTATATATTTGGTTCACTGTTGTAATGTACATAATACTTGAGTATTTAATACTGCACTGTATATAATTCACGAGCACACTGCATCTTGTCTGAAAAAACAGTTCGACTTTTCTTGGTCACCTGTTGATGGGCCGTGTTGTTTTGCAACTGCTAAAAAAGTAAAAAGAAGTAAAAATGTGATATATACAACCCAACGTTAATTAAAAAATCGTTTGGGAAAAGAATTGTTTTTTCTATCTATGGTGTCAGAGGTAATTTGTTCATTGTATCAATGAAGTACTACGTGCATACCGAAACACACCCCACTCCACCACGGACAAATGTCCGGCCACCCTCATGCTAGGCCGGTCAGTGCGCACCAGACTGCCCATGATGAATGTCCTGGTGAGTGAACCATATCAGGATTCTGACCACGAGGAAATTGTGGCCAGGGACAGGCTGAAGAAAGAAACAAGCATTGGCATAGCCAATAGGTCTCGCCTTTGGGACCTTATAAGTGTTTAGCCATGCAACAGTTGATGTTGTTGCACCAAGGATATTGTGCTGGATAACCAAAGGTTAGACCTATTGGCTATGCCAATGCTTGTTTAAAGATATCATTGAATCTCATGGCTTTACCCCGCCATGTACTCAGTTGCTGTCTAGCTTAGTTTGCATGACTCAAATTCTACCTCCTATTTTTTGGGGAGAGAGAACACATCAGAAACAGCTGGTAAAGTAGAAGAGCTTGACTCTCAGAGAACCATCTTAGGCAGGCCTCAGGTGCAGGGGAATAGAACAGCCTAAATAGAGGGGAGGATGAGGGCTGCTATCCCTCATCAATGCAATAATAGATTGTTCCTCATAAACACAATTATAGGTTGTTTTGAACCAGCTCACCTTCCTTGCATCTTTTGGAATGTGAAAATGTGCTTTTATTAACCCCTTCGACGCTCATGACGAGCCCAGCTCGTCATGGAGTTTCCATTGGTTTCAATGGAAATTACATGGAAGATCATCAGGTACCCTTAGCATCCAAGTGGTTAACCCTGTAAGCAGCAAGGTAGACCGCCCTCGCTACATCATGGAATGTGTTTAGGTAAACACAAGAGAATCGCACCCAGGCGGCAGGTTCTAGTTGCCTATCGATTTACCCTTGGTTTTCTGGGCCCAAATAACCAGATGGAAGATCTGGAGTAATTAAGTTGTAAGGGGCTGGGGTTATTCTGGGAAGCAGAATATTGTCCATATTTGGCACTCCGCTGCACTGCAGCAGATCACAGGACTCGGGCCATGCAGCACATTGGCCATTGCCAATGTCTCAGGATTCTTGATAACTAGTCAAGTTAGGTGGCATTCAGCTACAGGGAAGAAAAGGCTACAAACATGATAGATGGGAAACAAAGGTCTAAATACACTAACAGTAGCAACAATGGGCTGCAAATATAAAAGATGGGATCAAAAAGTTATACACAAAATATAGGAGTAAATGGCTACATGCATGATACATGGAAATTAAAGAATGCATATATGACGGATAGGAACAAAAAGTTACACACAATTAATATGGGAACAAAAGGAGATACATATATATGAATGGTGAGAATAGAAGCCTTAAGTACAGGCCTCTTCACTGACAAACTGATGAAAAATATAAACCTTTACTTAATTATAACAAAACCTGCGGCCGAGTGGTGCGCGCGAATTTCAAAAGCAGGCATGGCAGGAGCCTCAAGAGTTGCAGCCGAGTGGTGCACTTAATGACCCGTGAAAGACAGATAACTGCTACACGCTCGCATGAACGCAAGCGCTAGGCCAGCCAAAGTGTGGGGTAGCACTTTGAAAACTCACCTACTAAATGTCTCAGAGCAGCGCATGCGCTGGCTCAGCGAGACCTAAAAAACAAAGCAAGTAACAAAAAAAGAAATATAAAATTTTGAGTCAGCGATGTTTCCCTGGGGGTTTATACAAGTGTTTAATTTTCTAATAGCTGTGTTAACAAAAAAATTAAGATATGCTATGAATACAGCAGCACAAAATCCAAAAATATCAGAAACCACGGTTAAGGCACTACCTTCACCTAATCACCAACGTTACCTTGTCAATTCAACTTTAACTACTACCATGGCTTCTGAAAGGTAGAAATGAGATGTGAATGGGAGACAGTATGTTTGAGTGTGTAAAAATACGTAGAATTGTGAGACTAAGTTGATTGTGTGTCACCAACATGAAATAGTAGCGATTTTTTGGAGAGAATGTAATTTTGTTGAAGAATATATTCTTGGCCTTTATGATCATACATTGTCATTTAGAACACTCCCTATATGTGCATTACTACTTTGTATATTGTACATCGGTTTCACATAGTTTTGTGGCTGAAATACTTAAAACCTAGTGGGCATGAATATGGACAAGCAGCTGCCCTCAACCCTGCCAAAGACCTTAGACAGCACTAATGGGTCCTTATCTGCCAGGTGGAGATCATTATAAGAAACAAGCATTTACAATGCAATGGTTTCGCCTTTGGAAAAGTTAGAGCTATTGGCATTGTAAATGACAAAATTTGTATTTATGTGTTGGTTTTGAAAACAGATAAATAAATGGCATTGTCATTTACATTGCCATTAGGTTAATCTCGGCAGCCACTCTGCACTCCCTAGCATTCTGCAGTCACTCTGCACTCCCTAGCACTCCCTAGCAGTCTCTCTGCAGTCCCTAGCACTCCCTAGCACTCACTAGTCACTCTGCATTCTCTAGCACTCCCTAGCACTCCCTAGTCACTCTGCACTCTCTAGCACTCCCTAGTCACTCTGCACTCTCTAGCACTCCCTAGCACTCACTAGTCACTCTGCACTCTCTAGCACTCCCTAGTCACTCTGCACTCTCTAGCACTCCCTAGGCACTCTGCATTCTCTAGCACTCCATAGCACTGCAGCCAGCCTTCCCGCCCCAGACTGATAGCCACTGAAGCGACGAGGAGGTCCGGGCACTCCCTGGGACGCTCCGTGCCAGGGGCTGAGGGTGGCGATTAGCGAACGTGCATTCCACCGGAAATCTTTGAAATAAATCCAGTTTAAAGAAAACGGAGGGTCGGTGGCAGTCAGAATAGAAATTCTATTAAAAAAATATATAACCTGCAACCCACGGGCTGGTCCAAGCTACGAGGGGAGATACGCAGCAGCGCGCGTCACCCGAAATAAACCCACGCAGAGAATAAAGTATCTAAGAGAAGAACTGGGCAAAAGCAAGACAAGCTGGTTAAATACAGTAAGACTTGTGGCAATCGGAGGTTTGAAGCCTGGCAACAATGTGATGCAGCCTAGATGAACAAGGCTTTGAGGCGCCTTCGGACCCGGGAGAGCAGGTGGGAAGCCGGGCACAGCGCTCGAGCCACATCCGGGGAGCCCGACTGGCAGGTCGGTGCCGGGGCTAAGGGGCGTGTGCACTGCCGCGGAGCCGGTGGGGCGGGCCAGAAGTCACCTTGAGGGTCCGCTCCGATAGAAGACAAGCGAAAGGACACCATGAAAACTTTCAGGGAGCCGAGCCTTCCAGCTGGCAAGACGAGCAATTCATTCCAACCTCCCCTGTCTGTCTCCCTCTCGTGGCCTCCTCCTCTCCCCTTCTTTCTGCCCTCCTCCTTCCTTCTTTCCCTCCCCTGCACTGCCCTGCCGCCCCCTTTCTGCCCTTTCTGAGCTATTGGCATTGTTAATGACAACATTTTTATTTGAGTTGGTTTTGAAAACAGATAAATAAATGGCATTTTGTCATTTACAATGCCAATAGCTTACTCTCGCAGCCTACACAATGGATACGCTCTACGTACATCCTCCAGATGTGTCTGCAATGCATGCCTTCACACCACCCAGTACCACCTTAATACCCAAATCAAATCAACAGGTGAGCAACACGCCATCCAGAACTCTCTGCAAAGCCTCCTCACACCATCTAAAGCCATGTGCACACCCTCCCCATCACCAGAGGAGGAGTACAGCCCCCCAGAAGCTTGTGTACAGCCCCTCACATCTTCCAGTACCCTGTGCACACCCTCTTACATACCCAACAAGGGATACAGCCTTCAAAACCCCATACGTGCCCAGTTCACAATAGCCAGTGCACTTTGCGCGCACACTAGACCTGGGGTACAGCCCTCATAACCCTTTCATTGACCTACTCCATCTAGTGACCTGCGCACACACACACCAGACGAGGGGCAAAGCCTCAAAAACTCACCATAGGGCACCCTGTGCACACCCTCTCACGCGCCAGATGAGGGATAGACGGTGCTAAATTTGTTAAATAAGTAAGTGCCAGGGCCTTCATCAGGAGGCCACTGCAGCTTGCACCTCCCATTGCCCCTGCCTGCTCTTTCAGTGACAGTACCAACGCAATTACTAACCACCACGCTCTTACAAGTGAGACAATTAGGACTATTCCGGGTCTCCACAACTGTAAGAATGGCTTGGGTGGCAGGTATTAGTTATTTCTAAGGTCTGCTCTATTGAAATAAGAAACAACGTGTGCTCATCTCTAAATTAGACAATGAGCGCTGCCATGTTGCAGACTGTCAGATGTGCCGGTGTTGATAAATTAAGTGCCCATGTCAAGCACTGGAAACCACTGGATCAAATTAAGCACTGGGTATAGAGCCTCCAGAACCAGCTGCATGTCCTACTCACTCCAACCAGTGCTGTGTGAAACATCCTCTAATACATCAAATAAGTGATACAACCCCAACAACACTTTGCACGCTTCCTCACACCGTCTAGTGCCATGTGCACACCCTCTCACATAGCACACAACAGATGCAACCCTCATAACCCTTTGCACGTCCTACTCACACAGTCAGGTGCCATGTGCGCACCCTCACATATACACACACTAAACAAGGGACAATGCCACAAGTATCCATGCCATCCAATACCTTGTGCATAGCCTTCTCACACACGGGGTCACACACACACACACACACAAGTGCATCTACCAGACGTCCCTAAAGTAAACATTAAACGTGCCTACTCTGAATGGAGAACATATGACACCTTCCTGCAATGCACCAGCATGTTACACAAGGCGGGCAATGCACTAGTATTGCATTAAATTTGTTTGGGAAAGTAATAGCCAGAGCCATAAGAATACAGCGTGTGAAAACTAACACTGATGTGGGCCGTGAGAGGCGGTGAAAAAAGTTAGAATACAGGATCGATTCCATCTTAAATGGATTGTGTTTGTGGTAATTTTGTGTGAGGGACATAAGACTTAAACCTGAACCAAACAGCAGATTCCCATACATGCAAGTACAGCGATGCAAATGTTTCACAGTGCAGAGGATGCACAGACAGCAGTGACTTGCGAACTGAGACTGGTAACACCGCCACCCACACGCTCCTCCAACAGCAACAACAGTGAATTGTAAATCTGTAGACTTAGTATACCCAAAAAAAGTGACTTAGTAAAGCGGCCGGAGCTACTAACAAAGAAATGGGTTGTGGACAAAAGGCAAGTATATCCACCAATCAATCTTCTGTTCCATGTTTGAGCAACAGCCTATGTTGTGCAAAATGAAATTGAGAAACCGTGTACTCCAGGAACACAAGCAAGTAACAAATATGGCCAGACCCCACTATTCAATGAACTTTATCAAGCAAACTGATACTTTGCAAATAACAATGTAGAAACATACAGAATGTTGAGATCTTAGTCTCCAGCTCTGCTGTGTCCTGTCACAGAGGCGCATATGGAAGGGGTTAGGTCCAAAGTGGGGAAAGAGAGCTGGTACTAGATGCCCCGGCACCTGACATTCCAGGGATTCCCAGGTATAATTTACACCGCAGCCTCCAGTCTCCAGACTGCAGGAGCTGCACGGAAAGAGAGTACCAGTACCTCAGTGCAATTGAGAGCTGAACCCACTCACCTTACTCTTCACCTCCACGGTGCTGTTACTCTCCAGGAAGCGCAGGTTCTGCGACCTGCTGAAGCTGCGGTTTATGGCCACTGCTGCTTCGGACGCCTTGGCTGCGCTGGCTGGGGATGCAGGTGCCCCTACCGGGCGCGGAAGGCTATATGCAACTGCTTGTATCCGGGGGCTGTGCGCACTCCGGTGGGTAAATTCACTACCTCTCCCTGGACGCTAAGGATACTCTCCCACACCTTGTTCCCGCAGTTGCTCCAGACTCCTGGGATTGCTCACTCCTTTAGGTAGGGGAGGGGCCGCTTGCTGCTCTGGGGCAGTTGCCACTTCCTGACTGGGTGCAGCTTGGGCACGGACCTGGAGCGGCCTGCACCCAGGGAGTAGGCCGGACTGAGGTCTCCGATCTGCATGTACCTTTAATGCAGCGCAGCTGGCTTCTAGCGTTCCTCCTTGCAGGCCGCATGCAGGACGCCACACCTGTGCCGGCGACACCGGTGGGGGAATATCAGCAGTGTTTTTTTCTGGGTTTTTTTATTTCCTTTTTTTATGCGTTTTTATATAGCGCGGACTTTACCCGAAGGTGTCCGAGCGCTTCACAATAGCAACAGTAGTGATACATGAGGAGAAAATTACAAGTGAACAAATTACAAAAGCAAACGTTGACTCCATCTCCTATCCCATCAGTGATCGCCGTGCAAAAGAGATGCAAAGTTTCACGTGTAAAGGCAACACCGCTCTGTTTCAGACCCTGTCGTGGCCTGCCACCTCGCCTCCTCCCACCCAAAAGACACAGGAAGCGGGGAGGCAATATCAAAGACCCGAACTGCCTCGGAGAACCAGGACTGACCGCTGGACCCTCATGGGGCCTCTTCTAGGGAGCCCGCCCGAGCCTGGCACCCGCACAATAAGGGAAGCACGAAATCTTGAAAACTGGCACAACATGCCCCTTTCTCGAGTTCCATTGGTCCGAGTGACCCCCCGCCACCAAACGGATCTAACGTACAGAGACGATCATTCTGGGCACACACTGAAGTCTCCTGGAAGTGGAACATCACTCCCTCCATCAAACAACTTAACAGCAGAAATGCTGCATTTTAGGAACATTCTGACCTCCCCAATCCATATATACCCCCCTAAGCCCGGATACAATTCCCCCAACAACAGATCTGTAAATAAGTGACTTGGGTGTCAGACACGTTGCTGCTCCTACCCCCTCCTCTAGGCTCTAAACACACTCTCAGCGCACTGAAGGCGGCCCCAAGCGATGTGCGCCCAGACATCGGTGTGAACTTCTGTGGCTGTCTCAGCTCGTATCTAACACCGAGCACATGATGCGGGGCACTTCTAGTGGAAACACAGGAACTCAGAGACCACAGGCTCTCTCCCCACACTCCATACCCCCCCCTTTACCGGGGGCACCCACTGCCTTTTCTACCCCCAGCCGGGCAGCGGGGACGTCGCCCAGACTCGAGCACAAAGCACAGCCCCGCACAAAAGATGGCAGAAGTTCGGGTCCTACCTTGAGACAGAGTGTCCGAGAGAGTCAAAATCCAGAAGAGCAAGATCAGCATGCTCCCTACTGCGGCCCCCAGGCGGCGGCTGAGTGTCGGGGGGCTTGACAAGGGGGGTGTCCGTTCCTTGGCGTCGCCGTCCTTTCTTCCTCCTCAATGTTCCTCCAGATAAATCATCCCCCACTGAAACGAGCTGCCAGACCGTCCGCCCCCTTGCCTCTCACACACTCTCGCGCACACAAAAAAGTCTTGTGTTAAGAGTCATGAAGTGAACACAGGCAGTGACGGCAGGTGGCTACACTGCTTCAGTCCCACTTGCAGTGCGAATTCGCTGCTCTCACCCTGCCTTGGCGCTTCAAGCCAATGTGCACCGGAACCAGCCAGGACTCTGAGCTGTACTGGGGGGGCGGAAAGGCACACGGAGGGGGCGGGAGAGGACACGGACGGCCGGAAACGGCCGGAAACATTGCCAGGACAGCGAGGGGGGGCGGAAAGGCACAGGGAGGGGGCGGGAGAGGACACGGACGGCCGGAAACGGCCGGAAACATTGCCAGGACAGCGAGGGGGGGCGGAAAGGCACAGGGAGGAGGCGGGAGAGGACACGGACGGCCGGAAACGGCCGGAAACATTGCCAGGACAGCGAGGGGGGGCGGAAAGGCACAGGGAGGGGGCGGGAGAGGACACGGACGGCCGGAAACGGCCGGAAACATTGCCAGGACAGCGAGGGGGGGCGGAAAGGCACAGGGAGGGAGCGGGACGGACGGCGGGAGGGGGCGGGAGAGGACAGCGCTTCTGAATTCACTTTCAGTGAAAGGGGAGGGAACGGGAAAAAACGTAACTCCGCCCTGGGAAAAAATCTCCGGAACGCCCCCGAATCTGGTCCAGCCTTGATGGACAGATCCGGCACTCAATGGCTAGCCTCCATTTATGGAGCTAGCCAATGAGAGCCGGGGGACGTTCCAGGAGTCCTTATTGACGACATAGGATTTCACCTGCGCTGAAGAGCTGCGCAGAGCGCAGCCTTCGGCAGGCGAAACCCAAAAAGGCTTGGGTAGCTAAATCCCTTTAGTCCAAAATGATTGCCAAGGAGGCAACTAGTGTTGAAATCCTCTACACGTATATCCGTTTTAGGAACACACTCAAAAAAAGATTTATGTTCCTGAAATAGGAAAAAAACATTGACCCCAATGGGCAGGAAGTTTTCTGTGGAGCTACAAGAGAATGTGCAGTGCAGGTGGAGGCTGCATCCCCCATTGTGAAAACCTGACTCTTAAAGATGGCAGGAAAACTAAATGTGAAACATGCGGTCCTAGTTGCCTCTTTAAGAAACTAACATGTAGTAGCGGTATGTATTGTAGCAAAAACGCTTTTGTAATTAAAACCGATATCGTTAATTAATGTAGCACAGGGTTTATGTGAACAATATCGTCAGGTATTATACCAACAAACACTATGGGTGCATTTACTCCCAATCCTGTTGACCAGTAATGAATAAACTTAAGAAGAAATCACTCTCAAAATAATAGAGCAGGGCAATACAATGCGCCACTGTACCAGTAGTTTCCATGGCGAATCTAAAACATTGTATGAACACTGCCAGGGCTTTAAGTGGGCCGGGTCTCAAGGGGTCGGAGCACCGGCAGTTGTTTTAAGGGGGCCTCGAAACGGGTCTCTATCGGGCTCTGTTTTGTGCCCTGGCACCAGCGGTCCGTTTTTTCCCCAGACTGCAGTGACAGCAGCCACCTCGATGTGCGTGTGGTGAGCGTTGTAGGGGAAGGGAAATCCTTTAGAGAGTCATTTTCTCTCTGGATTTCCCTTCTCTTTTTTAAACTAAGGAGCAGTACCATCATCGTGGTGTCACCAGGGCATTATGTGGAAGTTTTTTCAATATTATAAACAAGCCATAGTTGCTGCTTATTTATCTTATGCAACTAGTAGTGACTTGTAGGTATGATGTGACTTGTTGTATCATATTTGGACGCAATGACAGGAACAGCAAAATACAAGTCGGGTGGCACACTTAGCTTACGTGTTTTAAGCCACGCCCTTAATTACACTGACCACGCCCATTTGAGACCCCCCCCCCAGTTTTTTCATCCCACTTAAAGCCCTGAACACTGCACACGTCAAAAAAAAAAAAGCTTCAAGAAGCGATGTAAAAAAGCGGGAGGTAAAAAAACATAATAGCACCTAGATGTCAACCAGGGGAGAGTAAAGGAGATACATACTCAAGTATTTCCTTCATACCATTTAAGTACAACCTATCTCTAGAAATCACAAAAGGGATCCTGGTACCATCATCCATTGGCACCAATTATAAACACGACCACGAACACAAAGGATCTCATCTACTCCGATCTAAAGTAAGGGAAACAACCCCACGGTCGAACTGGTAATACTACACCTACCGTTAACCAACATACATGAACTGAGTGAGATATCAACAAACATCTAATGTTGAATGTCTACAGCTCTTCCAACACTGACATGGAAACTTCCCTGCTAACGGATTACAGTCTAGCCGACTCTACCAGTGCATCTACCCTGGTTGCTAATTATACTGTATTTCTTTCTACTTATTTCATCTTCGAAAACACACGCACCAAAGACCAGTCACAAACACCACTCCCTACCAAGTGCATTTCAGCCCCCTTCCACCAGCAGAATACACTTAGCCTACGCCCAGCTTACAGGAAAGGCGGGCCAATAGTTAGCAAAAACACGCCCTCGGAAACACGAGCGCTACCTCAAGAACGCATTTTAACAATTCAGATAACACCACGCCTACACCAGGAAGCTACGCCTATACAACACAACTACGCCCCCTTCATCTGACATGGGCCAAGCCCCCGGAAGCACCGGGTTCCTCCTCCACCATAGCTCCTCCCAGGACTTGCTCACGAAAGCTAAATCCAACCTCTTTACTATTGGTAAGACCAGACCAAATCCCACCCACTTCGTTAATGTCGACCCATGGGATGGCTTTCATCCGCCCCTTCCCTGCCGAATGGCAAACCCTAGCCTTGCCTACCCTTGGTCTCCGCCCACGAGCTAGTATAGCTCCACCACCTCATATTGAACACAACAGGGACAAAGATCCACCCACTGAAGAAGTAACGCCCATATTTCTGCGTGAATCCACCCCTTCAGCGATCCCTCGCAGCTGCACAATAACGGCTCGAGCCCGGCCCCCCAAACCCAGCAAGAGCCCTGACAAAGTGGCGCACCAACGTATCAAGCAGCAGGCACTTGTCCTGTACGCCAGAATCGAATACACAAAACACAGTTACCAAGATGTGTCTCACAACCTCCACAACAGGACAGAAGCACTCACCTCAGACCCTGCAGTCACCTCCTGCTGGTCTCCCCATTGCCAGAGACTGCCAGCCCTGGAGCTGCTGCCGCTGTCCCCTCGCAGCCCACCAGCCCTGCACAGAGCCAGCCTCCTCACACAGCAGATTAGGGGCGCAGTACCGCACAGCGAAGATGGAGTAACCGTCTCTCGCCCGCTTCACTGTCACCCGGGAAATCCCGCCTCTCCCTCCTCCTCCAGGGGGGCCCAGTGCCCAAATGACACATGCATTAGCGTTGGTTGTAGCTACTGCCACTCAACATCCTCTCGCTCCATACACCCAACCCACGTTCGCTCTATGGGCGGATCTTGGTTATGGCGTTTTCCATTGGTTAGAGCAGGCCCCGCTAAGCCGGAGCAATCGATTGGTGTCGTGGAAAATGTCCGTAAAGGAAATGGAGGGAAAGACACGCCTACTGGCTGGAATGCCCATCTTGAACACGCTCCGCCTACACCGTACATTCGCACTGGTCGGGAGTGGAGAGGAGTGGTTTCATAGGGCTCACCCACTGCTCCCTTAAAGGGCAATGCCTTGACTGTCCTTGTGTAGCATGTTTACATCTCGTCACAGAAGCTTTTTCCCCGAGCGGGCATTGTAGCACCAGTGGCTCAAACATGAGTAAGAGCTCGTGTATTATACACGAAAGCATGTTTGAAAGCAGACAGCATAAACCTCCGCATGCGAATTCACTTAGCCCTTTGTGGTGTGCAGAGTAGCCTCTGACAGACATACCCGAAGTAAACCCAAAATAAAAAAATGGTAGCGGACCAGAGAGGGAGCATCTCTAAAAGGAGTTCTGCCTCCTGATTGGCTGTAGAGGAGCCGACGCGGGAATCCTGATTGGCTGTAGAGGAGCCGACGCGGGAATCGAAACCTGTGGTGCGCGCGCACCAGAGGAGCGGGGGCAAGGGAGCGCGAAGACGCCGAGACGAGGTAGGGGATGTGCGTGTAAGCGCCTGGGGTTCTCTGTGTATGTGTGTGTGTGTGTGTGCGTGTGTGTGTGTGTGCGTGTGTGTGTGTGTGTATGGGGGGGTTCTGTATGTATGTATGTGTGTGTGTATGCGGGGGGGGGGGCTGTATGTGTGTTGTGCATGTGTTGTGAAGAGCCTGTTGATGCGCGCGACCTGATCCCGGCAGGCTGCTGCTGCTGCTGCTGCGTGCGCGTGACAGTCTGTTGTCCTCTCCGGCTCCCTTTCAGTCCTTGAAAGCCGGAATGATAACAATAGTCTCGCTCTGCGACAGCAGGCCTTTGGCCTGCAATCGCAGGGCGAGACCTAAAAATGAAGGGATATGCGGATGAACGTCGACATGCCTCTCACGCTGAAATCCGGGAAGGAGACTGGGTGTTGGCGCGGCAAGAGCAGCACAGAGAGACTGACTGCAAATATCATGAGACTCCGTTGAAAGTTGTGAGACAGCAAGGAACTATGTTCACCGTGGAAACAGACGGAAGACGAGTCACCAGGAATGTGACACACTTTAAGAAGTGCAGCTCTAGCGTAAAAGAACTATTGACTGAATCACTAGTCGAGAACAATGAACGGGAGACACCACTCAGCAGCAGTCAGGTATTGGTGGGAACTCCTGATGAGCACGAGCGAGATATCCCTGATCCTCAGTCGCGCCCCAGGCGGACCATTAGAAAACCGTATCGCCTCATTGAAAAACTCTAAGTGGCGATCTTTCGCGACGTGAAAGCAAAGGGTGCTGATACATTGCTGTGTTTTGTTTTTATTTACAGAAGGGGGAGATGTAATGATGGATGCACATACACTGGACACTAGGACCTGCCCGAGGGAGAACGAGGGCGGGCGGATAGGGAGGAGCCAGGGGCTGGGGACGGCAGTTAGCCGATGACCCAGGAGGACGAAGGACGTGAAATAAATAAGCTCCCACATAACACCCCGTGTCCGTGTCTCTGTATGCGCAAGGACACTACAGGTCTGTTTTTGTTCCATTCCCTTGCAGTTAGTTGCTTGGCAGCCGTTATCAGATGTTCCACCAAAATGCTATTGTTTTTGGACATGCCCTTAACTCGTGAGACTCAGGCCCAGCAGTACCACCTTTGGGGATTCCTGCATGGGATATCTCACTTTATGCTTACTTTTACTAAGTATCGCCTCCCAGTGTTATCATTCCTGTTGGAGATAGATCGTCAGCGAGATCTCGCCCTTCTGTTTCTTGGTTTATGCCTGCTTTGGCAATTAAAGAAACAAATGTAAAATCGTTGAGCGTCATTGGAGAAACAACTACGGTTCATCTGATAAAGCAATTTATAAACAGGTTCTGAGGCCCATCGTAGGGCTTCAGTTGATTACTTTGTAGATTATAGCAGTCTCCAATACCCTCAGTGAGATATTTGAAGTTGTTCAGTCGTTTCTTGCTACCACTCAGCCTATTCCTCCTGCTGCAGATTTATGTGAAAATGTCTCCCTTTTCTCCCAGGAGTAATCTGAAAATGATCTATGATGAATTAGAGGTCAACGATTTGGCAGCACTTACTTCTGATGTTAGGCCTTTAATTAATACAGCATCCAGCCCTGCGCTTTCTTCGTTTGATAGCATTTCTTTAGACAGATCAGATTAAGCCACTTTGAACTGTCGCTCAGGATCACTGTTAGATCATTGCCCTCCGTGAAATTCTATCCAAAGCCTTGCACACGAATAATCCATTAATTAATGTTCTTTTGAATAACCCACTTTACCAGGCTGTGGTACCTATGCTTTGGAAACTAAATCATTTAGAGCCTCTCCTAAAAAGCCATCTTCAGATCCGGAGGTTCTTTCCAATTACAGACCCATCTCCCTGCTTCTTGCACTGTCTAAAGAGCTTAAGAAAACTGTCAATGGACAGCTTGACTGTTTTCTTGAATCAAATAATATTTTGCATTACTGGCAGTCTGGATCCAGCCCTTGTCATAGCACCGGATCTGCCCTTGACGTCACGGAGTTCATAAAATTGCATCTTGATCAGGGGCGTTCAGCAATAGTCGTCTTATTAGAACTTCTTGTGGCCTTTGGTACTGCTTCACATCACATACTGGTACACCGTTTAACTATTCGTAGCATTGGCGGTCTTGATTAACAGCAGCGTAGGTGTTTTTTTTTCCAACCTGTCTCAATTAGTCCATCTAACTCATTTTTGTCTGCTTCGAAGCCACGGAACTATGGATTTCCTCAGGGTCTGCCCTGAGCCCCACGCTTTTCAATGTTTATATGGGTCCCTTTGCTGAGATTATTCCGCCTCCTGGGTTTAAGGCGGTCTCATATGCTGATGATGATAATCAGCTTCTGTTGTCTTTCTCGGAGTGCATTACAACACTCTTTCCAATCATGCCTTGTGAGAGTGGCCGACAGGATGAAGTGCAGCTGTTTAAAACCCAATGCTTCGAAAACAAAAGTCCTGCTTTTTCACTGCTCCAGTTTTTTCTGGTCTAGTGCCTGGTGACCTACAGAACTTGGCCCGCCTCCTTCCCCTGGGTAGAAGGCTACGAATCTTGGAGAATGTAATAAACATTTTTCCTTTGCCCCATGGGTGAAGGCTGTAACTTGTACCTACTTCGCTATTTTAAAACATCGTAAAAAATGATTGAGACTAGTTCTAGAATCCACCAGGAAAACTAGTGTACGTTCTCTGATCACCTCGTGCCTGGATTTCTCAAATGGTTTGTTTTTGGCCTTCTAGTTTACCTCCTACAGCACCCTCAGTTGATCCAGAATGCCGCTGCTCGACTTCTGCTGAAAACCGCCAGACATAAATCTATCTCTGAACATTTAAAGACCTTACATTGGCTTCCTGTACATCAATGCATTCTTTATAAATGTCTTCTGCTTTCTTTCAGGGCATTTCATAAAAAAGTCCTGTTAATCTGAGGAACAGAATTCAGGCCTATCTTCATTCAAGATTTCTTCGATCTTGCTGGTGGTACCTATTGTAGTGTGGGAAGGGGGGGGGTCTTCTTTACTCTTAAACTTTTAAGCGCTCTTTCATGTAATATTCCTGTCTCCCTGAATTAATTTCTATTAAAAAAAACTTAAATAATGTGGCTGTTTCAGTAATGTTAACTGCTTTGATCAGATTTTTACTTTGGTATTCAGTTTGCAGCACCAATACGTCAGTCAGACAGCTGTGCACTTTATAAATGGTCTATTCGTTTTTTGACAGTTTCAAAGCTTTATTCGGTTTGTAAGGCACAACCATATAAGCAATCATTAAAATACAATACTAACGTTGTCAGCCTACATTAAATTCACAAATATTTCTGAACAACCTGAGTGGCTTTATATACAACATAGGTTAATAGAATTCGTGCAAAGTCGCAAATAAGTGCCATATGCTCTCTATATTACATAATGTGCAAATATCGCAATACATTCCCTTGTATAGTTAATTTACATTTCGTACAAATTTTCCAAAGTGACATGTGCTAACAATTGATACATTATGTGCAAATTTCGCTATTAAGTGCCATATGCCACCAATATGCATTTCATGCAAATTTTGCAAAATGTGCCTTGTGCTACTGATACTAAATTTAGTAAAATTATAACATTATAATATATGTTTACCGTATGAGTTATTAAGTGTAAGACACATAAACAAAGACTTTCACCAAAAGTCTATAAATTGCTAACGTGCTATCTTAATTGGTTAAATCAAGGCAAGAAAATGTACAAACTCAGAGGACGATAGATTTCCTAGCAGCTTTGCATTTTAGAATGTAAGATGCAACATAAAAACAAATATCTGGGCCTTCCAGAGAAAATATTAACTTCATAGCATTTTTAGTGGATCGAACATTATATTTTAAAAAGATAGGTTTCAGATAAAACTTCCTTATAAAAGAATACACTTTACAAAACATTAAAAAATAACAGAAGCTTTGTTTGGATGTGTTATCACATGGACATACAGAATTAGAACTTTTTTTCATAGAAGGGTCACAAGATGGTGAACAATTCCTAACCTAAGTCGTGTCAGTACGAAGCGATGGGAACTTCTTGTCACTTAAGTTAAGTATGCCTGAAAGCCGTTTCTAAGATTTAATTGCTGGTAAAATACATGGGTAGGTTGTTCCCCAATCAGTCTCCCTCAAGCCTCCCTTTTATGAGCTAAGAAAATTACTTTTAGCTCCTTTTTTGATATCAAGGCTGCATACTCTGGCTCCGCAAAGATGTTACAATGTAACAAAAGACTGTACCAATAGTGGATGAATCTTAGCCCGGGGATGCGGGAACAAAGGTCCAACTTCAAGCAATCTTTGATAATAGACTGCGTAAATAGGGTTTCATTTTTAGACCAAATAGATCGCCATAATAGCAAGGGGTGTAGGGCAGCTAAGTCTGAAATGTAGTTGATTCCCACTTCCTGATGTATTAATTCAGAGGAAGCCGATGTTGGTACACTCAGCAAACGTTTGAGAAAAGTATTTTCATCATGCTAAAGTGTTTTTTCACAATGATGACCCCAAACTCCTGCCCCATATAATGCAGAGGATACACACCTAGCATTATAAATGGCCACCATATCTTTTCACTGCTCCAGGGTTCCTGGGGCCCTTTCTAAACCCATATTGTGCTTGCGATAAGATATCGTTATCTGAAGCCCAGGTTTCCAACCTTTTTAACAGAATCCTGCTCATAACCTTGATAGACGAATCCAACAGTGATATTAGACGGTAATTACATGCTTCTGATTTTGAAAGTTTTTTAAAAAGAGGGATAATAAATGACTGGCCCCAGGACGACGGAAATTGACCCAGTGCTGCGGCGTTAAAAATCCTAGCTAAAATCGGGGCCCATAAATTAATTTCACGTTTGTACAAATCAACCGGCACCCCATCGGGGCCCGGTGCTTTGCCCCCCTTACTATTGGCTAGCCCTTCACACACTTCTTCTACATTGATTAGTAAGGATAGTGTAGGCCATGTAGAATCATTAGTTAGTAATAAATCTAAAACCCCCCTATCTGGATTAAAAATATTTGTAAAATGTTCGATCCATGCATTACAGTTTACATACGAAGTTAGTTCTGGTACGCAATCGTTCTTTAAAAAGGGGCTATTTATAGTCTCCCAAAACAATTTGCTGTTATTTGTATCTGCTGCTAAACTAAGTTTATTCCAAGCCTCCGCCTGAAGTTCTCTTTTTCGAGCCTCGATAGTTAATTTATAGGTATAACGTAAGTCTTGAATGTGTATTATATTTCGTAGTTTGGTGCCTAGGCCCTGTTTCAGACTGCGTAAGGCTTGAGTACAATTTTTGTCAAACCATCCGTCATGCGCCAGTTTTGTTACACTAAAGCTTTTAGTTAATAAACCTTCTATTGTTTTGTTTATCTTAAAAAAGCTAGAAATCAATGTGTTTGAATTAGCCTCATCACTAAGACACTGATCTATTGCTCTACTACATTTTATTACCACATCTCTTTGTATTTTTGGGGGTCAACACCAGCCCATTTTATCCTCATGCCATTAGGTCTTATAGGGGCAATATTGGAGATGCGAACACTATTATTGGGCTGTTTGTTTCCACAGCATAACAGTGATATAGAGATACTGTTATGATCACTTACGGCCTGTTCTGTAATCCATAAGTTGGAATAATCGCTGTTACAAGAAATCAGGATGCGGTCAATGTTGGTAGCGGCATTCCTACCAGTGAAGGTTGGGCATTTAATAGTTCCCCTTCTCATGGTGCAGCTTAACCGCATGCGTGCGGGCGGAATTCCGCCCGTACGCTGGGTTTTTAAAAAGTGCACTTTACGTGACAAGCTGGGCTCGTCATGAGCGTGCGAGGAGGCTACGCCATGACGAGCCCAGCTCGTCATGAGCGTCGAAGGGGTTAATAGTTGAAGATCTAGTTCCGCAATTAGGGTGTTTAGAGCTGTGCCATATTCACAGTGGGGGAAATGCATGTGATCGATGTTATCATCAACGTCAAAACCCTTCATAAATCCACATGTCTTAGTTTGGGCCAGTGGGCATGCTTGGATATTGAAATCGCCGACCCAAAGGGTGATGGCTTGCTTACTTGACAGTGTCAACACCCTTTCGATTTCTTTTCCCACTGCCTGCACAGTAAACCCACTACTGTTGTCAAAAATATTATTGTAGTAATTAACTAAAACCAAGTCTTTACCCCTATGAAAGTCGAGCCGCATCACCTGGCTGCGAGTAGCCACTGTTGTACAACTTTTAATTTTGCATGCGGTTAGTTTATTGGATACAAGAAGCAGAAGGCCATCCTTTGCTCTGCCTGCCACAGAGTTAACAGCATTTAACCAGTGCGAGGTATAACCCTCTACGAAAATCAATTATCTGCACCAGGTTTCCTGCAGGCAGATGATATCATAGTCTGAGGTGATAAAATCCCTCCAGAATGGTGTATCTAATTTCTTGCTGAGGCCTGCAATATTCCATGTTACAATGGTGTAACCTTCATTTGAGTTGTCAATTATAGACTTCCATAGGGGGGTAACTGAGCTCTCCTTATAGGAACTATCAAGGGTTTCCCCAGTTATTAATATCGGGGTTTTTGTTGCCCCCCTTGGGAATGTACTATTTGTTTCACTAGTAATAGTAGTGGCTATTTCTATGTAGGATTTCCTACAGTCTTGTAACGTTAGGGGAAAAGATGGCCAAACCTCTGCTCCTACCCCATCAGCATCCTTCTGCAAGATCCCTGATAGATTATATTTCTGAGCTGTACCATGGCCTAACATGAGTCAATCATTGTCCTCTAGGGAATTTAGTGCCTGGAATCTGTTATAAATTGGGACAGTGATACAAGGTGGGGGTATTAATGGTGATGACATTTTGTTAGAGTTCAAATTAGAGTTGCAGTTAAAGCTGTCATAGTTATTAATCGCCATCAGGTGTCTGTAAAAATTACCTAAGGGCAGAAGGGTCGTATTGTGCTCCCATCGTTACGGGAAAGGGGCGCTTGCTAGAGTATTCCGTGCCCATGCCGGAGTTCTAAAGTTAATGATTATACAGTCAGCCTCAAAACTTTTCTTGAGGGGACCAATCCACCCCACCCTTTGAATTAACAGTACCTGATTTACCCCACCCATTGGGAAGCCACAGTTGTTAGACAGCCAATATAGAGTTTTATTCTTAAGTGTTTTGTGATTTTCCGTCTGGTCTTTCTGTAGTTTTGGCACATTCACAAGGACCACTACATAGGCACCACATTCAGGCGGCAGGTTAATAAATGCTGGTATCTTATTTATAGTGAGGGGCATAGGGTCTAAATAGCCTGATTTAGTAGCTTCCCTTGGGGTTAATTTCTCCCTCTGATTCAAGGCAGACTTGGGTTCAGTGGTAGGCGTTACTCTATTTAGCATTGAGTGTTCCTTAGGTATTACTCTGGGACCTAGATGTTCTATTGATGGCCTCTGTATGCGAGTGTTACTCGTTTTAGGTACCGATGGGGTGCTGCTACTATCCAGGGTAATTACCTCGCTGATTTTATCACTGTTTGCATCTGTCCTGGACCTGCCCTGCTGAGTCCTTATGCTAATTTTTTCAAGATTGCCACTTAGCTTATGGACTTCTCTAGCTAAATTATTAACCCTGTCATGGAGTGGCCTGAGCAGCTCAGTTAATGTATCAAAGATAGCTTCTATATTTAGTGTACCATGGGCTGCATCTAGGTTTTGTTTAGCTCTTGTGGTTACCATATTCCCCAGGTAGAAGTTCTTTTATCTTTTTTTGCCTTTAAATTTCCCTGACCTGTCATTTTCTTTTTGTGTCCCTTGATTTTAGTTAGGGAGACCGGTGAAGAGTGGGGGGAAAGGGCCAGGGTAGATAGTCTAGGTGTGTTAAAAATGCGGGAATGTTCTTCTTCGATGTTAATCGCACCATCAGTTAAACCAGTTACTTCTGTAAAAGTGTCAGCTAGCACAGAACTGTTCGGTCTATCTTCGCTAGAAAAAATAGACACTTCGCTTATGCTGACCTGATCTCCTGGCACGAGGCTTGACCCCCTGGATAGGCGCCTCTCAGTACGATCGATTTCTTCAGTAAGGGCACTAACTGCTTTTACTAGGTATGTATCTATAGTATTGCACGTATTTTCCATCAGTGGTTTTGCACGTCTCCTTGCCATTATAGGGGATGAACAGTTTTCAATCCACAATATAAAAACTTGGCTAAAACAAAAACCCTGGGTTGTATAGACCTGAGGCAGCAATAATACAGTTAACTTTAACAAGCCTTACCCCAGCAACACAACTTCAGTGCTTTTCAATGTGCGCAACCAGTCCGATAAAATTATTTTAAGGGGGTGGTCCAGCCCGGCCTCTGACGGCCTAAGACGGTCCCACCCTTGTCCCGGACTTCTCCCACGACGCGGGAGTCCTGCGCAGATTATATGCGCCTCCTGGCGCTGCCTCCATCGTGTGCAGTGCGCGCTGCCGCTGGGGCTGCCGGGAGTTGGAGTCCCATGATGGCGGCGCTGGTGGTAAGGCTCCCTGACTCTCGGCGGTGGCGGCAAGTTGCGCTGATAGTGCCGCGAGCAACAAGCTATCCCCCAGGTGTGCCGCGAGCAACAAGCTATCCCCTAGGTATGTCCAAGCAGGGCTCCCGCTCCACCAGAGCCCTGCGCAGATTATATGTGCCTCCTGGCACTGCCTCCGTCGTGTGCAGTGCGCGCCGCCGCTGGGGCTGCCGGGAGTTGGAGTCCCGTGATGGCGTGATGGCGGCGCTGGCGGTAAGGCTCCCTGACTCTCGGCGGTGGCGGCAAGTTGCGCTGATGGTGCCGCGAGCAACAAGCTATCCCACTGGTGTGTCCAAGAATGGTTTATTCATTTATTCAAATCCATAGAAAGGTGAAGAACAAGGTGTTGCATTAAAAAGCCCATGGTTTTCTAAAACTTCAGCTGTAAGTTTGGGGTCCAATTTGATTCAATTTGCTTCTTCCTTTTATATTGAAGATTAAAGATGGCCACTGCAACAAAGTCCTGCGTGATGATATTATTCAAGTCTCTTGATATTTTGTTTTAGTTTCACTTTCACTTTGTGGCATCTTCTTCCAAATAGATTGCCATCTTGGATGTGGCATTATGGCAAACAAATTCCATAAATGGAGGTGCTTGATTTCCGGTTGTGCATGAGGTGATGGAGCATGAGGAGCACGAGCAGAGGGGCCAACAGCGTGAGCCGTTGGCTGACAGCTTGATGAGACTAACAAGCTGGTATGTCGTTCCCCTTGTAGCCCTCGCAACCCTGCTAGGAGCGTGCTGGGAATCGCAGTCCACCAAGAGAGTCCACTTTAAGACGCTATGTATTACAGATAAGATCTTGCATGTCCGAGGTCTGCAAATTTTGAACGAGCTGTGCTCTCTGTATGCTCCGGCGCGAGCCCTTCGCTCCGCGGACCTGTATCTGGCCTGTGTCCCGTGGGTGCGCAGTCTAACAGCAGGGGTGCACTCTTTCTGGGCAATGGCACCAGCCCTTTGGAATTCTATTCCTCTTGCTGCTCTGGGCACGAAAGACCATTGGGCTTTCAGGAAAATGATCAAAACGTGGCTTTTCTCCAACCTCTAGTTTAACTCTCTCCACTGTATGCTCCTGTTAGATTTATCGCTGGGACGCCCCGTTGCTGGGGCAGTCATGCACTTTATAAGAAGAGATAACATAACTGCGGCAGCGGTGTACTAACAGCGTACCCGCAGCCTCCCAGGTTCCTTTTTTCTTCAGGGCTCCTGCCGTGGGGGAGGCAGCAGTCAGCAGCGATGCGGAAAAACATGTAATGTAATGTAATTTCGTACTTATAAAGCGCGACTGTCACTCCGCGAGGAGTATCCTGGCGCTGTATGGATTGGAGGTGAGAGTAAGCCTTGAGGAAAATAAATGAGAGAAAAACATAAATCGTCTGGGGCAGTGAATATCTATGTCTTCAGGACCTTTCTGAAAATATTTTCTGACTTAAAAAGCCTTAAGTAAGGTGGCAGGGAGTTCCACGCTCTACTCCCAGGGAAGGCTAATGTTTTTCCACCTTTCAATTTGTATCTGAAGGTGGGGAGTTTTAGCAGGTTTGCTGATGATGATCTAAGTAGCCTAGTGGTTGTGCATGGGACAAACCGTGCTGCAAGATATTTAGACCCCACGTTAAGCCTGGCTCTGTAGGTAATCAGGTGAGTTTTGAACAGAGTTCTCTTGTGTACCGGGAGCCAGTGCAGGCTTCCTAATGCTGCTGCTGTTGAGGCTCTTCGTGGGAGTTTGAGCACAAGCCGTGCCGCCGCGTGTTGTACCTGTAATTTTTTTTAGAATAGCTTTATTGGCTCCCGCGAGAAGGCCATTACAATAGTCCAAACGTGAGAGAACCAGGGCCACTGCCACTGATTTCCTTGCAGATAGTGGAAGCAGATTGAATTTTTTGTTTCAACGATTTCATCAGACTAAAGCAAGTCCCTGCCACAGCTGTGGCTTGTGGGAGAAAAGAGAGCTTTGCATAACATTTTACTCTCAGATTCTTTGCTACTTTCACCACGTCTGGTGGCGGAGTGGTTCCCTCGGGCCACCATTTACAAGGCTGGAATAGGACATCTTTGCCTATTGGGAGGATTTCAGTTTTGTCAGTATTGCATTTGAGGTGGTGAGGTGATGTGGCAAAGTAGATACCATCTGCACTGCGGCAAGCGGCGGCGGCGGCCGTAGAGGCTACCATGAGAAAGAGCCCCAGGCCCCCAGCGGAAGCGGCCCGGTTAGCACTAGGTGCAGATTGCAGGGGTGCCACGAGTGCCCCACTCGCCCCACTGCCTACCCACTCCCTACTCACTGTTGCTACTGTTAGTAGGCAATTCTGCAACCTCCACTTTCAACTTGGCCCTAGAGGTCACACCCCAGCACAGGCTTAACCGCTACCCCAGGCACCTCCTGGTTGCTTTAGGAGCTGTGGCAAAAAGGAGAGAGTGGAAAGATGTGACCAGGGAGACCCGCATGCACATCTGAACACCATACATAGGTACACGACAGACTACCTGGCCTAGCCCGGCCGAGTACTTCGGTGGTGCATCAGCACAAGGAGTGGTCCATCACCACTCCCCTCAACCTTCAGGAAAGGAGACTCGAGTGAGAAGGGTGAGAAAGGCTGGGTCAGGTGAAAACAAAGACACAAGTGACATTGGGGACCTTCTAGCACTTGAAGCACTTGTATTAGGCTGCAGACTCCCAGCATTGCACAGAAGCGGTTAGCATCAGGCAGGTGTGGCTTGTGAGTGTGGTGTGATCTACCTTCCAACGTAAAGTTCGGCAAACTCACCCTGGCCTCTGAATACATCCAGCAGCTCCTCTGGACTCTGTACTACTAATGCAAAGTAATGGCCACAAAGGAAAAAAGTGGAAAGTGACCGTTATTAATCCTTGAGGAGATAGAGACAACAAAGCTAAAATGTGTAGGACTGCTATCCAGTAAAGCAAGAGGTGCCCTGACACATGGAAGAACTAAGCCTTCTAAGGGAGCCAGAAAATGAACTAGAGCAAGTCAAGAGTCAAGTCAAGTCAAGTCAAGAAATTTGTATAGCACGCTACTCACCCAGAGGGTTTCAAGGCGCTTAAGGGAGAGGGGTTCGCTACTGATCGAACAGCCAGGTCTTGAGTTGCTTTCTGAAGGAGAGGTGGTTCTGTGTAAGACGGAGGTGGGTGGGGAGGGAGTTCCAGGTCTTGGCCGCTAAGTAGGAGAAGGATCTTCCTCCCATGGTGGCTCTTCGGATGCGTGGAATCGCGGCGAGGGCTTGGTTGGATGATCGTAGTTGGCGGGTGGGGGTGTAAAAGGTCAGGCGAGTTTTGAGGTATCTGGGTCCTAGGTCGTGGAGGGCCTTGTGTGCGTTGGTGAGGAGACGGAACGTGATTCTCTTGTTGACGGGGAGCCAGTGCAGGTCTCTCAGGTGGCCGGATATGTGGTTGTGGCGGGGTATGTCTAGGATGAGTCTAGCGGAGGCGTTCTGAATGCGTTGAAGTCTTTTCTGTAATTTGGCTGTGGTTCCGGCGTATAGGGTGTTTCCGTAGTCCAGTCGGCTGGTGACAAGTGCTTGGGTGATCGTCTTCCTTGTTTCGGTGGAGATCCATAGGAAGATCTTTCGGAGCATGCGTAGGATGTTAAAACATGATGATGAGACGGCGTTGACTTGTCTGGTCATCGAGAGGGAGGAGTCTAGGATGAATCCCAAGTTGCGAGCATGGTCCGTTGGTTTGGGTGCGCTGCCTAGGGCCGGGGGCCACCATGAGTCGTCCCAGGCAGAGGGGGATGAACCTAGGATGAGGACTTCCGTCTTGTCTGAATTCAGTTTTAGACGGCTGTTCTTCATCCACTCGGCTACGTCTTTCATCCCTTCGTGTAGGTTGTTTTTTTTTTTTTTTTTAAACTTTATTGACAGGAAGGAATAGTGGTCATACAGTTGCATACAGTCGTCCGGCAATCGTTACATAATGTGTAAATCATTATTCCTACAATTGACGATCGGCCTTCCGGTAGCCCGGACTGCGCTGCCCATGGCCTCTCGAGTTCTACATCCACATTTATTGTTCGTTACAGTGTGCAATCACAGCTTTCTGATAACCCTTCCCTCATGTATCAGTGATGTCAGCATCTCTTTGTCTGCAAAACAGTATCAACAAACTTCCCAACTAACCCCCCCCCCCCCCAAGTCATCGTCGCCCCTAGTTCACTCACATCTTCTAGTTTACTGTGTCTCCACTCGCACTTTGGAATACTGCCAGGTTAGTGCCACTCATGTTTCATTGTCCCGCTATTGAGGCACCTGCCACGCCTCCATTCAGTCACTCCTCCTCCCCCTCCGAGTCTGAGTCCTCTCCCTCTGGTAGGGGTTCACATATCTCCCCTCTGTAGCTGTTCCATGCCGCCCAGACCTTGTTCCACTTACGTGGCGCTGCTCGAAGCACGTAAACTGCCCTTTCCGTCACCATTAGGACGTCCATGTTTTTGGCCCATCTACCGGCCGTGGGTACGTCTGGCGCTCCCCATTTCTGCGCTATATCCCGCTTAGCCACTGTCATAGCCAATGATGCCCAAATCAGTTCGTATCTACCCAAGTCGTTGGGGTCCCAGATGTTTAAAAGGCATTTGCGCGGTTCAGGTAATATGGAGCGTTTAAGGGCCTGGGAGATTGAGCGTAGTATCTGCCTCCAGAATTCGCGTATTCGCGGGCATTCCCATAGTGTGTGTATTAGTGTACCCTCCTCCCCACAGCCTCTCAAACAAAAGGGGTGTGGTGCGTGTAGGTTGGTTTTGACGGTGGTTGGGTCCTTTGTGAGGGAGAGGATCAACTGGGTGTCGTCTGCATAGGAGATGATGTTGAGGTTGTGTTGGCGAGCGATGGATACGAGGGGACTCATGTAGACGTTGAAGAGGGTGGGGCTGAGCGATGATCCTTGTGGTACGCCGCATATGACTTCGGTGGCCTCTGATCTGAAAGGGGGAGGCGGACTCTCTGGTTTCTTCCAGAGAGGAACGAGATGATCCAATCCAAGGCCTTATCTTGTATCCCAACGTTCTTGAGGCGTTGTACAAGGGTGCGGTGGCAGACTGTGTTGAACGCTGCGGAGAGGTCCAGGAGGATGAGGGCCACTGTTTCTCCGTTGTCGAGCAGTGCCCGGATTTCGTCTGTGGCTGCAATGAGGGCGGTCTCGGTGCTGTGGTTGGCTCGGAAACCGGACTGTGAGGGGTCGAGGGAATTGTTAGACTCAAGGAAGGCGGCAAGCTGACTGTTGGCGGTCTTCTTTATGACTTTGGCGGGGAATGGGAGGAGCGAGATGGGGCGGTAGTTCTTAAGCTTGGTGGGGTCTGCTGTAGGTTTCTTCAGGAGGGCACTGATTTTGTCATGTTTCCAGCTTTCCGGGAAGGTAGCGGTGTTGAAGGAGCAGTTGATGATGTCCCGGAGGTGGGGGGCGATAATGGAGTCGGCCTTGTTGAAGATGTGATGAGGGCATGGGTCGGTTGGCGATCCGCAGTGGATGGAGTTCATCGTGCGGATGGTGACTTCGTTGCTGTTGGGGTTCCAGGCGCGGAGGGTGGTGGTGGGGGGCTTCGGTTCTGTGGTTGGGGGAGTGGTCAGGTCGACGAAGCTGTTATGTATGTCAGCGATCTTGCTGTGGAAGAATGAGGCTAGAGAGTTGCAGAGGTCTTGAGAGGGAGTGATGTCGTTGTTGCCGGCGCTGGGATTGGTGAGCTCTTTGACAATGCTGAAGAGTTCCTTGCTGTTGTGGGCGTTGTTGTCTAGTCGATCCTTGAATGCTGATTTTTTTGGTGGTGCGGATCAGCTGGTGGTGTTTGCGGGTGGCGTTCTTGAGGGCGGTCATGTTGTCTGTGGTTGGGTTTCTTCACCAGGCTTTCTCAAAGGAGCGGCAGTTCTTTTTGGAGTTCTTGAGGTCGTCGTTGAACCAATCGGCTTTTTTGCTTCCTCGCTTGATGGGAGGGTTTTTCAAGGGTGCTAGTTTGTCAGCGCAGTGGGTGATCCATTGTGTGAGATTGATGGCTGCTTGATTCGGGTCCGTTGGTCTGGCGGGAGGGTTTTGGTTCAGAGATGTGGTGAGCTGGTCGGTGGTAATTTTGTTCCAGCTTCTACGAGGAACTTGTTGCGGGTGGTGGTGGGTCGTGGTCTTTCTGAAGCTGAAGTGGACGCAGCTGTGGTCTGTCCAGTGGAGTCCCGTGGTGTGATTGAAGGAGATGTGCTTGCTGGAGGAGAAGATTGGGTCGAGTGTGTGTCCGGCATAGTGGGTGGGGGTGTTTACTAGTTGTTTGAGTCCGAGATTGGCGAGGTTGTCCAGCAGGGTGGAGGTGTTGTTGTCGTTGTTATTCTCCAGGTGGAAGTTGAGGTCCCCAAGGAGAATATAGTCATCGGAGGGGAGGGCATGTGGGCTGACGAAGTCAGCGATGTCTTCGCTGAATTGTATGCTGGGTCCTGGGGGTCTGTAAATGAGGGTGCCTCTGAGTGTGGTCTTGGGGTCGGTGTGTATCTGGAAGTGAAGGTGTTCTGCGGTTGTGAGGGTGTCGTCGGAGCTGGTCGTGATGCGGATGGTGTTCTTGTGAACAATGGCGATGCCTCCTCCTGTTTTGTTGATGCGGTCTCTTCGGATGATCTTGTATCCATCCGGGATGGCTATGGCGATGTCGGGCGCTGATGAGGCGTTCATCCAGGTTTCCGTGAGAAAGGCAACGTCCGGAGTTGTGGTGTCGAGTAGGTTCCATAGTTCAATGGCGTGTTTGTGGATCGAGCGGGTGTTGAGCAGGATGCACTTCAGGTGGTTGTTAAGTCTGGACGAAATCACAGATCGTAATCCAACTATTATGTCCATTCCCGATAAAAAAGTAAAAATGGTTTTCTGTACAAAATTAGAGGGATATAAAATAACAGACATGCTAACTTTCAAATCAACGGAATCTCAATCACTAGAAACCTGTAGTCCCAATTCAAAAAAGTTATAGTAAACAATTCAACAAATACAAGGTCCAAGCCCAGAAGCGGTAATGGAGGGTGTCTTGAAATGAAGTACTGTGTGCCATCAGTTACTTCATGTACAACTCAAGTAGACGTCCAGAACTTTAATGCAACACAATTCTTTTCACATTAAATCTCAGTACCTGGGACAATCTAAACCCAAGCACCACAATGGCCAACCAACAGGGCCAACAGGTTCAAACAGCAGGCCCGTGATACAGGATCAACCATGAAATCGAACTGTCAGAATGGTCTGCATTTCACATAAAGCAAACCTATTACAGATCAATCACTCAATGGTGCTGTTCCTCACCCCTCTGCAAGGTGACATGAGTCAGGTGGACGTTACAACAGCGAGCCTAAGCCCATTCTCAGCTCAAAATAGCAGTTCTTCGACCCAGACTGAATTCACCTTTGTTAATAATAACCCTAAGTCAGTGGGACCAGAAGTTCCAGATCAAATAACAAGCAGCGTACCTTCTGTCAACTATGGACGCCATGTCAACAGCAATTCACCATGAAGCGTGTTAGACTTGGCATCCTTGGCATGGTTTCCCCTGACGTTTTGCCTCTCCCTCCTGCATTTTTGATGGTATGCTGGATCTCTTTTTTGCTGGCTTAGATGCTTTGGGCACTTTGCCACTGCTGTGCTCCCTGTGTAGATTTTTATTCTGATTGGTTATCCATGATTGACATATTGGATTTACTTGTAAGTCCACAGTAAAGAGCACCATGGCCTGTAAATCACATGTTACTAGTGGGCTTTCAGCACTGGTTGTGCCACCCACATGAGTAGGCCTGTAAATGTATTTCAGACCTGCCACTGCAGTGTCTGCGCTCACAGTTGTAAACTGCCATGTTGTTAAGCAAGTGCACCCAATTGCCAGGCCCTAACCTTCCCTTACATGTAAGCACCCGTAAGGTAGGCCCAAGGTACTCCCACGGGCAGAGTGCAGTGTATGCGACAGGTAAGACATGTATTAGTGTGTGTGACATGTCCTGATAGTGAAACACTGAAAATTTGGGGGCATATTAGCAAGAACCTCGTTAAAATTATGGCAGTTTTAGCGGCAGGAACTGTCACTAAAACGGCGATAATGGGCTTGCTAATATGCGTTACAGAATGCCAATAGAAGCCCAGGTTAGATGTCCTGCACATATTAGCAAGCCCATTATCGCCGTTTTAGCGGCAGTTTCCTGCCGCTAAAATGGCGATAATTTTTAACGAGGTTCTTGCTAATATGCCCCTTAGTTTTTCACTATTTAAAGACTATCTGTCCCATAGGCTAACATGGGAGTTGCTTTGTAACATCTTCAAAGCATAACTTTTCATTGGGACAAGATAGAGAAATGGAGTTTAGGTTCTCTGAACTCAGAATTTAATAACACATCCTTTTAGGGTGATGGTGTTTTAATTGTGTGTTTGAAAATTCCACTTTTAGAAAGTAGCCGTTTTCTTGTTTAATCAGTCTGTGTTCCTCTGGTGTTTTGTATATTGACTGTCTGGTTTTTGAGTGACAGGGGCTGGGGATGTACATTCACTGTAGACAGCCACAAGGGGGTTGATGTGTGTCCTGCCTTTCCTGGGTGACTCATAACTGAGCTAAATAGACCATGGTTGCATTTAGAGTGGTGGGGGGAGTTTCACTAGCACCTGAATAGGCAGTGTCTCCTCTGCAAAATGCTGTCTCAACCTCCTATAGTGATGGTGTATCAAAGAGGCTTGGAGAGCTCTAAGGAGGAGTACTGCCCCTTTGCTGGGTTGGCCTGCAGTTAGTGCTTCTGTCAAGGAGAGGACAAAGACTGGAACTTTGCTGTGAACCTGCTTGAAGAAGAGTCTTCAAGGGCTTGTGTTTGGGGGCCTCCTGTTCGGAAGTCTCGGGGACAGAAAGATTTGACCTCCAACCCACTGACCAACACCTGGACTCCTGCATTCGAAAGGGCGCCAATTCCAGTTCCTGGACCCTGAGAATTGTGTGGTTGGTGCTGCAAAAGCAAGAAAAACAACTCTGACGCTGCCAGTGACGCCGCAACCTACACCGAGGCCGGGGACACCGCTTGTGAAGTGTATGAAGCACCACCCAGTCTGAACTGTAACATCGGTGCCTGCTGATGCTTGCAGTTATCGGCCTTCCCCACGCCAGCTCTCGCACCAATGCTATCACCTCCAGCGCCAGTATCCTATTTTTGCAGAGCCGATAACCAACGAGGGGGACTTCACAAACTCTTCGACTTCACATCCCCTTACCACTGACGCCGATAACTTCCCCTGTCCTGGACTCGACTCTTCGCCTCCTCACAGACAGTAAGCCTTGCTCTCCCGTGGCAACCTGGGAACCGGCCTCGACCTCTGGACCGCCGCCTCACCTCCATGACGCTGTGCATTGTCTATAGGCTTCACTTTCAAGGAACTGTTGTTTGGGGGTCTGTGTGACTTTGTGCCCAACGCTGAACGTTGAGTTCCTACTTGGACAAAGGTTGGTATCTCTGACAACTAGAGACCCCCATTTCTAACATTGGTGGTCAGCTATGAGGATAGAACTTGTATTTGTACTTGACCCACAGTGATTGGTGTACATCACTAGTCTAGAGCAGACCACTACGTAACCACATACTGTGTTTTTGGTTCTATTTTTTTATCTGACCCTTGAACTATCCACGCAACGTGTCCCTAAATGGTAAACCAGCAAGTGATGTTGCAGAATTGGAGTTTGATATTGGAATATTGCTTATAGACAAAGTGGATCAACTCCGATAATTTTGCAAAAGCTTTTGATGCCCCATGAGGAGCGCCTCTAGTAAAGAGGAGTTGCAGAAGGCCCTGAGTGCCTGGTGGGAGGCCAAAGAAGCTAGGGGGACAGAAGATGCAGTTGTGGCTATGTATGTCAGAAGGGGGCTTTGTGTCCCAGGATTTGACAGTGGGGGGAGGGCCCCCCTGGCCTGGCAGCAGTGTGTCTTCTAGAGGTCTGTCCCAGGAGGGGCTGAAGGGCAAGAGAGAGAGCACTGGATGGAGCTTGAGAAGCTTCAAGGGAGAACATAAAGGGACCATGCACGGGAAATTAAAGTCAGAAAGGCCTCAGAGTGAGCAAGCTGATGCCTTACAGGAAGGCGAGGGGAATGTGTACAGAACCTTGCACTGGAAAGAAATTAAACAGAAACACCACCACGTCTTAAAGGGAAAGAAGGTCATATGCCCCTAATGAGGGCCAGCAAGTACAGGACCTAGCCCTGAGTAACTAATGTCAAGCAGGAAAGAATGTTGATGGAAAAACCAATAGCATCTTGATGAAAAAGCTTTACGCACCAAGGGGCAGGAGTGTAACAAGCCCGTGAAGACCAACAAGGCCTCGTTCCCATCTCTGTGGAACTAAGTCGAGAAAAGTCAATTTTTAATTTAATCATTATCCCAATAAAAGAAGGAGGGGCAGCACATGTAGTACATTCAGGTCCTTAGCCCATCCAGGGACATTAGGAGAAAGGTCCTTTTACAAAAAGAGGAGCAAGGAAAAGAGAACCTCCAGGAAATAAAGTGAAGCTAATCCTCAATTACAACTTGATTGAGGCTTAGATATCCTAAATAGAGGAATCATTATAAAACTTACAAAGAAAATCAATCCCCTGGTACATATCACATCTTCAGACTTGACTTGATTTCAGTGGAATTCAGACCACAGAAGCAACAGGGAAACAGCGTTAACTACTTGGGCAGCAACTGCTACAGTTGAGCAAATACTGGATAACCAAGCCATCTTCAACTCATGGGGCATTGAGTTACAAATAATCGAACAACCGAGATACCCGGTGTGAGAAGTTGGCCTGGTACATGATGTTCACTATTCTAGTGCACACCTTGCACCAGTCCAAACAACCCTTATGGTGATGGTTGTAAGTCAACCTTATAGACCAGCTATCCTAGTGGTAGCGTGGACAGAACAGTCTCAGGCTAAAAGACTCTTGAGGGCGTGTAAAGCCAGCTGTTATACCATATGTAACCCCTTGAATATCAAATGAAATGACACCACACAGGATATATATAAAATATATATGTATTTATTTACTAACACACTCCTCTGAACTCTTTATGAGATCAGAGGCAAAAGCACATAACAAGTTACTTAATCAGGATACGTTAAGTTGCACAATTTACAGTTAGGCCCTAGGGGCGAAGCAAACCATATATTAAGAAAGTGGTATAAGTACCACGTCACGAGAAAAGGAAAGGTCCAGGGCCTAGGGAATCGCTGGGGCTACACTATCTGAATCTTAGTTAAGAAGTAGGAGGCCCACAGGCGGCGCGCGCAGTGTCTTTACACACACGCATGAGTCAATACAAAGTCAATGGGAACTTAGAAGTTAGATAAAGAAGGATTTAGGACACTTCCGGTTTAGCTAGGAGGAAACAACTAAAAACCTAGACACTTGGATAGTCAATACCCTTGGGAGCACCGAAGTACTCGCGTTACCTCACCCACAGGAAGCGGATGCATAGGCGTGAAGATGTGTCGGGTTTCGCCGTTGAAGCCTATGGAGCCTTTGAAGAAAGATGCTGCAGGCGACCAGGAGGAAGATGTCCGGGTGGATCGAAGATGAAGAAGACCTGAAAGCAGAGGGGACAGAGTCTGGGTCATTAGCCAGTGACCGGGTGGAACCAGGAAGGAATCAGACGACGTTGAGGAGCAATCAGGTGCTGTCGTGAAGCTTGTCTCTTCAGCCACGCGGACCAGGAGGCGTCGAGGATGACCAAGTGCTGGAGGCGAGCTGTCCCACAAAGGTTCTCGCAGATGGAGGGGTCGACTGCCGGATTGGAGTCAACAAACCTTGGCAAAGGCAACCCATGCAGGATTCAAAGAAGGCTACTGGTGCAGACCAGCAAAGTCTGAGGGGCCTCACCTTTGCATGGAGGCTGGGGCCAGTCTGGAGCAACCAGACCAGTGAGTTGGTTCAAAAGTATTGTCATCACAGAGGCTACTAGCTAACGGACCAGCAACCGGACAACGCGTCGAGCAGAACACAAGCAGAAGGGCCCCACACAGGATATATATAAAATATATATGTATTTATTTACTAACACACTCCTCTGCACTCTTTATGAGATCAGAGGCCAAAGCACATAACAAGTTACTTAGTCAGAATACGTTAAGTTGCACAAAATACAGTTAGGCCCTAGAGGCGAAGCAAACCATATACTAAGAAAGTGGTATAAGTACCACGTCACGAGAAAAGGAAAGGCCTAGGGCCTGGTGAATTGCTGGGGCTACACTATCTGAACCTTAGGTTAGGAGTAGGAGGCCTACAGGCGGCGCGTGCAGTGTCTTTACACACACACGCGTAAGTCAATGTTAAGTGAATGGGAACTTAGAGTTTAGAAAAAGAAGGATTTAGGACACTTCCGGTTTAGCTAGAAGGAAACAACTAAAAACCTAGACACTTGGATAGTCAATACCCTTGGGAGCACCGAAGTACCCGCGTTACCTCACCCACAGGAAGCGGGTGCATAGGTGTGAAGATGTGTCGGGTTTCGCCGTTGAAGTCTATGGAGCCTGTGAAGAAAGATGCTGCAGGCAACCAGGAGGAAGATGTCCGGGTGGATCCAAGGGTGGATCGAAGATGAAGAAGACCTGAAAACAGAGGGGACAGAGTCTGGGTCACTAGCCAGTGACCGGGTGTAACCAGGAAGGAACCAGGCGACGTTGAGGAGCAATCAGGTGCTGTCGTGAAGCTTGTCTCTTCAGCCAGGCTGGAGAGGAGCTGTCCCATGAAGGTTCTCGCAGATGGAGGGGTCGACTGCCGGATTGGAGTCAACAAGCCTTGGCAAAGGCAACCCATGCAGGATTCAAAGAAGGCTTCTGATGCAGACCAGCAAGGTCTGAGGGGCCTCACCATTGCAGGGAGGCAAGGGCCAGTGTGGAGCATCCAGACCAGTGAGTTGGTTCAAAAGGATTGTCGTCACAGAGGCTACTAGCCAACGGGCCAGCAACCGGACAACGCGTCAAGCAGAACACAAGCAGAAGGGCCCCACGCAGAACTCGTGGAGTGTGGAGGGCTGATCTTCGGTGCATGTGGAGCTCTGATTTGGGGCTTCTCAATCCCCAGTGCACAGCTGCGAGGATACCTCAGGAGCTGCACAGTTAGCAAGTCGAGGACTTTTCAAGATGTCTGGTCCCACGTGTCTCGTCGCCTCCACGGATCTCAGCTATGCTGCAGACGTGAAGAGAGGGTCAGAGAGGTCTGGAAGTCTGGGTCTTGTCAGGCTCTGTACTCGGGCCCCGGCGTGAGCATCGACAAAGCAAGCCGTTGATTTGCTGGATGGTGCCTGGTTGCCCATGGTGGTCACTCCTTGGCCACAGGGGAGATTCTTCAGTCTTCAGCTTCAGCAGAATGTCGAACGTCCAGAGTTTCGTTTCAAGTTTCAGTTCAGGATCAAATCTAAAGTCCTGGGGCTCAGCTCCTACCTTTATACAACTAAAGGGGCTGGATTACTTTCTAGGTCCCTCCTATGGGTGGGACCAGGAAGGGGGGTGTTTACACCCCTTTCCTTTGTCCAGTTTCGCACCAGAGCTGGGGCTGGAGTGCCCCAGCAACCGGTTTGAACTGGGGTATGCATGGAGCACCTAGTGTGCCCCAGGCAGTGTCTCATTCTATTCAGCCCTCCCTGTCAATCAAGCTTCCTAGGACCGGTTTCTGACATTTCAGCCGTCTTCAGCCAGGCTTGCTTGAATCCAGTGGCAAAGTGAGCAGGGGACTCAACGTCTGAGCATACCCTGCCAACATATGGCGAACAAAGCGGTACAAAAGGGGGTGTGAGTGTTTGTTTGGTTCAGATGCTCCGTCCATCACCACCCCCTTTTGTACCACTTTGTTTGCCTTAAGTTGGCAGGGTATGCTCAGACGTGAGTCCCTTGCTCACTTTGCCACTGGATTCAAGCAAGACGGGCTGAAGACGGCTGAAAGGCCAGAAACCAGTCTTAGGTAGCTTGTTTCAGGTTCAGGGAAGGCATGGCTTGGCAGTTCGGGCTGGACTGTTCCCATGAGGCACAGGGTCATACTGATTTGCATATGGCCATGTCTGAACTGGGGTGGCAGAGTGGGCTAAAGAACAGTGATGGATTAAACCCAGATCTGTTGACTGGGTGTGAGTGTTTGATTGGTTCAGATGCTCCATCCATCACCACCCCCTTTTGTACCACTTTGCCTATAATGGATGGAAGCACAGCATGTCGAACAACTAACTGCTATAACAACGCATATGCCACCTCTTAGAATTGTTAAATGTAAACACATTTCTGCTAGACCCAGAAGGACTTTGTATATAGATTAGGTATATTCGTATTTTCTCGCAGCTTGCTTTTTTACTATTTTCAGTTTAATTTAATATAAATTGCTGCCTTGTAGAAAGAACAAACAGCTTACATATTTATGATTCTGCACTCCTTTTTGATCCCGTTAAACGAAATTACAAAGCTGCTAGTTCTTGGGGTTATCTGAGGAATCGTTGGTATTGTAAATATTTATACACAAATTGTTTCTAACTCACTCGTAGCCTGTGTATTTAGAACTATGAAGAACAAACAGCTGCTATAATCACAGTTCAGCCCTCTTTTTAGATCCCTTTAAACGTAATTAGAATGCTGCTAGGACCCGGAGGTATTTGAAGAATCATTGATATTTTATCTACATTGTCATAAATTGTTCTCATGTCACTTGAGATCCGTTTATACATAATAATGATTGTTTTATTTGTTCTTGTTGTACTTTGTAAAGGTTTTAAATAACCATACACAATAAAGTTCAGGGGAGAGGATGTGACCTAAGGGCTAGGATTGTATCTCAAATCTGGGGAACCGTGTTCGAGTCTCTGCAATGACGGTCAACATCTTGTGATTCTGGGCAAATCCCTTAATCTCCCAGTGGCTAACTAAAATGAATGTGTCCTTGTGTAACGCAACTGATGCTTATGTAAAAGCGCTCTGATACCAGATACCTTTGGGGAAAGTGCTCGCTATATAAAACTCTGAGGAAAAAAAAAGAAAGTGTATTCAAATATCAATGAAGGTATTTTTAAGGAATTTTGCTGTGAGACTCCATTTCCTTTTTAGGTCTCATGTAAGGCATGACCTTTCTCAGCGAGACTAAAGTAATCTGTATGTTGGCTTAACCTCCATGTAATTTGTTTTTCCTCTTGCGATTGGTTTACCTGTGGCATTGTTATCTTGCTTTCTGTTGGCTTTTGATCCTATGCTAACTTCCACGTAGTCTCGAAGCAGCGGTGTCTAACTACAGTTCTCCTCCACTTTGCTGGCACTTGTTTTAATTGCCTGCAGTGTGCCGAGCTTGTTCATTTATTTTGGAGGTAACCCCCTGCGTCTACTAACTGGAGACTCTCCTTTGTGGGATTAGCCTCTGTAACTAGAGTGGCAGCGCCGCGCTTTATGCTTGCCATAAATCACCTCATCTCCCCGCAGCTGCTCCGACCGAAGAATGCTTAACTAGATGATTTTAGTGGGGCGGTGGAAGTATTTGTGTGCCATGACTCTAGCTATAAAACACCCGCAACATTCAAAACCTTTAGTAAAACATGGTTATCCTTTTAGAAATGCTTCCAGTACATTTTCTTTCCTGTGTGAAACTGCAGTTTCCAAACACAGCTATTAGATGCCCCCATTTGTTACACATAATAGCCTTACAGTGAGCCATTTTAAGTTTGATTATCCCGTAGCACGTAGAAAACAGAGAAGCGATTTACAAAAAAGTAAAACCAATTACATCTATACTGTTCACACTTTGTGTTTGTTTTTTAAGTCGGGCTCGTGCGTGAAGCCGGCAGGCACTTCAAAGCTCTAATGAAGGAGTATATTTTCAGACACTGACACGCACAATGGTGCCCTGATAGATGGAGACGCTGAAACACACTAGGAGGGGAGGTCACTACGACAGTGAGACACTGGCCCTTGCATCAGTGGCAGAGACACCAACACCCGCACCCAAAAAGAGAGACACTGACATGCACATTAGGACAGGGGGCACTGGGACAGATGACACCGACACACACACTGTCACAGGAGATGCTGGCACAACACATCGTGTCAGAGAGACAGACACAGCGCTTGGACAGAAGACCCTGGGACAAGCACTTGGCACTTTTAAAACACTAAAAAAACAGGCACACAGGATAGTGAAACAGAGGCAACCTCATTACATGGAGCACAACCGAATATAAATATTTGAATAGTTCAAAACAAGCTTTCCGTGTAAAACAAATCTCCCTTCAGCACGAGTTTTGCAGAGGCCGCCGCCCCCCCCCCGCAGGGGGGGGGGAGGCTTGAAGGCCGGCGCCATAATCCTCGCGGTGCCACCAGTGGGGAAACTGGTTCTGGGCGCCCAAAAGCGCCCAGGAACCAGCGGAAGCGGGGTGCGCATCAGCCACCCCGACCGGAAGTGACATTTGACCCGGGCGCCCCCAAGGGCCGCCCAATGGTCAACTTGGCTTTATTTGAACCCCCCAATCGGTAGGGCTCACCTGAGGCCCTATGGGGGTTCAGGAGGATTTAAGCGCCGCCGCCCTCCCAGCAGAAGCACATCGCTTCGAGGAGCTGGGAAGAGCGGCGCGACAACAACAACGACTGAAGGAGACGACGAGGACCATTACAAAGTGAAGAAGACGAGGCCCCGTCGGCGAGCTCCAGGTCAACGTTGCCGAGGACACCAGGCGGAGTGCATCGCGCCGCTACAGCTCTTCGAAGCAGGAGCACACGGTAGAATCGAGGTGCCGGATCACGAGCACAGCACGCCAGTGAGGTGAGCTGCCCGCTTCCCCGTCTCTCCCACCCCCACTTGTGGCGCGCATTGAGCCGCCACACACCAAAAAGGGGAGGGAAAGCGAGACCCGGGCAGAGAGCGTTTGCAGGTAGGCGCGGTCTCCTTCTTACCCGCCACAGCGTGCGAACCGGCATCAAACGCGCCGACTAGCGTGTGCAGCGATCCAAGAACGGACTTTCACGATCCAAGCGGCTGGCGGCGCAGGGAACAGCCCGCAGAGGCGCCGCACACCCGAACTCGGGCACACACCCGGCTGACCACGTGGGGGAGCGGGGAACGTAGCGCGAACGCGCCCGCCCTGGTCTTGCGGCCAGAACTCACTGCATCCGGCGGAGTGCCCGGCCGGAAGTTTACACATGCTCAGAGCCCTAGGTAAGCACACGCATAGCGCGGTGCCACAGCGGACGGCCTGACGCAGACCATAAGAAGCCACACAAGAGGTGCGCAGGGGGGCCACAGCATGGCGGAGGATCAGCCAGACGAGATGGCAGAGGTGTTGAAGAAGATCCGCGAAATATCAGCCATCCACGGGGACGATTGGCTCCACCCACACCTGAGCAAAGGGAAGGAGAACAGACCGGAGGACCGGGCAGAGGACGAACCAGGCCCTTCTGCGCCCAAAAAACCAAGAAGCACGCCATCGAAGAAGGCATCCAAGAGGAACCCCCCAAAGAAAGTACGACAGAAGCTCCCACCACCGAGGCCGGAGACCAATGACCAGGGCGAGACGACTGGCAGAGGAGTAGATGGTGAGCATATTAGCAACATAGTAAAAGAATGCTTGAAGTCGCTAGCGCCAGGCTTGCTTAATGGCACAGGGCAAGGGGCAACAGGTCCTAGGGAGCAGCGCGCAGAGGAATCAGCAGGCCTGACATGGCACATGGTTGACCCGGGGTGGGCCCGGCAGACAAGGGTACAGGAGCAAGTGGGCCTGGCTACGCAGGGCGAGCAAATTTCCCCGATATCCGGTTGGGGGTACGGCCCTTCGTCAGGGAGCCCAGCGCTGGGTGGGCTGGTCAATGACCCCTACACCAGGCCATCTCCTGGCCCGGCATCCCTGACAACAAAAGCCACCGGCCTAGCATGTCTCATCCCCCTTGCAGTGAAGGAAAGGATATGGCGCAAGGAATTCGTTGATATATTCTCGCTACTTGAAATTCAGCCAGAGGGCCTTGATCTTACTACGTGCGATAGGAAGGAAGAGGACAGGAGGGAAAAGCGCGGGGCCAGAAAGGAGCGCAATTTCGAAAATTGGTTAGATGCGTTCAGAATCATGGCATGTATTATAGTGGAAAGGTTCCCCCATTGTGCCGCTGACCTATGGTTGTACGAGGCCAACATCCACTTAGCGCAGAGGCAGTTCCCTGGGGACGCCTGGCTGGAGTACGATAAAGGGTTTAGATTAAAAATGCAGAGGCATCCCGAAATAGAGTGGAACGAGGAGGACGTCTCCGGTTTCATCCACAAAATGCTCGCAGCCAAGGAAGTGAGGGCCTGGGCAGGCAAGAGCGACCAGCCCTTTCGGAGCTCTTTCCAAAAAGGAAAGAACAGAAGTTATCAGAGGCAGTCCGCAGGGAGATCCTACTCCCCAACCACAACTAAGGCGATCTGCTGGAGATATGAGGCAGGGGACTGCTCTTGGGGCTCTTCTTGCAAGTTCCAGCACGCATGCTCTAGCTGCGGGGGCAAGCATGCCGCCGCCGCGTGCAAAGGGTCCAGGCACGAATCAAAAAGGGACAAGAAAGAAAAGAGCAAGAAGCACTAGCCCCAAAACGGGGAGAAGCGGGGCTCTGGGAGACATTCGAAGTTACCAGCTGGCCAGATCCCCGATTAATACACGACAGCTGCGCAGATTGGCAAACAAGTACCCAAACAAAGCAGACGCCAGGTTGCTGGTGGAGGGTTTTGAGGATGGTTTTCCTATCCCATTTCAGGGCCCATTGCCCCTGGAGGGGGCGAACAACTTGAAGTCGGCAATGCAACACCCCGAGGTGGTTAGCGCAAAAATAGAGAAGGAAAAAAGCTTGGGTAGGATTGAGGGCCCTCTTCCAAAAGACCTGCAAGCAGGCATAGTTGTCTCTCCGCTGGGGGTGGTCCCCAAGAAAGAGGAGGGTCAATTTAGACTGATACACCACCTATCATACCCCGAAGGATCATCCGTGAACGACGGAATTGACCCCGAAGCCTGCTCAGTGGGTTATGCGTCGGTTGACGACGCAATTGCATTAGTTAAAGCGTCAGGAAAGGGATCCCTTATGGCGAAAGCGGACATTGAATCTGCTTTCCGCCTGCTGCCGGTCCACCCCTCCAGCTTCCACCTACTGGGCTTCCAGTGGGGGGGGGACGTATTCATCGATAAAGCTATGCCCATGGGCTGCGCCATATCGTGCGCCTACTTTGAGCAATTCGCCACCTTCCTGGAATGGGCCCTTCACGATGGACACCAAGGCGGCGGAAAGTTGCACTACCTGGATGATTTCCTGTTCACAGGCCCCGCAGGATCCCCGATGTGTGCTAGCACACTAGCAGCCTTCGAGAAATTGAGCAGGTCCCTGGGGGTCCCCCTAGCAAAGGAGAAAACGACAGGCCCAACCACGAGGCTTACGTTCCTGGGCATAGAGTTAGACTCCATAGCGGGGACTGCCAGACTACCCGCACACAAAGTAATGGAATTCAAGGAAGAGGTTGCCAAATTACGGGGGCGGAGCAAAGCCACCCTTAGGGAGATCCAGGGGGTGATAGGTAGACTGAACTTTGCGGCTAGGGTAATCCCTCCCGCTAGGGTGTTTTCAAGGCGCCTGACAGGGCTAACGGCCGGCGTCACCCACAGACACTATCACGTCCGCTTAACTGCGGGTGTAAAACAGGATCTAAAAGTGTGGGACGAGTTCCTGCAGGATTTCAATGGTGTACTGATTTGGAGAGAAGGGTGGGTGACTGCCAATCAGATGGCGCTCTACACGGATGCAGCCGGGAGCCTGGGTTTCGGGGCAGTCCTTGGAAACAGATGGTGCGCCAGCCAGTGGCCTGACAGGTGGCATGCGCAGGGGCTCACAAGCAACATCACATTCCTAGAGCTGTTTCCAATAATAGTGGCACTGACCATTTGGAAAGAGGAGATCAAAAACCTGAAACTAACTTTATGGTCCGATAACAAGGGAGTAGTGCAGGCCATTAACAGAGGCGCAGCGAGATGCCCTAACATGTTGAGGCTAATGCGGCAGTTAATTAAATTACAGCTGGAAGGGAACCTGGAGCTGAAGGCCCGCCACGTGCCAGGGACAGAGAACACGGCAGCAGATGCACTATCCCGGTCTCAGATGAAGCGGTTCAGAGAACTGGTACCTGGGGCGGCCAGGGAAATGACCCCCTTTCCAGCGTACCTTTGGGACCTGGGGGTGTAGACCTGTCCAGGCTGATAGGGCACTCGCTCACGGCGGAGGCAAGCAGAAGGTACAAGACTTACGCAAACACAGTAATGAGGATAGGGGGCATAAGATCACTCGAAGACAAGGCAGAGACTCGCACGGCAGTCGAAAAATTCGTGCAATGGGCTTTCAACGCCAAGAAAACGAGATCTTGGGCGCAGGCGCACTTGTCCGCCATTGCCCATTTTGCCAGGCTCTACACTGGCGAGGACCCCACGGCCTCGGCCTATCTAAAAACGGCCTTAAAAGGCTGGATGAAGATTGAGGGGATAAGGAAGGACAGCAGACGCCCCATCGATTTCGGGAAGCTGGGACAGCTCCTGGGGGCTCTAACAGGCATAATTTCCGACAAATACGAGCTACTATTATTTAGGTCAGCATTCACCACGGCCTTCTTCGGCGCATTCCGAATCAGCGAAATAGTGGCACCCAGCAAGTCAGGCCCGGCGCAGCAGTGCCTGCAGGCCAGAGACATCAAACCAATGGTAAGGGCTGTGGAGCTTACACTGAGACAATCCAAAACAGACAGGGCAAGGAAGGGGACGACGGTGCGTCTCCACTGCATTCCAGAGGCTGGGCTCTGCGCAGTGTGTTGCCTTTTTAAGTACATGGGGGCCCGTCCGGCTGGCGAAGGCCCCCTATTCATACATCGGGATGGAAAGAACCTGAGTAAGTTTCAATTTACGGCCGTGATGCGCCAGGGCCTTAGTAAGGCCGGTTTTCACGCAGCGTCCTTTGCCCCTCACTCATTCAGGATCGGCGCAGCGACCTCGGCATCGCAGCATGGCATGCCGGAGGACAGGATCCAGGCCGTAGGCAGATGGCGTTCCAGGGCATACAAGTCATACGTACGCCCACAACTTGTTTAAAAAAAAAAAAAAAAAGCGGGTGGGGGGTAGCAGTCACTCTGGGTTGCCGCACGGCTGGGTGCTTGCCCTCTAACCTTACCTGGTGCGTAGCAGGCCACCTTAACTGAATGCTTTCTCTTGACAGGGGGACGCCCGCGGCTGGTCTGGGTGGTGGGACATTCGTTTGTGTCCAGAATGGAGTCTTGGTGGCAGCAATCAGGCCACAGGGCAAGCAGGCCCAAAGCGACGTACATCCGCTGGATAGGGCAACCGGGCATGAGATGGGAGCAGCTACTGCCAACGCTGGACGGCCTCATGGCAGACTCGGCATGGCTGCCCGACGTCCTGATCATTCACCTCGGGGGCAACGATCTGACCCGACTGGGGCGCAAGGCGGTAGGGCAGGCCATTCAGAAGGACCTGACCAAAGCAGCAGCATGGCTGGGCCCCACGACGGTAGTCTGGTCAGAAATGATCAGCAGGAGGCACTGGAGAGGTGCCGACTCCAACAAGGCGGTTGACAATGCGAGGCGAAAATTGAACATCGCAATGCACAAGTTTTGCTCCACCAATGGCCTGGAATCAATCCGCCATGGTCTCATCCACCCGGGCCGGCCCGAGCTTTACGGCCAAGATGGGGTACATCTCTCCGAAAAAGGGATGAAGGTATTCTGGGATAACTTGTGGGGTGCGATGGCGCTCGCAGGTTGTAAGTAAAAAAAAAAAAAAAAAAGGGGAGGTGAGCCGCGAACCAGGTGCAGGGGGGGAGCCGCAGAAAGACGCGAGCCTCCCTGCGGCGTGGCGGAAATCCTACACTGGTTGGCCAAGGAAACACACCGGCGGGCGGTGTGTAGGAGGATGGCCACTCACTTTTGAATGCCGCACGGCAGGGTGACGTGGCCGCACAAAGGAGGGGAGTAACAGGAGGAGACGGCACTCGCGGCCCAGACCCGGCCGGACGGCAGGGCGCAAATGGTAGCGAGCTGGGGACCTAACTCCGGACAGATAAGATCCCCTCCACGACACGCAGAAGGCGTGGGCAACCAACCACTGGAACACCAATAGACTGACAAGGAACTGGTTTTTGTGCAAGTGCCATTTCCGAACTGAGGAGTGCACAAAAGACTGACACCTGTTATCACAAGTTGGTGTCAGAATTTGTAATATGTCTTGTATGATTGATTGGTACAGTTCGCAAATGGAAGATTGCTTAACCAGTTATACTTTTAATATGTCTTTTATGATTAATAAACTGCGGCCAACAACGACCACCACTAAGAACAGTTATTGTTGGCTGACATTATTTCCCAGCTGTGGCAACAACAGGATGCGGGCCGGTAAGTGCCCGGTGTTTGGGGTACCCACGGAATGGGCACGTGCGAGGGTTATGAAGTCCATTACTTCTGCAGATGAAAGGGCGTCTATCTTTCATCTTCGCATTTGACATAACTGCGCATCTGTTTCATTCCCCCGCAGTCACAGAAGCCCCCCCCCCCCCCCCCCCACCCCATCGCCCGGGGAGGCACAAAGAAGCACAGGCGAGCAGCCCATAGAGAAGGGGAGTTGGGGGGGGGGGGGGTTCTTGTTTGCAATAGCGATCGCGAAAGATCGCTTTCACTGCCGCTTGGTTTTAACTAGAACCGGGCTCGGCTCAGGGCACAGTAAATCTACCCGACCCCCATGCACTACCGTCCTCTGCCAGGGTGAGCAAGGCTCACCCGTTTCTAGAACCGACACCGGTCCGTGACGTTATCGCTATTACAATAAAACAGATATATTCTGCACTCTCTGGCCTGAGGCAAATGCAGGATATTGCCAAAAGGGACAGGAGCAACACAACACTTGTGTGCATCACACTTCGCCATCATATCATAGAGGGCAGCAGGGGTTTGGGCAACATAAGTGCAGCAGGTGCAGTGACAATAGAGTCCAGGGGTGTGAAGGGCACACTACACCCTAATAATGATTGCTTTTTTAACCCACTTGGAACATGAATGAGGGGTCAAATATACCTGCCTGCATTAGGGCACTTGTCATCCTTGTCACGCCACTAATTATCTGGGTAAAACCAGAATCCCTCCTTCTGTCTGCAAATTGCGAATTTCCGGCAATAATATTAGTCTAGTTTTCATTTTGAGCAAAACAAACATAGGAGGCAAAGTGGACTAATGAAAGCAGGTTGGAGCGGGCATACCTGCCAATATTTTACAAGTGGGAGATTTTGAAAACAAATTGGGGGAAGCAATTTTCATTGTGGCATCATTGATTAAGAGGGAATTTCAGACGGCCAGTATGCTCCTATGCATGGTGAAGCACTGCTGAATGGCATTAAACAACCGGAAATTACTGGATTTCTATTGTATATTTCGCGGGACAGAGACATGACGCTGGACAGAGTTTCTCATGGCCATCTCTTTTGTTTGGACTATTAGGGGCGGCGCATCCGCAGCGCAGACCCTTGGGCCGGTGAAAGGCAAGGCAAGTACGAATATTTCTGTGCTTTTGCTGCTTGTTATAATTGCTGTAGGTGTCGTTTTAAACGCCATTCTTCCGCTCCCATCTCCCTCTCACACCCTGCCGATACACACCAACACCTCCATTCACACCACCAACACCAACTCCGCATTAGCATACTCCAGCTATGCAAGAGTCAATCAGTATATTTGGGGGCGTTGCCGAGAAGTTTGTGTTTGGAGGTGAATTACTGCTTTGATGTGTGAATGACATGTAAACACAACATGAACCCCCTGCTACCCTATTTTATTCACCAGCTGCAGAAAGGGCACCAAATTTATTTCCACCCAGGGCGGTATCCCAGCAAGGGTCGGCTCTGTCCTGGAGCGGCCGTAGGGGCTTTAAAAAGTTATTTGAAACATGTTATCATGTTGGCACACAAAGGACATGAGGGTGCAGCATGGATGTGCGGATGGTTCCTAGCCAGAGAAGGTGTGGGTACTCTGGTTGTCAGGAATAAACCAGTTTGATGCAGACCGAAGATTTTCCTGTTTATTTCTAAACACGCTGGTTAGTAAAGGACCCCAAGCACGTGAGATGCAATGAACTGCCGGGGATCAAACGGTGCGGCTGATTTGAGAAGCTGTGATTAGAAAGCGCGTAGGCAGATTTCATATCTAGCTGAGAAGCCAAGCCACCACATCACATCCTCCTTTGCGTAGTGTAGAACAGCGTCTGCCTGCACATCCCTACAAGCGTTTGAATAAATGTCTGTTTACTGAGCATTCATCACAAATGAATCTCCCTCCAGGTAACCAATTAACAGGTGCTATAATTATCTAAGTTGACGGCATTCAACAGCGAGAGCTCAGGTTACCGCATGCCAGGCTTGGGTAGCTTGCCCATTTGTACTATTTTGTTTTAACTATGCACCCAGGGATTTGCAGGTTTCTAATTAATTAAAGGTAAATTTGCAAGAATGCAAAGAATACAACCAACACTGGACAGGCTTCTTCACCTGAAAAGAGATAACTTGACAGCACTGGCTATTTTTTTTCTTCATTTGGGTGGCTAAAAGTTAAGTCAGTCATCCTACTCGGATTCGATCCTGTGACCATCCCCAACTTGATCCCCCTATTCTTCAGGTACATACACTCAGATGCAGTGCTGCAGAAAGGTGGTCTCTCTAACTTGTAGATCCGACAGCTTGTGTGTGTTCAAACCAGCGAAATTTGCAGAGGCCGCCGCATCCCCCCGAAGGGGGGGGGGAGGCTCAGGGGCCGGCGCCATAACCCGCGCCGTGCCCCAGTGGAAAAAACGGTTCTGGGCGCCCTAAAGCACCCAGAAGCCAACCAGAGAGAGATGCCACCCGCCAAAAAGGGAGTGCCCAGTGGCGCCAAAAAGACGACCAATGGGCAGTCAGCGCTAGGTTTGAACCCCCCAATGAGCGCTAAGGTGGAAGAATTGCGAATATAAGTCGCCACTCTGCCAGGTAGCTCCTCACTTCGTGGAGCAGGGAGAGCGGCGCACTGGACGGATTTCTGCAGAGACGACGAGGCGAAGCACTGTCGGGGAGAACAGCGACGAGGCGAAGCGCTGTCGGGAAGGCCAACGAGGAAGCGCGAGGGAACCACGACCCTACTTGACCAGCGCGGGAAGTTTTGGACGACGGTGCGCCGGCCGAGTTCGGCCCCATCAGCAGTAGCTTCGTTCTGGCGGCTGGGACCTCACCACCCACGCTTGCAAGTGTTGGTGCTAAGGGGGCACAAAGGGCATATTTGATCGGCCTTCATCGTTTCTCCCTCTGTCGGAGTAAGTGCCCTCTCCCAGCACCCCCACCGTCTGCCGCAGCCAACTGCGCACATTATAACTTAAAAACTTGACCGCACTCTCCACAGCTCTGCCGATGCAAGCGTGCATTGAGCCGCTACCCGCTGGCCGAGCAGAGCACAATCCACGGGAGGGGGGACTGCGGGACTGCGGAGGGCCTCAATCCAAGGCACGCTCACCGCAGGGCAAGCCTGCAGGCAACAGCTCTGCGCTCTCCACATCTCTGCCGGTGCAAGCGCGCATTGAGCCGCTGCCCCCGGCCGAGCAGATCACACTCTACAGGAGGCGGGACTGCGGAGGGCCTCAATCGAAGGCACGCGCACCGCAGGGAACCCGCAGGCAACAGCCCGGAAAGGCAAACAGCAAAGAGCGGGGGGCTGCGCGAGGCTCTCCCCCCCCCCCCCTCACTTCTCTCCCTCGGCACCCGGTGATTCGGAAGGAGTGGCTGTCGGGCAGAGAGCGAGCTCGGCGGCTGCACGAACCACTGCAGAGGGGACACTTCTAGATTTAACGGCTGTTCGGCTGTTGGGGCACACAAAAAAGGGCCCAGGTGTAGCACGCATCAGTCATCGGGTGGTTTCACTAGCATTCCACTGTAGAGGCCTGGAACTTAGCAACAACAGGACAGGCCCCCAAAAGGCAAGGGTGCAAATCTCAGCAGTGACTGCACGGTCAGCTTCCTCGGTCAAATTCTATAGGAGCTTGACTAATTTTTCAGCAACCCGCCGGAGGCTATGGTGAATGTACAGTCAGAGGAGCTCGCTGAGCTATTGAAGCGCATTTGCGAGGTATCAGAGGTCCTCTGATACCTCGCAAATGCGCTTCAATAGCTCAGCGAGCTCCTCTGACTGTACATTCACCATAGCCTCCGGCGGGTTGCTGAAAAATTAGTCAAGCTCCTATAGAATTTGACCGAGGAAGCTGACCGTGCAGTCACTGCTGAGATTTGCACCCTTGCCTTTTGGGCAGCGACTGGCTTCAGCCTCACCTGGATCAGGCGGGGGCGATGGTTCAGGAGCACAGGAGGCGGACAAGGCTGACCCATCTTCACCCAAAAAATGCAGGATCACACCACAGAAGAAAGCCCCCAGGAAGAGGCCACAGAAGAGAGAGCGACCCCCCGGGGGCCTACCAAGGGCAGACGATCTCGTCGAGGCTACCAGCGGATTGGCGAGCGGTGAGCATATTACCAGCATTGTAAAAGAATGTTTTAAATCCATGGCTCCTCTGTGGTTTAAAGGCATAGGGCAGGGGTCAGAAGGGCCAGAGGAGCAGCGCGCAGATGAGGCATCAGGTTTGCCCTGGCACTTGTTGGACCCAGGCTTGGCGCGGCAGGCTAGACTACAGGGAAAGGTGGCGCAGGCTGCCCAGGGCGAGCAGGGATCCCCAGTGGCAGCATGGGGATACAATGGTAATGGAAGTATCCCAGCGCACGAGGGACCAGTCACCGATCCATATAATAATAATAATCTTTCTTTATTCGGTTAATCGCAGAGAAAACCATAAAAGAAGCAATCAACAAATTCAATAATATACATAAAAAAGACATTTCGAATGACGTTTAAAATTTGATGATAACAAGAAGAATACATTTTTTTTTTTTAAAAGGAGAAAAAGAATGTTTGCTTTAAGAGTTTAAAAGTTTTTTTTTTCAGTGCATGTTGCTAAAGGTTTTTTCTGTGATTCATGATAGATTTTAAAAAGTTTAGGACTAGGTAGCAAATTTCTTCAGACTCCAGGGATTGCAGTCGATAGAAGGCCGGTCGGCACTGTCTGAGGCCCCACCGCCTGCATATCGGGAGAATCCAACGTTTTCTATGGGGGTGGTAGAACTTACAGAACAAGAAAGCGTGGATGTTCGATTGAATTGAGTTCCCGTCGCAGGGGCATGGGGGCATGTTTTTTTCCCAAGCTTTGTTTGTGGGAAAAGCTACCAGTCTGTGAAAAAGATTCAGTCTAAACCTGGTCAGTAACATCCTCTCGTAAGTTTTAGTCTGTAGGGTAAGGTAGGGTTGAATACCAAAGGTTTGCTGGATTATATTTGCGTGAATTACTGAGGGTTTAGCAGCATCAGTTGACAGTCTTAATGTTTCCAGGTGTCGCAGAGCGAGTTCCGTGAGTTCCCTTTTTGGAAGGGAAGCAATTGACTCTGGTCGGAGAAAGTAATTTTCAAGCCCAAGGTCTGTAAAAAAGTTTTTGATGTAGTGGAGCCACTTCAGTCTAGAGGAGTGGTCGAGTAACATTGTATCGGCCACTATCGACTGAGAAAATGTGTTCACGTCCGAAACCCAGATGCGCCTCCACAGGAGCAAAGGCTGAATTTTGATAAGATCCTGGAGATGCGGTAGTCCCAATTCCATATGGGAGGCGTAGATTGATGTGCCTTTCGGGGTCGCTAGAAGGAATCTTATGAATTCATTTTCAATTTTCTGCAAGGATTCAACGTTTGTGTGGCCCCAGACACCTGCTCCATAAAGAGCGATGGCCTGGCACTTAGCTTTGTAAATTCTCAGCAATTCGACTGGACGTCTCCTTCCCAGTTTTCGCGAGAAAGACTGCAAGGCCGCTGTCGAACGTTTAAAAAGATGGCATCTGGAGTCTACCGCTGGTTTCCATGATAGCTTGTCGTCTATCATCACCCCCAGATATGGATATTGTGTAGTAGTCTCAAGTGGTTGCTTGTCTAGGAAGATGTTTTTTGTGCCTTTCTTCACCCCCCCCCGTGATCATTACAAACGTTTTTTTTACGTTTACCTTGAGATCCAGGGAATTCATGAAGGAGGTGTATCTGTTGAGTGAGAGCTGGAGTTCGCGCGGAGTTCGGGCCAAGATGACAGCGTCATCCGCGTAGAGGAGTGCTGGAATCGGTCTCTGTTTCATTTTTGGGAGGTCCTGGGCCCCCCTCAACATCTCTTCCTCCAGGCCGTTGGTGTAGAGCGAGAAGAGGAAGGGGGCCAGAACACAACCCTGCCTAACTCCTCGCTCCACGTCGAAGGGCGCCGTCAACTCGCCGTTTTTTCCAAAGCGAACTCTCGCCGAGGCTCCTGAATAATGCTCTCTTAGGAGATCCAGCAAGGCCGGGTCTATCTCCATTTTTCTTAAGACTGTCCATAGTTTGGAGTGTGAGACGCAGTCGAAAGCGGCAGACAAGTCTACGTAGACCATGTATACTGTGGATTTCTTGGCATGCATGTATTTTGCCATTATGAGGCTAAGATTGAGTGCCTGCTCTACGGTTCCGAGGCCTGCTCTGAAACCGAATTGGAGATCTGATATGATTTCTTTTTCCTCACACCACAGTTGGAGTCTCTCCAGCATGACCCTTCCCACCACTTTGCCGAGGGAGTCCAGGAGAGAAATAGGTCGATAACATTTTACATCCTGGCGGTCCCCTTTCTTAAAAATGGGGACCATAATTGATCTGGTCCAGGAGTCTAGGATTCCTTCGCTGGCTGCAGCTGCACAAACTCTTGTTAAGATAGGTGCCCAAAGATCCTGATTGAATTTAAAAAGATCGACAGGGACGCCATCGGGACCCGGGGCTTTTCCTGTCTTACTTCTTTCCAGGGCCACCAAAATTTCCGAAATGTCGAAGGATATTGGGATAGGATATTGTACCTCTTTGGAGGAGTTCGTTGAAAGGTCTGTGATTCCTTGATTTTTAAATATATTTCCGAAATGGGAGATCCAAGTTCCCTCGTCTATAGCTACCTCTATCTTGGGTGAGTTGTTCGCTGAGAGGTATGGGATCTCACCGTTCTCCAGAAATCCTTGCTGCACTTTGATAAGGAACTCCTGTCAAGATCTTTCCATAGTTTCTCTTTCAGTTGTTGGACTCTAAGGGTACGATCCCTTTTGTACTGTCTTCTCAGAAGCTGAATGAGACCAGCGTCTCTTGGTTTTTTGCGAAGAGCAGATTTTAGATCAGTTAAGGCCTTTGTACAGTTGTGATCAAACCAACCTTTTTTTTCTAGAAGCTTATTTGTAGTTTTTCCCGTAAGCAACTGTTTAGCTACTGCCAAGATTTCTCCAAAGTTTGACAGGACCTCTGCATGGTTTAGTGTCGGGTCCAGGCAGTTGATAATGTTCGAGTATGATTGGTTAACTATTTTTTTTGTACGTTTTTGGGGGTCAATCTTTTCCCACTTTATGGTATAGCCGTTTTGTCTTCCTAATTGCAATCTCTCTTGAGTGAGGGCTTTTGCTATGTTAGTGACCTTTGATTTATGCTCTAAACAGTAGAGTTCTAGCTTTAATGCGTAGTGGTCGCTTAGTATATTTGGCATTACTTGGAAACCTGCAGCCTTTGTAGCGAGGCCCCGAGACAGCAGGATATAGTCCACTGTTGTCTGATAGCCTCTGCCCACGTAGGTTGCGTCGAATTGGGGTTCCCTCGCCTTTAGGGAGTTAGCGATCACTAAATCAAACTCTGAAAGAATGTTATTCATAGTATTGCCAGAATTGTTGTGGGCAAAGTGAGCTAATGGAGCTTCTTGTTCGTCCACAAACCCGCAACGTTTGGAGACTGCCATTGAACATGGATGAAGGTTAAAGTCCCCTCCCCAGAGTAAGTGGATCGTTTTGGAATTAGTCTCCCTCTGTAATAGGAATCGCAGTCTTTCTTGCATGTTTTCAATGAAGATTAGAAAGTCGTGTTCCATTAGGTTGTTGTATGAATTTACGAGCACTATAGTATCTTCGTTTGCGAAGGAGAGAAATAGTATCTGGCAATTGGAATCAGTAAAGAATTTGGTCACTTTTAGGCGAGATATGGTGTTAGCTATATAGATTGTAAGTCCTCCTTTGGGTCTACCCATTGCACTGCGGCTAGCTGGGGAAAAGTAAGTTTTATACCCTAACAGATGGAACTCTGAAGTTGTCCAGGTCTCTTGAAGGCAGATAATTTTGCCTTGTTCGAGAAAATTCACTGCTGAAGGGTCGTCGATCTTGGAACGTAGACCCGCCACGTTCCAGAATAGGAAGGGTATTGTGTGGTAACTATCTTTTGGGATTGGAGTTTGTATGATCACCTCAGGGTTGATGGATAGGGGAGGAGAGGGTGGGAGGTTAGGAATAGTGTGATCGATTTCCCTTGGTGGTCAATCTACCATTTCCAGGGGACTAAATCGATTTGCTAATGGGATGTTGTGCCAAGGATCCCATCTGGGCGGTTCTCTACGGGTCACCCTCTGCTGGTATCCCCATTCTCCCCAATTTGGGCCCTGATGGCGTGGGTTTACCACATGCCATGGATTCTCCTGCTCTCGGAAGCGAGGGGGGCCGTATTGCCTATTCTCGTATACTAGAGGTTGGCGCTGGGGTCGATCAGCCCAGGGGAAGACAGGGTCCTCGAAGAAATTACTGTTTATGGGTTGGAGGATGGGGTAGAAAAAGGAGAGTGGTTTTATACTGATTCCTCCAGTGACATTGGGTTGGTCCCAGGAGATAATGTATTCAGCTACCCAGGGGTCCTCGAAGGTTATAATGATACAGTCCCCTGGAAACTGTTTTTTACCTTTCCCCACCCAAGGGGTCCTGCATAGGGAGGAAATCCTTCCATGGCAGTTTGTTGGCATGGGCCGATTTGCCTGTAGCCAATGATGGACTTTATTTTTTAGAGACCATGGAGGTTCTGCCGTGTTAGGCGCTACTTCAGGTACACCAACCATGACTGCAACGTAGGGGGCGGCCTCGGGGGGGAGCTCAGAGTGAGCTCTGATTTCTCCTGGCCCTCTTAAGGGGTTTCTTTGGGTTGGTTGAAAAGTAGAATTTTGTGCCGGGATCTTGGGGGGTGCGGTTTTTCTTGGTGCTGGTTGCGAGGAGAGATTAGTGGACGCCACGTTGTTAACTTGTTTTGTTATGATTGGGACTGTGGGAGTGGAGATTGAAGTATTTAAAGGCAACGTGATGGGGAGTGTTGGGGTAGGGGGTAATGTTATCGATGTGGTTACCTGTGGTGCAATGGTTTGCGGAGTTGTGGATTTTGCAGTGAGGGTCACGGGGTTCGAAAGGGAGTTAAGAAAAGGGTTGGTGCCTCCTTTCTTTTGTTGGGCATGCCCCTGGTTATGTTGTGATGGGGAGGTAAACTTCGAAATCTGGGATTCTATCCTAGCTAGTTTTTGTTCTATCGGCAGTAGAAGTTGTTTGAAAAGATCAGCTAGCTTATTTAAGAGAATAGAATTGTCATTTTCTTCCAGGCCCTTGTCTACAGGAGGTTGAGTTGGTGAGACAAGTGATATGGGAGTGGCACCTTCCAGTTAATCGCTATGTACTATTGCAGTGAAGAGTTGTTGCTGTAGTGGTGGTGATACAATAGGTGCGGGGAGAGTTTTCAGTATGGCAGGGTTTGATATAGTAGATTTATTTTTACTAATTGCTCCTTCCCTCCTTCCTCTTTCTTGAATATCCTCCGAAGGTAATATTTGAGTGGGGGATTGGGGGGGGAGCTCGGGAGTTTTTTCCAGGTCAGAGCCTAAAGGGGAGTCTGCGAGCTCGGATACAGATAGGTCTACGTTGTTAGGTAGGCTACGTCTCCCCTCAGTCGCAGTCCCTGGTACTATTTTATTGGTGGTCGACACAGGAGTTCTTGCTTGGGCTAGATTTCCCAGGGAGGATCTTTTTGCGAATTCTAAATCTAGTGAGACTCTGTTTTCCATGAGGGAAATGCTTTGGTCAATGAAGGAATTAGCTTTAGTAATAAAATCGTCCATAGGACCCAGTATATTTCCAACACTCCCTGGTGCTACGGTCTTCTTTCCTCTTGTGACTACCATCGTGTGAGGGTGGGAGTCAGTATAGTTTTTCCCAGGTTGACAGTGATTAATGAGATGTAATAAAAGAATAGGGAATACAGTGAGTACCTGCAAGGGAAGTGGCCCAGTCCAGTCCCTCCGGTCCTCGAACGGCCTCAAACGGCCCGCTCTTTGCCCGGTCTTCGCCCCGGGCTGCGACCCGCGCGCGTCCCGCGAGGCGCGTTCCGGGGGTCAGGCTAAGTGGAGTGACCAGTTGTGGGGGCGTGGCACTGGGAGGGGGCGCGGCTCTCACGGGAAGAGGACCAGCTGGGGATGGTGTATGCTGGTCCTCGCAGTCCCGGGGCCGGCGCCTCACCCTCCTCTGCGGCCGCGAGGTGTCTTCAGGTCACAGCCAGTCCAGCAGCAGAGCGGGGGGGTTGTTCAGCGACTCCAGTCGCGCTGATGGTGCAAACGGGGAAACAAACAAAGCCGAGCAGTCAATTGACGAGCGGGTGCCGCGAGAAGTTAACTGGCTGGGCTGGGGGCGCGGCACTGGGAGGGGGCGCGGCTCTCACGGGAAGAGGACCAGCTGGGGATGGTGTATGCTGGTCCTCGCAGTCCCGGGGCCGGCGCCTCACCCTCCTCTGCGGCCGTGAGGTGTCTTCAGGTCACAGCCAGTCCAGCAGCAGAGCGGGGGGGTTGTTCAGCGACTCCAGTCGCGCTGATGGTGCAAATGGGGAAACAAACAAAGCCGAGCAGTCAATTGACGAGTGGCACCCGCAAAGCGGGTGCCGCGAGAAGTTAACGGGCTGGGCTGGGGGCGCGGCACTGGGAGGGGGCGCGGCTCTCACGGGAAGAGGACCAGCTGGGGATGGTGTATGCTGGTCCTCGCAGTCCCGGGGCCGGCGCCTCACCCTCCTCTGCGGCCGCGAGGTGTCTTCAGGTCACAGCCAGTCCAGCAGCAGAGCGGGGGGGTTGTTCAGCGACTCCAGTCGCGCTGATGGTGCAAACGGGGAAACAAACAAAGCCGAGCAGTCAATTGACGAGTGGCACCCGCGAAGCGGGTGCCGCTAGAAGTTAACGGGCTGGGCTGGGGGCGCGGCACTGGGAGGGGGCGCGGCTCTCACGGGAAGAGGACCAGCTGGGGATGGTGTATGCTGGTCCTCGCAGTCCCGGGGCCGGCGCCTCACCCTCCTCTGCGGCCGCGAGGTGTCTTCAGGTCACAGCCAGTCCAGCAGCAGAGCGGGGGGGTTGTTCAGCGACTCCAGTCGCGGTGATGGTGCAAACGGGGAAACAAACAAAGCCGAGCAGTCAATTGACCGATCCATATACCAGGCCATCACCTGGCCCGGCGTCATTGTCCACAAGAGCCACCGGGTTAGCGTGTCTCATCCCTCTGGCAGTCAAAGAGAGGATATGGCGTAAAGAATTTATAGACATTTTTTCACTGCTTGAGATTCAGCTTGAGGGGCTGGATCTCACAACTTGCGACAAGAAGGATGAGGATAGAAGGGAAAGGCGCGGCGCTAGAAAGGAAAGGAACTTTGACAATTGGCTGGACGCATTTAGAAATATGGCATGCATCATTGTTGAAAAATTCCCGCGCTGCGCTGCAGATTTATGGCACTACAAGGCCAATATTCACTGGGCACAGAGGCAGTTTCCCGGGGACGCCTGGCTGAAATATGACAAGGGGTTCATGCTTAAGATGCAGAGTCACCCAGAAATGGAATGGAATGAGGAGGATGTTTCTGGTTTTATACATATGATGCTAGTGGCCAAAGAGGTAAAAGCATGGGCGGGGAAAAGCTACCAGTCCTTTCGGAGCTCCCACCACAAGGGGAGGGGCAGGCCATGTCACAGGGCAAAGCACAGCGCAGGGAAAACCCCGTCCCCCAATGGAGCCGCGGCCATTTGCTGGAAATACGATGCCGGGGACTGCTCGTGGGGCGCTGCATGCAAATTCCAGCACACATGCTCAAGCTGTGGGGGAGGGCACCCGCCGGTGGCATGCCGGGGCAAGCAAGAGTCCAAAAGGGACAAAAAAGATAAGAAAAGGAAGCACTAGACCCAGGACAACAGGTGAGGGGGTTTCAAGAAAACTGTAAGATTGCCAGCTGGCCATATCCCCAATTGACACACAACAGCTGCGCAGACTAGCTAACAAATACCCTAATAAAGCTGACGCCACTGTCTTTATGGGAGGTTTTGAGGAAGGTTTTGTGATCCCATTCATGGGCCCTCTACCTTTAGGGAGGGCCAACAATCTGAAACCTGCAATGCAACACCCTGAAGTGGTGAACGCCAAACTGGCTGAAGAGAAATCCTTGGGCAGAGTTGAGGGCCCCCTCCCACCACAATTGCATAAGGGTGTAGTTATCTCCCCTCTGGGGGTGGTCTCCAAGAAGGAGCCAGGCCTATTTAGACTCATCTACCACCTCTCATTCCCTGAAAGGTCATCAGTGAATGACGGGATCACCACAGAGGCCTGTTCAGTGGGCTACGCATCAGTGGACGATGCAATTGACTTGGTAAAGGTAGCAGGAAAGTGGGCACTGATGGCCAAGGCGGACATTGAGTCCGCATTCTGCCTCTTACCTGTTCACCCCTCCAGCTTACACCTCTTGGGCTTTCAGTGGGAGGGGGACTTGTTTATTGACAAAGCAATGCCAATGGGTTGCGCCATATCCTGCGCATACTTCGAGCAGTTTGCCACCTTTCTGGAATGGGCGCTACATGACGGACACCCAGGGGGTGGGAAGCTGCATTACTTAGATGACTTCATGTTTACGGGTCCTGCGGGGTCTCCCGTATGCGGGGACACACTGGAGGCTTTTGAAGAGCTGGCAGGGATACTGGGGGTCCCCTTGGCAGCCGAGAAGACAAAGGGCCCCACCACACGACTTACATTCCTGGGCATAGAGCTGGACTCAATAGCTGGGACGGCCAGGCTGCCCGAAGAAAAGGTGAGGGATTTCAGGGAGGAGGTCAGAGCTTGTGCGGCAGGCCGAGGCAACACTGCGCGAATTGCAAAGGTTGATTGGTAAGCTCAATTTCGCGGCGAGGGTCATCCCCGCTGGGGGAATCTTCGCCAGGCGCTTGACACAGCTGACATCAGGCATCACCCACAAACACCACCACATCCGGCTAGGGGCTGGGGTTAAGCAGGACATGCTCATGTGGGACGAGTTCCTCCAAAACTTTAATGGCATTTTGATATGGAGAGAGGGTTGGATGACAGCCAGACAGATAGCCCTCTTCATGGACGCGGCGGGGAGCTTGGGCTTCGGGGCAATCCTGGGAAAAAGGTGGTGTGCGAGCTAGTGGCCGGAGAAATGGCAAAGGCAGGTCATCACCAGTAATATTGCATTTTTAGAACTTTTCCCAATAATAGTAGCATTGACAATATGGAAGCAGGAGCTAAGAGACATGAAGCTGACCCTGTGGTCTGACAACAAGGGGGTAGTACAGGCCATTAACAAAGGGGCAGCGAGGTGCCCTGACACGTTGAGGCTAATGCGACAGTTGAGTAAATTACAGCTGGAGGGGAATCTGGAGCTGAAGGCTCGACATGTGCCAGGGGCGGAGAAAACGGCGGCGGACGCCTTGTCGCGATCTCAGATGAAACGATTCAGAGAGCTGGTGCCAGGGGCAGACAAGGAGATGACCCCTTTCCCAGCATACCTGTGGGACCTGGGGGATAGATCTATCCACACTGGTAAATCAGGCACTGACCCCAGAGGCAACTAGAAGGTACAAGAAGTATGCAGCCACAGTAATGACAGTTGGGGATATACAATCACTGAGCAACAGGGCTGGGACACAAAGAGCAGGGGAAAAATGTATACAGTGGGCATTCAATAACAAAAAGACAAGGTCATGGGCGCAGGCCCATTTGGCAGCCATAGCCCATTTTACCAAGATTCCCAAGGGGGAAGATCCCACAGCGTCCCTATACCTCAAGGCAGCAGTGAAAGGTTGGAGAAGAACAGAAGGGGTAAGGGCGGACACCAGGCGCCCCATTGATTTAAAAAAATGGGGCCAGCTACTAGAGGCATTGGTATGGGTTACAAAGACAGGTTCGAACTCCAACTCTTCCGGGCGGCATTTGCCACGGCATTCTTCGGCGCCTTCCGCATCAGCAAATTGGTGACTCCTAGCAGGTGGGGCCTGGCCCAATGGTGCCTCCAGGCCACGGGCATCAGACCCACAGCAAAGGCAGTGGAAATACTATTAAGAAGGTCAAAGACTGACAAGGCAGGAAAGGGCGCAGTGATACGGCTGCAATGCATTCCAGAGAGCAGGTTTTGCGCAGTGTGCCGTCTAGTCAAATACATGGTGACCTGCCCAGCGGGCGAAGGACCACTCTTCAAACACCTGGATGGGAGCAACCTAAGCAAGTTCCAATATAGAGCGTTAATGCGCCAGGCCCTCGCTAAGGCCGGGCTCCGCCCAGAGTCTTTTGCTCTCCACTCTTTCAGAATCGGCGCAGCCACCTCGGCATCGCAGCATGGCATGCAAGTGGAAAGAATCCAGGCTGTCGGCAGCTGGCGGTCCCAAGCCTACAAGACGTACATCCGGCCTCAGCTTTTGTAGAGCAGCGCAGGCGATGAAGGGGGGGCTAGTCACTTTGGGATGCCACACGGCAGGGTGAGCATCAAGCAGGGCAACCTTGGGATGCCTCACGGCAGGGTGTCAGAGAATGTCCCCCTTCACCCAATACTGCAGACAAAGGGCCCGGTGCTGCTGCAGGCCACCTTATCTTTTGCAATTCTTTTTTCAGCAGGAAGACGCCCCCAGCTGGTGGGGTAGTGGGCCATTCTTTTGTGTCCAGGGTGGAGATATGGTGGCAGCGGACGGGCCACAGGATAGCAAGCAAGCCCAAAGCTACATGCATCCGCTGGCTGGGTCAGCCAGGGATGAAATGGAAGCACCTGCCAGCAACAGTCAATAACCTACTGGCAGACTTAGCATGGCATCCGGACGTCCTGATCATTCATCTCGGCGGCCTGGCCCAAATGGGACGCAAAGCATTGGAGCAGGCGATTTAGGCGGACCTCACAAGGGCAGCTACATGGTTCGGCAACACGACCGTCATATGGTCCGCGATGGTTAGTAGGAGGCATTGGAGGGGCGCAGAGTCCAAAATGGCGGTGGACAATGCCAGGAGAAAACTGAACATTGCAATGCACACATTCTGCAAGATCAACGGGTTGGAATCCATCAGGCAAGGTCTAATCCACACAGGATGCCCGGAACTGTACGGTCCAGACGGGGTCCATCTGTCTGTCGAAGGGCTGAGAGTATTTTGGGACAACTTGTGGGGCGCAATGGCTCTCGCAGGTTGCAGATAAAAAAAAAATGTTCTCATGGGGAGAGACGCAGAAAGACGTTAGCCTCCCTGCGGCATGGCTGAAATTGGTACAATGATTGGCTAAGGAGACACACCGACTGGCGGTGTGTAGGATGAGGGCCACTCACTTTTGGATGCCACACGGTAGGGTGAGGAGGCCGCGCCAAGGAGGGGAGTAGCAAAAGGAGACGGCGCTCGCAGCCCAGACCCGGCCCAATAGCAGGGCGCAAAAGGTAGTGAGCTGGGGGCCTAACTCCAGAGAGAGAAGCTACCCTCCACTACACACAGAGGGCGTGGGTGACCAACCAAATGGTGGTCCCAAAAATAACCGACAAAGAGTACTACGAAGGACTAACAAAAGGAGCTGGTTAGGGCGTGCCATTTACGAACTGAAATGTACCATAAGAGTATTGGCCCAGGATGGTTTATGACATGTATGATTTATGACCAATGTGAGAAATTGGCCTGTTATATGATGTTCACTATTCTAGTGAACACCTTGCACCAGTCCAAACAACCCTTATGGTGATAGTTGTAAGTCAACCTTATAGACCAGCTATCCTAGTGGTAGCGTGGACAGAAAAGTCTTAGGCTAAAAGACTCTTGAGGGCGTGTAAAGCCAGCTGTTTTACCATATGTAACCCCTTGAATATCAAATGAAATGACACCACACAGGATATATATAAAATATATATGTATTTATTTACTAACACACTCCTCTGAACTCTTTATGAGATCAGAGGCAAAAGCACATAACAAGTTACTTAATCAGGATACGTTAAGTTGCACAATTTACAGTTAGGCCCTAGGGGCGAAGCAAACCATATATTAAGAAAGTGGTATAAGTACCACGTCACGAGAAAAGGAAAGGTCCAGGGCCTAGGGAATCGCTGGGGCTACACTATCTGAATCTTTTTTTTTTTTTTTTTTGAAACCTTTATTGTACAAAGAAAGCCCACAAATACGGGCCTACAACCCACGAGGGCTGGCCACCACATGGTAGATAACGTAATAAACGAAAAACAAATTCTCAACAGAATATGTCACCAGGAGCACAGGAGAAACAACAAAAGGCATCGAGCAATCAGCAAGAACAGGACAATAAAAGGTTAATTTTCTAATGCGGGGCGGGGAAACAGAAGAACCATGGGCCGTGCAAAAAACAACCAGGGAGGGGCCGCGGCAAGCCGCCATCTTATGATCACAGAATGACAAAAGAGGCCATACAAACATAGCTATCAAAGAGTATAAACATAATCGGAATATAAAGAAACGACAATGGCATCAATCAAACCGCACCTACCCGTCGCCGCCCCCACCCAAATTGAGGAGACATGATCAAAAAGGCCCACATAATAAAAGACAATACGATACGCACCCCAACAAAAATAAAAGGACCCCCATAAAGGAGGAAAAAGGGGAGAGGGAAAAAGGGAACGAAAGAAGGGACTCCCACCAAACCACGCACCCCCAGGAGTGAAAGCAGGATAATAGAGTCCGGCAAGCGACGTAGCAAAAAATCGATACCGAATTACCCAGCGAGCCACAGTCAGATACACACCGGATTACGAAAGTCACAGAAACTCCCCAGGGGGATACAGGAGGAGACGGAGTCCCGAAAAAAGTGAACACACAAGAGCCATAGAACAGAAAAAAAGGAAATAAGGGAGGAAAAAGACCCCCCAATACGGACAGACCCCCCCAACCCACCCCTAAAGCCCACCCTGCACCCCTGCAGAAGGCTACGGCCTACCCCCCCGCAGCGTGCCTGTCGCCCTAAGTAGAACCCGAAATATAGCGGAGCAAAGTTAAGTCGGAAACAAAAGACAAAAATGGGAAGGGAAGAGAAGGAAACGAGGGACGGGAAACACACACAGACATACACGGGGGAGGGCCGGGAGACAGGAGTAAACGCACCCAGCCACCCGCCTGAGTCGAGGAGCCAAGTCCCCGGGAAGCCAAAGAACATCGGGTTAAAGTCCAGGGGCACCAGTCAGTCACACAGAACCATACCGGGACAGGTTGACCATCCAAACCAGTGCAAGACTACCGCACACAGATGCCAGTATACATCAGCCCTGTCCTTGTTTGTCCAAAGTGGAAACGGTCCGATCCAGCGAGGACCAGGCTACGAAGAACAGGAGACAGACAGCAGGAAGATCCAACGGCAGTCTGGAAAAGGCACGTAAAGTGGAACACGGAAGATCCAGGAAAGTCACGAAGTGTAGCAAACGATGCAGGCACAAGTCCAAGGATATGTCCAGAAAAACCGACCCATCTGGGCCAGCACAGGAGACATCGCCGGGCAGCAGCGACCGAAAGGAAGCGGGAGAGTCATGAAGGCCAGGCCAAGCAAAATCCAGCTCCCGGGCTTGAGAAAAAGAAGGTAGCGCAGGAGGAGGAGGCGCCATCAAGTTCCGTACATCAGCAGACGTGGTCGGAGCCGGGGCCAATTCCGCCAGGATAATTCCAGCCGCACCCCGCGGCGGCACAATCACATCTGGCCGTGGGGGCCCCGGAGGCCCGCCGTGAGGAACCATATCCGAAGCTAGGATAGGCGCGGTCACACAGAGCCGCCAGGAGAGCAGGGTGTCCAGTACCTCCTTAAGTGTAGGAAAACCTGTACAGTATCCGGCACCCGGGCCATGCGGCGGGCCTCCAGCGCTCGCCCAGGCCCGGTCAAGACACCCGGGGTCGGTCGCCATTTTGAGAGTCCGACAAGGCAGCGCGACTGTAAATCTCCGCCGGGGCGGCAGCAAGGCAAACAAAGTCCCGCCGACCGGCAACAGAGCACCCCGGGCAGGAAGGGGGGCCACCAGAAGAGAGGGACTCGCCGGCCACCCAATGCCGCCGGTCCCGTTCTCCGAGTCCGGGCGGCAAAATCAAAATGGCCGGACCGGAGAACAAAGGGAGAGCAAGCCGGACACACGAGGAGCTCCGACCACGGAAGGCAGCGCCTCCACCATAGGCCTCCTCCCCACGGGAATCGAGCAGGAAGGACCTCCGGCCCACACGAACAACGGCCTTCCGACCACCTCCTCCGCGCCCCGGAGGGTAGATCCGCAGGCTCCGTCCGGCCCGGGAGCCGGCAAGAAGATCCAGGCCAGTCCGCCTCAGACACCCCAATACAATCGGGGGCACTGCACCGGATCCACAGCAGCCAGGATAACCGGAACAAGAGGTAAGTGCCTGCAAGGCGTCGTAGCACTACCACACAGCAAACAGGGCTTCCCGGGGCAGGATTACAGCAGGATAAATGTGAAAACACAGGCGGGCGAACGGAGCCGAGCTAAAGCGCGGCCATCTCGGTCGCGAGCCCACTATCTGAATCTTAGTTAAGAAGTAGGAGGCCCACAGGCGGCGCGCGCAGTGTCTTTACACACACGCATGAGTCAATACAAAGTCAATGGGAACTTAGAAGTTAGATAAAGAAGGATTTAGGACACTTCCGGTTTAGCTAGGAGGAAACAACTAAAAACCTAGACACTTGGATAGTCAATACCCTTGGGAGCACCGAAGTACTCGCGTTACCTCACCCACAGGAAGCGGATGCATAGGTGTGAAGATGTGTCGGGTTTCGCCGTTGAAGCCTATGGAGCCTTTGAAGAAAGATGCTGCAGGCGACCAGGAGGAAGATGTCCGGGTGGATCCAAGGGTGGATCAAAGATGAAGAAGACCTGAAAGCAGAGGGGACAGAGTCTGGGTCACTAGCCAGTGACCGGGTGGAACCAGGAAGGAACCAGACGACGTTGAGGAGCAATCAGGTGCTGTCGTGAAGCTTGTCTCTTCAGCCACGCGGACCAGGAGGCGTCGAGGACGACCAGGTGCTGGAGGCGAGCTGTCCCACAAAGGTTCTCGCAGATGGAGGGGTCGACTGCCGGATTGGAGTCAACAAACCTTGGCAAAGGCAACCCATGCAGGATTCAAAGAAGGCTACTGGTGCAGACCAGCAAAGTCTGAGGGGCCTCACCTTTGCAGGGAGGCTGGGGCCAGTCTGGAGCAACCAGACCAGTGAGTTGGTTCAAAAGTATTGTCATCACAGAGGCTACTAGCTAACGGACCAGCAACCGGACAACGCGTCGAGCAGAACACAAGCAGAAGGGCCCCACGCAGAACTCGTGGAGTGTGGAGGGCTGATCTTCGGTGCAGGTGGTGCTCGGATTCGGGGCTTCTCAATCCCCAGTGCACAGCTTCGAGGATACCTCAGGAGCTGCACAGTTATCAAGTTGCAGGCTTTTCAAGATGTCCGGTCCCACTTGTCTCGTCGCCTCCACAGATCTCAGCTATGCTGCAGACGTGAAGAGAGGGTCAGAGAAGTCTGGAAGTCTGGGTCTTGTCAGGCTCTGTGCTCGGGTCCCGGTGGGAGCGTCGACAAAGCAAGCCTTTGATTTGCTGGATGGTGCCTGGTTGCCCAGGGTGGTCACTCCTTGGCCACAGGGGAGATTCTTCAGTCTTCAGCTTCAGCAGAATGTCGAACGTCCAGAGTTTCGTTTCAAGTTTCAGTTCAGGATCAAATCTAAAGTCCTGGGGCTCAGCTCCTACCTTTATACAACTAAAAGGGGCTGGATTACTTTCTAGGTCCCTCCTATGGGTGGGACCAGGAAGGGGGGTGGGTACACCCCCTTTACTTTGTCCAGTTTCGCGCTAAGGCTGGAGTGCTGCAGCAACCGGTTTGAGTTGGGGTATGCATGGAGCACCTAGTGTGCCCCAGGCAGTGTCTCATTCTATTCAGCCCTCCCTGTCCCAATACACAAAGTCCTGTCTGGGGTGGTGCTCGCACCTCTCCAGGCAGGAAACCTATTGTCCAAACCTCCGTGACTGGAAGGAATCCCAGCACCAGGAGGTCAGACTTGTGTCTGTGGCAGCAGTGTCCATTTTGTGACGGTGGGGCTCTGGTTAACTTTAACCGGGATAGTCAGCAATAACATGTCTTCTCCCTTTAGAAGGGTGGAATGCTACCCCCCCTCCAGAATTGGCGAGGGGGTAGTATTCCAAAGCATATGACACCTTACACGACATGGTTGGATAAACCCAAACCAAAGTTAGCATTTAACCGCGTGGTTCATAATGCAGTTAAGAGTATATGGTATGGTAATATCATAGAACAGCTATAAGGACATGGTTCTGAAAGCTGCAGACAGGCTCAGCTCATGCTAAAGCACCATCTCACATAAAACCAAGCACTCTGCCTTCAGGATTGTTAAGGCCTGCCATCGGAGTGACTTATAGGTGCATATGTGTCCAGATATAGGTTTAGACATAGGAATACTATATCTAAGCAAGGGGTGATTACACAACCTTGCCCCAGCTGAGTGATCAGCCAGTTGTGTCAGTTTGGATGGCCAGCCAGGGGTGGCAAAATATATGCTGCAGCCCCTGGTAGGCCTTGGATGCACCTATGCCCTGGGTACCTATAGTACACTGTACAGGGGCTCATAAGGTGACCCAATCCCAATTGGTGATGTACCTAAAGTACATGTTGTGAATTTAGAGAGAGAACAGCAGGGCTGTGGGTCTGATTAGCATGCCCACAGCCACATTAAGTCGAAAACCAGTGAGGCAAAAAGCAAAAAAATGGGGTGACCATAGGATAGCAAACCCTACTCTCCTACAATCCACACATCCTGACTCTTTCTGAGAGAAGCAAGTGAAGGTTCCGTGTGTCACAGTGCACTTCTGTCTCACAGTGCACTTCTCTCTCCTTCACCTCTTTCATCTTCAACTTGAAAGGAAAGCCTGATTTGGAAAAAAATCAGCTGATTGTAATTTTACGTTCCCATGCAGGAAAGTTCACTGCTGCAGTCCTTCCCTCGAAGTTCATCTTACAACAATAGAAACACAACTCTAAATTATTTCCACCTACAGCACCAGAAAACAATCTCTTTCTCTTGAACAGTTGCTCCTAGTGCATTCATTTATATCGCCGGTTCTAAAGTATTTTGTATTTAGTTTTACATTAGGATAAAACCAAAGTGAAAACAAAAACTTGCTCTGGCGATTAGCGACTGAGGTGTTCGACGTGCTTTTTGGCTGGTTTGTCTGGGTGGAGCACTTTAGCGTGTACAAAACAGAAGGTTTTAACTATTTCATTGTTTTATATTGTGCTTGGATTGTTGTTCTTTGATTGCAGACGGGTGAAGTCTCCTGAGCATCAAGTATGCATATGCAGATTTATTCTCATTTGTAACTCGTAGCATGAAAGCACAACGTTTCATGCAAGGTGGAAGGGCAGCCAAGAACCTGGGGCTAAATAAAAAAAAAAGTTAATAAATAGAAAAAAAGCAGGCAGATGCCGCATTTCTTTGCCATTTGTATTCTTTTGTAGCAATATCGGCATGCGACCTTTAGCTTGTCCTCCTTTATGGTTCTCCTATTTTACAGCTCTACTGTGTGTCTGCTCCGTTTCCTCCATTAAAGTGACGTGTCTGGCCGCGTTTTAGGCTTTTTTTTCTACTTTTTAGGTCTACACTTAAATAAATGGCTTTGTGATTTACAATGCCAATAGTTCAAACTTTAATAAATGCGAGACCTATTGCATTGCAAATGCTTGTTATTGTAGGCTGTGAGACCACCTCTGTTTTCCTCTGTAACCTTATCCTTGATCATGACACAGAGTGCGCTGCCTGACAGTGCACCAGGACCAGGTATACCTGGTCCTAGTAATTCACTGTTACACATACTGCTGATATGTTTGTCCCTACTTCAACAGCAGCGGTTGGAGGGGTTGACACTGACAGGTCACCTGTGGGGCGTTGGATTACGCTGTGATGACCCCACCGATTAGGCATCGGTTGCTGTTAGGTTAGGTCAGTTCATGCCAGGCAGGCAGCTGATCTATATTCCTCATGGTGCATGTGGTGGATAGACTGCAGCTCAGGGCGCTGCCCCCAGTACCTCGCCGGCCACCCGCACCTCACGGCCCCTCTGGGCATCTCGAGGGCTACGGCACAAAGCAGACGAATAGGCAAGGTGGGTAGGCAGGCAGGGAGGCAGTATGGGAGTAAAGGAGTGAGGCAGAGTGAGCAGAGTGCGCCGAGGGACAACCAGGGGAAACAGCGCGGGGCAGTAACACTCCCCCTGTTGCCTGCCGCCTCACCCACTCACGCTCAGCCTGTCAGCCTTGGTGGGGGCCGGAGACCTCCGCCCTCGAACTCTGCCCGCCCGCGCTGCTGCACCTCACAGCACCCACAGCCACAACCGCAAGCCGCACCCGGTGTAAATTATTATGACTTACCGGGCAGCTTCCGCGGAGGGAGGGAGTAGTGGGGCAACAACACGATACAGAGCAGGTTGCCGGATCAAGAATTCGGGCTGGCCCTGGTGCTCCCACTCATCATCAGCCTCGGCGTGCTCGGCCATGAGATTCCAAACTCTGCTCCACACGCCAAATGGCCGAGCAGCGGAACAGCAGAGCAGCGGTTGTGCAGAGTACTTGATAGCTGCCATTCACATCTGTCAAGATAGTTCTTTCGCTGAGAACAAATGGAAAACTTTTATGGGTATGGACAAAGACCTAGAGAAAAGTAAAGAAATACGTGAAAGAGGGGTGGCCCAGGGAAAGAGTGTGACCATTGAGGTTGCAGTCTTACTCCAAGGTAGCCGAAGAGTTATCTGTTGAAAGGAATGGGATGCTGATGAAAAGTGAAAAGTTTGTTCCCCCCCATTTAATTGGTACTGGGCATGAAGGGCACTTGAGACAAACCAAGTGAAGGATCAGGGAAAACTACTGGTGGCCAGGTATGAACACAGATATTATCACAAAAGTAGAAGCATGTGTTATCTGTGCTAACAGTGACAAAGGTATGAAAACTAAAGCCTTGCCTCTTCAGCCTTGTTTGTTGCCTGAAAGGCCATAGGTAAGATTAACGATAGACTTATTAGGTCCTTTCAAAGCTTTGCCACGTAAATCAAGGTTTTCCGTAGTATTTGCTGGCTACTACAGGAAGTGGTGGGAGGTCGAGTTTGTGGAGGAGCCTAATACTGTGGTAGATATAAAGTTCTTTGAAAAATTGTTTTTTGAGGGAAGGATGTCCCAAGCACATTTTTCTGACAACAGAGAGCAATTTGTATACAGAGAGTTTTTAGAAAAAAACGTGATTACACACAACGTTTGCTCTGTACCATCCACAAACCAATGGTCCTGTGGAGAAAATGAACCAAAGGTTGGTGGAGTGTATTCAATGGGCTGTCCAAAATGAAACTGCATTGATTGAAGAAGTCAAGATTATGTTGTGCTCCCACCATACGACTCCCAATGCTGTCTTTGACATTTGTCCTTGCGAAGTCATGAAGGGGCGAGTACCGTCATCTAAACTGTATCCTGCATGGCTGAGGGAGTTTCAGAAGAAGTCTGAATGTGCACAAGAATTAGACAAGGTCATGCGGCCTAAACCAGAGGTATATCAAAACAAGATGAAAGCTAATTATGATGTCAGGTACAAGGTCAAGAATGAAAGACTGGAGTCCAATGTTGGTGATTGGGTTCATTTTGCGGTTCCCTTTCATGTCATTAAAGGGAAATCCAAGTCCAGAGCTCCTGAAAGAGTGGATGCTATCTCCAAGAATGCTGTGCGTATCAAGGGGCGTGAATGGTGGAACAAAAGCAGGGTTGTTAAAGTGAAGCAGTGGGTTGACATTCAGGAGGGTATGGATCCTGATGGGAATTTTAGTGATATTGACGTGGTTTCCCATCCCAGTTCAGTGTCAGTTCAATCTCAAATTACCAATTCGGATCTTAGGTTTTATCACCCGGAAGTACGGAGGAGCAAAAGAGCTGTGGTCAAACCAGCCAGATACAGGGATGAGAAATAAACAGTTTTATGCATTTTCGATATTTCAGCTGCATACTTTGAAAAGTAACTTTTAACCATGTCTTAATGGTTAAGGTTTCTACCATTTAAAGGGAGTAGATAAGCTTTATTGTTTTTAATGAGATATTGTTTATCCATAGTTGCTCTAATTTTTGTCCTCTACACATCATATGTGTATATCGTTTTTTCTAGTTCATATACTAAAGAGGGGGGGGAATGTTGTGGTGATGTGTCTGCTCTACATTCCACATTCCATGTAAGATCCGCATGGAATGTGGAGTGCAAAGTGAAGAAGGTTGATGGGGGTTCTGAGAGAGTCAGTTATTGGCCGGGGACTCGAGAAGACTGTGGTCAATAAAGTTCTCTCTTGAACACTGCTACTGGTGTTGGAGTTATTGAAGAACTATCATGGTGTATATGTTGACCATCTTGGAATGGTAAAACAATGATACACTGTGCACAACAGTATTCATAATGGATGCCTAGTTTAGAGGAAGTGGCCTGTGGGATGTGGCATACTATAAATTAAATCGGCAAGCAACCCCATGGGCACTGCATGTGAAGAAGCAGTATCCCCTTAAGCAGAAGAAAAATAAGTAAGTAAATGAAAAGAAAACTATGAAATGAGAAACATGAAAACTAAAGGACTGGCTAAACCAGACCTGACACTGAAGTGCACTCATTTTCAGTTGCATGTGCACGTGTTATAAGAAGGTGCCATGAGTCACAGGGCAAGACATCCAAGCACAGATGTTAAGAGAAACATTCAATACACTGTCCTGGATGGCACCAGAGTATAAATGACAGTCAGACCAACCAGAGGTCCAGTTGCATCTATCCAGCCGTGAGGGCAACAGCTTTGCAGACAGTGCTCTCTCCTTGCTGCTGGGGGACGGGCGCGACCAGCGGCTCCATTTTCGCGCCGTGAGGGCAACGGCTATGAAATCTACAACCCCCAGGTGCCCCGGGACCTGCATCGCACTTCCGACGCCACCACCTGCGCCCGGAGGTGCTACAAATTACCGGAGCGGCCGGAGCTCCGTGGGGGGACCAACCAGAGTTCCAGTTGCTTCTATCCAGCCGTGAGGGCAACGGCTTTGCAGACAGTGCTCACTCCTTGCTGCTGGGGGGCGAACGCGACCAGCGGCTCCATTTTCGCGCCGTGAGGGCAACGGCTACGAAAACTACAACCCCCGGTGCCCCAGGACCCCCGTCGCACTTCCGACACCACCACCTGCGCCCGGAGGAGCTACAAATCACCAGAGCGTCTCCCGCCCCGCGGGACACGCGCAAGCAGCGCCAGGCTAAGCCCGGGCAAAGGGCGGGCAGTCTGTGGCAGTCCGGGGCTGGACGAGGCTGGGCTGGGCCATAAACCCTGGTATTGGATTTCCAGTGCCTGCTTCACATAACTCGTGAGACATTTTTAGACTTTTAAACTGTTCATTGTTTATTCAAGCTTGCAATACATCACAATAGGATGATATAATTGCCCCGCATAATTCATGTTGGCTGTCGGTTTTTAATATATTTTGGAATATTTCCAGGTGGATAATCTAGTATGTCTAAACAAAAGTCATTGAAAAACCTTCCAGTACCTGCCACACTGGATAATTACCTAGTCAAAGTTGTTAAGAAAATTAACAATGATCGGCGAATGTCACTAGGACGTGGTAGTCCACCGATGGTGTCAACTCCCTTGAGAGAATCCGCCTTAAACGGTAGTTATGATGTGGAAAATGCGGATGTTATTGATGACGAGGCCTCTACCTCAGTGGTTCCTAGCCAGGTCATGCTAGACGACTCCCCCGATTCTCCTACTTCAGTGCATGCCTCCCCACCGCGCAGAATAGTTAGAGCTTGTAGGAAAGCCCCTATTAAACGTGGGGGAAACCGGAATAAAAAAAGAGCTGGAATCCCCCCGAAAGTACAGCAAGGGATGAGGATGATACAGTAAAGGAAGGTGTAGTTACATTAAAAACCTCGCAACTAGATTTTTTGGTTAATACCATCAATGCCAAATTAGAAAGTATTTTTAAACCTTTAGAGGATAAAATAGATACACTTTCTGCTGAAGTGGTGAGACTAGGAGGCCTCTTGGACTCGCATTTGGCCCTGACCGGAAAATCTAAGACTATAGAGAGGGCCACTAATGCGAGCACAGAGGCAAAAAGCATAGCAGAAGGGAGGCTTATAGATAATACGACAACAACCCAAGTTAGCACTGCCAGAACTGGAGAGGTAAATAAGATTATTACTGTGGCAGAGAACAAAGAAGGTTGGACAGAAGTAAGAAGGAAGCGTTTTATCAACCTTCCCCCTGATTGTGCCCCCTATGTCGTTGTCTTAACTAATGTACCGCCTATTGAAACCAGTACGAGCCAGCCCTAACAAGAGACACATGATTCTTTAAAAAACAAAACAGTCTCTTGGTTACATAGGCAATGTGGGTTTCCAGTTGAATACTCCGATCAGGTTTTATCAACCAGGAGGGTCAACTGGATTGGCAATTCTTCAAAGAGTAGCAGGGGTGATTGTGTAATCATCAATTTTAAACACCCCCAACATGCTGCTACTGTTTTATTGAGAGCAGCATCCCTACCGTTTAATGATAACAATGTCTATGCCCGCCCACTTGTTTTTTTTCTATAGACACCTCAGTAAAGCTACCTCTAACGATAATAGAAATATTGGATATAGGCGATCGCCATTTATATATATAGGCCCAGTTTGGATGTCCGGCTGCAAAACCAATTCCACGCATTAAGCAGCTTGGATGCTAACGATTGACTCCAACAGGTTACTGAACCTCCCCTTTGTGAGACCCCAGATGTAATAATGATCACGGCCATAGATAACCCTTTGGTTGACAAGGTGATTTCCCACGCAGGTTCTTTGACTTGCGAGATTACAGATGAGCTGATAGCCAAGGTCAGTGATAACCCTTTGGTATTTGAACAGACCATGGTGGTAAACCAGGATCGGATCAATGACCCCAGGGCTTCGCCTAGTGGGAACCAGAGGGTAGAAAATGTTGGCAACAGAACTGATATATCTGCTAGTACTGGGCTAGGTGGCAAAGGGATAACAATTGCTATTTGGAATATTGCAGGGCTGAAATCAAGTGGTAATGCCTTAGGGTGGCGGGATATGCTTAATGCATATGATATATTGTGCCTCCAAGAGACTTGGTGTCGGGATGATGTAAATTACGACAGGTTTGTTTCATATAATCTCCCGGCCCAGGGGACTGGCCCAGGGAGAGCTAAAGGCGGCCTACTGATACTTTTGTCTATTAATCGCTCGATAGTGGTTAAGAGGTACATAACTGTTGGAGCATATGTGCAGATTATTTGGTTAATTGAGGACCCAGGACGAAATATTTTGCTGCTAAATTACTATAATAACATTTTTGACAATTCAATGGTTATAGTAATATCCGACCTGGCTAGTACTATTGAAAAGTTAATTTTAGAAACAAATGTTTGTTTTGATTTTATATGGGTCGGTGATTTTAACATTTCTCTATGTGAATTTTCTTCTCAAAAAGTCTGTGGCTACACCAATAATGCTGGATATGACGATTTGCACTTTGGTCATAATAGTTATGGTGAGGTTTTAAATACATTTATGGGTTGTTATGATCTGGAGATTCTTGGCTTTGTCAACGGCAAAGAAGGTGAAATTATTCCTACTTTTAATAATGGGCACTCTAGATCTGTTATTGATCATGTCGTTATTTCCTCCAATATCATTTCTAGTTGTGCTGCTCCAAAGATTGTAGAAACCCCGATTAGTGATCATAATTGTATCATTCTGGAAACAACCCTTTGGGTTGGTAATTACGCCAAAACAGGCATTACAGTTAATAATGTAGAACCCCACAGACCTAATGGGCTCAGATTAAGATGAGCAGGGGACAAAGCCAATGATCTTATCAGTTCCATTGTCAAGGACTGTATGTCAGATATTATTTTTATCCTCGACAATGACCATGATCACATGCAGGTTTTATCCTCTTTTAAAAATATTAATAAATTAATAGATGCCAGGTTCACTAGGCCCAAATGTGTTCAGGTTAAAAAAGGGCCAGGCTGGTTTGACCATACTTGTACTAGGCTATTAACTGAACTAAAACATGCACTGGTTAAAAAACCGAGGGATGCTAATTTTGTCAATAAGATAAGAGCAGATTATAAGTGTGCTCTGAAAAGGAGAAAGACTGAGCTACAGCAGCCGGCATGGGATTCCCTCAACCAAGCCGCTGAATTATCCAATGCAACACTTTTCAGGGCTACTATTAACTCCCTTTTTTTGAAAGACGAAAAAATCCCAGAGTTAACTTCACATATTTCGTGTGATGGTTGGGTTGCTCATTTTTTGTCCATTTTTGATTCATATAATAGCGTAGACCCTAATCCAGGGGGATGGCCTATTTTACCTTTAGTTTTTTCAGCCACCGAAGTTGAACTTGCTATACGCGCCAGTAAGGGTGGGAAAGCCTAGGGGCCTGATGGGGTCCCTGTGGATGTTTTTAAAACCGCCCCAGAGATGTGGAGTCCAATTTTGGCTATCACTTTTAATGCTGCTATATGCACTGAGGCACCCGAATCTTGGGGGGAATCTATTATCATACCTATATACAAAAAGGGCAGTCGTTCTGATGCAAAAAACTACCGCCCTATCTCTCTTCTTGACTCCTAAGTAAAAATTTTGAGCAGAGTCTTGTTGATTAGGTTAGAGGAGTGGGCGGAGCAAGAGGGTATTTTGGCTGACGGCCAGTATGGTTTTAGAAAGGGTCGGGGAACATTAGACCAGTGAATTAACCTTGACCTATTGATTGGGAAATACACTGAAGCAAAGCAAGAATCGTTGTACCTTTGCTTTGCCGACCTGAGTAGTGCTTTCAACATGGTTGACCACTCGATCTTGTGGCCAACCCTTTTACAGCTAGGAGCACCAGAAGGTATCATTTTTTTCCTCGCCAGGCTGTACGGGAAATTACAAACATCCGTGCGGTACGGTATTAAAGGTGAATGTACTCCAAAATTTGCTGTAAAAAGAGGGATCAGACAAGGCTGTGTTTTGGCCCCCTTACTTTTTATTTTATTTATCAATGGTATCGACACAATTTAAAAAAATGTTAAAGCGGACGCCCCCCAGATTATAGGTGTTCCCGTCCCCGTCTTGTTGTATGCTGACGACGCCGTTTTGCTCTCCAGAACTCCTCAAGGCCTACAGCGTCTACTCAATAGATTTTCCGATTTTATTACCGATAGAAAATTAACCATTAATAAGGGGAAAACGCATACAATGACACTCGGGGCAAGAAGTAAATTCCGTAACACCTTTTTTATTGATCAAGTTAAGGTCCAACAAGTAGACAAATTTTGCTATTTGGGTATAACCTTCTCAAAAGATAGAAGATGGACAGATGAATTTAGTAATATCCGTAACAAAATAGCTAAAAGTGCCCATGGTGTCTTTAAGTTTGCTACTAAAGTGGGGGATAGACGAACTAGAGACATGTTGAAAATATATCAAGCAAGATGTATCTCGATAGCTCTCTATGGGGCTGGCGTATGGGGCCACAGGAGTGATCACCCCTTGCAGCAGGAGGAAAATTTGTTTTTGAAAAAGCTCCTGTCCTTACCGACTTCGGCCCCAACCGAGTTAATTCACCAGGAATTGGATATCAATTTTCTCATGGATCTGTTATCTCTGAGACCACTTATGATTTGGCGGTCAATTTGGATTCAGGAGGAAAAGCTTTTAACAGATCATTTATTGAGGATTGTATCCTATTGGATAAACACTTAAATATACCCTGGTTAAAATATGTAATTGTTTGTTTTTCTGAGATTTTTGATCTAAATGTCTTGACTGACCCCAGTGCAGCCTCAAAGATACTGAAATTGGAGTTTAAAGCTAAATTCCTGGCTTATAAATCAAAGAAACGAGCTTTAGCCTATGGCTCATTAAGAACTGTCATGTTCTATAACCGTTATATTGTAACTGAAGGTTTCCCCAAATATTTGGTAGAGGTGACAAGACCATCCCAGAAGTTCGTATTGAGTAGACGGAGGTTCGGAAAAGCACACCATTTGGTGGCTCTGCCGAACCTCAAGAGACACCCATTGGGGCCTTGCATGTGTGATGGCACATCAAAACAGAGCACTTTGCACTTTCTACTGTTTTGTAAACTGTATTCAAATCTGCGCACTGTTTATCTGAAACCCATGTTTGTTAAACATGCCGTACGCACAGTTGAACAGGCAATGAGTCTACTTTTTAACTTACAAACTGTCGATATCTGTTTTTTTACTGCAACTTTTTTTATCAAGTGTATTAATAATAGGAAAAGTATGCTTTTTTAAAAAGATCATGTCTGTATCTTTTATTGGCCGTTCATTGCCCTCAATCTGATATATTTTTATATTATGTGTGATTTGAAATTTGATGTTTTTTAATATGTACGACCCTTCTGGTTTTCTTCTTGTATGTGCTTTTATGGTCATTTTACATGTGCCGAATAAAGCTTCATGAATTGAATTGACAGTCAGACAGACCACGATCAAAAGGAGTGTTCCAAAGCCTCCCTATGTGTATATATAAGGATAGATATTAATATAAATAGATGTTTGTATTATTTAATTAATTCTTTATTACAAGATCCTGGCTGACAGATAAGCCTATCAGGCCTTCTGAAGAGATTTTAGCGAGAATTAATACAGTGGAAATCTTCTACCTTTAGGGTTCCCCAAAGGTGGGAGCCAACACCAAAGCTTTTCCCTACAAAAGTAATCTGTGAGACTTAATTTAACAAAATGCCTGACTGCAGGCTTTAACAGTGTAGACAATCCACCCTTATAGCCCTATTGATTTTAAAATATGTGTGGCTTAGTAAATATATCAGGCCTTATACCTTTGTAATAACTTTTCATAATAGACAGATCAGACCCTAGGAATTTGAAATACCTATGGATGTTATCATTGGCTTGTTACTGTAATCAACTCAAGTCTACTCTATTTTGCATAACTTTACCACAAGGTAACTATGAGGCACACAATCTTAACATTACAAAAGTATAGAAAATGACAGTTGGCAAAACAAAATAATATCTCTACTAAGAGGGTCAACCAAGGATTTTTACAGTGCAAATCATCTATAACTATAGTTTGACAAAGTGGTAACCAACACCAAAACACTTGCCTACTATCGTAATCTGTAAGATTCCATGCAACAAAATGCCTGTCTGTTGCCTTTAATACAGAAAAAGAACAATCAATCATTAATGCCTATTGCCTTTAACATATGCTTTTAACAATCAATATATCAGGCCTGCTGCCTTTATTATTACTTTTCATAAAAACAATGACGCTTATAATATTTTTAATTGGCATGTCATTTAGCCAACTCAGACCTACTATGTTGGCATAAACTTTCCCTAAAGGCAACAATCAGGTACGTAACAATACAAATTCATATATGTACAAAATTACAGGGCTTAAATCAATATAATATCCCTCCTGATAGAGTCTAATAATAATTACCATGGTGCATTTTCTTTTATCCCCACAATTTTTCAGTGGGTCACTTGCCTACTACAGTAATGTGTTAGATGCCAAGTAACAAATCACCTGCCTCCAGGCATTAGCCCAGTGTATTAATATTCCATCTGTATTTTGACATGTTTTTCACTATAAATGAGTCAGGCCTATTGGCTTTTGCCATAATGTTTTATAATAAACAGATTATAACTGTGGAATCTGGCATAACATTTACCAATGAATGAATAAGGCTTTTATTCTTTACCAGTGGCTACACATCATACCCAACACAGGACTTTTCAAGTGCATAGAAACTGGCAACCCTCAAGCATACAGTTGCACAACAATATACAAACCTTCTCAATGCATCACCAGAGATTCAAGAATCATCAGAAAAAAGAATCATCACAGTGAAAAACCTAGGGTTTGTCAATGTGAGTGGCCAACACCAAAACCCTTGCTAAGTATGGTAATTTGTGAGATCAGATGTAAGAAAATATCAGTCTACAGCCTGTAACACAATGTGATAACAACCCACAGCCTACTGGCTTTAGCAAACACTTTTCACAAAAAATAAGCTAGGCATACTGCCTTCGTCATAACAGTTCATAATAAGCAGATCAGACCTATGGCATTGAAGATATATTTTCCAATGCACCAATCTGGCCTATTGCTTGTCATTTGCAACTAACTCGTGCCTTCTGTGTTAGCTTTCCTACAAGACAACCATCGGGCTTACAGTTATAAAATTACAAAGTTATAAAAAATTACAGTTGGCTAAGCAAAATACTCTCTCTCGTAAGAGAGCCTAACAACGATACTACATCCACGGGTTGTCTTCTGTACTTAAAACCCTTCCGCACGACAGAAATCTGTGAGATACCAAGTAACACAATCCTTCTTTGAATGATTCATAAAAAGTAATACAACAACTCTTAAAAGGACTGATTTTATTATATGTGTTGGACAATAATTATTTCAGGCTAATGCTTTTATCAAAATATTTCATTATAAAATAATCAGGCGTATAGCCACGATCATTCACTTGTCACAATAACCATCTCAGTCTTGCATTAAGTACAAGCTTTGGTACAAGCTAAAAACGATCAATACAAGCTCTCTATTCAGTGTAAGCACACAACTTTGGCCCAATGAAATCCTGCACTCAGAGAAACGAACATGGGTGGAGCCTAAGCTCCTCTCTCAGTAGTACGCTGAAAGCTCTTTTTTTTGTTGTTCACATAGGTGTTGGTGACAGATGTGCTGTCACACCAGTCCTAAAAACTGGCAAAAGCTACCAAACGTCGTATAGACTTAACAGTTGTAAGGATAGGCCATTCAATATTGCTGACACCCCTTTTGAATGAATGTCTTGTGGACTGAGCTTATTCAGAAGATTCTAGAAAGGTACTGTGAAAAGCATGTGCATCCATTGTAAATACATTTCCAAGGAATCTGAATAAATTAAAATGACATCTAAGCAGACTATACAAACATGTCCAAAAACCCTTCACACCTCATCCATCAAATACTCAAAGGTTGGTGGAGTGTTACAGAGTCTGATGGGTATGACCTGGTCCTAAAATAAACCATACTTACAAGAACTGGCACACTTCTGTTTTGCCACAGCGGTGCGCAAAGAAATTACTTCTGCGGTACAAGATTCCAACACTATGTCTGCATCGTAGTTACAATACGGTGCATCATGGCATTAGGAAGAAGCATCATTTTTTTAGCAACCAGCATTTTTTAGGACAAAACCATGGACGTGCCAGAGGAAGGAGAAGAAGACCGCATGGGAACCCTCTGCCTTCTCCACCGAACACACGCTGCACGAACAAGGGCCCTCCAAAAACGGGCACCAGCTCAGAAACAACAACCTAGTGGTTAACTTGAGTGCACGCATGCTTACTAAGGACAAACAATCAGTGCTTAATAGAGGTCTGGGATTTGTTCCCACTTACTATGATGATCCCTTTCAGACGAGATGTGAACTAGCCCAGTTTTTTAATAAAAATCCGGCTCTATTTCTTTTTCACATTTCAGGAGAATGAAACTTATAACAACCTGATGGATGTTTCATCTGTAAATAGTGGCCTGAAACCCTGGTCGACTTTAATCCTCCAACACACCTGATACCAGATCAGGTACTGACTTTTGAGAAAGCAGTCACTGAAAAACAGAACCTATCAAAATCTTCCCTTAATTGAATATAAACGTTACAAACTCTAGCCAATGACGTCTCGATTACAATCAAACCTGCGGACAAAGGTGGTGAGATTGTCATTCTAGACACACCTTCGTACCATACTGAATGTCTAAGGCAACTGACTGACTGACGATTTTATCGTCCTTTGAAGATAGATCCTACGCTTAGTCTCACAAAAGTAATCTCTGACCTTGTTGAAGAAGCCAAATCTGAAGGGTGGATCATGCCCCAGGAAGCCAGTTTTTTTTATCACCGCCCATCCGGTTATGTCATACTTTTATGTATTGTCAAAAATACATAAAACCCAGAGACCACCGCCGGGTCACCTGATTATTTCTGGCATAGGATCTTTGTTTGGAGCCGCTGTCAACTTTTGTTGACCATTTTTTGAGACCTCTAGTAAAAGAAATGCCTACCTACCTTCAGGATACGAAAGATATCCTGAGGGTGTTACCAGAGGTAGAATTTGACGTGGAAATGGATTTCCTTGTCTCCTTTGATGTCAAGTCCCTATACACCTGCATCCCCCAGGACGATGGATGCAATACGGATACTTCTAGACCAGAGAGAGATGGACACTATTACTCCTGTGCATTTCATAATGGAATGTGCTAGACTAGCCATGAAGGAGAACTTTTTCAAATTTGAAGAGACCATTTATCTCCAGACATCAGGAACATCGATGGGCAGCGTTTTTGCGCCTAGTCTTGCTAATCTTTATGTCCACCTTTTTGAGCAAGAACAGGTGCTGACCAACAACAATCCCTTTTGTGACCGGATTATGTTGTGGAAAAGATATATAGACGATATTTTCATCATTTGGCGGTGAGATGTAATGACTATCTTGGAGTTTCCAACTTGGTTAAAGTCAAGGAACAGTTTCCTTAGATTTACAGTTGAACACAGTAAAAAGAGTTTGTCTTTCCTGGATCTCTGCATTTTAACTCCTAATACCGGTTTAGAAAGTGAATTGTATAAAAAAAAACAATGGCAAGGAACTCACTGTTAGCCTTCGATAGCTACCATTCGAAGTCGCTCCATGAAAATCTACTCGTTGGACTATTCCTCCGTATACGGAGGAACTGTTTAGAGAAAGAAAAATTCCAATATTCAATAGTTGTTGAGCAACTGTCTCAACAACTGCAGGACCGAAGCTCTCCCAACAATCTTGTACAACGAGCGTACAAGAGAGCTTCCAACAACAACCGTGAAGCCCTACTAGAACCACCAGTACCCAAACCACCATGACCAGACTCAAGTTTGTCAATACATTCAGTACACACTCAAATGGTATACAAAAGAGTGTACGAAAAAACTGGTGGATTCTAAATGTGGGAAGTGAGAATATTCCTCTACCATTATTCTCCATCAAAAGGAGTTCCAATCTCTGTGATAATCTAGTTCACACCAGACTGTTGTATTTTGGCAGCGATCGGGGTTAGCATCAGCTGAAGCCATCTTGGATTTGGCAGCCATTTTGTATGCCATGTGCTACCACGTGTTCGCCATGTGCTCTGTCCTACCTTCCTGTCGTCTACTCTTGTACTCTGCCTAGTGTCAAATTATGTTTAGCCTCCTCTACATCACACTCATAATGCCACGAATACTACAGACTGTTGGGTGTGTGGGATGATACCTGCTCATCAGAAGAAAGGGGGAACACCTTTTCTTCCTCTTCCTTTCTCGCACAATGGTTCTTGTCAAGCTTGGTTTGCGCTTCTGATTGCTTCAAAGAAAGCGGCAGTTGGAAGGATTAACTATCACCTTAATAAAGTTTGTTACCCCGATGAAGATGGTTACCCTCAAGCTAAAGGAACTAAATGGGAATGGGAAGAGTATCGACTGGACAATATTTCTGTACCATATGTTTTCACAAACACAAGAACTATAAAGAACACTGGACCATTTGTAATTTCTGTGACAAGAGCCAAAGCAGATTTATGTATAGGAAGTGTTGGGAAAATTCCAGTGGGAAGGAGTGAGTGTACTGTGACATTAACTATTGAAGGTTAATGTCACAGTATACATAATACATATTTTGTATGCGGTAATAAGGGACATTACCAACTCCCAATTGGATGGTCCGGAGTATATTATGTGTCCTTTCTGTTACCCCCTGTGTTCCTGGCACCTTCATCTTATCAGCGAGACTTTAAGCTATATAATGATATCTCTAAGAACAGATACAAAAGAACAGTAAGTACAGATTATGTTGATCAGACTGACACCACTTTGCAACAATATGTCGACTTTTATTTGGGCTTGTTTTTCTTTGTGGGTGCTGCATTAAACAGTAGAAAAATAAAGCGATTGCCTCATGTTGTGGAAGCTGTTACCAATCAGACAGCTATGGCACTTGGGAACATTACAGAAGAGCTGCAAGTTGCAAGTATTGTAGCACTCCAAAATCACACGGTTCTTGACGTGGTTCTAGCTGATCGAGGTGATGCATGTCGCATCATCGGCAGCAGCTGTTGTGTTTACATTCCGGATCACTCACCTTCAGTATTTGATGCAATACCCAAACTGCATACAATTACTGCAGAGATTAACCCAGAGACTGGTACACGGACCTTCTCGAGCTGATTCTGGACACTATTTGTTAATTGGGGCTGGAAGCTACTGACTATCCTATGTATACTACTGGTAATACTGTTTACATGCTGTGTATGTATACAGTGTGGTCCCATGCTTTGCTCTATGTGCATTACTGCTTATACACCTGCTAAGCGAAATGTTGCAGAAATAAAAGCCCAACAAATGCTGAATAAAGAAATTACTGAAATGATGCAAATTAATATACAGGATACATATTTAGATTACGCCAAATGAACGAATGTCTTCAGCTAATGCTAAAAGGGTCGTCTGTTGTAATTTGGCAGCTATCGGGGTTAGCATCTAGCTGATGCCATCTTGGATTTGGCAGCCATTTTGCATGTCATGTGCTACCACGTGCTCACCATGTGCTCTGTCCTACCTTTCTGTCGCCTACTCTTGTACTCTGCCTAGTGACAAATTATATTTAGCCACTTCTACTTTGCACATGCTCAGTTGAGCTTCAAGCTGTCTATGCAGCTGTCATTAGTCTGTAACTGTTAGGATGTGTTTACTAGAATTAGCAACTGCTAGCTCCTCCCACTTGTTGATTGTGCATTTTCTGTGTGACCTTATATGTACCTAAAACTTTCTTTCTGTTCTTATACCGCCTTCTTTTGAGCCCCTGTGTGGGTATAAAAGGTCCATGTTCCCACTGTTTGGGGTGCTACTTCATACACTACCGAAGGGTGTTGTGTGAATGTGGTTCCACCTCTTGAGGTTATAAAAAGACTTTGTTTTGTATTGCAGTTTCCGTGCCAACTTCTTCCTATTGGTCTAAGGACTTTGTGCAGAGAAGGGCGAACCCCTAGCACTGGTAGTACTTGCTGAGGCTCATCACGACAAATTGGCGCCCAACCAGTGAGGCTCATCGGCGACTCGGATGCCCGAAGGAGTGGTCGAAATGAAGGATTGGAATCTCGCTACGGATGATCATTGCCCGAGGAGACCCGCGTCTTGGCAAACCACTGCGTTTTTCCTCTCTTTCTGATCTGACCATCCAGGTGAGCCGGTTCTCGACTGAAATGTCTTCTGTTGATTCGCCGTGCAGTGACCATTTGGTCCATTCAAGAACTTGGCAGTTGGAATCTGGATGCCTGGGATTGGTAAGGTCGTTTTGTGACGCTTGATGTGGCTTTTGGAATTTGTATTGGCCAATTTGGGATATATGAGTAGTTGATATATATAAATTGCAATTTATATAGGTAGGTAATGAGGAGAATTTTCTCTGTTTTGAATTGTTTTGAACGGCACAACGAACAAGAGTACTTTAAGTGCTACTTTGGATATAATACTGCATATTCTGCACTATTTTTGGCATGCCTGTTTCTAGCACACTTCATAGAAAGTGTTGCTGTTCTAATGGTACCAGTTTTAGAATTGATGAAGCACAACCGGCTCCCCGGAAAGGACACCTAATAGGGATATATATGTTAAATATGGCATTTCTTTTATAATGTACAGCACGTTATGGAATAAATATACTCATAAGGCTCTGGAGTTGCATTTGCCTATGCATGGGTCATTTGATTTGCGAAAGATTCAGTATGTGGAACAACGAATGTTTAAGCGAAAGGCTAGGCAAGACATGTTTGACTGTGTACGTATGTGGGAGAAAGAAGTGCGTGAACGAATGAGGCGTGGTCTAGCCTTGATTGAAATGGAACAGCGTAAGAGCATTCATGCGAAAGCATTAGAAATGAAAAATAAAGAAATTAAAGAGAGAGAAGATAGGGAGCGTCATTTACAGGTAAATGGCCAATATGCTGTTTGTCGACCTCTCTATCCTATCCTTAATAAAACCCAAGATGATTCTCTTTTGTTAGACCGTTCTCCGCCTCCGTATACTCTTCCTTCTGTTGCTCATGAGTCAAATGAAGACTCTTCTACAGAGCAGGAGAAAGCGCGGGAGACTCGTTCTATGTTGACCGCTGAGCGTTCATCTGAAATTAGATCTTCTGTTCGTAAAACGGTTCGTAGTGTTGCCCCTGCTTCTGAACTTTTAGATGACATGCAAGATTGGCAGGAAAGGGAGCAAATATATTTTACCGAGGTATTTGCTGCAGAGGTCATCGGGCGGTTAAGGAGACATTCTGAGGAATTGGAGCCCGATGATGTAGCAAATAACTGTAAGCAAATGCGTGAAGGTCTTTTTATCTTCCCCGAGGTGGCTGATACAATCAGACGTTTGGTTAAACTGCGTGCTGAAGCAGTCCGTTTGCTAGAGGAGAAAAAGGCAGCAGCAGCTGCACAAACATCTCAGACCGGTGTGGCACAGGCTTCTATCTTTGGAACAGATAAGACTATGATAATTCATGCGAAACCTATGCGGGAAGCCGCACCTTTGTATGTTCCTCCTAGAGGCACGGGAACATGATAAGGATTCTGCTGATGCAAAAGGTTATTTTGTTTATAATTGGGTTTACACTCCTTGGAATAGAGCGGATGTCATGGCTCTTAAAACGGAATTACCGGATCCGCAGAAGAATCCAGCAGCTTTTTATAAGGAAGTTGAGGGTGCTATTAGCTCTTGTACTATGACCTGTTTTTCGGATTGATATTACCCCCTGATATGTGGAGAACTGTTCGTAAAGTTAATGATCGTACAGCTTTAGGTGCGGAATGGAAAGATTTAGAACGAATGGATGAAGAAAGGGAACACGCACAGAAACCATGTCAGTTAATTTTAGATCTCTCTACAGCTATTATAGTAAAGTTAAAGACGATTATTCCTCCTAAAAAGAAAGACTGGACAGTATTAGCATCTGGTAAGCAAAGTGTAGACTAATCGGTTTCTGACTTCTTTACACGCTTTGAGGAGGCATTCCACGATTTTAGTGGCCAGTATTTGACAGATGACATGGGCAGGCATCTGTTTGTCGATAAATATGTTGCCAACCTGTTGCCTGGAATAGATAGCCGCCTAAAGGCCAGTGAGAGTTCATGGACTACCTCTTCTCCGGTTTCCCTTTTAACTATGGCTCAGTATTACGAACAACAGGAGTTAGAAGCAAAGGGCAGTGCGAATAAAAAGACTAAAGAGTTAAAAACGAAGGTTATGTTGGCTCAGGCATATGGTCCGCCTTCTAGAGGCAATGATAGAGGTGGACGTGGATCTTATGGTTCGTCCTTCCGTTCTTATACTCGTTCGAATTTGTCTGTCGACCAGTGTGCATACTGCAGGAAATTTGGACATTGGGTTTCCGATTGTACGGCATTACGTGCTCAGCAGTATCCATGTGGACGTGGACAAACGCGAAATCGTTCAGGATATCCAGGGCCTAGAGGGAGCACGGATGAACGTGCTAGGTTTGATTCTAATATGCGTGGACAGGATGGGTTTAACACTTTTGACAGACAAAATCAATATCAAATGTCCGATTATATGTCGTCTGATTTCAAGGATTCAGTTTATGCATAGGATTGCCTAGGATGGGGTAAGGAATCAGTTGAAGTTCCAGTAGATCAGAAGGGTCCCTATGTTACAGCACATGCTTTGGGTTCTACTGATCAGTTTCTGGTTGATACAAGAGCTGTTCATCAATCAAGGTGGGGGAGATAGAAATGTGGATCCATTCAGCTTCCATGCTATATAATCAACAATCAAATGGGGAATGGATCACTTGAAATAACAGCACTGGGGTTTTTAGGTTATTGGTGACCTTCTTAAAAAACCCTCATACACGCACGTAAGCGGTGTGGTGGTATATCTTGATTCTCCACCAATTTACGTACCGTGGGTGCATAATCATAGGGTTTTTCTAGTTGTATGCAACCTCCACCCGGAGGTAACCACTGGATATGTAGCAGTACCCAGAAATAGTGCTCCCAAAAAATTGTTGTGAGTTTAAAAATCCTTGGATCACCACAAGCAAAGATTTTAATAAAAATTGTGATTCAAGAATTATTAAAAGAGTTTTTTTGTGGGGGTAGGGGGGACCCAGCGTATGCTCTTGAGAGATACCTTATGGGGTCCGATACTCTGCACACAATTTTATACTCGGCAAGGTTAAGGAAGAGATTGCCAAAGGCTACCCAGGTAGTCTTCCAGATCTGGAGGCAGGCACTACGTCGCATGGGATGGTGGGGTACGCTTACTGAGGAGACCCCCTTATGGTATAATGGTCGTCTGCCAGCACTGGCGTCCTTGCAGGGCTTCCGAGGCTGGGATTGTATAGGAATTTCAATGTTGGGAAATGTTATGACTGGCACGGCCCTTAAATCGTTTCAGGAGCTTAGCGAGGAGTATAGCATGCCTCGAACCCAGTTCTTTAAATATTTGCAATTCCGCCACGCCATTGCGCCTTGTTTAGAGGGACTGGACTCCTTACCCAAATTTAGCCCGCTAGAAGCAAAGGTTTTTATGGGCGATCTGGAAGAAAAGAAAATATCCCGCATATACCAGATCCTGGTTACACACTGTTCCTCCTCTCTTCACAAATTGCGGGAATCCTGGGAAAGGGATGTTGGAGTGCTGGAAGAGGAAGATTGGCTGGAAGCCCTTGAAGCCCCAAGAGGTGCAGCTATTGCAATGCGCCTAAGACTCATCCAATTCAAATACCTACATAGAGCCTATTACACTAGAGAGAGACTGTGGCGGGCTGGTCTGATTGAGTCTCCAGACTGTCTGAAATGCGGCCAAGAGGTGGGCACCTTACTTCACACGGTATGGAACTGCAGTGCTTTGGTCAGGTTCTGGAAAGGGGTATGGGACTGTTTGTCTGAGGTGTTGGGTTGGGACCTTCCTCGTACTCCACAATTAGGCCTCCTGCATGTATTGGAAGGGGTGGGAGGTAATTTATATAAAAGGCATCTGTTGGGCCTTACCGTTGCCAAGAGAGATGTGGCTTGAGCCTGGAAAGAAAGCGATCCATGGGCTCCTCCGGTTGTGGTGTGGAAGAAGGGACTAGATTTTTGTATGGGGCTGGAGCGTCCTATCTTTGAAGCCAGGGGCTGCCCTAGGAAACATTATAAAATATGGAAGAGATGGGCAGATTACAGGGGTCTATGGTTAGAGCCACCAGTGGAACAAGAGGATTGCACGGGAATGGTGTGAGGGGGCCACAGTTGAGGAATTGTGTACACTGTTCTATTCATGTGACTTCTTTCAAGAATGAGACGATATTGTGCAGGGGGTTAGGGTAGGATCCGGGCGGGGGGGGGAGTTGCAGTGGGGTGGTTGGGGGCAGGGTGGGGTAAATGTACTGTTTCACATAATGTATCGATTGCCACTCATTTGATGCTGTCTACTTGTTTGCAGTTTTCTCCGGAGTGCGGAGTGCTGCGCCTTGTGTGCGATCTATCAATAAAATTTGTTTTAAAAAAAAGAGTTTTTGTGTAGATTTGGATCGCGTTACTAGATCCTCTATACATAACGGTTGGCCGACATGTTTCAGCCCCACTGTGCCCAGCCGGGTCTATGGGGCTTTCTTCAGGACCGAGATGGAAATTAAAAAGTGTATTCACACGATTTGGGTAGCACAGAGGTGATTTAGTTCTCCACCCTCTTTCTATTGAGACCAGTAGTACCTGAAATTGAGAAAATAACTAGATCTCATGTTGTCCTTTCAACCCTATAATTACTCTCTTTTCTGTATAACCACTTATTAAGGGACTTGTTTTGATATCTAAATGTGAAAAAAACTGTCAACATTCTACTGAGGCATCCAAATTTAACTTATCTCCACCATACATAAAAATAAATTTGTTTTTAGCATTGCACAATGAGGCTAGGCATCGCATATGCAGTAGTGATTTATTTGCTCTGAGGCCGATATTCACTGATGGCGATACTCACTGTTTTCGTGTATATCTACAGTGTGTTTCATTATTGATATATATGCGTGTTTCCAAACGAGTTCATGAGTTGAATTAACGTACATAGTAAAATATATGTTTCTGCCGTAGTTCCTGATCTACGAGTGCTTGTGCATCGTTGCTCGTAACGTTCGCGATTAGAAACGTACAAACCAGTACCTCCCTGTAAACGTTTATATAAATGTTTTCTTCAGTTGCTCAATAATGTGAGCAATATGTTTCGTGTTTCATTAGTACTTGTACTTCATCATTATATATGCTTGCGGTTAATTATTAGTGACCAATAACCAACCCGTACCTCTGAAATCTTGGAATTTGCTTCCTTCGGGGGTTAAAGAGAACGTTTCTCCGTTGCCTGTAGTGCAAAAATTCCATTTTAGTACCGATCTTACTTGGGATTTTCCTCGTGTCTCTCTCGGCATTATGGCTCTTACCAGCTATACGGGACTTTCCTGCTTGTGCTGTCTTTGGCCCCGGAAGTGGAGGGCCGTGTTTCCTGAGTCCTTTTTCTGTTAGTGGCACCTATAAACACTAAAAAGAGACTCCGCAGAAAAATTATTGTAGTGGTTTTTAACATTCGGAAAGAAGACTTCTTGTCAATTCGTAACATTTATTAACAACAAAAAATATTTTTAGTGTGACTAATAAAGTTAATTATGTAACGATTATTTACCACATCAACTGTGAGTTGGTAAGGAGTTTCTAAAAGTCACTAATATTAAAAAAATAGAAGGGTGTTGTTATTAATCTCAAAAACTGCTGGGACCACATATTGCTCAATATAGCGCAAGTATTAGGTATATGCTTCATCATCGGTATGGTTCATAAGGCACATATTGTTCCTGGTGTTATTTTTCGTCGCACTTTTTATTGATTCCAGAGGCATACTTGTTGTTTGGATTCTGAATGATTTAGATAAAAGTGCTTTGACCCATTATATCATCTTTCAAAAGACTTGATGCCACTGTATTTCGTCGTTCATTCCTTCACTATTAGTTTTTAGACGTCCACCCATCTTTGTTCTCTTTCGAACAAGATTTTCTCTGCATTATTGTCCTTGGTGGTTAGCATCTCTATGATTTTCCATTTCAATTCTTCTGCTTTATGGTTGAAATCAAGGAAGTGTATGCTCATTTTTGTAGTTACTTTTTTTGTATTGATGTTACTTTTATTCTCGCCAATTCTCACTTTAGCTTTTCGACACGTCATCCCGATGTATTTAAGTCCGCAGGGACATGTGATCATGTAAATTACATGGGATGAGTTACAATTTGTATGCTGGCGTTGAGTCCAGAGTAGGTCTTCAGACAATGATAGAGTTTTTGTTGCTGATGTTAATTTGCATACGGTACAAGAACCACAAGGGTAATGTCCAGTTATTGGAATCATGTTCCAAGATCTCGTAATGCTTCCACCTTCAGTTCTTATCTGGGGTCACGTATGGACCAATAAGTCTTTTAAATTTCTGGTTCTGCGATTGGCAAACCTAGGTTTCTGCCAGTTCAAGTTCCCCGATGTGATAATTTTCTAGTTTTTACTAATTATTTTCTTCCCTGTGTTAGTTGCTGTATTGTAGGCTGTAACGCACGTAATTGAATTTTCTTCATTTTCTTTAGGGGTAATGTCCAGGAGACACTCTCTTGGTTGGTGTCTCGCTCTCTTCTGGCACTTCTGTATGATCTTCTTTGGATAGTCCCTTTTGGCCAGTTTAATTGTCAGATCTTTGGCTTGGATCTTATAATCTTCTAGTTTGCAACAGTTACATTTTAGTCTCAAAAATTGGCCATGGCAGGTTCTCCCTTAATGGTTTGGGATGGACGCTTTTATATGATAATAAACTGTTCTTGGCCGTTGGTTTGTAATATGTCTTGGTTTGAATCTTATTATTTTCCACATACAGAGTTATGTCAAGAAAGTCTAGTTCTTTTTTATCTGCAGTGAAGGTGAATTTTAGACATTCGTCTCTTTCATTCAGCCATCCGATGAATTCTTGTAAATTGTTCTTGTTGTTCTTCCAGATGAAAATGATGTCAACTATAAATCTTTTCCAAAATAACATTTGGAGAGAGAAGGGATTAGTATCATTCAGGACATACTTAGTTTCAAAGTCACTTACATAGAGTCCTGCTACCGAAGGCGCAAATGCGCTTCCCATGGATGTACCATGGTTTTGCACAAAAAGCGTTCCGTTGTATTCAAATAAATTTTCAGTTAAGGCTAATTTACAACATTCTAGCACAAAATGTTTAGGTGTCTTATGTTCCCACCTATCAGAGAAGAGGATGGTTTCTAGAGTCACCAGGGTGTTTTGTTGGGAGAGATTCATATATAGACTTTCGACGTCTAAACCAACTAGGAGCATTTTTTCTTCATTTTATGGTATGTCAATAAGTTGGTTTAGTAAGTCTCTGGTGTCTTTCAGGTAGGTGGGAGTTCTCTGTACTAGTAGTTTTAAAAATTGGTCAGCAAATTTTGACAAAGGTTCAAGCACTGAACCTATGCCGGAGACGATTGGTCTTCCTGGCGGTGGTAATTTATTTTTATGAGTCTTCGGTAAAGAGTAAAAATATGGTGTTTTGGGTTTTTGCGCAATCAGGTAATCTGCCTAATTTTTCGTTATCCATGCATTCATCTCTGCTTCATTGACCATTTTTTTAATGGTATTCTGTAGCCTCGTGGTTGGGTCATTAGTAATTTGTTTGTAGAATTGTGTGTCTGAAAGAAGGCTGAGGCACTGTTGGTCATATCCTTCCTTATCAAGGAGAACTATGCCTCCCTTCTTATCGGTGGGTTTAATTATTAAGTTCTCGTTGTTCCTCAACTCGGCATGTGCTTTTTGTTCTGCTTTTGTTATATTGATAAATGGTTTCTTTATCAAGCCTTCAATCTCTCTAGCTTCTTTCATATTAGCTTGTTCAAACTTTTGTATCTCTATGGGAACCATGCTATTTGGGGGATTTGATGTAGATTTCTTTCTTAGGTTGGTATTACCTTCTGGTCTCGGGTCCTCCTTTCCTTCAAAGAAAGCTTTAAGTTTTAACTTTCTACAGAACTCTGATAGTTCGCATCTCAATTTAAAGGTGTCAAGGGAGGTGGTAGGGACAAATCCCAAACCTTTATTCAGTACTCGTACTTGGTCATCTGTGAGCACTATATCAGTTAAATTTACTATCAGTGATTCACTGCACTCGGGCCTGCTTTCTCTTTTGTTTTGCTCTGTGTCATCATATGGAGTGGTTGTTCGTTCAACGTTACTCCTCTCCGTCTCCCTCTTGGTAGATTTTGGCCTCTTCCTAAAAAAGGCGGCTGTTGTATGTTCTCTTGTCCCATCATTTGGGGACCCATCATTTGTGGCGGGGTGGTATTCCATGGTTGTACGGGTTCATCCAACCTCGGTAATTTGGCATATATGGTTGAAAGTATGGCATTTGTTGGTTGTGATAATTCGGTCTATGCCATCTATTTGTTCTCCTTCGTGGTTGATTCCGGAATTGATTTCGGCCTCTTCGTGGGGTATAGTCATCTCCACTCCACTCTGAGTTATCAGAAGAGTTGCCTCCTGTGGACTCATTGGCAGTTGTTTGTTCCGGCACGGTATAGTCTTCTTTAGAATATGGGTGCATCTTCTCTTGTGTAAAGCGCTTCAGGTCCTTTCCTAATTTCTGTATTTTACTTTGGGTGATAAATTCTTTTGTTTCCTCCATTTCTCTATTTATTTCTTCCAATCTTTTTTTGTACACTGAAATGTGGACTACTGTCTTCAATTCTGCTTCACTTATTTGGATTTTCACCGTCAGGGCTTCTGATAGTCTGGTGGCAGTTTTTATTATTAAGACCAGGTAATCACTTGTTCGTTCGTTTTAAACTTTATTTCGGTTTGTTTATGAACCATAAAAGTACAACAAGAAGAAAAAATACGTTTGAAGCAGTAAGCTAATACACAAGTTACATTTCATTTCATATATACAGTCAATAGGTTAACATATGGTTATGGAGTAACAATTAAAATACTAAGACAATAATTTATATATGCACAGATTAAAAAGTTAGAACGCGATGGAAGCCCAAGTTTTCCTGAGACGAGTTATCTAACTACAGCCAGGGTGCCTTGTTGCTTCCGAATCATTCTCCGTCTTGTTAACCACATGGAAAACAGAAATTTAGCAATAGCTGTAACTATTAGTGTATTAGTATCAGATTTTAAAATTCTAAAAAACTCTAAATAGTTCCTAACTCCTAGGTTCACACATAGCTGTATAATCCATTTCTTTCTACTAGCGGAGTAAGCAGGACAGAACAGAATCACGTGCATTAAGGTCTCATTTGGGTCCTCACAACCTGGGCAGGGGCAGGCTGGACCCACTTTCCATTTATCTGTGTGTGAGTGCAGGGGTAATGTACCGTATCTGAACTGTAAATACAGTTTCTTTGCTAAGACCGGTTATATAGTGTCTAGTTCCTTCTCAAAACTATAAACATTCTTAAAATCTAGAAAGCTATCAGTGAGACTAGAGGGTCTGGCTGATCGGAGAGCTTCATGTAAGTTATGGTGTTTTATGATCTCTGCCAGGGTTCGCCTCGAGATGGCTTGGCACGCGACCTCCGGATCAGACCAGAGATTCTCCATGCCAATCCTGGACGCCTGCCCCCTTATAAATGATGGCCACTTAATCCTCCCTACACCCGGACAGGCCATCACAATCTTCAGTTCATCTCTGTAGCACTCAAGCTCCGGGACACTCCACAATCTACGCCAGTAGAGAAGCGGGCGTGAGGCAATTGCTTCTGCACTTGGCCTCAGGTTTAGGTCCAGCCTTAGTGGAATTAGTGGAGTATTTTTTGGTAAGGAGAACAACTGTCTAATGAAATTGTTCTCAGTTATGCTAATCTCACTCGCTGGTCGGTGCCCCCAGAGTTCCGCCCCGTAGAGAGTGGAAGATCTGGCTTGAACCTTATATATTTCCAGCGGTGCGCTCACTAATTTATGCACACAAGATTTCTGCACTTTTAGGATCCCCCCCGCGGACTGAGAAAGGCCTAGATTAGCCCTAGACATTTGGGTATCCCAACCCATTTTGTCATTCAATGTCAGACCTAGGTAGGTAAAGTTATTTACCCTTTCCAAGGGCCGTCCATCCATTTTTGGGCGAGGGCAATTAACTGTGCTGGCATTAAACACCATGTACTTTGTTTTGTCTATATTAATCTCCAAATTCCTTTTCTTGCAGAATTCGGTGAATTCGTCTAACACCCTCTGCATCCCCATTGATGTTTTTGAGAGTAGCAGGGTGTCGTCCGCAAACATTAGTGCAGGAAATTTACCGCCAGCTAAATTGGGTGCGTCAGTATTATTTGCACTAGTCAGGTCATCAACAAGGCCATTTAGGAAGAGAGAAAATAGGGTAGGGGCAAGTACGCACCCCTGCCTCCCTTCTCAATTGGAAAAGCTTGTGTCAGCTGGCCAAATTTGCCATATCGTACCTTCGCAAAGGTTCCTTCGTGGAGTTTTTTAAATTGATGACACAAATAGGGAGGGATCCCCATTGTAGTTAATATGCTCCACAGTTGATTCCTGTCCACCATGTCAAAGGCGGATTTGAGGTCCACAAATGTGAGGTACAGGCTGCCCCCTTCCAAGACCACATGCTTCCAGTAGAGTACCTGGAGCCGTAGTAATTGGTCGATAGTTGATGTTTTGGCTCTGAACCCTGCTTGCAGGTGAGAGAGGATCTTGTTCTCGATAATCCAATCTTGCAAGCGTTGTAAAAGCAGCCTTGCATAGATTTTTTGGGTAACATCAATAAGGCTTATTGGCCTGTAGTTTGACGGGGCCAGCGGAGAGCCCTTTTTATAGATCGGGATGATTTCAGCCCCCAGCCAAGTACATGGAACTTCTTGTCCGTCCAGGATGGCATTAAATAGGACGGTCAAGTAGGGAACCCAAATCTTCAGCTCGTCTCTAAAGAGATCACCAGGGATCTTGTCCAGACCTGGGGCCTTATTGTGTTTCAATGCTTGTACCGCTAGTGTGACTTCCAACAAGGTAAAAGAGGGAGGGTGGCAACTAGGGACCGTTCTAAAGGGCGAGCTTGATAGGACTTTGTTTTGTGAAGCAGGACTAGAATAAAGATCACTAAAATAAGCACACCAGGCTTCCTCAGCAATGTTAGGGTCGATCTTTACCTTACCCTCTAATTTACCAGTGTGAACCAAATTCCAAAAGGTTCGGGCATCTTTCGCAATTAATGCCTGTTTGATTGCATACCATCTCTCTGTTTCCCATTCGGATTTAGCATGGGAAAGGAGATTCTTATAGGCATTCCTTGCGGTCATAATAGAGGTTCTATTGCCTATTTTGAGAGCGGATACTAAAGTAGTTTTCGCCCTCCTACAAGACTGATTATACCAGGGATTAGTGTCCCATATCTGCCGTTGGCACTGGTTGGATGGTTTGTGAAAGCTACCCGCCAGGGCCGTTATTAATTCTTTATGAATAACTAAGATTTTAGCGCCTTTGTCATGATTTGGGACGCTCTCGTGCAGTGCTATCAGCCGCTCAAGCTGAGGAATGACACTTTTGTACAATGAAGCCAGATTATCTGGCGAAGACTTAATAGAGGCCCATCGGATTCTTTTACCACCCTGTATGATCCTAATGTTACTAGAGACCATATCATCCTCTTGATACACCCCATCGGAATGTGGCAAATCCAAGTCTGCTACCAGGGGATTATGGTCACTTTCCGAGCGATCGTGTACATGGAATTGTTGGATCAGTGGCCATAAGGACAAGCTAGCCATGAGGTAATCTATTATTGATGAATGTCCCATTCCATTATAGGTACTCTTTCCTGGGCTATCCCCCGGGAAGCGACCATTACAGGCTCTGAGCGAGAATGTGTACGTCAATGAGGTGAGCTGCATGACCACAGGTGTCCAAGATTTGGTTTGATAGACATTGGGGGTGGAATCTGGCAGACGTCATCCTCATCTGATGTTAACTGGGAAACCCCCCCCAAGTGGCTCATAATGGCAGTTGAAGTCTCCCCCTATTAACACCTTGGTCTCGCTGGAGAAGCTGTTCAATAAAATGGTTAAGGACTCTAGAGTCTGTGATACCCCTCCCCCATGAACAGGGCGTAGGTAGATGTTGATAATTGCTATTTTGGGTGTATTTGGGCGAGTTAAGAAAATGCATAATATATCACGGCTATTGGTGTTAATCCTTTTAACCGAAAACCCAAGGTGGACACCCACCCATATAATCAGGCCACCAGATGGTCTACCTCTAGGTCCTTTAGTTGCAAGCTCGGCATAAGTTGCAAAGCCCATTCTGTGATGGATAGTCATGGCCCATGTTTCTTGGAATATACAGATACCATGGTTATCCACAAAATCACACCAGTCTGTGCTGTCTAATTTTGCAGCCAAACCCGCCACATTCCATGATAGGAGTGCTAAATTTCTATTTTTGCGAGTCAGTTGGTCAGTTGACTGATTGGAGGGTGTAGCAGATTCTACAGTTGGGTCACCTGCTTCAGGGCTCATCAGTCCCTTGGAGGTATTGTGGCTAGATATGAGGCGGTTGGCCTCGTGTGTACTAGAGAGGGGAGCGCCAGATTGGGAGGGTGTAGATGAGAGCCTTATCTCACTCAGAGTGTCCTCCCTAACTGGCTCCCCTCCACCCACCCTTGGGCCAGTTATAGGAGGGATAACAAGAGCGGGAAGTCAGTCGCAACCATCGAAGCAGGAAAGGACGCCATATCTATTGGAAGATTCCAGTGGGGTAAAAGGGATCAGATGCTCCATGTTCCTGTTCCCATGCAAATGGTCTAGCCCCCCTGGAGGTGTACTACGGCCACTAACAGGAACTGTGTTCCACCCCGAGGTATTCCTAATAGGCAGGGACCTGGGGAAGTGGCTCGTGTGGCTATTGTGGGAGGGCATATACACATTCCTGGTACAGTAAGGATCTGCTAACCCCCCAGGGAAAAGGGTGGGAGTCGCATACGATCTTGGATAAAAATAGGTTAGATCGTATGGGGCTATGGCAGTATTCAGGTTCCCAGGGGACCCAGTTAGAATGCATCCAACTGCCTCTGGGTTCCTAAAGTTGATTACGACAATGTCTCCCTCTATGTTTTTTTCCCTGCTGCCCAGCCAGGGCAGGCGCCTGACATGGACTATCTCCCCATCGATGTAATATGGGAGTGGTCTATTTTGTCCTAGCCAGTGCAGAATCTTATTTTTGAGTTGGGGATGCCCCTCCTTTTTGCCTGCTTCTAGGGTGGGGACACCTGTGAGTACGACTACAAATGGTAGGGCCTCGGGGGGTAGTTCAACATTATAGCCCTGTGGTTTATCATTAGTGGGCAAGCTCAACCTCCCCCTTCCCAGTTGCTGGCTCTTAGTACTGGGATTTACACCACCCTTCTGGGATTCTCTTGCAGCCTGAGCTATAGATTTTGCCGCTGTTACCACAGGAGCCTGGGCCGGTTGGGGTACCAAGTTTTTCCGCTGGATGTTGCTAGGGGGCTTGCTAGCTGCAATATTAACCTTAGTGGAGCTCTTGGGAGGATCTACAGATCTCGGTATGTTGTTGCTAGAAGGTTTAGTGGCTCCGTTATTGCCATTATTAGAACCATTTGGAGCAGCCAGGGTAGGAGCAGGGACGGTTGGAATCTGGGGTAGAGTTGTCGACGAAGTAGAGGACCTTGGAGTGGTCATAGGAAGGCTTGTCCTATTTTTGTCAGCAAACAATACCTCCAGATTACCTAGTCGGTGATCCACCCTCTTTAAAATATCCAGTATGGGAAGCATAAAGGACCTAAGCAACTGCTCGACAGTGTTCCGCATAGTATCAGTAAGAGGAAAGATTTCTTGGCATGGAGCGGAAGCAACCCCAATTCCCCTCCCTTCGTTGTTAACAGGCAGTGTAACATTTGGGTCTAGGGTAGATACTACTATAGGCACCATATCAGTTGGTACAGGGGCCTTAGTTACAGTTGCGCCAGTGATCTTGGTTTTTAGTGTTTTACCGAACTCGGAATGGCTAAGCTTGCCCCTTTGTGGAGCACCTAACCCCCTCCTCTTTTTAGTTGGAGGTGGTCCAAGAGCTTTGGTCGTATTCGGTGGCCTGCCCGACCTTTTAGGCATCTCCCTAGCAGGAAGACAAGATACATTTTCTACATGGGGACCTGGACTTGGAGCACATGAAGGCACAACATTGGATGGGGAGACAATAGATAATAGGCCAGTGGGCGGTGGAGTGCTTCTGAGGAGTAGAGGGAACTTATCCAGAGACAATGGGTCTTCATTAAGGGTGTCAGTGATAGTTACCGACAGGGTGGGTGTAAGCGCCAGATCGATCAATGGTCTATTTTTCAAGGACTCAATAGAGCGGCGACGTTCAATCCTACGCTCAGTCAGTGAATCATCCTTGTCCAAGTCCACAGAGGCCCTAGTGAAGTAATTGTCTAGTGTTCTTTTGCTGGTCCCCACAGTACTAGAATTATCGCAATTTGATGCCATAGTATTGGGATCCTACCTTTGAGCCTTGGTTGAAGGTGTTAAGGGGGTGGCCTGTCCCGTCCTCGGGCGTCCCCGGACGGCCACAGACGGCCCGCCCTTTGCCCGGGCTTAGCCCCGGGCGCTCCCGCGCAGCGTAGGATGCTGATTCTTATAGAGTCTTTTAAGGCGGGGTGGGCTGGGCGGGGCGGTCAGGGAGAGCGGGCCAGCTGACACGGCCTGATACAAACTGGGGCTCCTGGAATATCGAGTCCCGGTTTACGCTCGCAGCCCTGTTTCGCTCCCAGCGCCCAGCTGTTGGCAATCCTTCAGTCTCCCCCTATCAACGAGGCGGGACCCGCGGAGCTGGTTCGGCGAGGCGTGGGCTCCGGTCCGTGGAGAGAAACAGCCGGTAGGAAGGGTCTTAGTCCGTGGAAAGAAACAGCCGGTAGGAAGGGTCTTGGTGAAATAGAACGAAATCCAAAGCAGAGCAGGTCACAAGGACTTTTAAGGCGGGGTGGGCTGGGCGGGGCGGTCAGGGAGAGCGGGCCAGCTGACACGGCCTGATACAAACCGGGGCTCCTGAAATATCGAGTCCCGGTTTACGCTCGCAGCAATGTTTCGCTCCCAGCGCCCAGCTGTTGGCAATCCTTCAGTCTCCCCCTATCAACGAGGCGGGACCCGCGGAGCGGGTTCCGCGAGGCGTGGGCTCCGGTCCGTGGAGAGAAACAGCCGGTAGGAAGGGTCTTAGTCCGTGGAAAGAAACAGCCGGTAGGAAGGGTCTTGGTGAAATAGAACGAAATCCAAAGCAGAGCAGGTCACAAGGACTTTTAAGGCGGGGTGGGCTGGGTGGGGCGGTCAGGGAGAGCGGGCCAGCTGACACGGCCTGATACAAACCGGGGCTCCTGGAATATCGAGTCCCGGTTTACGCTCGCAGCCCTGTTTCGCTCCCAGCGCCCAGCTGTTGGCAATCCTTCAGTCTCCCCCTATCAACGAGGCGGGACCCGCGGAGCGGGTTCCGCGAGGCGTGGGCTCCGGTCCGTGGAGAGAAACAGCCGGTAGGAAGGGTCTTAGTCCGTGGAAAGAAACAGCCGGTAGGAAGGGTCTTGGTGAAATAGAACGAAATCACTTGTACATCTCCACGAGATTGAAGACCAATCTTTCCTAAAGACCAGATCATGTAGAAAGATACGAGGCACATTTTGTACCCATAATCCTCTAGCAGCAGCATTTGCTCTCAGGTATTCACGCATTATTAGGCCATGAATTGCTGTTCTCACTTCTTCTCTTTTTGTGTCTGTTAAATCATCCCATTCACTTGTCTGTGCCAATGTTTGAATTTTGTAATAATGGTGGGGCTGATAAGATTTCACTTATATCATCTTCAGTATATCTCAAGCCAGTATTTTCCGTCATCTTTGGTATCACTGTATCCTTCTTAGAACTTCTCTCACCATTTTGAGGTCTCAGATACTGTTCAACGGATTAACTCCCACAGCTGTCCGCTGCTTAGTAATTCATCAATCAAGGTGGGGGAGATAGAAATGTGGATCGTAGAATGTTCACAGTTTTTTTCACATTTAGATATCAAAACAAGTCGCTTAATAAGTGGTTATGCAGAGAAGAGAGTCATTATAGGGTTGAAAGGACAACATGAGATCTAGTTATTTTCTCAATTTCAGGTACTACTGGCCTCAATAGAAAGAGGGTGAGAACTGAATCACCTCTGTGCTACACAAATCGTGTGAGTACACTTTTTAATTTCCATCTTGGTCCTGAAGAAAGCCCCATAGACCCGGCTGGGCACAGTGGGGCTGAAACATGTCGGCCAACCGTTATGTATAGAGAATTTAGTAACGCGATCCAAATCCACACAAAAACTCTTTTAATAATTCTTGAATCACAATTTTTATTAAAATCTTTGCTTGTAATGATCCAAGGATTTTTAAACTTAGAACTATTTTTTGGGAGCACTATTTCTGGACACTGCTACATATCCAGTGGTTACCTCCGGGTGGAGGTTGCATACAACTAGAAAAACCCTATGATGATGCACCCACGCTACGTAAATTGGTGGAGAATCAAGATATTCCACCACACCGCTTACGTGCGTGCATGAGGGTTTTTTAAGAAGGTCACCAATAACCTAAAAACCCATGTGCTGTAGTTTCAAGTGATCCATTCTGCATTTGATTGTTGATACAGGAGCTACTCGTAGCGCCTTATCTAAACACTTGGTTCCAAGGGCTCCCCGTCTGGCTTAACTATTACATCGATAGGTTTCGATAGAACACCTTCGTAAGTTTACTGCTCCATGTCTATTATTGCTTTCTCCAAACACACCAGACAATATTGTGGGTCTTGATATGCTCAAATATTTCAGGGCTACGATACGATGTTCTCCGGAAGGAGTATGTGTCATTTTGAATGACAACTACCCCGCGATTGAGAGATCCTGTATTGTTCAAGAGGACATTGCATTAGCTTCGCTCCCTAGTATTTTGTGGGCTACTTCAGATACCGATGTAGGGAAAATGGTTATTCTGCCAGTACATATTAGTGGGAAGGAGAGCGCTTTATTGCCACAATTTCCTCAATATAAAATTTCTCAAGAAGGCGAAGAAGCACTTCTACGCATTGTCCATGATTTGATTAAGGTGGGGGTTGTGGAAGAAGTTCCTTATAATGTTTGCAACAGTCCTATTCTTCCCATTTTGAAAAAAGACTCTGACCCTAGGGTTTACAGATTTATTATTGATTTACAAGAAGTCAACAAGACTGTAGTACCACAATACCCTGTGGTTTCTGACATAACAATGCTGCTTACCTTACTTCTTCCAACAGCAACTACACTTTCTGTAATAGATCTGAAGAATGCTTTCTTCTTGTTTCCTCTTCATCCTGACAGCCGATATTTGTTCGGTTTCACTTTGAATAATAGATCATACAGATTTTGTAGAATTCCTCAAGGTTACACTGAGATTCCAAGAATTAACAGTCAAGCACTGACACAACAACTTGATTTTTTTACTTTGCCTGAAGGAGCGGCTCTCATAGAATATGTCAATGACATCTTGTTGGCAGCCGATACGCCTGAGCAGTGCGAAAAATGTACTTTGTCTCTGCTTTCTTTTCTTGCTACACACCACCATAAAGTGTCACGGAAGAAATTGCAATATTGTAGACCGAAGGTTACCTACTTAGGTCACCTTCTGTCTAAGGAGGGGCGTGCACTTACACCAGTTCGCATACAAGCAATTTTTGACACACCAGTGCCTTCTACTCAGAAAGATCTTCGTGCATTCATTAGTTTGACCTTGTTCTGCAGGCAATGGATATTAGGATTTTCACACATCGTTAAACCCTTGCTAGCACTTTTGACTAAAGACACTCCAATGCCCCTTCCATGGACAGATGAATGCCAAGATGCTTTTCGTCAGCTACCACAAGCTCTTTGTTCTGCACCAGTGTTAGGCACTCCAGATTACAGGAAGGCTTTTACACTCTATGTACACGAGAAAGATGTGTGTGCATTGTCAGTTTTAGTACAGGCACATGGTGACAAACAGCGTCCCTGTGCATAATTTTCAGTGGTTCTTGAACCTGTTGCTCGTGCATTGCCTGGGTGCTTCCGTTCAGTTGCAGCAACAGCTGTGTCCATACATCAGAGTGAAGGGATAGTTTTGTCACATAAACTGTTGGTGTTAGTACCACATGCGGTCGATGCACTTTTGAATCAGACCAAAACCCAACACTTAACTAGTGCTCGCTTGACAGGATACGAATTGACATTGTTGGCCCCTCACATTACACTGCAGAGATGTGCAACACTGAACCCAGCTACTTTGTTGCCATATCCAGCGACTCAGACTCAGTCACAGGAATCTCGTGCTTTTATCTTCTTTACTGAGGAACAGACAAAGCGGCGCGTCGATTTGCAAGATATGCCCCTTTTAGATGTAGATGTGGAACTGTGGGTTGATGGGTCCTGTTTGAAGTTACCAGATGGCACGACTTCAGCTGCATATGCAATTACCATACTTGAGACAGTAGTGGAGACAGCTTGTATACCACAAAAGTTGGCTCAAGCAGCTGTGTTAATAGCTTTGACATGAGCGTGTGAACTTAGCACTGATTTGTGTGTGAACATCTATACAGATAGCCGCTATGCTTTTGAAGTGGCCCATGATTTTGGCCTACTCTGGAAGAAAAGAGGCTTTCTTACATCCCACGGGATGCAAATAATGCACGGAGAATTAGTGCTTAATGTTTTGACTGCATTGATATATCCGAAGAAAATAGCTATTGTTAAGTATAGCGCGCACAAGAAAGTGATTGATAAGACCGGACAAGGCAAAGCCTTTGCAGACTGGTTAGCTCATGAGACTGCAATACAATGAAGTACTACATCTATGTACGTAGTGTACGTAGTGAAATCACAAGCTGAGCACAAGTTGGCATGATGCTAGACAAGAAGTATTAGATATACAGAGATCTGCCTCTGTGGAAGAACTTGAGCAATGGTCTAAAGAAGGAATGTTGGAAGATGAGGGCTGTTGGTGCAACAAAGAGATGAATAAGTGGAAATTGGCTGCTGCTTATTTACAGCCTATGGTTCAAATGGCACACGGGCCGGCACATGTTGGAGCTCTAGCGATAACGAAATTGCTCACTCAAGTTTGGGAGCATCCAGAAATTGCCGGTACAGCAAAAAGAATAGTACAATCCTATTTGATTTGTTGGCAGTATAATCCTGGAAAAGGGACACAAACTCCTACAGGAGGGTTTGCTACACCGACTGCACCTTTTGAAGTCTTGCAGATGGATTACATCCAACATGAAAGTTGCAACAACCTCAAATATGTCCTAGTGGTGGTATGTGCCTTTAGCAAATGGATAGAGGCATACCCTACAAAGGATAATACAGCTCTCACTACAGTGAAGGTGCTTTTAAAAGAGTTTTTCCCTAGATATGGTGTTTGCAAACGTTTGTGGAGTGACAACGAACCTCATTTTATTGGGCAAGTTGTTGAGCATGTCCTGAAAGGATTAGGGATCAAACAGAAATTCCATGCAGTTTTCCACCCACAATCAGCAGGATTGGTGGAGAGGTATAACGCTACGTTGAAATTGAAGTTAGCGAAAATACTTGCTTCCACGTCCTTGAAATGGCCTGATGCACTACCCTTGGCATTGTTGTCCATAAGATCAGTGCCACATTCACGATCTGGGCTAACTCCATAAGAAGTGGTATTTGGAAGACCGATGAATATTTGGGGATTTCCAAAGCCACGCCCTGTTCTGATGAATGATTATTTGGCACAGTTGACTGATAGTTTGATCTCTATTCATCAACAGGTTCAAAAAGCTCTTCCTGACAGATCTACAGGTGAGGCCCACGAACTCCGACCTGGAGACTATGTGATGGTCAAGGTCTTTGAGAGATCAAACAGCTTGGAACCGAGATGGCGAGGACCGGAGCAGGTGCTCCTAGCAACGAGGACAGCAGTTCGAGTAACGAACAGAAAGAATTGGGTCCATAGCACTCACTGCAAGCGAGTGTCGCCTGCCTTGGTGGAACCTGCTGTGTTGATTGATCATCGAGAGAGTGTAGAAACAGAGAAGGGCCACGCTATTTCACCTGATGAATCTGACGGAGTCTTCCTGGACCACACGATCCCTGGAGAATCGCGATACCAACTGAGTCTTATGAAAGAATCTGCCTTGTTGAAAAAGACTGGTTGAGCTGCTGTCCTGGGTTGGTGAAACGGAACACCGATGTGGCAAGGGGGGGATCAGTCCTGCGTAGTGACACCCGTCTTGATCCTTGGTGAAGAAATCAACGACTGCCCAGGTCTTTAGAGCTCCAACGATTGCCTTCAACAACGAACAAATCATGTCTGCAGAGAGATCAACTGTTGCTATTGCCAAAATGAATAACAAAAAGATCATTTGTGTTGTAGGATTTGTTGTTGCAAAAGTGGCTATAGCAGTAATGACTTGGTTCGTAGAGAAAGTGGCTCCTGCTCGACAATTGCTGATTGCCACTACTCCTGTACCAGTTGAGCATCATTACTTTACGCTTCCCTACCATGGACAGAAGTATCGACAATCCTACCTGAACAACACATTCATTCAGATGCTGCATCACACTCATAATGCCACGAATGCTACAGACTGTTGGGTGTGTGCGATGATACCTGCTCACCAGAAGAAAGGGGGAACACCTTTTATTCCTCTTCCTTTCTCGCACAATGGTTCTTGTCGAGCTTGTTTTGCGCTTCTAAATGCTTCAAAGAAAGCGGCAGTTGGAAGGATTAACTATCATCTTAATAAAGTTTGTTACCCCGATGAAGATGGTTACCCTCAAGCTAAAGGAACTAAATGGGAATGGGAAGAGTATCGACCAGATAATATTTCTGTACCATATGTTATCACGAACACAAGAGCTATAAAGAACACTGGACCATTTGTAATTTCTGTGACAAGAGCCAAAGCAGATTTATGTATAGGGAGTGTTGGGAAAATTCCAGTGGGAAGGAGTGAGTATTCTGTGACATTAACTATTGAAGGTGCCAATAATAGTAGTTTCACATCGTCACATAATACATATTTTGTGTGCGGTAATAAGGGATATTACCAACTCCCAATTGGATGGTCTGGAGTATATTATGTGTCCTTTCTGTTACCCCCTGTGTTCCTGGCACCTCCATCGTACCACCGAGACGTTTAGCTATATAGTTATATCTCTAAGAACAGATACAAAAGAACAATAAGTACAGATTAGGTTGATCAGACTGACACCACTTTGCAACATTATGTCGACTTTAATTTGGGCTTGTTTTTCTTTGTGGGTGCTGCATTAAACAGTTGAAAGATAAGGCAATTGACTTGTGTTGTGGAAGCTGTTACCAATCAGACAGCTATGGCACTTGGGAACATTACAGAAGAGCTGCAAGTTGAAAGGATTGTATGTACGGTTCTTGACGTGGTTCTAGCTGAGCGAGGTGGGGCATGTCGCATCATCGGCAGCAGCTGTTGTGTTTACATTCCGGATCACTCACCCTCAGTATTTGATGCAATATCCAAACTGCATAAAACTGCTGCAGAGATTCACCCAGAGACTGGTACATGGATCTTCTCGAGCTGCTTCTGGACACTATTTGTTACTTGGGGCTGGAAGCTACTGACTATCCTATGTATTCTACTGGTAATACTATTTACATGCTGTGCATGTATACAGTATGGTCCCATGCTTTGCTCTATGTGCATTACTGCTTGTACACCTGCTAAGCGAAATGTTGCAGAAATAAAAGCCCAACAAATGCTGAATAAAGAAATGACTGAAATTATGCAAATTAATATACAGGATGCATATTTAGATTATCCCAAATCAACGAATGTCTTCAGCTAATGCTAAAAGGGTTGTCTGTTGTAATTTGGCAGCGATCGGGGTTAGCATCTAGCTGAAGCCATGTTGGATTTGGCAGCCATTTTGTACGCCATGTGCTACCACGTCCTCACCATATGCTCTGTCCTACCTTTCTGTCGTCTACTCTTGTACTCTGTCTAGTAACAAATTATATTTGGCCTCTTCTACTTTGCACATGCTCAGTTGAGCTTGCAGCTGTCTATGCAGCTGTCATTAGTCCGTAACTGTCAGGATGTGTTTACTAGAATTAGCAACTGCTAGCTCCTCCCACTTGTTGATTGTGCATTTTCTGTGTTACCTTATATGTACCTAAAACTTTCTTTCTGTTCTTATACCGCCTTCTTTTGAGCCCCTGTGTGAGTATTAAAGGTCCATGTTCCTACTGTTCAGGGTTCTACTTCATACACTACCGAAGGGTGTTGTGTGAAATTAGTTCCACCTCTTGAGGTTAATAAAGTACTTTGTTTTGCATTGCAGTTTCCGAGCCAACTTCTTCCTATTGGTCTAAGGACTTTGTGCAGAGAAGGGCTAACCCCTAGCACTGGTAGGCCTAGCTGAGGCTCATCACAACAACACCTAAAGCAAAACCCCTTAACAGACCTCACACGTTATGGGACATGCCAGCAGTTCAAGGGCATCATCCGTGTGTTTCGTGGACTGCCTGTCCTCAAACTGAACATACATCTACAGTAGATATAGGCACTGCAAGACCATGAATACAAACAAGGCACACTAACTGTAATTGTGACAAAGTCATATATTTAATAACTTGCCCATTTCTACTCCGATATGTCCACACGCAATGTCAAACTACGGATAAACGAACATAAAAGCACTGTTAGGTGCAACAAACAAGCCAGTAGACTCACTAATCACTTTTTGTTGCAAAAACATCAAGCTGAGGAATTGAAATGGACGGTTCTAGAACAACCATTTATTCCTCCCCACGTGACAGACATTACTACATTTCTGTTTGTAAAAGAGCAAAAAAATTTTTTTTTAGCTCAAAAGTCATATTCGAGGGCTTAACAATGATATTCCGTGGACCTTCCTGTAGTTATGTCATAGCACCACATCACCTATGAGTATCTGTTTACTTTTCTGTGGCTACATGAAAAATATTGTTTTAATACTCTATGCCATATACTAGACATAGATGCTTTGCAACATAGGTCTTACATATAGAACTCAGCGCCCTCTCGCCATTAATGTTTTAGGCCTATGATTTGACCTCAAGCTTAATCAACACATCAGTCAAACATACTTATTTATACTATACATCTTCCTTTTTTGAAAGTGTTATGCCTTTTATGGTCCCAAGTAAGCATATACCTGCATATACCTACATCTCCCAGAGGTCATTCGCTTTTTCTGCCACGGAGACAAGAGTATCATTTCAACACACGGGATCTCCTCAACTACATTTCCCATGACCCTCAAGCTTTTTCTAATTCATATGCTTGGAGAGCGACTTAATTATGATATAGGAGTTTGCAAAACCTATATTTTTCCTGAATAGAGGAGATGTGCTTGTTATAGTTAGGAGCGCGTGTTTGGCCACAAATCGCTTTTGAATAAACACGCTCTTTCCAAATTTGAAGGTAACATCACTGCAATGTGTAAAGCGCTATGTAGAAACTACACTTTCCATGAGCCGTATGTTGTTTTCGTACTTCTCGGCAGCTTTCACTATCTTCTCGCATCAGATACGTGTTTTGCAAGCGCCGAATCGCAGGCTCGCACTGGTGCAGGATTAGAACTTTCGAGTATTTAAACATGGGTCTCACCTCCCGCCGGTTACCTTCGGTTCCAGCTCGTGTCTGGCCCGGTACCGACGGACAGGTGAGTAAATGCTGAAGCAACCAAACTCGTCTACACTTTTTTTTGAAAAACATTGATCTAATGATTGTGATTGCAAGAAAGGATAACACGATACTAGTGGTAAGTTAGAGCCATTATCAAGTTTGTGTTCTATAGTGTATCTGAGGTACACTTTGGTTTTTAAAGAGGAGATGTCTTTGTTATAGCTAGGAGAGCGTGTTTGGCCAAAATCGCTTTTAAACAAATGTGCTCTTTCACAAATTTGAAGGCAACATCACTGTAACGTGTAAAACGCTTATGTAGAAACTACACTTCCCATGAGCCTACGGCTCTTTCTGTAGTTCTCGGCAACTTATGATTTTAAGACTCCAGTCATGAAGTGTTGATATTAATGGACATTTGGAGACATCATTTAAGATCGTGTCATTTATGCCTTGTGAGCCACATATTGGCTTGTATCTTTCTATTCTATTTTGAATTCCATCATGATCATGCAAAATGTTGACAGTAAAACTATTAGGTAGCCATATTTACAGAATGCTGGATGGATCTGTGATTATGGTTTTTCATTTTTCCTTTTGAACAGAACATAGGAGTAACATACTGTTAGATTTGGGCATCTCTAGTTGGCACAGGTGGGTACTTGTGACAAATAGGGACCCTTGCCACTAGTTAGGGTAAGGGGGTACACTCCTAAAATAACCCCTGCTCACCCCATTGGTAGCATGGCACGAGCAGACAGGCTTATCTCAGAGGCAGTGTGTAAAGCATTTGTGAGCACATACACTAACCCAGTGACAACACTACAAATGGACACCACACAAGGTTTGTATCACAAATATGTATTCTTTATATAGACTTAACACAAGACCACAAACGACAAAAATCCACAATACTATACTTAAAAATGGGGGTTTTAGCTTAGTTCAGTTCAGTTCTTGAGATGCGACACTTTGCGTCAATGTACCTTACGATGGGTTGCGCTTCCACAACAAGTAATGTTGCAGTGATGGAAATGCAGCAAAGTTCCAGTGCAAAGAAATAAAGACGTGAAGATCTTCCAGATGCGGCACGCTTCTCCGATGATGCGAGAAGTCTCGATTCGATGCATCAGCTGCAGCGGCGACACCCTTGTTCAGCGATGCGACAGTAACAGCTTCAGTTGTGACACTCATCTCGGACGGTTGCGAGAAGCTTCCACACGATGCGACAACTACAGCGGCGACACCCTTGTTCAGAAATACGACGGCAGCAGCTCTGACGGCGACGCGCTTCTCCGGGGATGCGTGGCGCTTTTCTCGATGCAGTGCAATGCGACAGCGGCGACACCGTTGTTCAGAGATGCAATGGCAGCCACATCGACGGTGACACGCTTCTTCCTCGTTGCAAGACACTTCTCTTGATGCGGTGCAATACAACAGCTCCAGCGGCGACACCCTTGTTCAGAGATGCGACAGCAGCAGCAGTGACGGTAACACGCTTCTTCCTCGTTGAGTCACGCTTCCAGCTCCTTGCGACACGCAGTCCCTTAGAAGGCCCAAACAGCAGCAGGCACTTCCAAAGAACTCTGGGGAGCTGGGGGGTGAAGTCTGTTGTTCCTTAGACTTTAGCAGGAGGTAAGCTCTTTTCCAAGTCCTTGGAGATCCTTCACAAGTTGAAAGTAAAGCACACAAAGTTCTTTCTCCTCTCTTTGGCAGTCAGGCGAACACTGCAGGCCAATCCCCTAAGCAGCACTTCAGCTTAGGAATAGTCTCTCCTCAGTTTCTTCAGGTTCCTCTCCTCAGCAGAGGTTTCTTCTTGTAGTCCAAAAGTGATCTAATTTCTTGGGCTCAGGGTCCCAATATTTATACCTCAAAATCCTTTGTTCTCTGAGGGGAGAGGGGCCTTTACCCAGCCCAAACCAGTTCTGTAGCACTCTGTTTACATGACTCCTTCTTTCCTTTCACAGTGCAGGGCAGAAACATCAAACACCCTACAGGAGGTGGAGCCAGCATTGTGGAGGGAAAGCACAGCCTTGGAACACTTTGTTGACAGGATTCCTTCTCCTCTTTCACTGTGCAGGGCAGAGACATCAGCCGCACCCCAGGAGGTGGATCCAGCAATGTGGAAAGGCAGGCACAGCCCTATTCAAGGTTCAGGTGCAACTCCTCCCTCCCATCTAGATGCAGATCTCTCTATTCACCCCTGGGCTGACTCATTCTGTCTCCTGGAATCCCCAGCCCTGTCACTCACAAACTCCAGACAAGGAATACACAACCTAGCAGAGGCAGGCTTGAAAAATTAGGCCAGAAAATACCTCTAAAAGTGGTATTTTCAAACACAGAATGTTAAAACCTACTTCACTAGAAGATGAATTTTATCATTCTGAGTTCAGGCATACCAAACTCGAATTTCCACCATGTTCTCTGAGTCAGTTAGGATTATAAGAATGTAATAATCTAACTGCCCATTCTGGCCTATTGAGAGCAGGTAGCCTTGCAATAGTGAAAAACGAAAATGGCTTTACCAATTAATACATTAATTTACAGTAGGTAGCACTTGCACTGTGACACTGGACAGCAGTGGCACAGTGCTCAAAGCACCTAACACCAGCAACAACACATGAGGCAATATCAAAAAATGGAAGGGAGACCCACGCCAATGGTGCCAGGTCTAACACATAAACTAATGTGTAAGTGATATACACATTGATATCTAGCAATGTCAACATGATGCCATCGCTGAGCACACTGTCACAGTAGACATCTTTTCAAACGTTGAAGCCACAGGAACACGTAGGTTGTATTGAATCCAACCACATATTGAATTGTTGGACACTTGTATTTTTATATATATTTTTTTCACAACACCTTTTTGCAGTAGCGATAAAATATCTAGGTCCTGAGGAAGGCAGAGATCATATTTTGATCAACACGGCTGAAACACGTAGACCTGTTTTTTTCATACTGATGCAGTTATTTTTTCTAAGCTGCATATGCACTGGTTTTATATTTGACACCAGGATAGATCAAATTAAAGGTGTTTTCTTCCTAGTAGCCAATTTTAGATCACCTTTCACTTTATCACTGCACGCACTGCAACCATTACCCTAAACATTATCTATATTGCTTTGCTTCTTGTGGATTCTAGTAGATCCTAGTCTTGATCACTGAAAACATCCCTGAGCTCCTCCCTCCTAGAGAGGGGGTTGTAGCCCTTGGTTGCACTAGGTTTTGCAACCAAGAGTAGATCACAGATGATGAAGCATGCCACTTCGGTGGGTGATGGGATTTCGTCCTCTATAAAGGACTCCCCTCAGATTTAAGAGGGACACATTAACCTGTACTGTCTGTGCTCTCGAGCTTGTTGAAGCTGAGTTAGACCTGCAGATTATTTTTGCTTTGTCATTAGGAAGAAGCTGACATTATAAAAACTGACACTGTATTGTACGTCGTGTCATTAGGAAATGTTATGCTAATGCTGCCAAAGTGATGTGTGGCCAATTAGCGTCTAGAAAATAGAGGCTTGCCCTCCTAGTGTCACTTTTGTGTGCCTGGCGAAAAAATAAAACCAAAAAAACAGTGCTACATGAAATAAATATGTCTCAATTACATGAAAGCAGCAATAGAGCAACCAGCTGCAGAACAGCACTGGACAACAACCTCAGCAACCCCTGTACCAGCCAGAATTACCAGCCAGAGTCCCAGGGGTAGAGGAAGTGCAGATTTAGTGAGGCAGAGAATGAGAGCTTGATCATGGAGGTGACTGAGCACCAATACCAGCTCTTCGTCAGCTCCAAAATGTCATTGTGGAGAAAGAAGGTCATATGGCACACCATTGTGGACAAGGTGAACAGTATTGCTGAAGTCAAGAGGACAGTGAGTGACTGCAAAAAGCGCTGGCATGATTGCAATCACAGAACAAAGAATAAACTGGAAACCAATCTCAAGGCAGGCACGCAGACTGCAGGTGGTAGTCCAGAGCCCCAGGAGCATCTGGATCCCCTTGAGGAGTGGGTGTTCGTTGTCAACTCCAAGGAGTCGGGGGTAGGAGTTGCGGGGTAGGACAGTGCTGGCTATGAGAATCTACACCAGCAACAGGATAAGCTAAAAAAGTGGACAAAGTGAGTAACAAGGCCATGTTTTGCAGTGAAGGCAGCGCTCTGCAGCACTGTCTACAGGCCAAAGGGTAGTATGCTGGCTCACCTTTGGTAAAACATAACATAAATGGATGTCTCATGGGCACTTTTATAATATTTTGGAGTAGGGCAGTGCTGCAAGCCTTCTAACTGTGCTGCCCTACTTTAAACGAAAAGGGCCCTAATGTGCCGTATCTACAAGATACAGTGCATTTCCGTCCTTCCTGCAAGTGCTGGTGCACAAACAGCAGCCAACCGTTGGTGCTAGTCAGCCTATTTTGCACCAGCACAGAGGAAAGCACAGGGATGAGTTGTATTGTTGTAAATATAACACATCGCTGCACTTTCCTAAGGTCACAGCTTGGCGAAGCAAGATGGTTTGCAGTGCTGCACTGCACCATATGTTTGGAAATGTGCCCGTATGTCTCACCTGGGCCAATGCGCACTAACCTATCCTGCAAATCCAAGGGGTTTATGTGGGCCATGGGAAGCATCTATACATAGGGAAATTTCAAGAGCCTTGTCCATAGTAGCCTAGATTAAACCACATTGCACACAGTTGTCCTAGCATGCAGGGTCAGAGTACAGAGGTTTCAGTTGCCATGGTAGGGACCACCTGAACTCCTCTCATCTACTAAATCTAACTGGGCTTGGGGGTGAATACAATTAATGTACTCTAGAGGACCATGGGGCATATTAACAATGAAATGGCATAGTGCTTTGCTACGAACTATTCAGCTGCCCCGAGCTGCATCACTTAAAAAATGCAGGGATGTGGCATATTTATAGGAGCACGTTTGTGCAAAAAGAACAGCCATGGGCCAGCACAGACACCCTTGCCCCATGAAGTAAGGGTGCTTGTGTTGCAGGCCTGATTGTTTATGTGCAGGAAGGGACACCGTGCTGAACATAAACAATCATCCCTGCAAGGCAAGCAACCTTACTCCATGGGGCAAGGGTGCTTGCATGGACCACAGATGTTCTTTTTTGCACCAGCACAGGGGTGGACATAGGGGTGCCCTGTTTTCCAGTAAATAAGATCCATCCCTTCCTGCACATACTCAATTGTTAATAGCGTTCTGCATCTTCTATGTGTACTGCAGGATGCAGCACACATAGAAAGAGTGGAAATAAAATTATTTCTACTTGTTGGCCCACTCTAAAGCCTCGAATTAAAGGCGTTAGTTTTTGGCGCAGCCTCAGATTTACGATAACTTCTGGGGCAGTGCCAGAACCCAATGGGTGTTGCGTGGGAATGCCTACAACAAAACACACTGCACGTACCTTTGATGAAGAAAACTGTCAAAGGGTATGATATTTACAAGGCGGCGTAAAGCCATGGAAAGTGGCTTAGTGCCACCTCGTTAAAATGGAGCAGGTCATTGCATGAAAGGAGTGTCATGCGAAGTGACGCTCTGGTGGCACAATGCCCCCATGTGTGTCAAAATAAATTATGCTGTGTGACCCTGGTGGGCTCCTGCTAGTGCAGTAACTAGTAGATGCTTGCTGTGCATATCAAACTGCCACTCTGTCTGAATGGAAAGACATTGAGTTGCAAGAAGGTGGAGATGGACATGTGTACTGCAGGTACCCTCATAAATAAACAAGCACTGCTGTGTCTGATTGGGTCACACTTGTGTAGCAGCTGGTTAAGGATGAAAGCCAACAGCTCATGGTGGTACTACATCCTATATGCCATGTGGAATTGGGTGAAGATATAGTATGTGCCACAGGAGAATCTGGTCCAAATTTGTCTCACTGTGCCACATGTACAAGTCAGAGGATGTCATAGAGGGAACTGTCAAGGGATAGGGAGAACTACTTAGCACCACAAAGGACCGTAGTCTGGGAAGATCAGAGGCTGAGGTGGATGGGCTCAGTTGTCTTAGCAAACTTGGTAGGTACATGTCACCATTCCCAGCACTACTACCATGTGGTGGTGCCGCCTGACCCGTATAACAGCCTGCCATGTCGGTCTAGTGGATATGGTGTCATGCATAATGTAGGTGTCATAGGCACATGAGAGTCAATGTATGATTTGGGTCCCTTTACTGTGTGACAGTAAGTCAGCTGCCAGGACCAAATTGGGAACAGCCTTAGGAGGCATGTACACAGTCAAGTCCATGGATCTGATTAATATGATGTGTGACACCCTGCAGATAACAAACTGGGGTCTTGATGAAATGGGATGAACATCGGTGATCGTAATCTGACTAGTATGACAGGGCCCATCCACTCAGAGTACGCACACAGTGGTAGTGAGAGCAATGCTGAGATCAAGTCCCCAAAAGAGAAATACAGTGACATTTCAATCCATTCCCTTGTGTAACAGGTGTCTTACGCATCAATGAGGAACTGAAGGTGAAATATACTGAACCTTGATTGTCAACTGGATTACTCATGTCAACATCTAAGAGATCATCAATAGCATTTCTCCATCTCATGGCAGAGGATAAACCCTTACCTCCTGGCCAGCACGATGTCCCAGACTTCAGCGATGATGGAGATGACAACCTTCAAACCATTGACCAGGACACCCTCCAAGAACTCCTGGACTCCAGCGAGACAACATCACCAGACACGGGGAATAGCTTCATGGGGTCTCCACATACCCTGCCTACCAACCAACAGGTACCACCTGGTTTAAGTGCAGGGAAGTATTGAGAGAAGCCACCATATCATGTTGTGGTACACATACATCGGCTGCATGGCCTTGTGTCTGGAAAGATATGTGTGGGCCATGCACATTGTAATTGTACATAGTTTTTACCACCAAGCGTAGCCTATGATTTGTGGATTATGAGGCCAGCTTGTCTAGCAACAACTATTCAGGTGTAGTGCAATTATAAATTTGTTTTCCATTGGAACCCATCACAATAGGTTTCTAGTTTGTGTGGCAAGTAGAAGTTTGGTGATGGCTATGCATTCAGACATGAAGTTTCTCGCCATATTGGGAAGCCATATCTTGGGATGCATTGGCGCATGGCACCTTGGCTATATTGACCTTGATTTATGTGATTTCTGATATTCAATTGTTAAATATTCTGAATCTGGGTGTTGTGTCTTCACATTGGCAATAACAATGTACTAGGAGGAGTGAATCCATTGTTTGCATCTGAGTGGAATACACCAACATGGTAGGCTACATCACCGATTGTCCCATTGGCATCTTAGCCTAGTGAGGCAAGTGGGGTTACATTCCCACTAGGTAGACACTGTTGCACAGGCAAAGTATAGTATGTAGCATTTGTATGTGGGATATGAGATCTCCTAATAGATTTCATATGTGGATACACTTTTTGATGTAGCATATGTAGACTGTAAGTTTGGGACTGTGTTCTCATGCACATACTAGGTGGATCACTTCCCAGTCATCATAATATGAGTGGACTGTACTAACATCCACAAGTATGAGGCTGTACAAATACATAGCTGTAGGAGAGACACACACAATGTCATAGCACACTATCTACTTTACCGCGCCATGTTAATTGTGGCTGGCAATGGAGGATGATTTGCTACAGGTAGTTGGCATGCACACTATTTTGTATGTACCAGATGTTGTTCAATGCTGTTTGTTACACATTGCTACATACATTTTCTGTATGGTAATTAGTAGCAGGTGTGATGTGAATGTTTTAATGTTTACTATGACTATGGAATAAAAATTCATGCACAGTGGTAGTGCTCATTTATTTATTTACATATATATGTACACAGTTACATGTGTCATCTTTTTGGGATGTCATTTAAGTCACTAATGCACCAGTGATACATTTGTTAATAATATGGTCCCTCCGGCGTATTGCGGCTACTGATGAAACTGTCCCATGTGGCTCCTCATCTTCCGGGGGTTCCTGTTCCTCATTGCCACCAGCCCATGGTACATTTATCCTTACACAAATATTGTGCAATATGGAGCAAACAAGAATAATTTTGCCCACCACTGGTGGCGAGTACATCAATCAGCCCCCAGACATTTCCGGGCTCCTGAAGCGGGATTTTAGTATGTCATATGTCCGCTCAACTATCAATAGGGTCCTGCTTAGAGCATGATTGTACCTCCACTGGGGTTCTGTCTGGTATTTTCGTAAAGAGGAGTCAAAACCCACAGCTGCAGAGCATACCTGTGGTCAGCTGCTAAGACAGTAAGGGTAAAATTAGTTAATAGTCATGACAGCGGACGGCCCCACATTCATGTCCATTCTGTTATGTGTCCTGAATGGCTTATACACCTTGCATCCTCTAAGAGACGTGCTATGACTTTGTCTGCATACTTGCAAATAGGAATTAGATGTGACTGACACTGTGTTACACAAACAGGTGTGCTGTCCTCTGTGATTCACTTACTTTTTGTCATACTTGTGAGTGCCACGGGCAATTAAGGTGATGATTTGTCACCAGTAATTTTGGCTACAGATACATGTCTGATTTTACAACCTGTAGCTCGAGCAGGTGATGTGGCGTATTTCCGTCACACATATTTGACAGTGAGAGTTGGAATCCATGTTGTTCAATGTGTATTACCATTGGAGGATAGTGAGTGGATATCAGTTTGGGACATGATCGTGTACACATGGCAGTGCACAGTGTCCACTATGCTGACAGTACACCAAGGGTTTGAGATAATTGGGAATCTTGCGCTATACAGTGCAGTTGGTAGACTAACTGCTGTACACTGCCACACTGCTTGGGTACAGTGTTGGATATATTTTCCACATGATTCTGTGTCTAGGGTTTGGTGCCTACACTGGCAGAAAATGTGCAGTATTGTTCCAATACAGGCACATTATTCCCAAGAGGACTGTGTTGTTGCCTGTCATAGGAGATATAGTTTGTGCTTGAGACTGCACCTTGCTGCACAGTCTGGAGCCGTGGAGGACTGACAGAGTGGTTTGTGCGCTGCATATCCGTGAGCTCATGAGATGTGATGCGCGTATATGATACGTGATGTAATTTAGCATGGTAGACATGATTTGGCGAGGTGAAAATATGACTATATTTCTAAGTTTAACAGGTCTGGGATACATCACATGCCTCATGACCATGGGATTTACCCGTGACCACAGACTAGAAACAGGTAATCCCTTACTTCAACACAATGTTTGGCGCAGCATTTCACATGGTGTTGCATTAGTGAATGCACACACAGGGAATCATTTAGCAGTTTTTGCTACTGGGCAGCACTGGATGTCATCTGGCTGCACTGACCTGCCTCCAAAGTGAACAGGTAGAATGAGCACTATTCCTAACATACTGTGCATGCATGGTTTATCCGAATATGTACAATCACATGGCAGTGACTAGTGCCAACACCCCTCTTGCACCATGGTGCAAGTGTGTCAGAGTAGTGCCCTCAAATAACTTTATGCTTTAAAGGACACTTTCCTGCACCAAAAGCAGCAAATCTATGCTATTTCCTCCTTCAACGTATCCGGCGCAGAGCAGGACACATAGTAATTGAACATGCGAAATAGACATGCAAGTATGTATCCTAATTTCACCTCCCATGGAACACATCCTACCCGTTGAGTGAATGAATGCCGCACTTTGCTAAGGCTTGCTTTACTGCATATCGATGAGTCTACGCATGGGCACGCAGGCTGACTTTGCATTGGCGAATTGATATGAGTTTGAGACCTGCTCCATGAGAGAATCATGAACAGTGATGCTCCAGCAGCGCAGTTCACCTGCACATGCGCCCAACCGTCAGTAGGCGGTCTCAACTTATGTGACTTGTAGGATTGTGTTGCACATATACCATGTGGTATGGTGCAAGTATGTAGGCCCACATCTCCTAAATCTACACTGTCTTATTCAGCCCAACACTAATATGACGTTTTCTAAAATATTTGACTGTCATGGGGTCGATAATGTGCTTGAGAAGTACCAGTAAGCCATTCCCATATGCCCCTTTCTGGAAGTGCTCATTGATGGTAGAATGCCGGAAGATAAAGGAGCACTAGCTGGATACTTTGCGAGGACAGTGATGAAGAGGCCCAGATGGTCCACGGTTGCCTGCATGTTTCTGGAATGCATGTGATTCCTATTGCAGTACAGGTGTTATGTAGAAATTGGAGTCACAAATTGCACAGTCCATTGCCCCAACACATGTGGAAATCCTGCAATAGCATAAAAGCACAAGTTACTACTTGTGTAACGATATATCTGTAAGAGACATTAGTTAGTGATAGATTCCTTAATTTTGAATATCCCCAGGCGTCAGACTGGATCCGGAAAATTTTGGGTAGCAATACCCCTGCGCGCCGGCAGGCGTCGTCCGCTGCTCCGCGTCCGTCGTCGGCGTCGTTAGCGCCGGAATGACGTTGTCGGAGTACTTAGACGCCGCCCATGCACGCTGACGTCAGTTCTGATGCACAGCTTTTCCGCGCCAGATACGCAGAGCATTGATAGAACCAACACTGGTGCCATGAAACTAGGGCCCTGAAAGGGGATAACCTTAACCCTAGATATCGGTTCGCAGAACGGGGAGGATGGGTGGGTCGGTAAGGAATCTATCACTAACTAATGTCTCTTACAGATATATAGTTACACAAGTAGTAACTTGTGAATCTGAAAGAGACACGTTAGTGATAGATTCCTTAACTTAGAATAGATACCCCAGCAATACCAACCCCGGTGGTGGATCTGCGAACCAATAATCACACCAGAAAGTCCTGGAGGACGGAACGGCCAAAGAAGCTATCCCTCCGGACTTGGCTGTCCAGGCAGTAGTGTCTTGCAAATGTGTGCAGCGAGGCCCACGTAGCTGCCTGGCAAATGTCCTGCAAGGGCACTCCTCGGCCCAGGGCAGTGGTAGTTGCCGTGGCCCGAGTAGAATGAGCCCTTAGTCCAACAGGGGGCTTCTTCTTAGCCAAGGAGTAACACGCCTGGATACACAAGATGATCTACCGCAAGATGGTCCGCTTGTGCACCGCCTTTCCCTTCTTAGCGCCCACGTAACCAACAAAGAGTTGGTCATCCACCCGGAACTGGCGTGTGCGATCCAGATAGTAAGAGAGCGCACGTTTTGGGTCCAGACGGTGGAGCCTCTCTTCCTCTTTCGAGGGATGCGGAGGCGGAAAGCAGGTGGGCAAGGTAATGGACTGCCCGATGTGGAAGGCCGTGACAACCTTGGGCAGGAAAGAGGGTCTCGTCCGCAACACAACCTTGTCCGGATGGACAGAGAGGAAAGGAGCTGTAGAAGAAAGAGCCTGGAGCTCACTCACTCTCCTGGCAGAGGTGATGGCAACCAGGAAAGCAGTCTTCAAAGTAAGAAGACGGAGAGGACAGTTATGGAGCGGCTCAAAGGGAGCACACATCAGGTAAGTAAGTACAAGATTCAGGTCCCACTGGGGCATCACGAAGGGAACAGGAGGAAACATGTGTGTGATGCCCTTCAAAAACCTATTTACAATTGGGGACTTGAACAAGGAAGGCTGATCCGGTAGCCTTAAGAAGGCGGAAAGTGCAGAAAGGTACCTCTTGATAGTGCCCAGAGCAGAGCCCTGCTGGGCAAGAGAAAGAAGGAAGAGGAGAACCTCAGAAAGGGGTGCAGAGAGTGGATCCACAGCCTTTGCTGTGCACCATGCCACAAATCTGTTCCACCTGCAGGCATATACTGACTTTGTGGAGGGACGCCTGGCTGCCAGAATGACATTACAGACTTCGGGAGGCAAGTCAAATGGCCTCAACTGTCGCCGCTCAATCTCCAAGCTTGTAGGTGGAGACTGGACAGGTTCGGGTGGAGGACCGTCCCCTGCTGTTGCGACAGAAGGTCCTCTCGAAGAGGCAGATGAATCGGGGGATCGACTGACATGCTGAGTAGCTCGGGATACCAGTATCTTTGTGCCCAGTCCGGAGCCACAAGGATAACCTGGGCCCGGTCGCGCCTGATCTTCTTCAGCACTCTGGGTAGAAGTGGTATAGGCGGAAAGGCGTACAATAGACCGCGACTCCACTCGCGACGAAAAGCGTCTCCGAGCGAGTGCCGCCTTGGAAACTCCAAAGCGCAGAACTGATGACATTGCGCGTTCTCTTCTGTGGCGAATAGATCTAACCAAGGCTCTCCCCACTGCTGAAAGAGACCTTGCGCCACGTCCGAGTTCAGACGCCATTCGTGATCCATCATGCACTGACGGCTGAGTTCGTCCGCCCTGGTGTTCAGAGAACCTGCCAGGTGTTGAACCACCAGGGTCACGCCTTGATGTTCCAGCCACTGCCAGAGGCGCAGAGCCTCCTGGCATAGGGTCCACGCCCCCACCCCGCCCTGTGTTGCAGTATCACATGGCGGTGGTGTTGTCCGTGAACACCTGCACTACACTCCCCCGGACAGAGGGGAGGAATGCCTTCAGTGCAAGTCGGATCGCCCGCAGCTCCAGAAGGTTGACGTGGAGCCGGGACTCCGCCGGAGACCAGAGGCCTCTGATCTCCACCTCTCCCATGTGGCCTCCCAGCCCAGGAGGGATGCGTCCATCACAACTACGTGCTCCGGGTGGGGTAGGGAGAGGGATATGCCACTGACCCAATCGCGGTCCGCACCGTGCCCAGGGACCGGAAGGTGTGGGTCAGGTGGCGACGTCCGCGACTCCGTCGGAGTCGCGTGGGTGGTGTCACCCGAACCCCCGGCTGCATCGCGCGAGCATCGGGGTGGGTCAGAGGAACGGTGATGTCGCTCCGACCTCTCATGCCTCTTACCTGAGGACTTGGATCCAGACGACCGATGTCCACTCCCGGAACTGCGAGGGCTCCGACCCCGCGACCGGTCCCTCGATCTCCTGTGGGACCGGGACCAGGAGCGGCGTGGGGCCGACTGCCGGAGCTCAAGTCGCTTGCGGGACCGCTCCTGCCTAGCTTTAGACGTCAGGGCCCGGCAATCGGAGCAGGTGCGGTCGTCGTGGTCGAGGCCTAAACACTTCAGACACCGGAGATGGGGGTCGGTAACCGACATCAGTTGGTCGCACTTGGAACAGGGCTTAAAACCGGGCATCCCTACTGGCACCGTCGGAGTCGAAGACTCGAGCAAAGAAATGATCAAAAGATCAAAACGTTTAGTCAAAAAATGACTAAGGGGTAGAGCTTCTCCGGATCTGAGCTAGCTGGCGCGGAAAAAAGAAGAACTGACGTCAGCGCGCATGGGCGGCGTCTAAGTACTCCGACGACGTCATTCCGGGGCTAACGATGCCGACGATGGACGCGGAGCCGCGGACGACGCCTGCCGGCGCGCAGGGGTATTGCTACGCAAAATTTTCCGGATCCAGTCTGACGCCTGGGGATATTCTAAGGTAAGGAATCTATCACTAACGTGTCTCTTTCAGATGCCTTGCTTGTTTACCTGTTGGTTCTGAGTTGCGTTGGGAAAGAAGAGGTACTGAGGGTACTGAGGTATGAGGCCGAAGATGGTATCCGGGATGGAGGGCAGGATTCTAGACAGGTCTTCATGTTCTTGCATAATTTAAGGAGAGGTGGCGGCTCTGAAGTGAAGTAGGAGGCTGTTCGACACTTTAGGAGAGATTTAAGAAAATGCCCATCCTCCTGATTTGGTTCTGTGTTTGCATAGGATGTGTGTGTGTGTAGGAGACTTGCAGACTTAAGGTGTCTGGTTGTTTGGTTGAAGGAGATGTAACTGCTCAGATAGCTGGGGTCAAAGTTGTGTAGTACCTTGAATGTGTGTGTGAGGAGTTTGAAATGAGTACGTTTGTTTATCAGCAGCCAGTAGAGCTTCCTAAAGTGTGCTGCGATGTGAGTACTGTGCGAGAGGTTGAGGATGAGTCCGGCTGCTGAGTTTTGAATAGTTGTAGTCTTCTCGTGAGTTGCTTGGTGTTCTCAGCATTAAGGGTTTTCCCGTAGTCTAACTTTCTGGTGACTAGGGCGTGAGTGACAGTTTTTACAGTGTTACTTAAGAACCATTTGACTATTTTCCTCAGCATCTATTAGTGTATGGAAGTAGGACAGGATGCTGTAATGGCATTGACTTGTGTTGTCATGTTCAGTTTGCTGTTGATGATAATTCAGAGGTTCCTAGTGTGCGTGCTGGGTGTGAGTCTGAGCTCGGCTGGCCACCAGTTAGAGTTCCATGGTGACCTGCTCTAGATGAAGATCACTTCATGTATCTTATCGGTGTTGAGCTTGAGACAGTTGGCTTTCATCCAGTTAGTGGCTTCGGACTTGCCGGTGGCTGAACATGTCTGTTGTGTTTGGGCTCTTGTACAAGAGGGAGAATATACGTTGTGTGTCATCAGCATAGAAGAGGATGTTGATGTCATGTACAAGGATGGCATTGGCCAGAAAGACCATATTTGTTTAGAAAAGGGTGTGGCTGATCTATTAACTTGAGACACTACGCAGAAGTATTTACGAGTAGTAATTTGAATTTAATAGAATTTGTATAGCGCACGTCTACCAAGCGGTTTATTGGCGCTGGGGGTTGCTGAAAACCAGGGTCGGGGGCGCAAAGGACTAAGATGGGAAAGCTTGCAGGAAAAGGAACGTTTTAAGGGCCCTTCGAAACTCTATATAAGAAGCAGCAGATCTGATAACAGACGGGAGTGCGTTCCAGAAGGTGGGGGCGAGGACAGAAAATTTCACGCCTCCCGACCTGCTTTTCTTGAAGCGGGGTACAGAGAGAAGAAGCTTGGTAGAGGAGCATAACTCTCTGCTGGGACAGTAGGCCTTAATAGCGGAAGAAATGAAAGCGGGGGCGGTCCCCGCCCGAGCCTGAAACGTCATGCAGCCCAGCTTAAAGAGAGCCCGTTCTTTAACGGGTAACCAGTGTAGTGATTTGAGTAGGGGAGTAGTGTGATGGGATTTGGGTAGCCCATAAATCAGGCGGGCAGCCTGATTTTGCATTAGCTGGAGGCGTCGAAGAGCATAGGCGGGAACACCGTTGTACACGATATTCCCGTAGTCTAACCGCGATAAAACCATCGCCATTAGAATCAATTTTAAAGCAGGAAAAGAAAAAAACTGGGAGATTTTCCGGATGGTGCGGAGGGTAAAAAAAATAGGAGGAAACTACGGAACTAATCTGGGAGTGCAGTGTAAGGTGTTGGTTTAATGTGATCCCAAGTGTTTTGACAGAGGACGACGGTGACGGGGGGGCCCAGGGAGGGAGGCCAGAAAGTGGGGGACCAGGGACTGTGACTGCCGCCGGTAAGAACTAGCTCTGTCTTATCCGGGTTTAGTTTAAAATGATTGCAGTTCATCCAGTCCCGGATGAACAACATGACAGATTGAAAATTGTGAACACTAGCTGGGGAGTGGGAAAGGTTGAAAATGAGCTGGAGGTCATCGGCATAGTTATACACCGTGACCTCCATCTCCTGTAGTGCAGAAATAAGGGGGAAGATGTACAGGTTAAACAATAAGGGGGAAAGGGACGATCCTTGAGGAACACCGCACTGCACCTTGCACGGAGGAGACTGACAGCTTGTGTTCTGTTTATTATGAAGGATCCATGTTAAGAGCAAGTCCCTTGATGCCAATCTTGTGGAGGTGCTGTATGAAGATGGGGTGTAAGACCATGTCAAATGCTGCTGAGACGGTCTAGAAGAATGAGGGATGCACTGTTTCCTCTGTCAGTGATTATGCAGATGTTGTCTGCAACAGCAATGAGGGTTGTATCTATGCTCTGCTTGGGCCTGAATCCGGACTGGATTGCGTTGAAGTCAAGCTGTAGGATAACAATAAACAATTATGTTTGATTTCCTAATTAGTTCAGTTTCCAATAAGTGAACATTCTTAGCACACCCAAACTAGTGAGCGATCCAAAGCATCGGAAGGCAAAGATTCCTATACTTCTATACGTTTTCCCATATACGCATATCTTGGACATACGCAATTTCCTATACATCGTCAATTAATCCTGGCGTACACATTTGAAAAACAGCTGTAGATAATGCTAGCCAAAATCCTAAAGATTTCACAAAGGTAGTTAAGCTCTTACTTTCTGTGTGCAACTTGATGTGATGATAAAGCATGGAAGCATAGAGACTCACTTGTCCCCTTGGATTTAGCCAATTCCGAGTCCATTTTAGTCTGAGAAGTTTGGTAAAACAAAATAATAAAATTTAAATTCAAACATCTACACCATGTCATCCCACAACCAAAGGGAAAAACATTGAGCAGATTCTACTTTTTCAATAACTCATGCCTTAGTTAATTTGTTTAATAATGCCTCAATTTAATCTATTACCATTAACCCCTTCCGCGCTCATGACGAGCTCAGCTCGTCATGAGTTACGACGCTCGTACGCTCATGACGAGCTGAGCTCGTCATGCAACGCGTTTTAAAAAAAAACGCAGCGCACAGCGGGAAAACCGCTAGCGCGCATGCGGTTAAGGAACTGTTCCTAACTTTGTTTATTTTACGGAAACATTTGCTTTTAGCAGAATATTACGAAACCCTGATAAATTCCATCCTTAAACTCATAGAAAATGCTGTCATTATACTGTTAGGTTCGGTAAAAGTTTCAGTAATTTATCAAGTAAAAATTTCATAATCCGGTTAGGTTCAGTAAGGTATCAGTAATTTAAACCTGAGTTCAACTCCTATTTGCTATGGAACAGAGGACACATGTTTAAATTAAGAAAATGTGGGTAGCACTTAGTAGTTCCAAAACAGTTAAAGTAAAAAAAGGACACAATAAAAATCCTACTCCAGTTTATAAACATAGGGATGATTTGATGAACAAAAAGACACCAAGCTTACAAAAATCCAATAAGGGAAACCATAGATACGATTTTTTGAAGTTTGGAATATAAATAGTGGCAATTGCGGTCATCTGGTTGTGCTAGACTAGGACCTAGGCGAGAGTAAAGGCCTATCGCCATAAAGCGCGGTTGGATATAGAAACCTGATTCAACACAGTCCAAAGTTTTACTTACATAAAAGTCAAAGTCCTTCAGCCATGGGAAGGCAGCAGCCTCTATCTGAGAAGTGCTCCTTGATGTTAGTTAAGCATTGCTTGAGGTACCAGGGAAGTCCTCTTGCCAACATGATGCTTTGCGCACATTTTCTACGTTTGAATTTAGTCACCTTTTTTGGATTCTAAATAACTCCAGCGGGGCAAGGCTGCAAGATGTAGCCAAAGAGGAGTCCACTAGGCCAGATGTATTTTCTGCACGGTCCTGCTGAACCATATTTGGTCCAACGGAAAGCTTGGAGCGGAAGAAACCTGAATCTCCAGCCCAGTGGCAATGCACCTTGATTGAATAGTTTTTCAGAATGTTTACACAGCCAAGGGAATCAAGATTTCAGGAACAGCACTTGGGTGGGTCAAGACTCAATGCCCGGTTTATCTGCAACCTTCCTTCATGAACTCCATCAGCACCCACTCTGGAAAAACCAAATTGGCTGCCTATTAGAAAACATAGGGGGATATTCTCAAGAACGTATGATAAGTGATAATCACCTCAAAAGTTGGTTAACGCAACTCTCCTTATCGCAGTCTATCGCGGGATAATAACACTGTGTTAACGTAGCATTCACAACACGGTGGTACCATGCGATAGGCTCACGATAACGAGTCGCATGTCTGCGATAAAGTTAACACGATGCCGCAAAAATGCTGCAAACATGAATCCAATCGCAATAAAAAAAATCTGCAAAAACCAGCGACAGGCCTGCAATTCACACACGTAAGGTGGGAAAAAACACCATGAAAAACAGACAAACAAATGCCAAACAACAGTGAAGCATATTGGATGTTGCTGGAGCAAGTACGGAGGACAACCAGAACCCCACAAGCCCCCCGGAGGACCAGCCAGGGACCTCTTGGTCAGGGAAAGGCAAGGAGATAAGTAGGAAGAAGCGGTTCAGTTCGCAGGAAAACAGGATCCTGATAAAGGAGGTGGTAGAACACCATCAACAACTGTTCATCACCTCCACTGTGTCATTGGCAACAAAAAATGGACTATGGCATTCCATCGTGGACGGGTTGAATGCAGTCGGAGTGCTGAAGAGGACAATGGAAGAAGTCTAGAGGAGCTGGAATGATGTCAAGCGCAAAACCAAGCAGAAACTCGCCAACAACCGGAAGGCAGCAATGCAGACTGGAGGTGGGAGTCCTGCGCCACAGGAGGACCTGGACGAGATGGAGGAAATGGTGTCCACAGTCATCAGTAGGGAGACGGTGGCAGGAGTTGGGGGACCGGACACTGCTCAACAAGACCGGACACAACAGCACCAGGGTGGGTAACGACCAGGGACTGGGGGGAGATGGGCACAATGGCACAAATGTACAATTAGGTAGAGCACATCTGCAGACAAACCATGCCCCAGCCCCCCAACTCCCACCAAGAGACCAATATACCCAAGTATGCAACATCTCACCACTGTATAAGTGCAGAAGTCAAAGGCACACCGCATGAAAGGGAGAAGGGGCAGCAAAATAAGAGCTGCAGGGGCGACTATGCCGAAATGCAGCACACACACATAACATGCAGAGCACATCAACATTGACAACAATGTGGTACAAGCCGCAACACGTCCACAACAGAACACAGGACCCAACTGGTGCCGCATGTGTGTCGAAAGAGGCCAATCACATTTGGCATTGGAGGGAAATGTTAGTTGATAATGTACATGTACAAACACACATCTGTTTTGTTGTCGAAATGTCCACTGTCCCCTATCAAATAGACAGCACCTCCCAAACAGCCACAATGTACACAGTCATACAGTCTGTATGGAAACATGTACAATGGGACAACATACATGTGAACACATTGTTAAACTGCATCTCCCCTTCACATTGCAGAGGGACAATCCACACCTCTTGCAGAGCATCCCAAACCTCTCTTCTCTGATGATGAAGAGGACCACCACAGCTTCGAATACGATGCCATCCAACAGCTCATGGAGAGCCTCAGCATCCCACCTCTAGGAGCAGGGTAGCCCAACTGCTACAAGGAGACCCTACCCCCTGCAAAGACCATAAAGCAGGCAGCACCAACCACCACGGCTGCCTCCCAGGACCCCCATGAAGAACACATGGCCTTCCAACACCGTGTGTTGAGGTGCCAGGAGAATCTGGCTGAACAGGTGCGGTGGGCTTCTACCGCATGGCAGCCAAACTAGATGCCATATGTGGGTGTCTAAGTCCCATCAGGGACCACTCACGGTCCGTAACGGACACCCACAGCCTGCTCCATGCTCTCCAACGGACCATGTATGACATTACTGGAGCCCTGACTCAGAGACTAGAAAAACTGTCCAGTCAGAGTGGCGCTAGCGATGTCACCCGGGAGTTGGGACACACGCGGAGGTCAATGGAGGCCATGGAGCGGACAAAGGCGGAAAAAGCAGCTGCCATGGCTGCACACCAGCGACAGGTAGCTGGGTTTCTCAATGACCTCAGGACCATCCTCATGACATTACTGCCACAAGGCCTGGCGCTGATGCATGCTGCTGCTACCACTACATTCACATCTCCACACCCTGAAGGGTCAGTGCCACACAGTGCGGCAGACAGTCCACCTCCGGCCACTGATGATTCACTGCCACAAAGTGCTGGAGACAGAACACCACCACCCACACACGAGGCACATGAAACAGCAGAGGACGAAGATGCGGATGAATCTGCCATTGTGGTGAGAAGGACGCAGTAGCATGCATCTTCCCCATAGGGCCTGTTTCTGCTTGGTTCTGCCCTCTGCATCATCACCTTCCACTGTCCCCCGATACACTCTGCGACACTCACCTTGGACCTCGACATGGACTGCCATATTCTGTTTGATCGCCAATGACACAGCAATCTGACTGTGGAATGAACTTTTCCTCTTCCTTTGGACTTGTCATTCCCTGAAGGACTCTGGCTGCTCCCCCCTCTCCCCCCACGGGTCAACATTGTAAAGTGGGATTTGTATGGCCATGTACTGCTCCAGCTGCAACACTCTACTGAATGTGCATTAAACATTCATAATCACACAGATGTGTCATGTCTATGATCTTTCAAGTGTGGAAGTATGGATGAATGTAGGCTCATTGATTCACCCTTACATCCATGTTGCTCACGAAGTTGGATTTGGGTCACAGGGTGACACATTGCTGATTGTGGTCCGGGTGGCACAGACACAACAACAGGGACACACGCATTATTTACTTCTGTAGCGGGAATTCCGTTCTCCTACAGAACTGTGCATAGAGATTTGGAACCTCAGTGAATTAGGGTGGCCCAAAACTCACCTCAGTACCCAAAATCCCCTTACCAAGCTAGCTACAGTGTCTCATTGGTCATAACAACCTCCCAATGTTTAGACAGACCAGAACATAAACTTAGAATACCTCAGGTATCGTGGAACACATGAACACTCTTTCGCTATACAATCATTTCATTCCAAAACGTGGAGTAAAAGAGGACACGTGCATATTTGAAATATTTATTTACTAATGCAGGGTTCTCAAACGCAGTATCTTATATAATACTAGCAAACATATTATAAGAAACAAAGTTATCAGCATTGTTACTAGTCCATAGAAAGCAAAAGGTGATAGCATGCTAAAATGCTGAAATGAATAGGAATTAACAACACCTAATTCTCACCCTCCCTATCTAGCATAGGATTTTATATCTATGAAGGTCTCTTTGGGTTTTAGCAGGGCGGGCCCATACCTCAAGATCTCAGTGGCAGAGGACCACATCATCTTCCACCAGCTCTCTGCATGCGAAGCACCATCAAGTGTGTAACATGTGCCCTAAGCAAAGCAATATAAAACGCGCATAAAGCCAGATTTTGGCAGCAGCTGCATTCATGTTATGTCTAGGAAGGTGCGAACATCAGACCTCACAACAACACTGTGTCGAGTTATCCTTGGAGGCTTCAGCACTCACTGTGCAGACAGTTTACAAAACAAAGCTGATTTCAGAGCAATAACATATTATTCTCTTGTAAATCACAACGTTCTTCCAGGTTGAAAGCTAAAATAACAATTATGTGTCGTGTGCAAAAGCAGCAAAAGGAAAAATGGCGTTTAAACATTTAATAAGCTCATGCTGGGAGAAGTGTGGCTCACTGGTTAGAGGAGGCAGACCCTGAAGCAGAGGTCAGACCCGGGACCAGGGTTCAATTCCCGACGCGGCAGGGTCTTGAGCCCAAATATCCACGGACTCGATAATTCTCGTTTCGGTGCCTACTCGAATCATGGGTTCACACTCTGCAGCTCTGGGCATTAGCCTGCTTAATTTCCACTACAGCCCCCCCGCGGCGGGATGCCTGGCTTTCACCTTGGGGGAAGCCAGGACGGGTTCCCAAGGCAAGCGCCGAGATGTCTACGGGTAATCGAGCGCTATATAAGAACACATAATAATAATAATAATAATAATGCTAACTTAACTCGGTATATAGGTAAGCAGTAACTACATGACACCACCCAATGATCCGAGCACGGACAAAATAAGGTAAGGTAAGACCAGAATAGGGGCATATCATGAAAGCAGAGTTCAATAATAATGAGCTAAAATCTGGTGAAAAGGCCTTATAGAGGTTAATATAGAGGCCTCACTCTCACTCAAGTCAAAAGGTCTGGGTTTGTAAAAAAATTTGTACGGAAAAGGTCCAAAATAATTCGTAATCAAGAACTGGCTATTAGCAAAAGTTTAGAAGGCTTTCAGGACAGGACTGAATATGCAAAATATGCAGCAACAGCCTCCAGCATGAAATCACTGTCATCATCCGAAAACAGTTCAGCCATCCAATTCATTAGTGGGAAAGAACATACGTGCTCCTCCAGCACCAGAGCCTCTAGCATCATCAGAGGACAACTCGGCGGGTTCTCAATATAGCTCTGTGCCAAGAAATCTTGCGCTGCTGCGAGTAGGTTCCAATGACCCATTAGTCCATGCATCACTGCCAAGGCCATAATCCTTTCGCCAGAACAAACCAACTCGTGAGTAACTACGGGACTCATCAGGTGATTAAAAATCGACGTCAGGAGACACCGTCTTGCAGAGACACAAATCAAGGGCCCAGTCGAAATCGCAGCTCAGGCAATGAAACACAGGCTGGACACATGTGAAATAGGAAAATCGAAACGATAATCCATATGCCGTGCTTAAGGTCGCAAGCGGCAGTGCGCCATAGTATTCAAGCATCCGGTTGCGAAACAGAGTAAGGGGGGGCTGTGCGGCTTCTAACACAGGACGGGCATCCATTTTTAACAAAACAAAATATCACCAGAACGCCTGCAGCCAGCGCCAGCAAAACCGGAAAGCCACCAAACAGGCTTGAAAATATAGTATGAAAGAAAGCAGGGATGACTCCAAATATTTTCTCGAAGGAAGTCACGAGACCACCGCTAACTATTTTAAAAAAGTGTGCGAGGCTAGAAGTGGAGGAGGCATTAAAGATTTGATGAATCAGCTCGCTGAAATGCAATGGCAAATCAGTATTCAATAGCGCCTGCACTTCTGTGCGCGTGTTAGCTATGTGAAGGACAAATGTTTCATGAGCCGAACTCAGGGCCACCTCTTTTTGAGACAAAATTGCTCTTATTCTACTCATACCATTGAACTCTGCCGTCAAGTTTGGGATTCGCGGCCAGATGGAAACATCTGAATTCCCATGTGTAGGAGGATACAGAACGTTTTTGCAACACACCACACGTTCTGATACTGTTACCACATAAGGGATACCTCTAATTAACCCACAACAGTCTTCGGCCGGTCCTGGTGACAAGAACAGTGCAATTGAATGTGTCTACATATGATCTGGTGTTTCTATGCACTCCTCCCCTTTAAGATAAACTTCCTTCTCGTCTTTCAGGCATCGATAAGTGAATGGAAGCGACCATGCCTCATGGAGAAACGAACTACCTAGTGGTTCATATCTGCCTATCGCGATATATCGCGTACAATTTGTAAATTTGTACAAAGCAAATGGTAATGTAATTAACACGTGGATAAGCCACTTCGCAGCAGTGGCTTCTGCCACAGAGAACGGTAAAGACTCTAACTTTTCAATGTATAGCATGGAAAAAGAAGCATCTCGCATTGACAGCATGCGCTGCTTGTCAGTCAAATTAAAAGGGGCAAAGAGGGAGGACACGTTCATGTAAGTCCAAGGCACCTTACCAGACTTAAGCGTCTGCAGGGTCCACGCAAATTGTATAATGGAACGCAATTGATTTTGACCATGGTATAACACAGACACTTCATCATGTACAATATCAACAACAGAAGACACAATATTATTTAACGTGTAAATGCGTGAAGAAAGCATGTTAATACTGTTATCCACAACTGCAAGCACTTTTTCTAAATTAGCTTGATCAATAGCTCTAAGGCGTGTAGCAGCCTCAATTTGCGAAGTTTTCCAGATTTCATTGTAAATCGCATAAATCCATCTTTTAGATCTACCACTAGCCGGGCCTTTAATGAAATCATTCAAATCCACATCATTAGTCAGCTTGGATAGATGTAGTTTAACTGCAGCCAATGTAGAATGTTTTAGCCAACTCTGACATAATTTGCTTACTGAATAAGTGGTGACAGAATGGTCAGTATCAAAACTGGGATCAGGGCTGATTTGTGTAAATCCATCAGCTAAACCCAGAAAACGACGTTGGCATGAATCAGAACTTTTGGATCCAAACTGGATATATTAAAGGACGAATTTTGCAATAGAGCTTGCAATTCTCGAATGGAAAACTGTGTAATATTACTCCAACCAGAATATTCCTCTAAATCAGGGACGGTAGGTGTATTTAATTTTTTAGAAGTAGCCAATCCATAGCATGTCATTTGTGAAATGCTAGAATTAAAAAACAACATATGATTTGGGATGAGACATGCTCGGTGCAAAGCCTCAGTGCCTTGTACCTGCCAACTTTTAGAACCCCAAACTGATTTAAGGTCAATGGTTTCCTTCCATAGCTCGTAGCCCTCTACAGCCAACATGTCTAGAAAGGACTTCGAATACAACAATTTAGTATCGGTAAGTCTAACCTTGGACATGGACTTCTGTGTCATTTTAAAATAAAAAGACTCGGGATTGGACTGATTAAAGTCGGTAAAATAAGTGTACTTTTTCAAAAAAGTACTCAAACTGCCTTGTAAAGGGGCTGGGCAATGTTCCCACTGTGTGTAATTTACAGTATCCCTTTTGGAACTCGTTTTATGCAGATAATGGTTGCCAAAATGTTGGAAGCAAAATAATTCACCATAATTAGCAGAATCTAAGTATAAGTCTTCAGCATCGAAGGCAGCATAATATTTTAAATCAGAAAACAACGCTTCCATGGCCTGAATATCCCAATCATCAGAACGTATTTTTTGTTTTACCACATCCCCCATGTTTACCCTGAGTACATTAGGGACATTAACAACTTCAGTAGGGCCATGGATTTGAAATTTAACCGCATCCCACACAATCCCATCAAGAACAGGCCAAGCAGTGATGTCAACAAAATTCAAGTCTCTCTTCAGTCTGTGTGCTGAATGTGACGAGGAAAGAGGGGCTAAATTTCCATTAAGATGTCGAATGCATGTTCTCTCCTCGACATAATGGCCATCGACAAGACGAAAAAAATAAAACACAAAACCAATTGACATAAAAAGGTCAATTGAAAAAAGTACCAGCCAAATATATGTCCAAGGGGGGATTAAAAAATGTTTTTTAAATAATGTGGCATAAATTGCAAAACGTGAGGGCTTTTTCGAAATTTGTGAAACAGTGTCAAGGGAGAATCTGGATTCTGTGGCCAAACATGTTTGCAAATCAGGCATTGATAAGTCAGTTGGGTAAGTGTAGTCAAGTTCATCAACGTTATCAACAGGTAAAGTACTTAATAAAGGACTGGAAACAGCAGGCATCTCGAGGGCCACCTCAGGCATCGTATTAGAAGCAGTGGCCAAACAGAATTTCTCACAATCGAAGGACAGGAGACCGCCGGAGTCATACTAAGAAGAATCGGCCACTCTGTGTATCTTGACATTGTCAATAGAGATAAACCTGTTTTCCTTACGACCTGGAAGTGGTGGTAAAATGACTGTTCTTGTGCCCTTCACTCCAAGCACAGGAACCGGAGCTCGATAGGAAGGACCAAATTCTTTCTTGTTATCGATCTTCTCTCGAACCAGTTCTCCAACTTGGGGTAGCCAGCCAACTACCAGGATCTGCAACGCAACATCCGATGTGGAGGGCAAATATTCCTTCGCAAGACTGTCTCTGGTCTTTTGTAGATCCTGTAAAACATTGCAATGTTCATCTACGTCAAAGGTTGTGGCTCTGGCCACGCCGTCTAGACCATCAAGGTCCGGGACAAACATCTTGATACCAAAGAGCATTTCGTATGGGGTCCGCCCACCCAGAGACCTTCTAGGGAGATTATTAAGAGCACGCTGCACGCCATTGAGATGGGCCAACCAGTTTCTGTCAGTGCCTATAACTCGTGCTGTCAAAGATTGCTTTAAGTCACGGTTCATTCGTTCCACTACACTGTTACCCTCAGGTCTGTAGGGAGACGAAAACTTGACTTGGACCCCCATCGAAATCATGGCATCCTTATACGCCTTAGAGGCGAAAGCCGGACCCTGATCCGAATGGAAGGTGCCACAGGCAAAAATCCCTACAAAGACACGCAAATCTCTTATGACAGTCCCTGATTTAGCGCTGCGATGGGGCCATACCCACACAAAGCGTGTGCATGAATCAACTGCTAATAAGATGTACTTATACGCAGTATCAGAAGAAAAAGGACCGCAGTGATCTAAATAAACACAGCCTAGCGGTTTATTAGATATGTACAACTGTGTCTGTGGCGGACGCGCAGCAGTCGAAGGTTTAATCTGCTTGCAAATGTCACATTGAAGGACGTAGTCGTGCGTCTATTTGTACAGTCCCCGCCACCAGAAACGTTGTTGTAATTGAGCTACAGTGGCCGAGACCCCCGCATGCGCAGACGCCACACCTTCATGCGCCACTGTAATCAAACTAGCCCTGCGATCCGAGTTGGGAATCAAACGTTCTCCAACTTCAGGAATTTTCACAAAAGGAACCTTATCGGGACTTAAGTGGTAAGTGTACTTCGAAGGGAACCCCGTAGGATGTTTACTTCCCTTCTCAGTGGCAGCCACTGCCGCCAAGATGTCATCATCAATCTTAGTTTTGGACCGTGTAATTGCTGCAACCAAATATGTAGATACCGCTGATTTCGCTGCCTCATCAGCAAGCGAGTTACCCACAGCGTGAACTCCAACACGCTGATGGCCGAGAGTATGAATCACAAATACGAGTGGCAACTGCTCTTTGAGCTCAGCCACTCGAACCCAGATCATTTTATGTTTTATTGTGCTACCCTTGGAATCACGAAAGTCATTTTGAATCCAAATGAACAAGTTTTCATTGTAAGACTGGACACAGTAATAGGAATCACTCACAACAAGAGTCGTCACACTAGGATCTGCGTACTCTAACGCGAGTAAGAGAGCACGAAGCTCCGCCAATTGTACCGTGCAGTCCCCTAGAGTCTGCGTGTGCACAACTCTGGACTTGAACTCATCGTTCACCATGGCACCGACCACAATGGCGCGTGCGGAAACGTAGGCGTGTTTAGAGCCAAGCGCAACCCGCGCCGAACCATCAGTGTAAATGATGCAATGGAAATCCCCCAAAGGTCGCATTGCTAAAGGAGCCGGATGAACAAATTCATACTGTAAATACTCCTGCGACAGTAATGTGGCGTCAAAAATAAACGTGACATCCTGAGAAGCAGCCCATTGAATCCACCGAGGGTGCAAAGCTTTAGAGTTTGGTACACTGGCTTTCGTAACTGCCTCCAAGGCAGGACACGGGGTAACAACCAACATGCGTTTTTCCTGTGACAGGGCACGTTCTTTAAGAATTGCCATCTGCACAGCCGTTAAAACTTTCTCCACAGTGGAAAAACGCATTTCAGCCGAAGTGTACAAGTGTGACTTGTAAGCAATAGGTACTGTGTCTCCTTCATTAAAAGTAAGGTACATGAAACCCACCGTCCCAGGGATGATTCTTATCACCAGGTTGGTGTGGTTATCACGAGTCAGTAAGAATTTAGAAGCGAGCAGATCAGCCTGCAAAGATTGCAAAATGGCTGAGTGTTCAGGCAGCCAGCATGATTTGGAGAAAGTTGGTTGTATCAAAGCATACAAAGGCTTGATACGCTGGGCATATTCCGGAATGTTTGTCCTCCCGAAATTTAAGAAACCCAGTTAAGACTGTAATTTTTTCAGCGTTGTTGGAGCGCGCAGTTGTGCGCATTTCTCCAGGAAGTGAGGAGCCAAACCTCTACCTTCATTGTTGAGCTCGTAGCCCAGGAACAACACTGTGTACTCTGCAATGTGCGATTTTGCAAAGTTACATTTGTAACCCATGTCTACAAAGTTACAAATTATGCTGTTTACTCGACACAGATGCTCCCAAAGTTCGTCGTCTGTGAGATATATGTCATCCACATATGAGCATGCATCTGGGTCGATTCTCTCCAAAAGAGAGACAATGCGGGCAGTAAAAATCCCAGGACTATTCTTATAGCCCATAGGCAAACGCCAAAATTGTTTTTGCACACCGCCGCATGTAAAGGAGGTCCATTGGGAACTTAGACTATCCAATCTATGGGCATAAAAACCGTTGGAAATGTCAAGCGTGGTCTTAAAACGCTTACGCACAAGACTATTCACTAGGGCAGAGCCGTGAGTATTCTGTACTGCACAGTTACGATATGAACCGTCAGGCTTGGTTACAGTAAAAAGAGGGTTATTCATCGGTGACACACATGTTTCTATTACTCCCTGATATTCCAATTGTTCAAGGATTGCCGCGATGGAAGCCTTGGCTTCACGCCGTATGGGATATTGAGGTTGAGGCTGCGGCTCAGGCCGTAAAGCAATCTCGTGGTTTGGGGACAATTTATCCCAACCACATTGGTTGCGGTACAGAGCCAGCGCTAGAGCCTTAGCCCACTCTTCTGCAAAATGCAGCGCATGCTCTTTCGAGACTGTGTTCGCGAAACTGGGGAGGATTACCTCCTCCCCTCATGGTGCTGCGAGAACAAATGGTGGGGGCCAGCCAGCCTCCGAAAGCAAAATGTCATACGTAGGCGAAAGATTTTCCCAAAATACCCCTTTTATGGTACGTTGTATGTCACCTTCGATTAACAGGACAATTTCATAAAGTCTATCAGGGTGAGCAACTCTTGTATCAGCTGTTTCTATCACAACATAAATATCAGTCGCTGTCACCTTCAGTAGTGGACGCAGGGCCTCTCTCACAATGGTAATCTCCGCCACGCTATCCAGTAAGGTCAGAGCCCATGTCAGATTCCGAAGCCACGTTCTCACTATCTGTGGCATATCTGTGCGCTGTTAAAGCGGCGATTTTCTTCTTGGTAAACTGTGGTCTCTTCGGTGTTGAGCCGTCCTGCTTTCCTTCACCGTCTTTTGGGCGGGGCTGGTCACGTCCTTGCTGACCACCCCGACCCCTTTCGCCTGCTCCACCACCGGTCGCCGAGGCCGATGAGTCCTGAAAGGAACGAGGAGAGCATTGATCAGAAACCTGAAATCGATCAGGTGATTTAATCTTTGCGCAATCGCGCTAGTCATGAACTCGTTTGCGCAGGTAACGGAGACGCAGGACGAGATTCCTGTGTCTGCTGTTGTTGCTGTTGTTTTCCCTGTTTTTGTTTTTTAGGCCAATTTTGTTTCTTGGACTTGGGCTGAACTTCTGTTTCCGAATTCTGCCCTTGGGGTTGCTTTATCTTCTTAACAGAAAAAGGTTTGAGACCCCTACTATTGCGACCTACGGTTTTATAAGCCGCCACAATAATCCTCGCTAACTGTCGGGGTTTTTCGGCATCGGAAATCGCCACCAAAGCATTAGCTACCTGAAAGTTCACTGCATCCCCCTTGACATTAGCAAGAATGAGATCGCAAACCACATCAAAGGAGCCACACAGGCGCATACCCAATTCAACCGCAGCTTCCGGCCCGTGATCATCCTGAACACGCTTAAGGACTGTAGGCAGGACAGCCATAGATGGAGTGCCATAACACCTCGCATAGACCGCCGCAAACGTCTTACCCCAGGTCTCACAGTCACCGATTTCAGGGGCCAAATCTTTTGGCAAACTAAGTGTTAGAATCCTGTTTTTTCACCAGGAGACGTATTAGGAAATACAGCTTCCAGCTGGTCAAATTTTTCGGCAAGCCAGAAAGGAAAATCATCCTTTTTCTGGGGACGTCTGCCCATTACAGCATTGACCATTACGGGACTGAGTTTCAACCCTCTCTGTCCGGCCGGAAGCGCCGCACCCCCCGGGGGCCCACCCGGAAGATTACGGGCTATGTATTGCACTAAAGCTCGAATCACGGCAATAGAGACTACATGTAGTCTACGAACTTCAGCAAGGGTACAATTGCCGTGTAGAGGATGAGGAGTAAATCCAGCCAAAACAGGCCAATTTGCGCCTGGAATGGACAAAGGACCTAACCTCGGAGCGGTTAAAGAATGGGGTAGGGCGCCACCAAACCAAACGCGATGCTGCCAAGTATCAATAGGTACTTCCTGTGCTCTGTACGGAGTATATTCATTCGGTACAGGAGAGGGAGTGTAATTGTGGAACACACCAGAATTAGCGTCCACAGCCGGAAACGTCACCCACGAATAAAACAGTTCGTATGGGTAAGCTGCCTCCGCATTCACCACCATTATCACAGCCAAGCCTTCCACGGGTACATTGTTATTCAGCAAATGATTGCGCACCGCAATGCGACTATGCTGCGGAATGTCCACGGGATTGGCCATGACAGCACAGAAATGTAGAAAGACAAAGTAAACTTTGTAGCACAACTGGGTAGTAATTCAAGGAAACCGTTTTAGAAAGATTCAAGCTTGAAAATACCTATTTCAAAAATAGGTAGGTTTTTTCCGACACCGCCGTTTTCCGGAAACGACAGCGAAGGGGTTAAGGATTGAATGATATACTACTCAAGTGTCATGATATAAGACCACCAACGTATGGGCGCCATGTAGCGGGAATTCCGTTCTCCTACAGAACTGTGCATAGAGATTTGGAACCTCAGTGAATTAGGATGGCCCAAAACTCACCTCAGTACCCAAAATCCCCTTACTGAGCTAGCTACAGTGTCTCATTGGTCATAAAAACCTCCCAATGTTTAGACAGATCAGAACATGAACTTAGAATACCTCAGGTATCGTGGAACACATGAACACTCTTTCGCTATACAATCATTTCAAACCAAAACGTGGAGTAAAAGAGGACACGTGCATATTTGAAATATTTATTTACTAATGCAGGGTTCTCAAACGCAGTATCTTATATAATACTAGCAAACATATTATAGGAAACAAAGTTATCAGCATTGTTACTAGTCCATAGAAAGCAAAAGGTGACAGCATGCTAAAATGCTGAAATGAATAGGAATTAACAACACCTAATTCTCACCCTCCCTATCTAGCATAGGATTTTATATCTATGAAGGTCTCTTTGGGTTTTAGCAGGGCGGGCCCATACCTCAAGATCTCAGTGGCAGAGGACCACATCATCTTCTACCAGCTCTCTGCATGCGAAGCACCATCAAGTGTGTAACGTGTGCCGTAAGCAAAGCAATATAAAACGGGCATAAAGCCAGATTTTGGCAGCAGCTGCATTCATGTTATGTCTAGGAAGGTGCGAAGATCAGACCTCACAACAACACTGTGTCGAGTTATCCTTGGAGGCTTCAGCACTCACTGTGCAGACAGTTTACAAAGCAAAGCTGATATCAGAGCAATAACATATTATTCTCATGTAAATCACAACGTTCTTCTAGGTTGAAAGCTAAAATAACAATTATGTGTCGTGTGCAAAAGCAGCAAAAGGAAAAATGGCGTTTAAACATTTAATAAGCTCATGCTAACTTAACATGGTATATAGGTAAGCAGTAACTATATGACACTTCCTTGTCCAGCCCAGTATGGAACCACGCCCAGAGCCCCGGGGTCATTGTTCAAATCCTTACGCTGGACTGGCATATGCCAGGCCAGCCCACTCCGCTCACGGGGGTGGGGGGAGACAACAACGCTACATGTGTCAGGTCTTCCCTGCAGTGATCTGCAGATCACAAGTCTAGTTGTCAGCATGCCACAGCCACTTCCTCGTGGCTGGTTTACACCCACACTACACCCATCCAACACACGCATCACAGGACATGTGACCCTGCCAATAAAAAGGGCCGGGCGCACATGCTCGATGCCATTTAGACTCTCCATCTGGGTGTTGTGGGCCTGTTGGGGATCCGAGCTGCATGATCCATGGCATCTGTTGATCTTCTGGTATGGCTCTGGGCTGGGCTCCCTTTTCTGGTGCAGGCTTTCGTCCGGCTTTACACCAGGTCAGAGCAGGTGTTCATTTCCTGCTGCTAATGTGCCTTATCGCTTGTTTTGGGTTCTTATTGACGATCTGACTGGTCGTAGACAATGATGCGGGTTGGTATTGTTGCGGCTTTTTGTATGGGAACGCCTACTCTGCATCTCATTAGCGATAGTTGCGGGGGTCATCTGTGGCAATGTATTTTGTGGCTGCTATCGCAGGTAAACTGGTGATATGGGCTGTTACCACCAGCTTGTGAATGGGGCGATATATTTACAGCCACTTTGGCTGCGATAAAGTGCCACTAACTCGGCGATAAATCCTTGAGAATATGCCCTATACTGTTTTCAATTAGTGCTGTACGACACATTTGATTTTCTATAAATCTTCAATGCCCTACTCTCTTCAAGACTCCAACACTATCAGCTATTTAGGCAGCTAAGTACTTCCAACAAGGTGCTGCTACAGATTCCGTGCATTTGCACAGCCAGATTTGGTGGCAGGTCTTTTACCTATTTCGCTCTATTCCACTGGAACAAACTGCCTCTCTATATTAAGTACCTGCTCTGACATCGGAGCCTTTAAGAAGGTGCTGAAAACATGGTTATTCTGGAAGCACTTGCCTTTGCCTGCTCTGCAGCGCCATGATACTCCGTCAGGAGTGAGGGCGTGCTACACCAAACTCACTAAAATAAATCCAACAGAAACTACCACCAGGGTGCAGTTGGAACTGGTTCGCTGAGAGCCTTAGGTAAAAACCTATTGCAGCTTGTTGTGGGCCTGTAGCTTAACAGATGGTCAGACAACTGACCATCAAGTCAACTTATTTTTCCTAGTTACAGGTGGGAGCAGATCTTGTCCTTCAGATCTTGTCACAGGTCTCAAAGATCAGCTGCAGTCGTGCTTCTTTTATTCCTCAGGTCCAGAGTGTTCTGAAGGAGGTGGCCAGGGGTACCACATTTATTTGTGGTGCTAGCGTGTGGGTGAGGGGTGACTTCTAGCCCCTCTCAAAAGGATATTAGTCCCCAGGGGTAACTCTTCTTAATTTTGCAGCGGTTTCTCTGTGCCCTAGTGCACACAATCCCACAGTGCCTCTCTCTGCAAAATCCAAGATGGTGAAATCCTTCCCCTCTTGTGAAGAGCATGTTTGCCCACCAAATTGAGCAATCGCTCCTCTATGGTCACTTGAAACCAGTTTGGTTGGATGCTTCCCCCCTACTGGGATCAGAGACTGCCTAAATGGCGAAACAGAGAAAGGGGCTCGCCCAGGTGTCAGCTTACATTTGATGTGACAGAGATGCCTCTTTGCAGTTAATAAAGTTCCTGGGTACTGCCAAAATATCATTCTGCCAGAGGAACAGAAACACCTTCCCACACCCAGGTCTTAATTTCTGCTCTAGGAGTGGCTTTCACACCTCATTCTGAGCTTGGGCACTCAGACGGCTGCAGCAGGAGGCTAATGCAAATTAGCCTCCAGAGACTTTAGGCAGAGAAAAGGTAACCCTTAATAGTTAACACAAATTGACTTCAATATTACAAAGAGTCCAAGAATGAAATTTCTAGCAGTTACAGAGCAGAAGATAGCATTAGTAAATGTAATAATGTGTCCCAGTGTTTCTCCGTGGAACAGCCAACCTTATATAGTATATAGCCAATTTTGTCTGATGCGTGGGGGTGGTGGGAGTCCTCCATGTAATTTGTAGGGGGTCCCTCTCAAGTTTTGTTCCACCACTGCCACCAACTTAAAATGCAAAAGTCTTTAGAAAAAACACAATTGGTTCCAAAAATAGTTTCATCTCCCCTACAATTTGTTTTACAAGCTTCACTCAAAATGACTTAATACAGGGACGCTGAATCCACATCAGTATGCTTTGGGATACTATCAATCCTCATGTAAGTGGTTTGTTTATTCCTGCACTATTATCACCCACATTAAAAATATTTTTTTTACTACTGATAAGAACAGCATTACCATCGCTTCTACTATCAGACCTGTCTACATTGAATTGCTTTATGTTTGACACAAGTTTCTTCTTCTTACAAACACGAGCAAAATGCCCCCACACAACACATTTTTGATTAAGTGGAGGACATTCATTCAATGATTGATACTTTCAGAGCAACAACATTTTTACGCTATATTATTTCCTACCTGTTTTTCTTGCAACAAGCTCCACACTAATTATTGCTGACATCGCCTGCGTTCCAGGACACCCCAAATTGATTACATTTATATTTATCCTTTGCAGTGTCTTGTGCTATTTCATTGTGCAGATTCTACTGTGGTTTGTTTCCATTCAATGCTGTACGGTTCTAATATTCTAGAATGTATTATCACCTAGCAACTGTTGATTGAACCTGTGTCTTGTTGGAGCTGGTGGTGGAGTCGGTCCTCCTGACACCACTGTCCATGTAGCCAATAATTAACCAGCTTAAATCTACTCCTGTGTGCTTGGTTACTACAAACTGGCGACGATCTTTGGCTACATGGATGAACCTACTCCTATCCCAAATTTGATGTGAAGACTTTCTTCCACGTTAATACGGTGAGCCATCTCTGCTGGATTTTATTCACCCATCCGCTGGACTACAGCCTATTGATATATGATCAAGTTTGTTTGATACCGCTTTGCGCTTTGAGACACTTCAAGTATTTGGGCTAATTTTTCAAGTCTCCAAATCAGTAAATGCTGAGGGGCAGGTTTACAAGCCCCTTGGACCACTTTTGCGTCACTTTTAACATGAGAAAAGTGTGCAAAAGTGGCGCAAGAGGCATGTAAATAAGCCCCTTTGGGTGTTTACCTTTGATTCCACTTTGCCGTTGCTAGTGGTCCCGCGCACACCCCTCGTGCCTACATTCCCTCGCCAACATCTCCCATCCAGCATTCCTTTTGTTACCGACATCTTTGCTCTGACTGCTTTCTAAGTATCACGTCACGCCGCACGTCAACGTAGCGGCTATTTTGAAAGGTTGGGAAGCCTTTCTACCTCTCTTTATGTCAGCTACATCGGTCATTTTGCATCGTTGGGAAGTTTTGTGTTTAAAGGTCTGGTATCATGCAGTTTCATGTGGCTTGCAGCCCATCAACAGTTGTGTATCTAGTGAAGTATTTACGGTGATACACAGGGCTTTCCCCAATATTTTTAATATTAAAGTGTATCTTTTCAGCGTTTTCATTTTGCTGCAACTGCCTTTCTACTGTGTGTCTACCAATATTTACGGTGATGCACACACCTCTCACACATTACATATAATATTGTCGTATTTCACATTATTACCAAGTATCATGTCTATCAACAGCGTTTTCCATTCGCTGCAACAGTTTTGCCAGTGTGTGTTTACTGATATTTATGGTAACATATACAACATTTCATCTGGCAAGTTTCATACATTTCTATGTAGTAAATGTCCTGTCCACTGTTCTTCACTAGATAGATTGTACCATGTCATATGTGACATAATAGAATGCCTGGGTGACTCTCTGGCTCACAGTGTCTCTCTTTACCTGACTGTGGCAGTTGGTCAACTCAGGCTGAGCTGCTAACAGCTGGCTCCTGGTGGGGTTTCCTTAGGTTTTACTTCTGTACTTATCATCTTGGAAGGAACTTACAATAAAGGATCTTGACATACACAGTGGACTGTGCATCTTCCTTTACGACAATTTGGCGATGATTTTAACTGGATGAACCTATGCGTGAACTAAGGATAAAGGCCAACTAAAGAACCAAGGAACCAAAACCCAAGGAACTTAGGGGTATATTATCAAGGGGTTTTATCTCCGCTTTTTTGGCTTTAAAAGCCAAGAAAGCGGAGATAAAATTATCTCCCTATTACCAAGCTGTCGCTAACACCAGTTAGCGACAGCTAATAGGAGATAGCGACCATCATGGGCCCCACTTTGCATGTCAGTGATATTTATCACTAATGATATGCAAAGTGGGCGTGCCAAGATGTTAGCGACTGGAAACAGTCGCTAACATCGCTATCTCCTATTACCAACTTTTGGAGATATTTGCGCTAAGCGCGAATATCTCCAAAAGCTAACACCTGCCCTGAGCAGTTCTTAGCCATGTTATCCAATGGGAGGTGGATAACATGGCTAAGAGCATTTGCTCGATAATGCATGAATATCGCTGACTTTTCAGCGATATTCATGCATTGCGGGTGTTTTTTATCGCATTTGCGATAAACCTTGCTAATAGCAAGGTTTATCTGCGATAATAATCGCCGATGTGCGGCGATAATTTTTGTCTCTAAACAAGTTAGAGACAAAAATTATCGCTAGTTGTTGGTAATATGCCCCTAAATACTTTAAGGATTTTCTTTACCTCAATTGAAACCCAAAGGTAACGCCCGGCTAACCCCACCAGTGTCCTATACTACCTGGACAGCCTGCAACCTGGGCGTTTGTAGTTTCTTTACTCAAGACTTTGCTGTCACATATCTGTGGAATCCATTTATACACTTCAACCTGTATGGGAATTGTCATTGTTCAACAGCAAGTCTTGTCATCAAAGTTTCTACCGAAGTGATCGGCTTTCTCTGTGGAGGGAGACCTTCCCACGGCCTCTGCCTTCTCTGCCTATGTCTGCCCTGTGTCTGGAAACGGGCGCTCACTTGGGAGGCATCCTGTCTAGACTTGGCGCACTGTCCCTGCACCTTGGAGGAAGGCATTGTGTCCGGCGAGAGGTGAGGTGCTCGAGTCAGTGGGAAGAAGTAAACAGCGTGGCAGCTCGTTTTTTTGTCCATGAACTGTGTTCAGCTGTTGTACAGCGAGTGGGGGAAAGCGGAACATTTATTATTAAGGAACGGTCCTTATGGTGAGTTCTTGCACGTATTTGGATAGGCAGTGACTGTGGCTGTGTGACCTGGACAGTGTTAACAAGGTAAATTTGTTTTTTATTTTTGCGCATGGGGTATGCAGAACTTCGTTGCCGCGAAGCGGTTTGTCTTCAAATCCTTAGCGCGTGCTGCATTCTTCAACTATTCTTATTCTTGCCACAGCGCGCGCCCTTACCTCCGTACTGCCATTCTTCGTGACATCACCAGTGACACTTCGTTGTCTTCACGTACTAGCAGCTGCTGACCAACACTCCTCTGCTCAAACGTGCCGTGAGCCACTCGGCACGGCGTGAGGCAGCGTGCCGCCATTTTGGAATTGACGGTACATGTTCTTTGCGCTGCCTGCTTGCCAATCATCCTTTTCATGGCAGTCCTCCTACGATTTCCATGGCTCCAACGTTTTTGCGCACTTCTTCGGAATTACCAGTTGGACAGAGGATAATTATTCGGCACAAGAAAGGACATTGTTTCGCAAGTAACAGGAGCATAAGTGAGAAATCAATTCCCGTGGTATTTACTTTATGCTGTTTGACGAGGTTGGGCTGCACTTGTTTGCTGAAGTTCACTTTGCTCCCGATGACTACACGAGAAACTATATGAAGATCAGTTTTCTTTTACTGGAACACACAGCAAGTTGACATAATGCATGTCATGTTTGGTATATGGTCTGTGTGTATGGATCCCGGGTGAGAAACCGCTCACCGGTGCTTAACTAGTGCTTTGTGATTACAACGTCTGTTCTCATCATTCATGTCCTGTATACCACTGTACTTCAATTTGATGGTATCTATTCAGTGTATAACATAGTGTCTTGAGCGGACAGTTAGTTTCCTGTTTTGTTGTATATCCAGTGTAAGTTTGCCCTGCCTAAGGTTGGTTGTGTGCTTGTGGGTAGTCCAAGCCCATTTCTGTTTCCTACGGTGATGTCAACCTTATGGTGTACCCTATGTAGGGGATGTTGTAGTTTTGGTCCCAGTGTTATTTTCCTGTGGTGTACCCTTTTCAGGGGAGGTTGTGTCTTTGTGGATAGTCCATGCCCCATATTTCTTCCCAGGATCACTATCCTGCGGTGTACTCTTCTTAGGGGAGGTTGAGTGTTTGCGGGTAGTCCATGCCCCATGTTTGTTCCCAGGACCATTTTCCTGTGGTGTACCCTTCTCAGGGGAGGTTGAGTTTTTGCGGGTAGTCCACGCCCCATTTTTGGTTCCCAGGATTACTGTCCTGCGGTGTACCCTTTTCAGGGGAGGTTGATGTTTGCGGGTAGTCCATTCCTCATACTCTGCGCTGTCCCCTGCTTTTGGTGTAGACTGTTTGTGCACTATGTTCTGCTCTAAGTCTATCTTCTTGTAACTCGTGGCCAGGGTTTCATGTTGGTAAGACTTTGAGCTGTGAATTTATCATATCTTTAGTGTTAGCACGTCTTTATCAGGGGAAGCTCTAGTTCTTTGGAAAGATTGTTTTCTTTGGTGAATTTTTGTGAAAGGGGTTTGCTTTCTTAGGGTTGTCTTGAGTGAGTTCTACCCCTATTTTGTCTGTCTCGAGCGTCTCCGTTTGCACTCATTTTTTGTTCTACGGTGTTTACCCTGTGGTGTACCCATGTGTGGGGAGGTTATGAGTGTGACCACTTAGCTTAGCTGCTTTGGTTCGTTAAGGGAGGAGACATATAGTATTAAATTTACTTTTCTTTGTTCACATTTCTGCTAATGATACCTCATGCTAATGTTATCTCCGAACATCTCATTTGGTTCATGCTTGTACTTTTCTGCTGATGTTGCATTTGAGGTATTTTGCCTATTGTGTTCTCTGTTCTGTTCCTATTCCATAAGGGAAGAGGATGTGTAGTAAATGTCCTCTCCACTGTTCTTCACTAGATAGATTGTACCATGTCATATGTGACATAATAGAATGCCTGGGTGACTCTCTGGCTCACAGTGTCTCTCTTTACCTGACTGTGGCAGTTGGTCAACTCAGGCTGAGCTGCTAACAGCTGGCTCCTGGTGGGGTTTCCTTAGGTTTTACGTCTGTACTTATCATCTTGAAAGGAACTTACAATAAAGGATCTTGACATACACAGTGGACTGTGTATCTTCCTTTACGACATTCTACATTTCAGAATCCACAGTGTTTATTCATTGTGCATCCACGGTGATGCACACACCAATCTGATTTTTCAAAAAAATTCTCTTCAGCCTGTACTTTGGTTATTTTATCTGCTTTCACAGTAATTTCATTTCTTTTACTGTTACAGGTCTACAATTGTGCACACCTCTGTTTAAGCGTACTCAGTTGGCTTATATGTATGAGTACAATGTAATCTGTTAATCCTCCACCTCCTTTTTTGGATTCTCCTGGGGAATCTTCCGTCAGGTGGGAAATCTGGCATGATGCTTTCAAAACTTACTTGGGTGCCGTTGGCGCCTTAAGATTTAGTGCTGAAATAAATAACTGCCTTTTTCTCCACTCACTAGGGTTTGAAGGAAGGTCTATTTAAAAACACTTACCGCCTTTGTCTGGAGAATAATTGCAGGGTATCGATGAATATGGTGAAACTGTCATTAAATTAAAATCCAGGTTTGATAAACAACCCAGCCTTATGGTTTTGAAGTATACATTTTTCAAAAGGAAACAAGCAGGAGAAGAAGATGTGGACTCTTATATTTCCTCCTTACGTAGACTTGCTGCTGATTGCAAATTTGATAACCTTACAGATCAACTAATTTGAGACCAGTTTGTTTGCCAGTGCAAAGATAAGTATAGCTGGCAGAAATGATTGCGCTTGGGCGATCCATCCTTAGGTGAGACCATCAAAATTGCTAACATCATAGAAATATCCATGGTCTCATTGAAGGAATTGGACGTCAGGCCCATGGATTATGTTAATGTTGTTAACGTCAACAATGCTGTCAAACATCGAGTTAAGTCTGCTCAAGGTAAAGGATCTTATATCCTCTGGTCTAATGCCTTGGACCTACACCCTAAGTCCTGTGTTTGGCGTTATTCTGCATTACTAGTCACTTGCTCGCCTCCCAGTTTGTTATGTTTCAGTTTTTATCCTACCCTTTATGGTCCCTTACGATTGTAACCTTGTTTGATATGCATATGTTATTTGTTTAGATGATACCCCTTCTGACAATTGTACTGCTACGTTTACCTTCCTTTTCCTCAAATTGTAAAGAGCTCTGATATCCTTCGGGATCATGTTTGCGCTATATAAAACTTTATAAATAAATAAATCAATAGCTAATCATTCTTCTAGACCTAAAACTGATATTGTTAACACCAACAAAGTTAATCGTAATAATATCTGTCTCAGGTGTGGTAACTGTGATATTTAACACTGTAGCTTTAATAGAATCTAAAGATGTCATTAGCTAAGTCACTTGTGTTGTCATAGGAATGTTCTATTATCAGTCAGTTGATGTCTGCTGGCATTGTATGTGGATGGGATCTTTATTCCTGGATTAAACTTCATTCAATCTACCTTCCTGTATCTTGGAATTATTATTGGAGATACTTCACTGGCGTAGTCGGCATTGAAAACTTAAAAAAAAAAAAAAGAAAAAAGGAATGAGATGAGAAGATCCCAACATCAGTTTTGTGAGGAAAAACCATCTGAAGAAATTATCCTTCCTTAACTGGCGTCCAGCATTTATTCTTCACAGATCACAGATCTCATCATCAACTACTTTGACTGTGAGTAAAAACTATTCTTGTGTTAAGCCTTTGGCTTTTAACCTTTCTACAAGCAAGCGTTTTAAAACTTTCACGCTTCAGCCTATAACTTTTGAACATAGTACTGGGCTAAATGACAGAGACGCTAATGTGGGCTAAATGACGGTGGATTAACCTCCTACACTGTTCGTGTAGCCTTTGCACAATCCGTGTGAACTTTATCGTTTACAATTTATGACATGCAATCTGGTTGAGCGCGAGCTTCTGTTGAGCTAAATGACAGTGATTTAACTTTCTACCCTGTTTGACCTTAACGTTGCAGTCAGCCGCGTAAAAATTTCACTGTTTACATCTCAAGATATTCAATCTGATTAAGCGCGAACATCCGTCACTGCTTAATCATATGTAAACAAACTTTGTGCGCGAGCAACATAACAGCCCTACATTACCTGTCATCTTTGATGTATTGTTTTGAACACGAGACCAGTTTTGGATTACTCACGAGCAGCATCTGCCTTCGCATGTTCTCTTTTTGAATCTAAACAAGCTGAAACACGAGCACAACCTTCGAAGCTTGCCAGCGCGTTGTACTGCTTGCGCGTGCTCTCTATCTAAATGTAAACAAGCTGAAACTCGAGCGCAACCTTCGAAGCCAACCAGCACGTTACACTTCCTGGATCTCGAGCAATATCAGCGCGTCATCTCAGTTTGTTCAATCATCGTTCAGAGCCTGAAGTGTTTATACAACCAAGCTTGAAGAGACCTCGCGTCTTTACTTTAATAATAACATATTACTTACCGAGTGTCAAGAGTGTGTGCAATCGACCTTAAGAAAAACTATTTCCACACATTTGATCACTGTACAGCCAAGCTTGAAGAAGACAATCATCGAGCTGCCACATTTGAAAAAAGCTTTATTGCTTTTAAACATTATTATTTTCCTACATGAAATAAACTTTTGGTTATTTTCTCATTTCTTGCAGTATTGCAATTTTCACTTCTTCAGTCAAGTAGGTCCTGTTTTCGATTGGTTCATACTCATTTCCTCACATGTGCATTTTGGTTACTTGTTATAGTTACCTGTATATTCTCACAAATTTATAATATTTCTCATCTTTTAGGAAAATGCAAAATGTAACAGCTGCACCATTTTTTTTATCCTGTCCTGGTGAACCTCCAATTAGATGGAAAGTAGTTTTTGAACGCTATGCTAAAGTTTGTGGGACTAATCTCAGTGCTGAGAGAAAATGCTCTTTATTACTTCATTGTTTAGGATCTGAAGGCCAAGACGTATTTAATGATTTGCCTGACCTTCCTCCTGCAGAAGCTAATGGCTTAAATGAATATGAAATTAGTATAGGAAAATTAGACTTACACTTCTTACCCAAAGTTAGTACTATTCTTGAAAGGTACCAATTCACCAAATGCATGCAAAATGATGATGAAACCATTGAGTCTTATGTAACTCGTCTAAGAAAACTTGCATCTTCTTGCAAATTTGGGGCTTTAATTGATGAACGCATTCGTGATCAATTCATGTTTGGTTGTGGTATAGAAAAAGTTCGAGATGAGTTGTGGCTTAAAGATGAGCCTTCACTTGATGAAGTTTTATCTGTTGCCAAGCGTATAGAGCATTCTCTCAAATGTGTGGCTATAATTAAAAAGAGTACTGAAAAAGAGAATAAAGTTCAGATAGTAAGGTCTAAAAGTGATAAATATGTTAAGAATCCAACCAAGCCGGATTCTAGAAAGAATGGAAATGAACTTAAATGTTTTAGATGTGGAAAGCCTGGCCATCTAGCCAATGATAAAAAATGTCCTGCTCTCAAACAAACCTGTTCTAAATGCAAATTAAAAGGTCATGTCAATGCCTTATGCAAAACAAAAATTAGATCCAAAGTGAAAGAGGTAGAAATTTTTGAGAGAACATCTTCAGGTTCTGATTGTGATATTGAAGTGGTTCAAACCATTGGCGATGGTGGAGATATTCCGAGTAAAATACCTGATCCCATTGATGAAATATCAGTTGAGGGAAAAAAGACCAAAGTATTGTTTGACTCTGGTGCAAAAATCACAATTGTTTCTGATGAATTTTTCACTAAGAAATTGAAAGGTAAGGTATCTCTTTTAAAACCTGACATCATTCCTTTAGGCTATGATAAGAAACCTATAAAGTTGCATGGTTATTTTATAGGCCTTATAGAGTATAAATCCAGACTGGTGTCTGGGAAAATATATGTCTCAAGGAAAGGAGACAGCATCATCAGCTGGATACATCAGGGTGACTTGGGAGTAATTTTAGATCCTAATGCTAGTCCCTGCATTCAATTGAGAGATAATATTCTTAGTATATTAGATGGGAAAGAAAAATCATCAGAAGGGAAACCATTGGAAGACAAATTTGCTTGTGAACTAAAAATGAATTTTCCCAATGTGTTTAAAGAAACTCTAGGGTGTCTCAAAGGTTATCAACATAGGATACGGGTAAAGAATGATTCCATTCCTGTGAGTTGTAAAGTTCGGAGTGTACCTTTAGCAGTAAAAGAAGATATGAAAAGAGAAATAGAAAAACTCATTGAAAATGACATAATTGAGGAAATTGAGGGTTGTGAATGGATGGCTCCAGTCGTCGCAGCGCGAAAATCTAATGGGGATTTGCGTTTTTGCATTGATCTCAGGCAACTTAACAAATGCGTGATTGTTGACAGATATCCTCTACCTAATATCGCAGAATTGTTGATTTTGTTAGGGAAAGCCAAAGTTTTTAGTACAATAGATCTTACCTCTGCATATCACCAGATTGAATTAGAGGAGTCTTGCAGAGATTTTACGTCCTTTATTACACCTTTTGGCACCTATAGATTCAAGAGGATGCCATTTGGATTAGTGTCTGCTTCCTCTGTGTTTCAACGGGTAATGGAAAAAGTATTAAAAGAAGTTCCTGGCGTTTGTATATATCAAGATGATGTATTAATCTTTGCAGAAAATGTATCTGATCATGATGTAACACTGAATATGGTATTGGAAAGATTCAGCAAACACAATCTCACTGTAAAAGCAAACAAATGTAGATTCAGATCCGACTCGATAAACTACTTAGGGCATAATATTTCTGGTGAGGGCGTGAAACCAAAATCCGAATTGGTGGACACTATAAACAATATGGTGGCACCAGAAAAAAAAACTGAACTTATGAAGCTTTTGGGCGTGATTGAATATTATGCAAAATTTGTCAAAGGTTTTGCTGAATTAACAGTAAACATGAGGTGTTTGTTGAGGAAAGGTGCAGAATTTCATTGGTCTGATCAATGTGAAGATGAATTCATTGAAATTAAGCGAAGGCTAAACAGTGCTCCTGCGTTAAAAAGCTTCAACCCTAAAATCAAGTCCATCTTAGTTACTGATGCAAGTGAAAAAGGGTTAGGTGCTGTATTGAAGCAAAATGGTCCTGATGGCATACAAACCATAATGTTTTTGTCTAGAAGTTTGAGAGACGCAGAAACTCGTTATTCTGTTGTAGAGAGGGAGGCCTTGGCTGTGTTTTGGGCGGTGAGGAAACTAAAAAAATTTCTTTGGGGTCTAGTCTTTGATGTCCACACTGATTATAAACCCTTAGTGGAAATTTTTAGTAAGAAAGGGTTGGATCTTGTGTCTGGCAGAATATCAAAGTGGGTTATTGGCTTACAAGAATATAGCTTTGGTGTTCAATACATTCCGGGAGTAGATAATGGTATAGCAGATGTTCTTTCACGCCTAGTTTCTAAAAGTGATTTGAGAGAGGATGATCATCTGGAGTTAGATGATGAATTGGTTTGTTCTGTTGATTACGTATTTCTATCAGAGAAAAAATGGTCTGAGGAGTTGAAAAAAGATGATACTTTATGTGAAGTTATGTCTTTGATGAAAAATGGTTGGGTTAATAGCAGAGAAGGTTCTGCTTCGACTAAGCCTTTTTGGACGGTACGCAGTGAATTATCTGTCGATAATGATTTGTTGTTTCGAGGGACAAGGTTGATTCCTCCAACTAGTCTTAGGAATGATTTGATAGATTTAGTTCATGTTGCTCATTCAGGTTTATCCAAAACCAAAGAGAGGCTTCGCATGTCATATTGGTGGCCAGGCATGGATAAAATGGTTGAAAGGGTAATTAGAGAGTGTATACACTGTAATGTTAGCGACAAGTCTTATAAAACGCACACGCAACCAATGTTTTTAAGAAAAAGACCTAATGGTCCTTGGCAGGACATAGCTTTGGATTTAGTGGGTCCCATACAACATAGAGATTCTCAGGTTTTCATACTGGTGGTCATTGATATGTACTCAAGATGGCCAGAGATGGAGGAGCCAAGCTCGCGTCCGAGATGGCCGCGTTTTAGCTCGGCTCCGTTCACTCTCCTGTCTACAACAACTATCCTGTACTTTATCCTGCCCCGGGAAGTATTCTACGATGTGCAGTGGAACGACGATACCTCACGGACACTTACCGTTTGCTCCGGTGGCTCCTGGGTGTTACGGATCCTGAGTTACGCCCCTGTCTGCTTCGGGGCCTCCGGAGCGGCCGGGCCTGGCACTCCTTGGCGGCGCCCGGGCTGGACGGGGCGCGGTTGCCGGCCCTTGGTGGTGGTGTGGAGTCGGTCGGAGAGGCCGATGTGCTAATAGACCGATTGCGGCCCCCCGGGCCTGGTCCGGCGATCCTGCGGCCTGGTGTTGGGGCGCTGCCTTCCATGGACGGGGTTCACCATACATCTGGCTCGTCCCCCCTTTGTTCTCCGGCCCGGCCATTTTGAGTTCCTCCGCCCGGGCTCGGAGAACGGTGCCGGCGGCGTGTGGGGTGCCGGCGCATCGCCTTCTTCTGGTGACCCCCCTTTCTGCCCTGGTGACGCCTCCGCTGGTGGCTGCCGATATCCTGTTTTGCCCCGCTGGTATCCGGGCGGGGATCTGTGTTTGCAGCGGCCCCGCCGAGCTTCTAAGATGGCGGCCGGCCCCATGACGCTCGGCCTTGCTGGGACTGGCGATGCGGGTCCGCCGCACGGCACGTTTTCTGAATACTGCAAAGGTGAGCCTACACTTGGCGATATCCTCGCCGCCCTGCGCTCCTGGGGGGCACCCATGACCGCACCTGTCGCTATCCTGGAGAGAGGTCCCTTGGCTGGACCTGCCGGCCCCTCCCCGGTTTGTGCGGCTTCATCTCTGTTGTGTGCTGCTGGGACTTTCCTTGGGGTCGTGGACCTGGAGGCTGCTGTTGGTGTGGATGTACGGAAGTCCGCTGCCCTTCTTCATCCTGTGCCTCCTTCTGCTCCGGAGGTTCGCCAGCCGGATCCCATTTGGACCGACCTCGATGGGTCTCCTTTTCCTCTTTTGCCTCACATGGCCAAACGAAGATCCTGTGACTGTGCAGCTGGACCGACTTTCTCCGAGTTCTCATCGGAACTGTGCCTGCTTTGCCTGAGGTGGTTACTGTTCTATCTGGATCATCCGGATCGCGATCGCTTTGATTTGAGTGTATTTTTGATTCGACTCCCTGTTCTTCACCTCCGGCTCCATGTGATCTGGTTCCTGGTTCGTTGGACTACTACAGTTTGCGAAAAACGAGGACAGGGTTGAGCTGATCTTGCCTCTGTGGACTGTTATTTTGTGGTATGGTTGGGCGATCCGTTTATAATTGTATGATTATATTTGATACTTCTTTACGTTCCTGGAGCTTATCCGTGTATTTACTATCTTCCCGTGGGCTCTGAGTATTTTCGGGCGGGGGGTGGGAGCTGAAAGGGTTTTGATTGTGTGGCTCCTCTCCCGCTGTTTTTCCTTGTTTTCCCTTCCCCCCCCCTTTTATCTAAGTGATTCTTTCTTTCCATATTTCTTCTATATTTCGGGTTCTAATTAGGGCGACAGGCACGCTGCTGGGGGGTAGGCCATAGCCTTCTGCAGGGGTGCAGGGTGGGCTGTGCGGGGTGGTGGAGGGGTCTGTTTTCTTGTATCTTCCCTTGTTCCTTTTTTGGTTCTATGGCTCTTATGTATCCCCTTATTTCGTGGCGCGGTGTCGGCACGTCGCCCCCCGGGGTGTTTGTGCTGGCATGGCCCTTTTGGTACGTCTGCTGTCACGGTTTACTACGCATTCATTTCTCCTGTTGCCACTAGTTCCTTGTGCCGAATTAGTATTGGGTGCTTTGTTAGCCGTGGGGGGCGTGCATTGACGCTGCGCCCTCACTTTTTCTCCCTCCTTTTTCCGATGTCCTTTTCCTCCCCTAATTTCCCTTTTCCCCCCCCATTTTTCTTTTCCTTTTCTGGGTTGTTGTAACGGAGGGCTTTTAGTAGTGTAAGCGTACTTTTCGCTGTTTTACTATTATGTGCCATGGTGGTGGTGGGAGGGCGTTGAGCAGCGATTGTGATTGTTATTGATGTGGGACTCACGTTCTGCCTTTGCCAAAATGTGACTGTTCTTTTGGTCTTTTCCTGTATTCGAAACTTCGGCTTGCTCACGGCCCACCGCGGCCCTCTGGACTTTACAGATTGTCATTATCCTGCGAACCCCTTTATTTCATTATAAAATTAACCTACTCTTATCCTGTCCGCGATGGCGGCTTGAAGACTTGTTACTTTTGCCTTCATATACGCTATTTAGAAATCCTGTTGTCACTCCTGTATTGCCTCGTATGTCTCTTTATTGTGGTGGCCGGCCCGGTGGGTTGTAGGCCCGTATCTGTGAGCGCCTTCTGTACAATAAAGGTTAAAAAAAAAAAAAAAAAAAAAAAAGATGGCCAGAGATTTTTTTCTTGTCAGGAATTGATTCAGGTAAGATTATTCAATGTTTAGGTGAGTTATTTTATAGAGAAGTTTTCCTGCAACCATTTTATCAGATAATGGTGTGCAATTTGTCTCCAAGGAAATGGCACATTATTTATCTTCTAAGGGTATAACGCATAAGACTTGTTCTCTCTACCACCCAGAGGCCAATGGTATGGTCGAGAGATTCAACAAAGTAATCAAAGACACTATTAGTTTAGCAAAAAACTTGTCATCTGACTGGAAAAAATGTGTTTTGGAAAAGATAGAAGAATACCGATATACTCCTCATGCTACAACTGGAAAGACTCCATTTTTGTTGTTCCGTGGGAGAATCCCTAACACACAGGTAGAGCCTTTTTGGGTTAACAAGTATGAAATGTTGAAGAGTAAAGAATGTGTATGCAACAAAGATGACATTGTTGAGAATGAAATAAATAAAGCTGAACGTAGAAAAGAATATTTTGATGTTAAAAATAGTGTTAAGAAAACTGTTGTCTGTGTTGGAGATATGGTTATGGTCAAACGACCTGGCATTGTGGGTAGTTCAGATACAAAGTTTATGAAGCCTATCAAAGTGATAAAAGTTCTAAACAATGCAGTGCAAACTCAAGATCATCGCATTTGGAACCTAAATAGAATCGTTGTTGTTAGAAAGAAATTGCAAGGTGGTGAGAGCTTGGATTCCAAAGAAAAGAGTTTAACTAATGATAAAGCAATTAATTCTGAAAATATAAGGTCTTCTATGCGTGTTTCTAGAAGGCCTTCTTATCTTACTGATTTTGTATAGTTCTGTATTAGCATAATCTCATGTTTTGGAGGGAAGGAGATGTGTGATATTTAACACTGTAGCTTTAATAGAATCTAAAGATGTCATTAGCTAAGTCACTTGTGTTGTCATAGGAATGTTCTATTATCAGTCAGTTGATGTCTGCTGGCATTGTATGTGGATGGGATCTTTATTCCTGGATTAAACTTCATTCAATCTACCTTCCTGTATCTTGGAATTATTATTGGAGATACTTCAGTAACCCTTCACATCTCAAGGAATCCCGTTATCTCTCATTTCTCAAAAGTTTGTCTTTAGAAAAGAAATGTTAAGAAACCCACCATCTGTGCAGTTGAATCTCATGATGATTCTGACCCTGAAGTTATCTCTGTAGTTATAAGTACAGATGATGTCAATCTATGTGATCCTAAGTTTACTCTTGGTCAGAATGTTATTCAAGGGGATCTATTTTCTTGCATTGATTCCATTGTGGATTTTGATATTGGGTGTCACACTGTTAAATTGTTAGTGGACTCGGGGGCAAAGATCACGATGATCACTCAGAAACTGTTTGAAGAAACATGAAAAGGTTCTCAACCTCTTTCTCCACCTGACCGCTCTCCTGTCTCAAATGAAGGGCAGAAAATCATGTTAATAAGGTTCTTTGAGGACGAGATGAAATTTAAAGGGAGGAGGATGAGAGGAAAAGTATATGTCGCTGTAAAGGGACTCAACATTTTGGAGTGGTTTCACCGAGGCCTGTTTGGCATGATACTTAAACCAGGAGCTGAAGAACAGGAGTTAGTTGTTGGTAATGAAGATGAAAGATATATTTCAAAAAATATCCTGAAGTGTTTTAGCAATGATTTAGGCAGGATCAAAGGATTTAAACATAGAATTATTGTTAAAGATGGTGCTCTTCCCATCAAGCACAAGCTCAGAGGAGTACCTTTCAGTGTGAGAGAAGATTTGGAAACGGAATTAAAGAGTCTCTGTGCTAAGGGGATCATTGAGCCCACAGACTCTTCATTATGGCTTTCTCCCTTCGTTGTAGCCAGAAAAAGGGGAGGGGACCTTCAAGTGTGTGGATTTGAGGTCTCTAAACAAAGAGATTTGCGTGGATTCCCATCCTCTACCCAAAATTTGTGATTTATTCTCTTCCACCAAGGGAGCGTGTTTCGTCACAAAACTTGACTTAGCCAGAGCATGCCAGTAGGTGGGACTGGATCCTGAATCTCGTCATTTGACTGCTTTTGTTTCACCCCAGGGCATGTTTCGTTACTGTCGCATGCCTTTTGGGCTTGCGTCAGCAGCCTCTGTTTTCCAGAGGATAATGAGCAATATTATTAGGGATGTTGATAGGGTCTTAGTGTTTCAGGACAATGTTCTTATTTTTGGAAAGGATGTTTCTTCTCGTGACACTGTCCTGGACAAAGTCTCGACTTTATTCAACAAATGTGGTGTTGTTTTAAAAGAAAAGGAGAAATGCCAATTCATGTGTTCCAAAGTTGAGTATTTGGGACATGTGATTTCTCAAGATGATGTCAATCCCAGACCTGGGAAGCTTCAGGCCATTGTTGATGCTCCTGAACCAGTAGACAAAGCTGGTGTGAAGTCGTTGCTGGGGTTATGTGAGTACTACTCACAGTTAATTACCAATTTTGCATCTATTGTATGTCCCATTAGTAATCTTCTAAAGAAAGGTATCAAGTTTGAATAGTGCAGCGAATGTCTTATGGCTTTCAAGTTTGTCAAATCTGCTTTGAAAAAAGGTTCTGCCCTCAAACCTTTCGACCCCATTTTACTGTGCTATCACTGTTGATGCCATCCAGGTAAGTCTCAGAGCCACTTTAACTCAGACGGATAGTGATTATGAAAATACTGTGGGTCTTGCCCCCAGGGTATTGAGAACTCCCGAGCTCCAGTATTCCATTATTGCAAAGGAGCTTTTGGCTTTCACCTGGGCCACTGAGAAATTTCGCCCATATATCTGGGGTAAGTGGTTCGTCCTTATAATTGATCATAAACTTTTACTGAGTATTCTAGGTGGGAGCATGAGTAAGTGTTTGTAGTGATGATGTCCACGCTGATGATGATGTAAAGATGTTTATTTATAATTAAGTAGATAAGATGGTAATAACGCCCCACCAGGAACATCTAACATGTTGCTCAGCCCAATGCCAACTGAAATCTTCAGTCCACAGAGCCCCAACATTCCACAATGCATCATAGCTGCAACATTCCACAAGCTGGGGTAGAGATGGATTTAACATGTAATGCATTAATAGTGTATCAGAATACTACATTTCCCCTTTCGTCCAAATTGAAAACAAAGAGAGAAAGAATATGGATCAAAAAGAACTTCGTTAAGAAAGAACCAAATACGATACAACAAACAGAAGAATAAAATCCATCCTCCTTTAAAACAGAAACGTGAATAAGACAGGCAAATATACAATAACCTATCCACTCTCCTTTCAACAACAGAAGAAAGATAAGAAAACAGCAGAAAGGAAGACGAAAATAGAAAATACCAACGGCTAAACGACATGCACACCTACTGGCCAGACAGGAATGCAAGACGGATAGACAAAAGTATAAGAACCAAGATAGCGTTAAGAGTACAACTCTCAAAAATATATATAGTAAAGAACCACATTATGAGAGTGAGAACAATATAAAAACAAGAGAAAACAGATAAAATTGCAACATCAAAAGAAGTCAAAATTACCCATCCTCTCATCAAAAAGTTAAATATAAGCATGTAGAAAACTATTACAATGAAAAAAACTATCCCACATGAGGGATTTAGCATTTCAAACATTTACGGGAATAAAACCCAACAAAGTCCCTTAGCATTAATAAAATGGGACTTAGATCTATAATTAGAAACCTAGGTGGGACTAACACCCCCTAAAAAGGTGGGACTGACACCCCTTAAACATTGGTAAGTCCCTTAGAACTGAGAAAATGGGACTAAGACAAAAATTAGAAACATAGGTGGAAGTAATACTCCCTTGCCAGGTGGGATTGACACCCCCTAATCCTAGGTGGGAGTAACACCCCCTAAACAGGTGGGACTAACACCCCCTAAAAATTGGATAATTAGGATATAATCCAATTTAGTGCATAGGTGGGACTCAAACCCCCTAAAAATTTACGTATGAGCCGGAAGTCCAGAAAAACCACAAACTTTAAAAATAGGATATGGGACTTAAAACCCACCCCTAAGGACTATGGGACTGCAACCCATTCCTACAGACAAAAACACACGGCGTCAGCTTAATATTTAGAAAATAGGATATGGGACTTAAAACCCACTCTTAAGGATTATGGGACTGTAACCCATTCCTACAGACAAAAACACGCAGCGTCAGCATATAAGATAGTAATTACATCAAAAGCAAAATCTAAACTGTAAAGTACTCTTATGCAAAAGTTACAAACACAGTGCTTAAATAAATAAATAAATAAATTGAACGTTTTAGACTTAAAACACTACTGCAAGGCAGTGTAACTTTTTCCCTTTGCCTTGTGAAACGATTGTGTTTCAACATCAGCCTAGTTAAAATAAACTTATTACTGTATATTAAATCTGAAAACTTAAACAGCAGAATGTAAAACCCTACTAGGAATAAAGCACTAGTGAAAGACTTTGAAATTATTCATTGTATGTAAATAGCTCCGATGACTTTTTCAACTATGTCTCTCCAACACTGAAAAGAAATGTCTTGAAGCAGCAAAAAGTACCTTGAAATTCCAAAGTATGTTAAGGCGATATTCGCACTATTCCAACGTTTGCGAAGAATCTTGACTAAAATAACTGCTTAGATGCACAGAGTTGTAAGTTACCTATTGTGCCTGTAAGGTTTGTAGATGATCTTCATTGGGATGCAGGTCGATCTCCGGCATATGATTTATGGCATACACTCTGCGTAACTTCACATTTTCCTTATGTTCGGACATCCTCATAAAAAATTAATTACAAGGAAAATGGTGTCACGTAATAGGCGTAGATGTCGGTTGGTTCAAGGCAACAGCGTGCGTGAAAACGCTTGACAGCAGCGCTGCAGTCGCTGCGTCACACTGTAAGAGATCTCCAGAGTGTGCATGAGACGTTAGAATTCTTCTCTCAGGTAAGCACGAGAATAAATCATTTTGAATTAAAAGGTGACAGTTGGAAAAATGCGACACATTTGGAGGACTTTTGTTTAAGGAAATAATTAAATACGTGTAAAAACAAATATGAAATATAACTGTTTGGCTCGTGAGTCTGTTTAGCTCGACAGTCAGTTTAATGATGCTTGTCGTCTTCCACTAAAATTGTATGAAATTGACATTGCCCTCAAACATTAATGTTAATGAGCTTTATTCTGAAGATCGCTGCTGCGTGTCTCCAATTTTATCTTGTGACCTGGTTTCATTCTTCCCGTTACAACAGATAAGATGAGGGAAACTGATCACGTTAAAGCGGTTTCTTTTGTAAGTCTGTATGAAGCCATATAATTAACAGCTAAACACTTTGGAAAATGCGAGTTAATTTAATTGGTTAACTGTATTTGAAAGTGTCTCTATGTAGTTCCTAACTCGCATGAATTATTTATTTGTTCAGTCACTTAATAGTTTATATCAGCTGACGCAGATAAATGTCCTTGCGTAGGTTTCATCTAATTTTAAGCAGACATAAAAAAGGAACAAAAATGTGCTTACGTTTGTTGATAGTCCAGGAGAGTCATGTACAACACGCTTGGGCGGGGCTGTCTGATCTGAGGGACACTGATGGGGTTTCAAAGCGTGTTGATTTTCTCTTGGTGGCTCCATGTTTCTTGGCTTTTTGTGTTCCTTAGTTTCTTCTGTAGTTTCATTTGGCTCACGTTTGTTGTGGCTTCTTGCTGAAATCTGCGTCATTTTTTAGTTGCTGTAAATTGCGCCGGTTGCTATGTAGACGTGATGTAGAGGTTTCTTTAGTCTTTTGTAGCTTGATTTAAGCGTAGATTCTTCTAGTCATCGTCGCCATAAATAATGTAGTGATGATGTCCATGCTGATGATGATGTAAAGATGTTTATTTATAATTAAGTAGATAAGATGGTAATAACGCCCCACCAGGAACATCTAACATGATGCTCAGCCCAATGTCAACTGAAATCTTCAGTCCACAGAGTCCCAACATTCCACAATTCATCATAGCTGCAACATTCCACAAGCTGGGGTAGAGATGGATTTAACATGTAATGCATTAATAGTGTATCAGAATACTACATTGTTGTACGCTCAGGATAATGCGGATGGTAACCAGACTGCAGCTTAATGTAATTTACTGTGGTATGTTTCCCTTTAATGCTGTATGGTTCTAATACTCTAGAATGTATTATCACCTAGCAACTGTTGATTGAACCTGTGTGTTGTTGGAGCTGTTGGTGGAGTCGGTCCTCCTGACTTCACTGTCCATGTAGCCAATAAATAACCAGCTTAAATCCACACCTGTATGCTTCGTTACTACATCCTTTAATACATCTAGATGACAACTCTGATTTTCTCACACTGGCAATTACATGATTAAGCGAAGATATACCATTAACCAAGGACCTGTCCTGGATTCCTGATGTTACTGGTATGTATAGTTTTTTGGTACCTGTTGAGTTCAGCTGATAATATGCCAGATTTGCATAGAATGGCTGACTTTCTCAGTGCTGAGACATTCATCAATATTCTCATACCTTCCTTTTTTTTGCTCATTGGTAAAAATTGCATTGCTTGATCCCAACACATAGTGGAGGCATAATAAATCATCCACATCAGCCAACGTATTTACCAAGTCATCACCTTCCCCTGGCACCACATCTTTTTAGGTCTGGACTAGAGACACCTTTAGCTGTTTCTCCAAACTTCTTGTAATCGATAAAAAAAGAATAATTTACAGTATTACATACCTATAGAGGGCCTTGAATACGCCTTATTCCGCTATTGGTAACTTGGAATGCCATTCCCATTTACAATATGCCCATAGATTAGCAGACAAACTGGGCAGCAGTTCAGCCACCTTCAGCCATTGGGAGTGTCATTCATGTTTATCAGTTGGTGGTTTTTACCACAAATGAGTTGTTATGAAGCTCAATTTGATCCATGTTACCTACAGTTTTCTTGTGTCCGTTCTTTGAGTTAGCAATCTTATTTTACTTCACTGACAAGGATTGAGACAATTTAAGCTGGGGAAACTAGTTATATTTTTGCTACTTGGGGATTTTATCGCAGCATTCACGCTATAAGAATTGTACTATAGAATATTTGTTAACCAACTTTTTAATTATTGGAAAGTTTTAAGTGTTTAAAGTTATGTAAGGGTGTGTGAAAAGTGTGTAACGTTACATTTCTGAAAAATTACAAGACTGGCATTTGGTGATATATTTTATTACAAAATGTGTCCTTGCATCCATTGTGGATGAGAGGTCACACACATTTTGTGCTATAAAAAAGCACAACAACATGAATTGCCACGTACAGCAGCTACTTGCATTATCATTGTTTAAGTTGTTCAATGTGCTTTCTCTAACTTTTTGCATGGGGTGGTACTTAATTACTACACATGGAGTAGTAGAGCAATTTTGGGAATTTTGCTTAACACAGAATTTAACAAAACTAGTCGAGACTACGCCCTTGTAGTCAAAATGTCACCTGCACCTTAAGTTACCTTAACAAAAGGAGAAGTGGAAAAATGTTACCCGACTATTCATTTTCTTTACGTTTCGGGGTGGTATCTCTTCCATGTAGTCCTTCCAAACTAGCAGCGTCCATAGTATCTAAATAATTCAATTCACCATTAGTAAGGTTAAACTCTAAGGAATAGGTATGAATTGTTCCTTCAGCATGCAGATTTGATTTGCTATCTTCACATACTTTCTAGCATAGTTAATGCCATCTGTGTTTAATATAATTTACATGAGGTTTGTTAGTGGATATGCATTTTTCTTTTGCAGTGCAGTTCCCAGATACTGTTTTTAATGTGCAGAGGTGTACAATGGGACTGTGCACAAAATAAAACATCATCGTTTGCTAAACATTGTTCTAAAAATGTGTTTTTTGTGAATAGGTTTGCACTGGCTGTTTGCTAATGGGTTACCTTGTGAACTGATCTGCCAAACTAATCCTCTGAACATAAAACTTTTCTTGCAGCTCCTTTCAAGCAACAGTTCTTAGAATGAATTATTCCCAGCAAAGTTCAATGGCCTGATTATCTGTCAGCGCATACAAATGTACAAAGCAGTGAAATGCTTTGCTTTTACCTCCAGAAAATCCTATTCCACCACTCTTTTTGCACATTTGTGACTATTTCTAATGAGTGCTGGATAAGCACTTCTAAATTATCAACAGAACAGCAACTCACTACCAAGGAGTTAGTTGGAACCTTTAAAATAGGTTCATAAATAACATAACACTTCAGATGCTAATCTATCGAACTAGAAATGGAGATAATTAATTGCACTACACATTGAACAAAATCGGCCCTTTAGTGTTGCTTTGTATAGTATGATAATGTTTCCTATTTTTGCCATTTTCATGCCCTGAAGCATGCGTTCAGTGTATGTCTAATCCAGACATACTCTTACAGAACCTTTTTGTGTAGAAACTGGAATCGTTTACCCAAAAAAAATTGATTCTTTGTTAGGATCGGAAGCTTCAGATTTTGCATTCTTCTCTTTGCTTTATTCAAACAGCAGCCATGTAAACAAGCAAAGAATAGCCATAGAGCTGTGGTAGAATAAACTACAAAACCCAGAGTTCCAACAGGAACTGCAATCCCAACAATGAGGTCCAATATCCAACCAGAGCCCTTGATCCTCTATAAACAGGCTGATTCTCATAAGTACCTCCTCTTCGTTGCTGCTCGGTAGCCATGTTTAGTACCTTATATTTTTATTTCAACACATTTCTTGGTTTGTGTTTATTCATATTTTACTTTACTGTTGCCTTTAGTTAAGCGCGGTTTACCTTGTATTTCACTGCTTTGTTTTTTTATAGTGCACATGCGTGACACTTTGCCGTTTTTACAGTGTTTCTTGTCCCTCTGCTACTCGGGAATATATAGCGCTTCCCGCGCTGCTGCCATTTTGTGTTTGCAAACGCTCTGGCAGTGGTTGTAGGTGCATCTCCTCTCGCTCCCTGTGCATGAGCGTTGTCCTGATATGTGTCCCTTTTTTCATTGCTAGGCTCCCAGTTTGGTTGGCTTCCAGCCTAGTTCTGGTTGTTTTTTCTCTCGCCTGCAGCCCCGCCTCTCCGTAGTTAGCCCTCCTTATTTACACAGTTTTTCTCTGTGGCAGGATCAGGCACTACACTTTATTTATTTATAACAGGAAGATTTATTGGGGACTTAAATTGGTTCTGCCTATCCCTGTGACAATGTCTAAGACCAATATTCAAAACATACCTATAAATTTGCCACCTCAGGGTGTATGGATTTGGCCTTGGGACTGGAAAAGCCAGCTATCAATCAGGCACTCCAGGGTTACGTTCAGAGGAACATAAGAACCCCCTGGTCGTCTTGCTGAAGAGATTCAGTCCTCGTTTGCAGGTCTCCCATGCTTTGCCCCAGTTTAACCAACTTCAGGCCAATCAAAATCAGCCTTAAAGTCCTCTTCCAAAATAGAGGCTCTGGAGAATCTTTAACAAGTGTATTTAGATTCCATGTCTTCCCTTCCAGAAGTAGATAGAGAAAATTAGGCTGGTAGTGTAATCTCACTACTGGACATTTCTGTAGGGGATTCAGATGCTTTTGATAATGAGGATGGCTGATCTTGGCTCCCTGTCCCAAAAGAGAGCTGTCAAGATGTTCTTGACATGGTAAAATACCCTTCAAATCTGTCATCTTCCCTGTTGCAAGACACCTTTTATCCTGATAACATAGTTCACCCTCGTTAATCTGAATGGATTCAGGCAACGTACATTCAATCTAGACTATGGAAGTCATTCCCTAAGGAGATCAGGAATAGACTTAGAGCGGAATGCCCCCATCCTTCCCTCCCAGGCCAGGTGGATCTGACCCCTAACATAGATCCCAAGCTCTCCACCTTTTCAGGGAAATTTGTGAAGGACCCCATAAAAGGCATACATCAATCCTAGATATTATGCCAGGAAAAGTTACTTGACATATCTGGCCTATTAAAAAAGTTTTTGGATCTAGCCTTTGCAGTGAAAGAACAGAACTCCTCTATTGACACAGACATTCTGGCCGGCTAGGCAAATAAAAGCCATATATTTATTGAGAAACACAAATTGTGGCCTCTCTTCTGTGCGCCGCTGCACTATACTCCTGATAATTGATCATAAATTGCATAAATTGGGAACTAATGAAGTGGGTTCCTCAGCAGAAGGCTTGCCCTTTGGTGATCCCTTTGTAAAAAAAAATGACAAGGTAAAAGGGACAAAACAGCGTACAGTTTGTGACTTACAGTCGAATGGAGCTTAACATCATATAAATTCCAGTGCAAAGACTTTTAAAGTGGCCTAATGTATGTCCATTCTTATTGTCATAATATCTATGTTAGGAACCTGTATTGAAGAGTTGCTCACTAAACTGTTAAACTGTAAGAACCCTGCATAATGATAAAATGCCAATAAAAAGAGTTGACAAAAAAAAAGAAATGACGAGATTTGTGAACACAATCACATCTTTAGACAAAAGCCCAGTCAACACTGAGGAAAGTCTCCTAATCCTACCTTTTTGACAAGACTGGTCGAGGCAGGGTTTGCTCCAACAGCCCTTTCTCCTACACAGGCCTGTATTGAGGACAATACAAGCGCCACTTTGCATCTTGGAATGAATCAAGAGGAGCCCCTTTTTTCCCCTCTCAGGTGAGAGGCTTCAGAGGATGATCTCCCAGGGGAATGATGAGCAGGCATCCTCTAACACCATCTTTCGAGGTAAGGAATGTCCTTCTTCCCAGTAAGAATTGGGGAAAATTCACTTTTTTCTCCACAGCTGGCACCTGTTGACCAAAGATGCCTGGTTCTTAAAGACAGTGCAGGATTTCCTATGGTGTTTTATGCGACTCCCTTACAATCAAATATTCCAGACATACTCCATTTTCTGTCTCTCAGCCATTCATAGACCAAGAAATCACAGCCTTGCTGCACAAACAGTCTATTGCTCCTAGCAAACCCCACCCCGCAGTTCACTAAGCAGTATTTTCACTGTGGAAAAAAAGGTGAAGTCTTCCTTCTAGTGATCAACCCCAAGGACTGCAACTCCTGGATCCTCTATCATCATTTAAAGATGGAGGGGGTTGGGGGCGTGGCTAGCCAGGCAGCGAGATGGCCGCTCTGTGAGCGAGCTCCGCCGGCTGTGGCATTAATCCTATATTAATTTTGCTAAGGACGGACCTCAGGGCACCAGAGTAACTGCCCCGGGGTGCACTTGAGCTGAGGCACCTCCGGTCCCATTTTCGGTGGCTGTGATTGCTGCTAAGGGGATCTGCCGCCGGTTGCGGAGCTGACCGGGCCTGGCTCTGGAGGGCTGCCGCCCCTGTGGTCACCGGGGCCGGCTGCGGTCCTCACTCCGGAGCGGGGATATGAGGCCCACTCGAGACAGGAGAACCAACCTAAGGAGATTGTCGCCGGGCCTGCATAGCCCGCATTTGGAGAATAATCGGAGCAAAAACGGCTAAAGACTGTGCTGTGGTGAGAGATACTGCAGGTGGTGATGGAGACATCGACCGCGAGGCGGAGGTACAGGCGCGGAGGGAGGAGCTGGTGGAAGCCGGCGACAGGAGGCCGGGAACGCAGCACGGGCGTAAGACCGCGGCCAGGGCAGATACATCGGGTAAGGAAATTAGCCATATCCCCTCGCATATTTGAGGACAGGGGAAGCCCCGTGCTGCGGGAGACATACGCCGGCCCCGGCACCGGAACGTTTGAAGCTCATTGCGGGCCTATCGGTGAGGGGACACTGAGGGGGGAGCAGCGAGAGGCGCAGTTGCGAGGTCTGGCTGCGAAGGTGCTGGGCTGGAGGGCTGAGCCTCGGACATTGGCACAAACTGCGTAGCTGAGTTCAGAGGGCGCTATTTTGTCTGTTGTGGTGCGGCCTGTGCCCTCCTGCGCCGTACGCTGCACCTCTGTTACAGACGGTCTGTGCTTTGAAAGGCTGCATATGGAGACCTGAGGTGCAGCTGTATGGACCTCACAAGATCTACAGAAGGCTGTAAAATACCTGCCCCCCCCCCTCGAGCTGCATACCGAGTTTGGCCTGCTCCTGTCGGTGGACGAGGTGCTGTCGGGGGCCATTTTGAGCGGCGGTACGACCATTTCCAGCTCCGGCAGATGAGACTGGCTGGTACACTTTGACTGTGCGTACCCGAGAGTCAGTCGTCCATTGCTACCCCGCCCCGCGCTGTACACGCACTATCTGGGCTGACACCACTGGACCGAGGGTAACACGCCTTGTGGGGTTCTTGCCTAAGTGTAGCTGCACTTCTGAGTTGACATGGGGAAACCAGATGCTCGTCAGCCCAGGATTAACTTTGAGAGTAGGCGGGGGCGAAACAGACTGGTACTGAACAGGACGACTTGGATGAGGTTCAGCGGATGGCGCCACAGGTGCCGACTTCCGAACACTGATGTTGGAAATGCGTTCCAATCTGAAAAGCATTGATGCCAAACTGGACACTCTAACGTCGCAATTGGAGACAGTGAAATCCCAGGTCTCCACACACTAAACCCAGCTGGACTGCCTAGAAAATCACCACACGGAACAACATGAATTCCAGTCAAGTCAAGTCAAAGGTTCTTATATAGCGCCTTATCACCGCAAGGTCTCAAGGCGCTTTGCTTTGCGAACCCGTCTTGGCTTTTTTCCCTGTGAGATAACCCGTACCAGGCATCCCGCCGCGGGGGGGCCGTAGAGGAGATTAAGCAAGCTATTGCCCAAAGTTGCAAAGTGTGAACCCGCGGTTCGAGTAGGCACCGAAGCGAGAATTATCGAGTCCGTGGACATTTGGGCTCAAGACCCTGAGGAAACAAGAAACTAGAGCGCACATTTCCAGTATGGATAAACTGCTGGCTGTTATACAAGCGAAGAACGATGACCTAGAGGCACGGTCTCGGAGGAGCAACGTCCGTATTACGGGCATTCCGGAGACAACGGCCATTTTCAAAATGGAGGTGTATGTATCCGATCTCCTGCACGAGCTGTTTGACCCTCATCTGTCACTAGTCTTCGTTGTGGAACGAGCTCATCGGGCATTGGGCCCAAAACCACCGGTGGGGGGTACGCCCCGGCCGATTTGGGCTAAATTGCTGAACTTTCAGTACAGAGACACAGTGCTGAAGCTGGCTCAGGAAAAAGGTAAAATCACGCATAAAGGTAATAATATTTCATTCTACCCTGACTTTACGCCAACAGTGCAGGCTGCACAACGCGAATTCCTGCCAGCAAAGAAGTTGTTAATGGAAGCTGAAATCCCCTATTCGCTATTGTACCTGGCTAAGCTAAAAGTATCATATGATGGCACGTCACACTTCTTCGCTGATGCTATATCGGCACTTAAATTTGCCAAACATGTATGTGGCTCCAAAGCCAAAAAGTCTAATGTAGGACGGGACAGAACTGAAGGCCATCTAAGTGACAATGACTGATGTATTACCCATCTTCAGAGGTTCTTCTGTATTTTGTTCCAAATATGCAAGCCTGTCACACACTGTTCCTAATTTTTGTTGTTCCTAACTGCTACACTATTTGATTTACTGAACTCGTAGTTCACTTCTCTAGTCTAAAATGCAGGCCGCGTGAACGGTCTTTCCTTACCCCGCTCTGCTGTACCACAAATGTATTCCTTTGAATGCTGAACCACTTACTGATATTCTTATAGTTGGGACTGAGGTAGCCATATGCTCCATTACCTCTGTTGTTAAATGCTGCTTGATGCAATGTTTGCTGTCACTTAAAAATGACTAGGCAAGGTTTAATTCACTGCTCCATTAGTTGACGCAGATATATGATTGGTAATATGTGATATCAATGTACCAATTCCATTTGTCTCTTTATAATATGGTTCCTGGGGTGGTCTACTAAACTGATCCCAGCCACCCTGTGCACACAGAGGTGTATGCTGGAGCTCCCACGCCTCCAAGGGGAAATTCCCATATGTTCTGGTTCCACCACTCTGGAGTGGTTTTCGTGAGGGTATGTCTCCGCCCAATTTGGGGGGTTGGAGCGGGTGGGAGGTGGGCGGGATGGGTATGTTTGGTTGTATTGGGCCGGTCTCCACTATTGTACTGACGCTTTCTTGTGTATAATTGGGTCACCCCTATTGATGTATAGGTCATCTTGTGGATCCGCTGCACTTCACACTGAGTCTCCCCATGGCGGCGATTAGAATTATTACTTGGAATGTGAGAGGGCTGAACGATTGTTGGAAGGCGCGCTTAGTGCATGCATATTTAACGGGGCACAACATTGACATTTGCTTTCTTCAGGAAACACACCTAAATACAACCCCCTCCCCGAGACTTAAACACAGTAGATGGGCACATATCCACTCTGCGATCTATTCCAGCTATTCACGTGGAGTTGCAATACTGCTGCGTAGAGGATTGGATTGGAAAGAACACGAGGTTTACTTAGACCCTGAAGGTCGCTGTGTCATCTTAAAAGGTACACTGGGTGGCAAGCAAGTGGTTTTGCCAACCATATATGGCCCGAATGTGGACTCCCCGAGTTCTTCCGCGAGGTTTGGGCAAGGATTGAGGCACTGAACTGCGATAATGTCATATGGGGCGGGGACTTCAACGCGGTGCTAAACGATGAACTAGACAGGAAAGGAACTGCTAGGCCGTTACACCCACGTGCCGGTGCAGCGCTGAATGACCTGATGACGGAGGGTGCCCTGTTGGATATTTGGCGCATTGGACATCTCGATCTGCTTGAGGGGACGTGTATATCGAATGCTTATGCTGCTTGGTCTAGGTTAGGCTTTTGGCTGGTATCCTATCCCATTGCTGCATGGACGCTGGAGGTGGGCCATTTGGCCCGGTCCCTGTCGGATCATGCTCCCGTTCTGGTGGTTATCTCTATTCCTGACTCACCCACCCGGGCCTTCAGCTGGAGGCTTTCACCACATGCCTTACTTGATGAGGCGTTTAAAGAAGAAATTCGTACTGACATTGTGGAATATTTTAATCTTAATTCTGGTTCTGTATCTACTGAGGCCACCTTGTGGGATGACTAAGTTGGTGATCCGAGGTAAATGTATAGCCTGGCAGGCTGGGGTGTTAAAGGCGGTGAGAGGTACCTTGGCCCGCATTGAAGCTCAGATTCGAGAACTGGAGAGGCAGTTCTGTGCTGACCAGACCCCCTGATTGCAGCTGAATTGAAGGAAAAACTTTTAGAATATTCAGAGGAAGCCCACCGCGAGGTAACATTTTTGGGGAAGTATGCTGAGGCCCGCCGATATGGTGAAGGAGACAGGCCGGGGAAAACTCTAGCAAACATGATTCGAAAGGCTTCGTTGCCACCTTAAATACACATGATCAATAATCGGGATGGGGCTGCCGTACTGGGCCAGGCTGCAGTTCTGAATGAATTTCGTGACTTTTATGCTAACTATATACAGCCGAACACACTGGAATCCCTGAGGGTCTACAGGCCTTCTTGGACTCACTTGCACTGGTGTGGTTCAATGATGCTCACCGTCGTTATATGGACCTCTCTGTTTCAGTAGAAGACATAAAACAGGTCATTAAGAGCCTCCTGCTGAACAAGGCACCAGGCCCAGACGGTCTCACCACTGCCTTCTACAAGGCATACGCTGAAGAGCTTGCGCCTATGTTGCACGAAGTATACGGTGAGGCGCTAGAAGCTGGTGTACTCCCAGATTCCATGAGAGAAGCCCTAATAATCACTTTATTGAAGCCTGACAAGGACGAGGTGGTACTAGACTCTTACCGTCCTCTATCGCTTATTGATGTAGACGTAAACATATATGCTAAACTGGTGGCAAATAGGTTACAACCTCTTCTCCCTATGGTGGCCCTGCCGGATCAGTCGGGGTTTATACCCGGAAGATGTACGACGCATAACATTAGAACGATATTTGCAGTCCTGCATTATCTCCACCCTATTGTAAAGGCTGCCGCCATTTTCCTAGATGCAACAAAAGCATTTGACACCCTTGAATGGCCCTATTTATTCCTAGTGCTCGCGAAAATGGGCTTCAGCCACATGTTCATTAACCAGATTTGACTCCTTTATACCGCCCCAAGGGCGAGAGTGAGAGTGAATGGCATGATATCAGAGTCCTTTCCTATTACTCGTGGTACTAGGCAGGGGTGCCCGCTCTCGCCCCTACTATTTTCCATTGCCATGGAACCACTGGCTGCCAGGATTCGGCAACACCACACTGCTAGGGGTATAGGATTCAGCTCCAGAGGTTTACCTATTTCAATGTATGCTGACGATGTCACTTTGTATATTTCGAACCCCTCTGAGAACCATGACCCTGTCCTCAGAGAATTCATCAAATTCGGAGGACTGTCGGGTGTGTCCATTAACTGGACAAAGTCCGTCATCTTTCCTTTGACAGACGGCACACCCGAGGTGACATCGGAATATCCATTGCGCTGGGAGCCGGCGGAGGTTAAATACTTGGGCATATGGATCTGCAGGAACATGCAGGATATTTGGAACATGAATTTTGGGAGGGCAGTGAATTGGCTTGAGGGTAAGGTAGTGATCTGGTCCCGGCTGCCTCTTTCGGTGGCAGGAAAGGTAGCACTGTCCAAGATGGAAGTGTTGCCAACATTTTTATACTTGTTTGCAAATATCCCAATCCCCCTCACGCAACATTTTTTTAAGTGCCTTTGCACGCTACTGCTGACCTTGGTATGGTCTGGTGGACAGGCCAGAGTGTCGTGGGCTCTCTTGACATTGCCATTGAGGCAGGGTGGTTTGGGTGCCCCTGATATGCAGTTATATGCGCTCTGTGCACAGGCTCAATTTTTACATTTTTGGGTGCACCGTACGCCATACCAACCACGTGTGGCGGTGGAAATAGACTCAGTTGCTCCAGCCTCGTTGGACGTCGCTCTTTATAAAAAGTCGACGCGCCCTAGAGCTGATGTAGACACTGCGGATATGCTAAGGTGGACTTGGAGAGAGTTGCAGAATAGAGCCCACCTCCCATTGTTGTTTGCTCCTGCAATCCCATTGAGAGGCAACCCGATGCTGGCCTGCCTAGTGGAGGGTGGAGGGATATTGGAGTTGAATGGTTCTCAGTTGAGGACATTTGCGGATTTATACCCTGAGGGGCAGTTCCGCCCTCCGCCTGTAGGAGACGGAGATGGTGAGGTGTCATTTAGAGAGAGTTTTGAATATCACAGACTAAAACTGGCTTGTACTAAACTGTCAGTGAATTTCCCTGAGGCCCCCTAACATTAGCGGCACTGCAGGATATATTGGAGAGGGCGTCGCCACGAAAGCTGGTCACTAGACTATACACCGCCATGCAAGAGAAGGCTCCGGTTGTGACACCTAGATCGTTCCAGTTGTGGAATATGGACTTAGACCCCCAGCTTTCGGAAAAACAATGGGAATTCTGTTGCAAACAATTGCTCGAGCTCTCCCCGAATTATAGATTGCGACTAGTGCATTTCAAGTTTCTGCATAGATATTATAGAACACCGATTAGTCTACACAGCATGAATCTGCGACCTGACGCGCGATGCTGGCCGTGTGGGTATGAACCTGCTAACTTTATACACATGGCCAAAAACAACAGGTGATGGACAGAATGCAGAACATTGTCATACATTCACCCCAGTACAGAGATCTGGGCCTAAATCCATCGTTTTTTTACACTCCACACCACCCCAGGTCAGACATGGCCATATGCAAATCAGCCTTGACCCTGTGCCTCATGGGAACAGTCCAGCCCGAACTGCCAAGCCATGTCTTTCCTGGACCGGAATCAAGCATCCAAGGACCGGTTTCTGGCTATCAGCCATCATCAGCCTGGATAGCTTGACTCCAGTGGTGTGGAGAGCATGGGACTCACGTCTGAGCATACCCATCCCACTCGGGCGACAAAGGCAAAAACAACAGGTGATGGACAGAATGCAGAACATTGTCATACATTCACCCTTGTACAGAGATCTGGGCCTAAATCCATCCATTTTTTGTTGCATTCACAACTTTATACACATGGCATGGAACTGCCCCAAGCTACAGGAGTACTGGCATGAGCTTTTTGTTGCTGTTAACCAGATCTTGGGCAGAGCAGATACCCCCGCCCCACATCAAGGTTTGTTAGGTTTTGTGTGGGATACTGCACCCTCTGTGAGAAAGCTTCATGCACTCCTGCTATTATATGCTAAAAGACAGTCACTCTGAATTGGGGGAGGAAAAAGGTTCCTACATTTAAGGCGTGGCTGGCGGATGTGGCATATGGTCAGGTACAACTGGAAACATATTGGGAACTGATGCCAGCGGCCTCCAGACCCAGGGACATTTGGTAGCTGTTTCTAACTTGGGCTAGAGCCAGGGTTAACTCCCCTGCTACTGAGGGCTCTTTAGGACCACCATAAACACTGAATAGCTATGATGTTTGACTCTAGGGGGAGTTCAAGTCAGTGGGCCACCATAATAATAATGCTATTGTACGCCAGATATGCTTGTATAATGTAAGTGCGACACTTGATCAGACTCTTATACTATACATTTCAGTTGTGATGTTGTTCCCCCGGGAAATGTAATGTATTAAGATATGTCGCCCTTTATACTGCTGATGCCTTGATTGTCTAATTTGCTGCTAACTGATCTGACACTCAAGATGTGTGACCTACGATATACCTTGCTTTATTCCTTTGTGGACTGGACCGGACCCTGTTCTTTTGCTTGTATAATTGTCTTTTGGATCCTATGACCTGAAGTAGCTCGGGTGTAGGACATTTGGTTATATATGTCTGTACAAATATATGAGCTATATTGTTTGAAAATCTCAATAAAGGCAAGTTAAAAAAAAAGATGGAGGGGGTTCATTTGTTCAGAGACCTCTTTAGAGAAGGTGTTTCATTGCCCGAATAGACTTGTAGGACACCCACTATACTGTGCCAATATTTCCTCCTCACTGATGCTTGTTACAGTTTCAATGGAAAGACAAGTGTTACGAATTATGCGCTCTGCCATTTGGCCTGTCTTTAGGTCTTTGGTGCTTTACCAAGTTTCTCAAGCCAATGATGGGGTACCTGAGAACCATAGGCATCTGCCTGATTATTTGCTGAGACCATTTTCTCTTAATTTTTTTTTATAACAACAATGGTCCTAGGCGTGAGTAAATAAAACAGCAAGATAAACACAGACGAAATCGATTTTGTATTAAATGACTTGTCCAGCCGGACAGAGGTCTAATTTTACTTCAACAATAATTCAACCAGGATTTCCTTCAACAATTCCACGTTGTGGGGCACAAGCCTGTACCCCAATTTAAGTACAACAATAGTGGACAGAAAAGTGCTTTTAGGCAAAAAGCTTAGGCTGTTCTTACAGTAACAATTTTTAGAACAAGAAATACTTAATGCACCTTTACATAAACACAGTATATAATATAACCATTGTATAAGGTACAAGAAATGGTCGACTGACGGTGGACAACACCAAGAGGGTGGTCCACATTCTGGAGAAGGCCTCCCGTGTCCCCGGAGAGCGCATGCTGCTCTCGGTTGACGCGGAGAAGGCGTTCGATCGGGTGCATTGGCCTTACCTCGAGAAAGTGCTTTGCAAACTGGGCATAGGGGAGAAATTCCGCACCTTCATATTTAATTGTTATAAGTCCCCTACTGCGATAGTGAGGGTGAACATCTGCGCCTCCGACAGATTCGTGATAGAAAGAGGTACCAGACAGGGGTGCCCACTTTCCCCACTGCTCTTCGCTCTTTACATGGAGCCCTTTGCTCAGAGGATTCGAAGAAACCCGGAGGTGACCGGCGTCCGGATGGGGGGATACATTCATGCCATCAGTTTATATGCGGATGACGTGATCTTAATGCTTGACAACCCGAGGGTGGCGCTCCCAGCTTGCATTGCCGAAATGGACGCTTTCGCCGAGGTGGCGGGCTTTAAAATGAACATGGGAAAGTCCGCGGCCCTCGATATCTCGCTCGCCTTTGCCACGAGGCTAGAACTACAAGGCCGATTTCCCATGCGGTGGTCTAGAGATCTGATCCCGTACTTGGGGGTGCTACTGGCGCCCTCCCTGCCCGCCATGGTCGCTGCTAACTATGCAGCTCTGAGCAAGAAGTTGAACGAGGAACTACTCTGTTGGAGCAAAGGTACGTTATCGCTACTGGGACGCATCGCTGCGGTGAAAAGGACCCTCTTGCCGCAGATACTGTACCTGTTCCGGGCCCTTCCGCTTCAACCGCCGGCAGGATGGATACTCTTCTTAGGGGAGGTTGAGTGTTTGCGGGTAGTCCATGCCCCATGTTTGTTCCCAGGACCATTTTCCTGTGGTGTACCCTTCTCAGGGGAGGTTGAGTTTTTGCGGGTAGTCCACGCCCCATTTTTGGTTCCCAGGATTACTGTCCTGCGGTGTACCCTTTTCAGGGGAGGTTGATGTTTGCGGGTAGTCCATTCCTCATACTCTGCGCTGTCCCCTGCTTTTGGTGTAGACTGTTTGTGCACTATGTTCTGCTCTAAGTCTATCTTCTTGTAACTCGTGGCCAGGGTTTCATGTTGGTAAGACTTTGAGCTGTGAATTTATCATATCTTTAGTGTTAGCACGTCTTTATCAGGGGAAGCTCTAGTTCTTTGGAAAGATTGTTTTCTTTGGTGAATTTTTGTGAAAGGGGTTTGCTTTCTTAGGGTTGTCTTGAGTGAGTTCTACCCCTATTTTGTCTGTCTCGAGCGTCTCCGTTTGCACTCATTTTTTGTTCTACGGTGTTTACCCTGTGGTGTACCCATGTGTGGGGAGGTTATGAGTGTGACCACTTAGCTTAGCTGCTTTGGTTCGTTAAGGGAGGAGACATATAGTATTAAATTTACTTTTCTTTGTTCACATTTCTGCTAATGATACCTCATGCTAATGTTATCTCCGAACATCTCATTTGGTTCATGCTTGTACTTTTCTGCTGATGTTGCATTTGAGGTATTTTGCCTATTGTGTTCTCTGTTCTGTTCCTATTCCATAAGGGAAGAGGATGTGTAGTAAATGTCCTCTCCACTGTTCTTCACTAGATAGATTGTACCATGTCATATGTGACATAATAGAATGCCTGGGTGACTCTCTGGCTCACAGTGTCTCTCTTTACCTGACTGTGGCAGTTGGTCAACTCAGGCTGAGCTGCTAACAGCTGGCTCCTGGTGGGGTTTCCTTAGGTTTTACGTCTGTACTTATCATCTTGAAAGGAACTTACAATAAAGGATCTTGACATACACAGTGGACTGTGTATCTTCCTTTACGACATTCTACATTTCAGAATCCACAGTGTTTATTCATTGTGCATCCACGGTGATGCACACACCAATCTGATTTTTCAAAAAAATTCTCTTCAGCCTGTACTTTGGTTATTTTATCTGCTTTCACAGTAATTTCATTTCTTTTACTGTTACAGGTCTACAATTGTGCACACCTCTGTTTAAGCGTACTCAGTTGGCTTATATGTATGAGTACAATGTAATCTGTTAATCCTCCACCTCCTTTTTTGGATTCTCCTGGGGAATCTTCCGTCAGGTGGGAAATCTGGCATGATGCTTTCAAAACTTACTTGGGTGCCGTTGGCGCCTTAAGATTTAGTGCTGAAATAAATAACTGCCTTTTTCTCCACTCACTAGGGTTTGAAGGAAGGTCTATTTAAAAACACTTACCGCCTTTGTCTGGAGAATAATTGCAGGGTATCGATGAATATGGTGAAACTGTCATTAAATTAAAATCCAGGTTTGATAAACAACCCAGCCTTATGGTTTTGAAGTATACATTTTTCAAAAGGAAACAAGCAGGAGAAGAAGATGTGGACTCTTATATTTCCTCCTTACGTAGACTTGCTGCTGATTGCAAATTTGATAACCTTACAGATCAACTAATTTGAGACCAGTTTGTTTGCCAGTGCAAAGATAAGTATAGCTGGCAGAAATGATTGCGCTTGGGCGATCCATCCTTAGGTGAGACCATCAAAATTGCTAACATCATAGAAATATCCATGGTCTCATTGAAGGAATTGGACGTCAGGCCCATGGATTATGTTAATGTTGTTAACGTCAACAATGCTGTCAAACATCGAGTTAAGTCTGCTCAAGGTAAAGGATCTTATATCCTCTGGTCTAATGCCTTGGACCTACACCCTAAGTCCTGTGTTTGGCGTTATTCTGCATTACTAGTCACTTGCTCGCCTCCCAGTTTGTTATGTTTCAGTTTTTATCCTACCCTTTATGGTCCCTTACGATTGTAACCTTGTTTGATATGCATATGTTATTTGTTTAGATGATACCCCTTCTGACAATTGTACTGCTACGTTTACCTTCCTTTTCCTCAAATTGTAAAGAGCTCTGATATCCTTCGGGATCATGTTTGCGCTATATAAAACTTTATAAATAAATAAATCAATAGCTAATCATTCTTCTAGACCTAAAACTGATATTGTTAACACCAACAAAGTTAATCGTAATAATATCTGTCTCAGGTGTGGTAACTGTGATATTTAACACTGTAGCTTTAATAGAATCTAAAGATGTCATTAGCTAAGTCACTTGTGTTGTCATAGGAATGTTCTATTATCAGTCAGTTGATGTCTGCTGGCATTGTATGTGGATGGGATCTTTATTCCTGGATTAAACTTCATTCAATCTACCTTCCTGTATCTTGGAATTATTATTGGAGATACTTCACTGGCGTAGTCGGCATTGAAAACTTAAAAAAAAAAAAAAGAAAAAAGGAATGAGATGAGAAGATCCCAACATCAGTTTTGTGAGGAAAAACCATCTGAAGAAATTATCCTTCCTTAACTGGCGTCCAGCATTTATTCTTCACAGATCACAGATCTCATCATCAACTACTTTGACTGTGAGTAAAAACTATTCTTGTGTTAAGCCTTTGGCTTTTAACCTTTCTACAAGCAAGCGTTTTAAAACTTTCACGCTTCAGCCTATAACTTTTGAACATAGTACTGGGCTAAATGACAGAGACGCTAATGTGGGCTAAATGACGGTGGATTAACCTCCTACACTGTTCGTGTAGCCTTTGCACAATCCGTGTGAACTTTATCGTTTACAATTTATGACATGCAATCTGGTTGAGCGCGAGCTTCTGTTGAGCTAAATGACAGTGATTTAACTTTCTACCCTGTTTGACCTTAACGTTGCAGTCAGCCGCGTAAAAATTTCACTGTTTACATCTCAAGATATTCAATCTGATTAAGCGCGAACATCCGTCACTGCTTAATCATATGTAAACAAACTTTGTGCGCGAGCAACATAACAGCCCTACATTACCTGTCATCTTTGATGTATTGTTTTGAACACGAGACCAGTTTTGGATTACTCACGAGCAGCATCTGCCTTCGCATGTTCTCTTTTTGAATCTAAACAAGCTGAAACACGAGCACAACCTTCGAAGCTTGCCAGCGCGTTGTACTGCTTGCGCGTGCTCTCTATCTAAATGTAAACAAGCTGAAACTCGAGCGCAACCTTCGAAGCCAACCAGCACGTTACACTTCCTGGATCTCGAGCAATATCAGCGCGTCATCTCAGTTTGTTCAATCATCGTTCAGAGCCTGAAGTGTTTATACAACCAAGCTTGAAGAGACCTCGCGTCTTTACTTTAATAATAACATATTACTTACCGAGTGTCAAGAGTGTGTGCAATCGACCTTAAGAAAAACTATTTCCACACATTTGATCACTGTACAGCCAAGCTTGAAGAAGACAATCATCGAGCTGCCACATTTGAAAAAAGCTTTATTGCTTTTAAACATTATTATTTTCCTACATGAAATAAACTTTTGGTTATTTTCTCATTTCTTGCAGTATTGCAATTTTCACTTCTTCAGTCAAGTAGGTCCTGTTTTCGATTGGTTCATACTCATTTCCTCACATGTGCATTTTGGTTACTTGTTATAGTTACCTGTATATTCTCACAAATTTATAATATTTCTCATCTTTTAGGAAAATGCAAAATGTAACAGCTGCACCATTTTTTTTATCCTGTCCTGGTGAACCTCCAATTAGATGGAAAGTAGTTTTTGAACGCTATGCTAAAGTTTGTGGGACTAATCTCAGTGCTGAGAGAAAATGCTCTTTATTACTTCATTGTTTAGGATCTGAAGGCCAAGACGTATTTAATGATTTGCCTGACCTTCCTCCTGCAGAAGCTAATGGCTTAAATGAATATGAAATTAGTATAGGAAAATTAGACTTACACTTCTTACCCAAAGTTAGTACTATTCTTGAAAGGTACCAATTCACCAAATGCATGCAAAATGATGATGAAACCATTGAGTCTTATGTAACTCGTCTAAGAAAACTTGCATCTTCTTGCAAATTTGGGGCTTTAATTGATGAACGCATTCGTGATCAATTCATGTTTGGTTGTGGTATAGAAAAAGTTCGAGATGAGTTGTGGCTTAAAGATGAGCCTTCACTTGATGAAGTTTTATCTGTTGCCAAGCGTATAGAGCATTCTCTCAAATGTGTGGCTATAATTAAAAAGAGTACTGAAAAAGAGAATAAAGTTCAGATAGTAAGGTCTAAAAGTGATAAATATGTTAAGAATCCAACCAAGCCGGATTCTAGAAAGAATGGAAATGAACTTAAATGTTTTAGATGTGGAAAGCCTGGCCATCTAGCCAATGATAAAAAATGTCCTGCTCTCAAACAAACCTGTTCTAAATGCAAATTAAAAGGTCATGTCAATGCCTTATGCAAAACAAAAATTAGATCCAAAGTGAAAGAGGTAGAAATTTTTGAGAGAACATCTTCAGGTTCTGATTGTGATATTGAAGTGGTTCAAACCATTGGCGATGGTGGAGATATTCCGAGTAAAATACCTGATCCCATTGATGAAATATCAGTTGAGGGAAAAAAGACCAAAGTATTGTTTGACTCTGGTGCAAAAATCACAATTGTTTCTGATGAATTTTTCACTAAGAAATTGAAAGGTAAGGTATCTCTTTTAAAACCTGACATCATTCCTTTAGGCTATGATAAGAAACCTATAAAGTTGCATGGTTATTTTATAGGCCTTATAGAGTATAAATCCAGACTGGTGTCTGGGAAAATATATGTCTCAAGGAAAGGAGACAGCATCATCAGCTGGATACATCAGGGTGACTTGGGAGTAATTTTAGATCCTAATGCTAGTCCCTGCATTCAATTGAGAGATAATATTCTTAGTATATTAGATGGGAAAGAAAAATCATCAGAAGGGAAACCATTGGAAGACAAATTTGCTTGTGAACTAAAAATGAATTTTCCCAATGTGTTTAAAGAAACTCTAGGGTGTCTCAAAGGTTATCAACATAGGATACGGGTAAAGAATGATTCCATTCCTGTGAGTTGTAAAGTTCGGAGTGTACCTTTAGCAGTAAAAGAAGATATGAAAAGAGAAATAGAAAAACTCATTGAAAATGACATAATTGAGGAAATTGAGGGTTGTGAATGGATGGCTCCAGTCGTCGCAGCGCGAAAATCTAATGGGGATTTGCGTTTTTGCATTGATCTCAGGCAACTTAACAAATGCGTGATTGTTGACAGATATCCTCTACCTAATATCGCAGAATTGTTGATTTTGTTAGGGAAAGCCAAAGTTTTTAGTACAATAGATCTTACCTCTGCATATCACCAGATTGAATTAGAGGAGTCTTGCAGAGATTTTACGTCCTTTATTACACCTTTTGGCACCTATAGATTCAAGAGGATGCCATTTGGATTAGTGTCTGCTTCCTCTGTGTTTCAACGGGTAATGGAAAAAGTATTAAAAGAAGTTCCTGGCGTTTGTATATATCAAGATGATGTATTAATCTTTGCAGAAAATGTATCTGATCATGATGTAACACTGAATATGGTATTGGAAAGATTCAGCAAACACAATCTCACTGTAAAAGCAAACAAATGTAGATTCAGATCCGACTCGATAAACTACTTAGGGCATAATATTTCTGGTGAGGGCGTGAAACCAAAATCCGAATTGGTGGACACTATAAACAATATGGTGGCACCAGAAAAAAAAACTGAACTTATGAAGCTTTTGGGCGTGATTGAATATTATGCAAAATTTGTCAAAGGTTTTGCTGAATTAACAGTAAACATGAGGTGTTTGTTGAGGAAAGGTGCAGAATTTCATTGGTCTGATCAATGTGAAGATGAATTCATTGAAATTAAGCGAAGGCTAAACAGTGCTCCTGCGTTAAAAAGCTTCAACCCTAAAATCAAGTCCATCTTAGTTACTGATGCAAGTGAAAAAGGGTTAGGTGCTGTATTGAAGCAAAATGGTCCTGATGGCATACAAACCATAATGTTTTTGTCTAGAAGTTTGAGAGACGCAGAAACTCGTTATTCTGTTGTAGAGAGGGAGGCCTTGGCTGTGTTTTGGGCGGTGAGGAAACTAAAAAAATTTCTTTGGGGTCTAGTCTTTGATGTCCACACTGATTATAAACCCTTAGTGGAAATTTTTAGTAAGAAAGGGTTGGATCTTGTGTCTGGCAGAATATCAAAGTGGGTTATTGGCTTACAAGAATATAGCTTTGGTGTTCAATACATTCCGGGAGTAGATAATGGTATAGCAGATGTTCTTTCACGCCTAGTTTCTAAAAGTGATTTGAGAGAGGATGATCATCTGGAGTTAGATGATGAATTGGTTTGTTCTGTTGATTACGTATTTCTATCAGAGAAAAAATGGTCTGAGGAGTTGAAAAAAGATGATACTTTATGTGAAGTTATGTCTTTGATGAAAAATGGTTGGGTTAATAGCAGAGAAGGTTCTGCTTCGACTAAGCCTTTTTGGACGGTACGCAGTGAATTATCTGTCGATAATGATTTGTTGTTTCGAGGGACAAGGTTGATTCCTCCAACTAGTCTTAGGAATGATTTGATAGATTTAGTTCATGTTGCTCATTCAGGTTTATCCAAAACCAAAGAGAGGCTTCGCATGTCATATTGGTGGCCAGGCATGGATAAAATGGTTGAAAGGGTAATTAGAGAGTGTATACACTGTAATGTTAGCGACAAGTCTTATAAAACGCACACGCAACCAATGTTTTTAAGAAAAAGACCTAATGGTCCTTGGCAGGACATAGCTTTGGATTTAGTGGGTCCCATACAACATAGAGATTCTCAGGTTTTCATACTGGTGGTCATTGATATGTACTCAAGATGGCCAGAGATGGAGGAGCCAAGCTCGCGTCCGAGATGGCCGCGTTTTAGCTCGGCTCCGTTCACTCTCCTGTCTACAACAACTATCCTGTACTTTATCCTGCCCCGGGAAGTATTCTACGATGTGCAGTGGAACGACGATACCTCACGGACACTTACCGTTTGCTCCGGTGGCTCCTGGGTGTTACGGATCCTGAGTTACGCCCCTGTCTGCTTCGGGGCCTCCGGAGCGGCCGGGCCTGGCACTCCTTGGCGGCGCCCGGGCTGGACGGGGCGCGGTTGCCGGCCCTTGGTGGTGGTGTGGAGTCGGTCGGAGAGGCCGATGTGCTAATAGACCGATTGCGGCCCCCCGGGCCTGGTCCGGCGATCCTGCGGCCTGGTGTTGGGGCGCTGCCTTCCATGGACGGGGTTCACCATACATCTGGCTCGTCCCCCCTTTGTTCTCCGGCCCGGCCATTTTGAGTTCCTCCGCCCGGGCTCGGAGAACGGTGCCGGCGGCGTGTGGGGTGCCGGCGCATCGCCTTCTTCTGGTGACCCCCCTTTCTGCCCTGGTGACGCCTCCGCTGGTGGCTGCCGATATCCTGTTTTGCCCCGCTGGTATCCGGGCGGGGATCTGTGTTTGCAGCGGCCCCGCCGAGCTTCTAAGATGGCGGCCGGCCCCATGACGCTCGGCCTTGCTGGGACTGGCGATGCGGGTCCGCCGCACGGCACGTTTTCTGAATACTGCAAAGGTGAGCCTACACTTGGCGATATCCTCGCCGCCCTGCGCTCCTGGGGGGCACCCATGACCGCACCTGTCGCTATCCTGGAGAGAGGTCCCTTGGCTGGACCTGCCGGCCCCTCCCCGGTTTGTGCGGCTTCATCTCTGTTGTGTGCTGCTGGGACTTTCCTTGGGGTCGTGGACCTGGAGGCTGCTGTTGGTGTGGATGTACGGAAGTCCGCTGCCCTTCTTCATCCTGTGCCTCCTTCTGCTCCGGAGGTTCGCCAGCCGGATCCCATTTGGACCGACCTCGATGGGTCTCCTTTTCCTCTTTTGCCTCACATGGCCAAACGAAGATCCTGTGACTGTGCAGCTGGACCGACTTTCTCCGAGTTCTCATCGGAACTGTGCCTGCTTTGCCTGAGGTGGTTACTGTTCTATCTGGATCATCCGGATCGCGATCGCTTTGATTTGAGTGTATTTTTGATTCGACTCCCTGTTCTTCACCTCCGGCTCCATGTGATCTGGTTCCTGGTTCGTTGGACTACTACAGTTTGCGAAAAACGAGGACAGGGTTGAGCTGATCTTGCCTCTGTGGACTGTTATTTTGTGGTATGGTTGGGCGATCCGTTTATAATTGTATGATTATATTTGATACTTCTTTACGTTCCTGGAGCTTATCCGTGTATTTACTATCTTCCCGTGGGCTCTGAGTATTTTCGGGCGGGGGGTGGGAGCTGAAAGGGTTTTGATTGTGTGGCTCCTCTCCCGCTGTTTTTCCTTGTTTTCCCTTCCCCCCCCCTTTTATCTAAGTGATTCTTTCTTTCCATATTTCTTCTATATTTCGGGTTCTAATTAGGGCGACAGGCACGCTGCTGGGGGGTAGGCCATAGCCTTCTGCAGGGGTGCAGGGTGGGCTGTGCGGGGTGGTGGAGGGGTCTGTTTTCTTGTATCTTCCCTTGTTCCTTTTTTGGTTCTATGGCTCTTATGTATCCCCTTATTTCGTGGCGCGGTGTCGGCACGTCGCCCCCCGGGGTGTTTGTGCTGGCATGGCCCTTTTGGTACGTCTGCTGTCACGGTTTACTACGCATTCATTTCTCCTGTTGCCACTAGTTCCTTGTGCCGAATTAGTATTGGGTGCTTTGTTAGCCGTGGGGGGCGTGCATTGACGCTGCGCCCTCACTTTTTCTCCCTCCTTTTTCCGATGTCCTTTTCCTCCCCTAATTTCCCTTTTCCCCCCCCATTTTTCTTTTCCTTTTCTGGGTTGTTGTAACGGAGGGCTTTTAGTAGTGTAAGCGTACTTTTCGCTGTTTTACTATTATGTGCCATGGTGGTGGTGGGAGGGCGTTGAGCAGCGATTGTGATTGTTATTGATGTGGGACTCACGTTCTGCCTTTGCCAAAATGTGACTGTTCTTTTGGTCTTTTCCTGTATTCGAAACTTCGGCTTGCTCACGGCCCACCGCGGCCCTCTGGACTTTACAGATTGTCATTATCCTGCGAACCCCTTTATTTCATTATAAAATTAACCTACTCTTATCCTGTCCGCGATGGCGGCTTGAAGACTTGTTACTTTTGCCTTCATATACGCTATTTAGAAATCCTGTTGTCACTCCTGTATTGCCTCGTATGTCTCTTTATTGTGGTGGCCGGCCCGGTGGGTTGTAGGCCCGTATCTGTGAGCGCCTTCTGTACAATAAAGGTTAAAAAAAAAAAAAAAAAAAAAAAAGATGGCCAGAGATTTTTTTCTTGTCAGGAATTGATTCAGGTAAGATTATTCAATGTTTAGGTGAGTTATTTTATAGAGAAGTTTTCCTGCAACCATTTTATCAGATAATGGTGTGCAATTTGTCTCCAAGGAAATGGCACATTATTTATCTTCTAAGGGTATAACGCATAAGACTTGTTCTCTCTACCACCCAGAGGCCAATGGTATGGTCGAGAGATTCAACAAAGTAATCAAAGACACTATTAGTTTAGCAAAAAACTTGTCATCTGACTGGAAAAAATGTGTTTTGGAAAAGATAGAAGAATACCGATATACTCCTCATGCTACAACTGGAAAGACTCCATTTTTGTTGTTCCGTGGGAGAATCCCTAACACACAGGTAGAGCCTTTTTGGGTTAACAAGTATGAAATGTTGAAGAGTAAAGAATGTGTATGCAACAAAGATGACATTGTTGAGAATGAAATAAATAAAGCTGAACGTAGAAAAGAATATTTTGATGTTAAAAATAGTGTTAAGAAAACTGTTGTCTGTGTTGGAGATATGGTTATGGTCAAACGACCTGGCATTGTGGGTAGTTCAGATACAAAGTTTATGAAGCCTATCAAAGTGATAAAAGTTCTAAACAATGCAGTGCAAACTCAAGATCATCGCATTTGGAACCTAAATAGAATCGTTGTTGTTAGAAAGAAATTGCAAGGTGGTGAGAGCTTGGATTCCAAAGAAAAGAGTTTAACTAATGATAAAGCAATTAATTCTGAAAATATAAGGTCTTCTATGCGTGTTTCTAGAAGGCCTTCTTATCTTACTGATTTTGTATAGTTCTGTATTAGCATAATCTCATGTTTTGGAGGGAAGGAGATGTGTGATATTTAACACTGTAGCTTTAATAGAATCTAAAGATGTCATTAGCTAAGTCACTTGTGTTGTCATAGGAATGTTCTATTATCAGTCAGTTGATGTCTGCTGGCATTGTATGTGGATGGGATCTTTATTCCTGGATTAAACTTCATTCAATCTACCTTCCTGTATCTTGGAATTATTATTGGAGATACTTCAGTAACCCTTCACATCTCAAGGAATCCCGTTATCTCTCATTTCTCAAAAGTTTGTCTTTAGAAAAGAAATGTTAAGAAACCCACCATCTGTGCAGTTGAATCTCATGATGATTCTGACCCTGAAGTTATCTCTGTAGTTATAAGTACAGATGATGTCAATCTATGTGATCCTAAGTTTACTCTTGGTCAGAATGTTATTCAAGGGGATCTATTTTCTTGCATTGATTCCATTGTGGATTTTGATATTGGGTGTCACACTGTTAAATTGTTAGTGGACTCGGGGGCAAAGATCACGATGATCACTCAGAAACTGTTTGAAGAAACATGAAAAGGTTCTCAACCTCTTTCTCCACCTGACCGCTCTCCTGTCTCAAATGAAGGGCAGAAAATCATGTTAATAAGGTTCTTTGAGGACGAGATGAAATTTAAAGGGAGGAGGATGAGAGGAAAAGTATATGTCGCTGTAAAGGGACTCAACATTTTGGAGTGGTTTCACCGAGGCCTGTTTGGCATGATACTTAAACCAGGAGCTGAAGAACAGGAGTTAGTTGTTGGTAATGAAGATGAAAGATATATTTCAAAAAATATCCTGAAGTGTTTTAGCAATGATTTAGGCAGGATCAAAGGATTTAAACATAGAATTATTGTTAAAGATGGTGCTCTTCCCATCAAGCACAAGCTCAGAGGAGTACCTTTCAGTGTGAGAGAAGATTTGGAAACGGAATTAAAGAGTCTCTGTGCTAAGGGGATCATTGAGCCCACAGACTCTTCATTATGGCTTTCTCCCTTCGTTGTAGCCAGAAAAAGGGGAGGGGACCTTCAAGTGTGTGGATTTGAGGTCTCTAAACAAAGAGATTTGCGTGGATTCCCATCCTCTACCCAAAATTTGTGATTTATTCTCTTCCACCAAGGGAGCGTGTTTCGTCACAAAACTTGACTTAGCCAGAGCATGCCAGTAGGTGGGACTGGATCCTGAATCTCGTCATTTGACTGCTTTTGTTTCACCCCAGGGCATGTTTCGTTACTGTCGCATGCCTTTTGGGCTTGCGTCAGCAGCCTCTGTTTTCCAGAGGATAATGAGCAATATTATTAGGGATGTTGATAGGGTCTTAGTGTTTCAGGACAATGTTCTTATTTTTGGAAAGGATGTTTCTTCTCGTGACACTGTCCTGGACAAAGTCTCGACTTTATTCAACAAATGTGGTGTTGTTTTAAAAGAAAAGGAGAAATGCCAATTCATGTGTTCCAAAGTTGAGTATTTGGGACATGTGATTTCTCAAGATGATGTCAATCCCAGACCTGGGAAGCTTCAGGCCATTGTTGATGCTCCTGAACCAGTAGACAAAGCTGGTGTGAAGTCGTTGCTGGGGTTATGTGAGTACTACTCACAGTTAATTACCAATTTTGCATCTATTGTATGTCCCATTAGTAATCTTCTAAAGAAAGGTATCAAGTTTGAATAGTGCAGCGAATGTCTTATGGCTTTCAAGTTTGTCAAATCTGCTTTGAAAAAAGGTTCTGCCCTCAAACCTTTCGACCCCATTTTACTGTGCTATCACTGTTGATGCCATCCAGGTAAGTCTCAGAGCCACTTTAACTCAGACGGATAGTGATTATGAAAATACTGTGGGTCTTGCCCCCAGGGTATTGAGAACTCCCGAGCTCCAGTATTCCATTATTGCAAAGGAGCTTTTGGCTTTCACCTGGGCCACTGAGAAATTTCGCCCATATATCTGGGGTAAGTGGTTCGTCCTTATAATTGATCATAAACTTTTACTGAGTATTCTAGGTGGGAGCATGAGTAAGTGTTTGTAGTGATGATGTCCACGCTGATGATGATGTAAAGATGTTTATTTATAATTAAGTAGATAAGATGGTAATAACGCCCCACCAGGAACATCTAACATGTTGCTCAGCCCAATGCCAACTGAAATCTTCAGTCCACAGAGCCCCAACATTCCACAATGCATCATAGCTGCAACATTCCACAAGCTGGGGTAGAGATGGATTTAACATGTAATGCATTAATAGTGTATCAGAATACTACATTTCCCCTTTCGTCCAAATTGAAAACAAAGAGAGAAAGAATATGGATCAAAAAGAACTTCGTTAAGAAAGAACCAAATACGATACAACAAACAGAAGAATAAAATCCATCCTCCTTTAAAACAGAAACGTGAATAAGACAGGCAAATATACAATAACCTATCCACTCTCCTTTCAACAACAGAAGAAAGATAAGAAAACAGCAGAAAGGAAGACGAAAATAGAAAATACCAACGGCTAAACGACATGCACACCTACTGGCCAGACAGGAATGCAAGACGGATAGACAAAAGTATAAGAACCAAGATAGCGTTAAGAGTACAACTCTCAAAAATATATATAGTAAAGAACCACATTATGAGAGTGAGAACAATATAAAAACAAGAGAAAACAGATAAAATTGCAACATCAAAAGAAGTCAAAATTACCCATCCTCTCATCAAAAAGTTAAATATAAGCATGTAGAAAACTATTACAATGAAAAAAACTATCCCACATGAGGGATTTAGCATTTCAAACATTTACGGGAATAAAACCCAACAAAGTCCCTTAGCATTAATAAAATGGGACTTAGATCTATAATTAGAAACCTAGGTGGGACTAACACCCCCTAAAAAGGTGGGACTGACACCCCTTAAACATTGGTAAGTCCCTTAGAACTGAGAAAATGGGACTAAGACAAAAATTAGAAACATAGGTGGAAGTAATACTCCCTTGCCAGGTGGGATTGACACCCCCTAATCCTAGGTGGGAGTAACACCCCCTAAACAGGTGGGACTAACACCCCCTAAAAATTGGATAATTAGGATATAATCCAATTTAGTGCATAGGTGGGACTCAAACCCCCTAAAAATTTACGTATGAGCCGGAAGTCCAGAAAAACCACAAACTTTAAAAATAGGATATGGGACTTAAAACCCACCCCTAAGGACTATGGGACTGCAACCCATTCCTACAGACAAAAACACACGGCGTCAGCTTAATATTTAGAAAATAGGATATGGGACTTAAAACCCACTCTTAAGGATTATGGGACTGTAACCCATTCCTACAGACAAAAACACGCAGCGTCAGCATATAAGATAGTAATTACATCAAAAGCAAAATCTAAACTGTAAAGTACTCTTATGCAAAAGTTACAAACACAGTGCTTAAATAAATAAATAAATAAATTGAACGTTTTAGACTTAAAACACTACTGCAAGGCAGTGTAACTTTTTCCCTTTGCCTTGTGAAACGATTGTGTTTCAACATCAGCCTAGTTAAAATAAACTTATTACTGTATATTAAATCTGAAAACTTAAACAGCAGAATGTAAAACCCTACTAGGAATAAAGCACTAGTGAAAGACTTTGAAATTATTCATTGTATGTAAATAGCTCCGATGACTTTTTCAACTATGTCTCTCCAACACTGAAAAGAAATGTCTTGAAGCAGCAAAAAGTACCTTGAAATTCCAAAGTATGTTAAGGCGATATTCGCACTATTCCAACGTTTGCGAAGAATCTTGACTAAAATAACTGCTTAGATGCACAGAGTTGTAAGTTACCTATTGTGCCTGTAAGGTTTGTAGATGATCTTCATTGGGATGCAGGTCGATCTCCGGCATATGATTTATGGCATACACTCTGCGTAACTTCACATTTTCCTTATGTTCGGACATCCTCATAAAAAATTAATTACAAGGAAAATGGTGTCACGTAATAGGCGTAGATGTCGGTTGGTTCAAGGCAACAGCGTGCGTGAAAACGCTTGACAGCAGCGCTGCAGTCGCTGCGTCACACTGTAAGAGATCTCCAGAGTGTGCATGAGACGTTAGAATTCTTCTCTCAGGTAAGCACGAGAATAAATCATTTTGAATTAAAAGGTGACAGTTGGAAAAATGCGACACATTTGGAGGACTTTTGTTTAAGGAAATAATTAAATACGTGTAAAAACAAATATGAAATATAACTGTTTGGCTCGTGAGTCTGTTTAGCTCGACAGTCAGTTTAATGATGCTTGTCGTCTTCCACTAAAATTGTATGAAATTGACATTGCCCTCAAACATTAATGTTAATGAGCTTTATTCTGAAGATCGCTGCTGCGTGTCTCCAATTTTATCTTGTGACCTGGTTTCATTCTTCCCGTTACAACAGATAAGATGAGGGAAACTGATCACGTTAAAGCGGTTTCTTTTGTAAGTCTGTATGAAGCCATATAATTAACAGCTAAACACTTTGGAAAATGCGAGTTAATTTAATTGGTTAACTGTATTTGAAAGTGTCTCTATGTAGTTCCTAACTCGCATGAATTATTTATTTGTTCAGTCACTTAATAGTTTATATCAGCTGACGCAGATAAATGTCCTTGCGTAGGTTTCATCTAATTTTAAGCAGACATAAAAAAGGAACAAAAATGTGCTTACGTTTGTTGATAGTCCAGGAGAGTCATGTACAACACGCTTGGGCGGGGCTGTCTGATCTGAGGGACACTGATGGGGTTTCAAAGCGTGTTGATTTTCTCTTGGTGGCTCCATGTTTCTTGGCTTTTTGTGTTCCTTAGTTTCTTCTGTAGTTTCATTTGGCTCACGTTTGTTGTGGCTTCTTGCTGAAATCTGCGTCATTTTTTAGTTGCTGTAAATTGCGCCGGTTGCTATGTAGACGTGATGTAGAGGTTTCTTTAGTCTTTTGTAGCTTGATTTAAGCGTAGATTCTTCTAGTCATCGTCGCCATAAATAATGTAGTGATGATGTCCATGCTGATGATGATGTAAAGATGTTTATTTATAATTAAGTAGATAAGATGGTAATAACGCCCCACCAGGAACATCTAACATGATGCTCAGCCCAATGTCAACTGAAATCTTCAGTCCACAGAGTCCCAACATTCCACAATTCATCATAGCTGCAACATTCCACAAGCTGGGGTAGAGATGGATTTAACATGTAATGCATTAATAGTGTATCAGAATACTACATTGTTGTACGCTCAGGATAATGCGGATGGTAACCAGACTGCAGCTTAATGTAATTTACTGTGGTATGTTTCCCTTTAATGCTGTATGGTTCTAATACTCTAGAATGTATTATCACCTAGCAACTGTTGATTGAACCTGTGTGTTGTTGGAGCTGTTGGTGGAGTCGGTCCTCCTGACTTCACTGTCCATGTAGCCAATAAATAACCAGCTTAAATCCACACCTGTATGCTTCGTTACTACATCCTTTAATACATCTAGATGACAACTCTGATTTTCTCACACTGGCAATTACATGATTAAGCGAAGATATACCATTAACCAAGGACCTGTCCTGGATTCCTGATGTTACTGGTATGTATAGTTTTTTGGTACCTGTTGAGTTCAGCTGATAATATGCCAGATTTGCATAGAATGGCTGACTTTCTCAGTGCTGAGACATTCATCAATATTCTCATACCTTCCTTTTTTTTGCTCATTGGTAAAAATTGCATTGCTTGATCCCAACACATAGTGGAGGCATAATAAATCATCCACATCAGCCAACGTATTTACCAAGTCATCACCTTCCCCTGGCACCACATCTTTTTAGGTCTGGACTAGAGACACCTTTAGCTGTTTCTCCAAACTTCTTGTAATCGATAAAAAAAGAATAATTTACAGTATTACATACCTATAGAGGGCCTTGAATACGCCTTATTCCGCTATTGGTAACTTGGAATGCCATTCCCATTTACAATATGCCCATAGATTAGCAGACAAACTGGGCAGCAGTTCAGCCACCTTCAGCCATTGGGAGTGTCATTCATGTTTATCAGTTGGTGGTTTTTACCACAAATGAGTTGTTATGAAGCTCAATTTGATCCATGTTACCTACAGTTTTCTTGTGTCCGTTCTTTGAGTTAGCAATCTTATTTTACTTCACTGACAAGGATTGAGACAATTTAAGCTGGGGAAACTAGTTATATTTTTGCTACTTGGGGATTTTATCGCAGCATTCACGCTATAAGAATTGTACTATAGAATATTTGTTAACCAACTTTTTAATTATTGGAAAGTTTTAAGTGTTTAAAGTTATGTAAGGGTGTGTGAAAAGTGTGTAACGTTACATTTCTGAAAAATTACAAGACTGGCATTTGGTGATATATTTTATTACAAAATGTGTCCTTGCATCCATTGTGGATGAGAGGTCACACACATTTTGTGCTATAAAAAAGCACAACAACATGAATTGCCACGTACAGCAGCTACTTGCATTATCATTGTTTAAGTTGTTCAATGTGCTTTCTCTAACTTTTTGCATGGGGTGGTACTTAATTACTACACATGGAGTAGTAGAGCAATTTTGGGAATTTTGCTTAACACAGAATTTAACAAAACTAGTCGAGACTACGCCCTTGTAGTCAAAATGTCACCTGCACCTTAAGTTACCTTAACAAAAGGAGAAGTGGAAAAATGTTACCCGACTATTCATTTTCTTTACGTTTCGGGGTGGTATCTCTTCCATGTAGTCCTTCCAAACTAGCAGCGTCCATAGTATCTAAATAATTCAATTCACCATTAGTAAGGTTAAACTCTAAGGAATAGGTATGAATTGTTCCTTCAGCATGCAGATTTGATTTGCTATCTTCACATACTTTCTAGCATAGTTAATGCCATCTGTGTTTAATATAATTTACATGAGGTTTGTTAGTGGATATGCATTTTTCTTTTGCAGTGCAGTTCCCAGATACTGTTTTTAATGTGCAGAGGTGTACAATGGGACTGTGCACAAAATAAAACATCATCGTTTGCTAAACATTGTTCTAAAAATGTGTTTTTTGTGAATAGGTTTGCACTGGCTGTTTGCTAATGGGTTACCTTGTGAACTGATCTGCCAAACTAATCCTCTGAACATAAAACTTTTCTTGCAGCTCCTTTCAAGCAACAGTTCTTAGAATGAATTATTCCCAGCAAAGTTCAATGGCCTGATTATCTGTCAGCGCATACAAATGTACAAAGCAGTGAAATGCTTTGCTTTTACCTCCAGAAAATCCTATTCCACCACTCTTTTTGCACATTTGTGACTATTTCTAATGAGTGCTGGATAAGCACTTCTAAATTATCAACAGAACAGCAACTCACTACCAAGGAGTTAGTTGGAACCTTTAAAATAGGTTCATAAATAACATAACACTTCAGATGCTAATCTATCGAACTAGAAATGGAGATAATTAATTGCACTACACATTGAACAAAATCGGCCCTTTAGTGTTGCTTTGTATAGTATGATAATGTTTCCTATTTTTGCCATTTTCATGCCCTGAAGCATGCGTTCAGTGTATGTCTAATCCAGACATACTCTTACAGAACCTTTTTGTGTAGAAACTGGAATCGTTTACCCAAAAAAAATTGATTCTTTGTTAGGATCGGAAGCTTCAGATTTTGCATTCTTCTCTTTGCTTTATTCAAACAGCAGCCATGTAAACAAGCAAAGAATAGCCATAGAGCTGTGGTAGAATAAACTACAAAACCCAGAGTTCCAACAGGAACTGCAATCCCAACAATGAGGTCCAATATCCAACCAGAGCCCTTGATCCTCTATAAACAGGCTGATTCTCATAAGTACCTCCTCTTCGTTGCTGCTCGGTAGCCATGTTTAGTACCTTATATTTTTATTTCAACACATTTCTTGGTTTGTGTTTATTCATATTTTACTTTACTGTTGCCTTTAGTTAAGCGCGGTTTACCTTGTATTTCACTGCTTTGTTTTTTTATAGTGCACATGCGTGACACTTTGCCGTTTTTACAGTGTTTCTTGTCCCTCTGCTACTCGGGAATATATAGCGCTTCCCGCGCTGCTGCCATTTTGTGTTTGCAAACGCTCTGGCAGTGGTTGTAGGTGCATCTCCTCTCGCTCCCTGTGCATGAGCGTTGTCCTGATATGTGTCCCTTTTTTCATTGCTAGGCTCCCAGTTTGGTTGGCTTCCAGCCTAGTTCTGGTTGTTTTTTCTCTCGCCTGCAGCCCCGCCTCTCCGTAGTTAGCCCTCCTTATTTACACAGTTTTTCTCTGTGGCAGGATCAGGCACTACACTTTATTTATTTATAACAGGAAGATTTATTGGGGACTTAAATTGGTTCTGCCTATCCCTGTGACAATGTCTAAGACCAATATTCAAAACATACCTATAAATTTGCCACCTCAGGGTGTATGGATTTGGCCTTGGGACTGGAAAAGCCAGCTATCAATCAGGCACTCCAGGGTTACGTTCAGAGGAACATAAGAACCCCCTGGTCGTCTTGCTGAAGAGATTCAGTCCTCGTTTGCAGGTCTCCCATGCTTTGCCCCAGTTTAACCAACTTCAGGCCAATCAAAATCAGCCTTAAAGTCCTCTTCCAAAATAGAGGCTCTGGAGAATCTTTAACAAGTGTATTTAGATTCCATGTCTTCCCTTCCAGAAGTAGATAGAGAAAATTAGGCTGGTAGTGTAATCTCACTACTGGACATTTCTGTAGGGGATTCAGATGCTTTTGATAATGAGGATGGCTGATCTTGGCTCCCTGTCCCAAAAGAGAGCTGTCAAGATGTTCTTGACATGGTAAAATACCCTTCAAATCTGTCATCTTCCCTGTTGCAAGACACCTTTTATCCTGATAACATAGTTCACCCTCGTTAATCTGAATGGATTCAGGCAACGTACATTCAATCTAGACTATGGAAGTCATTCCCTAAGGAGATCAGGAATAGACTTAGAGCGGAATGCCCCCATCCTTCCCTCCCAGGCCAGGTGGATCTGACCCCTAACATAGATCCCAAGCTCTCCACCTTTTCAGGGAAATTTGTGAAGGACCCCATAAAAGGCATACATCAATCCTAGATATTATGCCAGGAAAAGTTACTTGACATATCTGGCCTATTAAAAAAGTTTTTGGATCTAGCCTTTGCAGTGAAAGAACAGAACTCCTCTATTGACACAGACATTCTGGCCGGCTAGGCAAATAAAAGCCATATATTTATTGAGAAACACAAATTGTGGCCTCTCTTCTGTGCGCCGCTGCACTATACTCCTGATAATTGATCATAAATTGCATAAATTGGGAACTAATGAAGTGGGTTCCTCAGCAGAAGGCTTGCCCTTTGGTGATCCCTTTGTAAAAAAAAATGACAAGGTAAAAGGGACAAAACAGCGTACAGTTTGTGACTTACAGTCGAATGGAGCTTAACATCATATAAATTCCAGTGCAAAGACTTTTAAAGTGGCCTAATGTATGTCCATTCTTATTGTCATAATATCTATGTTAGGAACCTGTATTGAAGAGTTGCTCACTAAACTGTTAAACTGTAAGAACCCTGCATAATGATAAAATGCCAATAAAAAGAGTTGACAAAAAAAAAGAAATGACGAGATTTGTGAACACAATCACATCTTTAGACAAAAGCCCAGTCAACACTGAGGAAAGTCTCCTAATCCTACCTTTTTGACAAGACTGGTCGAGGCAGGGTTTGCTCCAACAGCCCTTTCTCCTACACAGGCCTGTATTGAGGACAATACAAGCGCCACTTTGCATCTTGGAATGAATCAAGAGGAGCCCCTTTTTTCCCCTCTCAGGTGAGAGGCTTCAGAGGATGATCTCCCAGGGGAATGATGAGCAGGCATCCTCTAACACCATCTTTCGAGGTAAGGAATGTCCTTCTTCCCAGTAAGAATTGGGGAAAATTCACTTTTTTCTCCACAGCTGGCACCTGTTGACCAAAGATGCCTGGTTCTTAAAGACAGTGCAGGATTTCCTATGGTGTTTTATGCGACTCCCTTACAATCAAATATTCCAGACATACTCCATTTTCTGTCTCTCAGCCATTCATAGACCAAGAAATCACAGCCTTGCTGCACAAACAGTCTATTGCTCCTAGCAAACCCCACCCCGCAGTTCACTAAGCAGTATTTTCACTGTGGAAAAAAAGGTGAAGTCTTCCTTCTAGTGATCAACCCCAAGGACTGCAACTCCTGGATCCTCTATCATCATTTAAAGATGGAGGGGGTTGGGGGCGTGGCTAGCCAGGCAGCGAGATGGCCGCTCTGTGAGCGAGCTCCGCCGGCTGTGGCATTAATCCTATATTAATTTTGCTAAGGACGGACCTCAGGGCACCAGAGTAACTGCCCCGGGGTGCACTTGAGCTGAGGCACCTCCGGTCCCATTTTCGGTGGCTGTGATTGCTGCTAAGGGGATCTGCCGCCGGTTGCGGAGCTGACCGGGCCTGGCTCTGGAGGGCTGCCGCCCCTGTGGTCACCGGGGCCGGCTGCGGTCCTCACTCCGGAGCGGGGATATGAGGCCCACTCGAGACAGGAGAACCAACCTAAGGAGATTGTCGCCGGGCCTGCATAGCCCGCATTTGGAGAATAATCGGAGCAAAAACGGCTAAAGACTGTGCTGTGGTGAGAGATACTGCAGGTGGTGATGGAGACATCGACCGCGAGGCGGAGGTACAGGCGCGGAGGGAGGAGCTGGTGGAAGCCGGCGACAGGAGGCCGGGAACGCAGCACGGGCGTAAGACCGCGGCCAGGGCAGATACATCGGGTAAGGAAATTAGCCATATCCCCTCGCATATTTGAGGACAGGGGAAGCCCCGTGCTGCGGGAGACATACGCCGGCCCCGGCACCGGAACGTTTGAAGCTCATTGCGGGCCTATCGGTGAGGGGACACTGAGGGGGGAGCAGCGAGAGGCGCAGTTGCGAGGTCTGGCTGCGAAGGTGCTGGGCTGGAGGGCTGAGCCTCGGACATTGGCACAAACTGCGTAGCTGAGTTCAGAGGGCGCTATTTTGTCTGTTGTGGTGCGGCCTGTGCCCTCCTGCGCCGTACGCTGCACCTCTGTTACAGACGGTCTGTGCTTTGAAAGGCTGCATATGGAGACCTGAGGTGCAGCTGTATGGACCTCACAAGATCTACAGAAGGCTGTAAAATACCTGCCCCCCCCCCTCGAGCTGCATACCGAGTTTGGCCTGCTCCTGTCGGTGGACGAGGTGCTGTCGGGGGCCATTTTGAGCGGCGGTACGACCATTTCCAGCTCCGGCAGATGAGACTGGCTGGTACACTTTGACTGTGCGTACCCGAGAGTCAGTCGTCCATTGCTACCCCGCCCCGCGCTGTACACGCACTATCTGGGCTGACACCACTGGACCGAGGGTAACACGCCTTGTGGGGTTCTTGCCTAAGTGTAGCTGCACTTCTGAGTTGACATGGGGAAACCAGATGCTCGTCAGCCCAGGATTAACTTTGAGAGTAGGCGGGGGCGAAACAGACTGGTACTGAACAGGACGACTTGGATGAGGTTCAGCGGATGGCGCCACAGGTGCCGACTTCCGAACACTGATGTTGGAAATGCGTTCCAATCTGAAAAGCATTGATGCCAAACTGGACACTCTAACGTCGCAATTGGAGACAGTGAAATCCCAGGTCTCCACACACTAAACCCAGCTGGACTGCCTAGAAAATCACCACACGGAACAACATGAATTCCAGTCAAGTCAAGTCAAAGGTTCTTATATAGCGCCTTATCACCGCAAGGTCTCAAGGCGCTTTGCTTTGCGAACCCGTCTTGGCTTTTTTCCCTGTGAGATAACCCGTACCAGGCATCCCGCCGCGGGGGGGCCGTAGAGGAGATTAAGCAAGCTATTGCCCAAAGTTGCAAAGTGTGAACCCGCGGTTCGAGTAGGCACCGAAGCGAGAATTATCGAGTCCGTGGACATTTGGGCTCAAGACCCTGAGGAAACAAGAAACTAGAGCGCACATTTCCAGTATGGATAAACTGCTGGCTGTTATACAAGCGAAGAACGATGACCTAGAGGCACGGTCTCGGAGGAGCAACGTCCGTATTACGGGCATTCCGGAGACAACGGCCATTTTCAAAATGGAGGTGTATGTATCCGATCTCCTGCACGAGCTGTTTGACCCTCATCTGTCACTAGTCTTCGTTGTGGAACGAGCTCATCGGGCATTGGGCCCAAAACCACCGGTGGGGGGTACGCCCCGGCCGATTTGGGCTAAATTGCTGAACTTTCAGTACAGAGACACAGTGCTGAAGCTGGCTCAGGAAAAAGGTAAAATCACGCATAAAGGTAATAATATTTCATTCTACCCTGACTTTACGCCAACAGTGCAGGCTGCACAACGCGAATTCCTGCCAGCAAAGAAGTTGTTAATGGAAGCTGAAATCCCCTATTCGCTATTGTACCTGGCTAAGCTAAAAGTATCATATGATGGCACGTCACACTTCTTCGCTGATGCTATATCGGCACTTAAATTTGCCAAACATGTATGTGGCTCCAAAGCCAAAAAGTCTAATGTAGGACGGGACAGAACTGAAGGCCATCTAAGTGACAATGACTGATGTATTACCCATCTTCAGAGGTTCTTCTGTATTTTGTTCCAAATATGCAAGCCTGTCACACACTGTTCCTAATTTTTGTTGTTCCTAACTGCTACACTATTTGATTTACTGAACTCGTAGTTCACTTCTCTAGTCTAAAATGCAGGCCGCGTGAACGGTCTTTCCTTACCCCGCTCTGCTGTACCACAAATGTATTCCTTTGAATGCTGAACCACTTACTGATATTCTTATAGTTGGGACTGAGGTAGCCATATGCTCCATTACCTCTGTTGTTAAATGCTGCTTGATGCAATGTTTGCTGTCACTTAAAAATGACTAGGCAAGGTTTAATTCACTGCTCCATTAGTTGACGCAGATATATGATTGGTAATATGTGATATCAATGTACCAATTCCATTTGTCTCTTTATAATATGGTTCCTGGGGTGGTCTACTAAACTGATCCCAGCCACCCTGTGCACACAGAGGTGTATGCTGGAGCTCCCACGCCTCCAAGGGGAAATTCCCATATGTTCTGGTTCCACCACTCTGGAGTGGTTTTCGTGAGGGTATGTCTCCGCCCAATTTGGGGGGTTGGAGCGGGTGGGAGGTGGGCGGGATGGGTATGTTTGGTTGTATTGGGCCGGTCTCCACTATTGTACTGACGCTTTCTTGTGTATAATTGGGTCACCCCTATTGATGTATAGGTCATCTTGTGGATCCGCTGCACTTCACACTGAGTCTCCCCATGGCGGCGATTAGAATTATTACTTGGAATGTGAGAGGGCTGAACGATTGTTGGAAGGCGCGCTTAGTGCATGCATATTTAACGGGGCACAACATTGACATTTGCTTTCTTCAGGAAACACACCTAAATACAACCCCCTCCCCGAGACTTAAACACAGTAGATGGGCACATATCCACTCTGCGATCTATTCCAGCTATTCACGTGGAGTTGCAATACTGCTGCGTAGAGGATTGGATTGGAAAGAACACGAGGTTTACTTAGACCCTGAAGGTCGCTGTGTCATCTTAAAAGGTACACTGGGTGGCAAGCAAGTGGTTTTGCCAACCATATATGGCCCGAATGTGGACTCCCCGAGTTCTTCCGCGAGGTTTGGGCAAGGATTGAGGCACTGAACTGCGATAATGTCATATGGGGCGGGGACTTCAACGCGGTGCTAAACGATGAACTAGACAGGAAAGGAACTGCTAGGCCGTTACACCCACGTGCCGGTGCAGCGCTGAATGACCTGATGACGGAGGGTGCCCTGTTGGATATTTGGCGCATTGGACATCTCGATCTGCTTGAGGGGACGTGTATATCGAATGCTTATGCTGCTTGGTCTAGGTTAGGCTTTTGGCTGGTATCCTATCCCATTGCTGCATGGACGCTGGAGGTGGGCCATTTGGCCCGGTCCCTGTCGGATCATGCTCCCGTTCTGGTGGTTATCTCTATTCCTGACTCACCCACCCGGGCCTTCAGCTGGAGGCTTTCACCACATGCCTTACTTGATGAGGCGTTTAAAGAAGAAATTCGTACTGACATTGTGGAATATTTTAATCTTAATTCTGGTTCTGTATCTACTGAGGCCACCTTGTGGGATGACTAAGTTGGTGATCCGAGGTAAATGTATAGCCTGGCAGGCTGGGGTGTTAAAGGCGGTGAGAGGTACCTTGGCCCGCATTGAAGCTCAGATTCGAGAACTGGAGAGGCAGTTCTGTGCTGACCAGACCCCCTGATTGCAGCTGAATTGAAGGAAAAACTTTTAGAATATTCAGAGGAAGCCCACCGCGAGGTAACATTTTTGGGGAAGTATGCTGAGGCCCGCCGATATGGTGAAGGAGACAGGCCGGGGAAAACTCTAGCAAACATGATTCGAAAGGCTTCGTTGCCACCTTAAATACACATGATCAATAATCGGGATGGGGCTGCCGTACTGGGCCAGGCTGCAGTTCTGAATGAATTTCGTGACTTTTATGCTAACTATATACAGCCGAACACACTGGAATCCCTGAGGGTCTACAGGCCTTCTTGGACTCACTTGCACTGGTGTGGTTCAATGATGCTCACCGTCGTTATATGGACCTCTCTGTTTCAGTAGAAGACATAAAACAGGTCATTAAGAGCCTCCTGCTGAACAAGGCACCAGGCCCAGACGGTCTCACCACTGCCTTCTACAAGGCATACGCTGAAGAGCTTGCGCCTATGTTGCACGAAGTATACGGTGAGGCGCTAGAAGCTGGTGTACTCCCAGATTCCATGAGAGAAGCCCTAATAATCACTTTATTGAAGCCTGACAAGGACGAGGTGGTACTAGACTCTTACCGTCCTCTATCGCTTATTGATGTAGACGTAAACATATATGCTAAACTGGTGGCAAATAGGTTACAACCTCTTCTCCCTATGGTGGCCCTGCCGGATCAGTCGGGGTTTATACCCGGAAGATGTACGACGCATAACATTAGAACGATATTTGCAGTCCTGCATTATCTCCACCCTATTGTAAAGGCTGCCGCCATTTTCCTAGATGCAACAAAAGCATTTGACACCCTTGAATGGCCCTATTTATTCCTAGTGCTCGCGAAAATGGGCTTCAGCCACATGTTCATTAACCAGATTTGACTCCTTTATACCGCCCCAAGGGCGAGAGTGAGAGTGAATGGCATGATATCAGAGTCCTTTCCTATTACTCGTGGTACTAGGCAGGGGTGCCCGCTCTCGCCCCTACTATTTTCCATTGCCATGGAACCACTGGCTGCCAGGATTCGGCAACACCACACTGCTAGGGGTATAGGATTCAGCTCCAGAGGTTTACCTATTTCAATGTATGCTGACGATGTCACTTTGTATATTTCGAACCCCTCTGAGAACCATGACCCTGTCCTCAGAGAATTCATCAAATTCGGAGGACTGTCGGGTGTGTCCATTAACTGGACAAAGTCCGTCATCTTTCCTTTGACAGACGGCACACCCGAGGTGACATCGGAATATCCATTGCGCTGGGAGCCGGCGGAGGTTAAATACTTGGGCATATGGATCTGCAGGAACATGCAGGATATTTGGAACATGAATTTTGGGAGGGCAGTGAATTGGCTTGAGGGTAAGGTAGTGATCTGGTCCCGGCTGCCTCTTTCGGTGGCAGGAAAGGTAGCACTGTCCAAGATGGAAGTGTTGCCAACATTTTTATACTTGTTTGCAAATATCCCAATCCCCCTCACGCAACATTTTTTTAAGTGCCTTTGCACGCTACTGCTGACCTTGGTATGGTCTGGTGGACAGGCCAGAGTGTCGTGGGCTCTCTTGACATTGCCATTGAGGCAGGGTGGTTTGGGTGCCCCTGATATGCAGTTATATGCGCTCTGTGCACAGGCTCAATTTTTACATTTTTGGGTGCACCGTACGCCATACCAACCACGTGTGGCGGTGGAAATAGACTCAGTTGCTCCAGCCTCGTTGGACGTCGCTCTTTATAAAAAGTCGACGCGCCCTAGAGCTGATGTAGACACTGCGGATATGCTAAGGTGGACTTGGAGAGAGTTGCAGAATAGAGCCCACCTCCCATTGTTGTTTGCTCCTGCAATCCCATTGAGAGGCAACCCGATGCTGGCCTGCCTAGTGGAGGGTGGAGGGATATTGGAGTTGAATGGTTCTCAGTTGAGGACATTTGCGGATTTATACCCTGAGGGGCAGTTCCGCCCTCCGCCTGTAGGAGACGGAGATGGTGAGGTGTCATTTAGAGAGAGTTTTGAATATCACAGACTAAAACTGGCTTGTACTAAACTGTCAGTGAATTTCCCTGAGGCCCCCTAACATTAGCGGCACTGCAGGATATATTGGAGAGGGCGTCGCCACGAAAGCTGGTCACTAGACTATACACCGCCATGCAAGAGAAGGCTCCGGTTGTGACACCTAGATCGTTCCAGTTGTGGAATATGGACTTAGACCCCCAGCTTTCGGAAAAACAATGGGAATTCTGTTGCAAACAATTGCTCGAGCTCTCCCCGAATTATAGATTGCGACTAGTGCATTTCAAGTTTCTGCATAGATATTATAGAACACCGATTAGTCTACACAGCATGAATCTGCGACCTGACGCGCGATGCTGGCCGTGTGGGTATGAACCTGCTAACTTTATACACATGGCCAAAAACAACAGGTGATGGACAGAATGCAGAACATTGTCATACATTCACCCCAGTACAGAGATCTGGGCCTAAATCCATCGTTTTTTTACACTCCACACCACCCCAGGTCAGACATGGCCATATGCAAATCAGCCTTGACCCTGTGCCTCATGGGAACAGTCCAGCCCGAACTGCCAAGCCATGTCTTTCCTGGACCGGAATCAAGCATCCAAGGACCGGTTTCTGGCTATCAGCCATCATCAGCCTGGATAGCTTGACTCCAGTGGTGTGGAGAGCATGGGACTCACGTCTGAGCATACCCATCCCACTCGGGCGACAAAGGCAAAAACAACAGGTGATGGACAGAATGCAGAACATTGTCATACATTCACCCTTGTACAGAGATCTGGGCCTAAATCCATCCATTTTTTGTTGCATTCACAACTTTATACACATGGCATGGAACTGCCCCAAGCTACAGGAGTACTGGCATGAGCTTTTTGTTGCTGTTAACCAGATCTTGGGCAGAGCAGATACCCCCGCCCCACATCAAGGTTTGTTAGGTTTTGTGTGGGATACTGCACCCTCTGTGAGAAAGCTTCATGCACTCCTGCTATTATATGCTAAAAGACAGTCACTCTGAATTGGGGGAGGAAAAAGGTTCCTACATTTAAGGCGTGGCTGGCGGATGTGGCATATGGTCAGGTACAACTGGAAACATATTGGGAACTGATGCCAGCGGCCTCCAGACCCAGGGACATTTGGTAGCTGTTTCTAACTTGGGCTAGAGCCAGGGTTAACTCCCCTGCTACTGAGGGCTCTTTAGGACCACCATAAACACTGAATAGCTATGATGTTTGACTCTAGGGGGAGTTCAAGTCAGTGGGCCACCATAATAATAATGCTATTGTACGCCAGATATGCTTGTATAATGTAAGTGCGACACTTGATCAGACTCTTATACTATACATTTCAGTTGTGATGTTGTTCCCCCGGGAAATGTAATGTATTAAGATATGTCGCCCTTTATACTGCTGATGCCTTGATTGTCTAATTTGCTGCTAACTGATCTGACACTCAAGATGTGTGACCTACGATATACCTTGCTTTATTCCTTTGTGGACTGGACCGGACCCTGTTCTTTTGCTTGTATAATTGTCTTTTGGATCCTATGACCTGAAGTAGCTCGGGTGTAGGACATTTGGTTATATATGTCTGTACAAATATATGAGCTATATTGTTTGAAAATCTCAATAAAGGCAAGTTAAAAAAAAAGATGGAGGGGGTTCATTTGTTCAGAGACCTCTTTAGAGAAGGTGTTTCATTGCCCGAATAGACTTGTAGGACACCCACTATACTGTGCCAATATTTCCTCCTCACTGATGCTTGTTACAGTTTCAATGGAAAGACAAGTGTTACGAATTATGCGCTCTGCCATTTGGCCTGTCTTTAGGTCTTTGGTGCTTTACCAAGTTTCTCAAGCCAATGATGGGGTACCTGAGAACCATAGGCATCTGCCTGATTATTTGCTGAGACCATTTTCTCTTAATTTTTTTTTATAACAACAATGGTCCTAGGCGTGAGTAAATAAAACAGCAAGATAAACACAGACGAAATCGATTTTGTATTAAATGACTTGTCCAGCCGGACAGAGGTCTAATTTTACTTCAACAATAATTCAACCAGGATTTCCTTCAACAATTCCACGTTGTGGGGCACAAGCCTGTACCCCAATTTAAGTACAACAATAGTGGACAGAAAAGTGCTTTTAGGCAAAAAGCTTAGGCTGTTCTTACAGTAACAATTTTTAGAACAAGAAATACTTAATGCACCTTTACATAAACACAGTATATAATATAACCATTGTATAAGGTACAAGAAATGGTCGACGGCGTTTCGATCCCAATTTTTAAGTCAAAGGGTGCCTTTACAAATTCGGGAGGAACCATCCTTACCGGGTCAGTCGGGCAGTGCTTCCGCTCGATAATGCGATCTCCCATTGAGAGCAGTGTGCTGTATTTTAAGGAAACAGGCACCTGATTGGTTCTCGTCAATTGTGTAGAAACTGAAGAGGTCAGTTCATGGATAAGGAAGTTAGGGAATATGCAGCGGCCATCTTGGAGAAGGCATTTGAGTATATAGAGGACGTGAGTGACATGCATTTAAAATTGTGCAGTTGTGCAAGTGAGGTGAGACAGGGAAAGGACGCGAATAATACTTATAAAACATAGGTTACACAACATACAGGTTTGTAGTGAGCTGATATTTCAGTGACTTAGGAAAAAACTGTACAATTATATCAAACTGGTCCAGTCTTCCTGGAGATTCAGACCAGAATTCAGACTCCCTGTTTTAAGGATCCATTTCAACTCTTCCCAGTTCAAAAGTCTGGTGAGGTCGCCGCCTCTCGGGGAGAGGATTACTTGGTTGATCACTGTCCAGCGAATATCATTTTCATTATGTCCCTTTTCAGAAAAATTTTCTACTAGTGGGGCATTCGCTGTTTTACATCGTATCCTACTCCGGTGCTGGGATATCCGAAGTTTTATCTTTTGTGTTGTTTGTTCCACATAGATCATATTGCACGGGTACATAATTGCATAGATGACATTACAACTGTTACAGTTTGTGAAAGTTTTATGCTCAATTTTTACATCCTCAAAAATAAACTCTTTTCCATCAATGCATAAGTCACAGACAACACATGATCCGCATTTGTAATGTCCTCTAACTGGAGGTAGGGACCAGTGGTCTTCTAGAGTAGTGTTCACAGGTCTGTTTAGAGGGAGCGCCGCCCTGACTAGTTGGTCTCTAAGGCTTTTGTTTTTCTTAAAAGCGAACATTGGTGGCTCTAGATCAAGATTACCAGAATTGAGTATGTGCCAATTCTTTTTGATAGATTTCCGGATTCTATTGGAAATAGTGGAAAAAGTAGTGACACACACCAATTTGTTAGTGGACTTTTTTTGTTTAGGTTCTAGTAGCGTTTCTCGTGGACAGTACCAAGCCCTTTTCATGGCATTTTTTACTATCCGTCTTGGGTACCCTCTCTGTTGGAGTTTAGTTGATAAAGTGTTTGCCTCTTCGAAGTAATCAGTTTTCTGAAAGCAATTTCTTCTCAACCTGAGAATCTGAGAGTACGGTAGGCTGTCTTTAAGGGCCCTTGGGTGACAGCTCTGGTAGCTCAGCAGAGTATTCCTCTCAGTAGGTTTACGATAGAGGGAGGTATACAAGAGGCCATCTTTATGTTGGATACAGAGGTCAAGGAATGGTATGCTAATTTTGCTGTGAGTAAGAGTAAAGGTAAGGCCGCCACAGTTGTTATTGAGCCAATGTAAAAAGAAATTGAGCGAATCTAAAGGACCTTCCCAAATTAGAAAAATGTCATCTATATAGCGTTTCCATTGTGAGATTCCTTGGTGGAAGGGATTGCTCGGGGGGAGTATGGTGTTACACTCCAACCAGTCCATATAAAGGATAGCTAGGGTAGGGGCAAAAATAGCCCCCATGGAGGTACCCCGTACCTGCTGGTAATATTGGGTGTCAAACAAAAAGAAATTCTGTGTTAAGCAGATTTCAAGGAGTTGAATAATAAAGAGAGTAGGAACCGTGTGGGGACGCGTCCTGCTGTCCAGTATTTTTTCCATGACAAAAAGTGATTCTCTTTGGGGAATGTTGGTATAAAGAGACTCTACGTCCAACGTGCATAGAGTCTCTTTATTAGGGTCAAAAGGGTGATTTTCAATTAAATTAATCATGAACATAGCTACGAAGTCTTTTAGAAAGAAATTCACATAATGACCCAGCGGCTCCAACACTGAACCACAGCCAGACACAATGGGTCTACCGGGCGGGGAGTCGAATCTTTTGTGAATTTTGGGCAGGGTATAAATTACTGGTGTTCTAGGGTTAGTAACATTGAGAAAGTTGAGTTCATGTTTGGTAAGGAAGCCAGTGTCATGTGCTTTCTGGGTAGTTTGCCTAATAAGTTGTTGTAGTTCTCTTGTGGGGTTAGTGGGCAGTCTACAATAATGGTCAGTGTTGGAGAGCTGCCTCAAGACCTCTGTTTTGTAGTCATCAATGTCCTGGTAAGGCTACTTGCACTGCGCCGTTTTTCTATATCATTTTTAAATACTCACGCATGTTTATATTACTTGCGCAAAGCCCCTGATTTAGCATAAGACCTGCCAATACCACCACGAGTTATTGTTATACCCACGCAGTCATAATTCACGGGAACGTTGTTACACGCGCCTGCTCACGTCGCCAGAGGTTCTCGTTAGGGCACTACATCTAGCCACATCGTCATTCCGCCCTTCTGCATGTAGGGGTATAGCCCACCTTAAAACTAGGGCCTTTGATTCCTTGATAAGTGGTCACATCGACTCCAACAGCCAGTGAACTCACTTGCCTGTTTTTAACTAGCACCACATCCTCACTTTTCACCACGCTCTGGAACGAGCTTTTGTAGCTCTGTTAATTGATGCCTATTTTCTTTCCTCATTTCTTTCTTCTTTAGGTTTAGAGGCTTTAAATCAATTAGGCAATTACCAAATGTCCTGATGATGATCCCTTTGACTTAAAAATTGGGATCGAAACGCCGTCGACCATTTCTTGTACCTTATACAATGGTTATATTATATACTGTGTTTATGTAAAGGTGCATTAAGTATTTCTTGTTCTAAAAATTGTTACTGTAAGAACAGCCTAAGCTTTTTGCCTAAAAGCCCTTTTCTGTCCACTATTGATGTACTAAGGTGGTTGTACTTAAATTGGGGTACAGGCTTGTGCCCCACAACGTGGAATTGTTGAAGGAAATCCTGGTTGAATTATTGTTGAAGTAAAATTAGACCTCTGTCCGCCTGGACAAGTCATTTAATACAGAATCGATTTCGTCTGTGTTTATCTTGCTGTTTTATTTACTCACGCCTAGGACCATTGTTGTTATAAAAAAAGTTGTTCCCCGAGGTCCTGTGCAGACTTAATTGGGGTCCCTTGTTGTTCTAGACACGATTTTCTCTTAATGGCACAAAACTAAGACAAATCTTGCACTTAACAATGTCTTTGCCAGAAGACCTAGGCTTTGCCACTCCAAAAAATATGAGCAATTCAGAAGAAAATTCACAAAACACTTTCAAAACAATTCCTGCCCCTACATTGGCTTGCAAGATTGTTGGGTCATCTAGCATCATCCATTCAGGCCATTTTTCCCGGCCCGCTGCATTATCATGCTCTTCAACGCCTTCTTTAGGTTTATTTCATCTTATTAATCACCAGTTTATTCAAATGTTCTTTGCCTGAGTGTTTTGGGTGCGGGAGATGGCTAGGGGGGCCTAAGATTGTAGTTTCCTGTTGTTCTATTTTTATGTAACAGAATTGTTTCTCCTCAATTTCAGAAGTATACATAACTGGTCTCTCATTGGATCCCTGTGGATCATCCTAAGCTTATTCTTTAAAAAGGGAATATTTAAGTTTGTCAATCACATATAACCTGACGCTTGATTGGTCAGTTCATTGCAATACCCTCATAATCTCTAGATATTGTATTCACAAGATTTGAGATGTCATTAACATGCTGCATGCCGGCTGTACCTGTGTTTGAAGTTGCCGCTTTCTTCATTGGATGTGCTGTCACCCAAATACATCAAATCAATAGAAAGATTTTTTTTTAAAAGCATGCTCTTTAACAACAAATTTCTCACTTGTGGAAGTGCCTATACTACTCAGATAAATTCCAATTGATTACAGAAGTACGTCACGAGTTACAATGGTGACTTGATCACATAATGGCTTGGAATGAGGCAGATGGTCCTAACTTTCTTTAAATGCCAATTGTCTGGAATTCTTGGCAGGTTTCCTTGTGATCCATTACTTTTTGCCCATCGCACTCATTGCTACAGACAGCTCAAGATGGGCAGTGTGTTGGCCGTGCAATAATTGAACCACCTCAGGGGAACACACTCTTGTCTCCTTGCAAGATAGCCAAAGGTAGTTGGCACTCCTGCCTATCACAACAAATCTCAGTCATGGTGGTTCAAATTCCAGGCCAACAAAACACAGTGGCTGACTGGAACTCTCGTTTCGTCAAGGATTCCAGTGAATGGAAACTGGATCCATCCCTCTTTACAGTTATGCAGAAGTGGGTAGCGTTTCATATGGCCCCTTTTGCATCTCGACTGACCTTCCAATTACTAACCCTCTTCAGTTGGAGATTGGATCCTTTGGCTCAAGTGACAGACGCCTTCTTGCAGAAATGGATGGGTCAGTACTATGCCTATCCCCTTTCTTAATGATTTTGAGGGTAGCCCTGCAGGTTAGACAGCACCACGCAGAATTAATTCTCATCTCTCCCTGTTAAGAACCCAAGCTTGGTTCCCGAACCTTCCGGTACTGTCTTGCAATTACCCTCTCCTTCGGTGGTTCCTGAATTCCCTCCAGGACTTCTAAGGTGCCAGCAGCCTTTAATTGTGACCCAGCAGGTGAGACTGATAGGCTGGAGACCTTCTGGAAACGTTGGTAACTATTCGACCTTTCGGAACAAGCTCTCAACCCCATTGATAAATATTTGGCAGACTCCACATATAAGAGGTATCAGTCAGCCTGGAGACATTGGTCATGGCAGTACTTGGAACAGGATTTAGATCCTGTGGTAGCAGATGTAGTTTTTGTCGTAGATTTCTTTTCCTCTCTAGTATCCGAGGGCCTATCATACAGGCCAATTAATTCTTACAGAGTAATCAATTTCATCTGGTCATCTTCCTGTGGGTAACAGGCCACTTGGCAATCATCCTTTTGTTTCTAAACTTTTGAGAGACAATAGGTTTGCTGCCACTCCTCAGCTCAATTTGGAGCATATTAAGTCAGGGGCACCATGGCCTCAAAATCATTTGCTGTACGATCTCAACCAGATAATCCGAATGGCAGGCGAGCCATCTGGTTCGTTGTTCCAAGAATTCCATCATTCAATGTTAAGAGAATTCTGTTATAAACCAATAAAGAATCCATTTCCCATGATTTTTGACAAGCTTTGAACTTGAAGCCTCCGGTCCTTCCATAGAAATGAAAATTTTATAGCATTTGTGAACAAGAATTTCAGTTCTATTAAAGACACTGAGGCGTAGATTATCCTACCCATTCTTCATGTATTAGGATATCTGTCTTCCTTATGCTATTCCTAATTGATGTCAATTGCTTCATGAGTGTTTTTTCGTCTAATTAATCTAAGCAAGGTTTATAATTCAGGGTTAGTTGTTTGTTTTTCAGTTTGAGATCAAATGCAAGAATGACGACAGTGTGATAATGTGATGTAGTGACACAGTGATGTAACATAGAATGATAAGGGGAAAAAGTTCTGTGTTGGAGGAAAAGGTTTTTCAAGTGATTATAGGGCAGTTAAGCCCTGGAATGCAAAGAGGGACATGGTACAATATGCGATATCTAATAAATATATTGTAGTTTTCTTTCTACAATTCCTGAACATGTTCTTCTTAGCTACAATGGCGACGGAGGGAAGAATGTACATTCAAAACGTACAGTGAGCTGAAAAATGAAGAGAAAATTGCCAAGCTCGGTGTAATGAAAAGTTATCTGAAGCGGTCATATTGGCTCTGATGAAGATTGTGAAAAGGTCCGAGTAAACAACGGTGTGCGGAAAAGAAAAAGGAAGAAAGCAAGCAGCGAGTGGCAGACACAGTCGGTGTTGAAGAGAAAGGCAGCCATGTAACAAACGGCGGGATAGCGTCAATGAAAGTGTGCATCTGGGTGATGTATTTGATAGAAGGCAAACTATGTGTAAAATAGATTAACAAATCTCAGAATGTCAGTACTTCAGAATAATCACTTGTAGCAAGGAGAGGAGGTGCTTATGTAAATCAGCTTGTTTATGGAGGCTCAAGGGCACTGACTGGATATTGGGCCTTAATGTTGGAAGTTGTAATTCATGTTGGAACTCTGGGTTTTGTAGTTTTTTGTACCATAACTCTATGGTTATTCTGTGTTTGTTTACATGGCTGCTGTTTGAATAAAGCAAAGAGGAGAATACATCATCTTTGCCTTATTGAATTGAAAACTCTTGTTCACGAAAGCTATAAAACATTTTGATTCCAAAACAGGGTGATGAAATGTGAAAGAGTTGTTGTTGCATAACAGTGTGCCCACAAACATGCGGTATAATTTGCTTTGTGACATGCTTGCCGTTTCCGTAAATGGTTTCTTAAATAGTTTCTTTTTGTTTTGTCTTATAGTGTTCATTTTCAATTATTCAATCAATCAGGATTCTTATAAAATGCAACTACTCCCCCGTGAGGTTTTCAAGGCACAGAGGGGGTGTGGGAACGGGGATCAGTGGTTCAGTGGAAGAGCCAGGTCTTGAGGTCTTTCCTGAATTGCGGCAGTGATGGTGATTACCTGAAGTGCAGAGGCAGGGAGTTCCAGGTCTTTGAAGAGAAGAAGAAGGATCTTCCTCCAGCCTTGGTCTTGTGGAAGGATCAGTGGGATGGTGGCCAGGGCCAGTTGAGTGGAGTGGAGATATCTGGTGGGAGTGTAGAAGGAGAGGCGGTGGTTGAGGTATGCAGGTCTGTCGTTGTGGAAGGCTTTGTAGGCATGCGTAAGGAGCTTGAAGGTGATTCTAGGTAGCTGGTGCAGGTCTTTCAGGTGGCCGGTGATGTGGTGTATGATGTTCAGGATGAGTCTGGCGGGGGCGTTCTGGATGTTCTGCAGTTCCTTTGGAGTTTCTGGGTGGGTCTGGCGTACAGTGCATCAAGTCAAGTCTGCTACTGACGAGCACATAGGTGACCATTTTTCTGCACTCAGTGGGGATCCACTTCAAGATCTTATGACGCAGGTGGAGCATGTAGAAGAAGGAGGTCTAAACAGCGTTGATTTGGAGGTACCTCGAGAGCGAGAAGTCCAGTATGATGCGAGGTTTCCTGTGTGGTCTGTGTGTGTGTGTGGGGGGGGGGGCGTCCGAGCACTGCGGTCCACCAGGTGTTGTCCAGGTAGAGGGGGTGGAACCCAGGGATGAGGACTTCGGTCTTGTCTGAATTAAGCTTGAGGCAGCTGTCCTTCATTCAGGTGGCGACTGCCTTCATCCCATTGTGGAAGTTGCTCCTGGCAGCTGTGGGTTAGTCTGTGAGTGAGAGAATCAGTTGGGTGTCATCTGTGTATGAGATGATGTTGAGTCTGTGGGGTCTGACGATGACTGCGAGCAGCGCCATGTAGATGTTGAACATGGTGGCGCTCAGGGAGGATCCCGGAGGCACTCTGCAGATGATCTCTGTGGGTTCTGGGTTGAACGGTGGAAGTCTGACTATCCGTGTTTGGCTGGTGAGGAAGGAGCAGATCCATTCTAGGGTTTTGTCGCAGATGCCAGTATTGTGGAATCTTGGGCAGAGGGTGTGGTGAGTGACGGCGTTGAAGGCAGCAGAGAGGTCCAGGAGGATGAGAGTAGCAGGTTCGCCTTAGTAGAGGAGGGAATGGATGTCATCTGAAGTTGCAAGGAGAGTGGCCTCGGTGGTGTGTTTGCTTCTGAAGCCCAATTGGGAGAGGTTCAGGATGTGGTTCAGTTTGATGAACTTGAAGAGGTGGGAGATGATGCCTTTTTGGATGACTTTGGTGGGGAATGGGAGGAGAGAGATGCGCGGTGTCACGGAGTACAGGCTTACGGGAGACGGTGTGCCGACGGAACAGTTGTGTTCTCTGGCCACCTCCCTGCCGGACACCAGTTCGGGTTTATGGATCACATAAACTCGTGAATGAATTCCCGCATCACAGGGATCAGTCTCCACACATAACGTAGGAAGGGTACAGATCCAGTGAACCTGCCCATTCCTTGGGATCCATCGTCCGAACTACGGGAGGACCCACAGTGGCACTGAATGCGACAGTCCTGAAGAAGACCGAAGTGACCCCTAGAGGCACACAGTTAACGGCCGAAACATGTTGACTTTAGCAGTGGTAGGAGGGAAGCCTTGAGATTCCTAATTTTCTCCTTAAGGCATTTCCCATCCCTTTCTTACTTTTTAATCCTGATAGGGGTACCAAGGAAAGTGGAATAAATCTACTTGTTTGGTTGGCACCCCTAATCAGTTTTAAGCACGTCCCTTGAACTGCACTTTTTGTTCGCACTTACAGTTTTGGTCACTGGGTGTTTGCACGACTTTCACCGCAATTTATGTTATGTGTTGTCCTATGTTGAATCTTTCTGGTCGTACGTCTTGTTAAGTGGAATTTATTATTTTTCCCCCTCCCTTGTGTGGGTACACCAGGGCGTATTGTAAGCAGGCCCAATGATGAAGCATGTCACGTACTTCGCTATGTGAGTGAGGGCAGTGCCGCTCACAGCGTATTGCTGACCGGGAGGACGACGTGGGATTTGTGCGCTCTGCTAGCGCTTCTGATTTTGTGTGGGGCTCCGTGAGGGGAAAGGACTGAGTCTGCACCACACGCCGAGGGACTGCGAGGACCAGCAGTCTCCCTGCTCCACAGCTGCTGCCTCTTCCCTCGGCGTTCCCGCCCCCCTGCCTGGACATTACATCAACCTATCGCGGCCCCCGCTCCGCGGGTGGCGCTCACAGCGTATTGCTGACCGGGAGGACGACGTGGGATTTGTGCGCTCTGCTAGCGCTTCTGATTTTGTGTGGGGCTCCGTGAGGGCAAAGGACTGAGTCTGCACCACACGCCGAGGGCCTGCGAGGACCAGCAGTCTCCCTGCTCCACAGCTGCTGCCTCTTCCCTCGGCGTTCCCGCCCCCCCCCGCCTGGACATTACATCAACCTATCGCGGCCCCCGCTCCGCGAGTGCCGCTCACAGCGTATTGCTGACCGGGAGGACGACGTGGGATTTGTGCGCTCTGCTAGCGCTTCTGATTTTGTGTGGGGCTCCGTGAGGGGAAAGGACTGAGTCTGCACCACACGCCTAGGGACTGCGAGGACCAGCAGTCTCCCTGCTCCACAGCTGCTGCCTCTTCCCTCGGCGTTCCCGCCCCCCGCCTGTAGTGTATAAATCTCGCTCTAAATCCCGCAACGCGGGGGCGTGGCCAAGATGGCGGGCTGACAAGACGCCCTTGCCGTGAGCTCCTGAGACCCCGGAGCCCCTGAGCCGTTCTGAGCCGCTGATCTCCCCCGGATTCAGTGGAGGGGAAAGCCGGCACGGCTGCGAGCTCGGTGGAAGCAGCACAGAGCCTTCGGTAGCACCGTACACACAGCGCGGCGCCTCGACACACCGGCCCCTGGAGCAAGCGGGGTCCGAGGATCGAGCGCGCGCGCACGAATCGGAGGCCGCGATCACCCCGCCAGGCCACGGTGCCGTGGAGCTTCCCAGCGCCCTAGCGAGGACCGGAGGAGGCAGGATATACCCTCCCGGTCTACAGGCGTCCTCTTAGAGGCGGAGGTGCCGGACGCGACGACGGCACACCTTCCGAGGCGGAAAGGGGTGGAGCCGGCGTAGACCTGCTACGCAACGCCGAGGATTTGGAGGGCCGGAGGGCCTAGCTTTCCGGGGCGGTCGGCGGGCCCCTTCCTGCAGCCCCGACTGAGAGGTGGGCCGAGTTGCGCCCTGGAGGGCGGGAGAGGGGTTCCCGGCGGGCCCCGCATACAGCGGAGGGGATCCAGGTCTCGGCCCTGAGAGGCGACCGCGCCGGGGAGGAGGAGCTCGGCCCCCCAGCCTATCCCCCGGAGACACCAGGCTTGGACAGAGGAGCCACGTTTCTGAAGGGTCAGTCGGACCCGAAATACATCCCAGGACCCATCGGGCGCTTGCTCGGCTAGCTGCTCAGGCGTGATCCGGCCCGAGGGGGGCCCAGCCTGTACCACCTCCCCTTGTGGGGCAGTGGTGCCCACTCTGTGCCTGGCGGAGGTGCGGTCTCCCAGGCATCAGCCCAGAACCGACGTGCAGGTCAGATCCTGAGGGCGAGGTGAACACTCCGCGTTTGTCACTGCTGCACACCGGTCGGTGCCCTGACGGTGGCCCTACGGCTGTGAGCCGCTTGCTGCGCGCCTACCTGGACCACCGCTGTGGGGTCCTGGGACCCAGTTGCTCCGACCTGCAGAGAAGTCACATTGAGGAGGGGACGCAGACCCATCGCCGTGCCGGCGACCCTCCCTCGCCCGACGACGCGCCCCTGCCTTTGCGATGGCCGGAAACAGAGGGGGCAAGAAAGGTGAGCGCACCTTGCCCGAAATGCTGGGCAGAAACACTCAGAGACAAGACAGGACCCAGCCAGCCTCGAGCCCTCCGACTAGCTCTGGGGAGCGGAGGGCGGTGAACCTCCGGTTACTAGATCCTTTTTGGAGTCGCTGTTTGGCACCCTCAGGGAGGACTTTCAGACGCTAAAGCAGGAGGTGGCTGGCGAGGTCCGGGAGGTACGGAGAGAAGTCGACTCGCTTGGAGAACGTGTCTCCACCATGGAGGACGCCACCCAATCCCGGGACGGAGAGATAGCGCACCTGCAGCAGGAGGTATTGAGGCTCCGGGACCAACAGATTGACCTCCAGGCCCACGCCGAAGATCTCGAGAATAGGTCCAGGCGCAACAACATCAGAGGCGGGGCGTTCCGTCTAACGAAGAAGGGGAAGACACAACTGCCTACTTGAGGGACCTGTTCCGCGACATATTGGGCGAGCCCGGAGACTTCCCGATAAGAATCGACAGGGCGCACAGGGTGGGCCTTCCGCGCCGGGCTTCGGCGCCACCACCGGACATCTTGGCCTTCCTACCAGATTTTCCTCTGAAGGAACGAATCCTGAGGGAGGCGCGACAGAAGCACCCGGTGAGCTTCCGAGGACATCAAATAGCTTTGTTTCAGGACTTATCCACGATCACACTGCAGAAACGCAAGTCCTTCAAGATTGCCATGGATTTTCTACGGGAGCACGACACACAGTACTCGTGGGGCCATCCCTTCAGGCTTATTTTTCGCTGGAACGGTATGCTACGTGAGGGGAAAGGACTGAGTCTGCACCACACGCTGAGGGACTGCGAGGACCAGTAGTCTCCCTGCTCCACAGCTGCTGCCTCTTCCCTCGGCGTTCCCGCCCCCCTGCCTGGACATTACATCAACCTATCGCGGCCCCCGCTCCGCGGGTGGCGCTCACAGCGTATTGCTGACCGGGAGGACGACGTGGGATTTGTGCGCTCTGCTAGCGCTTCTGATTTTGTGTGGGGCTCCGTGAGGGGAAAGGACTGAGTCTGCACCACACGCCTAGGGACTGCGAGGACCAGCAGTCTCCCTGCTCCACAGCTGCTGCCTCTTCCCTCGGCGTTCCCGCCCCCCGCCTGTAGTGTATAAATCTCGCTCTAAATCCCGCAACGCGGGGGCGTGGCCAAGATGGCGGGCTGACAAGACGCCCTTGCCGTGAGCTCCTGAGACCCCGGAGCCCCTGAGCCGTTCTGAGCCGCTGATCTCCCCCGGATTCAGTGGAGGAGAAAGCCGGCACGGCTGCGAGCTCGGTGGAAGCAGCACAGAGCCTTCGGTAGCACCGTACACACAGCGCGGCGCCTCGACACACCGGCCCCTGGAGCAAGCGGGGTCCGAGGATCGCGCGCGCACGAATCGGAGGCCGCGATCACCCCGCCAGGCCACGGTGCCGTGGAGCTTCCCAGCGCCCTAGCGAGGACCGGAGGAGGCAGGATATACCCTCCCGGTCTACAGGCGTCCTCTTAGAGGCGGAGGTGCCGGACGGGACGACGGCACACCTTCCGAGGCGGAAAGGGGTGGAGCCGGCGTAGACCTGCTACGCAACGCCGAGGATTTGGAGGGCCGGAGGGCCTAGCTTTCCGGGGCGGTCGGCGGGCCCCTTCCTGCAGCCCCGACTGAGAGGTGGGCCGAGTTGCGCCCTGGAGGGCGGGAGAGGGGTTCCCGGCGGGCCCCGCATACAGCGGAGGGGATCCAGGTCTCGGCCCTGAGAGGCGACCGCGCCGAGCCGGGGAGGAGGAGCTCGGCCCCCCGGCCTATCCCCCGGAGACACCAGGCTTGGACAGAGGAGCCACGTTTCTGAAGGGTCAGTCGGACCCGAAATACATCCCAGGACCCATCGGGCGCTTGCTCGGCTAGCTGCTCAGGCGTGATCCGGCCCGAGGGGGGCCCAGCCTGTACCACCTCCCCTTGTGGGGCAGTGGTGCCCACTCTGTGCCTGGCGGAGGTGCGGTCTCCCAGGCATCAGCCCAGAACCGACGTGCAGGTCAGATCCTGAGGGCGAGGTGAACACTCCGCGTTTGTCACTGCTGCACACCGGTCGGTGCCCTGACGGTGGCCCTACGGCTGTGAGCCGCTTGCTGCACGCCTACCTGGACCACCGCTGTGGGGTCCTGGGACCCAGTTGCTCCGACCTGCAGAGAAGTCGCATTGAGGAGGGGACGCAGACCCATCGCCGTGCCGGCGACCCTCCCTCGCCCGACGACGCGCCCCTGCCTTTGCGATGGCCGGAAACAGAGGGGGCAAGAAAGGTGAGCGCAGCTTGCCCGAAATGCTGGGCAGAAACACTCAGAGACAAGACAGGACCCAGCCAGCCTCGAGCCCTCCGACTAGCTCTCGGGGAGCGGAGGGCGGTGAACCTCTGGTTACTAGATCCTTTTTGGAGTCGCTGTTTGGCACCCTCAGGGAGGACTTTCAGACGCTAAAGCAGGAGGTGGCTGGCGAGGTCCGGGAGGTACGGAGAGAAGTCGACTCGCTTGGAGAACGTGTCTCCACCATGGAGGACGCCACCCAATCCCGGGACGAAGAGATAGCGCACCTGCAGCAGGAGGTATTGAGGCTCCGGGACCAACAGATTGACCTCCAGGCCCACGCCGAAGATCTCGAGAATAGGTCCAGGCGCAACAACATCAGAGTCCGGGGCGTTCCGTCTAACGAAGAAGGGGAAGACACAACTGCCTACTTGAGGGACCTGTTCCGCGACATATCGGGCGAGCCCGGAGACTTCCCAATAAGAATCAACAGGGCGCACAGGGTGGGCCTTCCGCGCCGGGCTTCGGCGCCACCACCGGACATCTTGGCCTTCCTACCAGATTTTCCTCTGAAGGAATGAATCCTGAGGGAGGCGCGACAGAAGCACCCAGTGAGCTTCCGAGGACATCAAATAGCTTTGTTTCAGGACTTATCCACAATCACACTGCAGAAACGCAAGTCCTTCAAGATTGCCACGGATTTTCTACGGGAGCACGACACACAGTACTCGTGGGGCCATCCCTTCAGGCTTATTTTTCGTTGGAACGGTACGCTACATCAGCTGCGGTCCCTCCAAGACACATGCGGTGTGTTAGGTATCACCCCGACAGATGACGACGTTCCTACGCCTCGACGCCGTGCATCCAGAGGGGGATGGCAGACAGTGCGGCGGCGACGACCCACAATCCCGCCTCCGCGACCGGATTCTCCCACGATACGGGCTGAAATGGACAGCGCCATACGGGAGGTGTCCAGAGACACGGCGTCTGGTGACGTGGCCTTGACAGCCTGAGCAACCTCCGGGGGGAGATCGTTTTGGCATCATCAACACAGCAGGTTTGAGGGTTCTGGGGGAGAGGGGGGTTCCGGGAGGGCAGAGATGGTGGCTGGACGTCCACTCGAATACTTCTCCACGGACTTGTCCGTTAGGGACCAGACTGGGACAATGGTGCTAGTTGAATGGTTGAGGATGGGGTGGCGGGGGGAACGGGGGGACGAGGGGGGGGCACTGGGGAAGGAGTGGAGACATGGGGAGTTGGGAAGTTCGGGGAATGTTTGGGGAGTTGGGGAGGGGAGGGCGTGGGGTTTCTTCTGTGCTGTAATTGCTTATTGCCGCGCTTGCTTCGTTCTCATGTCAGTTTTTTGGGGCGGGTTGAGAGCTGGTCAGGGAGGGGTACGGTACTCGCATGAGGTTGTTGTTACTGTTCCTTGCTGCTGCTGTTGCCTTGTCCGAAGCACTGAGTGTTATGATAACTATTCAGATCTGCATTGCCAACTTGTACTGGGTTTCCTATTGCTACAAGTCTGTTTAGCGCCCCTTCTTCCAATGATTGTCCATGGCTCTTAGGATTGTTACCCTTAACGTGAAGGGGTTAAATAACCCGGTCAAGCGCAGGGCGATACTGTCCCTCCTCAAGAGCACCCAGGCAGACATCTGCCTCTTACAGGAAACTCATCTACTGGCCCGAGACTGCCCTAGGATGCGATCTCCGAAATTCCCGGTACAGCTCTTTTCCTCAGGGACTACCAAAACGGCAGGGGTTGCTATCTTAGTGTCTAAGACGTTTAGAGGGGAAGTGTTACACAAGGTCGCGGAGCAGAAAGGCAGGCTCCTGGCGTACAGGGTTAAGTTAGGGGGATTTCTGTTCACGGTGGGTTCCATATACAGCACTAACGATCACCAGGATGTGTTTTTACAAACTGCTCTAGCAGACATCGCGACTACCCCAGACAGACACATGGTCATTGGAGGCGACCTGAATATGGTCTTTAACTCGTCCTTAGATAGGTCCGCGCAGCGCCACCCACACGCAGGGGAATTCTCACAGTTGAGTAATTCCCACTTGAGGGATCTTGACATGCTTGATCTCTGGAGACGCCTACATCCCACTACACAGGCTTATTCCTATTACTCCCACGCACACAAGACATACGCAAGACTGGATTATCTCTTGGTCACGGGACCGATGGCCGACTTGGCGACTGCTTCCGATATAGGGGTCCTCGCGCTGTCTGATCACGCCCCGGTGTCAGGATCTTTCCAGTTGCCGCCGTTGTCTCCGACGCGCGGGGTCTGGCGAGAACGAGGATACCACCCGGGCGACGCAGTGGGCAGCCCTGAAGGCGGTGCTCCGGGGTGAGTTTATCTCCATCTCCTCGGCGGAGAACAGAGACAGACAGCGGAAAAGAGACGAACTTACTTCTACTGTGAGGGAACTGGAACAGATGCACCAGAGAACAGGGGCCCCCAGAGTATGGAGACAGCTCAAAGCGGCCCGGAAGCCCCTTTCCGCGCTGGACCTGGATAGAGCGGAATATGCAGCGCTGCGCCTCAAGCATGCGTATTACACCGGAGGTGACCGCTGCGGCCGATTACTTGCAAATAAACTGCGGGTGCAACACCAGCGCCGCCGGGTCAAGGAGTTGTCCATCCCTGGAGGTGCTTTGGCCATGGAGGACCGCCAGATTGCGGACGGCTTCCGTCGCTATTACGCTGACCTGTATATGGGTGAGCCCCCCTCGGCCGCGGCTGAGACCGCTTACCTCGCATCTGTCGACCTTCCTACTCTCACACCAGAACAGGCGGAATACCTAGACAGGGACATCCGCCCGGAAGAGGTGATTGCGGCCATCTCCAGACTCAAACATGGGAAGGCCCCGGGACCCGATGGTTACACTCCACTTTTTTACAAGACATTCTGTCCGGAACTGGCGCCACTGTTGACACGGCTCTTTAACTCCTTTGCCGAGCCTGGGGCTATCCCTCCGGATCTCCTGCGGGCAACGGTGTCGGTTATCCCTAAACCGGGGAAGGACCCGGGGGAGTGCACCTCCTATCGGCCGATCTCGTTGCTCAATGTGGACCTTAAGCTCTACACTGGAATTCTTGCTGCGCGCCTGGCGCCACACTTGCCGGGTTGGTGGACCCGGACCAGGCCGGGTTTGTACCGGGCCGACAGACGGTGGACAACACCAAGAGGGTGGTCCACATTCTGGAGAAGGCCTCCCGTGTCCCCGGAGAGCGCATGCTGCTCTCGGTTGACGCGGAGAAGGCGTTCGATCGGGTGCATTGGCCTTACCTCGAGAAAGTGCTTTGCAAACTGGGCATAGGGGAGAAATTCCGCACCTTCATATTTAATTGTTATAAGTCCCCTACTGCGATAGTGAGGGTGAACATCTGCGCCTCCGACAGATTCGTGATAGAAAGAGGTACCAGACAGGGGTGCCCACTTTCCCCACTGCTCTTCGCTCTTTACATGGAGCCCTTTGCTCAGAGGATTCGAAGAAACCCGGAGGTGACCGGCGTCCGGATGGGGGGATACATTCATGCCATCAGTTTATATGCGGATGACGTGATCTTAATGCTTGACAACCCGAGGGTGGCGCTCCCAGCTTGCATTGCCGAAATGGACGCTTTCGCCGAGGTGGCGGGCTTTAAAATGAACATGGGAAAGTCCGCGGCCCTCGATATCTCGCTCGCCTTTGCCACGAGGCTAGAACTACAAGGCCGATTTCCCATGCGGTGGTCTAGAGATCTGATCCCGTACTTGGGGGTGCTACTGGCGCCCTCCCTGCCCGCCATGGTCGCTGCTAACTATGCAGCTCTGAGCAAGAAGTTGAACGAGGAACTACTCTGTTGGAGCAAAGGTACGTTATCGCTACTGGGACGCATCGCTGCGGTGAAAAGGACCCTCTTGCCGCAGATACTGTACCTGTTCCGGGCCCTTCCGCTTCAACCGCCGGCAGGATGGATACGGGGAGCTCAATCTGATACCGCGCGATTTGTCTGGTAGGGTCGTAAACCCAGACTTAGGAGGGCCTTCTCTACGCTGGCGCCCGAGTCCGGAGGACTCGGCATCCCGGATCTCCACAAGTATTATCAGGCGGCACAGCTGCGATACTTGGTGGAATGGAGCAAATGGGAATCCGACAGGCACTCGCTGTTCCAGGACCAGGCAGTGGCGGGCAGGACGCTGCAAGAGATACCCTTCCTGCGCAAAAATCATCGGCCCCCCAATCTCTATGCGTCCTTCGTCACACAAGTCCCGCTCCGCGTTTGGGATGCAGTGAATATTAAGCATGACCTTACCACCTTCCCGTCACCGCTTACACCACTGGTGGGGAACCCCGACTTTGGACCTGGGACAGAACCTGGGGCGTTCTCGCTCTGGCAAACGGCCAGAGGTTGCACATTGTTCCATATCTATGGCCCGGACGGCGCTGTATCGTTCGAGGACCTTCGCCGGGAATACCGCTTGCCCGAGACTGAACGTATGCGTTACCTGCAAGTCCGCCATTGGGCGCTTCAGCCGCAGGTACGGGACCTGGCTGATCGGAAACTCGCTCCATATGAGATGTGGCTAGCGACACGTTCCTCGGACGCCAAGCTCATCTCAGACATATACCGACTCTTGCAACCCCCTCCTTACCACATACATAACCCTGGGAGGGCCCGCTGGGAACGAGAGCTGGGAAGGGAACTGAGTCACAAAGAATGGGATGATATCTCCTACCGAGCGCGTCATTCAGCATACCACACTGGGCTCACAGAAACCTTTACTAAAATATCTACATATTGGTATTACACGCCTCAGAGGCTGCACGAAATGAATCATCACATCCCGGACACTTGCTGGCGCGAATGTGGACAGACAGGCACACTCACACACATTTTATGGGACTGCCCGTTGTTGGGCCCGTACTGGATGGAGATCCTAGACGAGTTAGACCAGTGCTTTAACATCGAACTCCCTCGCCTCCCTGCCTATGTTCTATTGGGGTTGCCCAATGGCTTGATGTACCCTCTGCGTTCCAGGAAGGGTAGACAGATAGCGATCGCTCTAGGCTCGGCGATCCAGAATATTCTCATATATTGGCGTACCACCACACTCCCTTCCAACGTAGGCTGGCTGCACAGGTTATGGCACGTTCTGGGAATGGAGAAAATGTCCCTCACAGTGGCGGGCGAAGTGGACCGATTTGATGACCTGTGGCAGCCTTTTAATATTTTACTGCAGTCAGAGTTCAAAGAGATTACCTGTCCATGATATCTTAGGCTGATGAGATTGACAACCCCGGTTACATAGTCGACAAGGCGGGAGGGTCACACGGAGGGTGGGGACCCTTTAAGGGAGGGAAGGAGGAGCGGGACATCTACACGAGCACAGAGGGAGGGGGGTGAGGTTCAGGAGGTAGGGCGTGGGAAGAGGGAGTTCAGAGGGGATTGTTAGTTTTGGAATTGGTTGTCACGACATTCACGCCTTAACCGAGGCCCTGCAAATGCTTAGATAGTATGACATGGAATCCAGATGATATTACAAATGAAGTATCATTGCAGGATATTATCACGACGACTGTATTCCCTGTTTGTACTGTTTTTCCTTGTTTGTGGATATGCAATAAAATACTTTAAACCTAAATCCCGCAACGCGGGACGCGCGCGGGACATAGCCCGGGGCGAAGCCCGGGCAAAGGGCGGGCCCTCTACGGCCCTCAAAGGCCGGATAAGGACGGGACGGGCCACCCCCCTTTTAGCTGACATATTGAAGGTATACCAGTCACAAGGTAAAGACCCCCTCTAAATGTTCCGTTTCCACATTTGTGGATTCCTGCATACTTTACGGCCCTATAGCCTATTCCCACCATGACTTCCAAGGGGGACCATACAACCGGCGAGGCTGGCACTGGGCAAACGTATACTTTGCTGGATGAGCTAAACCTTCTATGCAAAACCAAATATGCCACACTGGAAACTCCACCCATGACCAAACGCGCTAGTACACCTTCAGATATGGCTACTCTTTTAGATCCCCTCATAATATCAAACAAATCCCGCAGCACGAACACGCAAAGTATTGAACTCCCCCAGGTCTCATCTGTGAAAAGGAAACATAACGATGTTAATCAAGGTGGAAATTATCCCATAACCTTAAAACAGTGCTGTACTCCATCCTCTGCTAATTCCCCAACGATCCCACCGATTGTTGAGGTTCCTGAAGCTATAACACCCCCTCCCCTTTTGCACATACTACCCCTCATCGAACAAATGGTTAGCGCTATGATAGCCCCACTGTTAGAAAAAATTACCATGTTAGGGGATAGGCTTTCTGGGATAGAGAAAGCCATTAAGTCAAACTCGCTGGTTGATAAATGCAGTGACGCATCTAATTGCCCTAAGACACCTCCTACCCACTTAGGTTTAAAATCACCTGTGCAGGAAAAAATCCGTCAAATACAACTTGCTGGCCCTAGCACTCCAGGGCAAAAAAGAGTTAAATACCCCGTAAAAGCTTCTCTTCCCCATCCGACCGCACCTAGAGTAGGCCTAAATAAAGTTAATTCTATCCATTTACCCCCGGAAGCGGCCCCATTCGTGTGCATCCTTGCGGGTGTACCTGCCCTTCCATCTGGCAAAATTGAGAGAAAACATGACTTACTTAATAAAACCAAATTCTGGCTGTCAAAACATAGGCCACTGCCCCGTAATTTATACGGAGCAATAAGGAGCGTTAGAAGGGTGGGTTGGTTGGGCTCTCTTCCTAAAGATGTTGCCGGGGACCTGGTACTTGTGCGATTTAGAGATCGAAATATTGTCCCTTACTTGAAAACTCGGCCCCCTCAAGTAAGAGATGGCTCAATATCATTATGGGATCTACATGATTTCTACCCCATAAACCCGTGTTTCCCTCCCTGAATATCTGGACATGTAACGATGATCAACTATGAATTCCAAAGATTAATTATAAATTTTTCTGATATTGCCTTAAGCCGGGACTGGAAAAGAACTTTTATGTCTGGGACCCTATTTTACTGTACTTTGGTCTCTCAAAATGTATTTTAATATTTGGATTGTAAATTGTATTTACTGTGAACTTTTATGGTTTTTTTATTTTTAAAAACCGAATAAAGTATTTTGACAATTGAGTGAGGGCAGTTTTTCCAAACAGAGCGATTTGCCTGCTTGGGGTATTTATGTTTTTATGTTTTTGTGTTTTGCTTGTGTGGCCTACTCTATATACCCCCTTTTGTGTGTGTACATTTGTGATTTCTGGGGGTCAGGGGTGGTAGAGTTTAAACCTACAGGACCCTCACCCCTTTTCTGGGTTGAATAGGAGAGAGATGGGTCTGTTGGTCAGATAGAATTGGTAAACTGGTGGGGGGGGGAGGGCGAATCTGGGTCCTATCCATTGAGTATAGGGATAACCAGCTGGTCTCAGGGTCATCTACTGGCAGTGACACTGATTGCAAAATGCTTGCATTCTGAATCGAACTCAACAGAACCTATACCTTTAGAGGTCTTTTGGTCTACCGACCTCCTGGCTCAAGAACTTCATTTATAAATAAGATAGGTCCTTTCATAGAATCTAGTATCGACGCAACTGATTTCCCAGTTTTAGGTGATTTTAACTGCGAATATGACTGCGAAACAGCATCCTTGGTCGATATTATGGCCAATTTTGAGCTAAAACAATTGGTGGAACACCCTACCCATATAGCAGGCCACATACAGGATGGTATATTCACTTATAACCTAACCCTGAAGGTAATAGAAGTGATGCCAATATTGTGATCAGACCACAAAGTCGTGATTATAGAATTAGTACTCCAGGCAGACAAACTAACTTTTCCTCTGCGACCAAAGGCCGTGCTTGGAATAACATTGACCCAGTAGAATTTAAATCACTTCTATCAAAATCTAGACCAAGCTCCTACTTGGATGTAGACTCAGCAGACCTTACATACTCTTCAAGGATCAATACAGCAGTCGACTTAGTAGCCCCTACAAAATTGATCCCTAACCGGCAAAAAATCCTTCTGAACCTTGGTTTACTGAATAACTCAGATTTCAAAAACAGCTTTGCAGAAGGAAAGACCGACAGTGGAGATCCAAGTATGAAACACAAGATAGGAAAATGTATTCACAATCTATAACAGATTAAAGAAAGCTAATTATGGAAGAAAAAATCAATCAACTTTACCCTAAAATGTATACAGTCTAAAAATTCCAATAAACTATCTATTCTGTTCGGTAAAAAGGTAACTAAAGTATCAAAACCTATAAGCAACAACTGCTGTCAGGATTTCTATAATGTTTTAACTAAATTCTTTCAGGGCAAAGTAGAAGATGTTTTCAATACATTTACCAATAATAACTTTAAAACCAAAGCAGAACAAACAGCTCCTGAAGTGCGTCCTTTTGACAAAGGTTTGGAGACCTTCTCTGAATATAGAGCAGGTTCATAAGTTAGTAACTACAACTAACTCAGGCTCTCCTTCAGATGTCTATACTCCCAGATTGGTGCATCTTGCACCAAGAATCGTAAGTGATCATTTGGCTGACATACTCAATGAAATTATCAAAACAGGTAATTTTCCAGACTATTGCATGAAGGCCTCCCTTCTCCCTTTACTAAAATAAAAGCCAATCTGGGTCCTCAAACCTCTTTCTAGACTGCCATTTCCCCAAAAGTACTAGAAACTAGAAAGGCACGGAATACAGAAATAGCTGCCTTTATAAATGCCAATAAACTATTGGACTCAACTCAATTTGGTTTTCGAGAAGCACAAATAATAGAGCTTGCTTTGATCATGGCCTCTGAAGAATAAAGATCCATTTTAGACTCAGGTGGGAAGGCCGGCCTTATCCTTTTGGATCTTTAGGCGGCCTTCGATATGGTCAAACATAACACCTTTATTAACAGACTCTTTGAGTCAGGAATAAAAGGACTAGCTCTCAAACTGCTCAAATCAATCCTAACAGACAGGATACAATATGTGCAGATGGGAGCATTCTCCTCAGAGCAATTCAGGCTGCCTTCAGGTGTGCTACAGGGCTCCTCGTTTAGCTCTACTCTTTTCAATATATATGTAGCGCCGCTGGATAAGCTTGTCAGGTCTTTGACTTTTCAGTGGATTTTATGTAGATGATACCCAGCTAATTTTCTCGTAACCAACAATCTGAAAGAAACAGTAGAATGCATTAACTCCTGCATGGCCCAGATTAACAAATGGACAAAGATTAATTTCTAAATATACATAACGGACTCTCCAAAAAGATGGCGGCCGGTCAGTAGGTCCGGTCGGGAGCTCCGTGTTTGCTCCGTATACTATGGTCTAAACGAACAGCTAGACAAATGAATCCATATTGAGAATGTTCCTAATTGCCCATATTGTCCTAGGAGCGACCTAACCAGCAATCAAACCGTCTTAACTTTGTTAAAGCGACTATGTGTTTAATGGCGGAATAATAACCTGCAAGAAGAGCGAGTGGGGCACTAAGGATATGGAGACCCCTCCCGGGAGCGACCACTAGAACAAGTGAATCAAACTTTCCAATACCCATATTTCTTTTCTTCTGATAACGCCCGAGGAACGCCGGAGGAAGAACAAACGGAGAACCAGCAGGCAATGCCCAAAACGTAAAAAACTCACCAGGCGGCGCCCGCGGTCAGGAAGACTCCTCGGAGCAGCGTGGTGCCGAGCGGCACGTTTCAGTGGGAGGCAGCGTCTAGCTCAAAGGGAAACTGCTGGAGAGCAGCAGGGAGGATCTCTGTAGTATTCTCAGTTTTGTATTTATGTTCCTGTACTTCTCTGCATCTAGCTGCTCAGCCAGTGTGAGTGTTCCAGGTAAGAATGTTAGTGTGATTGACATGGATGGAATGCTTGAGTGACTGGTGTGAGGGTTGGCAGTTGAGAATGGGCTGAGTAGCTAAGAGGCTGCTCCTGGTGGGGCTGCTTGTTCCAGAGTTATACTTCTTGTTATCCTACCTATGGCTGAATAAACCTTCTACATAACTCAACTACATCTGCCTCGGCTACATCGTTATATGTATGTATGGTCTTAGATACTACAATCTCCTTCCTCTTCCGGGGCAGGGGAGACGGCGCCAGCAGAAGAGGGATCATCTTGGAGGCAGAAAGCAGCGGAGCAGTTGCAGAGCCAGTAAAAGTGAACGAATATTTCGTCCTGTGCACAGAGGACTTGGAACAGAAGAATCCCACGAAGGAAACTCCACATATGAGCAGGGTAAGCAGGGTTAACGGTGGCAAAAGGGTGGAGGGGGTGAAGGAAAAAGCTGCAATGGGGCAAGACATTACTGAAAATCACCACAGAGAAGCTACAGATAAGGGGGTGAGTCTGGCAGGTACGGTTTCAGGAATAATCTCAGAAAAAAGAGGGGGAGAGGGGCAGAGAGAGCTTATAGAGCTTCCCGGTCCCATAGGATCGACTACATCTACAGAGGAGGAGGAGGAAAATCTAAGCACTGCGCAGGGAAGGCGATCCTCCTACTGCCTGAGAAATAGACAATTTTTCAAGCTAAATCAGCCTACCTCTACCTCTGTAAAACAAAGTGTCACCCCACGTAGCACTAAGAGAAAACCTAGAAAAACAGCAAAAACAGAAACAGAAACAAAGCAAAAAAAAAAGCAGGTAGGGGGGAAGAAGGACGTAGAGGGGCAAACAGAAGTTTCTAAAATAAGAGTCACCCCCTCTCTGAGGTAATTTTTTAAAATACAGCAGGTACAGCAGGTAAAACAACAGTCCCAGAGCCAGCAACAAGAGCAAAGACAAGACCAAGGGCAAGGGCAAAGCCAGAAGAAACAGGAAAAACACCAAAAACTGGCACAGATAAGGATGGAAGATTCAATAGCCCCAGCCCCCCTCCAAGCTCTCCAAGCACCCTCCGACAGCACGATAGCAGCAATTCCACCGGGAGATCTTATAAATAGGCTGGTAGAAACCCCAAGTCAAAGCTCAACCGATGTTGTTCTAGAAAAAATCCTGGAAGAAATAAGGACAAAATTTGCGATCTCAGAAGCCAACCAAAGTAAGATCAAAGACGCATGCAAGCTACTGGATACTAAACTTAATTCCCTAGGAGACAGAGTGACAGCAGTAGAATCTGCAGTTGACTCTCTGAGTAAAAAAGTGGAGTCAAATCAAAAAGAAATTAGAAATCTGAAGGCAAAAGACAAAAGTATTGATGAAAAAATTGAAGCATTGTAAAATCAATCTAGAAGAAGCAATCTAAGAATTCTGAATATACCAGAAGGCCGCGAGGGTACGGACACAAAAAAGTTTATTGTCACACTTCTGGAAGAATACTTTACTTGGTGTAAGACTCTTGGGTTAGAGGAAGACATACAGAGGGTCCACCGAGACCCGTTTGGGAAGAACAAGGAAAGGAAAAATCCAAGGAGAATATTAATTAATTTCAGAACATACACCCTCAAAGAGAGGTTTTTAAGCGAAGCACTAAAAACTGGGTCCTACAACAAAGACAACTGGTCCTTTAGAATCCGCTCTGATATTGCCAAAGTAACACAAGACAGGCAGTGGGAGCTGGGGCAGATGATGCCAGAGTTAAAATTCCTTGGGGCCTCGGTACATATGAAATTTCCGGCCTCCCTCAGAATTATGTGGAGGAATAAAATGCACAACATTAGGGACCCAAGGGAAGTAGAGTCGTTCTTGGAACAAATGCGGAACAAAACGCAAGAATAGAGAAAACAGAGTAATGTTCAACTAATGCAAACACGGAGCTCAAAGTGGGCTATCAATAAGGTCCAAAGAAGAGAAAGGGAGGCTTCTCCAGGGAGGGAGTTTTAAAAACTTGCACAAATATAAAAAAAAGGTAAAAACATGCACGGGAGATGGGAGAAAGTTAGGGAAAACCCCCAAAAAAGATGATACACGGAAAAGAAGGGAGTCGGCGGCTAGCAGATCAAGATGGGAAGGCCAGTCAAAAGGTGAAAAAGCAAAAAGAAATGAAGAATGACTCAAAACTAGTGAAGATAACTTCATGGAACGTTAATGGACTGCGAACCAAGGGTAGGAGGAGAAAATTTTTAGAGTATCTAAAAACAATAGACAGTGAAATCATAATCCTTCAGGAAACTCACCGTGTAAAAAAAGAATGGGAGGAAATAGTCAAAAAACTACATTGGGTAGATGAATATGTGCGCAAGGATCAAAACTGCGTTATGTAGGGGGTTGCCATCTTATTTAAAAAATCTTTGAAAGCAAGAGTAGAATCAGCAGAAACAGACCCAAAGGGCAGATGGGCAGTGGCCAAAGTAAGAATACATAATGATGTTTTCACGGTGGCGGGCTATTATGGTCCAAACATAGATGACCCAGCCCCCCTTCAGTCCCTATATACACAAATGCTCTCAGATTCTTCCCCAATAATTGTAGGAGGAGACTTTAATATTATCCTCGATCCAAAAGTGGACCGACTTCCTCGAAAGAAACAAACAAACCTGCCAAAAATGAGAGAGTGGTTGAGGATATGTAGAAAGGATTTAAATCTTGCAGATATCTGGAAGGAAAAAGGCGACAAGAGATACAATTTTACGTTCCACAATAAAAAACTAGGTGTGCAATCAAGAATCGACTTCTTCCTGGTAGATCAGGGTCTAGTAGAAAGAATACAGAAGGTAGAGCATATCTCAGCTCACCTATCGGACCATTCCGCTGTTCAGATTACTTTACAACTCAAAGATCATAATTCAGGATCAAGGTGGACAATGGATCGAACCATCCTCTCAAATCATCGAGCAGCTCAAGCAGGAGACGGATTTCTATTTTGAAAATAACAAAACAGGCGTCTCAATACAAACTGCATGGGACGCGTACAAAGCATTGATCAGGGGAAAAGTTCTTAGCCTGACAGCGTATAAATCTAAGACGACTAAACAGAAGATCTACAAACTAGAAAGTAATATGAAAGCTCTTGACCTACAGATATCAGCAGAATCTACCCTCTCAAGTAAAGCGTCTCTAGAGGCAGATAGATTAAACCAAAGAGAAGCACTAACAGAAATTCTGGAGGATAGAGTCAGAGAAAAATGGGAAGCTAGCAAGCTAGCCCATTATGAATATGGGGAAGGATGTGGAAAGATGCTAGCATGGAAAACCAAGACAGACCAATCAAGGAATAAAATAGCTAGCATAGATCCTCGTAATGCCTCAAGCTCCAGCGCAGAGGAGGCTGTAATAAAACAAGAATTTTGGGATTTTTTTTCAGATCTTTATATGGAAGATGTTAATCCCACAAAAGAGGAGATAATGACGTTTCTAGATGCTCAAAACCTCCCAACCCTAAACATAGACGGGAGAGAAGACCTCAATGCAGAAATAACAACCATAGAAGTTGAGGAAGCCATAAAAAATCTCAAGAGAGCCAAAGCAGTAGGTCCCGACTCTCTCCCTAACGAGTTTTTTATAAAGCTGAGAGAGACGCTGGCTTTACCGCTAACAACTCTTTTTAACACAATCTTTTTAGGAAACAGTGATCTCCCAGATTCATGGAATGACGCCACAATATCGTTTCTCCTAAAACCAGGCAAAAACCCCAGAAAATGTGAATCCTATCGCCCTATCTCTATCTTGAATTGCAATTATAAGATCTACACACAAATTATGGCTAAAAGATTAGGGAAAATAGGAAGTCCACTGATTAATATCGAACAAAAGGGCTTCGTGGCAGGAAGGCACCTACAGGATTTAACACACAAACTGATCAGAGCAATTGACCTAGCTAACAGCGAAAATCTTCCACTCTCCATAATTACTATAGACGCAGCAAAATCGTGTGATAGGGTTAACTGGGCCTATCTAAACAAAGTATTAGAAAATTTCAATCTGGGGAAAAAATGTCAGGGCATGGTTAAAAAGATCTATAGCTCTCCCAGGGCAAAAAGTTTAATCAATGGCAACCTTACGGAGAATATACAGATAGTAGAGGAACGAGGCAGGGATGTCCACTTTCCCCCCTACTTTTTAATTTATACATCGAATCGGTGGCAGAAAGACTTAGAAACCACCCTTCAATATCCCCCTTTTCCTACCAAGGTTGGCATAGAAAGGTTGCTTAATACGCAGATGACCTAATGATTTTCACTAGGGACCTGAACGGGTCCTTCAGTGCAATAGAAGACACTTTGAAAATATTTGGGGAAATCTCTGGTTACCAAATCAACCAATCTAAGACTGAAACTATGAGCTGGAATGAATATTCAACCAGTCCATATAACAAGGACAAAATCAGATATCTAGGCATTGATCTTGTCAAAGATCTAGATAAAGTGTCCCAAATCAACATCCACAGTATCGAAGGAGAGGTAAACAAATTGCTAAAAGAATGGGGCGTTTACCCTTGTCACTGCTGGGTAAATCAAATATAGTAAAAATGTCTATTATACCAAAATTCACCTTCACCTTTAGCGCCATCCCCTTGGAATTTAAGAGAGACAGAATAAAGAAAATCTAGTGAGAACTTATAAGTTTCATATGGTCTTCAAAAGGATCCAGAATTGCTTGGAGCAAAATAAGAAGGAGAAAAGAACAGGGGGGAATTGCCAGCCCCAACCTTCTGGAATACTGTAAAGCCTTCCAATTTAAAGCTAGTAGGCTATTATTAAATACGTCTAACAACTTTCCACCATACCTTCAAGTATTGACTAAGGTAACCAACCATTTATTGTACAAATTCGGTCATCCAAAGTTCTTCAAAAAAGTGAAGCTAAAGACATTAAAATCTGCTGCAAAGTTATGGTATCATATAAGGTGTACCTCGGATATACCTTACTTCAGCGACCTGGCCCCAATATGGGAGTCTCCAGGCACTCCGGATTGCCTTAAAGACAGTCTTGCACTTCCGTTAAAATCAGCTGGAATAGAAGAGTGGGGGCAACTAATGTCTCAAAACAAAATAACTGACTGGGAGATGTTATCGCTTGCAACAAACGCCTCTTTAACAAAATTAAAATTTTACCAACTCTCAAGCTGGGCAAAAGCTCTGAAAGAATCCAGAAAGGGAAACCTAGCTCTAGAGACCGAGATGAAGAAAAAGGAAGCCTTCCAAAAAGAAATCTCCCATTGGTATTGGGCCCTCATTTCAGCAGGGGAGGAGAAATTCCAGATTCCAGAGAGGACCTGGGGAAGTGAGCTGCCGACGCTGGATGTAGATCATTCTTGGCAAGTATCTATGAGCAAATGCTGGTCTATCGTAACATCTGCTGCCTTGAAAAGGAACCATCTATTCACTACCCACACAGCCTACTGGACCCCGAAGAGGCTTTCCAAATTCAGCGGGGCAACAGTGAAGAACTGCCCAAAGTGTGGATTGGAAAAAGCTGATGAGCTACACATGTTCCGGCAGTGCCCCCAACTCGATGGTTTGTGGAATGAAGTGGGTAAGACCCTAGATGAGGTACTCTGCCTGTAAGTAATGATTTAACTATTTTTGGAGTATTGGGTTCCAATATTACAGAAAGGTTGCCAAAAATGCAAGAGAATCTGTTATTCCCATTGATTTTGCTGGCTAGAAGAGAGATTTGTGTAAAATGGATAAGTCCAGTCTTTCCTCTACATGGAGAATGGTTGGCTTCGATATTGAGAATATATAAATTGGATAAAAAAAGACCACCAAGTAAAAAGTATAAAATTTGGGAGTTCTGGGAAAACTATCAAGCTAGTTAATATATCGATAATGTTGTAAACACCAATGGTTAAAGGTGGCCCACTATTTCAACGTCCTATGATTATGTGATAGCAGTATTCAGACAGGCCAAGTCCTGCTAGAGTAGCCAAGATGGCTAGCTCAACCCCCTCGGTGGAACTCCCTGTACAGTAATGGAAATAAGGGGATCCTACCCTCTCTTAACCTGCGTAAGGGAGACTGCCCAGACCCAGAACCAAGGCAGTGAAGGAATAGGACATAGAGAGAAGAGCCCCCGACAACTTCTTTACTAACACTATTGCACAATGAGGACAAAAACAATACATAACAGACTCTTGCAGAAATTTCAAGTGTTGCAAAAAGCAGCTGCACGACTTCTGAGAATTCGCAGGTATCAATCAATGTCCCAGGGCATGTCCCAAAAAATTGAATTTAAATCATTATTTTTAGCTTTCAAGGCCTTGCATAAAGACATCCCATATTATATCAAAAATGTATTTGTCTGGTACACCCCAGCAAGAAATCTAGTTACTGGTGGTCCCCAGAATGAAGAGAGCAGACTTGGGGGGGAGGGGGGAGGGGGGAGGTGGGGAGGGGGGAGAGATGGGAAGATTTATTGCAGGAACAGCCAAACTCTGGAACAGGCTCTCTCAAATCTAAACAAGCATTGGCATAGCCAATAGGTCTCACCCTTGGGACCTTATAAGTGTTTAGCCATGCAACACTTGATGTTGTTGCTCCATGGATATTGTGCTAAATAACTAAACGCTTAAGGTCCCAAAGGCAAGACCTATAGGCTATGCCAATGCTTGTTTTTTTAAAATTCTGTTTATTAAGTCAAAACAAGCTTCAGAATCAAGCATATCACGAGATATATATACAGAGCCCATACAAGACATGGCAATACCCGGCCTCGTTCTCTGTTATTTAAGCTCCTCGCAAACATTATGAATATGAGCCCTCAACATCAAACCACCTAGCCATCCAATAAAGCTGGGCCACTAATTAATATAGCTGAAAGTCTAGGGCTCTCTGACACTGGTTAAGATGGGCAAGGCTGATTCGGCGATGTGTCCCAGTGAGTGTGGACATGAGGGCTCATTCTTGCATATGCTGTGGGATTGCAGCTCCCGCGGCTTTACCATAACATTGTATAGAGCGGATGACCACTGCTGCGCGTGCATTGTCTGCGTGCGCAAGAGGTGTGGGTGCCTTGGCATTGTCTGCATTCCTCCGGTGTGCGGAAGCTGCACGGATAACAAAGACCTGTGCGCGTGCTCTCGGTGCGCGAGGCTGCTGTGATTCTTCTGGCATCGCGATGTCTGACTACATCGAATACATGCACGAGGGTGCTGCGGCATGGACTTGGCATCTTCAGTACTCTTGTGTTGTTGCACAGCTCTGTGCATGGCAGCCTCCATGACTTAGATACATGTTTACTGTCATGTATGGCACTGCCTATGTGCCTCGGCGATGTTTAAATGCTGTTTAATCATCATGGCAATCTCTTTATGCATTAATGCATTTCTGCTGCTGTAGTGCTAGCATGCATACATTAAATGCATATTTCCTGCTGTATTATTAGCATAGCTCAAATGCCTACAAACTGTTGCATTATTCGCATGACACTTTCTGTGCGCAGATATGCGGCCGTGTAAGTGCCTCAGTGTCTATAATATACGGTTGTTGAGTGTGCGTGGCATTCTATGCATGTGTGCAATGCATAGTGCTGTTTACTGTAATGCAATTATCTGTCTACACGAGGGAGATGGATTGAATGTATATAGTATATTTTCCATTGCCTAATGTATGGCATGCTGGAAAGGGAACTATTAATAGACATGCCAGGACATAAATGAGGGCCATTTTGTAGGCGATTGGGCACCCAGCATCTACAGAAGCAACATTGCTTGGATGCACGTGGGCTTTATTATGGCTGTCAGAGCCGGTATGAATGCGCGAATGATGCGTTATTGACTGAGTGTGCCTCCGTGGGCGGATGTATTATTGTTCTTTACAGTGATAAATGCAAGCACCATTACAGTACATGTGTGTTTCCTGTGGGATACACAGGCGAAGAGCACCTATAGGCATGCAATGAATGTTTAAATTTTGGAAGTTAATTGCAGAAGTAAGGTAAATAGATCTGTCGGGGCAGAGTGTGTCGGAGCACGTGTTGTAACACGCCACTACCCGTCTGGGTTAATATGGACAATAAATAATACGGCAGGCCTGTGCCGGACGGTTAAAAAAACCCACATTTTAAAAATAATACGCGCTGGTGCCATTACTGATGTGCCGCGCTGAAAGAAAAACGAGTATTGGCTGCGCGGCAGGAAAAGTAACGCTGCGCAGCCGTCAAAGCAAAAGTGATTGCGATGATGCGCTCTGTGCGAAGCACGCGAGGGATACGTGCGCAGCAGAGGCGTAGAATGGCGTGCGCTCTTGTACGTGTGACCGCAAGCTGGTGGACGCTTTGGTAGCACTTTGAAAAGCTCTTACTAAATGTCTCACCAGTGCAGCGCATGCGCTGGCTCAGGCGAAACCTAAAAACAGTCCCAACTTAAAGTCATTAAGACTTGGATTTTTGACAAGTAGTAGCAGATCACCCACTACCCAGTATAAATGTTTGCAAGAAGTAGCGCCAAAACGCCTCAGAGCATTCCAGCGCTACATCAAACTATAAATCAAATCAAATTGAAATGTAGCAGTTGGCCAGGTCTTTTGAAAATTATACATATGGACTTCATGTAATATTCACACAGTCATACACACACATTTTGTTCCTGCATTGCTGCCAAGTTTTCAGATTACAAGTGTGACATTATCATCGTTTAAATGTGCTTATGAGTGACATTTCATACCTTTTGTGAGACATGATGGGGCATATGTTCAAGGAAGATTTGGAGTGAGGCGTTAGCTGTCATGGCTTAACACCTCACTCTGCCACTTCAGAAGCACAAGGCTGCACCATATTTGCAAGGATATGGTGCAGCCTTGAGTTTCCCCCTGACTGCATTGAAATTGACTAACATAACCATATATTTGAGGCATGCACAGACAACTGATCTCTTCCAGAGGTCATTTTTTATGCTGTTGCACAAAACATGTTCTATAACATGAGTACAGACTAACCAATCAGTGTACATTCATTATCAGTGGCTGCTCCTTTCCTAAGGCTGAAGAGCGTCGACCCACTGCTCAAAAGGAAAAATAAAATGATGAGAACGTATTGTTATTTTCATTTTATTTTTCCTATTGCAGTCAGTAGTGGGGCTGGCTAAAGCAGGAGGAGGAGAGGTTTGCACTCCCCAAGTGCTGTAGGTTGGCCAAACAGTCATGCACACTTTGCACGTTCCCCACCAGGCTCATTACACAACCTGGTGAGGAATACGCACAAGCTCCTTGTTTCCGTCTGATCCCCGAACTATGGCGCTCAGACCTATCAGAACGCTGCATTGCAGTGCTGTGATTGGCACTGGGGAGCCTTGGTGCCTCATTTTTTCCTGCTTCGGGCTGGGACTGGAGACAGGAGGAGGACGGGGACAGGGATGGAGGAGTGGCAGCGGCTTGTAATACCTGGCACATTTTTTTCCATCCCCAAACCGCCCCACTACCCTCCTCCCCCTCTGGTAGCAGCCGCTACTTTTCACTATGTACAATGTACTTTTGACTATGTACATTATTAAATGTGCCTATAGTTGCCAGCACTGCAGCTCAAGAAGGATGGCGATCATTTCTGTATTTTCCACTTATAGATGTGTTCGATGGGCATCTGCAGGGGTCGACGGACAGTCAAGTGAAAGAAAAATCTACCATGACAGCTATATTTGCAAACCTGCTTCCTGGAAACAGCTACAGGCCAATTCCTTTCACTTTGTAAGTACTGTTAATTTGATTTGATTTTGAAAGCTGATCATAATTATAGTCCATGTTGCCTTGAAAGCTCCTTTGCTCTTTAATCTTTCTAACACAACTTATCGCTCACAATTGATTAAATGTTAACGTTTAGCATTGAAACTGTAACATTTTAATAGGTACTCTTTATATTGCAAAGTGTGGCATCACAGCTACTACTTCAATTTTAAATATAATATTTTGTAACATTTTTGGGTTGTGTGAAACTTTCGGGTACGTTTTTTCATTTGATTTTTGAGGTTTCGTTTGAAGTTTACAGTTATTTAATATGCCTCTGGGTTTCGAGTAGAAAAACGTCACTTGATTATTTCTCATACTTGCTGCTTATTTGTGGAACCATTAAGTGTAATGGGGTAACCCTATAACCCTCAGAACCTGGCGGGTAAATATACAAACAGTAATGGTTCTGTCGGGAGAAACAATTAAATTGAACATAGTATTTAATACTTCAATGTACTTATATATCCCTTGGGGGATACATACGAAGTAGACAAATAAATGAACACTGACCCAAAAGCGGGGAAAGTAAATCTTTAGTATTCAACGTTCTCATGGATCTTAATTAAACAGAGCATTAGGTATGCTGTCCAATGTATCAAAAACACATATACAGTGAATACACAAGTGGTGTAGGTCGTGATTTGTGACTGACGGTTACAGGTGACACAACATATATACATAGACATGACATTTTTCAAACTTCATGCAGTTGGATATATAGCAAAGTACGTACTTTGCTATATATCCAACTGCACGAAGTCCAATAGGAACAAAAGAAACTATTTAATTCCCAAAGACTATTGTGTTTATAGTGGATAGTTTGAAAAATTTAATTTCTATGTTTATATGTTGTGTCACCTGTAACCGTCGGTCACAAATCACGATCTACACCACTTGTGTATTCACTGTATATGCATTTTTTGATACATTGGCCCTACCTAATGCTCTGTTTAATTAAGATCCATGAGAAAGTTGAATACTAAAGATTTACTTTCCCCGCTTTTGGGTCAGTGTTCATTTATTTGCTTATTTGTGGAAAGCAGGCTCACGAATGACCCAATGGAAACCTCATGTGTTTGGTAGATCACAGCAGATAATGAATACTTTTGTATTTTCTTATATCAAACACCATAAACACCATCCACTTGTAAATGCATTCCATTCTCAATTACAGCACACATTGGACGATGCATTTCCGTTGCAGCCTTCAGTATTGGCATGCATTACGTTGACCTTATAGGAAGCCGGCTCTGGAGAGTCTGCGGCACAGGCGCTTGTCTACGTATTTAGTACTAACATAAACAATATTCTGGGGTAGAATGCACCTTATGAGAGATTGGAAGAAACATTGAAAGTGAAAGATTCCGTGCCTGTTTTTAAGTGACACATGCTTGGTTGTAATTGCATTGTCATTTTGTTATTATTTGTTACAGTTTGGTAATGTTTGTAGTTTTTTTTTTAATCTAGGAGGACGTCCAGCCTTTGAATTTTAGTAATGATAGACATTTTTTGCGACATGTCGATTTTTTTCATTCATAAAAATTACTGGACATGTCTTGAAACCTAGCTATTTGACCGATGCCTGGTGGAGCTACCTGATAGCTGAAGCGTAGATGCGCTGCGGATTCCCCCTCGGCCGTCACCTACCCAGCCGGACCTTGGGCAGACTTTCCCTTCGTCTCTCCGTCGCATCTATACCCTACCCCCTTTTCCCCTCCCCCCCTTTCCCTTTCTCACTCCATTTTCCTTTTCTTCCATGCTCCTTAAGAGTTTTTACTGGTATCTTTGGTAACTTGTAATTGATGTAAGTTTGCAACTATGTTGAACCTTATGTAAAGCGCTCTGATACCTTCGGGTCTAGCCAGCGCTATATAAAACTCTTTAAATAAATAAATAAATGCAGGCACCGGGTGTCTGTGTGCTGAGGGACCTCCCTGTACATTAACAATCTTTAAATGCCAGTCACAAAATTACTTCCTGTACATAAACAATACAAGGCATGTTGCTTTTTCCATTTGTGCTGCTCAAGGCAGCACACATAAAAAAAGGAAACACGAGGAGAAATAATGCATTTCTCCTCATTTCGCCAACTTAAGACCAGGTTTTCCCTGGTCTTAATTTTAAAGCGGACTCATATTTACGATGCCCTTGTAAATAGGGGGCAGCGCAAAATCAATAAAACCCACTGCACAACCCTTTCGCGCTAAGCATTGCGTGGAAGGGGGCCTTATTTACAAAGCAGCCTTAAGCCACCTTAAGTGACTTAATGCTGCCTTGTAAATAAGGCAAGGCCTCTATCTCCACGGTAACATTACAAAAATTGACTTTCCTGTGGCGATAGGGGCTTGCACGTATGCCCCTAAGAGTTAAACTTAATTGTTATTAAAAGCAAACAGAAAAATCCCTTTAATAATGTACATATAAGAAAGTATACTCATTGGTACTACAGTTCAACTTTCCTCAACCCCTTATTATCTATCCCGGCTGTAGACTTTTATAGCAGCTGCACTGATAAATATTTTTTACACTGGGTGTCAAACAAAGGAGTACTGCTGTGAGCTTAAAGTAGCCCTCACAACTGTGTAACAAAGTGTTCTAAAGTGGGAATGCATGAAGGATTATCGAATTGTGTTAGTTTTACCCGTGATGTGTGGCACTTGGCAGGGCTGTCCTGAATGCAGTACTCTAGTTCCTTACACACCATACTGCTAGATGACCTTGAAGGTTAGACTGAGTGAGGGTGGAAAAATAAGGTAGAATTCCCTTTGGTTTTCTACCAGAGCAAGCGAATTGCCATGTAACTGGATCCGCAGTGCAAAAAGGGGTTTATAATGCTTTAGCAGAATTACTAAAAAAATCACTGCCAGGGTTGGATTGGTAAGGCTGGCAAAGGGCCACTATCTGAGTTGCAGCTGTTGGCAATGGGCCTCTCTCTGTCACCCCACTCCCCTATTCACCAACAGGCCGGAAGTGTCATTACCAGTCCCTTGCTGGGTGGGCCCATTGATATAAAAAGCAGCTTGGGCCAGCTACTGGCACATTAATGTATGCAGGTTGAGCAGGGGCAAGGGACCTGAACAGAAGTGGTCTCATTGACATTCTGGTGTTGTTCACCAGTGTGAACTTACCCATGCACAAAGAGTGTTGGCAACGTTTGCATTTTTTTTTATCTCAGTGAAGTTAAGGAGACAAAAGTTGTGTCAATATGTGCTTGGGAGATCTTTACAGCTAGACTGACAGCCCTGTAGACTGATGTGCTCACTGCATTATGTTCATCATCAAAAGATCACAGTTTCAGTTCAGACTTTGATACTGCATCAGAAGGGCTAAAAGGGGTGTTGAATAATGCTTCCTCTCCAATTATGGCTTCCCTAATTGATTCATGGTTTTCTCCTGGTCTTCTAATGGTGAACATGGGAATACCATCTGAGGGCAAGAACAGAAAACTCAAAGTGAGCTACCACAGGAATTTAGTTCACATGTTTTAAACCACATCCTTAATTACATTGACAACGTTTCTTGGAGAGAATTTAGTTTCACTTTTTTTTGTCAAATCCCTTTATTGAAGATTAAAGAGAAACAGTCATCACCATTCAAGCATAGGACAATTGAATGTTACTGAGAGACTATGAGGTCTCATACATTAGAGATGGCATGAACGTTTGACAAATGAAATGCGTCTCAAGGCATAGATATATCTGAGTTTCAGTACATGGAGGAGTACATAAAATTGTCCTCGCGATATGTGGGAATAAAGCTTTGTGGGGTGACAAAACATCACACCTGCGAAAGTGGGGTGCTGGGGCGGGAGAGAATGTCGGGGGAAGGGAGGGGGAGCTGGTATGTGAGACCTCGAGAGTATCAGACAATTCTTGTGTGAGGGTTAGAGGGAGACAAGTTCCTTGCAATGCTTGCGGGGTGGAGACCTAGACTGTGGGGTTCCCCTGTCGTATTGCAAGATTGCATCTTCAAAGAGTTGGTGAGCCCAAAGTCGGGGGGCATAGCGGGAGTGTTCTAGTTAGTAACAGTGGTCGATCAGTGGCTGTCAGGTGGGTGTAGATTTGGTTTAGGTATACGTGATCCGGGACATCAGAAGCTCCATTGCCATAACGTCCCAGAGATGTAGGAACCATGCAGAAGTGAACGGGTTGAAGGGCTATTTCCAGTGGAGGGCAAATGTCTGCTTAGCCACTCATAGCATGTGTGCAATGAAGTGCCAATCAGACTGGGTCATGGATGGAAGCAGTCGAGTACGGATGCCCAGTAGAGTCACTGTGGGGAAGCTTGGCACAGGAAAACCTACAGTGTCTTTGACATGGTCAGCATTGGGCAGGACCACCAGGTGTGGAGAAAATCTTCCACTGCTGACTGGCATCACCAACAGAGGGGTGAGATGGATGGGAGCATTTATTGTAAAAACGCTGGGTTGTAGTGCCAATGCGTCATGAGTTTGTAGTCAGATTCGCGCTGGGAAATGCTCCTGTAAACTTTTGTTATGTCAAGTCAAATGTGTTCCCAACTTTATGGTGGAATCTCCTTACCTACATCTACAGAACACTGCCTTTGGTATGTATGGGAGTGAATGGGAGAGGAGTGATGTAAGACATGGTATCTGCGTGAGATCAAGACCCAGGTTCCATCAAATGCGCATACCAGGGCCTCAAAGGAGGTGAGTGATCTAGTTGCCCACTTTATGTAAGTTGGTGCGAGTAAGCAGTGCTGGTAGTACTGTAGCCTGGATGTGTCAGTAAAGTGAAATGCTTTCTTACATTGTTCGAATATTTTAAGAGTGTCCCCTTAAATAGGTCCTGAATCATGTGGCATTCAATATTCCCTATGTTAAGAATTAATGTGGTTGCAAGGCTGGAGAGAAGTTAGGAGTACGAGCCATTGGGGTGTTGGGGGAGGGTAAGGGACTGAGACCCCTAGGAATCGCTATCTTGTCCCAGAGGATGTGGCCCGTCTTCGTAGGAATGGCTGTGTATGCGCTAGGGGGTCGAGCTAATCTAGAGAGCCAGGCCAGGTCCCAGAGGGGTCTACAGGCAACAGCATGGTCCATATGGAACCAGTGTTTTTCACATTCATGGACGACCCACTCCGATATGTAGTGCAGGTGAGACGCCCAGTTGTACTTGAGAAGATGGGGCAGGCTAAACTCTCACGGTCCCGGGGCATCATGAGTAGCTTGTTGGAGAATCTCAGTCGTCCCTTCCCCCAAACAATAGAGTTCAGATTGCATTGGAGTCGTTGTATATATACTTGGGGATGGGTGTGGGCAGGGATTGGAATAAGTACAGGTTTTGAATAAGTACAGTACTTTTGGTAGAATGGACATCTTAACCGGATTGAGGCGACTAAGCCAAGATATCTGGATCTTTTTCCAAAATATACCGTCTATAGGATGGCCTGTTGGCCTGGGACCACGAGGACAGGGTGAGGGGGCAAATTTAGACCCAGATAATGGCTCGAGTGAGTGCCCCCATGTAGTGGGAAGAGGGTCTGGAGGTGAAGTACCTTCGGGCGGAGAGAGAAATTTAGAGCCTGTGATTTGGCCATATTGATTTTGAAACCCGAGGGCTTCTCAAAGAAACCAAGAAGAGAAGCTAGTGCCGGTAGACTACTTTGTCCTCATGATCTCCAAAGGGGATGCCGGTGAAATCTGCTGATTGGCATATGGCTATGGCAATGAGTTCGACCGCCAAGGCAAAGAGTAAGGGAGAGAGCGGGCAGCCTTGCCTAGTGCCCCTTTGTATAGGAATAGACAGAGAGATGACCATTGACACAAATCCGTGCTGTGAGGGCAACATTGGAGGCCATGAGAGTAGAGATCATAGTCAGGCCTAGGCCAATTTTTTGTAAGACTGCACGATGGAAGCTCCATTCAACCTGATCAATGGCTTTCTCTGCGTCCAGGGATACCAGACAAGATGGGATATCCCTGCGGTGGACCTTCTCGACGAGATGGGCCACTCGGCGGATGTTATCTACTCCCTGGCAATGGCGTATGAATTCATCCTGATCAGGGTCTATCAGCCCGAAGAGGTATGGCTCAAGGAGGTTCTCCAGTATCTTAGTGTAGATCTTGATGTCTGTACTGAGCAAGGCTGTAGGTTGGTATGAAATGCATAGACAAGGTCCTCTCCTGGTTTAGGGATGAGAACAGCCTCCGCCTCCGACATCATGGGGGTAAGACCCGAGATTTCAGGGAATGTGTTGAAGATGAGTAGGAGTTGGTCCTGAAGCTGGGGGAGGAAGCTGTGATAGAATATGACACAGAAGCCATCAGGACTATGGGTTTTCCCGGTTGGGAGGAGTTTTAGTGCCCTACGTATTCGATCCAGCATGATTGGGTCACCAAGCAGTTGGGCGTGATGGTGGTCAAAGGGTTCCCTGGGGTATGTGGCAAGAAAGGAGATGTCCTCCGGAGTGTGGGAGTATTCAGCATATAAAACCGCATAGAAGGAACGCAATGCCTATTCTTGGTCATGCTTGGATGTGGCCCAAGTACAGTCTGCTTTTTTGATGTTTGAGATGTGGGCTGTAGCTGCGTTGGCGCGGAGATAGCAGTCCAATCTTGATCCCACCTTGTCTCCCCTGTCGTAGAATTTCAGTTTTAGTGTTATGAGTGATTGTTCTGCTTTATTTGTCGGGTGAACCCTCAGTTGCTCCCGGAATATGTCCGGAGGGCTCTGTGTGGTCCAACCGCTCTAGTGCCTTACTGTTGTCCGCCAGGCCTGTTTCAACCAGGTGGGCTTCCTAGGATTGGGTGATGGTATGGAGGTGATGGCCCCCGAATGGTAGCTTTGAAGGCATCCCAGATGGTGTACTCAGGGGTTTTGGGACGAGCATTTGTTTAACAAAAAAAGCTTTAATCTCCTACCGTATCTCGGAGACATCAACCGGGTTATGCAGAATGTGGTATGGGATCCTCCAAAGAGGGGATGAGCCGTGGCCCCCACCTCGAACCTGCAGGACCACCGCAAGATGGGCATGGTCCGGGATGGACATGTCCAAGATGTGAGCCGCTTCCAGGGACCGCCCAAGGAAACGTGAGAGAAAAAAGTAGTCAATACATAAGTATGAGTGGTGGACATGGGAGAAAAAGGAGTAGTCGTGGGCGTCAGGGAATTTGTAGCACCAAGAATCTATGGGGCATATTCAAGGATTTATCGCAGAGTTATCGGCACTTTAAACCAGCCAAAGTGACGATAAATGTATCGCTCCATTCACAAGCTGGTGCGAACAGCCAATATCACCAGCATACCTGCGATAGCATCCACAAAAAACATCGCCACAGATGACCCCGGCAACTATCGCTAATGAGATGCAGAGTAGGTGTACCCGTGCAAAAAGCTGCGACACCACTCCGCAACATTCTCAACGACCAGCCAGTTCGGCGATAAGATTACAAAACAGGCGATAATGCACATTAGCAGCATGAATTTAGCACCTGCTCTGACCTGGTGTAAAGTCGGATGACAACCTGCACCAGACAAGCCCAGCCCAGAGCCACACCTGAAGAACAACAGATGCCATGGAGCTACTGAACATGTAGGCTGGAGCCCCAAGCCTAAGAGGGGCACAACACCCATCGCCACCACCCCCAGGCACCCCTCCCCCGGACAAAGAAATGTTACCTCAATGCCATGAAATCATGCAAAAAACAATTTGCCTGACGTCGGCCAATTACAACAATCAACATGCATGTGTGTTCAGAAAAAGGAGAATCATTCATTCATATTTGAACCACGAAACAATACATTTTATTAAAAAACCCTCAAAACAACTATTATGAAGAGTCATGGCGGGTCTTCTAAGGACAATCTGTAGGTCACAGCATGCAAGACAAAATACTAGATAAGAAGAGAGTGTAAGCGCAAGAGAGAGATAGAGAGAAAGAGAGGGAGAGAAAGAGGGAGAGAGAGAGAAAAAGAGTGAGAAAGAGGGAAAGAGAGGGAGAGTGATATAGAGAGGGAGAGATATATAGAGAGAGAGAACGAGAGGAAGAAAGAGAGAAAGAGAGGGCGAGAGAGAGACAGTGAAAAGAAGAGAGGGAGAGAGAGTGCCAACACTGCAGACCCAGGCATCACTGCTCACCTGCTGCCACTGGTTTGTCTCCAACCATGTGCCGGTATGCACTGCAGTCCACCAGGTCCCTAATCTGAAACAGAATCCAGATTTTTGAATGGCAGAGTCCATACAATTGCCCACGCCATCATTGCTTGCCTGCCCCTGCGCACACAGGCTGCAGCACCCCAGACCCTTCCGCCGCCCAGAGGTGGCTGCCCGCCCCTGCGCTCCCAGGTCTCACTGCTCATCTTCCGCCACCGGCGTGTCTCCAAGAGGGCCCCCCACCTGCCGGTGCTAGCCTGTAGCCCGGGGCCCGCGAACATGGCACCCTTCACGCCATGCAGCCCCACTCCGCTGGCCACCATGTCACACACTTGATTCAGGGTCTTGATTTCGCTATGGCAGAGATCTTATCAGTGCACACTGCATCATCGCAGGCTGCACACCCGCTCAGCTCTTTAGGTGCCACTAACTCTGTGATCGGCGAGGCAACGCCACGTGCCGCTAGGCCAGCACTGCCCGCTGGCTCAGGCCTACACTGTGGTCCAGCCAGCAGGGCTCACATCAATCCTCACCAGTCCGGACCGCCAGGACGAGGCATCTTCGCAGGCTGCACACCCGCTCAGCACTTAAGGTGCCCCTACCTCAGTGCACGGAAAGTCACCGTCCTGTGGCGGTGTGCCTGTGCTGGCCGCAGTGTATCCGGTGCCACCAAGTCTGTGCCCCGCAAATCATGGAACCTTTATAATTGAGTCCCGTGGTGCGGATGCCATCATGTCACCTTCGGCACGGGGGAATGTGAAGTGGCCCTCATGCATAAATAATAACCACACGGATACACCAAAATAGAGAGTGGAAATGGCGTCCAGCACGTGCACCCAGCCCTTTTATTGGCAGGGTCACATGTCTTGTGACGCGTGTGATGGATGGGTGTGGTGTGGGTGTAAACCAGCTGTGAGGGAGTGGCTGTGGCATGCTCACAACTAGACCTGTGATCGGCAGATCACCACAGGGAAGACCAGACTAGTGTTCTCCCCACCCCTCCCCCCCTTCCCCCCCTCCCCCGTGAGCGTAAGCGGAGTGGGCTGGCCTGGAATATGCACTAATATGTTCTAAGCTCTCTATCAGGTGAGTTGTATTTGATTTCAGTAGCAAGTGAGATGTTCCGACAATGTCCAGTGATAACAATAAAAAAATAATTGCAAATTAAACTTGTTTTTCCACAGAGCATATTGGTATCATCCAGTTTTCGATTTATGTTAGGTAGGCAGTTAGAGAAACCGTCTTCAAGGACTGCTTATTGAAGGATTGCTTGGCCCCTGGTTTGCACCTCAGTTCTCTGATTCCTAGTGCTCAGCACATTCAGCACCAAACTTTCAGTAACACCTGAAATCTACACTGCACTATACAGCCTTTTGACTTTGTCAATGACCGTTTCGTTATTACATGGTTTTGCAAAACTTTATTGTTCGGAAACCTGCTGGGCCCTCATCAATCTAAAAACACACATCGATATTGTAAGCCCTGAAACCTAAGTGAACTGCTTTTTGTGTGCACGTGCTCATGATGAAATGGTAGAGTGCCACCAGATACAAGGAAGTTAGCAAATGGCTGAAGTGGGCTCACCCATTGCCACATGCTGTGTTGAGCCGTAGAAAAAGTTGAATGGCACAGTGACAGAACAGCAGATAAAGAGTACTGGTTGAAAGCCCCTATAAATATATTAAACACATCATTTTAGTAAAAATCTAAAGATCTTGGCTAACACCAGATCTAAAAAGTACCTATTCATCTAAAATAGCCCAGGCCTACTGGCTTTACTAATGCGGTTTGGAATCCGACTGAAATTGAGACCTCCCACCTCACAAAGTGCAAGAGGATTTTCTGTCCAGGCATCTTCAATAGTAGAAATGTAACTCAAGGAATATGCACAACAGTTGCTCCAGCTCATCATCAGTTGCACTGTAGCATACAAGAAGGCTTGTGGTAGAGTCAAAGCAAAGGTTTGAGGCGGATACACTCTAAAGAATATTCTGAAGATTTTACTATAGGTAGCCACTAATGAAACTAAGGCCCAGATTCCCAAAGGTATCACGGAATGCAGAGCAGCAGCCAAAAATGCTGTTCTGCATGACAGGGAGAGAGGAGAGCGCCATAGTCACAGATATAACGCGCTCTCCTCCCCTCCCCCTAGCTCCGTCTCTGAGTCTCTGATTTCAGTTGCCGTGCACCAGGCACACCCCTTAGTGTGATAGTTCTAGGGTGCATGCCTTTGTCTACCATAGGTTTTGTACAGGTAGGGTATCCTTCCTGTACAAAATACTATAGCTATATAAGTGAAAAACCTTTTTCTACTTTATATGTGTGTTATACAGTGCTACACACATGCAAAGTCTGAAAAGAAAGAAGAAATGAAAACATTTCCCCTTTTAACAACTGCTTTTCAGCAGCATTAATTGTTGGCGCTATACCTTGCTGACTAATGTTAGTAGATAAGGTTTAGCATTAAAAAGCATGGTTGTTTCCATAGGAATGCCCATGTACCACCCATGTAACTCCTCCTTGACGTAAACTAATGCAAAGCAGACTTTTGTGCTGCTTTGCGTAACTTTGGGTACTTTCCAGCGTGAAACAAGTATTGCACTGGAAAGTGAATCAAGAAAAAAACATTTTGTTCTGGTTAACGTCACTTTTGTGACGGTAACCCAGCAGAACATGTATGCTAATCTCCCGCTAAATTATTTATTTCAACTGTAACCTAACTCTGATAAAGACTCATGAATAACATTCACACAATAGTTATTTCTGCAATTGACAGTCTCTGGAAAAAAGTGTCATTTCTTCCCAACTATAGTAAGGCGTTTGAACAAACTGTGCACATTTATGCACTTGTTAGCTTGATTAAATTCCAACATGGTCACAACTTTACAAGAGCAGTATCTTTTGCATGGGGTCACGTGCTCTCGAGGGAGTTGTGCTAATGTCTCAGACAAGGCAGGTATTGTGCCGCAGCTACTAGCGAGAGTAGTGGGGTCCACTTGACTGTGCTAACACACGAGAGCTCTGCATAGATCGCGCCCAACAGACGGAAGCTCTCAGTTTGATTGTACTGGATTATCCGATTACTGAAGGCCTGTGGCAATTGCTGCATACATTAATTCTTGATTTCCTTAATGTGCTGACATTTGAATGGTCTTTACTCAATGAGGTACTTCACAAACATAGGTGAGGTAAAGGGTCATGATCAGATCATCACCAAATTCTGCAGTGAATACCATTACCAGGTAATTCAAAAGTAGTTCGCTCATGAACACATCCCAGGACAATGTTGTCTTCAACACTGCTGCATAAATTCCCACTCATATTCCCAAATTTGACATTCTGTGTTTGGTATGTCATTAGATTCCTGATTTGTGCTTGAGTCAAGAATCTAAGGTGAAATTTAGAACGGGAGGTGGGGGACAGTTGATGTGTATATTTGTGAAGGACTGACATGCTTTATATCTCCAGCTGTCTCCCGTTCACGATCGAATAAAGAAGTACTATCTAAATACCGTTTCCAGAGTGATTGCAATTTTGGCCCTGGCGGAGAACCTACACAGCCCTGAGGGAGAACAGGCATCGAACTGCTAGTGAACTCAGGTGGCGATGGAGCCTCGGGGAGGTGCCCAGCTGTTCAGGGGCTCATCACGTGGATCGTAGAAGTATCGTTTTGGGTCTGGACTGATAAACATTGTTCCATACTGTCATAGTGAGGTGCAATTATGTGCTGGCAGGCATTACAAACATAGACCAATTACTGCTAAGCAACTGTTTAGTAGTTATCTACTTTGTGAGCAGCTACATAACATCAGGTGGAGGCTAATATGGTGGGAGCAATTTATCAGTAATCTACTTCCTCTGAGACATGGTATACTGGTGGCATTGGTTAGTTGTTAATTTAAGAAATAACATGTGTGCCTCTCATACGTTTCGGCCTCCTCAACAGACCTTAGCTGTACCGGGAGAACCACCATTGAAGATGAAAGAATGGAAAGAATATTTCCTAAATTACATCGACACAATAGACAATGAGCATTTGTGTGTGGGAAAAAAAGAAGAAAATATTATTACATTCTCCTGTTCTCTTGATCCTCAAGGTTTAAAGGTATACAATTGCATTGGAAAAAAACCTACACTACTAGACAAAGGAGATATTTTTCTAAATGCTTTATCAGACTTCACACATCCCCTAGAGGATGTCATGCTTCATCATAGGGTGTTGCTCCTCGTCGGGCCGGCGCTGCAATGCCCAACAGGTCCCCCGAAGGGTCACTTTAGCGGAGATCGTTTTAGAGGATGCCGTATGATGAATGCAGGTGAGGTCGTTGGTGAAGTCGTTAGTGAGGTGGTGGGGTGTAGTAATGAATTAAAACTGGTAAGGGAGATTCTACACTACAGGTGACAGGTAAGTGCTACCTCGGGGGTCTCAGAGGAGGGACCTGACTTGATGAGCAGGGGAAGGCTGGACAATAAGTTTCCTATCACAGGGAGATGTCACCCCCTCCCAAACAGGACTTAGTGTACTGGGACAGGGTGGGGGAACTTGCCAGAGCCACTGAGATTATTTGAATGGCATATTTGGTGCCCTCCTTGCATACTCTAGTTCACACCACTTCAGTGAGCCACTGGCTCTCGCTCTGGCACGATACTGAACAAAGGACATGGTAGTAGCCTCCCCACTGTCCAGTCCCTCTGGGAGGGACTCCTGGACAGTCTCAGCCCTTTCTTTAGGGTACTTAAGGGCTTACCTGTAGGTGGGTCCCTTGATGTGTCGTGGGACAAGATTCAGATCCAATACCACTTCAACTTCAACCGTCTGGGCACTCTGGACTTCGCTTTGGGAACCAAGACTGCAACTGGGAAAACTCCTCCTGCTCCTGGTCTCGTAATCCTGCAAGTCTGCTGCAATGTCTGTGTCTGTGCTCCATATAGGTTCTTTTCTGGACCTGTGGACAACCAAGACACCTAAAGGAATCTCTCTTGGAGTGAAGGAGTCACTCCCCTGCATGTGCAGTCACTGCAACACAACTGACCGGTCTGATGAGCCTGGGCTCCCATTGAATACAAAAGGTTCAGCAACACAGGTGGTGGTTATGCAAATCCCCGGAGGCCTGCACTGTCTTCTCACCGAGTTTGAAGCCAGTAGCCCACATCGGAACCGCTGGAACAGAACCCCAGTGCACTGCGTTGACTTGCCGTTGCCAAGGCTGTTGACTTTCGCCTCCAGAGATCTTCAGGCTCCAAGAAGCTCCAGCCTAAAGCATCTCTTACAGCCAAGATCTTCGCCTGCACCGCATCCTCCGCACCATGGGCCTTCATTATTTGGTGAGCTGCTCGAAGTCCTCTTGCGACTCCTGTGCCTCTGGCCCGTGGGTCCTCTCAAGTGTCTTCTTTGGCTCCAGTGGGCTCCCCTACTTGCTCGGGCCTGCTCTGACTTACCTGTTCACGGTGAGTCACTTGGACCTTGCTGGTCCCAACACTGCCCCTTCTTCGAAAACAACTACGTGGGTTGCCGTAAGCAAGGCTTGTTGGTGACCTTGCCGGACACTGACACCCTAGCGCTTGACATTCGATGTGGGACAAATCGTGAACAGGTCCTGGTCTTCTTCTGCGTCGCCTTTGTCTGTACAGCTGCAACTTCAAGGGCACTATCAACTGTCCTGCATCTCCGAAATCAGTTGGCATTAATCTTCCTTTCCTCTTGGTCACTTCTGAGTGGCATAGACTCTGTCCTCTCTGCTTGCAGGAACCTCTCACCTTGAATCCACATTTGGGTTCCACCGGACTTCTCACCTTCTTCACCAGCAGCATCTTCCTGAAATCCTCAAATGTGGTTTACGGTGGTCTCCGATGCCCTTTCGCAACTTTGCACCCTGTGATGTAGGTATCCTGTTTCCGGGGGTATCCATGGGTGGAGTGACTCTCCAACCTTCTGTCCTCCACAGGGTTTCTTCAGGGTCCGCTGGGAAGGATCCTTCTTTAAAATTGCAACCACGACTTACCCATTAACTTGAATTGAGTACGCTGTCATGTTCCCACACTGCACACAACCTCCATGGGGTTCCTTGATATTCACCTAGGATGGTTCCTTGGGTCCCTGACTCATCTACGTCTTCTGGGTCCACTCTTGTCTTAAGTCGTAGTTTGCATTCCACTATTTTAGTATATGGTTTGGTCTCCTCTTGTGGACAACTATGTATTTCAGCTTCTTGCATATCCTATTGACAAATATTGTGAATATATCTCCGGGTAGTCCATACTGGATTGTGTTAGTGCGTGTTAATAATAAATACATATTTTTATAATTACACTGTGTGGTTCTTTTCCACTTAACCCATACCATAAGATTAAGTGCTGGTAAAACAAGCTGCTTTACACTTCTTTTGCACTAAACCTGAAGGCTGCTCTCCATAGCTACCACTTAGAGAGCTTTCTAAGGTTATCTTAGACCACTAAAATCACTATAAGGGTTATCTGGATTAGTGCAGGGTGCTACACTTACATAAATGTGCACCATATACTAAGCCAGGCTCCTACTTTGGTGTGCAGCAGTTGGGATTTAAGCCTGTATTGTTTTACCAGCTAATCTAGGCGTGGATTGATTGAAAAACCATCACAAGCATTAGTCACTTATAATATTTAGATAGTCTAAGTAAATTCTACTGAACATTTAGATTGGTTATTAAGGGCCTAGCCCAACCCTTTCTCCAATCTTAGGAACTTTGGTTTACACTAGGGTAGGTAGGTGCAACACCACACTACACCTAGACACCATGGGCAGATTTACAAGCCCCCTGCGCCACCAGTACGTCACTCTTCGTGACGTACTGGTGGCGCAGGGGGCTCCTCCATATTTACAAGGACAGGAAACGCCACCCTGCGTGACTTTTCCTCTTCTTGTAAATACGCCCCCTTCACACGCAGCACTTTGCGTTGATGTGTCTTCTTCCATGGGTGTTGCTTTGGGTGTTCCCACGCAACTCCCATGGAAAAAGACACATTGCCAGGTTTACGAGAAATCGTAAATCTGGAGAGGCGTCTGAATGCTACGCCACCATAGAGGTGGCGTAGCGAGGCGCAACAAGGGGAAATGTTTTCATTTCTCCTCGTTTTTTCCTGTCAATGCGTGCTGCTTTCTACAGCACGCATTGAAAGAGGAAAATGCCTGTAGTGATTGTTTTTGTGCAGGAAGGGCCACCTTCGCGCACAACAACAATCTCCCCACGAGGCAGGCAAGGGTCTTTGTGCCAGCGCATGGCTGCAGTTTGTGCACCAGCGCAGGGTGAAGCACAGAGATGCAACATATTCTTGCAAATATGTGGAATCCCTGTGCTTCGGAAGTGCCACAGCGTGGTGCAGCCAAAGGGCTTGCGGTGCCACGCTGCGGCACTTCATTGTTGATCTGCCCCCATGTCTTTAGTAATGGAACTCAATGAGGCCCATTCTTCTAGTTACAGTGATCTTGAGTTCCAGGAACTAAGAGCCCTGAGTACCTCTAGAAAGTTAAAGACAGGTAGCACCCACACCACTAAGCATCTTTTAGAGCAGCTTATCAAGACAAAGTGGGTAGGGATGCACCAGAAGATGGGTCAGGAGGGTTTGCCCCTAGTGCCCTAATTCTGAGCACGACCAAGAGGAGCCTGAGGACCCCACATTGGTGACCTCTGATCCCCCAGGGAATAGTGCAGATGGTACAGAGCGTGTCTCTAAAAGTAGAACCCCCTTTATTCCTCCTGGGAGGGTTCAGAGCAGTCCAATACTTCAGACACTTCCATAGGGACCTTCATATATAGCAAGTGGGAGGATACCTTGGAATAGTTAGACTCAAGCTCAGGCGACATCAGTTGGCCCTTGACAAAGAGGCCCTGGAAATACAGAAAGTTAGGAATCAACTGGGACCAGAGTCCCAGCAATAGTGTCCCTAGAATCGTGGAAAATCCTTTGACACTAGGCACAAGAGCAGGATAGTCCCTCCTTACCAGGAGGGGATGATATCCATAAATGGATCACTGCTTTGGAGAGAGCCTGTGAAGTTCAGAAGGTCCCTCAAGGTCAGTGGGCACCTATCCTGTGGGTCTCCTTTGCTAACAAAGGTAGATATAAGCTCCTAACTGTTAGAGAAGAGGATACTGACAATTATTTAGTCCTGAAGAGTGCACTCATTCATGGGTTTGGCTTAACCATGAGCAATACAGGATTAGGTTCAGAGACACCCAGAAGGCACACACCCAGGACTGGGTAGATTTAATTGATAGTGCTAATAAGGCTCTGGAAGGCGGGCTTCATAAAAGCCACCCTGAAGCTAGGTACAGGACTATGAAGAATTGGAGAATTTGTTAATGATGGAGCACATCCTTAAAAACTGTCAGAACCAACTTTTGCACCGGTATCTGGTGGATTCTGATCTGACCTCTCCCCAAGAATTAGAAACAAAGGCAGAAAAATGCATCCGTACCAGGGGTAAGCAGAAGAACCATGGTCATGGAGGTGACCAGAAGAAGCAAGATTCTTCTAAACCCCAAGAGAAGGGTGGGGAGAAGGATAAAGACAAAAAGGAATCTTCTCAAGGTCCCCAGAAACCTGCATCTGGGGGTGAGTCCCTATACTCCAAGAAAGGCAAAAAGAACACTTGGTCTTATTTATGTAAAGTAAAGACCCATTGAACAAGGGATGATGATTGTCCAAAGGCCAAGGAACTTACTACCACTGCTCCTAAGGAAACTGCGCCCCCAAGCCCCAGTATAAGTGGTAGTACAGCTACCAAACGATTAGTAGGGTTAACCTTGGGTTCTGAAGTGGGTTCTGGCCTAGTCAGAACTACAACTCAGGCTACTTTAGTCAAGATCAACACCTTACTCAAAAAACCCAAGGCGGACCCCAAGGACCTCAAAAAATTCCGGCCCATCTCCCTGCTCCCGTTCCCGGCGAAGGTCATCGAGAATACCGTCAACAAACAACTGACCCGCTGCCTCGAGAAGAACAGCATCCTGGACCCATCCCAGTCCAGGTTCCGCAGCAACCACAGCACTGAAACTGCCTTCATTGCCGCCACCGTCATCAGGACCCTACTAGATAAAGGAGAGACCGTGACACTCATCCTCCTGGACTTGTCGGCCACCTTCAACACAGACTGCCACCGCACACTACACACACGCCTCCATGACACCGGGATCCAAGAGAAGGCCCTGGATTGGACCACCTCCTTCCTCTCTGGCAGAACACAGAGCATCCGCCTCCCCCTTTCTGCTCCAAAGCCACAGAGATCTGCGGCATACCGCAGCACACACCCCTCAGCCCAACGCTGTTTAACATCTACATGGCACCACTCGCTCACGTCGCCCGACTGCACAACCTCAACGTCATCTCTTACGCCGATGACACCCAGCTGATCCTCTCCCTCACCAAAGACCCCCACACTGCCAAAGCCAACCTCCATGAAGGCTGTCGCAGAATGGATCAGGAATAGCCAACTGAAGCTGAACTCTGACAAGACGGAGGTCCTCATCCTCGGATCTACCCCCTCAGCCTGGGATGACTCCTAGTGGCCGACCGCACTGGGAACTGCTCCAACACCCACCAAATACGCACACAACCTGGGGGTCATCCTTGACTCCACCCTCTCCATGACAAAGCAGGTCAACGCTGTCACTTCTGCCTGCTTCAACACCCTCCGCATGCTCTGCAAGATCTACAAGTGGATCCCCACCGAAACGAGAAGAACGGTCACCCAGGCCCTCGTCAGCAGCAGATTGGACTATAGAAATGCCCTCTACGCTGGAGCCTTGGTCAAACTTCTGAAACGGCTTCAACGCATCCAGAACACCTCTGTACGCCTGATCATTGACATCCCTCGCCGCAGCCACATCACACCCCACCTGAGAGCCCTGCACTGGCTCCCCGTCAACAAGAGGATAACCTTCAAGGTCCTCACCCACACACACAAGTCTCTCCATAACACCGGACCAGCGTACCTCAGACGACTCAGCTTCTACACCCCCACCCGCCAGCTCCGCTCTGCTGACCTCGCCCTCGCCACAGTCCCCCGCATCTGAAGTGCGACCTCCGGCGGCAGTTCGTTCTCCCACCTCGCCGCCAAGACCTAGAACACCCTCCCCATCCACCTACGGCAGACCCAAGACCTGCTGACCTTCATAAGACTCCTCAAGACCTGGCTCTTCGAGCAGTAGCAGCACTTCCCCTACCCCCCCAGCGCCTTGAGACCCTCATGGGTATGTAGTGCGCTTTACAAATGCTATGATTAATTGATTGATGGTGGCATTGATTTTGCCACCACACTAGTAATTCCCACCAACTTGGGCAAGTACAGGCAACCGACATTAATCAATGGAAAGGAAGCAATGGCTTTCTGGGACACAGGGGGTAAAGTCAGAAACGTGTGTCCCCTGAACAAATCATACTTGGACAGTTATACCAAGTAACCAATGCTAGCAATGTCCGGAATGATGAGGGCTAACTGGACCTAAAAAAATTGTGGTATCTCCAGCCCTACCAATAAATTGTCTGTTGGCCAATTATTTAGAAACTTCAGCCTGGTCTGAAGCAGGGGCAGCCGGCATGGATCAGAGGTAGGGGGGGTGGGGGTGGGAGGACGCGGGGGAGGTAGCTATTGAAAAAATGTTTTTACTTTTTCTCCGTAGTCCTTCTCTCCCTCGGCCACAGGAAGCACACCCAGACTCACAACGCTGCCTTATCAGCACTGACTGTGATTGGTCTGAGCGCCGTGTTTTGGTGCTCAGATGCTGACTGGAGACCTGGGCATGTTCTAAACGTATGCTGCGTTGCAGCCTCCATGGAGAACATGCGGAGAGTGCAAGACAGGACGGGTAAGCAGTCATTGCGCACTTCAGGAGAGTGCTACTACTCTTCCCCTGCCCCACCCCCTCATGCTAAGCTATGGACGGAAATAAGAAAAATATAAATGATAAAGTAAGTTATTATCATTTTATTTTCTCTGCATTTCACTGCAAGAAAGCACTAGTATGAAGTTCAGGACTCATGCAGAGATGATGGGCATCTCTGCCAGTGTCTTTGCTGTAACCAGGGCTCAGGCCAAACAACTCAGCACTGAGGGAGCAATGGAAACTGAAAAAATGGACCAGATAGCTCCTAAGAGAAGGAGCAGGAAGTGTAAGGAATTATCCTCCTCCCAAACTCCCAGTGAGGGTCAGTCTCCTAAGAAGGATGATCTTAGTCCTTGTGAAGGAACTGTCCCAGAGGAACTTGGGTGTGACCAGGCAGAGTTCTTGGGGACAGGGTGCCCTTCCAGGGCAGACTTTAGTTTGGAGCAGCAATCCTGCCCCCTCTCTTGAGCAGCTCAGACAGCAATCTGCTGCTAAGGAAGGAGGAAATGTCAGTGATCCCACAGGATCTATTGGGAAGATGGGTTTATGTATTCTAAATGTAGAGACCCCCAAGCCTGGTGCCACCAGGAGGTTGGTAATACCCCAGAAGTTCAGAGGTTTTCTTCTCTCCCTGGCACATGGCATTCTCTTTGCAGGACACCTTGGGTAAAGTAAGGGTTGGGACAGGATTGTCCCTCATTTTCCCTGGCCCCATATGTCAGAAGACACCAAGGAGTTTTGTCGCTCCTGTGTCACTTGCCAAGCCAGTGGTAATTCAGGTGGCACTACAAAGGCCCCCTTAATTCCACTCCCAGTGGTTGTGGTTCCCTTTGAGAGGGTAGGGATTGCCATTGTTTTTTTTTCAAAACAAAATTTTTATTGTTATTTGAGTAAGATTGCATGACTTTCACAGTACTCCGAACACCGGAGGGACTGTGAGTATAAGATCAAAAGGCAAAGAATAGCAATCAATACAGTGATCAGAATAAAACATTGTTATCGAACATCCCCCCCCCACCCCTTAAAAACTATTCCCACCCGGGTCCCACCCCAGCCCCGTTCACGATGTCCATCCAGATTCCAGGAAAACAGCCTGTACGAAGTTGGTAGTACACTCCCTCCCTCGCCCTGGTTCTCAAGACAATTGTTCACCAGCCACGTCATGTTGTATTGGCGGCTCCAGCCACAACCCCCTGTATTCCGCCCACCTCTTCCATATTTTGTAGTGCTTTCTGGGGCAGCCACGGGCCTCAAACACTGGACGCTCCAGTCCCATATAGTAATCCAATCCCTGTTTCCATACCTCTATTGGGGGAGCCCTAGGGTCCTTACAGGCGCGGGCCACGTCCCTCTTGGCCACCGTGAGGCCCAGAAGTAGTAAGTGTCGTTTGTAGATGTTACCACTCACTTGTTCCAGGACATGTAGAAGGCCCAGTTGCGACGTGCGGGGGAGCTTCCAACCCAGTACCTCATTCAGGCAATCCCATACACGCCTCCAATATCTCTCCAATGCCCCACAGGACCATACCGTGGGCAGGAAGGAGCCCACCTCCCAGCTACATCTCAGACAGTCGGGGGAGGCAATCAAACCGGCCCACCACAGTCTCTCTCTCGGATAGTATGCTCTGTGCAGATATTTAAATTGGATAAAGCGCAAACGTACAGCAATGGCCGCCTCCCTCGGGGCCGCGAGAGCCTCCCTCCAACCCTCATCTAGTTCTCCCACATCTCTTTCCCAGGTGGATCGCAGGTTGTCCAGAGAGGGGGAGCAATGAATAACCAATGACTGATAGATGCAGGATATTTTCTTTTCCACCAGTTCCCCCATAAATGACTTAGCTTCTAGTGGACTGAACTCCGGTAGAGAGTCCAGTCCCTCCAGGGCAGGGGAAATGGCATGTCGGAACTGTAAGTATTTGAAGAATTGAGTATGGGGCATATCATATTCGTACCTCAGCTCCTGGAACGATTTAAGGGTCGTGCCTTTCATGACATGTCCAGTGCCGAGATCCCTATTGTATCCCAGACGTTGAACCCCTGCAAAGTCGCCAAAGCCGGAAAACGGCCATTTCGCCACAGCGGGGTCTTCTCAGTGAGCTTGTTCCACCATCCCATGCAGCTAAGCGCTCGACGCCAGATCTGAAAGACCACCCGAGTGACCACGGGGAGCCTCTTCCTCTTCCCCGCCGAGTACAACAACGTGTGTAAAGTGTCTGGTTCCATCAAAAATCTCTCTAGGGCATAAGCCGGATCACTCCGATCTCCATACCACCACTCGTTTAACACCAACAAGTGGGAAGCTTGATAATATGATAGGATATCTGACGCCGCCAGGCCACCACCATACGCAGAAAGGAAGCGGCCCAGTGCTGAGTTAACCTGGCGAAACCACTGCCGCGAGACCGGATAGGGATGGTTCTGCAACTGATAAAAGGGATTGCCATTGTTAGTCCCTTGAACCCCCCAACTGCATCTGGACACAGTTATATCCGGGTGGCGGTGGACCATGCCACCAGGTATCCAGAGTCAATTTCCCCTTAGAACCACTACAGGTCCTGTAGAGGCCAGGACCCTCCTGGGAATCTTTTTCAGAGTGGGAATTTCTAAGGAGGTCTTAACAGACAGTGGTACCAACTTCAGTCTAGTTATATAACTGCATTGTGAAAGAGTGTGGAGTAAACTAGAAGTTTATCACACTGTACTATTCAAAGTGCTATGGGCTTGTTGAAACGTTCAACAAGACCCTAAATTATATGATCATGGGACTCCCAGAAAAGCTCAGGTGAAAATGTGATGTCTTAATACCCTGCCTTTTCTTCGCCAACACAGAGGTTCGTCAGAAGGGCGTCGACTACAGCCCATTTGAACTTCTGTTTGGACATCCAGTTAGGGGTCCATTGTGTCTAGTTAAGGAGGGATGGGAGCAACCTCTCGAACCTCCAAAAGAGAATATTGTGGTCTAGGTACTTAGCCATACGTGAAAGCAGGCTGAGTATATGAAGAAGGCAAGTAAAAACCTTGAGGCCAGCCAGAAACGTCCGAAAGCTTGGCATGACCAAAAGGCTGTCCTGACTGTTTACCAGCCAGGCCAGAAAGTATGGGTGTTAGAGCCTGTGGCCCCATCATCTCTACAAAACAAATAGAGTGCTCCCCATACAATCCTTGAAAAGAAAGGAAGGCGAGGTCACCTACCTGGTGTACCTAGGCACTCCAAGAAGTCCCCACAGAGTACCTCATATGAAAGGCCTGAAACCTTTTGTAGACGGGGCTGACATGAGCTTGCTCACGGCCACTGATGAGGGACAGAAGGAAGAAAGTGGCCCTCTCCCTGATCTCCTCTCTCAGAACCCTGTTGATGGGTCAGTGGAAGAAGTAGCCTTGTCAGGGAGCCTCACTGAGCAGCAGCACTGACTAGCATTAAGCTGTTTGAAGGAAGGCCCTCAATGAGTACAAGCATATGTTTTCTCTGACACCCAGTCAAACCACCTGGTGTATCCTCTACGGACACAGGTGAAAGTCCGCTAGAAAAAACACAAGTTACAGACCTGATCATGTCATAGACTGTATCAGGATAGAGGTCCAAAATATGCTGACATTGGGGATCATCGAGCCTTCAGATAGCCCCTGGACTAGTCCAGTAGACCTGGTACCAAAACCTCACACCAAGGGTGGAAAAAGAGAGATGAGGTTTTGTGTGGAATACCAGGATTGTTGCGCATCCTATTTCAAGGGCAGATGAGCTCATAGATAATTTGGCCTCAGCCACATATCTGAGCACATGACCTGACTCCTGACAATTCAGAGTAGCTGATAATGCCAAGCCAAAGACAGCATTTTCAACCCCTAGGGGGTAGTATCAATTTATTGTGATGCTCTTTGATCTGAAATGGGCAGCTGCCAAATTTTAGAGGTTGGTTAACAAAGTTCCTCACAGATCTGGAAGCCTAAAGGGCAGCATATCTAGATGATATTGCTATTTTTAGCTCCACCTGGGAGAATATCCTGGTCCACCTCAGGAATGTTCCGGAGGCCCTGCAAAAGTCTGGCCTCACTATCAAGGCCACCAAGTGCCAGCTATGGCAGAGCAATGTTGTATACTTGAGTCACCTGGCAGGGGGTGGCCAAGTTCAGCCATTTTTTGCTCTGGATTTTTACAGACCATCATGGACTCGGTTTCTCCTACTACCAAGACTCAGGTCAGGAGCTTTCTAGGGCCTGACAGGATACTACAGGAGGTTTGTTAAGGGATATGGGTCCATTGTGACTCCCCTTAATGATCTCACCTCCAAGAGAATGCCTAAGAAAGTTCAGTGGACAGTTAGTTGTCAAAAGGCATTTAATGACCGGAAGCAGACCATGTGCACTCCTCCCATTCTGCAAAGTCCCGACTTTTCCAAAATCTTCATTGTCCAGACAGCTGCATCTGCGATAGGGGTAGGAGAGGGCCAGAACCAACCAGTAGCTTTTATAAGCAGAAGTTTGACCCCAGGAGAAAAGTTGGTCAGCCATATAGAGGGAGGCCTTTGCTCTGGTTTGGGCCTTGAAGAAGTTGAGGCCATACATGTTTGGTAATCACTCCCTTGTTCAGACAGACCGTAAGCCCCTCTTATGGCTTTAAAAAATGAAGGGTGAACATTCCAAACTTATGAGGTGGTCAATTTCCCTACAGGGGATGGATGTTTCAGTGGAACATTGAGCTGGGAGTATCTATGCCAATGCAGATGGACTCTCCAGATATTTCCACTTAGAAGATGAAGACTCAACTGGGCAAGGTTAGTCTCATATCTTTACGTTGGGGGGAGGGTTGTGTAGGAAAGTTGGATCTGCTTTTATGGTAACCCCCACTTTTTGCTGGTGTTAAGTTTTACTGACTAGCCTGACTGGGATCCTGCTAATCAGGACCCCAGTCTCTGTGCTTCTTCCCTAACTTGGACATGATGAGTACTTAGGTACACTCCAGATTGACTACTGGTGTAACTGGTAAGTTCCTAGTATATTTTATTAAGGCACCCAGGTCATAGGGGTCTCCCACGGGATGAAGCATGCATTATGCCACCCATGGGAGACCACTGAAATTGTGACTACAGGCCTGCTATTGCAGCCTGTGTAAGCTGGCGTTAGCACCACTTACAACAGATATGTTTGCTTATATCTGAGGTCACTGTACTTAAATCCTATAAGTCACCCCCTAAGGTGGGCCTTTCAATCCTGAAAGCAGATCGCTTGGTTCTAAGTGTGAGGGTGACCCTATGTGAGAAAGACACCCCTACAGCCTTTGGGGTCCATTCTCCTGGGCTGTAAGTGCATCAGTCGTTAAGATACATAGAGTGGCTATGCATCATTACGCGATGGCTATCTCTAAACTTGCTGTAACGAACCCGGTCATATTTGGTATCAAACATGTTGGAATCATATCACCACATCGGACTCATACCCCCACACCATAAACGTTATGAGAGGTATTATTCCATGCAATGTAAAGCTCCTCCAGGAGTCCCTCCGTGCTTCTGGTACCAGTCTCCTAGACCTGGATGTAGGAGAGTAGGATCTGCTTCCTATTGTTACCCCACTTGGTGTTTCACTGTTTTTTTTTACTTTAGTCTGGCTGTGGCCCTGCTATCTAGGACCCCAATCTAGCTGCTTCCTCTCTAAATTGATTCCATATACTATAGGTACACTCCAGTTTTCTTACTGGGGTACCCTTGTGAGTCCCTAGTATGGTACACTAGGTACTAAGGGCATCGGTACCCCAGAGGCCTAACAGGGGCTGAAGCATGAATTATGCCACCCCTGGGAAACCTTCCAAAATGGCACCACAGGACCGCTACTGCAGCCTGGGTAAGGTAGTGCATGCACCCCTTACTAAGATATAGGTTACCTATATCTGCCTTAAAATCACTGCACATAGAAATCTATCAGTCACCCCTATGGCAGGCCTTATCAATCCTGAAGGCAGGCTTGGTTTTGTGTGGGAGGGTGCCCATACATGAGTTGGGCCCCTCTGCAGTGTTCAGAGCTTATTCTCTGAGGCTGTTCTGTGAACTTCAGAATGGCTGCACTGAAACATGTCATGTTTGGTGTCAAACAGTTTGTAATCCTCCCCCCCACCAGTCAAGGCGGCAGGGGTAGAATTCCACCCTTCTAGAGGGAGAGACATGTATGCACCGGTATATCCGGTACCAGTTTAAAAGAGCCCTGGCATCACAAAATGGATGCTGCAGCCACAGACACAAATCTTGCCTCCTGCTGCTGACCGAAACTACGGCAGGGGAGGCCTTGACAATAGGTTTCCTGTCACCTCCCAGGCAGGCCTTAGTGGATTGGGGCTGGGTGGGTGCACTCTGAGAGTGCTTTGAAGTCTGCATTGGGGGCACATTTGGTGTCCCTGTGCATAGCCCAGTTCAAACCAGTTGCAGGGGCTACCAGCCCCTGCTCTGGCGCGAAACTGGACAAAGGAAATGGGTGTAGCCACCCCTCTTTCCACACCCTCCCATAGGTGGGTCCCAAGAGTTAGTCCAACCTCTTTCACAGGTATAAGTAAGGAACCCCTGGCAACAGGACTTTAGATTACACCTGAATGAAACTCTGCTACAGAAATCCTGGAACTTTGATGCTCTACTCAAGATTAGAGGATGGAAGAATCTCCCTTGGGGTCAAAGAGTGACTCCCCTGCTTGCCAGGCACCAACGAAGCATTTGCCGGTCTGCATCTCCAAAGCTCCCGCCGAACTCCGAAGTAGTCGCAGCCCAGGAAGAGGATTTCCAGACTTCTCAGAGGCCGACCCGACTCCCCAGCATAGCTGAGACCCGCAGCCCTCACGAGTGACGTGGAACTGGAACTCCTGGACACCGTGCACATTTGCAAGTGCACTAACTTCTTGACATCTCTTGAAGTTGTGCTTTGGGTTATTTATAGCTCAAGCCCCGAGCACCTTTTGCACTGAAGATTGTGGGCCTACTATCCACGAGTGTTCCATGAACCCGCTTCTTGCATTCCCGCTCGAGGCCCCTTTGCGATCCCTGGTCCGACGACTGGTGGGTCCCTACAAAGGCAACTCTGATTTTCCTTGGGCTTCCCTGGTTGCTCTAGACGTGCCCTGACTCCCCACCACGTGGTGAATGCCTCGGACCTTGCTGGTCCACAGCGAAGCATTTCTTTACTTTCTGCTTGGGTTGCTGTTGCCAAGGCTTGTTGGGTCCAATCCGGGCACCGACACCACAGCACTCAACATCCTTCATCGGACAGCTTGATTCCAGATCCTGGCCATCGTCGACGCCTCTTGGTCCTCGTGGCTGAAGAGTCAAGCTTCACCTCTCTCACCTGAAATCACCCAACATCAGTGGGCATTCGACTATCGTGCCCCTGGTCACTGGCAAGTGACCAATACTCTGTCCCCTCTGCTTTCAGGTTCTTCTCATCTTCGATCCAGGCTTGGACCACACTGGACACTTTCCACTTTGACGGCAGCAGCACTTTGCAGCAGATCGCCATAGAAAACGACGAAGATTCCTGACACCAAAAGACACCTATGCACCAGGCTTCCCTGGGTGAGGTAACTCGAGTACTCCGGTGCTCCCGTGGGTGTTGGCCCTAGAACCTCTTAAGTCTAAAGGGGTTTGCTCAAAGTCCTCTCCTAAATGTCCTTTATCTTTAAATTTCCAACCGCGACTTTCCCCATAGAAGCTAGCGGTGATTCGCGGCTGTGTTCTCACACTGCACGTGTCCCCGTGGGTCCCCTGTGTCACTACCTTGGGAGGTTCCTTGTAGGCCCAGCGATTCTACAGGCTCTAGGCCTTGTGTATAGTCAAGTCACGGTTCTTATACCACTTTCTTAATGTATGGTTTGGTACGCCCCTAGGGCTCAACGTATATTGTGCTAATTTACAATGTGATAATAAGTGTAACTTATGTGTTTTGACCTCTAGCCTCATAAAGAGACCAGTAGGGTGTGTTTAGAATAAATACATATATTCTATAAATATACCTGGTGTGGTTCTCCTTTCATTTGGTCATTCACGAGATTATAGGCTGGTAAAGCAAACTGCTTTACATTCCTTCAAGACTGAAGGCTGCTCTCCATAGCTACCACTAGGATAGCTTTCAAACAAGGTTGTCTTTGACCTATCACCTCTGAGGGGTTGTTTGGACTGGTACAAGGTGCTCACTATAACTAGTGGACAGCATATGCCAGGCCAACTTCTCACACTGGACAGCAAACTATGGCTGCTGCCAACCAGAGACATGATTCTGCCCTCCTGCTGCTGAGCCAAGCAAGCTGAGACAATAAGGTTCCTGTCACAGGGCGGTGTGACCATTGGACATTGGGACAGGGTGGGGGCACTCGCCAGTGCCACTGAGACTGCTTGAAGGGCCTTCCTTGCATACAGTTCAGGGAGTCGTTGGCTCCCGCCTTGACATGGAACTGGACAAAGGACACGGAAGTATCCTCCCACTGTCCAGTCCCTTCTCTGGGAGGGACCCCCGAATGCCCCCAGCCCTTTCTAGGGTACTTAAGGGCTTACCTGTGGGTGGATCCCTAGGTCCGTCGTGAGACAAGATTTAAATACAATACCACTTCAACCATCTGGGTACTCTGGACTTTGCATTGGGAACTGAGACTGCAAGTGGGAAGACTCTTGCTGCTCCTGGTCTCGTCGTCCTGCAAGTCATCTGCAACGTTTTTGCCTGTGCTCCATACAGGTTCTTCACAGGACCTCTGGACATCCAAGACATCCGAAGGAATCTCCCTTGGAGTGAAAGAATCACTCCTCTGCATCTGCAGGCACCGCAACACAGCTGACCGGTCTGCTGATCCTAGGCTTGCACAGACTTCGAAAGGCTCAGCAACATAGGTGGTGGTTCTGCAACTACCTTGAGGCCTGCACTGTCTTCTCACCGAGTTTCAGGCTAGTATCCCTCGTCGGAACCGCTGGAACAGAATCCCTGTGCACCGCGTCAACTTGCCGTTGCTAAGGCTTGTTGACTCTCTTCCAGAGATCTTCAGGCTCCAAGAAGCTCCAGCCTCAATCATCTCTTATAGCCAAGATATTCGCCTACAATGCATCATTTGCACTGTGGGCCTTCATCCTTTGGTGAGATGCTCAAGGTCCTCTTGCGACTTCTGAGCCTTCGGCCGGTGGGTCCTCTCGAGGGTCTTTTTGGCTCCAGTGGGCTCCCCTGCTTGCTCGGGCCAGATCTGACTTACCTGCTCATAGAGAGTCACTTGGACCTTGCTGGCCCCGGCACTGCACCTTTTTCTAAGACTATGTTGGTTGCCGTTGCCAAGGCTTATAAGTGCCCCTGCCCTACACCGACCCCTTGGCTCCTGACATCCGTCGTGGGACAGCTTGTGCACGGCTCCTGGTCCTCCTCTATGTTACCTGGCCGTACAGGTACTACTTCAAGGGTACCATCAAACTCTCCTGCATCTCTAACATCAGTGGGCATTCGTATTCAGTGCCTCCTGGTCACTCCTGAGTGGCATAGATTCTGTCCCCTCTGCTTGCAGGTACCTCTCCTCCTGAATCCACCTTTGGGTTCCACCGGACACTTTCACTTTCTTGATCAGCAGCATCTTCCTGATGTCTTCCATTGTGGTCTACAGGGGTTTCGATGCCATTTTGCACCCATGCACCCGGCTTCACTGGTGTAGGTATCCTGGTTCCTGGTGTATCCATGGGTGGGGTGGCTCTCCAACCTTCCGTCCACCACTGGGTTTCTTCAGGGTCCGCTGGGAAAGGTCCTTCATCTTTAAAATTGCAATCACAACTTACCCACTGTTCTGAATTGAGTATGCAGGCATGTTCCCACGCTGCACACGACCCCGGGGGGCGTCCTAGATACTCACCTTAAGTGGTTCCTTGGGTCCCTCACTCTACGTCTTCTGTTTCCAAACCGGACTTCAGTCGTGGTTCACATTCCACTATTTTAGTATATGGTTTGGTCTCCCACTGTGATTTTGTGCTTCTTGCTTATCCTATTGACAAGTATTGTGTGTATTATGAATATATCTCCAGGTAGGCGATATTGGAACGTGTTAGTGAGGGTTTATAATACATACATATTTTTATAACAACACTGTGTGTTTCTTTTTCATTCAACCCATACCATAAGATTAAGTGCTGGGAAAAAAAGCTGCTTTACATCCCTGCTGGACTAAGCCTGAAGGCTGCTCTCCATTGCTACTACTTTGAGAGTTTTTTAAGGTTGTCTAAGCCCACTAAAATCACAATTGGGGTAGTCTGGATTAGTGGAGATAATTACACTTAAATAAGTGTGAACAATATACTAAGAGAGCCTCCGACACCAATAAATATACCAATCATGTTGGTCATCAGTGTAAAATGTCTTTATTCTGCTGAGTAGGACTAAGAGATACATTTTCTAATTTGCAGTCATAATAGCAGATGGTTAAACAAAATGTACCTGTAGACCAGAACTGTGAAGAAAATTCTACAAAACCACTAAAAACTCTTAGTTTATTGAAAGTTAAATTAAAAGTGCCTACCTATGGGTATAACTCTCTGCATGAATACTAAAAATACAAACAAGTTCAGTGATGACGCAGTAGAGGCCAAGATGTAGCCAAAGTAACATCAAACACAGGTTACAGCAGAGCAGTCATCCGAGTCTCCCTCAGACAACAGTAGGTAAAAACCTGAGCTAATGACCTCTAGGGAGAGGTAGAGAGCTCAGCATTTCTGTAGGAAGCAGGCTCTTTAAACAATATACTATATAAGGTATATTGTGTAGAGAGTCCAGGTGTCCCTTACAAGTGGACAGTGCTTGCTTTAACAATGCCAATGTGCTCTTTTGTGGTAGTGAGGTTAAGCAGTCTTAGGCTTATCAAGGAGAAGTGTAAGACATTTGTTGCATACACAGAGTAAATTAATGATACATATGCACTCAATAAGGAGATACACACCAATGTAGAAAAATAACACATTTTTATATACTTTTTGGCACCAAGAACTTCATTAATAGGTAAGTACTTTTCAAAAAAATGTCTCTAAAACGATAATGCTATCGGGTACTTGCATATGGGTACTTGCAAAAAGAACAACTGATGGACAGAATGCAGAACAAAGTCATACATTCACCCAAGTACAGAGATCTGGGCCTAAATCTTCTGCTCACTATGCTATTCTAGTTTGGACCCAGCCACATGCATATTATTCTTGACCCTGCGCCCAATGGGAACAGTCCAGCCCGAACTGCCAGGCCAAGGTAATTATGACACAAGGTCTAAGGTAGCACCAACAGGGCACCTTGGGAGGCTCTAGGAAGTCAGGGTGCAGAAGTGCCTTTTGATGTCAGGTGCCCTGTTGATATCAATGAGAAACGGTCCTCGGACAAAGAGGCTGCACATGTGGGGACTTGGGGCCAGTCCGGCTGAACCAACAGGGGGGGCTCAGGTCTCATGATGCTCAGGCACCTAGGGGCACCTTCGGTTCACTTCTACTCAGGCTGTAGGGTTCGGGTGCAGTGGTGTTTTGAGACTTCGGATTTTGACTGCGGGAGACACTCGCGGTAAAGGGGGCCTGCACAAAAAGGCAGCAGGAGGCGAATGAGAGTCCATTCTGGCAACCCCAAGCTCGGGTTCAACTCTGCAGGGTCTCAAGTCCTTGTTGGCACAGTTGGCCACCTTCAACTCTGGCTGGGGGGCACAGGTGCAGTGGTGCTTTCCAGTATCAGGGTTTTGGCGATGCAGAGTCCTCGCAGTTCTTCTTGGATGCCTGCAGGGAAGCAGCTCAGCTATTCCATGGGAGATCGTAGTTGCTTCTTGAAGTGCTGGCTGTCCTCCCAGGCATTTAGAGGCAGAGGAGCTGCAGGACGAGTCCTCTTTGGTGCAATTGTCGAGGCCGGTAGAGTTGTTGTCAAGTCAGTTGCTGCTCTCCAGTTCTTGCTTTTTGGTGTCTTTCTTAGGTTGGTAGAATCTGCTTTCCTGGTATCGGGGGCTCCTCCAAACACTACATTTAGGGGCTTAAAAGGGAGTGGCGGGTGGTAACTAATGGGCTAATTACCCTTGGGGTCTCTACACCCCCTAAATGGCCACTTCCTGTGGGAAGTCAGCATAACAGTTCCAGAGTTCCTAATTCTGCTTTGGTAGAATTTCTCTAAAGTGGGTCATATCAGGCAGCTCTCAGGGGCGTGACTGGCCTGGTTGTGCACTACCTCTCCCTGCATATCTATTTTCCAGCCTGCTCCGGTGCCAAATGGGCCTTTATTAAGTAACTACTGCTAAACGTATGGGTTATCAGTTGGTTCCTTATTACAATGCTAAATGGGCACAGAGCAACAATTTCTACTGCCTGGGGAATCTGTAATCACACATCAGTGGCGGCAGAGGCCTTTTAAACCTCCTGTCTTGATATGCTGATTACGGAGCCAACCTGCTTGGAGGAGGTGACAACACCTGTGGCCAGAGCAGGCATTTATTTCTGCCCTTAGAGGGTGTAGGCTCTCACCTGCAAGGGGTCAGAAACCTGTGGTCTACACCAGTCAGCCAGCGCACTACAGACTGGTAGGTTTCCATGGAGCACCTTTAAGATGCCCTCTGGGTGTATGTATTAATAAATCCACCACTGGAATCAGTGTGGGTTTATTAATACAAGGTGTTTGATGGCAAACATAGATTTCAGTGAAGCCATCATGTAGCTGGGGAACTCAGTACAACCAATGTCCAGCACATGTACTTAAAATGGCTTCCTTTTCCACTTGTGACCTCTAAGAAATGACTTAGACATCAAAGGGGCGAATGTGCTCAGGCAGTTATGTCCATACAAAGTATAGAGCACCCTGTCTTTGGGCTAAAAGGCCTGCTATAGGGGTGTCTTACCTATACTGCATGCAGTGTCTGTCGGCATGACACAGAGTGTGCCATGTAATTTTTTCACTTTTACCTGTACCAAGACATGAAGTCAGCATGAGTTTTGTGAGGACTCCCTTAGGGTGGCACAATACATGCAGCAGCCCTTCGGGGCACTCTTTAGTACCCATGCCCTGGGTACTTGTGGCACTCATTATTAGGGACACAGGGGTGCTAAAGGTATGACTAATTGGGGAAACATTTGTACAGTTTTAGTTTTAGGTAAAGAGATCTGGCACAGGGGATCTCAAAAGTGAATCAAATACCAGGCAAAAAGTGGATGTGATAATTTCAAAAAGAGGCACTTAGCCCCAATTTCCACCTCGTTGGTGTAGGTTTGGGCAGGGTTTAAGTGGGCCGGGTCTGTCCGGGTCTGAGCACCAGCAGTTTTTTTTGGGGGCCCTCGAAACAGGTCTCTCACGGGCTCTTTTTTCGCAGCTGGCAAAGGTAGTCCTTTTTTTATTTTAATTTTTTTCTGGACTACAGTGAGAGCTCAGTTTCCGCACTGAGTAGTGCAGGTCACGGCATGACGTCCACAGCAACGCGGCATGATGTCATGCCAGGTGAGCGTTGTTGGAGGAAGGGAAATCCTTTAAGAGAGCCATTTTCTCACAGGGTTTCCCTTCTCTTTTTTCAGCGCAGGAGCAACGTCGTCGTCGTGCCAGCGTGGGACCTTCTCTTTTTCCAGCGCAGGAGCCACGTCATTGTGGTGCCAGCGTGGGACCTTGTCTTTCTCCAGGGCAGGAGCAACGTCATTGTGGTGCCAGCGTGGGACCTTCTCTTACCAGCGTAAGAGCAACGTTCTTGTGGGGGCGTGGCTGAGCACGCAATGGTGGGGACGTGCCTGGGTAGAGCTTCGCAAGAAGATCTCCTACCACAGGCCATTTCTCCGTCGAATTTACCCGTACTGTCCTCCAAATGACGGCGAGTGTCCTTCAAGCACACATCTGATGGCTGCCAAAGTTTGGGAACTCTAGCTCCTGCCGTACTGCCCAGACGGTGTGAGACACTGACTGTCCTGCCCACGGACGCTTCCGGCCGGCGTGGAGGGGCACTCGAGGACGGGGATCCGGCTGGCCGACTGGGCCTGGTGACGCGGGGCGGTGTCTTCGGAGCTCCAGGCGGACGCCTGCTGGGGCCGGTGCCCACGCCAGAGCCACGGTGTGTCCCCCCCCCGCTGCTCCCCGTGAGGAGAGTTGCAAGCGGATCCCCGGCAGCTGTGTCGAGCCTGGGACTTGTTGTGAGGGGGCCTGCGGGACGTCTCCCTTGCCCGCCGGTGACCGGGACTAATTGCCTGCCCGGACCTGCGCGCTTGTACTGTGGCCGAGGGCCCCCCCCCCCGCTGCCGGCCCCCGTCGACGACCACTTCTTCAAAGGCCTTGCAGGAGCCGCGGCGCGGAGGTGATCGACGAGTGCAGAGGCGCCCTGCCTGAGATCGCGTAGGACGCGGCGCATGGCGGCGGGCGGTTGCTGATTGTTATACTGCGCCAGACGCCGAGAGCTGCTTACAGTTGACACCGGAGGTAACCAGCCGTGCCTGGCCCCCCCCTCCCCTCTGATAAGGTGGAGCAGAGCCACAAGATGGGACTCCTACGGGGATAGCTGCTGTGGTTGAAGACCGGAGGGGTGAAGTTACTGTCTCCCAGATTGCCCAGTGGCGCACGCGACCCTGACGCTGCTGCTCTTTGGGGGGAACCTACTGGCACGGATCTCTGTCCCGGGCCCTGGTGAGAGCTGCGGATTGGCCCTGCTGTTGTGTCACGGCTGTCCTGTCTGCGCTGTGCCCACCGCCCGCACCCCTGGGGGTGGCGTCGACGGAACGGGGAACTGCCTTGTCCTTGCGGCGACGTTCGCCTATCCGCACCAAACTTTTCTAGGTGACGCTGGTGCAGAAGGACCCTGATACGGGAGCCTGACGTCCACCCGGAGTGCTGCGTGGGGGGAGGGCATTGTGAGCCGCGAGGTTGATCTGATTGCTGGAACATTTCCCCCCATACTGACCGGCTCCGTGACATTCCTGCGGGGTGCAGGTGTCTCACTCTCACTGCAGCTCTTCACCATCGCCTACTCGGAGGGCTGCCCCCCTGTGGGCTCCACGAAAGGGATCTCCCAAGCGAACACCTGACTACACCCTGCGAAGCTCCCCATGTCTACGGGACCCAAAACGAGAGCTGTAGCCAGCGGCGTACTGGTGAAAGGTAAAATGTCAAAGCAAGCCGACCAGGACCAAACGGCCTCCAAGCTGGACTCGATGCTGGTGGATATGGAACGGCTGGAAGAGTCGCTGCAATTAACCCGTGCCTCGTTAGAGTCTACAATTGATAGTGTGGCCATAGACCTGCCCCACCTCCGATCTGACCATAAAAAACTCTCTGAACGGACAACTGCCTTGGAATCCACGGTGACTGAGCTGACTCCTAAGGTCCCCCAGACAGACAGACATGTCTAAGACCTTCTAAACAGGGTGGAGTTCCTGGAGGACCGCGCAGAAGATGCGGAAGGCCGGGCCCGAAGGAATAACATTCGCATAGTGGGCCTGCCGGAGCGATGGGAACCTAGGGAAGCACCAGAACACGTGGAACAGTGGCTCAGAGCCCTTCTTCCAGAAGACGCGCTCTCGCAGCACTTTGTGGTGGAACGGGCCCACCGAGTACCACCCCGGCCCCCACCTGAAGGCTCGAACCCGAGGCCAATGTTGATCCGAGTATTGAACTATCGAGACCGAGACACTATTCTGCGTGAAATTCGGAAGTTGTCTGAGGTCAGGGTTGACAACAAGAAAATTATGTTCTTCCCAAACTACACGATCCAAGTACAGCGCCAACGGCACTATTTCTTGGCAGTCAAGCAACGCCTTCGCCACTTAGCACTTAAATACTCCTTGCTGTTTCCTGCCCACCTACGAGTCGTGGCCCAGGACAAGACACACTTTTTTAACACCCCGGAGGCAGCTGAGGCTTGGCTCGACTCGGGTGTGGACACCGGTCTTGGAATGGCACCCCCGAAATCGCGACGTGACAAGGGAGCCAGACGGCGTCGGCGCCGGAGGCCATCGACGGCGAATTCCGCGCATACTGGATCGGATATGGGCCCGACTCCTGAGCATCAGCAGCCCGAACAACAAGAGGCTCTCCGCATGGTAGCGGAGATCAGTGGTCCGCCGGTGGGGGACCCTGCCCCAGGAACCAGCCCTGATCGACAGGCGAGCGATGACGAATACCTCTACGGATTGCCGGACTCCCAGGTGTCAGGAGACCTTCCAGACGTCACGCCTCAAACTGCGGATCTGCTTCACTGACGCCACTTCCACCTGTGAGACCTGTATTTGAGTTATGCACTCGCACCTGCTGCCAATCTTATGTAGCGCCTTTGGGGTGCTAGCGCACCGTCGGGGGTGCTGCGGGGTGGCGAGACAGATGTTTGGCCCTGCTTGCAGTGTATCTCGCAGTCACCTTCACCACCTGTACTCTCCCGTGATTGACATTTTATAGAGGGGGAGGACGTGCCCCCCTGGAGGTGAGTGCCTATGTGTGTCCCCCCCGATGCTACTACTGCCTACTGGGCTCCTGGCCCGCCCGGTCTGGCTACCCCAAGTACTAGAGACAGTCGTGGTGGATGGACAGTGTAAAGATAACTGCCTATGGTGGGGAGCCCACGCCCTCACCCTGATTGCATGAACACTTGGTACATTTGATACTACAACCTCAGTACACCCCCCCTTGAACTTACGGATTGTTAGTGCTCACTAGAGCGTTTGGACGGCAACATGTTCTGCTGTTGTCCTTTTGGAATTTTCCCTATGTTTCCCAAGTTAATGAGACTGATATTCTTTCCCCTTCTTTTTGATGTGTGTTTGCAGGGCGATGGGACTGTGCGGACATTGTGGTGGACAGGGTATGACGAATTGAACTGTTGTGTTGCTGGGTGGGACACTGTGGGTGGGTGGTGGGGGCGTGGGAATGGGAAACGATACTGCAATGTCTACTGTTAAGTTTTGCACCTGGAACGTGCGAGGCATGCTCTCCCCCTCACGCAGATACCAGGTATATTCATATCTCAAGCGTCACCGGGTACAAGTAGCGCTCTTACAGGAAACACACCTGACACTGCAAGAGGCACTCACACTGAGGCGCAGATGGAGGGGACAACTGTATGCCACAGGCTTCTCTGCCTACGCACGCGGAGCCTTGATATGGCTACGCCCAAGGATCCCTCACAGCGCGCTAGATACAGAGGGCAGGTATGTAATCTTGCAGGGCAAACTAGATGGACAACAGATGGTCATGGCCTCTGTGTATGCCCCCAACACAGACCTAGGGAGTTTTCGTACACGTCTATCAACGGCATTAGCGCCGTGGCCAGGTGTCCCACTCTTACTTGGAGGTGACTTCAACTGTGTGACAGATGTCCAGCTGGACCGCTCACTCCCCCCACCAGGAAATGCCCCGATAATCGGAGCATCGCGATTGTTCCTGGACTGGGCGGCACAGTGGGACCTACACGATGTCTGGCATAGTCGCAATCCTGCTGCGAGGGTTTACTTGTATTATTCAGGTGCACACGCGCTCCATGTCAGACTCGATAGGTTCATGTTAACTGGTGACCTACTACCCCATGTCTGGACTCCTGCTACCTGGGTCGCACTCACTCGGACCACAACCCGCACACCATTGACTTTAACTGGGGACGCCCACATCCACCGATCCCCACATGGCGCCTCCAGCCTGACACCTTACTGGACGCCCCATTTCGGGAGACACTTTCAACTCATATTCTTCAATACTTTGAGGATAATACTGATACTGCATCCACACCGCAGGTTGAGTGGGACGCTTTTAAAGTGGTCATACGGTATTGTTGTCTGGGCACGCAGGCGGGAATGAGGCGTCAGGTGGACAGGCATTTGACAGAGGTAGAGACTGCCCTGCTAGAGGCGGAGCAGGAGGCAGCGGAAGGCGATGATACGCGATTAGCGACAGCCCGTGGACACCACGCACACCTTCTAGATAGGTTGAAGAGCTTGAATTACGCCGCGCACTCAGCGCGCACACACCATGCTGGAGATAAACCAGGCAAGCTCCTGTCTTGGCTGATAAGGCGGGACACTCAGACTCTACCGATAATGTCGATCCGCACTACCCAAGGTACTGTGGTATACACACAGAAGACCATACATGAAGCTTTTACAAGTCATTATACGGCACTGTACCTCTCCCAATTGCGGACGACTAGTGATGATATCACCGAGTACTTATCAGACCTGCTGTTACCGGCGGCCACCAATGCGCAATGAGACGAACTGGGCGCGCCGCTTGCGGCGGAGGAACTCCGAACTGTCATCTTTCACGATTAGAACAGGCTCTGCACTCGATCCTTGTCCTTTTAAAATACTCCCACCCATTATTGACGTGCTCTTGCCTGCCATCACCTTAATCTGCAATACCATGTTTAGAACAGGTATCTACCCAGACGCCCTCAAAAAACTCTCCTCAAACCTTTACTAAAGAAGCCTCACCTTGATAAGGACGAATTGAAAAATTACCGCCCAATTGCAAGCCTTTCATTCCTGGCAAAAATTGCCGAAAAAGCAATGAACCAACAACTGTCTGCTTTTATAGAGGTCATTATAATCAAGGGGGGGAAAGGATCACTTGTCCTGCTTAAACCTTGGGTTTCACAAGTAGAGGAACTGGTATCTCCCAATCAAATATAACTCTCATACACGTGTACTTAGGATGGTTCTTTCTTAGCGGTATATACTGGGTACCCGCTTTTTTACACGTGCGTGCGTAATCATTGAGTTATTTTTTGTATTGTGCACCCTCCACCAGGAGGTATTGCCTTTGGTTTAAGGCAGTAGTGATCGTGAATAGTAGGGGAGGGGTTGTGGTGACGGTGTAGTTAAAAAATCCGGACAGCCAGACTGAGAGAGTTTTAATAGGTCTGGATTCGGAAATGATTTAAAAAATTAATGGTGCACTTTTTGAAATTGTTAGGGGTTCAAGTGCATTTCGTATCTAAAAAGAGGTCAACATGTTTCAGCCTTTGGTAGTCAGAGGATCTTAGGCTTTCGTCAGGACCAATAAGGGTGAATAAATAGTGATTAAAGCAAAAAATGTGAGAAGAGAAAAGGTAAATTAACCTGATCCTTCGTTATTCAAGGTTTCATTGTACCTGAGAAAAAAGACATACACAAACGACAACAAAAGGGAGATAGGGGATGGGAAAACACATAATATGTACAGTAGTGCCTTTCAATTATTAAGGAACTCATGAATAGCAATGCTTTAGCTCATACTCAATTCAGGCGTCAACTCTTCCTTTTTCATGCTTCGATAGTGGCAGGGACTAGGACTGTAATATGGTGCCCATAATTTTACCATGGTACATTCTCTGTGCGTGGTTTATAGTTCAGCAACATGGGACATCTATGGGCAGTGTCTTTGCTCCAAGTGTGGCGGGACTTTACGTGAGTACCTTCGAACAGACTTACGTCCAAAATGCACATAATCCCTATCTTCGTCATATACTCTTTTGGAAAAGGTATATTGACGATATACTGCTAATTTGGGAAGGAGACACAGAGTCTCTGATGGAATTCCATAGGTGGTTGAACACACAAGATGAATGTCTCAACTTCACCTACACATCTCATTCACAAAGCCTGGATTTCCTAGACATAACTGTTTTTGCTGAAGGAAACACTCTAAAAACGAGAACATATTTTAAACCTACTGCTAAAAATAGCTTGTTGTCCTTCAACAGTTTCCACCCACGCCCTCTGAGAGAGAATCTCCCATACAGTCAATTTCTGCGACTGAGGAGAAATTGCAGCTCTATAAAGGATTATAAACTGCAAGCAAATGATCTCTGTGCCAAACTCACAGCCAGAGACTACCCCAAGAGAATTATCAATTCCTGTGCCAAGCGAGCTAGAAACCAACCGAGAGAATCTCTCCTTGAAAGCCACCCAAAACAGATTGATGAAAGGACCACCTGCGTTACAACATATAGCCCAATCACAAACCAGGTAAAGAAAATCATTAACCGAAATTGGAGGATTATAACATCCAATACCCTGACCTGGTCAAAACCCAGATTCGCAAATAAAAGGAGCAGTAACATTAAAGACCTCCTGGTCCACACACGACCACCCCCAAAGAAGAAAAAACAACAACCAGGACTTTGGAATAACCCCCCAATCACCGGCCACTACCCATGCGGGTCCTGTGTAATGTGTGCAACCACAGAACCTACAAAAGAATTGCAATTACTCCCAAATTTCCTATGGAAATTAAAGAAACACACGAACTGTAACACTAGCCATGTCGTGTATATGATCACATGTCCTTGCGACATGCGATATATTGGGATGAGCTGTCGAAAAGCGAAGCAAAGACTGTGTGAACACAGGAGTAATGTGAACTGCAAAAGAACCACGACAAAGATGTCGTCACATTACAAGGAAAAGCAACACACAGTGAATGACTTACACTGGGTAATTTTAGAAAGTCTAGACATAGTAGACAGAAATGCAACGAGAATACTTTTTGAAAAGGAACAACGTTGGGTCCATAGGCTCAAAACAGATACCCAGGGCCTTAATGATTCCGTTCCGTGGCTTTCCCTCAACAAATGAAATATAAAAATAACATAAGCCCCACCACACCAAGAGTACCCCAAGTGAGCACTAAAGTTGTTTGTCCCAATCAACATATCTATTGCCTGTCGACACTTGCCAAAAGTATCCATTCAGATGTTTCAACCAACATCGGCCACACTCATGCTCCGTAGAATGAGAGAAATCAACACAATCTTTAATTAGTCAATGAATACGACAGATTAGAATTATCCTGATGACATTGCCCCCGACCAGCTGGTTTTTTACAACTATAGAACAAAACAGGACTTTGAAATCACTCGATTAAATTTCAAACCCGTTTTTTATAATTACTGGATCACAATCAATGTGATAAACAATTATAATAAATTAAAGCCACTTTTTTACATATTCTTAATAATTCCTTAAGAAAGCGGGAAGTAACTCTTCCCTCTCTATCCACTTGGAGCTAAAGTCCACCCGGAACCGCATCTCACTGTAGTTCCGGGGGACGAGAGGCAGAGCCAGCACATGCGGCGCAGACCGAGCAAGAAGGCAATCAGGTATAACGAGGCGCACCGAGCCTGGGACATGAGACCGACAAACCGCAAGTATTGACGACCCTTTGTAACATTCTTTTCTCAATACTTCCTTAGTAACCTCTCTCGAGCCGCCTCCTTCCCCGATGAAGTAATTCTTCATCTAAAACAAGGTACGCAAAAACGCCGACAAGCCTTTGGGCGAAATTACACTTACGAGCGACGCATTTCACAACGAAGCATCGCATACCTAATGCGACCACCATTAGAGCATGAATTCAGAATCACTCGAGTGATAACTCATTATTAGTCATTGTGCACATCGCACTAAGCAAAACCGGTTTATAGACATCAATCTGACCATCACATGGGCACGTGATCTAAAGACTATTACCACACGATTGATATGCGACAGAAAGCATGGTGTGAATGGAGCATGAATGATATTATGAACCAACCACAAACAATAGTCCTCACTATAAACCACGCACAGAGAATGTACCATGGTAAAATTATGGGCACCATATTACAGAATGTACCATGGTAAAATTATGGGCACCATATTACAGTCCTAGTCCCTGCCACTATCGAAGCATGAAAAAGGAAGAGTTGACGCCTGAATTGAGTATGAGCTAAAGCATTGCTATTCATGAGTTCCTTAATAATTGAAAGGCACTACTGTACATATTATGTGTTTTCCCATCCCCTATCTCCCTTTTGTTGTCGTTTGTGTATGTCTTTTTTCTCAGGTACAATGAAACCTTGAATAACGAAGGATCAGGTTAATTTACCTTTTCTCTTCTCACATTTTTTGCTTTAATCACTATTTATTCACCCTTATTGGTCCTGACGAAAGCCTAAGATCCTCTGACTACCAAAGGCTGAAACATGTTGACCTCTTTTTAGATACGAAATGCACTTGAACCCCTAACAATTTCAAAAAGTGCACCATTAATTTTTTAAATCATTTCCGAATCCAGACCTATTAAAACTCTCTCAGTCTGGCTGTCCGGATTTTTTAACTACACCGTCACCACAACCCCTCCCCTACTATTCACGATCACTACTGCCTTAAACCAAAGGCAATACCTCCTGGTGGAGGGTGCACAATACAAAAAATAACTCAATGATTACGCACGCACGTGTAAAAAAGCGGGTACCCAGTATATACCGCTAAGAAAGAACCATCCTAAGTACACGTGTATGAGAGTTATATTTGATTGGGAGATACCAGTTCCTCTACTTGTGAAACCCAAGGTTTAAGCAGGACAAGTGATCCTTTCCCCCCCCTTGATTATAATGAGTTAACTCCGGAGACTGAAAGGATCTTCTCTCTACCTCCCTACCCTCCTGATTATATGCTTTTATAGAGGAACACCATCTACTCGATGAGACCCAATTTGGCTTTCGCCGATTTCACGGTAAGGAGACGGCTTTAATTAAAGCCGCGGATGACATCAGATCCATCCGAGATCTTGGTGGAACAGCAGTATTAATACTGCTAGATTTGTCGGCTGCCTTCGACATGGTCGATCACTCGATTTTGATCGACTGTGTCGAAAATATGGGCATCCAACATACAGCCAAGAAACTGCTAGCATCTTTTCTGGCTGATAGGACCCAGGCTGTCACACTGGGATCCTTTCAATCGTCCAACTTGTCTCTGCCATGCGGGGTACCTCAAGGCTCATCCCTAAGTCCAACACTTTTTAACATTTATGTGTCGGACCTATCTAACATCATTCGAGCACATGGGATGAGCCTTAGCTCCTACGCGGATGACACGCAGTTGGTCCTGGCCATTAAAAACAACGGCCATAAAATAGCAGAAGACTTCAAAGAGAGCATGTTGGCAATTGGGGACTGGTTGGCCACCAATTGCTTAAAACTTAATTCCGACAAGACGGAAGTCGTCATGTTTGGACAATTAACGCCAGAATGGTCCTCAGTTTGGTGGCCCACGTCCTTCGGAAACCCTCCCAAACCTGCCAGCAAAGTGAGGAACTTGGGAGTGGTCTTCGATGACCGCCTCAATTTTCTCCCACATGCCAATCAAATTACCTCTTCCGCCTTCCATAAACTGCGACTTATAAAGAAAATCCTCCCCTTTCTCCCTGAAACGGCCGGCAAAACCTTGGTGACTTCTCTAGTGCTGTCCACTTTGGACTACTGTAACGCTCTGTTCACAAATGCCCAAGCAAGGGTCATCAACAAAATGCAAGTTATTCAGAACTCAGCAGCTAGACTCTTGGGCAGAATTCCTAAATATAAATCCGCTACAGAAACCATTAGAAACCTACACTGGCTGCCCATCAGAAATAGGATTAAGTTCAAAACCCTCTGTATTGTGTATAAGGCTCTGCACAATCAAGGACCTGCATTTCTTACACAAAACCTGAATCCTTACTGTCCACCTAGATCTCTTCGTTCTTCTACTCTAAATGACCTAACGGTTCCCCGTACCAAAACGGTTTCCTGGGGGGATAGAAGGTTCCTGGTATCAGCCCCGAAACTATGGAACACCTTGCCCCAGTCAATAAAAACAAGCCCCTCACTGTGGTCATTTCGCAAGCAGTTAAAGACCTGGCTGTTTAATCAGTAAACTTAGATCCTCTCTTTCATCAGGAGTAAGTACATGCAGATTTTCTAGCGCCGAGACGCCCATGGGCATTTGTTCGCGCTCTATAAATGTTATTAATAAATAAATAAATAATAAATAATCTTCTCACTTTCTAATAGTAAGACCCCGGGCCCTGACGGCTTGCCCGCGGAGTTTTACAAGGCCTACTCTACCATTCTTGTCCCCGAACTCCTACGGATGTATGGGGCGGCGATAGAAGATGCCATCCTCCCTCCCACACTTAACGAGGCGACTGTGATATCCCTATTAAAGCCTGGTAGGGACGAGCTCAATATGGGTTCCTACAGACCGCTTGCTCTCCTTAACACGGACTACAAGATCCTAGCGTCTGTATTGGCTCAGAGGCTAGCGCCTCTGGTCCCCGCACTAGTACATGCCGACCAAAACAGTTTTGTACCCACCCGCAGCACGTCCTATAACATCAGGCGACTGTTCCGTGTGCAGAGTTTGGCAGTGTCCCCGGTGGCCGCGATCAGGTTGCGTCATACTGGATCTAGAAAAAGCGTTCGATTCAGTGGAATGGCCCTACCTCATGCAGGTACTAGGGAAATTTGAGTTGGGTGAAGCCTCCCTACGAATGGTGGAACTGCTTTACTCTGATCCTGTTGCACGTGTCCGCACCGGCAGGCTTTTCTCTGCCCCGGTCCGTATTCGAAGGGGTACCAGGCAGGGGGGCCCCCTCTCTCCCCTGATCTTTGCACTGATGATGGAACCGTTGGCTGCGAAGTTGCGTGCATCTGGCGCGGAGTGGGGTATCCCCCTGGCTGACGGGTTACACTCGGTGTCACTATATGCTGCCGATTTACTGATTTACGTCAGGGACCTGACCCGATTCCCATGTGCACTCATATTTACTACTTTCGGAGACGAATCGGGCCTTCGGGTCAACTGGGCGAAATCAGGGGTGTACTCTTTTGCTATAGACACCCCGGAATGTGGCATTATGGTTACAGGTGAACGACTCCTTTGGTATCCGACCACATTCAGGTATTTAGGGATACAAGTCTATCGCGACTTTGCTGACCTCCTGGACGGTAATCTCGTGAGAGCAATCGTCGCTCACAGCCCAAGTGACCTTTTGGAATTCTCTTCCGTTGAATGTCCCCAGTCGTGTTACACTGACAAAAATGGTCGCCCTCCCTCGGTTGCTATACTTTTACGCAAACCTGCCGATATACGTCCCTACTCGCTTATTCCTAGAACTGGAAACCCTAACCAGACGTCTGATCTGGAACAAGGGGCGTTCCAGAGTCACGCTGAAAACTCTATATGCTGCGACGGAGTGCGGGGGGTTGTCGGTCTCAAACCATGAACTTTATTACATTGCAGCGCAGTTGCAATGGATTACCTATTGGCTCAGTCGACGAGGTTCTGACTACCCCGCAAATACACGCGTTATTTTACCCCTTATCCAAGTCCCGCTGCCCTGACCAGTTACACCTCGTTGTAGCGCGGAAATGCTACACGAGGAGTCTGAGAATCACAGGTGCTACCAAGCCGTACGCCCCTAATTTGCCACTCCTGGGAACACCTTGGGGGGAGGGGGTACTAACGGAACATTCGCTGAGCAGCTGGACAACAGTTGACGTAGAGAGCCTGGGAGACTTGTTTGAGGATGGCGCTCTGCTACCTTTTGCAGCCCTGGCGGAAAGCACGGGACTGCCGGCTGGACAATTTTTGACACATGCGACGCTCCTTCATACACTGACGCGAGCCTGGGGTGCACTAACGGAGGAGCCTCCGACACATCTCCTAATTCAATATCTGCACGTGATGGGGAACGGCTCTCACGTGATACATTGGCTCGCCCAAGCACTACATACGCACACACAGTTCTCGTCACAACGACTGCGAGACAAGTGGACTGTTGACAGAGGCCGGGACTGGACAGACAAGGAGTGGGCACAGATACTAGCCGGGACGTTGCACATACCACGCAACGCCCGATTTAAAGTTATACAATATTACATTGTGCACCGCGCCTATCTATCCCCGGACAAGATCAATAGATACTTTGGTTTAACAACATCAGCGTGCCCCAGATGCGGACTGATAGATGCACCACTTTTAAATAGACTCTGGGCATGCCCCTCTCTACACTTCTACTGGGCTACAGTGTCGGATACCTTAGCGAAATCAACGGGAGGCAGCCTGCCGCTCACATGGGAGGCATGCCTACTGGGGTTGTTCAGAAGAACAAAAAAGACAAAGGTCAGCGAGCGGGTCTGGGATTTGGGGCTGATCACTGCTAAGCGACTCATCACCAAGCGCTGGAAGAATAACATACCCCCCAACCGCTCCAATGGCGTAATTCGTTTGCCAATTGGGCCAGGGCGGAAAGCACAGCGCTCCATCGGGAAGAGACAGCGGGGCTCCGCATGTATCCAATAGCTCTCGACTGGGATAGTACCCTGACGGCCTACCATCAGGTGTGCCTGCAAAGCGGCATTGTTTAGGCGTTAGTGCCTCCCCCCCTTGCGCTCCCCTTCCATCCCCCTGAACCTCCTCTCCTCCCCCCCGCCCCCTGCTGCGCATTTGGTGGGTCTTGTGACCGGATCCTCATTGTTGAAATAACATGGTACATGCCTGTCCCCACCCGCCTGACCCGAGAACGTCAAACACACACACACTCTTACCGTGACACATCGTCCAGTCTCTAGTTTCCTCACCTTTTCAGATTGTTCTTGTTATCTGTTGGTTTTCGTCCTAAAAGCTTTGGATATGTATTACATTGCCAATATACATTGCTCACTTTGAGATACTGCCGAGGCATAGTTTATGCTTTCAACCGAACAAGTTTCTGATGAGATATTGGAGACTGACGTTTGCTTTTTCCGCCAACCACGCAAATCAATGTTGCCTTCCCTTTTCTTTTTCTCTTTTGTTGTTATGCCAGTAGCTTACGACGTTGACATACCATATTGCCTCGCTTGCTTTACAGGTGCTCTTCCAGAATGTATCTCTGTATGTATATGGGCATCCGTAATGGCCTCGGCCTTCTCTAATGTACTACGGCATAAGTATACAATTTTCACATATGTGTATGGTTGTGATATGATAAAAAAAGAAAATGCAATAAACATATTCAAACAAAAAAGTAAGAGCAACGTTGTTGTGCCAGCGTGGGATGATGAAAAACTGAAGAGGCAGACGACTACAGGCAGCCCGATCCAGCACGACCTACACTTAATTAATTGGATGCCGTGTTTTGAATTGGAGGGGTCAGGGAAATTGGTTTAATCATTTCTCACCTGTGGAGCCGCATCTTGATAGGTATGTGCATTGGGTTATCCACACAGTTTGATTACGGTCGTTTTTTAGGTTGAGCTTGTATAACGTGTAGATTCCAGTTACAGATGTAAGTTTTTTTATGCGTGCGTTGTGATTGACAGCCAAGTGCCTCCTGACAAGGGACTGTCTACGCTGCAACTAATTGTTTGTTACTTTTAGTTCTGTGATGCTTATCTTTGACTCTGTGATGTGTTTATCCAAAGGGTACTTCTTACCTTCCTGCGTCAATGCCTTTGGGTCGAGTCCGCACCATATAAAATTGCAAAAATAAACTACTGAAGATAAAATAAACAGCTGAAATGTAAATCCTGGGTGAGATACTACTTTTCCATATTGATGGTGTTTGCATTTGTTAGACGCTGTTTGTGTGATTCACAACAAAAAAACTTAAGCCTAAAAGCAAAACTGGTAACCAAAATGTCTGTTAACCCGTTTTGGTTCAATCAAATGACCGAATATGGAGATTATAGGGTCAGCCAGAAAATATTGGAGGGTCCGGGTCGTAAAGTTATCTTCACAGTAGAGGACCTTCATTCCTACAAAAAGAGAGGAAGACAAAACACAGGGAGAAGAGTCGGGGGAGAGAAAGAGTGAAAGGAGTGTGTGATACGGGAACAAAAATAATGCTATTTATACTTGGCTGCCCTTGATAGCCCCCGCTATGATGTTATCTTTCACTTGAAAGGTCAAGCAGAAAAACTGCACAGTTTTAGTTGGGAGAAAATCGTTGGGGATTAAAGGGATCCTTTGAGCAGCAGTTCACCATAATAGGGGCATATATCCTGCTCAGTTTATTAAGAAATGACACAAATGTTTGCATCGAACCGCGGGCCCTTTAAATATGAGCACACACGTCCCCGGCGTCACCACGCGTTACGCTTGGTGCGAGGAAATGGATGCCCGAAGATAGAAGTAAACAGTTCTTTTTCCAAGTAAGCACTCCACCCGTTTTAAATTAGAAACTTTTCGCAGAGCTTAAATATCTGACCTGTTTCCAATTTCATTCTATTTGTTTCAGTCAGGATTTTTACCGTGCGGCTTGCTTAAACAGTGCACGCAGCTGCGGCGCAATCAATCTCCGATAAGGTAGGAAGCTCCTCCCTCGCTCTCAGAACTTTCTGCACACTGACATAAAAGGTTCAATAACAGCATGCCCGTTCTTCCACAGCACCTCTTGGTAACTAGTGATTAATACAATGGTGTAAGAATACCGAGTGTCGAACACAGTCCGGCATCCTTCCCTCGTGTCCATATTGCCAACATATCAAGGTAGGTTTTATTTCATAGCGGTACCTATCAAGTTACAATTCAGCTCTTAAAGGTGAAATTACAGCAGGTTTTTGATCTTTTTTGTTCACCTACAGAATTCGTATGGGCGTTTTTTTGACAACTTTCGACCTTTGTGGCCGGAGAAGTTTTCAACAGGTAAATGCAGATAGGAGTAGAGAAGTCTGAGAGTAAGACAAGAACCTTTAAAGGTTTTCTTACACTGATACCACTTTTATTATTATTTTTCACAGTGACAGCGATCCCCAGTTCGTGTCCTGAGGAGAACCCAAAAACAACATAGGGTTCGAAACGCGTTGACTTTCAGCCTGAGATAAAAAAGAAGGGGCAGATCTAGGGCAAAAGAACCTACCATCAATGCACAATCCATCCTGCTCATTCCTGCTCCCCACTGAGTAAAATAAAAAATCTCAGGCTGGTTTAGACAAGTAGGCTGTCGCAATAAATTAAATGTCCACTTGTCTGCATGTATATATATGAAGGACTGGTGCCTCACAACGAAGTAACTAGAGGCATTGCACAGTTGTTTATGTGATTTTGTATAGTAATTTGTTGCATGTATTCTTTGCATTCGTGTATTCCTTGAATGTATGTATTTGTCAATGATTGTGTTTTTCTTTATGACATATGAAACAACTTTTGAAAACAGTTTTTATAAAGCATAAGTGATTTAACCAAATAGTTGTCCAACCTAGTAATTTGTAGACTAGGTGGGGTATTGTGTAAAATCGAACCTGTCTGACCATTGGTTTTTGTTTAATGAATTGTAGTGGTCCAGGCCAGTCAGTGACAGTACCCAAGCCTCCTTTTTTGTCCCAGTTTATTAAGAGGGCAGCTCCCAGGCAGTTGGTGAAGGCCATGCGCTTCCATCATTGTTAACTTGTTGAGAGGACACAGATAGTGAGTCGGATTGCCCTGTAGTTTTTCAAATTTGATGTCCTCCCTGAGCCATGTGTCAGGTGTCGAGCTGTAGTGCACATTATCATTCCAGGATCGTGCTTCTACTTGTACGGACACAGTTGTTAATGCTTTTGTTTTGTCTACATTGGAACACGTGACTTTTGAGTTTAACGATTTTTCTGGCAGTAAAAGGGGATTTTAGCATTGTACAAACTTCAGCAAAACTCAGAACTTAGATCAAGGTGTATGTTGAGCCAGAGATCCCATCTATGTTTCCCAAAAATGTCTTAATGCTTACATTTAATGGAGCACCTTCCCGCGCGCCCATTCCTGCCAACCCAGATGGCAATTAGGACGTTTGTGCGTTCCCGTCTGCCATTGGCAGGGTTAGGTGGGCTGCCTGTCGAACAGACATGCTTGTTGAATAGCCATGTGTGCCCGTGACCTTCAAGTGCTTTGTGTCCTCTGGAGATCAAGGGTAAGTACCCTGTCCTGTGAAAAGTAGGGAGAGATTTCTCCCCCATATCTTGCCATATAAGGTTGATCTTTCCTATATCCGTTTACATCAAGAGTTAGAGTGGTGCCACAAATTATGTTCTCTTTTGCAGAGCTGGTAGCCTTGCTCGTTAGCACCCCAAAGGTTTTCCATGATTCAGAGTAAGATCTGATGACTATCATGTAGTTAACATGCCCTTCTGAAAACGATTGTTGCAGAAATGTACGTAAATCCTTCAGCTTTGAGTTGGTAAGATGTTAAAACATGTACCACTGTTTTCACAACATAAAGTTTTTCTATTTTGTAAGAAGATAAACTTCATTTCCGCCTATCAGTCTTAGAAACCCTTAAACAAAAAATAATGTTATCACCATCAAACTAATCTTTGAAGGGTTTAAATCCCCTTATATTTCCCTGATTGAGTTTATTTCTCTGTTACATAAGGTGAGCTCGGGCTCTCCTAACGACTGTTGCCCCCCTCAAATCCTCAAAGAAGCTTTCTTGGCCTGCCCAGATCCCCCGTTGGCACTGCTTAACAACTCTCTTGCTACAGGCACGGTACCGGATTCCTTTAAACAGGCGGTTGTAGTTCCCATATTGAAGAAGCCTGGTGCCGATCCTTCGGTCCCGAGTAATTTTCGGCCGATCTCCCTTCTCCCCTATCTTGGGAAAATTTTGGAGACCTACGTCACTCGCTGTCTCAGTGCGTTCATTGAGGGTTCCTCCTTTCTGGATAACCAATAAGCTGGCTTCGGGCCAGTTCATTCGACTGAAGCTGTTATTGTGGCCGTGATGGACGTACTGAGGAAAGGCGCCAACAGGAATATCGCCCAGGCACTTGTACTGCTGGACTTGTCGGTCGCCTTTGAAAAGGTCGATCATGCCATCTTGATCGACCGTGTCAATAACGCGGGTATTCAGGGCATGGCCTTAACGTGGATTGGATCTTTTCTGCACCAGCGGTCTCATCTGTCTACTTACTCTGCTTCTTATTCTCCCCTTTCCTGTGTAGTCCCACAGGGCTCTGCCCTGTCGCCACTCTTATTTAGCCTTTATATGCAACCTCTCATAGCTTCCCTCCGTCACACCCCGGTCACCATTTTCAATTACGCTGATGATTTACAGCTGATCTTCCCTGTTGATTCTACCCCTTCCTCCTGTGCCAACTTCCAATCCACCATGCTTGCCATCTCTGAGTGGATGTACTACAGCCAGTTGAAACTCAATCCCAACAAGACTGAGTTAGTGTTGATGGGTGGGTCGGCTTACCCTTGGAATCCTAGCTTTTGGCCCTCCTCCCTTGGGTCTTCGCCCAGCCCTGTCAATTCGGTAAAGAGCCTAGGCGTAATCACATTCGGCATACATAACTGATATCCACGACGCTCAGGGTACGCGGCATTACTCCACTCCCGACATTTGCGATGCCTTTCTGTCCTACTATACCAGTCTTTACACTTCTACACTAACCGGTGCCAACTGCGACCCGGGGCCCTATCTTAACGAAATAGCCATGGTCTACCTCGAGAAACATATGCAGGATTTTCTGGCGGACCCCATCACGCCTGATTACATAATTGAGGCTATAGACTCGATGAAGAGCTCCTCGGCGCCTGGTCTAGATGGGTTTACTGCCGATTTTTATAAGGAGTACAAAGAGGAACTGGTGCCGCGCCTGATGGAGGTCTATGCGGAGGCATTGGAGACGGGTGTGCTCCCCCCCCACCCTCCGTGAGGCGGTCATAGTTCTGCTTCCCAAGCCGGGCCGTGACCCCTCCTACTGTAGTTCTTACCGCCCTCTGTCCCTCCTTAACCTTGATTACAAAATCCTAGCGAAGGTCCTGGCAATTCGCTTGGAGCTTTTTGTAGATTCCCTAGTTGCGCCGGCACAATCCGGCTTTGTCCCACACAGGTCCACCTCCCTCAACCTCCGCACGTTATTCTCTGTTCTACATAAAATCGACCCCTCCACCCCGGCGGCTGCGATCTTCCTGGACGCTGAAAAAGCGTTCGATACCCTGGAATGGCCTTTTTTTTATCCATCATGCGCAGAATGGGAATGCCTGCGATGTTTGTGGCCACGGTAGAATTGCTATACACTGCGCCTACGGCGCGCATACGTTTGAATGGCACCATAACTGGAAACTTTGCGCTTTCTAGGGGGACCAGACAGGGCTGCCTGCTGTCCCCACTCCTCTACATTCTGGCAATGGACCCCTTGGTCCGTCATTTTCAGGAGAAGCACCTCCACAGGGGTCTGCAATTCCGCACGGGTCCTCTTCTTGTCTCTTTATATGTGGACGACACGGTCCTGTATGTCCGCACCCCTAGTACTAATTTGGAACCCTTGATCCACGAGATCACACAATTCGGCTCCTACTCTGGCCTGAAGATTAACTGGCACAAGTCGCTTATTTTTCCCTTGACCCCCTCTACGGTGCAATGGAAATGTCCCTTCCCATTGGAATGGTGCACGGAATCCGTCAAGTACCTTGGAATACACATCCACCTTGATGCGGTGTCCATTGTACGACTTAACTATGGGCGCGCCCTGGATTTTTGGGAGGATAACACGGAGCGTTGGCTCCGTCTTCCTCTGTCCATGGCTGGCCGGATTGCCATTGTCAAAATGATTGTCCTCCCTCGCTTTTTGTATCTGTTCAACAATATTCCGATCCCTCTGACTAAGGTTTTTTTTACACAACTTCGCTCTGCCTTGCTGCGCCTGATATGGGGCGGCAGGAACTCTCGTGTGGCTTGGCGCACGTTGACATTACCTTATGAACGGGGAGGGTTCGGGGTGCCGGATTTTCACCTTCATTACCTGGTGGCGCAATGCTCATACGCTCACTCCTGGTTTCACCCAGACGCCAGAATTCCCTTCCTGTGACCTGAAGCCGATACGGCCCTTCCGGTGCCGCTTTGCTCCATACTTCCCAAGGGGCTTCCCCGTGACCCACAAGACATACAACCGGTCTCCACTACGAGCTGGGCCTAGGATAAGTTGCGGAGACTGCTCCACATGGATAGGCTGTACTCTTCTTCGCTTCCCCTCCCCAACCCTCACTGGCTCCCCATCACTGGAGAGGCGGTTGTTGGCCGCACGCTATCCAAATTTCAATTACGCACGATTGGCGACCTGTTCCCTGAGGGACATGCTTTTTCATTGACGGAAGACGCCCGCTTTGATGACCGTTCATTCATGGATGCGTTCACCCTGACTAGGCTCCGGTCCATGCTGCGCGCTGAATTCCCCACGTTTCCACTGTCGCCGCCCGAGGCCCCGGCACTCACGTTTATCATACAGACTCAAACAAACGCTCACGTAGTGTCACGCCTATACAGACTATGCATGACATCTCTTCCCTCCTTTGACACCGCGGTGCGCGCTGCGTGGGAGAGGGACTTGGGCATCCAGATTACTGACGACCAGTGGGAGGCATGCTGTGCTGTTACCAAAACGGTGTCCATGAATAGTAGGCACAAACTTCTCCACTTCAAGTTCCTCCGGAGGATGTACCACACCCCCGCGCTTGCTCATAAAATAGACACTAACAGGCCACACAGTTGTCGTGGACGTGCCCGAGGATACATACATATTGGATAGAAGTCCACAGGGTCTTGGGTGAAATACTGGGCATGACACTACATCCCACCCCCGAAATTGCGTTGTTGGGCTACGTAGCTAATTTCCCACATCCTCTCCGTAGACTAGCATCCCTGTGCTTCCTTCTGGCCAAGAGGGAAATTGCGCTGCACTGGTGCGCGCGTCGCGCTCCGCAGGTTGGCGCATGGCTAAGGAGTGTGGCCCACTGCAATGTTAACAGCGTGGAATTTTCGGCCTTGCTCCCTGCAGCTTCCCGTCCGACAGACATATGGGGGCCATATCGAAGCTATGTTGAAAAAGTAACTCAGAAGGCACAGTCCCAATCCCTTCATTCCATTGTCCCAGAGGGGGTGGGTTAGGCTGTAAGCGGCTCCGCCACGCGACCGTTGCCATCTGACATCCCACTCACCAATTTGGGCTCTACACCGCAATCTACCTTGGATGGAGGGGTGGGTGGTGGGCGTGGGAACTGGTGTGTTCACATGCATAATGCTTGTCAACTGTTGAATTCCGCTCCTTTCTGTCGAGGGATCTTTGCTAGCGGATCTGTGGCAGGATGCGTGGGCTATGTCCCGGACCACCACGGCATTCTAACTATTTACCTGCCTCAGTGCTGCCCGACTTGCCTTCTTGGTTCTCGCATGCTTATTAATTTCATTTCCTTTGCTATACTGTGTCTTTATTGTTTTTCTTGCACTTTGTTCAAATTTTTTGTCTTTACAAATCTCCTGTATTGGAAAATGGCACTCTGTATTTCTGATCGAACCGACCAGAACTTTCCCGCTCCTGCATTACCCTTCTTCACTTGCTATGTATTGTATCGTCATCTGGTACACATATGCTGTTCTGGTTTGTTGAAACATGCTGTGCATTATATTTGGTGCTGAATAAAGTCTTTAAAAAAAAAAAAATGAGCCTAGGCGTAATCACATGTAGTGACCGGTCTATGAGGCTCAAATTAACGCAGTTACATCATCCTGTTTCTTTCATCTGCGCAAGATTCGCAAAATTTGTAGGTTCCTTACTACCGAGGCACTCATTCTCGTCATGGCCCTCGTCACCTCCCGTATTGACTACGCTAACACCCTCTATGTTGGGATACCTGTTTACCATCTTCATCGGCTGCAGCTGGTGCAAAACCAGGCAGCGAAACTGGTCTTTCATCAGCATAAACACCAACACGTCTCGCCCCTGATGAGGAGACTGCATTGGCTCCCATTGGCTTATCGCTGCATGTTTAAACTTGGCTGTACTGTCTTTAAGGCCCTATCCGATCAAGCTCCTGCATTCATTACGTCCAGCCTCCAGCGTTATATTCCCTCGAGAGATCTTCGGTCCACTTCACACAACTTGCTGATTGTCCCTAGGTATAAACGGAAAAAGCATGGTGGCCTGTGTTTTTACCTCCTGGCTCCCGCACTGTGGAACTCCCTCCCGATCCCCCTCAGACTTTGCCCCAGCTATGCTTGCTTTCGTAAATCGCTTAAAACTCACTACTTTCAGTTAGCCTATGAGTAACTTCGGTGCACCGTCCTCCCGCTTTTGTTTTGAGCGCCATGAAACCGTCTGGTGATCGAGCGCGGTATAAGTGTTTTTAACATAATATAACATAACATCATGCTGATTTCAAGTAACAAGGTGGCCATTTAGTTAGATTTGCTCTTGTCAAAAGCATGCCTCTTCAATTACCAGCCATTTTTACTCAACTGTAAACAATTTCAGTCCTATTATTATTTATTATTATTATTATTTTCTGTTTTATAACGCGCTCCATTACTCCAGAGTATCCTGGCGCGAAAAAGGAAAAACAAGCAAGTGGCCAACTAAAAGAAACATGACACTAATAGGCTGTTATAAAAAGATGAGTTTTTAGAGCTTTCTTAAATGAAACAAAATTTTCAGTCGATCTCAGGGAGAGAGGGAGGGCATTCCAAGTCCTGGCTGCGACAACAGCAAGCGAGTAGCCTCCTAGTCGTACTCGCTGGAAGCGGGGCACACTCAGGAGGTTACAGCCGGCAGAACGCAGCGGCCGAGTGGGGACATAGCGGCTGAATCTTTTTCTTAGATAGGATGGTCCCATGTCATGGACTGCCTTAAATGCTAAAGTTAGAATTTTAAAAGTTATTGTTGGAGCAATCGGCAGCCAATGAAGTTCCTTGAGGTGTGCTCGCACGCTTTCTCTGCTGGGAATGTTATACAGCAGCCGTGCTGTCGCATTTTGGATAATCTGTAGTCGGGCAACTAAAAAAGCTGGAGTGCCGCTAAAAAGAGAGTTGGCATAGTCGAGCCTAGATAGAATTAAAGCTCTAGCAACCGACTCTCTAGCTGATGATGGCAGATACGGGAAGAACTTTCTCATGGCTTTTAGAGACCCGAAGCACACAGCAGTAAGTTTTTTTATGTGTGCCTCGAATCTCAGATCCTCTCCAAATCAGACTCCCAAATTCTTGGCAGCGATAGTAACTGAGCCTGGCTGGGGAAAATCAGACGGCCACAAGAGGTCTCTGAAGTTGGAAGGAAATTGGCCGTACAGAAAAATTTCTGTCTTGTCTTCGTTGCACTTCAGCTGTGCAGCTGCTAACCAGTTAAACACAGCGGAAAGGCACGAACGGACAACCTCTGTGTTAGTTGCTGCATCCTTCCAAGTAAATAAAAGCTGCGTATCATCTGCATACGCTATGATTTTTGCTCCCATTTGTTCAGCGAGCACAATAAGGGGGGTGAGATAAACATTAAAAAGCAGGGGACTCAATGTGGAGCCTTGAGGAACCCCGGTAGTGAGGGGCCTGACCGAGGATGAAAAAGGTGGGATCCAAACCTGCTGGGACCTGTCCGATAAAAAGGATTCCACCCATTTCAATGCTGAGCCCACCACACCAATCCCCGCTAGGCGGGTAAGAAGGAGTGAATGAGGGACAGTATCAAACGCGGCAGAGAGGTCTAATAAAATCAGAGCCGCTCTGCCGCCACTGTCCAAACACTCCCTAATGGCCTATAAAATGTTCTAGACTGTATACTCACGCCTTTACTTTTTTTAAAGGCATTGTGGGTGCTGCTTTATCAAATGTCCACTCACTGCACTTCCTGCTGGAGTGTTCAGTAATAATTGATGAGATCACTTCTATTAGCAATGCTTCTACCATGATCATCTACCTCTGTGGCATTTTTGGAAATGAAAGTAACCCAGTTACCATCTATTTCGGCCTTCTGGAGCTGGCAGAAACTAATGTCCTTGGCGTAAAGACAGCTTTCCTAAGCTACCTCAAAAAAGTTGAACTCACAAAAAGTCTGCTTCATGATATCTTGATTGCGGTATGTTCTGAGGGAGCAGCAGTAATGTTTGGCAAAAAAAGGAGGAGTAGCATTGCTGAAATCAGAATTTCCAAATCTTGTACTGACATGGTACTGTTTGGTTCATAGACTAGAACTTGCTGAGGCAGATACAGTTGAAGAGGTTGCAGGGGTCAATCACTTTAAGATTTTCATGGTCTCATTGTATGCCACATACAGCATGTCACCAAAAAGCTAGAGAGAGCTAAATCTGTCTGCCAGCGAGCTATGTGTATAGCTTCAGAAGACAGGGAAAATGTTTGATACTAAATGGGTAGCATTCAGTTACAGATCTGTGAAAGCTATTTGGAACTGCTTTCCTGCCTTATGCAAACATTTTGAGAATTTTCAGCGCAATTAACTTAATTGCTTGTCCAACAAGGTCCCCTATTCTTGTAGATACCAATCCTTAATGCTTATGGGTAAAACTCAATGGTACTCCATTTGAAACATTTGACGCAAAGCAGTATGTAAAGAGTTGGCTTGCAAAATCTAGAAGGTCTGCTGAAGAAAATTGTTGTGAGAAACCCCAGCAAAATAGACACAGTGACTATCTTAAAGGGTTTTGGGGAATCCTGCAATAGATTTCTAAGTAATGTAAATAATTTGTACATATTTTTTAAAGTGTGTGGTATTTTTATTGCTTATACTTAATAAATATACCTTTTTGCCTATTTTATTATCCTTTGCTGGATGCGACTTCATGGTTTTCTGAAGCTCACAATGCTAGTTATCTTGAGTTAGACCACGCCCCTACTCGGATAGGCCACACCCATTAACGAGATTTGCCACGCCCCTTTTAGAGCACCCCCAGTTTTTTTCCCACCTACAGCCCTGGGTTTGGGATATTTAGAAAGAGTTGGATGCACTACTAACACACTGTATTTGGACCGATGACCATTTTGACATGGTGTATTGCTATTTATAGTTTCTGGGGCCTCCCAACAAGACAATGGAGAATATAAAGAATCTATGAAAAATCCAATGCTGGAGCGTTAACTGTTGAAAGTCAGCAGTGCAGCAGCTACAAAGCAAAGTCAGTTCTAACATTTGAGCTTGCAGCACTTTAAATAGTGGTATTTTTTTCTGCTTACACTCACAGTGTGAAAAGTAAAACTACAAGGACCGAAATGCGACTGCTACACCCTGGAAAAGGCAGGTCACCTTAATGGTCTCACATGTGACATAGCGCTAAGTGGCCGCTAAGAAGAGTAATTTCCAGGGGGCTGAGACGATAGAAGAGGTATTTTGGCTTGTAATAAAGCCCTGCTTACTAACAATGATTACGTTTTAAATGTGTCTCACTAAGCATTAATGAAGTGCCACAATGGGAGGGAAGCCACTTTTTTAATATTAAACACAACTTCACTGTCAGAAGAAATACTGGACTGTAAGGACATCCTTAAAGGAATGGGGCATAGGAATTCCAAAAATACAAGCACCAAAATACCCAGCTCCGTGAAGAAAGCCACATGACTCACCCATTCCAAAAGCCCACCCCTACAGTATATTGAGGGGGACAGGGCCCTTACTCCGCCAGCCACAGATAGAGAATATAAATATATCCTGCTTCCACTCATCATCAAGGGGCATGACCAGGAAAATAGTAACAGGACAATCAGGGGGTGCCCACCAACCTGACCGGAAACATTTGGCCGAGCAAAGTCTTGGCCTACTCCTAGAAGTGAGAAGCGTGCATTATTGCCACAACAACTGATAACCTTTCTGTCATGGAATGTAGCTGGACTATCACGACTTCTTAGCTTAAATACAGCAAAATCACTGCCAATGGCATCTGATGTTCTCGGTTTCCAAGAAACATGGGCTTTAACACCTTTAACAATTGTTGGCTTCCAAGGGATCCATCAAGAAGCTAAGAAAAAAACATCCTTGGGAGGCCCTACGGAAGCCTGTCAATATACCTCAACCTGAATATGAAAATAAAAACACACTCAATTTCAATTCAAGATGAGATGCTTCAAATGCTTGTACTGGAGAGCACCAAGCCGTTGGTGCCCCGCCTTAAAATCCTCCTGATTAACATCTATTTTAACAGCTTTGGCTCAGATCGAGTAAGACGACTACGCCAGCTGTGCGACAATTTGGACCAAATCCTCTGTGATCGTGTTAACCATGACACACTACTCTGCTGAGATTTTAACCTGCAACAATTAGAATTATTTAACACCACCTTCTTACCTCCAAATCCTTTAAATACCCAAATAAATAATATTTTAGGTAACCATGATTTACAATCGTTACAGCTCTTAGCAAACAGCCAAGAATCTTCATCTCAACCCCTGAAGACCTTCAAGGGAATAAGCACCATCGACTATGTTTTTACCTCGACGAACCTTACTTATCACCTTGCGAGCTTTAAAGTGCATTCTTCTAATGATAGTGCCCATCTTCCACATCGCACAACATTTAACATTAATCTCCCGAAATGCATAGGCCACAAGGTGTTGGGTACTTCCTGCAATGACAAAAGATTACATCTAATTCAGAGGATAAAATGGGTCCATGTCAACTTACGGAATTTAGCATCTTGGAAAGCTGCTACAGCGCAGTCCTTGCAAGCGCAAAGTGGCGAATACCTACTATCTCACTGGACTCCCATTACTAGGGGCATCCATGAATTACTTAATCCTCAAACAGGCCCCAGGCGGCATCAGTTAAAACCAATTAACAAAAATCAAACTATTTTGGCGAGCTCATGGCACATTTGCAAGTTGACAATGGCACGTAGAAAACTTGCAACGAACAAGCCAAAGTCGACCGATCATTGGAACTTCAAGGTGCAAGAACACAGCATAGGCAATTGATATGGCAGGAAAAAAAAATCAGCAGCGGGAAAAGGATTGGCAATACGTTCACTCAATCATGAGTAAGCATAATCAGGCATACCTATGGCGATACATCAAAAACTAAACAAGCCAAGAACTTATAAGGAGCAACTCCATCACCGAAGCAATGTGGTCTTTTCATGTAAATAACCTCTATGTAGTTGGTCAACCAGGAGTCTCTCAGCTTGAATACTCAGATCTTACTGATGATTCAGAGGACTGTGCCCCCATATTTACGACTATTAGTATTCAAAAAGTACTAAGCAAAATAAGATCTTCAGGTGCACCTGGTCCGAATGGCCTCCCTGCCCAACTGTTCAAAGAAGACTTGTCACTGTGGTCCGCAATACTTTTCTCACTGTTCACAACCTGCACTAAACTTCATCAAGTGTCCGACAGCTGGAGAGGTTCACTATTGCACCCAATTTTTAAAAAGGGCGACAGACAGAATCCCTGTAATTATCGGCGGATAGCCTTATCGGACATCGCGGCTAAGATCTATGCAGCTGTACTCCTAAAAGATCTAGAGGCTTGGGCAACAACAAACGCAATCATTTCTTTCTGCCAAATTGGCTTTAGACCCAATTACTCCACACTGGAAAACATAATCACCTTATCCTACCTTGTCCACCAGGCAAAAAACCAGAAGACATCAGCACTCTATGCATGTTTCATGGACTATTCATCTGCATTCGATCTGGTGGACAGAGGTATCCTTTGGAGAAAACTGCAGACGTGGAGCATTCCCAGCAGCCTCCTCAGTGCCATCATATCGCTATACACAACTACCTGGGTGAGGGTCAAGCTGTCAGACGCTGCACTAACCAAGAAGAACACCACCACCCAAGGTCTAAAGCAAGGGTGTGTCCTTGCTCCAATGTTGTTTAATTTATATACAGCGGATATGTCCCGGGCACTTACCAACGCTATCTAATCTTCCCCAAAAGTCGGCAACACAAAGATTACAATATTGCAATACGCATAAGAGATTGTTCTCCTCGACAACTCTAAAATGGGACTCCAGAGAGAATTAACACCTTCCGTGCTCCTGTCGGCTGACGGGAGCACTCCCTCCCCAGTGCTGCGAACGGCCAATGGCCGTCGCAGCCCCGCCCACTTAATAGAACGCCCACACCGTGGTGGAATTGCTGCCGCGGTTAAGGCGTTAAATTACCTCCACTTATACAATAGCGTAAACAAGATGAAAGTAAACAAGGCAAACACAAGGTTCTATCATTTGGAAGGACGCTACAAAAAAAATAAAATAATAATTGGTCCCTTAAAAATCTCTGAAGCCAAATCCTATAACTTCCTGGGCACATGGTTTTCTGCAAACGGTGCATCAACAATACATAAGCGTCACTTAAAGAACAAGGCAGCAATAATAACTACAAGACTGTGTCAACTACATACAGCCCTTGAAAGCCCATCCTCAGCGCCAATTAGAAAGGTGCTCAGGGCAGTATTACCATCCACAATTATCTACAACAATGAGGCCTTTCCAGGACAACTCACCAAAACCATCAAAAAATTACATCTAAAAATATATAAAAGAGTGTTTAAATTGCCCTATTATACCAAGAGACCCTTGGTGAGACTTGAATTTAGCCTGGAGGGCATCATATGGTCTAGTATGGGGTATTTTATAAAGTACTACCACAGCTGCATCACGGGAATGCTGAGTACCCTGAAATTCATTTTGCAAGATATTTCCAAACATAAAATCAATCCATGGTCCACTTACTTAAGGACAGTAGTAGAAACTCTACAAATCGATCCGACTACTTTAAATACTTCTTCACTTACGTACATTGCAAAAAAAGTATAATGAAAAAACAGACTAAACTACTTTCCAAGACCATGGACCTGCAAAAAATTAATAGATCGCCATTAAGGGCCCTGGCAGCGTCATACAACAATGAAAGTCAAGTTGGACTTGCGGCACAACCGCACCTTAACTGCACAATAGAGGAAGCTTGCCCGACTAAAATCTTGGCAGTAAGGATGCTGACATTACAAATTAAAGACTTAATCCTAACTGGCCGCTGTTCTCTAAAGTAGTCAAGTGTAGACTCTGCGGCTACAAATCAGAAACTCTTTTACATCTACTGTGCAGCTGTCTGACGTTGTTTGACTGCCGCCGAACCTTATTAAAGCCACTCTTCTTAATTCATGGTATAAGAACATGCAACCAAGCAATGAACTGGATTTTTAGCACAATGGTTCCCCTCGAATTGGCAAGAATAGGTACATTTTTTAAATCAGTGCAGGACTTCCTTAAAAACTCTAAACAAAGCACTGAGGTGATCATGAACTGTGAACTCTTAGCTCTTGGATCACGGCCACTGATGCACAGTAGAGTTTGACCATGCCGTAATTGAGGTATCTTTTTAGTTGAAACTTTTTATTTATTTTATGGAGGGTTTTTTAACTTACCTTTATTCATTATTTCCATAATAGACAAGGGAAAGGGAAGAAGGTAGAGAGAAAGCCTGTACACCAAGACTTTCCTTTCTTCAGGCATAATAAGTCATCTACACTATATGGTCTTGTCAGGAACCAGTATTCTCTTCTGTTTTTGTATATGTTTCTCCTTTTAATTGTGTTCTATTGTCATGGCTTTAAGTAATCTACACAATAAACTTCGTATTGACTGACTGCATTAATGAAAGCTGTGATGAAGCATACATGGCAGACACCGGACACGCCTAACCAAAAGAGTGCATTGTCAGTTACCAGGGGACCTGCTGATATACTCGACTTCATATTTAACAAAGGTACTCCAAGAGTCACGCATCCTTATTTTAAGACAAGTACATGTGTAGGATGTTGCCCCCTCTGCTTTAACTCACCTCATCACCCGTCTCACTTTTGTGCTGTTTACAAGGGTAGATGAGCCATGTTAAGAAGGCGCAGGCATGTCAATTTCCGAGATACCAGGAGCACCTTTGGGGTTTACGATGGGCACTAAAAGGTATGTCCCTGCTCAGTGGAGACAAGTTTCTGGAAGCCCCAGTGTGAAAGGAACTACTGTCATAAATCAGGAGTTCTTTATATATAAAGACTTTAATGAACCCCTTCACTATTTATCAATCGACAGAGTGAATTTATTAAGAAAAGTATTCTGGATCTCAATTGTACACTCAAGCAAGCACCATTTCTCAGTTGTAGCAAAACACTGCAGAAATAGAGATGGCTTCAAATGACAATGCAATTTTTATAAAAGATCTAAAATGTTCACAGCATACCGTCTCACGGGTGTCTTGTCTTTTCATGAGACACGCAGCTGAGTTTCACCAAAATTACCAACCACATTGGTAATTTTGATGCAAAACCGGTCTTGGGTGACTTGTGTTTCAGGTCAGAGAGGACCTGGCCTGGTAGTTCATTCAGGCTCAACTGATCCTGAGTGAAACCAAACAGGTGGAAAGCAGATGATTTTCCGATCTTATTTTTTGACTGTAAGAAGTAGAAAATGCAAAGAACACAAACAACTTCCCCATCCGCCCAAACATTCACCTGTCCACGCGTTCATTTACGTTTCTATCCATGCACCCATTTAAAGACCCGCCCATTTTTCCAAGTATTCAGTAATCCATGAATTCATCCAGCCACGGACTAATTCTCCTATTCACTTTCTCACAAGAACACACAGATAATCCCCAATGAGTGAAAGCAAATTTTATTATTTTTAACAAGGCTGATTGGTTTTGCAAAGCTCCTTATGCGTGTCATCCAGGATCCACCTTTAGCTCACGGTTGAGGTAATGGTTAGTTGTTGGAAAAGAAAGAGCCAAGATGAGAAGTATAGTTGGTGTTCAGTTTAAATTAGGTGTCTGGCACATTCTGACTTTTATGTGCAGATAGTGAGACATAAAGAACTAGTTCCTGCAAGAATAGTAGTATTAATTTCCAAGGCCAATCAGAACGTGAGGGGGGAAGAGCAAGAAAAAGGAGATAATACATATCTGCAAATGGACAGCAATGCAAGGTTTGATGTCAGCAGTGAATGAATACATGGCATCCAATGAAAATGTGGTATTATATGCAGAAAAGTCACTGAAACAGGAGATTGGAATTTAGACGGAATGTCTATATAAATTCAAATAATTGGGCGAAAAGGGAAGACCCAAGCCTTCTATCTATGTATTGTATTGGTGACAATAGGTTTTCGACAACTAACAGGTAAAGTTAACTGTAGAGAGTGACAGCTTTAAGGCATTCTGCATATTGGTGAGCTTCCTGTCATTTATCTCTACTTAAAAAAAAAGCATGGACAAGATGAGACTACTACCTCTACCATGTTAAAGATTTGAATTGGTTTTATAAGGAAATTGTGTATAAAATAACCTTTGTGAATTTCTCCAAGCTTTGACAGGTGGCATAGTAGGGCTCAGCGTCCAGTCCATCAGTTCCGGATGTGATGTCAAGGCTACTATGAGATCGCCACCTCTGAGCGAAGATGTCAGTATCTTTCTAATCTCTGACCGCACCATCAGAAGTGAAGCCATGATATCAGCAGGGCAGATGTTTCAGATTTGGGATCTCATCAATGGACTATATGCGTAAATTCCACAAACTGAGGAGGAAGGTGGGTCAGTGAGGAATCTGCAGTTAGAGTCTATATAAGAAAAGGCGTGAAAGGTAAGCAACTTGTTCTTCTGTTAGAGACTTAACTGCAGAACCCTCACCTTAGGCATAATTACATAAGCAGTCCTTCCTTGGGTGGTGGGTCTGTGGAATGGCTTTAGACCAGTAAATCCTGCAGGACAGAACAGGAGAAATGTCCATCCTGCCAGACCTCGCTGTCTAGGTAGTAGTACTTTGTGAAGGAGTGCAGTGACGTCCACGTAGCAGCCTGCCAACTGTAAATGACTGTCAGAGGAGAGTGATCCAATTTAGAACATAGGGGGCTGGGAACAATACATACTCTGTTTCAGAAGGTACCCCCTAAAATATCAATCAAATCATTTCACAGAGAAAAACGTCTCACCATTATTTCTCTGAGCATCCATAAATGACTGGTAAATTATTTAAAGAATCTTATCCACTATACACTGAATACATCATAAGTCACATCCACAGATTTAAGTGTGTACCCACCCATAGAGATGAAGTAGAAACAAGGGTTTATGTATGTATGCCCATGTGGACGCTCACGGTTGGCAATGAACCAACATTATATGCAGAACTCACATGCTGCTCCAGTAACATCGGAGGTTCGAGTGAGCAAGTCAGGTTTGCCGAAAGGGAGTTGCCTTGACGAAGTAAGTAGACGCACTTTGCCCAACATCCCGTAAGTGATTTGTCACGTCTTTTTAGGAGTATTCTAACTTCTGAGAATTTCTCATTTATTAACATACCTTCAGGGTTTGACTACAGGCATCCCTTCAACTCCTCGAAGGACTCATGAGGCCCAGTAAAGGTCTCTGATCATGTATGTAATTACCGTCAATCACCACGGTAACATGACGATGCGCCAGCAATTCATGCTTTTTAAATGTTTATGTTTATGTCTTGTTAGCCCAATTATCACAGCATTTTTGCACTTCATACGCACTGGTTTGGTGTATTTTCACCACTAAATCACCAATGATTTTGAACTCATTGTAGACCAGAGAGTCGTGCATTTTTAAACCTTTTTCTTTCCCTTCATAAAGACAGACAGATTAGGTGCTGTATATATTTATCACTTTAACTGTGCCAATAGCAACATCAGGAGTGGGAGCATAATTTCTCCTTTGAGGTCCTGACGAAAAGCCTTGGGGTAGGGCTTGAAACTAGTTTACCAAACCAGGGAAACAGTAGGTAATCACACCTCTAGCATTTCCCGCTTGTTTCCAGATTTTAGCATATAAATTAGGGGTAGAAATTAAAGTTGTTTTTGGCCCACTATTTTGAACATGCACTTCCAAAACACACTATCTTCATAACAAGACCACATAGGTGCATACGTGTACAGGGACACCCTTATTTTTCTATTAAATGCTCCCGCATATTCATAGGTAGCAGTAATGCCCCTGTCCGTAGAGGGCAGGGATAGACCCTATGATGAAGCATGCCACCAAGGGAAAACCCGGGTGGGTTTTGGATATTTGAGAGAAAAAGGTTTTTTTTCTTTACAGTCCTAGCAAGAGGTGTGCTTTCCTTCTGATTAAGAAGGGACTCTTTTTAGTTATTTGACAAGTTTTGTGGAGGACGAATCCTTATCTCTCCTACCTCTACTCTCCCCCCTTGTGATTTGATGTGTATAGGAACATACTTGTTGACACACAAACTCCCTGTATCTTCATTAGGTACAGGAGTTTTTAATAGTTGGTGGGTCGGTTTCGTACATTAATTACACAATATGACCCTGAATAGAAGAGAAAGAAGTAGAGGATACTTCTTGTCAATATGGTATTTCAAATCCCAAAAAGAAACTTTTGGAAGATGATAGCAGACATACCTGGAGGGAGGGAGGAAGGGAGGGGGGTGTCAGGTACTAGATTTTGTCCAGAGCTGAGGTTTGGAATGCTTCCAGTAAGATGCTTGTGGCTTGGTTGATTTAAAAAGTTAAGCTCTCAGAGGCGATCGGTCTCCCGTCGCAGGACATGTCTAGAACTTGTAGCATGAGTAGAACAAATGCATCTGGACCCCATCGTGTTTTAATCCAACGATGTGACATCCATAGCAAAGGGCCAGGACTATGAGAATTAACTAAATGTGTGCAGGTGATCCCCTTGCTCTTTAAAACGGTCTGTGATATGACAGATTAGGGACTGCTCTCGTTGTGTGCATGCAGCCCAAACCCACGCTGGCTTGGCAGCTGGAATATACTATCGCCACCATTCCTTGCCTTACCCCATTAACAAATGAGACGTCGGAAGTTAATGGCAGGAAAGGCTGCGTGGGGGGAGCGCAATTAAAAAAAAAGAGTTAAACACTGTGCTCAGCGTGTTATACATCTTGCCCATGGTTCGCAGCTTAAAGGAGAAAACCGTATTACATAGTGCACGTCGGCATATAGGTGTCTCTAGGGGATTAGGTTCAAACAGCACAGTAGTGAACTGCTGCTTACCTTAGTCATGCATTCTGATCTGTTACTGCTCTAATGGTGCTCATGTCATGTTTCTCCACGGCAGAAGCGGAAGTGAGAGGGGTGGGACCTTTTGATGAATCTAACTTCACTGATGTGTAATCTACTGACTGGATGGAAGTCTCTGCCAGGCAACATGCTGGTTTCCATTGCCATGATGATGGTTTTAACTAGTTGAGATTAACACAGACCCCAGCAGATAGTTGATATTTTCTCTTATCTACTCTAATGGCCCTACGGTGCCAGCAAATACATTCGACATTATTAAAAAAAATAATAACCACATGCTTGTCAAAACTAAATTAGACTATCTTCGTGGCAACAGGTGAAAGTCTAAGCTCACGCGACCCGCTGGTCTCATCTTCATAACACATTTTTAACATATGTAACATGAAACATTATCTGGATATTATACATTTTTCATCATAGCAGTATGTCAAATAGCTAAACTGGTTATGCAAACCCCTTTTTTGACTATATTATAATCACAGAAGGCATGGAGATGTTTGCTAGAATGCATTCTCACTGTGGGTTCACCCTTTTTTGGTCAGTGAAATGTATATTCGCAGGAACTGCTCAAATATTTGACATCTCATATGTCTGTCATCAGATCCCTACATAGTAATCCCATATGATCTATCTAAATTCTAAATCTAATCTAAATAGTGCTCTAGCACTTATCCTCATTTATTAAGGGGATACTGTGAAGATTTACAGAAGACAATGAGCTATCTCGATAAATTAATTTAACCCCTGAGAGATCGTGAAGAGGCGAAGGATCATTTGGCCTCTAACCTAGAGAGGATGGAGACAATTTTCTGGCCTTTCCCATGCGTTAAAACTGTCCATTTCGAGGGGGTATTGCTAAGGCGCCAAGGAGGATGGCCGCGGGTCTGGAGAGCTCCGTTACGAGGTCAGGTAACGGGAGCCTTTCCAGGTTGTTTCAGCAACTCCTGGACCGTCAAAGCCACATACATATTTGCGGGGCAGAAGACTAGTGGCATCGTGACATGGCATTTTGACAGCGCCGGGTGAGGCGCGTCCTTACTTTCCTTCTCCCCCTTGTGATAGCGGTTCGCGTCTGAGGCGCGTCCGCCATTTTACCGCTTCTGTCGACTCCTGCATCAGAACTTCTATATGCTTCTCTCAGCACCTGCCACTCCGCATTCTGTTTTCTCCCTTTACTGGACCTTTCTTTACTGGCAGCATTTCGATTTTTTATACGTGGATAGTTTTGCAGCATACAAGATAACAGTGTCAGGAGATTGATGCCAGGATGTGACGACCACCATTTTCAATTTCTCCTCAGCCTTCAGTAATTGTGATGTCTCCTCTTATGACGAGCTGCACTACTGTAAGCGAATTTTGTGTCCATCATATTTTATGCTTGCCCAAGTATTTTCTTTGAGCAATTAAACACTCCTTATTGCTACGTTAGATACTTTTTTCATTTACCTCATATGTTATACTATCATCTCACGCAGTTCTTCTCACAACCAATCAGCGCTTAGGAGGAAACTCTCTTTGGATTACTGTATCACTCTCATTATTGTGTCATCTAATGTGAAGTGCATAGGATTCTCACTCCATTTCTGTGGCCTCTTAGCTCTTTGCAGTTTCTTGCTGATTTATGAAGCCACTCTGCTGTGTATCCTTTTTGACTGCGGTGTTTTGGTGGATAGTCTTTTTTCTAAACATAGCTTGCTTTCCAGTTGGTCTTTTCAGTTTATGGACATATCCTTGTCATCGGTTTCCAACTTTCAATGGCGACGTCGCGTACCAACCGTCATGCTTCCCAGCAAAGGAATGCCACGAATATGCCTTTGGAGCACATTAACCCTTTAAGCGTTTTACAAGATACATTGGATGATACGACAACTGACACAACTGCTCCCAAAAGCACTTCTTCTCCTCCCTCTCGTTCATCCTCAAAATCTTCTGCTAAAATTTCCTATTCTTCCACTACTACTCCAGGAAAAAGGGTCAAAACTAATCCTCCTTCTCCAACCAACCTATCTTCAACCATTTCTATGGAACTTTTACTGGAGGAGATCCGTGCACTTAAACCTTACATGACGGAAACAAACTCCCGTCTTCAAAGCCTCGAAGATAATTGGTCTCACACACAACAGAGAGTGGAAAATCTTGAAGGAAGTGTTGCTTGAGCTCAAACGGTCATTGCTCAGGTCCCTTTTATGCATAAGGAGATTGCAAATCTTAAGCAACAGGTTGAGAATTCGGAAAATCGAAATAGGCGTAACAATTTACGCATTTATGGCCTTGAGGAAAATCTTGAGGGGTCGTATCCCATTTCTTTTTTCCAATCATTCCTCCCCACTCTTCTTGGTCTCCCTGCTTCTCCTCCTTTGAATATTCAACGAGCTCATCGTTTAGGTCCAGCTTCTCGTTAATCTGCCTCAACGTCTTCAGTAAAACCCAGAGGTGTCATCTTGTATTTTTTGGAATACACAGATCTACTTAGAATCCTTCAAGCTGCCAGGCAGAAAGGAAAGATTTCTTGGAATGGCTCCAACCTTTATTTTGCTCAAGATTATTCTAAAGTCACTGCAGATTGTCGCAAGAAATTTCTGGAGATAAGACCTGCTTTATGTTCCTTGAATGCTCGTTATGGCTTATTTCATCCATGCCTTTTTAAAGTGACTTACAACAACAAGACGTCGACCTATGAAGATCCTGCTCTCCTTCAACAATTTTTAGACTCCTGTAGTAATGTTTCTATGGACATTCCTCAAGCATAATTATTGAAAGTTATTATTGCTTATTAATGTAATGCCCTGTCAAGTTGTTTGTTTTTGTCATTTTTTCTTTCTCTCTCCCTGCTGTATGCTGATTTTGGAGTTCTGTTTGTTGTTATTTGATTGTTTTAATTGCCCTTTCTTTTTGTACTTTTTTAGATGCTGGTTTTGTGGTCCCATCATCGATCTGTATGTTCTTCATGTTGTGCCTGGAGGGTCTTCTCCCTTTCCTGCGTTCCCATGGAGTCTTCGGTCCGGTGTGCTCTCTTCCATCTGTGGCTCCACCACCCCCAGTCCTGTTGTGGTTCTGTGGTATGTCTTTTTGACATTGTTCTTTGTTTTCATTTTTCCATTTTGTATTGTTTTCTTGTCTTTTATTTTTCTTTCTTTCCGTTCTTTCAACTCTTTTCTTTCCTATTTCTCTCACTTTTCTTCTTCCTTCTATACCCCTCTGTTTCACACTATTTTTCTTCTTTTCTTCTCTTTCCTCTTCTTACTCCTGAATCTCACACTTTATTTTCACCTTTTATTATTATTTCTTTTTAGTAACACCATTTTGATTTTCTGTATGTATTTTTCATACATTTCTCTTTTCTATCTTCCTTTAATCATTTATAAGGTTTCTGGATTTTTATAATGTTTGTATATCAATAGTTCTTGTTTTACTTGATACTTGCTTACACTGTTTTTATAACAATTGCATATGTTTGTTTTTAATGGTTCACCTTTAGAGTTGTAACCTGGAACGTTAAAGGAGTTAACAATCCTATAAAAAGATAACGCGTGTTAACCCATTTAGCTAGATTAAATACTGATATTGCTTTTCTTCAAGAAACTCATCTATCAGAAGCTGAGGCAGCCAAATTGAAAAGAGGTTGGGTCGGTCATGTTTTTTCTTCCCCTGCTTTAGGAAAGAAAAATGGCTCCTTTATACTATGTCATAAAAAACATCAGCCTTCCGTAACACATCAGGAATACGACCCAGATGGTCGTTGGGTAATTACTAAATTGCTTATTGATCACATCCCCTTAGTATTATTCAATGTTTATGCACTGGTTAATATTGATAATAAGTTTTGGACTCAGGTTTCTGATAAACTTCTTATGTCTGATGAAGATTATGTTATTTTTGGAGGTGATTATAATCAGATTCTGGAGCCTATTTTAGATAGACGTACTTCTGTGAAATTCTCCAATACCAAGATACACTCACAATTTACCTGTGCCATATAGATTCTCCGAGGTACGGCAACAGGGAGATAGTTTCCCTATTGTATGTCATATAGATTCACCGAGGTACGGCAACAGGGAGATAGTTTCCCTATTGTATGCGGACGACGCAGTGCTAATGGCTAGGACTAAGGTGGGTTCACAAAAGGCCTTAACCAAATATGTAGATTTTATGGAGGTGAGAGGACTAAGAGTTCAGTCCTTTGTGATGTGCAGTGGCAAAGGGAGTGCCAGGTGTAAACAACTTAAAGTGGCAGGCCTCCAAGATGAACACACTAAAACATTCCCATATCTGGGGGTTGTAATCGAAAGATCTGGCACCTGGGGGCCAGAAGTGAAAAATAGGACCCTAGCCTTCAAGCGATCAGTCGCGGCTGTACTAAATTTCTCATGTAAACGGGGTAAGCGACAGCCCAAAATCATGCTCAGTATCTACATAGCAAAATGCAGAACCATTGCTCTGTATGGTGCAGGGGTTTGGGGGTATCATGATGTAACATCACTTCAAATTGTAGAAAATAATTTTTTTAGATCCCTTCTGTCCCTCCCGAAGGATATATCTGTCTACAATTGCCACGCGGAATTAGGTATGTATTCACGCCGGAGCAACAACCATCCTCTGTTGACCTTTCCTCTTTCTTGCAATCGATTCATTCTCCTCCTACTCATGATCCTGATTTTGCCCCACTAGAATTAGATATCACTTTGTCCGAAATTAAACATGCAATGTCGGTTTTGAAAAGAGGCAAAGCACCTGGTCCGGATGGTTTTACCATTGAATTTTATTCTCATTTTGCATCTCTACTACTTCCACATCTCTTACTACTTTATACATTTTTTCTTACAGAAGGGTCTTCCTCAGGATCTTTTCAAGACACTGTAATATGTTTAATACCCAAAGAAAATTCTTTTTGTAAAAACTACTGTCCTATCTCCTCAGTTAATTTAGATTATAAGATTTTTGCAAAGATCCTTGCTCTTCGTATTGACCCCATTTTACCTAATATTATTGGCCCGGAACAATCAGGTTTTGTCAAAGGTCGCTTATCTTCAGATAATTCCAGAGTTTTCTTTAATATCTTAATTAAAGCTTCTTCCCTAGATTATCCCATTGCTGCGATAGCATTGGATGCTGAGAAGGCTTTAGACAGGATTGGATGGGATTTTATGTTTCAGGCCCTTAAATGGATTGGGTTCCCTGCTAAATTAATTTCTCTTATTTCACTGTTATATTCTGGTCCTAAGGCCTCAATATTTGTTAACGGGAAAACATCTGATTATTGTCCTCTTTTCAGAGGAGTCCGTCAAGGTTGTCCCCTATCTCCTCTTTTATTTATTATTGTTTTAGAGCCTTTTTAACGCAAATTAGATTGGATGAAAGGATTACTGGTTTTAAAATTGATACTACCCATGTTAAAATGTCTGTTTACACTGATGACATCCTTCTATAATGTTCAAATCCCTCTATCTCTCTCCCAGCTTTCCTCTCTCAAGTTGCTACCTTCTCTCAATTATCTGGATACCGTCTTAATTCGGATAAATGTGAAATCCTCCCTTTAAATGTTCTTTGTTTGAAACAAGATTTTATCTCTACTGGTTTCTCTTGGAAATCCTCTAAGAATAAATATTTAGGATTATGGTTTTCCCCTTCTATTCCCAAAACTTTAAAAGAAAACTTTGATGTTCTTTTCAAAGACGCTCTCTGCATCCATTGAACGCTGGCATCCACTTTTCCTCTCCTGGTGGGGTCGCCTAGATTCTATTAAAATTATGCTTTCCCCGCTAATCCTTTATCACTTGTCTATGATCCCGGTGCACATTCCTGGTTTTTATTTTTAAAAAATTGATTCAATAATAAACAAATTTATTTGGAAGAATAAATCTCCTCGAATAGCTCTTAATGCCCTGAAGGCTGACAATTCCTGGTAGCCTCAAGTTTCCTGATTTCAAATCATATCATTATGCTTTTTCTCTGAGACAGTCCTCTCGATGGCTTTCTCCAGATCACTGTGTTCACCCTCCTCTTTGGTTGAATAGTGAAAAACATTTTATAGCTCCTTTTCATTTTAATGAAGCTCTTGCTTTTACCAATAATATCTCTTCGTTCCGTCCTCTAGTGATATCTCATAACGTAAATTGTTGATTCCTCTTCTTCAATCCTCTTATCCTTCCTCTATCTCGTTAGATCAACAACCTATCTGGCACAATCATTTATTACGCATCAAAGGTCGGACTATTTATTGGAAAACTTAGAGGCTTAAGGGTTTACTCTGGATTTCAAACTGGTATTTAATAATACACCTTTATCCTTCTCCGATCTTCAATTAAAATTCTCTTTACCCTCTTCCTGTAAATCTCAGTATGACTCACTCCTTCCTACTCTTTTTCAATATCTTCTTTCATTACCACCTAAACCCAATATTCCTATCAGATGTTCTACTCTCTTCTCTTTACTATCTATTACTACATCAGCTTCTTCTCTTTATAGATCTTCGTTTTTCTCCTCTGACAGGGTCAAGTGCAAATCTGAATTGGCCTGGGAAAATGATCTTTCTGAATGTTGACCCACTCCGTTTTGGGACAAATTGTGGTTAAAAATTCATAAAACATCAAGAGCAGCTAATACCTCTCAAACTCTTTATTTTATTTACAAACGCCTCCTTTTCACCCCGATGAAATTGGCCTCTTTTCCCACTGACTTTTCCTCCACCTGCTGGTCATGTAAAGATCTCTCAGCTGATCTAAAACACATGCTTTTTGATTCAACACCCAAATTCCTTTTTCCATTTCCAACATCTTTTTGGGCTCCCTATCACCTTCCTGCCCACATTCCGCTCCTACTCCTTCATTAATTGACTTGTTCCTTGCAATTGCCCTTCATTTAATAACCTCAAATTGGAAACAATCTGATAAAGTTACTTTTAAAGCTTGGTGGAATGCTGTTTGTTTCCATCATAGATTGGACACAAGCAATGTTACCCCTATATCTTTATCCATTAAAAGGGATCTTTTATGGCTCCCCTTATCCTCCTACCTAACAAATGTTGCTTCATCTTCGGCCCTTCTACTTAATACCTCGGATGAAGTTCGAAAGCCTCCATGAATTCTTTGTTGTCTTTATATTTCCAGTTTTATTCCTTGTTCTTACTCCTTTTCTCTTTTTAATTATTGTAATTTTGGAATTTATGCCTTACAGTTTACTTACTATTGTTTCTTGTTGATATATTACGTTTTGTGATTCAGGTAATTTTCTTCCTTGTACTGCTTTATTAAGATATTCTCACCCACCCTTCTCTCTTTCACGTCCCTCCCCCCTTTAGTATTAATCAGATTGTATTTTTGTTATTCAATGCATAATATTATTCTTCATATGTATTCTATACTTTTTCTTTCAATAAACTTTAAACAAAAAACTGTCCATTTCATCTCCAAGAATCAATGGTTCATTTGTGTCTAATGGTGGACCATTTTGTACTTTACATTTAATGTGCAATCGGTGTTGTGCGATTCTTTTTCTAATAGCCTGGGATGTTTTGTCCAAATGTGCCGAGTCTCATGGGCATACCACACAGTACACTACATTAGTTGTTTTGCAATTTGTAAATTCAGAATGTTTAATTGTTGTACAAAGATTAAACAAATTCGTCTTGCATTGTGCTTTCTCATGACTTATAGTTGCCACATTTAAGATGTCCTTTTATAGGAGGTAAATCGAACATTGTGCGCAAGGACAATGTGTCCGTTTTGCGAGCTGTATTTGGTCTCACCAAGTTATTTTGCAGGTTCTTATTCCTCTTTAGAGCAAATAGATGGACATCTGAGTTTTTCTAGACTTTTGATGGTTATCCAATTTTTGCGTATAATCTTTTATTTCATTGGTGGCACCTGAAAATGTAGTCACACATACCAGGGGGTTGTTACTATCTCGTTCTTTGGGTTCAAGTAGGGATTCTCGGGGCATGTACCGACAGTGCTTGAGCACTCTTTTCACTTAATTGTTTCAGGTAATTACGTTGTGGTAATTTACTCATAAGGGCACATGCATTGGTGAAGTAATCCTCACGTCTGGAACAGATCCTTCTAATCCTTAGAAATTGACTATACAGTAAATTGTCACACAGGTTTCTTTGGTGGAGACTAGAGTAATGCAGAAATGTGTTTCTATCTGTCTTTTTAGTGTACAACGTTGTATATATTGTATTTTCCTTATGCTTTACCGTGATGTCCAAAAAGTTAATCTCTTGTTTGTTGGTGCTCATCAAAAATTGGATATCGGGGCTTCTTCCATTTAACCAGATTAGAAAGTCAGTAATTTGTTAACTGGGCCTCTCCAATACTTGAATACATCAGTGATGTATTGTTTCCAAATATGGATATATTCCCCATAAAAATTGTTGTTATAAATCCATTTACCTTCGTACATCGCCATAAGCAAGACAGCAATCTCAGAAACGAAGGGGCAACGCATCACTGTCCCCTTGATTTGTAGAGAACATTGGTGGTTAAACTTTAAAAAGCTGTATTTCAAACACACTTCTGCCAATTTCAACAGGAAGCCCGTTGGGACCTCATGTGGACAATTTCTCTTATCAAGAAAAATCTTGGAAGATTCCAGGCTGCTGTCCTGGAGAATATTTGTTTTTCAGACTTACGTCAAGGGTGACAAATGTATCAAAGGAGGGGGGTCAAAAGCCGTACTTTCTAATATGTTAATTGTCTGCATGGTGTCTCTGTGGTAACTAGGAATATCAGAAATAAGTGATTTTAGGAAGATGTCTACATAATTTGCCGGATGCTCTAGAAGCTAATTTACCCCTGAGATAATGGGTCTCGGCATAATAATTGTAGGGAGATAAAAGGTAGATGGTTCTTTTAGGCCAGAGAAATTGATCTCTGGTTATTCAAGCTGCTATGAACATTATGGTTTTGGGCTGCATGCACACGACGAGAGCAGTCCCTAATTCTTCACATCACGACCTTGTTAAAAAGCAAGGGGATCACCTGCATGAATTTCATTAATTCTCATAATCCTGGACCGTCTATGCCATGGACGTCACATCTTTGCATTAACCCCTTTGCTGCTAGGGCTCCCCCGTGCAAATTATTTTTTGAGGTATTTGAGGTAGTTCACGCTTAGGCCCCTGTAACTATTTGTCTACATAAGGGATCCACGCCAAATTTGCATCCTCTTCTTCCAATATCCTGAGGATTTTAAAGGTAACCAGAGTTTGTGGATTCCCCTGGAGGGGACCCAGAAATTAGCCAAAATACAGCAACATTTTGATTTTTTTTTCTAAAATGGGGAAAAAGTGCTGCAGAAAGTGTCTGGTTGTTCTCCTGCAAATGGTATCAACAAAGGGTTTGTGATGCTGAAATCATCAGCTTTCAAGGACAGGCAGACCTTTGTCAGAAAACCACCATTTTCTACATAGTTTTGACATTTTATTGTGACATAGCCTATTTTTTGTGTTTTCAACCTCTTTCCAGTTAGTGGTAGAAATGGGTGTGAAAGCAATAATGGATCCTGGAAAGCTATACATTTCAGAAAATGCAGACCCCATTCTGAATTTAGCAAGGGGTCATTTGTGTAGATCCTTCAAGGTTTGCCTAAAGACCTTATCAATAATAATAAAAAAATATTGAAATGGAGTTGAAAAAACCAGCCTACGTTTTCCCCAGTAACAACTTCTAACTGTGGCCGATGTTTTTAACAATATACTGTTACAACCGCTGGACCCATATGTTTGTGGTGATATATAGAACTTGTAGGTTCACCAAGAATCCAAGGTAGCTGCGACTTGCTGTTGGACCTGGCCCTTTTGGCAGGTTCACCCTGAAACTTTTTGCTTTTTCCTAGCCTGTTTCTGGAACCTGGTGTTGGTGATTTTAGGCCTTTGCACTTTTTCACTGTGGTACAGTGTAAAGTGCGTGAGCTCTCTGTGTATGTGTGGTGAGTGACCTGCCCTCCCATAGGAATGCCTGGGGAATATGTGTGGCCATGGTAGTTCCTGATGTGTGGGGAGTGCAGGGTCGAGTTTGGTATGTGCGAACTCGTGAGATTGAATGCTGCGTAATGATGTATGTGGCATGAATGTGTCTAGTGTGGAAGTGCCACTTCTAGACATGGGTGTGCGTGTGTAGTGAGTCTGCTGGCACGTGATTGGCTGGAGCCTGGCTCCAGGAGTGTGCCTGGGCCTGCTTGTGGATTGACTGTCTGGTTTGAGGGTGACAGGGGCTGGGGAGCCCCCAGAAGGTTGTCTGAGTCAGCCCTTGGTTGAATGACTGCATCTGCAACTAGAGTGGTGGGAGGAGATAGCACCTGGGAGTGAACAGGGCTGGGTTTTCCCCACACAATGCTGGCTCCGCCCCCTGTGGTGCGTCTGATGTCCCTAGCCTGGCCAGTGAAAGGAGTTCCCCATAACCAGTTGTAGCTGGTTCTCACACTGCCTGCACTCTAAAAATGTTCTTGTTTCTAACTTGAATCCTGCCAGGGGCGTGCTGCTGCTTGGGCCCAGGGGAAGGCTTGCCTCCCTGGGCCCTGCCCAGCCCCTGGATACCTGATGGACTGCTGATGTCCTAGACTCTGGAGACCTTTTACTGGGTCCCCTTTGCTTCACTTTGCTGAAGAACTTTGCTGGATCTTTATTGGGCTCATAGCGCCTGGGAGCGCTGTATATGCTTCCTAGCGCTGAGAGCGCTGTACTTTTAGCCCCTAGCGCTTGGGAGCGCTTTGCCTTTTGCTTATAGCGCCTGAAAGCGCTTATATTTAATTTATAGCGCTGGGAGCGCTTTACTTTGCCCCCAAGTGCTTAGTAGCGCTTTTTATTTGATCCTCGAGGGTGCCCACCCCTCGTTTTGCACATCGAAGAGTCACCGCCATCGGCCCGGGCTGCGATCATCCTCGGAGCGGCCGCGCTGCGATTGGCTCACTCCGAGGGGGCCCGACGTAGAAGTGGCGCAGTCATTGGCTGACTGTTGGGGGCACGCCCCGTGAGGCCGCGCTGGGATTGGCCCAACCGGGTGCAATGCCGTGTCAGAGGTGGCTCGTCGGAGGAGACGCGCTGGGATTGGCCCAGCGCTTGTGGAAGCCCCGCGGGAGTAGAGAAGAAGCATGGCGGCCGGTCGACAGGGCTCCCGTGAGCTGAGGGAGCCCTGCAGCAAGAGGAGAGGAAGCCGCGAGTGAAGCAGAGCCCCCCCTGACCAGCCCGGTGAGTGTTGAAGGGCTGGGGGGAGGCGGGGAGCTCCGCGGGTGGCAGTGCCTGATCGAGGTAGCGTTCGAGCGGCCCCGTGGCAGCTCCTCCCTTCTTACCGCGATGTGGTTTAGAGCCCCGTAGGCTCTCACGATGGCCCGTGTCCTGCCCTCTGTTTAGGGGGGCATAGTTGGTGCAAGCAGGGCGGCCCCGGTTGGCAGTGGGTCGCCCCAACATTGAGTAGAGCCCACGAGAAGGCTCCGGGGCCATTTTAGTTAGAGGGGGCGTCGGGGCACATTGCCGGTGGCCGCCCCCTCCTGCCAGAGAGATATTTGTTCAGAGCCCACGTGGGGCTCATGCGCCATATCTGTTCTACGAGCCCTGAGAGGCTCCTAAGTGCCGCATCTGTCTCGAGCCCTGAGAGGCTCCACCGTTAAGGGGGCATATTTGTTTACAGGCTCCCTGCTACACAGCTGCCCAGCACTTTGTGGGCAGCTGCCACGTTTAGGCCCCTGACATTGGGACACAGGCGTCCTAGCCCCAACAAGTCCAGTTGGCCTAGGGACTGCCACAGGTGGTGGCTGATGTGTTTTTGCCCTATTGAGTTGTGTCCAGGCACCTCTGAATGTTTTTATGCATCATGTGTCTTCCTTGTTCTTACACCTCTGAATGTGTTGGTTATACATCATGTGTTTTTGCTGTGTGCTTACCTATGTGTGTTTAGATTAGTGAGGAGATTACCTACTGTGGTCTTACTGGTTTGGCCTAGATGTGATTTCTGCGCAATGTGATTTTTGCTATGTTTATGATAGTAATTGCCTAAGGTGATGTTTTGCGCAATTGTGTTTTCTTGCACCTCTGAATGTGTTTTTATGCATCATGTGTTTTCCTTCCCTACACCTCTGAATGTTGTGATGCATCATGTGTAATGTGTTCTTGCTTATACCCCTAAATGTATTTTATTCTTAGGTGGCTGTGTTTTGCCTAGTATAGTTATACTAGAGAGGTTATGTGTCCATGAGTGATCTAGGCCTATGGTTATTAGTATTGCGTAGTGTGTACCTACCTTTAACAGTAGTTACTGGTTGTGACCTATAATTGTTCTTTTGTGCTACACTTATTCTAAGTTCTAAAAGTGCTATTTCTAAAAGTGTTGATTCTGACAGTGGCCCGTGTGGCCCTGTCCTGTACATAATCCCTTGTGAATATTGCCCGCGCCAGTTGGCACAATGTACATGTGTGACTTAAATCTGATGTGTTTTGACACTACAGAAGTTATTTTTATATAACCTTGTGTGGAGTTCCTTTTGTGGTGTGCCTAGGATGTTGTTGCTGTTGTGTGCTTGCGCAAATGCTTTACACATTGCCTCCGGAATAAGCCTGTCTGCTCGTGCCAAGCTACCAAGGGGGTGAGCGGGGGTTATCTTGGCGTGTGACTCCCTTGCCCTGACTAGAATGGTGGTTTCTGCCTGGCTTTGGCGTCAGCCTTAGCCAACCAGAAATCCCAGTTCTAACATTGTTGGAAAGCGGTGAGGATTAGGACTTGTGTTTGCGCAGAGCCACAGCGACAGCTGGCTACATTACAAAACTCTGCATTCTAGATAGTCACATGTTTGGGATTATTGTTTATGATTTTGTTTTTCCTCAAGGGTGTCATTTTCAAAAGGTGTTCCTGCGCTTTATGTTTAGTGGCAGATGAGAGAAAATGACAAGGCGGGATGCCAGTAGAGGGGGAGGTTCCCATAGATCAGGAATCCCATGCTGGGTCCAGTGCCCAATCCCCGTTCCTGTCCCTGTGTGGGTAGATGAAAGAGAGGGAGTGTGGAGGAGGAATGGCTCACTCGGGAGGGTGGGGTTGTGTTGGACCTGGCCCTTTTGGCAGGTTCACCCCGAAACTTTTTGCTTTTTCCTAGCCTGTTTCTGGAACCTGGTGTTGGTGATTTTAGGCCTTTGCGCACTTTTTCACTATGGTACAGTGTAAAGTGTGTGAGCTCTCTGTGTATGTGTGGTGAGTGACCTGCCCTCCCATAGGAATGCATGAGGAATATGTGTGACCATGGTAGTTCCTGATGTGTGGGGAGTGCAGGGTCGAGTTTGGTATGTGCGAACTCGTGAGATTGAATGCTGTGTAATGATGTATGTGGCATGAATGTGTCTAGTGTGGAGGTGCCACTTCTAGACATGGGTGTGCATGTGTAGTGAGTCTGCTGGCATGTGATTGGCTGGAGCCTGGCTCCAGGAGTGTGCCTGGGCCTGCTTGTGGATTGACTGTCTGGTTTGAGGGTGACAGGGGCTGGGGAGCCCCCAGAAGGTTGTCTGAGTCAGCCCTTGGTTGAATGACTGCATCTGCAACTAGAGTGGTAGGAGGAGATAGCACTAGGGAGTGAATAGGGCTGGGTTTTCCCCACACAATGCTGGCTCCGCCCCCTGTGGTGCGTCTGATGTCCCTAGCCTGACCAGTGAAAGGAGTTCCCCATAACCAGTTGTAGCTGGTTCTCACACTGCCTGCACCCTTTAGACAAAGGATTTTGGGTATATAAAGGGTGCTGTGACACTCTAAAAATTTTCTTGTTTCCAACTTGAATCCTGCCAGGGGCGTGCTGCTGCTTGGGCCCAGGGGAAGGCTTGCCTCCCTGGGCCCTGCCCAGCCCCTGGATACCTGATGGACTGCTGATGTCCATGACTCTGGAGACCTTTTACTGGGTCCCCTTTGCTTCATTTTGCTGAAGAACTTTGCTGGAACTTTATTGGGCTTATTTATTTATTTGGAATTTTATATAGCGCATAGTTACCCTCGGGCGTCCCAGCGCTTGTCCAGCCAGCAACAAAAAGCCACAGAACCAGATCAACCACATCAGATAGGGAATAGATGTGTCTTCAGAAGCTTCCGAAAACGAAGAATACAAGTCTCTAGGCGCATTCTCAGTGGAAGCGCATTCCAGAGAGTGGCTGTGTGAACTGAAAATCTTCTACCACCAGTACGGCCCTTATTCACTCTAGGAACCTGCAGCAGATGTTGATGGTCAGAGCGCAGGGTTCTGTTCGCTTTATAAGGCACCACCAACTTCCTTAGAATAGGGGGTCCCTTCCCCTGGAGGATTTTATGTGCTGTGCAGAGAGCTTTAAATTTAACCCTCTCTCGCACTGGAAGCCAGTGCAGTGTTCTCAAGGCGGATTTCGCTGACTGCCTCCTTGGCACATTCGTCAGTATCCTAGCCGCAGCGTTTTGGACCCGCTGAAGCTTGCTGAACGTTGCTTCAGGGGCGCCAAGGAATATAGCATTACAGTAATCAAGTCTTGAAATGATCAGCCCCTGAATGAGTAGCTTCCTCGATATTAAAGGGAGGAGGGGCAACACTTTCCGGGCTGAACGGAGGGTCCGAAACAGACCCCTGCCGTTTTCTTAGCCTGGGTCTTGAAGGTGAGGTCTTGCTCCAACCACACCCCCAAGCTCTTGATCTCCTGCTTACGACTGGGGAACTCGCCCAGGCAGCTGGGCCAGATGGTCGAAGGGAGTGAGGGAAACTTGATGCCTAGCAACATTATTTCGGTCTTAGTACCGTTTAATTTAAGCGCCGATTGGCACATCCACGTGTGTACTTTGGTCATACATAGGCGCAGCGAATCCGGGTTCTTCACCAATTGGGACAATGCAACCACCAGCTGAGTATCATCAGCATAGCTGATGATTTATATCCCGAATGGGGCAACCACATCCTCCAGGGGGGCCATATAAACGTTAAACAATGTGGGGCTTAACGAAGAGCCCTGTGGCACCCCACACTGGAGGGGGATAGATGTTGACCGTTCGCTGCCTTCCCAGACTTGATAGGTACGGCCACACAAAAATGACTGAAGCACTGCAACGCCACTCCTGCTACCCCCACATTGGACAGCCGTTGGATCAACACTTGATGGTTTACAGTGTCAAAAGCCGCACTGAGGTCCAGGAGGATCACTGCCACTGCCACTGACCCTCCTGAATCCAAAATGCTCCTGGCTTCCTCAACGACTGCCAATAGGGCTGTGTCTGTGCCCTGCCCTGGCCGAAAACCGGTTTGTGACTCTCGTAACAGACCGTTGGATTCCAGAAAGTCTGACAGTCGGTGATTAACCAGTCTTTCTGCGATCTTACTAAGACCCCGCAGCAGCGAGATGGGCCTGAAGTTTGCCAAATCGGATGAATCCAGATTAGGTTTCTTCAGGAAAGCCTTTACAACGGCTCTTTTCCAGCTCGGCGGCACCACACCCTGGCCAAGAGATGTATTAATCAGGTTAGTAACAGGGACCGCAACAGCAGATGCCACTTGTTTCAGAAACCTCATAGGGGCCGGATCCCCAGGATAGCCACTCTTCATAGATCCCAGCTCCTATATGACTTCTGCAACAGAAATTGGACCAAAAGTGTCCAATATGGCACAATCTCCTCCTGCCTGGCTGTCCGTGTCTGCGCTCAGCGCGACTTGGGGCAGCGCACTTATAATATTCTCTATTTTTAAGCGGAAATACTCCGCTAGCTCCCTACACTTCTGAGCTGGGTTATCCTGGATCAATGGGGGCTCAGGAATTTTGAAGAGCTCCTTTACCACTTTAAAAGTCTCTCTAGAAGAGTTGGAGGAGCTTTTTATTCTTTCCTCAAAGAATTGGGCCTTGGCACAGCGAAGGGCGTTTTTTAATGCTCTGATTGCTGTGCGATATTGGTCCCGACTAGCCGCCCCCCAGTCTTTCCTCCAAGCCCTCTCCAGCCTCTTACATCCTTTCCTAAGGATTCGCAGCTCCGATGAATACCATGGGGCAGACCCCATCCTCTTTCCCCTCTTTGCCACTCTCTTTTTAGGGAGGATGGCATCCAGGGAATTAGTCACCCACAGCTCGAAATCCGCATCAGCTATTACCGGATCCGAGGATAAGGGGGGGCACGAGCTCTCAAGTTTGGCGATCCAGTTATCCACTGATAACCTGAACCAAGCTCTTTCCAAGGTATAGATTCTCGGAGAAGGGGCAGTTCTAGGATCCACTTGAAAAATAACCGGGAGTAAGAAATGGTCTGTCCAGGGTAGAGGGCAGGCGGGCAAAGCCCTAAGGTGCGGAATGTTCGAGAAAATGGGATCAAGGAGGTGGCCCTTGGAATGCGAGGCTCCTGAGTTACTTAGACTGAGACTATAGGCATTTAAATCACACTGCAAGTCAGCTACCACTGAGTCAGCCGGTTCATTGAAGTGTAGATTCAGGTCACCTAACACCATAAAATTGGTCGTCGAAGAGGCCAGCTGCGTAACTGTTTCCATCAGTTTATAGCGCCTGGGAGCGCTGTATTTGCTTCCTAGCGCTGAGAGCGCTGTACTTTTAGCCCCTAGCGCTTGCGAGCGTTTTACCTTTTGCTTATAGAGCCTGGAAGCGCTTTTATTTGATTTATAGCGCTGGGAGCGCTTTACTTTGCCCCCAAGCGCTTAGTAGTGCTTTTTATTTGATCCTCGAGGGTGCCCACCCCTCGTTTTGCACCTCGACGAGTCACCGCCATCGGCCCTGGCCACGATCAGCCTCGGAGCGGCCGCGCTGCGATTGGCTCACTCTGAGGGGGCCCGACGAAGAAGCAACGCAGTCATTGGCTGACTGTTGGGGGCTCGCCCCGTGAGGCCGCGCTGGGATATGCCCAGCCGGGAGCAGTGCCGTGTCAGAAGGGGCTCGTCGGAGGAGACGCGCTGGGATTGGCCCAGCGCTTGTGGAAGCCCTGCGGGAGAAGAGAAGAAGCATGGCGGCCGGTTAACAGGGCTCCCGTGACCTGAGGGAGCCCTGCAGCAAGAGGAGAGGAAGTCGCGAGTGAAGCAGAGCTACCCCCCCGGGCCAGCCCGGTGAGTGTTGAAGGGCTGGGGGTAGGCGGGGAGCTCCGCGGGTGGCAGTGCCTGATCGAGGCAGCGTTCAAGCTGTCAAGTGGCAGCGGGCCGCTCCTCCCTTCTTACCGCGATGTGGTTTAGAGCCCCGTAGGCTCTCACGATGGCCCGTGTCCTGCCCTCTGTTTAGGGGGGCATAGTTGGTGCAAGCAGGGCGGCCCCGGTTGGCAGTGGGTCGCCCCAACATTGAGTAGGGCCCACGAGAAGGCTCTGGGGCCATTTTAGTTAGAGGGGGCGTCGGAGCACATTGCCGGTGCCCGCCCCCTCCTGCCTGAGAGATAATTGTTCAGAGCCCACGTGGGGCTCGAGGCGCCATATCTGTTCTACGAGCCCTGAGAGGCTCCTAAGTGCCGCATCTGTCTCGAGCCCTGAGAGGCTCCACCGTTAAGGGGGCATATTTGTTTACAGGCTCCCTGCTACACAGCTGCCCAGCACTTTGTGGGCAGCTGCCACGTTTAGGCCCCTGACATTGGGACATGGGCGTCCTAGCCCCAACAAGTCCAGTTGGCCTAGGGACTGCCACAGGCGGTGGCTGATGTGTTTTTGCGCTATTGAGTTGTGTCCAGACACCTCTGAATGTTTTTATGCATCATGTGTCTTCCTTGTTCTTACACCTCTGAATGTGTTGGTTATACATCATGTGTTTTTGCTGTGTGCTTACCTATGTGTGTTTAGATTAGTGAGGAGATTACCTACTGTAGTCTTACTGGTTTGGCCTAGATGTGATTTCTGCGCAATGTGATTTTTGCTATGTTTATGATAGTAATTGCCTAAGGTGATGTTTTGCGCAATTGTGTTTTCTTGCACCTCTGAATGTGTTTTTATGCATCATGTGTTTTCCTTCCCTACACCTCTAAATGTTGTGATGCATCATGTGTAATGTGTTCTTGCTTATACCCCTAAATGTATTTTATTCTTAGGTGGTTGTGTTTTGCCTAGTATAGTTATACTAGAGAGGTTATGTGTCCATGCGTGATCGAGGCCTATGGTTATTAGTATTGCGTAGTGTGTACCTACCTTTACCAGTAGTTACTGGTTGTGACCTATAATTGTTCTTTTGTGCTACACTTATTCTAAGTTCTAAAAGTGCTATTTCTAAAAGTGTTGATTCTGACAGTGGCCCATGTGGCCCTGTCCTGTACATAATCCCTTGTGAATATTGCTCGTGCCAGTTGGCACAATGTACATGTGTGACTTCTATCTGATGTGTTTTGACAATACAAAAGTTATTTTTATATAACCTTGTGTGGAGTTCCTTTTGTGGTGTGCCTAGGATGTTGTTGCTGTTGTGTGCTTGCGCAAATGCTTTACACATTGCCTCCGGAATAAGCCTGTCTGCTCGTGCCAAGCTACCAAGGGGGTGAGCGGGGGTTATCTTGGCGTGTGACTCCCTTGCCCTGACTAGAATGGTGGTTTCTGCCTGGCTTTGGCGTCAGCCTTAGCCAACCAGAAATCCCAGTTCTAACACTTGCCATGGGTTTTTATTGTGTACCGGGTTTATAGCAATTTATTTGGTAAAATATAAAGAGTGAAAATTAGGAATCAAGAACACCTCTCCTAAATGGGATCAAAATATAGAGGTTAGAAGCAGTAGTATTTGTGCATCTCTGAAATTGTAGGTACGCATACGAACTTGAATTAGAGGACATTTTTCAAAGTGACTTCTTTTTCACACATGGTCTTACATTTGGAAGGCAGAAATGCATAGAGAGCAAGCCAATAAAAATTGTACCTCTTGTGTGGGTAGGCCTAGTGCCCGCAACAGGAAATGGCACAAAACGCAATGTGGGCACATCACATTTCCAGTGAAAACTGACCCTTTTATTGCAATGTGTCTAGCTGTGGACTTTTGACACTAGCTCAGCCGGCACCTGGGGAAACCTAGTAAGTCTGCACATTTTTAAAAACTAGATATCCAGGGGAATCCAGGATGGGGTAACTTGTGTGGCTCTCGACAGGTTATGTTCCCCAAAATCCCTTGCAAACTTCAAACTTTCTAAAAAAAACTTCTTTTTAAAAACTGTTTCCTAACAGTTCTGTGATGGAAAGTTCTGGAATCTGCGGGGAGTCACAAACTTCAACCCAGCCAGCATTCCCACACCTCTCCTGATAAAAATGGTACCTTACTTGGGTGGGTAGGCAGGGGCCCAAAACGTATTGTGGAGACATCAAAATTACCTTTCACAACTCGACCTGGTTTTGCAAGGATGGGAAACCTGGGTTTTTAGCTCCAGGCTCAGCGGCCATCTAGGTAAACCAAGCAAGCCCAGACATTCCTGAAAACTAGATACCCAGGGGAGTCCAGGGATGTGTGGCTTGCATGGATCCCCCGACATTTTCCTACCCAGAATCCCCTGTAAACTTTAAATTTAGCGGGGAAAAAAAAGATCAAATTTTTCTCATATTTCGGTGTGGGAAAGTTGTGGGATCACCGGGCTGACACAAATGTCCTACCACCCAGCGTTCCTACAGGTTTCCCAATAAAAATGGTACCTCACTTGTGTGGTTGGTACCTGCAAAAGGCAAGGGTCCAAAACGTATTGTGGAGACATCAAAATTATCTATCACAAAAAGACCTGGTTTTGAAAGAATGGCACCTGTGTTTTGGGTCCCGGGTTCGGCGGCCATCTAAGGAAACCTACCCAACCCACACATTTCTGAAAACCAGATACCCCTGGGAGGTCTGGGAGGTGTGACTTGTATGGATCCCCCACTCCACTCCATTCCATTCCATTCACACCACCAGGCAAGCGCCAATCTACACACACCGTCATCAAGCTAGAGTCCACACACACTATTGGCCAAGTACAAGTCCATACACACCGCCAGCAAAATGCCAGTCAAAGGTGAGTATACGCAGACCGTCAGCCAAGCTCCAGTTGAGACACACAAACTTTCCTAGTGGGCTTTCTGAACTCCCCCGCCCTCTGTGGGGGTACAGATAAGGGGCCATTGACTCAATCTGCCTCCCAGGGGAGGCAAAAATACTATGGTAAATTTTTGGGCGTTGTGGGGGCTTGGGCAGCCCCCACACCTACGTATAAAAAAAATCCCTGGTGCCTACTGGGATTTCTGCCCCCACCAAAGGGGGGCAGATAAGGGGCGGGGCTCAGATAAAGGGCTATTGGCCGATCTGCCTCCGAGGGGGAGGAGGGGGCAGAAAGACTGGCAATTTCTTTCGGGGCTGGGGGCATTAGCATGCCCATCCTGGGCAGCCCCCACCCCATATGTATAACAAGCATTGGCATAGCCAATACGTCTCGCCTTTGGGACCTTATAAGTGTTTAACCATGCAACAGTTAATGTTGCTGCAACAAGGCTATTGTGCTGGATAACTAAACACGTATAAGGTCCCAAAGGCAAGACCTATTGGCTATGCCAATGCTTATTTATTATACTAATAGTGGAGAAGCGTGGCTCAGTGGTTAGAGGCGGCAGACCCGGAAGCTGAGATCGGCCGTGGACCAGGGTTCGATTCCCTGCCTCGGCGGGACTCGGGCTCAAAAATTCCACGGACTCGACAATTCTCGCTCCGGTGCCTCCTCGACTCACGGGGTCACACTCTGCGACTCTGGGCAATAGCTTGCTTAATCTCCACTACGGCCCCTCGCGGCGGGATGCCTGGCTTTCACCTTGTGGATACCCTGCCGGGGTATCTCACAGGGGAATACCAGGACGGGTTCCCTAAGCAAGCGCCTTGATGCCTTCGGGTGATACGTGCGCTATATAAGTCGCAATACATTTACATTTACATACATTTAATATTACATTATTCGCTGTTAGTGTAATAAAAATGGAGTACAAATAGCTGGAACATGAGTTTTCCAGAACACTGAGGTAAGGAAAAAGTAAAATAAATGCTCAAATGTACATATGTTGTGTGCATTCTTGCAGTTGTGAGTGTGTTTATGTAAGAGAGTGTGTATGTGTGTGCAAATGTAGCCAGAGTGTGTGTATGTACGTGTGAATGCCTATGTATGTATAAGCATGTATTGGCGAGTGAAGGTCGAGGGGCATGTGATGTCCCTCCCGCTACCGCGGGCATTTTGGTGAATTGACGCCATGAAGTGCGCTAGTGATTAAGCTGTCTGGCACCACGAAGAGACAAGAAATTTATTCTGGCTTCTCACTTGGGGAAAGTGTGTGATCCTGGGAAAACCGCTTTCACCTTCCGCTTGAATTACCTAATCTGCTGAAACACGGGAGTCTGTGAACCGGACTAAACCGCATACGCATAGCTGCCAAGCTTTCACATTGCCATGTGTGACATTTTCATAATTTCAGTATAATTATGAGTGACATTCCAACAAATATGAGCGACAATTTCTCGTGTGCAAAATCAAGCAATGAAGACGAGGGAATCATATAGATATCAGAAATTGCATCCATTTGAGTATAGCTACTAATGCTTCAGATTGCTTATATGTGACATTTTAATAGATTCAGTGGATTTATGAGAGTCATTCAACGACTAAATGTGTGGCACTTTCTTGCGACCAAAATCATACAATGAAGTCTATTGAAATAGACAAATATCAGAAAGTCAAACTCTGCAGCAGGAGCAGTTAAAGCTATTATTTAATTTTTAAATAATCAGCCCCCTGCACATCAACCTCTGCTCCAGTTAGCGGCTGAACCAGATGTAACAAAGAGATCTCTGACAAATGCAGCAACCCATTGAGTTATCCACATACAATACAGTTCAATACAATACAATATGGTGGTAGACTTTCTTTGCAGTAGGCATATTAACCCTCTGTGCTGTTTTATGGTCAAAGTGCAAACTGCCAGTAGACAAAACTCTCTCGAGGGGGGAACATTAATCACCTGATTTACCTCTAACTTAGCAAGTCTCACTGCGCTGGGAAAATAAAAGCTGCTGCTCATAGTGCCACTGTCAAGCACGGATATTAAACACTTTTCACTAATAAATCAGCAAAACTGGTAGTTGAGACAAAACTTCCACCTTAAATAGCCCTCCATTTACAATACAGACAGACAAGTTAGTGTGCCCATTACCAAGGCGCGCAGCTATTCCGTGCTGGAGTCCCCTCTCCATTCTTGTTACACACTTTTTATACGTCAGCAGTAGCAGATTAATAAATTAATCTCTGATTTACCTGAATCTATTTACAGCTGTCAGAATAATCTACCGAGAGGAGCTGCAGGCGTGGCTCTGCGTGGATCACTAGCCTGTCTCTTGTTCAGAGTCAGACAGGAAGCCCTTCTGCAGTGCAGCCTCAGCCTGTGCCACCTGCTCCCACTACAAGAGTCACGCTGACGTGGTGAGTCCATGGCATAAATTGGGCTCTGCCTGGGCAGGGCACACACAACAACAGCACAGGTCCAGGTCAGGGGAAAGTGGGCAGGTGGTCCAGGGGCGTAGCTAGAGCTTGTGGCGCCCGGGGCTATCCCTCAGATTGCCGCCCCTTGGGGGTAGGAGGGGTGCTGGGGAAAAAGGACGGTGAGCACTTGAAAGATGTCCGAGAGACAAGTAGTATTGCTGCTAATAGTTACCTCGATCATGCAAGTTACATGCACATACATGACACGGTCAAAGGCTATACAGTTAAATACACCGGTGACTGTCATTACAAAAGGCACACTAGGCAGAACAGCCAGGGCGAGTAACCACAAAACCCCACACAGCAAAATTGAAAAAGGCAGGGGAATAAAAGCACACAGGTAAAGATGACCATGATATGCAAACCAACAGGCCCGCTCCAGCAAACGTTACAAGTCACAAGTCAGGAAGGCCAACCTCCCCATCCTTAAGCATGACAAAGAAGCAAAACATTAGCACCAGGTAATCCGACTCGATCACCAAAACAAACATTTGATTACTTCATCGACGCACTGGAATAAATGACACAAAGATAATCAAATATCTATAATACCTAGCAGTAGATGGGGTCAAAGGGGAATTCAAGAAGTTCCCAAAGGAGGAAGTAGCCACATACCAGATGGCAAATGACGCACTCAGTTCGATCTGACAACCAATATGCACTATGAAAGGTACACTTATAGCAAAGTAAGCAAGACAACAGCCAGCCCAGGACAAATGATGCATGAATCCGCAAAGAGGATGGAAACCAATGCCAAGACACGCACCTGGTTCTCAAAATTCTAAATCTGCAGCTCTCTGAGCTCCGGCCATTAAGCTACATCTCCTCCCAATGTATAAGGCTGTTAATCTTACCTCGTTTTCCCATTACTTGGATGTGTGTGACACTGTGGCATCTAGTGTCAACCGATCTGCCCATTTCAAGTCTGTTCAAGACTCCCACAAACCAGTGGCATAAAGCAAAATGACCCCCGCCACCACCCTGCAAAGTGGGCCACGAAATCTCCAATATCTCACACATCTACATAGGCTTTTGGCTAAATGGTTGCCCAACGCGCCGCTGTACCACATTCCTGAATTGTACATTTGCGTTCCCATAGCTATTCGTTTGATGTTCAACATTCCTGGCTTTAAACATCACACTGTCGCATATCTGTAATAATCGGAGGCCAGCAATTGGGAACAGAAAAGCTGATTCACTCAAACGGATTGTGCTTAACAGAAACCAAATTTAAAAAACTCGCACTTTGATATAAACAACAGTAAAAGAAGAGGAAAGAAACTAGAAGGAGTGAATTCTAAATGAATACGAAGCTAGAAGGTGTGCTTTTGATTTCCAATGTTGTACAAGCAATAGCTGAAGAACTTACAGTCTGTAGCGATGGCCAGGAAGAGCAAGAGGACAGTCTGCTCGGAGTTATTTATTTATGCGTTTTTATAAAGCGCGGACTTTACCCAAAGGCGTCAGAGCACAATAGGAACAGTAATGATGCATGAGGAGAAAATTACAAAAGCAGACGTTAAGTTAATTGTGAGCAAAGCAAACAAAATACGTGAGGTAGCAAACAGTGCATTACAGGAGGAAAAAGTGACAAGTGTGCAGGTTACACAAGAGAAAACAAAGTACAATTAGAGGTATTAGTGTGCCATTCTTACTGAAGTCTCGACGTGGTTCTCTACTTCAGCTTCCGCTGTGAGGTGCTCCTCTCCCTATTACCGCTCGAGGAGTTCTCACCTACCCAGCTTGGAAGCCGCCAGCCGTCAGCAATAAATAATCTTGAACTCTGCGTGAGGCGGGGGGGGGGGGGGGGGGGGTAGGGGGTAAGGGGATGGGGTGGGGGGGACGACAACGGTCAGAGCGAGCGCCACTAACGCGGCAGGCGGGACTCAGGCCGCGTTGCACTGCAGCCTGCACTCCTGACCTGCGGTAACTAAACTGCAGCAGCAGACAGGCACAGCCACACAGTGCAAACGCGGGACTTTCAAATAAATTAGCAAAATTAAGTCCCGCGTTTTTGCGCATGCAGCCGCGGCAGCCTGCAGTTGCAGAAGCTGAAGCAGATCACCCGGTCAGTGAGTTTGTCACGTCACAGAACTGCGGCCGCAACGGGCCTTCGCGCAATAACAGACCACGCAGTATGTAGGCGTAAAAGGCCATTTTATTAGACCAGGCTGCGTAATCTGTACATAACAATAAACATCAACAAGTAAATAACATCAAACCCCCACTCACACTCCCCCCTCATTCGTTTCACCCGTTCCACCTCATCACAAACCCCTACAAGCTCCATACCATACCTTATTCCTGTCCATCAATCACTTGTCATCCAGCCCGCTCCTTGCGTCCTTCCAGTCATGCCTCTATCCGCCCTTCGAACTCCCCCCCCAAGGGATGGGTGTGCCCACTCTTGACCCCCTGTCCCTTCAAAGTACCGCCAATCAGGGAACCCCCTGTAGGGCGGTTCCCTGCCCCACCCCCCGACCCAGGTCAGGCCGCCCGCACCAGGACACCCGCAATCACTCCCTGACACACCAGATATTTTCCTGCCACAACTTGCTCACAACATCACGCATCTCCATCATGTACCAAGCATTGCCCAGCTGCGACAAGTGTACCCAGTCGTCCCTAAAAGCTAAAGGTTCCTCCAGACGAATCCCTCCGTGTGCAATCACTTTAATGTCCTTGTCACCACAGTAGAGTCTCATCGCCCTGTTGAGCTTCTGTCGTGCCTTTTCGATCGCCCCATGCTTCATAGCCCCTCTCCACACTTTCCTGGGGACCAACTCCGTCCAGGCAATGCAGGTCCCTGCAAGCCTAGACTTCAACACCTCCAGGTCCCTCTGCATCAGCTGTAAAAGCGCCAAACCTGACAGCTGCACCAAGTCATTTTCTCCCAGATGTATTATCAACAAATCAGGGCATCCCCTCTGTGGGACCATCTTTGCGAGCCAGGGCAGTAGTGCCCCCCATCGCATGCCACCTTTGCCCCACCATTGTACCTCGTGCAAGTGTCCTTTCAGTCCCAGGTTACGGCCGTAAACCTGTTGCTCCGCATATTTGGACGCCCAATGCACGAAGGAGTGCCCAACAATCCATGTCACCGTCTTACTCCCCGGTCCACCCACGCAACCTAAGAAGAAAAAGATGTTAGAACAGAACAGCAAAACATGAACAACCAACCGCCTACCTGGGACCATCTCACTTCCTCACATACTTCTCACAACAGCGTGACTTCCACCTCCCAATTCGCCTAATCCTATCCCAGGACCACCCCAACCTGGCCGCAGCTGTCGCAGCCCCAATCCTGAAGGAGTGAGTCCCGTAACCAGACGCATCCAGCCCCAACTGCCGCAAAGCCTTGCGCAACACTGCCAGCAATTGGCCCGCCGTCATTCTCGCGCCAGACGCATGACAAAAAATTTCCCCACGTGCCACACTCACCGTCCCCAGGAAAGCCCTCCATTCAACCACCGGGCAAACCGCCCCACCTTCCGCCTCATTCAGCCACACCCACTTACCCCTGCCCAACTGATCAGTCTTCGAGCACCGCAACCAGATACCCAAACGACCTCCGTCCACGCGAACCTCCTCGAACAGCCTGCCAGCCAGTCGTCTAGTGCCCAGCAATTCAGACACCCTGAACGCCTCGAAAAACATCCACACCATACACAGACAGAAAAGGCCAACCTCAACCAGGTCGTAACAGACCGGCAACACCCCAACCAGCCGGACCAACAACTCAAAAGTAACCGCCTCCCGAAGCCTACCCCCCCCTCCTGCATTCCCTACCCCAACCCCACAACATCCTGCTCACGATCACATCTTTAGTCGGATCAAACCCCAGAAACAAGGCACAGTAAAAAGATATCCCTGCCAATTTACCAGAAATCGTAGCCGCAGTCAAACCCCTGTCCATACAGTCCTGCACAAAACATCTCAGCCCTTGTTCCACTTCAGACTCAACACTCACGGCCCCCTCCATATTCCAGCCCATGAAAGCACTAAATTCAGACCATGCCAAACGATACGTCTTCCTTGTGGTCTCCGCAACTGAACCCTCCACCAGGCCAATCATCCTCACTCCCCCAAGGCCCAGATGCCGGCCGGCAGCCCGGTCTTGCATGTATCCGCTCCCGGTGCCAGGTGCCGGAACCGCTGCCACTGCGAACGAGACAAAGCATCCGCAATGTCATTATTCGCTCCAGGGACATGCTTCGCCCGAAACACCACATTCAACCGCAGACAAGCCAACATGAACCTCCGCAACAGCCGCAGCACTCTCAGGTCCCTTGCCCTCTGACGATTCACCAGCTCTACAACCGTCATGTTGTCCACATGAAAGAGCACCGACCTGTTCCGAAATTCCTGCCCCCACACTTCCAGTGCCACCAGCAAAGGGAAGAATTCCAAGAAAGCAATGCTCCTTCCCTGTGTGAGCCAGGCCGGCCAGCTCTCCGCACACCACCTGCCGTCCCAGAAGACGCCAAACCCCGCTGACCCAGCCGCGTCAGAGTAAATTTGGCAGTGCCAGACCGCCCTCTCTTCATCGAAGTCCAAGGACACACCGTTAAAGTCTTGCAAGAATGTCGCCCATGTCCTCAAATCAGCCCCCACACCCATGGAAATCCTGACTCTGTGATGCAGAAGCACCGCCCCCGACATGGCCATGCCGAGCCGCCTACAGAACGTCTGCCCTGCACGCACCACCCGACACGCAGAGTTAAGGAAACCCAGAAGCTTCTGAACCGTGCGCAAAGGAATCCGCTTCTCCCCCACCGCCCAGTCCAGACATGCCAGTATCTCCGCCACCTTGGCAGCAGGTAGGTGCGCCAGCCACTGCACCGAGTCCAGTTCGATCCCCAGGAACGTGAGGCAACAGCTGGGACCAGCCGTCTTCTCCGGCGCCAGAGGCACACCAAACTGAAGGGCCATCTCCTGGAATCGCGACAGGGCCCTGCCGCAATCCCCGGATCCCGCCCTCCCCAGGAAGAGGAAATCATCCAAGTAATGAGTGACCTAACGGCACCCACTGACTCGTACCAAGACCCACTGCAGGAAAGTGCTGAAGAGCTCGAAAAGAGCGCAGGAGATGGCACATTCCATGGGCAAAACTTTGTCCACGTAGATGGCCCCCCCAAACTGCATTCCTAAGAGCGAAAAATCCGCCGGATGAATAGGCAGTAAACGGAAGGCTGACTTGATGTCGCATTTCGCCAATTCAGCCCCCGCCCCACACACCCTCACCAGACGGATCACATCATCCACCGACGCATATAGCACTCTAGAATCCTCCTCTGCAATAAAGTCGTTTACAGACTGGCCCTCCGGCCATGACAGGTGGTGTATCATCCTGAACTCACCCACCTCTTTCTTCGGCACCACCCCCAACGGAGAGACGATCAGGTCCGCCAAAGGCCAGTCAGTAAACGGGCCAGCTACCCTTCCTTCCTCAACCTCCTTCTTCAATTTCGCAGCCACCACACTAGGTAATTCCTTGGCAGATCTCAAGTTATCAGCCCACCGGCACTCCCTAGGACCTTGGTAGCCCACTCTAAAGCCCTCCGTGAAGCCCCAGAACAGCCGTGCCGCCGCCTCCTGATCCGGGTAGCACGAGAGCCAGGGGGCCATCGCCTCCACCCTAACCGGTGTAGGCGCCCTTCTGTCCAGGGTGGCCCCGACCTCTGGCGTTCCTCCACTGTTCGGAGGGCGTAGCGAGGGTGAGGCACTGAGTAAGGGCATGTTTCCCGCCACATTTCGAGCACTCATGCTTGAACTTACAGGGGTCCCTGGAACAATACCCCTTATTGTAGCTCCAACAGGCCCCTGTGGAATACCCCCCTGGCTTGGACTGTTGTCCCAAGACGATGTTGCTGGGCACCGTTCCACTCCCCGCCCCGCTTTGGGCAGGACGCGGCGGAAAGGACCGATAAACAACCGGCAAGCCGCTGGCCGTGTGCGTGGACGCAGTGGAGTGCGTGGACGCCATCCACTGCACCCAGAGTTCCTGATCAACCTCCCCCCAACTCTTCTCGGGATTCGCACTAACCCTGGCTCTAAACTCCTCATCATAACTCAGCCAGGCAAAACCCCCGAACTGCATCTGTGCCTTGCGAATGATGTCCATGTATTTGAAAAGCGCAATCGCCCTGTCCAAATACTTTTCACAGTAAATACTGGCATAAATCAAAAACGCCGATGTCCAGTTCTCCATTGTCACTGGCACCCTGGGGCGCCTCGTCAGCTCCCACTCCTCCTCCTTCGAACCCTCCTTAGCCTGCACCTCCCTATGCAGCAACTTAAAGACATCCACGAATTCATGCCTCCAAATCCTAGCCCTGAGTTTCTCAGAGAGATGCGAGCCCAACGGCATCGCCAAACCCATATACGGCAGTTTCTTCTGGATCTTTACCCCCTTCTCCTCTTTACCATCCCCTTTGTCCGTCTGCACCCCCGTAGTCACCGACTTACCGTCCACTTTCTTACCATCCTCAAGTGGACCGCCCGAAGGCTTCCCCGGCTCCCGGACTGACTCGTCCCCCACTCCCACTGACCAGCAGGTCCTCTTACGCCCCTCCCCCCCGTGGACCGTCCTCCCAGGCTGCCCACCAGGAACCCTCACCTGCGAGTGCCTCGGGCCGTTCCCTGGGCCGTCCTCTGGGCGCCGCCACCTGGACCGCCGCCGTCCCAGCCTTGGTCCTCGTCACCGCCGGGGCCTGCAAAACACCAATGTCGCCGTTGTCCACAGCGCCCCCAAAGCCGTCTGCGTCATCCCGCACCTCCCCGTCTTCCAGCTCGTCACTCTCGTCACCATAGTCCAGCTCAAGCACCGGTTCCAGATTCAGACGCTCACTCTCCACCTCTTTCACCGTTCTCTTCACACCTTTCTGCACGCTCCCCCGGCCACGCTTTCCAGACACCACCCGAGCCGCCGGAGCCTGAGCCCTCGGTGGAGGGACAGCCGCCGCAGACTGCCCTGCTGCTTCAGTCCTGCGTTTTGGAGCCGTCTTGCGCCCCGCCAGGCACCCCTGGGCTCTGCCGACAGCCGCCGGCTTGGATCCCCACCCGCCCCTCAGGTCGCTCCAACCTGAGCGGGCCCCAGCACCATCGGGCCTCAGAGCCGTCCTGGCCGTCCTGACACCTGCCATCACTCTCAAGGGGGTGGAAGGGTCCTCCACTGCCTTCTTGGCCCTGACTCTCCTAAGCTCCTCTTCCCGTTCCACCTCCCGTTCCTCCTCAGAGGTCAGGGTGGGGGGCCCTCAACTTCATGACCCCACACTGCACCCACTCTGGCCCTGGTCTGTTCAGCCCACCTAACCTCCTGGATCTGGTCCAGGATCCTCTCCCCTCTAGCCCTGTCCTCCCCAGAAGCAGCCCCCCAGATCCTGGGGGGGGGGGGACAGTATCCGAAAAATCAGCCCCCGGATAAAAGTAACCCCCTGTGGCATTCCAGGCACCCCACCAGGACCCCCTCCCATGGAAACCAGGGCGGACGGCCCACCCCGGGGCCCCCATCGCCCCCTGCCTCGCCGGGGCAGGGGTGCCCGCCCTGGAGCTAGTGGACAGGTCGATGGGGGCCTCCTCCCCCTGCTCACCCTCCACCGTCCCAGTGTCCACAGTCAAGTCAATCCCCAGGGTGGGTGGTGCAGGCTGCCCATCTAACTCCGGGCCCATGTGCCCTCCTGAAACTCCTTCCGCTGTGAAAGCGGGCCGAGCAAGGCTGCCCCCCTGCCCCTCCCCCTCCACTACACCGGCCGGCGCGTGAGCAGGCCCCAGAAGCTGAGGCGCAGGGGCCGCGGCCGTCACAACAGCTCCCTTGGCCCCAGGCAGAAACTCGATCGGGGGAAGGCCCGCGGGGGCAGGCTCTTGCTTTTCCCGCCCCTCGCCGGGACCCTGGGCGCTCCGCTCCCCCCCCATCGCTCCCCTGCCCACGAGCGTCTGGCTCGTCCTCCTGACAGGCCACGACTGCAGCCTTAACCCCGGCTGAGGCAGCGCGCGTGCCCCTGGTGGCCCCCACCCATGCCTGTCCCAACACACCTGGTTGCAGGAGATCTTCGCGCCCAGCCCGCGTGAGCAGCAGCAAGGCCGCCCGGACCTTCTCGGACGTAACGCCCGACATCGTGCCGAATATCACGCGTCAGGCGTATGAAAGGAAACGGCTGCCTTGCAAACAGCCCACGACGCTGGATGAAACTCCACAGACTACTTATTACGCTAACTTAATGAAACACTGCTCTACACTCCTTTCTTTCTCCCTCCCGATGGTGCCAGGCGCAGGAAGAGGAAGTTCCCTTCCTCCCCTGCGCCTAAATACCCACCCCCTAACTCCTCCCCTTCCCCTGCCTGCCCTATCCTGCACGAAAGACCCCGGGGGAAGACTAGTCTGCGACTTTGCTTCCCCAGGGTCCCGGCACAGTGCCGGCCCGTGCGGCCGCTGCCGCCTCAGAAATGGTGCCGCCTGGGGCGGACCGCCCCCCCCCCTCCCACACCCCCCTAGCTACGCGGGTGAGGTGGTCGGTCAATCCTTCCTCTAACTCTAGAGACCTTGCAGCAGAGGATTTATTTCCTGGGTGCTTTGGGGCCCGGCTGGCAGGCAGGAAATTAAACATCCTGCCACAGAATGCGCACCGTACGGACACCGCTCCTTCGCAACAATGTGTCTATGTGGGACCTGACGTGACTCATAGAGCTGGAACAGAAAGCAGGTTTGGTGGCGCTAGTTTAGAGAGTTTATTGGTACAATTAAATAAGCCTTCAATGCCACAAAAACAGTCCGGGTAATTGATGCGTTTCGTTAGGAAGATCGGTGCCTCTGCAGAGATAGTATTGTCTGGGCACCGACCCTCCCGTAAAGTACGAGAGGTGTGAGAATCCTCAATCCGCTGCCCCCGCTTGCCCCTTACATTTATATAATGAAAGAATAACATTTATATAATGAAAGAAATACCCTGCACTGACTTTCTACTCAATACCTGCGCCTTGTCAAATCATGCAAGTGCACTAAAGCAGGCACACGTTATTTTACAAGAGGAGCAGTTTTAACCCCGTGATAAGGATCTGTGTCTCTCACTATATTCCAGCAGTAACGGTCCGCTCACAGACCGCGCCACAGCGCCATGAACCTGGTGTCATTAATTATCTGCGGCGCCTGTTGGGTGAATTTCTATTATACTGTAGCACTGCATAGCTTAAGACTGCCAGGGAGCAGTAAGTTCTCCACTGTAACAGCGCAGACAGAGCTCAGAAGGTGATCAAGACTGTCACCGCGCGTGCCAGTAAAGCTAAATTTGTTTAGCCTGCCTGATGGGTAACACCGCGTTTTACAGCGAAAGTCGAATACATCTTTACACACAGGTCTTCAGGGTGGTCCATGGGAACATACCAAGGCGCCGGCAACCACCGTAGGCCCCGCCCGGGTCTCGGTATAATTGGGCATCATGACAGCCCGGCCGCAGTCGGGAATATTTCACTGCAGCCAGGCAGAGCAGGGCTACATTGACAAGCGCATTCTAACTGTTTACTGAGCCTGCTGGCAAGTCTGCAGGGAGCAGCAGGCGCGTGCTAGCAGCCTGGCATAGCAGTTTCAGCGCTGGTACAGAACAGAGTGAGACTGAGTGGCATTAAAATGCGTGACAAAGCATTTCAGTGCGGTGATGCGGAACACCACACTGAAATGCGTTAGTCACACCCGTTGCGTGATACTTGGCAGGCCTGCAAACGACCTGCATAAACAACTCCTGGATGCTTGATTTAATCCACAGGCAACATACCACGTGCAGCGTTACCCTGCCAAAAAGCATGGTTTAGGGGCAGACGCTGCCCCTCAGTGTTACTGCGTCTCCTGTAGGATATGCAGGTGTGAAGGGGTATTCAGAAGGCATCACCAGGGGTCTGTGAATGAGCCCGTAGGTGTGCGACTCCCTGGCACCAGGGACGGAGGGGAAGCTTGGCGATCAAACAGCCCCTTCTTTATTGCGCAAATGGCGCTGGACTGAAGGGGGACAATAGCCGCCTGGGCAGGCCGGCCAGTCTGAGGAGTGATATCCGAGCCCACTTCCTGCTAGGAGCATTTAATGTGGTCATAGCCTTAGCACTAGACACCTTCAAAGCTCCCCCCGCCCCAAAACCGGGTACCTATCCCAGGCCGACGCCGGCCGCAGGATGGCATTTATAAAAGTGCAGATTTTCACATCAAAAGTGTCTACTGGGGCGGGAGCGGGTTCACGACATGCAACAGCTGACTACTACACCACTTTAATTTAACAGTGATGCCTAGGGAGGGGGTGCAAAAGAGGGTCAACATCCTCCCCGCATGCAGAGTGCAGCCACCCCTCATCTTCTCTGTGCTGGGCCCCCTTTCCTCAGCATTTCACTCTGATTTCTGCATGAGTGCTGGTGGAGAGAACCCAAATATTCGTTTGCACAGTCCTTATCCCATGGGAAATACCAGTGGAAGGCTGCACGAGCAAAGATTCACACCACTGCAGGCAAGGGAAAATCCAATTTGTACAAAACTTGCTATTAGTGTAAAAAAAAAAAACAAAAAAAAAAGAGAGAGAGTACATGGTACCTAACCTCGGCCCATAATCTTGGAAGCTGCACGATGTTGAAAACAGAGAACACTTTTTGCCAACTGTGTAATAGAAACAAAAAGCTATTTTGCCCCACTTTAAAAAGCAAGTATAACAGCAGGCAGAAGCCCACTTGGCAGGCACCGCTTCCTGGACATACAGTTTGCTCAGCTTGTTATCGCGTGAGCATCATCATTAAAACATACAAGTGTAGGCGAAGGAAGAGGGTCACATGTACTCAGGGTAAAAAGTACTAGGGTAGGTCGGAGGCTTTTAACCAGAACTCAGCAAGGCTATGATCTCAATCCGGCGGTGATGTGGGTCTGAGGAAATTCCCTTAGGGGGCAACTGGCAGAGGAAACCTGCCGGCGTCCCTTCTGTTCTAGAACACAACAAAGGTTCCCTGGCCCAACGAGTGAGATACAGAAACATATTGCAGGATATTAAAGAAAGTTCCTGCAGACTTCTGATGTAATCAGAAAGAAGCAGATACTTCCATGTAGATTATGTAAGTTACTTTATTTAAGTTAAGATGTTAGATAATAAGATATAGCGATAACCCCATCAGGAGAAGCTGTCCTGCTGCTCAGCCCTCACCCAACTGACATTCACCAACCTCGAATATTCCATTCATGCAACATTCCACATTACATGCATTCTAACTGAGCAGCAGGAAGACCTAAGATACAACATATCTCCCTTCATTATGGGAACAATTACATTGTGAAATATAATAGATGAATCAATTAAGATAATGACCACATGTAAAGTACCTAAAATACAACATATCTCCCTTCATTATGGGAACAATTGCATTGTGAAATATAATAGATGAATGATAGTCACAAAATAAAACAATGCACTCAATACATTTTGAACAATACACAAATAATAAATACTCAAAATAATGAATATGTGATAGAATCCCACACATCTCTCCTCACAACTAGTCACACCATCATCAAAATGACAAACATAACTCAATCATACGCCAGAACAAGCCCTTACACAACTCATTCATGCACCAGAACAAGCCCTTACATAACTCATTCATGCGCCAGAACAAGCCCTTATATAACTCATTCATACACCAGAACAAGCCCTTACATAACTCATTCATGCGCCAGAACAAGCCCTTACATAACTCATTCAAGCGCCATGCGCCAGAACAAGCCCTTACATAACTCATTCATGCGCCCGAACAAGCCCTTACATAACTCATTCATACGCCAGAACAAGCCCTTATATAACTCATTCATGCGCCAGAACAAGCCCTTACATAATTCATTCATGCACCAATCAACACTACACAATACCTAACAATGAGTGACCACATACAACATAGCCACCTCATACACACAAGCTAATACGTGGCCTAACAACTTGACACAAACTCATACACAACACCTGTTGTGGAACAAGCTACTTGAAATTGGACTCTAAACTTGAGCTCATGAACTACACCAATACTGAGAGACTATACTGCAGTCATCTCATACACACACAAACCAATGAGTGGTCATACAACCTCACTCATACACAACAGTTGTGGTCAAATTCTGTGACATATGTCCCCAACATGGGTTCTTCGACTCAGTCTTTTGGCTTTCCGTTTCAAATTCTTAAACATTTCCCCGAACACCCACTATCATAATTGGAACCATTGTCTTTTACAGCTTCTGCTGGACTCACAGACCCACTTCCATTACTGGTTCCTTTGACCAGATATAGCTTCTGCTGGACCCAGAGGCCCGCTTCTATTTCTGCGACCTTTGTCTCACTCAAGTCACATCTTGGCTCACTGGTCTGTCATTGTCCATTTCAACTACTTCACCAAATCGCTTCAGCTTCTTCACAAAACCGCTTGCATTACCATGACCTTTGTTCAGTTCTTTTGTATGTTCTTCTGAGCCCTTATACGTTTTAAGCTTTTTCTCCTAAGTATGCTTACTTGGACTCTTTGCAAACAGCCGATAATCTTTTTTTAAAATGCCATGAAATAGAACGTTTTTTTTTTTGAACATCACTGGGCAAACAAAACACCATTCACGAGAAAACGTTAATCCGGTAAGCAACACTCACTGCAAACTGAAATTAAGTCAGTCCTTGGTTCTTACAGTGCTGCGACATTCTCTGTATACTTCATCTGGCTTTACTATTTTCAACATGGAGGCACGCACAATGACGCAGGAACGTTCGGTTCACGGCAAGTACGTGCATCAAATAATGCCTCACAAGCGTCAGACGTGCATTGAATGTCGTCACAGAGGATGACACTGTGATGAGGTAATCTTGCAATTTTGAAAGCGTCTCGTGCAGAATACTTTCAAAGTAACCAGTAGCAGTTGCTCCATAACGTGGACTCCAAACAAATTGTAGACATATTTCTTCTTTTCTTTTAATTCCAGTTTCCACTACGCTGACTCCTTTACTCACACCCAAAGCATCGGTGTAAGCATCTTTGTGTTTCTTGCCAAACACCACAGCGCAGACACTTCACTTAAAGCCATAACGTAGTCTCACAAAAAAAACAAATGACACATCGGCTGGCGTTAAGTATGTGCATCTTTGAGGCCCGATCTCTGCCCACGAACACAAACAAACGGCAAAGCGGCTGGTATTAAGCATGTACATCTCTCTGTCTGAGGCCCGATTTCTGCCCCCGAACACAATATTAAGCATATACATCTTTCTGACTGAGGCCCGATTTCTGCCCCCGAACACAAGCAAACAGCAAAGCGGTTGTAATTAAGCATGTACTCTACACCGAGGCTCGACTTTTCCTTGCCCCCGAACTTCAATAAACCACAAATCGTTTGGTAATAAGTTCTTAATTAATGCTGATCTGGCACACATGGGTACTAGGGCGACCGGTGGCAGGGTCACTGATGGGGTTTCTTCTTTTGCGCCAGACAACGTTACACACATTCATATGAAACTGTTAAAAGGAATTTACCTGTAAATTATTTTTCCCTCTCCAATTTTCATTTTCGATTCCAACTGCTTGTCTTCTCTACACAGTTTCCGTCTAGTACTCCTTTAGCTTTTCAGTTTCTTTTGAGTTGCACGCGTAGATTCTTCTTCTCAACATTCGCCAAATGATGTAATCAGAAAGAAGCAGATACTTCCATGTAGATTATGTAAGTTACTTTATTTAAGTTAAGTTAATATGTTAGATAATAAGATATAGCGATAACCCCATCAGGAGCAGCTGTCCTGCTGCTCAGCCCTCACCCCTCACCCAACTGACATTCACCAACCTCTAACATTCCATTCATGCAACATTCCACATTACATCCATTCTAACTGAGCAGCAGGAAGACCTAAGATACAACAACTTCCTTTTTTTCCATCTCCTCTTTCAACCTACCTAAAGAATGGGGCGAGTCCGCTGGAATTCGAGCCTATAATTGCACAGCAGCAGAAACTGCATCCGTTGACGTCACTCACTGGCATAAAGCACTAACAATTGAAAACTATATACCCGAGTACTATTCATACCACCCTCATTTCCATAAGCATGCAGCTTTTAAGCACTCTGAATAAACACGTAAACAACAAGGATTGGACACAAATATATTGGATAAATGAGAATACAAGGACAGTTTAGCTCTGCAAAGCCTAATTTGAAATACATGTTTGTTTCAGATGTTTTCTATTGCACCTTAATGTACTTCTTCATAGTTCAGCTAACTGTGGTATATAAAAAAATAATACCGGATCTAGGTTTTACTGGACATAGCAATAACAGATAGCTCAATAAATAAGAGTCAAGATTCGAGGTAGTAGGAGTTTGCAGGTTTAATACAGCATAAAGGACAGGAGCAGGACAACCTGCATGGGAACAGGATGGCAGCGCTGCCGGGGGCAGGATCAGAATCGGCACAAGGGAATGGGTAACATTTAATAGCAGTGCACAAGCATATATATTAAAACAGTTGCATTACAATACATATGATAGGCGGAGCAGTGGGTGTGGTCAATAGCAGTCGCGAAAGATAAGGGTGAAAATGGGTGTAACAGGGGCGTATACATAGACATGTGATGCAAACGTAACAGAATATGTCATAAATGGGGCGGAAACATGGAGGGGGCTACCTAAGGAGCCGGGACCTCTAACCTAATGGTGCGCGCAAACTGACAATGACGTGTTACTAGGAGAAGCTGGGGGCTATGAACTCTGTGCTAGGAGTAGAGACTGAAGTCTGGAGAGTCAGGGCGACATGTACCTAAACAGTATCTAGTATCTGATGTTTAGAGAACATGTTGATATAAACTAAGAGTCAGGAGGGGAGAGGCTAACGGACTCTAAGACTGGAGCATGCATTATTCTACATGTAGTGCGTGATGAAGAATATTAAATGACCATTAAATGCAGTATTTCTCTTACATGGAGACGTAAAGGCTAGACAATGACGGAAACTATTGATGCGATTCAGTAGCTTAGGAATGCAGAGAAGGAGGGCTGGACTGATAACTAGAATCATAACATACTCTTGGCAGACTCAGAGGCATAGCCAGGCCGAGCCGGGCACTGCGAGGCAGGAAGTAAGTGAAGGGTCGAGGATACAGGTGGGGGTTGTATCGCTCCTCAGCGAGGACTCAGAAGACAGGAGCTGAATCTGGTGTCCGGGCCCTTTTGAGGCCTAGAAACGGGAACTTTACAATGAAATAACGTGCACACTGAGAAACGTGGCAACGTAACTTTACATAGGCCTGATACTCGTAGCTTTCACGAGAACTGGAAACTGGCATACTAGTGATGGACACAACTGTAATTGCGTCTTTAATCAAACATGGGGGATACATATGCATATTTAATCATGCACACATAACATAAGATGGAGGACACGTAGGGACACAGAATATGGCAAAATTTACTTTTCCACATTCCCTCCTTGTCACTACGTTTCCATCAGGAAACATCAATATTCATGATACCATCTATCATTTCATACAGTATCATTTGCTCGTCTCGAGTTTTCTTGGAACTGGATTTAGGACGGGACTTGGGACTAGGAATACAAGAGGTAGCACAAATGCCGCAAATCGCAGGGCCACATTGTAAACAGAGGCAGCAACTGAATATGATCGCTACTGCAATACCCAGAAATGACAATACTTTCCATCCCCAGGCGGAAATTATATTCCAGAACCAACCGGACCATGTCCAGGTGCCTGGATCTTGGTGTAACATATGGGCAATTTTATGGAGTCTGGTAATAGCTGAATAAACAGACGGTGCGTTATTAGGAATGAAAATGCAGCAACTAGATCCGATGACTCTACAGGCCCCGCCCCTATCGGCCAGTATGACGTCAAGGACGAGACGATTCTGGAGCACGACAATTCTCATAAAGGATTGTTCTTCGGTTAAGTTACCTAGAGCAGAAGTAGTCTCAATCACTACTGCTTCAAGTGTTCTGGTTAATCTACATATCAGTTTACTATTTACAACAGTACCTAAGTAGGGGAAGACACCTTTATTGATATCTATGTATTGTTCTAGAGCAGTTTCAGTATAATCGACAATCGGGAGATTCCTCTTGTGTCTAGTATGTACTAGGTGGGAATTCCTATGATAGTCAGGTGGGGCTAGGAAAACTGGTGGCAGTAGGAAGGCAATGTAGCATGTTCCCTCCCAATCGAGGGGCAGACGAACATATGCGGTCTGACCACAAACAAAATAAGAATGACGTGAAGCTTTGAAAATAGATTTCCTACTGTCACTATACTTGACAATAGTAGTACAATCACTATGGCCTACATGTACGGAACCATTATTTCGGACACATAATTCACCTTTGACTGGTAGTACTGAAATAGCAGGTAAGTCTGGAGTAGAATCAGACTGAACATTCAGGACCATAAAATTCGAAGAATAATTACCCAAATTATAAACTTCATTTTCTAGATCTAACCCTGTTCTGTGGGGAAGACCTTGCTTGTCTGGGAAACATGTACTGTTCAGAAAAGACATATCTGTTGAGGATGACGTTAACGTGGACCATGCTCCACACGAACCATTATGTGAAAATGGATAAGGAAAGAGTGGCAGAACTCCCTTCGGTGTCTGGAAAGGGGGGAGTCGACCACACACCCAACAATTTGTGGCATTGCTGGTCTGGTGTGAATAATGTAACATGCGGATAAAAGAGTTATTACGCATAGCAAGACGATATGAGAGTTCATGAGGAGGCAGATCACTAAACGTGTGCTCTACTGTAACATTAGCAGACTTATTTACATGAGAAACTGAAAAACACAAATAAAATGCATAACTGGTGCAGGAAATTATAATGCTGAAATATAGCAGAAAACATAAAATAATAGTGCAACTTCTAGAGTTCTCACTAACTCTCTCTCTGTGGGGGTCTATTATATACATGTCAGAAACCGGTCTAACCGTTTCACCTAGGGGAGGACTTAGACAATCAAACTGGCTGACTTATTTTACTAGACCTTAGTTTAAGCTTATACTCCTGCTGCGGAGTTTTCTCTAACAGGGAAGGGTTCGTAGCAATGTCTTTTGCGGGACAGTCCTTAAGAATAGTACTTTGGCAGTCTTTAAGATCCTCGGAAATGTTCTTTGAAACAGGTTTCAATCCAAAAAGTCTTTTCACATGAGACAGATGCACCCAGCCCTTCCTGCCTTCCAGCTTGACGGCAGTACGGGTGGCCAGGAGGACCTGTCGGGGTTCCTTCCAGCGAGGCTCCAGCGGACTTGAACGATCAAAATTTCGGACAAGAACCATGGATCCGGGAACGATTTCATGCGGTGCCACCTCGGTATTGTCTGGAAATGCGGCAGCAACCTGTGAACGACAAGAGTGTAGGGCAGACATCAAGGAAGCTAGGTAATCTGTCAGCATATTACTTGAAACATCGGTAATACTTCGGGGTCTAGGTGTACCCCACATGTTAGGGGGGCGGCCGAATACGACCTCATAAGGGGACAGACCTGATCTGGAATGTGCGACCATGCGCATATAAAATAAGGCAACTGGCAGAGCTACTAGCCAGTCCACACCTTTCTCTTTACATATTTTTGCAATTCGGATTTTCAGGGTCTGATTATGTCTCTCTACGAGACCGGCTGCTTCTGGATGGCGTACACAATGGAACTTCCACTGGTACCCTAACAAAAGGGAAACATGTTTCATCAACTCGGATGAGAATGGCTGGCCGTTATCAGAATATACGACTCTAGGGAGTCCATAACGGGGGAAGAACTCACGAACCAACTGTTTGGCAGTGGTCGTGGCTGTGTAATCTGGGACTGGATATGCTTCTGTCCACCTGGACAAAGCACATACAACTACAAGGACATACTTGAAACCTCGACATCGCTCCATCTGAATATAATCCATCTGGAGGACTTCAAAAGGGTGGTCAGGGGGCTGGAATCCACCTTGTTCCACCGGAACACTTTTACCTGGATTAAACTGACAACATATCATACAAGTACGGACCTTCTGCTTGGCTGCAGCTCGTAAATGCTTGTTGAACCAAATGTTCTGGATACTATCTAACATAGCTTTTTCTCCTAAATGTGCTGGACTATGTGCGGTATTGATAATGACTTGAACCATGGAGTCGGGGAGAAACCATGTGGCTTTACCCTTCGTTACCCATCCCTGATCTGTCTGGACCCCTCCTTGTTCGGACCATTTCTTGATTTCATCGGGAGTAGCATGTAACTGGATATCTATGACATCTTGAGTAGGGTCCTTAACTGTCATACAGGTAGTTGGATCTGGAGTGTATGTTGGTGTCTTATTTACTGGAACGTCTGGTGTCTGTGCTGTAAGCTTGGCTGTGCGATCTGCTAGATCATTACCTTGAGAAATAGTGTCGGTAACTTTCGTATGTGCTTTGCATTTCATGATAGCAATAGATGTCGGTAGGTGTATGGCATCTAACAGAGCTTGAATAAGGAGACCATGCTGAATCTTGAGTCCATGAGAAGTCATGAAACCTCTCTCCTGCCAGAGCACTCCAAAGTCGTGTACGACTCCAAATGCGTAACGTGAATCTGTGTAAACATTAACTTTCAGGTTCTTGGCGTGTATGCAGGCTTGTGTCAGAGCAACTAGCTCTGCTGCTTGAGCAGACAGGGTGTCAATACGGTGTGTTTCAATAACTTCAGTGTCAGTAGTCACTGCATACGCGGCTACTAGTTCTCCTGTACTTGTTCTCATACATGAACCATCCACATAAAGTGTCAGGTCTGGATCTGGTAATGGAATATCTGTCAGATCTTGTCTTGGCTTAGTCATAATATTAACTACTTCCACACAGTCGTGTGTGGCAGGATTTGAATTAACTGACGGTAACAGTGTAGCAGGATTTAGAACGTTGCAGCGTCTGATTTCTATGTGTTGCTGGAACAGTGTCAGTTCATAACCTGTTAAACGTGCAATTGTCAAGTGCTGAGTCTGTGTTCGGTTTAAAAGAACTTCCACGGAGTGTGGAACTTGTACTGTCAAGGAATGTCCTAATACTATGGAATCACTTTGTCTGATAGCTAGTGCTGTGGCTGCAACTGACTTGAGGCACGCAGGCAGAGCCTGGGCTACAGGATCTAATGTGCTCGAAAAATAAGCACAGGGCTTGTATTGTCCTGCTTGATCTTGTGTGAGAACAGATAATGCTGTACCTTCGCGTTCAGTGACAAAAAGTGTAAAAGGCTTACTGTAGTTCGGTGTTGCTAGAACTGGAGCTTGGCATAGAGCTTTCTTTAACTCATTGAAACTAAATGTATGTTCAGATGTCCAAGGGAGGACAGTCGATACGGCTGCCTCCTGTGTCGTTAACTGTATCAGTGGTTTAGCTAGAAATGCATACTGAGGAATCCATTGTCTGCAGTAAGAAGTGAGGCCGATAAAAGCACGTACCTCCTTCTGGGTCTTGGGCTGAGGAAGACTCGCTATTAACTGGATACGGTCTGGTGTCAACTGCCTACCCCTCTTGGACAGTAAGTGGCCTAAATAGATCACTTGCTGGACACAGAATTGAAGCTTAGAAGGGGACACCTTGTGCCCCATCTCGGCAAGGAAATACAAGACTGTAAGGGATGCTCGCTCGCAAGCACGTTCAGAACGGGCTGTGATCAGTAGATCATCGACATACTGGAGCAGGGCAGTGTCAGTTGGCATGTGAATATTGTCTAGTTGTCTCTTAAGTGCTTGACTGTAAATACTAGGACTTTCTGTGAAACCTTGAGGAGCTCGTGTGAACATATAGCTCCTTCCATTTAAACAAAATCCGAAAAGAAACTGACTGTCTGGATGAATGGGGACACTAAAAAACGCGTTCTTGAGGTCTATGACTGAAAAAAATGAGGCTTCAGAATCAATGGCTGTCAATAGGGAAGAGATATCTGGGACAACTGGGTACTGGGGAATAATACATTTATTAAGCTCTCGGAGATCAATCACTAATCGATATACTGGGGGTGCATTTGGATCAGTACGTTTCATGACTGGAATGATCGGAGAATTACATACATTGGAGTCAGTTTCTACAACTACTCCTTGAGCGATGAGCTCGTCAATAATTTTGGATAAGGCTGCTACAGCCTCAGGTGGCAATCTGTACTGTCTGATTCGTGGTAACACTACACCTGGTTTGAGAGTCACACGATGGGGTGTGATTTGCATATAGCCAACATCAGTTGGACCTTGTGCCCATAGATGCTGCGGAACATTGGACAATCTCGGATCAAAATCTCGTAATACATAGTGACCCTTGAAGTCACGTAGGAACAATCGTATTCCCTCTGGGGAGCAGCATATGACTGCACCTAATTCTTTCAGTGTCTTAATGCCTAACAGATTTTCTGGACATGACTTCGTAAGTAACAGATCAGTAGTGCGGGACAATGGACCTACTTCTAGAGTAACTGGCTTAGATATCTCGTTTACAATAGGCTTTCCTGAAAATCCAAGGGAAACATTTCTTGAGCCTGAGAGCGGAGCCCCTGGAACTTCGGCGTGACTGATGGTGGTCCTACTTGCCCCTGTATCAATCAAAAACTTTCTGTCTTTCCCTAATACTTGACTATGAACATAGGGACCCTCTTGATCTACAGGTATCTCGATGAGAGGCAAGCCTACCTCCCTCTCTAGGCTGTTTCATGAATATGGCTGATACTCTGGATACTCGGATTGTGCATACTGGTACATCTGCTGTGTAACATGCTGTGTTGCAGCAATAGGCTGCGGTGCTGGAACTGTCTGTTGTGCATTCTGTGGCTGAGAAGTCTGTGAAACTTGTTCTTGTCTAGGCGGACGTGGTCTTTCTTTAGTTTTACCGGTAGCTATATTGTGTTTCAGAACTGCACACTCGTTTATGAAATGACCTGGCTGTTTACAATAATTGCAGGTCCCTTTAACGGGAACTGCAGAATGACTGACTTGATTCGTACCCCTCTTCTGACTGTCTTGAGGAACAGATTGTGCAACTAGTACTTTCATTTTCGTGTCTTTCATACGTTTTCTTTCATGATCTTGTTCTTCTCTGATTCTATTCTGGTGGTATTGAAGCATCTGTAACATCTGGGACGGGGTATTAGCTTGCCAGGTACTTTCGACTTTCAAAACTCGATTCTTAACTTGTGGACTTGAATTCTCGACTAATTTAGTAACAAAAAGATGAGGGTATGACTCGCTACTTGTCTTGAGGCCACTGTTTATACTAAAACATTTCTCAAATCTAGAATAAAAATCACTAGTGTCTTCGTCTTGTTTCTGTTTACAGGCTGAGATTGCATCCCAGTCTTCCTTTTTAGTGGCTAATAATCTTGGCAAAACTTGTATTAACAGTTCTGGTAATTCTTTACATTTCTCTCCTAGACCGGTACCTGGTACTCGTATCTTATCTTCAGCTTCTAGAACTGCCCAATCGATCTTTTTCTCTCCCACCTCCCAATCTTTTTCCTTGAGTTTCTCGTATACCCCTGCGGGCAACAGGACTTTTAACATTTTAATTATATCTGGATACGTGTATTCTCCCATACGGAGCATGTCCTTTAATTCTCGGTGGAACCCTGCTGGATCTTTGTCATGACAGGGAATTAACTTTTTCATCTCTAAGAGTTCCATCTTTGTAATCGGAGTGTAAACAAACACTCGTTGCATTTCACCATCTGTTGTCCTAACTGGGTGTACTTCTCGTAACGGATTCTGTCTGTCTATGTAAAAGGGTTTACTTTCTGGAGGTGAGACATGAACAAAATGCGGGTTCAAAAACATACTATATTTGTGGCGCTGTTCTAGAATGACACTAATTAAATCGGTACCTAAACCTTTCCATCTATACTGGAGTAACTCGTTCAGGACATCGTGTAACGGACCTGGATCAGAATGTTGACCCTCATACAATGTAATGAGGTGCTGGATCATATACATACCCACCAGTCGTTGCTCGGCTGGGGGCAATTTCAGAAACATTTGTGCCACTATTTCGTCTGGAAAAGTGGTAGAATCAGTAATCCATCGGACTGCTGATCGGGCTAGTTCTTGTTCATGCATAGTACTTAATTCACTGTAACCGATTCGTGATTTCAGAATGTGATCGGTAGCTTGAAATACTTGTTCCAGAGAACCTTGTTCTGGTGCTGGATGATGTAAAACTGACTTGTGTTCTAGGCGCAAATGGCGATCTGGAAATCTAGATTTTCCTACATACGCTATTCTAGTGGGATTCTCGTCCTCTACCTCTTCAGTAGAGTCATTTTCTTTCTCGTTTACTTGTGCTGCTTTACGTTGTTCGTGTAACTTTATTATTTCTTTACGGATTTTCTTGTACATACTCTCTATACTACTGATAGTCTTGTGTTTACCCTCGGCTATATTATCACTCCACCTTGTCAGGATTTTCATTTCGGCCTGATCTTTAGTCGGGGAATCTTGTTCTCTTATTAGACAATTAATCAGGAACTTTAATATCATTAGCTGGATCTCAGATTTCCTTTGAGACATGGCTTCGCCAATACTTTCTGGATCATCCCCTGTACGGATGAAACGATATATTCGGTCTAGATCTCCTTTCATATCTGGTAGGGTGTCTAAATACCCGGTCACCCGTCTTACACGGATGGAATATATTACTGTACTATCATCACCTGCAACTGGATCATAGCGGCATTCAGTGAGAGCTCGTCGGATTTCTGCAACGGACTTAAATTTGGGCGTACGCTGTAACGCACATTCATGTAACTCGGCCAACGTTCTACGTTGGTGCGGTGGCGGGGTACCAGGAGGACCTCCTCCTGCGGCCCCTAAACTGGAATCATCGACTGATACTCTTCGTGCTGGCAGAGTGGGAAATTGTAATGTAGGCTGGACCGGGGGTACCGTAGCGGGTACTGCAAGAGGTGCCCCGGTGTCTGGGGGAGCAGGAATTGCCTGATTTACAGGGACTGGCGGAACAGGATTTGCATATTCCGGGACTGTGTCGTCCAAATAGGACGAGATGAAAATATCAGCTGCGGTCGGTTTGTGACGTAGCTTGGTCGGAACTAATGGTGGCGGAAAATTACTGGATGCCTCCGGGGTTGCTTTTGGCAAGCCCTCGGCAAGAAGAGGATACATACCCTTGATGAGGGCATGCCTCTGTCTGTCTGACTGTTCTGTTTTAACTCGTTCACCTATCTCGAACAGTTCCCTTTCCTGGGCTCGTTCCAAGGATTCTCTACTTAGTTCTGACTTTCTGATTTCTTTTTCGGTTCTTTTATGAGATTCTTTGCGCCATAACTCGATGGCATCTTTCTGTGACTGTCTGGCTTTCTTTTTCCATAATGCTTCTTCTACTCTCATGATGCACTCGGCATCCCACGTACCTGATACGGGCCATCTATACTTTTCTTCTAACTGTTTGGTATACTCTACCCATAAGTCTAGATATAATATGGCACTTATGCCATGCTTTTGATACATAAAATGACCTGGACTGTCCCTAGGCGGGACAGGAACTGCTGCTTCTAGCAGACCTTTTCTGGTTTTTAACTGACGTAATTTCGAGAATAAAGGCATGACTGAACTGTAATCTAGACACAATACAATACACAACGAACACGATAACTACACCACTTTCATACCACGACATTAAAATACATGAAGAATATTTAAAATAACATTTCGAACAGAATACTACCTGGAATACTGAAAACAGAATACATGAATTTTCTCGAGAACAGAACTGACTAGAACAGAAACTAGATGCACTGCTGAAACAGTACGAAACTTACCGGTCTCATAAAGAGACACGTCAGGACCCGCATCCACCGAAGTGGACACTTCGTTTTGGGTCTGTGTACCACCAACCCACGGACCAGAGTCAATTAGATTGACCCTGTCTAGATACTACCCCAGCAATGGTACTCACCGGGCAGCAAGAACGGAAGGCCTCGGACTGGACTGGACTGCTTCGACGCCGGACGGACGAGCTTCGGACTTCTGTTACGGGTGGGCCTCCGGATACCTCGGACCTTGGACTCTCGGCTTGGGCTCTGGTCGGGACTCGCCGCGTTCCTCCACCGCCTCGTCTGGATGCTGGACCGCCACCTCCGTCTCCTCCGTGGGCCTGAGGGATACTCGAAGCAGAAATATCTGCACGTGCACGGTATGGTTCCGTCACGGCTGCAGAGGGTCAGGGGGCCGGCGTGGCTTCACCGGCGCGTGGGGAAAGGGCAAGTCCCTATTCGGGCGCCATTATGTGGTATATAAATAAATAATACCGGATCTAGGTTTTACTGGACATAGCAATAACAGATAGCTCAATAAATAAGAGTCAAGATTCGAGGTAGTAGGAGTTTGCAGGTTTAATACAGCATAAAGGACAGGAGCAGGACAACCTGCACGGGAACAGGATGGCAGCGCTGCCGGGGGCAGGATCAGAATCGGCACAAGGGAATGGGTAACATTTAATAGCAGTGCACAAGCATATATATTAAAACAGTTGCATTACAATACATATGATAGGCGGAGCAGTGGGTGTGGTCAATAGCAGTCGCGAAAGATAAGGGTGAAAATGGGTGTAACAGGGGCGTATACATAGACATGTGATGCAAACGTAACAGAATATGTCATAAATGGGGCGGAAACATGGAGGGGGCTACCTAAGGAGCCGGGACCTCTAACCTAATGGTGCGCGCAAACTGACAATGACGTGTTACTAGGAGAAGCTGGGGGCTATGAACTCTGTGCTAGGAGTAGAGACTGAAGTCTGGAGAGTCAGGGCGACATGTACCTAAACAGTATCTAGTATCTGATGTTTAGAGAACATGTTGATATAAACTAAGAGTCAGGAGGGGAGAGGCTAACGGACTCTAAGACTGGAGCATGCATTATTCTACATGTAGTGCGTGATGAAGAATATTAAATGACCATTAAATGCAGTATTTCTCTTACATGGAGACGTAAAGGCTAGACAATGACGGAAACTATTGATGTGATTCAGTAGCTTAGGAATGCAGAGAAGGAGGGCTGGACTGATAACTAGAATCATAACATACTCTTGGCAGACTCAGAGGCAGAGCCAGGCCGAGCCGGGCACTGCGAGGCAGGAAGTAAGTGAAGGGTCGAGGATACAGGTGGGGGCTGTATCGCTCCTCAGCGAGGACTCAGAAGACAGGAGCTGAATCTGGTGTCCGGGCCCTTTTGAGGCCTAGAAACGGGAACTTTACAATGAAATAACGTGCACACTGAGAAACGTGGCAACGTACCTTTACATAGGCCTGATACTCGTAGCTTTCACGAGAACTGGAAACTGGCATACTAGTGATGGACACAACTGTAATTGCGTCTTTAATCAAACATGGGGGATACATATGCATATTTAATCATGCACACATAACATAAGATGGAGGACACGTAGGGACACAGAATATGGCAAAATTTACTTTTCCACATAACAACGAAGCTGTGTTAGTAAAGATATGAAAAAGTGGCAACAAACAATTCCACTAGATGGCCATATTTCCATACGAGAGAAGGGTTAAGTGCTGGCAAAGGAGGAATTTGTTGCCAGGTCGCTTTTCACAATAAGTCTGGCCGCTGCGGCATTACACATAATGTGTTTTATTTGTTTCTCTTCCTAGTGCCTTTTGCCAGCTAAGGGAAAGAACGAAAATAGGAGGCAGGAGAGAGGTAAGCAGGGATCAAAGCAGAGGGAATGAGGAAAGAGTTTTGTGACTGCCACAAACATTTTGAACAGGTATAACGACTTGGCTAGGATTTCTCAGCACATGGTTTCCTTCCATGCTTGAATTACTGAGGAATGCAGCGTTCCGCGAATGGCCAGCGATGCAGAGGAAGAGATAAGAAAGGCAGATGGTGGTTGCTCGCGTTCGTGCAAGTTGGAGGCCAGGAAAAGCTTGTGGGTAGGACTTTTAAAACCCCCTTCTAGGCTCCACTTAAAATTAACATATTGAGCAAACACAAGGAGATGATGGACGGAGCGCTGAAACTTTTCAGACACTCACCCCCAGTCACAGATCTAGGTTGAATCCGTCATCGTTCTTTAGCTCACTTAGCCACCCCAGTTCAGACACAGCTATATGCAAATCAGTCTTGACCCTGTGCCTCACGGGAACAGTCCAGCCCGAACTGCCAAGCCATGTCTTCCCTGGACCGGAAACAAGCATCCTGGGACTGGTTTCGGGCTAACAGCCCTCATCAACCAGTTTAGCTTGAATCCAGTGTCAAAGTGAGCAAGGGACCCACATCTGGGCATACCCTGCCAACTTAGGGCAAACAAAGCCAACACAAGGAGATGATGGACAGAGCACTGAAACTCATCAGACACTTAGCCCCAGTCACAGATCTGGGTTGAATCAGTCATCATTCTTTAGCTCACTTTGCCACCCCAGTTCAGACACAGCTATATGCAAATCAGTCTTGACCCTGTACCTCATGGGAACAGTCCAGCCTAAACTGCCAAACAATTCCCTGGACCGGAAACACGCATCCTGGGAAATACCTCAGGTGCCTGTACCAGTGGGATTTCAAATGCCATGTGTGCAGACAGCCGGGAGCCATCAGCCGCACACAAGCACTGTGGGGTCAGTTGCAAGGAAGGGGTTAAAAAGACCAAGGGGTTTGGATGCATTAGTTATACTCCTGCTACAAGCTCTAAACATGTCCTGCGATGGGTGACATCGCCTCAGAGTTTAACTTTTTATATTAACCAGGCTACTAGCATCTAACTGAAAGCATTCCAAACCTCAGCTCCAGACAAAATCTAGTTCCTGACCTTCCCCAGGCATGCCAATCAATCAGGGATTTGTGAAGTGTGCTACTCACCGGTGAGGGTCTCAAGGCACTGGGGATCAAAAAGGACAGGGGGGTCGAGCAGCTCAAATTCCTGAATGTGTCTAGAGTGGGGGAACATCTGATGTTGAGGGGGTCGTTCCAGGTTTTGCTGCGATGTAGTAGGCTCTTCCACCTGTTCTGGTTCTGCGTATATGCCCAGGGTTTCAGCGAGGGTGGCAGAGTGGAGGTTTCTCTTGGCTGTGTGGAAGGAGACTTTTGTTGAGGTACTGGGGTCTGAGGTTGTGGAGGGATTTGTAGACGTGAGTAGCTGTTACTCTTCTCGACGGGGAGCCAGTGGAGGTCTCGTAGGTGCTGGGTGATGTGGTCATTTCGTGGGATGCAGAGGACGAGCCTGGCAGCGGTGTTCTGGATGCTCTGGAGTTTCCGGAACAGGGATTTGTTGGTTCCGGCGTAGAGGGCATTTCTGTAGTCCAGTCTGCTAGTTACGAGTGTGTGGGTGACGGTCTTCCTGGATTCGGTGATGGGGAGGGATCCAATTGAAGGTCTTGCGAAGGATGCAAAGAGTGTTAAAGTACAAGGAGAAGACGGCGTTGATCTGTCAGGTCATGGTGAGGGAGGAGTCTAGTATTATGCCGAGGTTCTGGCATGGTCTGTGGGAGTAGGGGGCTTCAGAGGGCAGAGGGCCACCAAGGGTTGTCCCATGTTAAGGGTGTGGGTCCGAGGATGCAACGTCTTTCATTCCTTCCTGGAAGCTGAGTCTTGCCTCATGAGGGAGAGGATGAGTTGTGTGTCGTTGACATAGGATACTTTGCTGAGTCGATGCTGCCGTACGATGGCGGCGAGGGGGACCACGTAGATGTTGAAGAGCTTGGGGCTGAGCGATGATCCTTGGGGTACTCCACAGTTGATCTCTGTGAGTTCGGAGAGGAAAGGCGGGAGTCTAATTCTTTGGGTTCGGCCGGTGAGGAAAGAGCAGATCCAGTCAAGGGCAGTTCCCTGTATGCCTGGCATTCTGGAGTCTGGTGGGAGAAGGTGTTGAAGGCTCCATTGAGGTCAAGTAAGATGAGGGCCACCATGTGGCCCTGGTCAAGGAGAGTGCGGATGTAGTCTGTGGCGGCGAGGAGGGCAATCTCGGTGCTGTAGCTGCTGTAGAATCCGGACTGGGCAGTGTCTAGGATGGAGTTGGCTTTGATGAAGTTCGTGAGCTGGCTGTTGACGACCTTCTTGGTGTCTTTAGCTGCGAAGGGGAGGAGAGGTCTGTAGTGTCAGCGGAGGGCTTCTTGAGGAGGGGCTTGAGTTCTACGCATTTCCAATCATCAGGTGGAGTTGATGGTGCATCATAGCTCCGGTGCTATTGCAGTGGTGGCTCTGTAGAAGATGTGCGGCAGGCATGGGTCCATGGGGGCTCCTGTGTGAATGCTCTTCATGGTCATGGTGGTGTCTTTGGTGGTGACGGGGATACAGGCGGTGATGGTAGGCTGGCTGGCGTTGCTGGGTATGGGCGTGGTTTGGCTTCCGGTGTCTGTTCGTTGAAGTTGTCATAGAGGGCCTATATCTTGAGATGGAAGTAGGATCTTAGTTTGTTGCGGGGTCCTGGGAAGGTGCGAAGTTCGAGGCTTCGCTTGGGGGTTTGGTGAATTCCTGAATGATGCTGAAGAGTTCTTTTGAGTTGCTGGAGATGGCGAGTATTTTGTCCTGGATTAAGGTCTTTTTGATAGATCTGATGCGTAGGTGTATTCTGTCATGGCGTTCTTGTAAGTGGTCCGAGCTTCCGGGGTTTTGGCGCTTCTCCATACTTTCGAGACGTCTGTGGGTGCTTCTATTTTCTCGGAGGTCGGTAGTGAACCTGGTGGCTTTTGTGGGGTGCTGTCTGTCGAAGTTATGGAGGGGGCAAGCTCGTCAATGCAGTTGGTGACCAATCCGTGGAGTTTGTTGGCTGCAGAGTTGACGTTGGTTGTGGTTTGAGGGGGGGAGTTGAGGTGCTCCTCAGTGACCTTGCTCCAATTCCTTCATGGAGGGCCTGGTGTAGGTTTGTGAGCAGTGGTTTTTTGAAGGAGAAGTGCACACAGTGGTGGTCCATCCAGAGGGGCTGTGGGATGTGGCTGAAGTGGATGTTGCTCCCTCCTGCGAAGATTGAGGTCGAGGGTGTGTCCTACCTTGTGGGTAGGGGTGGTGATGAGCTGTCTCAGTCCGATGTTGGTTGTCCAGGAGGGTGGTGGAGTTGGGGTCGTGGAGGTTGTCGAGGTGGAAGTTCAGGTCTCTGAGCAGTATGTAGTTCTTGGAGGCAGTGGCGTGGGGCGCAATGAGGTCTGTGATGGTTGTGGTGAACGAGGTTCGTAGTCCCGGATGTCTGTAGGCTATATGTCTGCTCTCATCTTCCAAAAGATTTTTATCTTCCAAAAGTTTTTGGGTGATATGAAATATCCTCTACTTCTTTCTCTTCTATTCCGGGTAATATTGTTTAGTTAATGTAAGATACAGATCCACCAACCATTTGAACTCCTATACCCAATGAAGATGCAGGGAGCTCCTGTGTGAACGGTATGTTCCTATACAAAGAAAGTTTCAAAGACAATAGATCATCTTTCCTAATGTTGAGTGAGCACAAGGTATCTTAATTAACACGGTTCGTTCTTTTTGATGTTTTTAATATAGTGTCCCTCTTAAAAAGCCCCTCAGCCCAGAAGAAGACCTTCCTCCAAAAAACATACCTGGCCAAATAGGTCAAAACGTGTCGCCTTATCCACTGGTGTGGCCAGGAGTTGCCATCAACTTCAAAGATCACAAATTAATTAATGTACAGTTGGTAATGTGAACTATGAAATCATCTACAAATAGTTACAGTGCTCCGACCACCCCAATAAAGGGCCAAGCAGTACCTTTTGGACTGTGCAGTCGAGGATCAGAATGGATAGTTACGTACCCAGTAAGCATCTGTTCTTGGCATCTAGAGCTGTAGATTCACATGCTTTGCATACTCCTGCCATCTAGTGTTGGGTCCGGTTGTTTTCAAGTTGTTTTTCTTCGAAGTCTTTGCAGTCACAAGGTACGGTGACTACTCTTTTCGGTGATAGTGCACATGAGCATCCATTCCATTGTTAAATTGTTTTCCCACAGAGGGTGAGAATGGAGTTAGTAAGTGTAGAATAAAGATGTCCATGCGTATGTATGCAAACTGAGAACGTCAGGAGACCAGGGAGGCGGGAGAGCGCATGTGAATCTACAGCTCTACATGCCAAGAAGAGATGCTTACTGGGTAAGTAACATTATCCATGCAAGGCATGTGAGCTGTAGATCACATGCTTTGTATAGACTATACAGCAGTATACTCCCAAAGCAGTGGCTAACCTGTAGTGGTTGTAGTTGTTTGAAACAGTGTTTTAAGTATTGCCTGGACTACATTAGCTTGTTGCCTCGCTAACACATCTACACAATAGTGCTTGGTGAATGTGTGTGGTGTAGACCATGTTTCTGCCTTACAGATGTCAGCTAGGGGAATATTCCCTAAGAAGGCCATAGTAGCCCCTTTCTTGTGAGTGGAATGCGCTCTAGGGGGTATTACCAAAGTTCTTTTTGCTTTCATATAACATGTCTGGATACATTTCACGATCCATCTTGCAATGCCTAATTTAGATGTGCGATTGCCTTTGTGTGGTGGAGAATAAGCAACAAAGAGCTGCTTTGTTTTGCAAAATTCTTTTGTTCTTTCCAGCAATATAGAAGAGCTCTTCTAACATCAAGTGTGTGTAAAGCTTGTTCTGCTACAGAATCAGGCTGAGGAAAGAACACAGGTAACTCAAATGATTGATTGATATGAAAGGCAGAAACTACTTTAGGGAGAAATGTATGATTGGTTGGAAGAACCACTCTGTCGCTGTGAAGGTGAAAGAAGGGCTCTTCTATAGTTAATGCTAGTGAAGTTATTGCTATGAGGAAAGCAACCTTCCATGAGAGGAATTGTAATTGACACCTATGCATTGGTTCAAATGGTGGACCTATTAGCCTTGTAAGGACTATGTTTAAGTTCCACACTGGTGCAGGTGGTACTCTTGGTGGTAACAATCTTTTTAATCCTTCCATAAAGGCTTTAATCACTGGTACACTGAATAGAAATAAGTGTTGTCTGTTTTGTTAGTCTGTAGCTACTGCTGCTAGATGTAAGCAAATGGATGCATAGGCTAATCCAGATTGCTGTAAATGTAACAGACAACAGATGATGTTCTGCAGAGAAACATCAAGAGGATTGATATCGTCATTGTTACAATAGATAACTGTTTCCATTTTGCTGCATAACATGCCCTAGTAGTAGGCTTTCTAGCCTCTTTTAGGATATGCATACAATTGGTTGTAATTGTAAATAAGTAAACTCTATGACTTCAGGAGCCAGAGTTCTTTGGGATTTGGATGCTTGGTTTCTCCATGGCTCTGAGTGAGGAGACTGGAGGTGAGATCCAGCTTTTGGTGTGAAACTACTACAACTCCAGCAGGGTGGCGAACCAGGGTTGACGTGCCCATGTGAGAGCTATGAGAATTAGTGTGAGGGATGTTTGCCTGAGCTTCCAAACTACCAGCGGAATCAGTGGGAGAGGAAGAAAAGCGTAAGCTATATCTCCGACCAGTTCATCGATAGGGCATTGCCTTTGGAGAGTGGGAGTAGGAATCTGGAGGCGAAGCTTGGGCATTTTGCCCTGTGGAACACAGGTCTATGTGAGGAAATCCCTATTCCTCAAAGTAGGGGAGGCAAACTGGAGGATGAAGTTTCCACTCATTGACTTGCTTCCTCTGTCTGCTGAGAAGGTCTAAATTCTGATTGTTTACTCCTGGAAGGTGCTCTGCCAGGAGTTAAATCTTGTGGTGCATAACACATTTCCAAATGGTTTGTGCCAGGCGTGACAGTTAGAGTGTGTCCCGCCCCCGTTTTTGTATATAGTACATATGTCATGTTGTCCGTGCAGACTAGGACAGCTTTGCCTACGAGGTGAATTTGAAAGGCTCCGAGCACTCGAAACAGTGCTAGTAATTCTAGGTAATTTATATGGAGACTTTGTGCTTTAGACTCGACAATCTACATTGTGTGCTCGTGTAAGTGAGCACCCCAACCAGTGAGTGATGCGTCTGCTGTTAGCAAGGTCTGTGGAACAGGGTTGATGAAGGGCCGCCCTTTGGATACATTTTGTGGGTACCACTACTGCAGAGTGTGATGGATGCTGTCATCTACCAACACTAGATCGTCAATTGACCCTGCGACTAGTTTTACTGAATTGCTAAGCAGTCTTGAAGGGGATGCATGTGACGTCTTGCATGGGGAACGATTATGATGCAAGACACCATCATTCCTAGCAGTTGCAAGAAGACTCTTGCTGGTAATGATTGGTTGGGCTGAAACTGAGCGAGAAGAGACTGTGTACTGAGAATTCTGGCTGCACAGAGAGGCTAGATCTCTTTGAGTGTCTATGGTGGCTCCTAGATAGGTCTGTGTGTTGGAAGGCTGCGGATGGGACTTCAACGTATTCACTGTAAACCCTAGTTGATGTAGTAAGTGAATTGTGGATTGAGTTTGTTGGGCACTTTTGGTAAGTGCTAGCTTTGATTAGCCAGTCGTCCAGGTACAGGAAGACATGGATGTGCAGTCTTCTCAGAAGAACTGCAACTACTTCCAGCCATTTGGTAAATACTCTGGTAGCAGAGGTGACTCCAAACTGTAGTTGAATTGGGTAATGTTGACCCACTAGAACAAATCTGAGATTTTGAGATGAGCGGAGTGAATTGTAATGTGAAAATATGCATTGCTTAAGTTTAAAGTATACAAAGTCATCCTGCTGTAGAAGTGGGAGCACTTGTTGAAGTGTCACCATGTGGAAATGTTCTGACTGTATGTAGTGGTTTAGTTCGGAGGTCCAGAATAGGTCTCAAGGAGCAGTCCTTTTTAGGAATTAGAAAATACAGGGAGTACACGCTTGATGCTAGATACTGAAACGGTACAGCCTCTATGGCTACTTTCAGCAAGAGAGACGTTGCTTTCTGTTTGAGCAGGTATAAATGTTCTGGTGACATTTTATGAGAATGAGGTGAAATGTTTGGAGGATTGGTGAGAAGCTCCAGGCAATAACCAGGTTCGATAATTCCTAATACCCGTTTGTCAGTTGTTATGGATTGCCAAATAGGAAGGAATTGTAGAAGACGTCCCCTGACAGGAGTTAAATGATCGGGGGGAAGGATAGGTAAGTCACTGCTTGTTAGGGGAATTACATGGTGTGGGACCCTATCTTTGCCATTGTTCCCTCTGTATCCTCCTCTAAAGAAGGTGCTTGTGGAGGAAGATTGATTGCTGCCTTTATACGAGGAAACTTTGTTGTCTGAGCATGTGGTCTTGGACCCCACATGGTATATAGAGCGACAAAAGGAGCTATGATTTGAAGACGACTGTAGAACTCCCATGGATTTAGCTACTTCAGTGACTTTTTTCATTTTCTAAAAAGCCTAATCTACTTCCGGCCCGAAGAGATGTTTATCAAATGGAGTATTTAAGATGGAATATTGGAATTCAGGGTAAAAATCGGAAATCCTCAACCAGGCGTGCCTCTTGAGTAACACACTAGTGTTAATCTCTTAAGATGCGGTGTCAGCAGCATCTAAAGTACAACTAATAGAGGAATAGGAGATGTGTTTTCCTTCCTGTACTAAATCCTGAGCATTAGCTTTGTGTTTATCCTGGAGATATTGGAGGAACTGCTTCATTTCGTCCCAGTCGCTCTATCGTACCTGGCTAAGAGGGCCTGAGTGTTGGCAATGCACCAATGATTCGCCAGGGCAACTACTCGTTTACCAGAGGTGTCTAATAATTTTCACTCCTTATCCAGAGGAGGGGGGGAGAGGAGGGGTGGGGGGCGGGCATCCCAGAGGTTTGAGAATTGGCCTGTTAATGCCCATTAGAGACAACAGGTGAGTCTAGCGCTAACTAACCCATAATATAGACTGGATCAGACTGAGCAGGCCTATACTTTTTGTCTATCCGGGGAGTGAGAATACAAGCACAAACGGGGTCTTTGAATATATCATCGGAATGCCTCATCATGCCTTTGAGTAGTACACACAGATTCAGTCAGGCTCTCCCTATGCTCAAAGTTTCAAACAAGAAATCTTCTAGGGATTCTTGATGTAATCGTACCCCGTGATATTCTGCAGCTCTAGCAAGTAATTCTAAATAACCTACATTGTTGTCAGGAGGGGAAGGCATTGTAGGCTAAAGGTCTGGGTGAATCAGTATTGTAGTCTTTCTAGGGATCTACAGGTAAATGAGTATATCCATCATCATCACGCTGTGGTGGAGGAGAGTTAGTTGGTGTGATAAGTAAATATTCTAATGCTGGAGAAGGTGGTGAAAGTGTAGGAGAACGTGGTGGAGGAGGAGGAGAAGGGTTAGTACCAACATTCTTACATTATAACGTTCTTTTAAAGTGGATGTCCTCTGACTCAGATGTTCTGAATCAGGATTAATGTGAAGTTCCTTTTGTTTTGAGCCTGATTCGGGAGTGGAAAGTCGAAAACCAGATCCTGCAGTTTTGAAGGAGCATTTTTTTGTTTTGGCACCAAGGACTTCGGTGCCAAGGTGGAATTACCTTTCGGCGCAGAAGGTTTGAGTTCTGAAGCAGTTTTCGATTTCGGTGTGGAATGTTTTGTGTCTGAAGCAGTCTTCGGCTTTGAGCCCTGAGGTTTCGTCTTGGTGCCTGACTTTGGAAGACTCGACGCCGAACCAGAAGGCTTAACAACCAACCGTAGCCTGAAGGTGGAGGTGGAACCGAAGCCTTTTGCTTGGTCGGAGTTGGATTTCGGGGCAAGGGGTGTTCGGTACTCCCTGGACTTTGACCTTGTGGTAGGTAGTCTTCCATCTCGGAGTCAGATTCCAGAATAGTTACAAGCTCTTCTTGCTCCTCTTCGGCTCCCTGTGCATTAAATTCTTCTTGCTCGGATCCCTCACCGAAGAGGTCCGGCGTGTATTTGATGTTCTGGCTTTGAATTTCATGATGTCGAGCAGGACAATCGCAGAGCGTTTTCTTCGATCGAAACTATCTACATGCATTGCAGTCTTGTTCGTTATGTTCAGTAGATAAGCACAAGTTGCACACTTCGTGCGAGTCAGTGCGCAGATACTTTGCGTGGCACTGAGGACAGAATTTGAATGGAGTCCGTTCCATCGACTGAGGTGGACCGGCGTGGTTAGACCAGACGGCCTTCCATGTGTTTTCCGATCCAAATAGAAATTTTATTCGATTGATACGATAGACGGAGAAGTGAGACACACAAACGAAATATTGCCACGGGTATAGTGGATTGCGCACCAAGGGGAACACGAAGAACTGTTTTGAACCAGAGCGCAGCAATATACATCCGAACCTGATGGCGTAAAAAAACAATCCAACAATGGAGTTAATGCCCATGCACACTACCACTGAAAGGAGGAGTCACATTACCTCGTGACTGCAAAGACTTCTTCGAAGAAAAACAACTTGCAAACATCCAGACACAACACTAGATGGCAGGAGTATGCAAAGCATGTGTTCTGCAGCTCACATGCCTCGAACATGCTATAACATCACATGTATTAATCGTAGGACACTACACGTTGTCTTCATGTATTAATACAGGTGTCTTATTTCAATGTAATATTTGTTTTTTGATTGGTTTAATTATATTCTATGTACATGTATTTGTGGTTAATGAGGTTATATGTACATCCTTGTTTTATTTAAATGTATATATCCATTGTGTATATGTTCAATGAAAAATAATATTAGAAGACATTCACAATCCCTCGTTTCTACTTCATCTCTTTGGGTACACAGTTAAATCTGTGGATGTGACTTATAATATATTCAGTATACAGTGGATAAGATTCTTTAAGTAATTCACCAATTGTAATTTATTGACGCTCCGAGAAATAATGGCGAGATGTTTTTCTCTATGAAATTTTTTAAGATTGATGGTGTAGGGGGTGCCTTCCGAAACTGAGTCCATGACTGGCACAACATGTGCTAGTGTAATGGTAGCAGCCTTTGACCTGGTGGAGTGAGCAAATAACCCTTCTGGTGGCGGCTTCCTAGTTGGTTAATTTCAGACCTTTATACAGGGGACAGTTCATTGTGAGATGGGCATTTGATGCACCTCTTTTCCCGTTTTAGTGCCAAAAAACCCAACAAAAAACTGATAAGTGTGACCATATTCTTTGGTTCGAACATTGTAAAAAATTAAGAGCCCTTTCAGGGTTAAGTTGGCTAAGCTGAGATAGAGCATAAACAGCCTGGAAAGTAATGGATTACCCTATGTGGAAGGGCGTGACAACCTTTGGCAGAAAAGCTGCCTTTGTCTGGAAAGAAAGAAGTGCATAGTTGTTGGACACCCAAGGCTTAGAGTTTACTCACTCATCTAGTACATGTGATTGATATACAGAACACAGTTTTGTTGGTTAACAGGTGTAAGGGACAACTATGTGTGGGTTTCAATGGAGTACATATTATTTAAGTGACAACCAAATGTAGGTCCCACTGTGGCATCACAAAAGTAATGGTGCGAACATTTGGACCAGCTTTTTAGATCTATAGCAGTAACAACAGCAAGGCCTTGCTGGGCCAAAGAAAGACAAAACAGAAGAATATCTGACAACCTTGCTTGTAAGGGTTGCACATGCAGGGAACACAGGCAGCCACGTTCTCACAGCACCCTGAATATGCGACTTCCGGAAGAAGATCAAAAGCCATCAACTGTTGCCGCTCATTACCCAAGCACTCGCCTCACTCCCAAAATTAATTTAAATCCCCATTTTAAGTTCGATATATTGGCCACAGTTTATTCAAACAAAACTTCAAGATACTCTTGCAGGCATGTCATAAATCACTTCGACAACCCCCTTGCTATAAACAAAATGATAAATCAGGTTGTCAATGCAAGTCCCACAGTCCTAAATCATGCCATAAATCAAAGTCATGGATCACTGGCTTTTGCAGTCTTTAGGTGCTGGAGTTCACAATGAAAGGAGGGTAACATTACCAATGCTATCTTGTTTGTTATTTTGTCCGCTGTCGCCCACAGGACCTAGGCTGCGAGTACAATGCTTCATGTACCCCCAGGAAGTTGGCTTACCCTGCTGTAAGGCATTCCAAGGCATATAGACTATGTCTGCGACCCCTCTGTGACAGGATGTGGCTTTATTTCCGAGCTGCTACTTCTTGAGGATTGCCTCCGTCTAGTCACTGTGACACACACACACACACACATATATATATATATATATATATATATATATATATATATATATATTCACTGAAAAAACCATAGGTTACACAAATACACACACACACACACACATATATATATTCACTGACAAAACCATAGGTTTCACACCAGTTATAGTTAGCTGAACATTTTACTCATACAAAATCAATGAAATTCCCACGTTATAGTTAGTTGGACTCACTATAACTCGCGCGCCCGCAATCCACTGCTGATGATGTCACATATTACATCATTCATGACATGGTCCGTGACATCACTGATGACATCTCAAATGACATCACTGATGACATCTCAAATGACATCACTGATGACATCTCAAATGACATCACTGATGACATCATCCAGTGAATGTGTGTTTCTGAAAAGTAAAAATATGTTTTATATATTGAAGAATGAGTGGATGTATGAGTGTCTGGATGAAGGATTTAGTAGGTGCGTGACTGACTGTAAAAGTGAGTGATTAAATGTGTCTTACTGAATGCATTGGTTAGTGACTAAACTGTCTGAATGTGTGCATCAGTATGTCTGTTGTTGTGTTGAGTGGCTATATGGGTTATTGATTGGTTGCACAAGTATTTGTATGTGAGGGTGAGTGTGTGTGTGGGTGGCTGGGAGGTGTGTGACTCAATGCATATATGTGTGAGCAGTTGATTCACTTGGTATATGGGTTCAAGAGTGCATGTGGAAAGAGCTGTATGGGTGGTTGACTATGTGCATGGGTGTGTTGGTGAGTGAATGGCTATCTCAGTGCTCCATGTCCAAGTAAGTACATATGTAAAACACAGTGAATGTGAGAGTTGGCATATATAAATGACTATACATGAGATCCTGTGATTGCGTAAGTGACTGTATGGATCAATGTGTACTTGTATCAGTGATTGTAAAAGAGAGTAAGTATGTGTTAGTATATGTTTGAATAAGTAAGTTTTAGTGTGTATAACTGTGTAGTTGAGGAAATGGAAGTGTGATTGATTCTTTGCATAACTGACTAGGTGTGTGAGTAACTCTGTGGATGAGTGTCAGCGTGTGAGTGTCTGTATAGGTGTATGAGTGGATATGATAGTGTTCTATTGATGAGTGACTGTATGTATGAGTGATTGTATGGGTGAATGAGTGGATGTGTGTGTAGACCTAGAAATCAGTGAGTGCATATGTAGTTACTGGTATTGGTGTGTCAATAATTTCAGGAATGGTAGTTTGTATTTAACACTGGGTGTATCAATGGTTAGATTAGAGTGTGAGGAGGTGAATCGTATTATCACATGGATGATGTCATCAGTGATGTCATTTGAGATGTCATCAGTGATGTCATTTGATATGTCATCAGTGATGTCACTGACCATGTCATGAATGATGTAATATGTGACATCATCAGCAGTGGACTGCGGGCGCGCGAGTTATAGTGAGTCCAACTAACTATAACGCGGGAATTTCAATGGTTTTGTATGAGTAAAATGTTCAGCTAACTATAACTGGTGTGAAACCTATGGTTTTTTCAGTGAATTTCAAAGGTTTTTTAAATGCTAATTCCTAACTATAACGAGTGTGAAACCTATGGTTTTTTCAGTGAATTTCAAAGGTTTTTTAAATGCTAATTCCTAACTATAACGATTGTGCAACCCATGTTTTTTTTGTGAATTTCAAAGGTTTTTTAAATGCTAATTCTTAACTATAACGTTTGTGAAACCTATGGTTTTTTCAGTGAATTTCATAGTTTTTTTAAAAGCTAATTCCTTTGTATATCGACTTTGTAACCTACAATTTTTTTTTATTAGCTGTTTTGTATAACTATTAATTATATATATATTTTAAAAAAAATTATTAGTTCAATGTACATATTTTTTTGTTAATCATTTTTTCCTGGTGCGCTCAGGGTGCGCGCACCGGTAAGCTCTCCCGGGAGCGCAGCGAGAGCGCTAATTCTGCGTTCGTAAAAAAAAAATATGTATGAAAACTAAATAATAATGCAAGACATTCAGTACCATACTTATAAAAGCAGTATTTTTGATTTTCCGAATGAAAATGATTTTGCATTTCCGTAAAGCTACCAAAACGTCACTCAGGCGCGCCACGTAAGTGCCCCCGGAAGCGCCTACGTTCGTGGCGCGTAAGCGCCCCCGGAAGCGCTCCGGTGCGTGCAGGGTAAGCGTGTCAAGTCATGTGACCTTAAAATAACACTTTTCATTGGTTGCTAACAGTTTTTTTTACAAAGAATGAAATCCCCACCCATTTCCTTCACTTCTTCTTTCACTTTTGTGACTGCAAGACCTGTCTTTTTCCTGCTTAATCTTTTTTGGATTATCATGGCTGCTAGACCCACCAGTAGCAATGAGGACTCGGATGGGTTCATAGAAGAAGAGGCTCCTCAGCCTAGAGTCAAGGAGCATTTCATATGGAATTTTTTTTCCATACCTGCAGACAAAAAAAAAGTAAATGCTCCAAAGGTGGAGTGCCAAATTTGTCACACTGTCCTGTCACGGGGTGACCCTACAAGAAAATATTCATTTGGAAATTCCACCATGATTCGGCACGTCCAGAGGAGGCATCGTCAGAATTATGCCCGGGAGAGTGTCAGGACTCTGGCACAAGAGGCTCCAGGGGATGGTGCTTCTACTTCAACTGGAGGAGCAACTGCATCGGTGAGGAGGCGACCGGAACAGCTGATCCCAAATATTCAGCCTGTTTTTAATGAGGCCACAATCAAATGCAAACATTGTGATGCACTACTTTGTTACGGGGAACAAAGTATTATGAACATTGTTCGAGCATTAGAGAACCACCGCTGCCGTCCCCAGCCCTAATTTTGATTATTTTTTTTTGCTCCTGTTGAGCAGTTTCCCATTCCCTGTTTTTGTTGAGAAAAAAACGAAAAAAGAAGAAAAATAAGTTTTTTTCAGAACTACCTCCAATTCTCAAAAAAGAACTATTCTTAAAAAAAATGAAAAAGAGTAACTGCAGTGGAGTGCAGTGAGAGAGGAGAGGAAAATGAGTGAGAAAGCAAAGAAAGGGACGAGAGCGGAAGTGAAGTAGGGGGACTGAAAGAAGGCGAGTGTGGGGAAGGAGAGTGAGGAGAAGGAGAGTGAACATGGGGAATGAGGATAAGTGAAGAAAATGTAGTAAACGAACGGGGGTGTGGAAGGGTAAGAAAAGAGCAGTGATGTTTAGGAAAGAGTGGAGATACAGACTGGATAAAGACAAGTGAGTGTGAGACAAGGTGAGTAAGGGAGTGAAGAGACAGAGAAAGTGAAAGAAAAAGTGAGAGTAGAAGACTGAGGGCCTCATTTATGAGGCCATGAGTCACTTTTACACCGCCGGTGCGTCACTTTTTGCACCTTGTTGAGTCATATTTACAAAGTGACGCATCTAGGTAGATGCGTCACTTTGGAAACCCCTGTGCCACATTATACCTGCGCCAGGTATAATGTATGCAAAGGGGGCGTATTGACGCAAGGAAGGGTCGTAGAAGTGACGCAGTGATATCTATGAGATTTCACTGCATCACTTTTAGGACGCCGTTGCGTCAAAATCTTGCGCCTGCCTCACAGCAGGCGTAAGACTGACGCAGGCCCTTTCACATAGGGCTTGCCCCATGTGAAAGGATGCATTGCTGGAGTTGCGTCACTTTTGCGCTTACAGATACATCAGAAATACTGACGTATCTGTAACTTCTTGCAACATGATGCGTCATACATTAAATATGACGCATCAGGAATGTAGCAAGGAGAGCGCACTGAGAAGTGATGCATCGCTGCTTTCACGCAGCGATGCGTCATTTCTCATAAATGAGGCCCTGAGTGAGAGAGGAAAGAAATATAAGTGAGGGAGTGTGGCTGTCTTATAGGGAGTGAGCGTGATAGAAGAGGAGTGACAGACTAAGGGGTCAGAGAGAATGAGGCTAACAGAGAGAAATAGGGAAGGGGAGTGTAGAACTAAGAGGACAGAGGGAGTAAGGGAAGGAGTTAGTGAAGTGGAGTAAGGAGAGTAAGGGAAGGGAAAACAGTGAAGGTGTAAAGAAAGAGAAGTGAGAGGAAGGAAAGTGAAGGAGAAGGTCTGAAAGAAGGTGAGTGTGGGAGTATGGCTGAGTTATAGGGAGTGAGCGTGACAGAAGAGGAGTGAGAGACTAAAGGGACGAAGAGGAGTGAGAGACTAAAGGGACGAAGAGAATGAGGCTAACAGAGAGAGAATGAGGGAAGGGGAGTGTATAAGTAAGAGGACAGACGGAGTAAGAGAAGGAATTAGTGAAGTGGAGTAAGGAGAGTAAGGGAAGGGAAAACAGTGAAGGTGTAAAGAAAGAGAAGTGAGAGGAAGGAAAGTGAAGGAGAAGGTCTGAAAGAAGGTGAGTGTGGGAGTATGGCTCAGTTATAGGGAGTGAGTGTGATAGAAGAGGAGTGAGAGACTAAGAGGACGGAGAGAATGGGGGTAACAGAGAGAGAGTGAGAGAAGGAGAGTGAGTAAGTTAGAGGACAGAGGGATTGAGAGAAGGAGTTACTGAAATGGAGTAAGGGGAGTAAGGGAAGGGAAAAGAGTGAAGGAGCAAAGGATGGGAAGACAGAGGAAGGAAAGTAAAGGAAAAGGTCTGAAAGAAGGTGAGTGTAGGAGTATGGCTGAGTTATAGGGAGTGAGCGTGATAGAAAAGGAGTGAGAGACTAAGGGGACGGAGACAATGAGGCTAACAGAGAGAGAATGAGGGAAGGGGAGTGTAGAAGTAAGAGGACAGAAGGAGTAAGAGAAGGAGTTAATGAAGTGGAGTAAGAAACTGCACATTTTAATAGGTTGCACTTTTGAACACTTTTAAAGTCACATAACATTCACCCATCCCCCCCCAGTGCTCATTCCCCTGTTACCATGGTAACTCCCTCCTCACCCAGCACACAGTTCAGAAGTTCATCATACTATGTTGCAAAAAAAAAGCAGCAAGGGTGTTTGACCACTCAATGTACCAGCTAATCATGTGCAATGTTTCTTGAAATGACTTTTCCTCAACAATTGAAATGACTTCTTTCAAAAAACAAAAGCATGCACCCTAGTTTTCAGTGGAGAATGTTAAGAAAGCACCAATCATTTTTTGTTTTTCAAGTGCACTGAACCTCAACCACTTTTTTACATAACTCCTACTTTCAAACTGCCATTTCATTTCCACAACTCATCTGAATACAAGCACATCTACCTTCAAGATGCCAAAAGTCTGGTTTGTGGGTCATAGCTTTGTCCACTGGAGTCATAAATACGCAGCTAACAGAGGTATTTACAACCTAGATTTACCAAATGTGGATATTGTATGGATTGGACAGAGAGGATTGAGAAGTCACCAATTGCTGCCATTGATAAAATCCTTTATGCATCTTCCACACCCTGACCGTATAATTGTGCACTGTGGTGGCAATGACTTGGGCACTTTGACTGGGGTAGGTCTGGAAGTGCTTTTAAAGGACATCTTTGGGCAATTGATGTCACTTTTTCCAAAAACTGCCTTGGTATTTTCTAATATATGCCAAAGGTAAATATGGAACTGGTCCAACCAAATTTGTCCACAGATTAAGAAAGCAAGGAAACATGTGAATAAATCTGTTACTGATTTCCTCAGAGACTATGGTATGGGTTCCATTTACAACAACAACTTGCGTTACAACATGCAAGACATCTATAGGAGAGATGGTGTGCATTTTACAGATGAGGGGAATAGAGTTTTCCTCTTGAATATAAGATTCTGCATTGGTACCTACTTGTAGGTACAAAAAACACCCACATAACACAACAGCTCTTTTCAGAGCTACCCTACCTCTAAGCACTCTAAATTATTTGTTTACTATAATTTTTTACAGTTTTTTCCTGTGGTGCGCTCAGCGTGCGCGTACCGGAGCGCGCACCAGGGAACGCACCCAGCGCTTACCCCGCGACCCTTCAGGGTCCTTCTAGGCCCCCCTCATTAAACCTAGGGGGTCAGGATGTGTCTACTCTGCCCCCTTTTAATTATATCCCCTTTTCTTTTTCACCTCTTGTGTCTCGATTCTACCGAGACACAAGATGGCGGACTCTCCGGACTGTTTAGAATGTTGACAGACACCTGACAGCCAATCAGCTTTCCGCTCGCGCACTCCCGTAGCGCGCTGGGTGCGCTCCCCGGTACGCGCACCTGTGAGCGCTCGGAGCGCGCCTAGAGATATATATGTGTTTTTGTAGTTAATTTTCAAAAAAACCACTGGAGCAATTTTCAGCAAATATAGCAAAGGCACATCTGCGTACCAGTCCCTACAATTTTGCCAAGTTTGGCGTAATTCCGTTCAGCGGTTCGTGCTGTAGACTTGTCAGACCGTCCTATGGAAATTAACATGGAGAAAACATGTTTTGGGACCCCCTTTTTTCTCAGCCCCCACTTCACGAATCCCCCCGAAACTTCCAGGGAAGGAGCGGAGCGGGCCTGGCCAAAATTTTGGAAAATTACACACAAATTCCTCAAGCGGCGCCAGAGTAATTCCCAATAGAATGTTGCGGATTTCCTATGGTAGCCAATCCTAACTATAACTACCTACTGGCGACTGCCAGTAGGTAATATATATATATATATATATATATATATATATATATTCACTGAAAAAACCATAGGTTATAGACCATATAAAACCTTATTTTACTCACACAAAACCATTGAAATTCCATATATAGTTAGTTGCACTAACTATATATCGCGCACCCGCAATCCACTGCTGATCATGTCACATATTACATCATTCATGACATGGTCAGTGACATCACTGATGACATCACTGATGACATCTCAAATGACATCACTGATGACATCACTGATGACAACATCCAGTGACTGTATGTTTCTGTAAAGTTAAAATATGTCTTACATATTGAAGAATGAGTGGATGTATAAGTGTCTGGATGAAGGATTTAGTAGGTGCGTGACTGACTGTATGAGTGAGTGATTAAATGTGTCTCACTGAATGCATGGGTTAGTGACTAAACTGTCTTAATTTGTGCATCATTATGTCTGTTGTTCTGTAAACTGCTGCATGTGTTGATCATTAGCTATACGAGAGGCTATATGTGTTATTAATTGGTTGCCCAAGTATTTATATGGGAGATTGAGTTTGTGTGGGGGTGGCTGGAAGGTGTGTGACTCTATGCATAGATGTGTGAGCAGTTTATTCACTAGGTGTATGAGTTCAAGAGTGCATGTGGAAACAGCTACATAGGCAGTTGACTGTGTGCATGAGTGAATGGATATCTCAATGCTACATGTCATAGTAAGTACATATGTAAAACACAGTACATGTGAGAGTTGGCATATATAAATAACTGTGCATGAGAGCCACTGAATGAGTGAGTGGTTGTATCGATCATTGTGAACTTGTATCAGGGATTGTATAAGAGAGTAAATATGTGTTAGTATATGTTTCAATAAGTAAGGTGTGTTTAACTGTATAGTTGAAGAAATGGAGGTGAGATTGTTTCTTTGCATGACTGACTGGGTGTGTGAGTAACTCCATGGATGAGTGGCAGTGTGTGAGTGTCTGTATACACTGAGTGTATCTAAGGTTATATTAGAGTCTGAAGAGGTTTATCGTATTAGCACAAGAATGATGTCATTTGAGATGTCATCAGTGATGTCACTGACCATGTCATGAATGATGTAATATGTGACATGATCAGCAGTGGATTGCGGGTGCGCGATATATAGTTAGTGCAACTAACTATATATGGAATTTCAATGGTTTTGTGTGAGTAAAATAAGGTTTTTTAAATGCTAATTCCTAACTATATATGGTCTATAACCTATGGTTTTTTCAGTGAATTTTCAAGGTTTTGTAAATGCTAATTCCTAACTATATATGGTCTATAACCTATGGTTTTTTCAGTGAATTTCAATGGTTTTTTAATAGCAAATATCATAAGCTGTCGAATGTCAAGTACGTGGTAAGTGAAAACATTTTCGCGTTTATGCACACTGATCTGCTTTGAATGGTGCCCCCCCCCCTCATTTCTATTAGGAGTACTCTCTCTTTGCAGATAGTGAAAGGTAGTTAACGCAGGCCTTTGCCCCCATTGTAATCCGTCGTGCCTGCTTCTCTCTTCATTTGATTGATTGTTATCCAAGTATTTACTGTTTTAGAATTAGTTCTCTTTGGTTCATTCTCTATTTACAAACAAACACAGAGTCGCAATACTCTGTTTAGTCTTTGCAGATAACGAAAAATCGTGTAAAAAAAAAAGAAAAGGAATCGAGCAAAATCAGTAGGCCACTAATGGGATCTCTTTTTGACCTCGCTAAAATAGAAACATTAGGAACAACCCATCATGACAAATACAAAACTAGTGAGATGAACTGAACTCCACACAATGATGGCTGCAAAACAGCTCGGCTCCGCCACCCACCCCGCCCAAAATAACGATAAAGAACGGCTGCCACGATTGGTTGCGGAATGACCACGACGGAGCTACAAAATGGTGCTGCTCTCATGCTAACCCCAGCTTCAGTCTGAAACATCCAGAAACACTGTAGACTACCAATTCGATCAGTTCCGGTAGCGCCCCAATGTAACCCGGTAGAGAAGAACTAGCCCACCCCTCTTTGACTGATGGTTCTTGTTGCCTGTCCCTTCTGTTGTCATTTAACAGAACTATTTAGCCTGCTGAAAGGGGTTGTGTTCCGACCGCTGGTTGGTGGAGACATTTTGACTATATTCTGTACCTGCGTTGTCGCGTAATGCGTCATATGACGCGCCGCGTTAGCGCATCCGGAAGTCATCCGGGGTGCGCAGCGCGTAACGTAAGCATAACAAGTCATGTGACTTGTTAATAAAACTTTTCATTGGTTCATTTTACTTTTCTTATTGTAATGATGAAAGGCTTGGTCATATGACCTAAAAATTACGCTTTTCATTACTTCCGAACATTATTTTTTCTTAAATATATGTTATAATGTTCCAGGCTAATGTACTTTCCCGGAAATTTTACAACTGTCCTGCAAGTAAAATATATTCTTTTTTCGAGAAAAAGAGCGTTTCTTCGTCCCATGACGGAGCCGTTGAGCAAAAGAGGGTCGACCTGCTGTCTTAGTCGCCGATACGCCTGAATATGAGATTCTTATCGATCACTTTATGTTGCAGGAATAGAAAACACAACAGCCCTTGACCATTTATCTTTACTGCGTTCCTTCGTATTATACCTTTTACCCTTCATGTAATTGGTCTGCTTTATTTCACTTGCCTTTTAATGATTTTAAAACAGTCACTATTATTAAAAACTTTACCAATGTATATACTACTACCATGTTTTCTTTTAAAAACCTTTATTGTGAAAATTTCATTATACAAATACTTGCCTATAACCACGTGGGCCTGCCACAGAGCAAACTGTAATCGTATATGATGAATAGACATTTACACTGTAGAGGAACGTAACGGGTGGGCCATTAGGTTGCAAGAACTAAGGTGTTTAACAGTTACGGAATCGGTGGACGTACATTTTATAATTAAAATACGACAGGGCCAGTTACAATAAAATTATCTAGATATACATTTGCGGGCAAGTACCATGGGTGACGTTAATTCGAACTTTCAACAGTACAGTAATCAATAACACATCAGAACTTAATATCAATAGGGATGTCGAAATATTCAATCAATTCTCGTCCCCGCCCGCCATGTGCTTCAAAACTGCATACGTATCTCGTGATTTCAAGGTTCTGCAACCAGTACACAACAAGGAGTTACGAGTCCCATTTATTCCGGCGCCATTTTGGGCGAGGACGGGCAGGTCCAGGATATAGTCAAAATGTCTCTACCAACCATCGACTATGATGATGTTCATATGCTGTATTTATTAGAGTAACACTCATCTGTCCACATGAAATTAATTTGCCACAATCTAAACATGTCATTTTAATCTTTCCAAAGTTCTTCTAAATATTTGGGACCGTTTCCCTTGCCTCTGAAGCTCTCAGTGCCACTTCTTTGATGAATGTACTAGCAGGTCAGGGGTTCTCCTCCAAATCTCTCTTTTATGCAGCACTATAATTAATTGGTGCCACCTCTCCATATGACGATGCATGTTATAGTTACCACAACTATATTTTTTTTCGGTTCCTCTGGAGAGTTCATCGTGGCAGATGAAGCGTGTAACGTACCGGGCATTTACCTTTTTTTGCATGTACAGGAAAGGAAAAAAAAAATCGAGCGTCCGAGTTCTAAGGTGTCCCAGGGCCATTTTAGTGGACCAGGCCCAAATCCAAAGAACAGGCCGCCATTTTGAGAGTCCTCTTGCAGCCGCCTGTCGCTGTAGCATCAAGAGCAGCCAAAACTCAGCTGAATGGCAACTGAAACGGTAAAGGGGCGCCCCACTACAGCAGACGAGCCTCCACCTAGGAAGGCCCATTCACGCCGGCTCCCCCCCCCTTCGGGCACCCCACGCCGTTATTCGGAGCAGTATTGTAGGATGGCCACACCAGTGCGGCAACTTGCTAGACATCACCTCGGTGGTAACCGAATCTCAACGCCTTGTGGTGTCTTCTATTCAGAAAACATTGTTATGCTGCCTTCGACCTATTCTCCGCAAGTGCGCACACAACTCAACTGCATAGCTTGCTAGACACCACCTCGGTGCCATCCGGATCTTGGAATGTCAGCACCTTTTGGTGTCTTCTCTTCAGAAAATATTGTTGCGCTGCCTTTGGCCCCATTCGCACATCAGTCCGCTACTGACGCCATCTCACAGGCTAATGGGGCGCCCCACGCCGACTTTCAGCATTGTAGAATGACCACACCAGTACAGCAACTTGCTAGACATCACCTCCGTGCCATCCGGATCTCGGCGCCCCACTGCAGATGAAGTGCCTCTCAACTATGAAACCACCACGGTGACATCCGGATCTTGGCGCGTTGTGCTGCCTTCGGCCTATTCGCACATCGGTCCGCTACTGACGCCATCTCACAGGCTAATGGGGCGACCCACGCCGAGTTTCAGCATTGTAGGATGACCACACCAGTACAGCAACTTGCTAGACATCACCTCGGTGCCATCCGAATCTTGGCATCTCAACGCCTAGTGGTATCTTCCATACAAAAAATATTGTTACGCTGCCTTTGGCCCCATTCGCACATCAGTCTGCAACTTAGACATCACCTCGGTGCCATCCGGATCTTGGCATCTCAGCGCCTTGTGGTGTCTTCTACTCCGAAAATATTGTAGAAAATATTGTTGCGCTGCCTTTGGCCCCATTCGCACATCAGTCCGCTACTGACACCATCTCACAGGCCAACAGGGCGCCCCACGCCGACTTTTACCATTGTAGGATGGCCACACCAGTGCCACAACTTGCTAGACACCACCTCGGTGCCATCCGGATCTTGGCATCTCAGCGCCTTGTGGTGTCAGTCAGAAAATATTGTTGCGCTGCCTTTGGCCCCATTCGCACATCGGTCCGCTACTGACGCCATCTCACAGGCCAACGGGGCGCCCCACGCCGACTTTCAACATTGTAGGATGGCCACACCAGTGCGGCAACTTACTTGACACCACCTCGGTGCCATCCGGATCTTGGCGCGTTGTGCTGCCTTCGGCCTATTCGCACATCGGTCCGCTACTGACGCAAACTCACAGGCCAACGGGGCGCCCCACGCCGACTTTCAGCATTGTAGGATGGCCACACCAGTGCTGCAACTTGCTGGACACCACCTCGGTGCCATCCGGATCTTGACGCGTTGTATTGCCTTCGGCCTATTCGCACATCGGTCCGCTACTGACGCCGCCTGACGTGCCAACGTATTTTCTCCGCATTTTATACCCTATGCCGCATAACAGGTCATGTGACTTGTTTATAAAACTTTTCATTGGTTCATTTTACTTTTGGTTTCCTAATGATGGAAGGCTTGATCATATAACCTAAAAACAACACTTTTCATTGGATGAAAACTTTTTTTTTTCCCCAAACGATGAAAGCCCCACCTTGTTTCTGGATGTTTCAGACTAAACTGGCGTCAGCATGAGAGCACCACCATCTCGTAGCTCCGTCGTGGTCATTCCGCGAGCAATCATGGCAGCCGCTCCCCACCAGAAGCCTGCAGGAGTCGGGGCCCCCAAAACTTTTGATGAATTCTCAAGGCGGAGGGGACGCTTTCGAGAATGGGGTCCAAGACCTAGCAGACAAGCGTCCGATTTCCAAGGTGTCCCAGGGCCATTTCAGTGCACCAGGCCCAAAAAGGAAAGAGCCTGCCGCCATTTTGAGAGTCCTGTGACAGCCGCCTATCGCTGCACCGCAAGAGTGGGCGCAACTCAGCTGAATTGCGGCTTTTGACACAGTGGACCAAAAACGGACGGACTGGCAACTGAAACGGTAAAGGGGCGCCCCACTACAACAGATGAGACTCCACCTGGAGAGGCCCGTTCACGCCGCCTCCCCCGGGGCGCCCCACGCCGTTATTCGGAGCAGCATTGTAGGATACCAAAACCAGTGCGGCAACTTACTGGACATCACCTTGGTGCCATCGTTCTGCTGCCTTGGAACTATTCGCACAACAGTTTGCTACTGATGACCCACCCCCCGCGACGCCCCACGCCGTTATTTGCTGGGTGGCAACTTACTAGACATCACTTTCGTGTCATCTAGATTTCGGCGCGTTCTGCTGCCTTGGAACTATTCGCACAACAGTTTGCTACTGATGACCCACCCCCCGCGACGCCCCACGCCGGAAATCTGGACGTTGTGCTGCGTTGGGACTATTCGCACAGCCGACCGCTACTTCGTTGTTTTTCCCTAAAAATGTTTATATGTTATTACTATTTTTGTTTTCTTGTATATATTTATAAATTATTAAAGTTTTATAATCTTACTACTTTGTCGGAGTGCTATATATTTTTAATGTGACACATAATTGTAAAAACTTTGATGTACAAAGAGTCATCCCTGGAATCTTCCGCTTCACGCTCGGTCCCCTCCCCAATCACAATACAGGATGGTTTTCAGATAATAGCAACGCTTCTGCTGTGACGGATCTCATCGAGTGTGGACCTTGATCTACTATAACTCCTTTGAAGAGGGGTGATTCTTTACAGCTGTGGCCATAAACTACATCTGCAGGGCTAGCTGATAGCCTAGGACCGGCCTGGACAATCGGACACAGAGGAAAAGGAGTGTCAGAGGGTGCGGTAGTGAATAGGGCGAAAGGGAGGTGTCGGGCGGGCACAGGGTGTGATTCTCAGGGAAGAGCAGCGCAGATGGGGGGAGGTTTATTACCCATGCATAACACAGACAGCGGGGGTGACCACTGCCTGGGTGAGATGCTTGCGAGGGTGGGGAGCCATGCTAAGGATCGACAGCGTGCACAGAGTGGGTCTGGTCAAGGCATCTAAAATGGCTGCCGTGCACGACAAAAGTGTGGCATTTGAAAAAAGACAAGATGGCGCAGACAATGTTTTTCAACACTTCCTGATTTCCTTCGAATCGAACGTTAACAGACGTTGGGGCATATTACCAAAGTTAAACGATATTTATCCCTAACGATGCATTGCAAAGATTTTTTTACCGTCAGAAATTATCGCAGATAAACCATGCTATTATCAAGGTTTATCGCAAATACGATAAAAAACGACCGCAATGCATTAATATCGCTGAAAACTCCGCGATATTCATGCATTACCGAGCTAATGCTCTTAGCCATGTTATCCACCTCCCATTGGATAACATGGCTAAGAACTGCTCAGGGCAGCTGTTACTTTTTGGAGATATTCGCGCTTATCTCGAATATTTCCAAAAGTTGATAATAGGAGATAGCGATGTTAGCGACTGTTTCCAGTCGCTAACATCTTGGCATGCCCACTTTGCATGTCATTAGTGATAAACATCACTCACATGCAAAGTGGGGCCCAAGATGGTCGCTATCTCCTACTAGCTGTCGCTAACTGGTGTTAGCAACAGCTAGGTAATACAGATATAATTTTATCTACGCGAAGCGGAGCGCTGTTACAGATATATATCTTGTTTTTGAACGTTAATTTCTCAAAATGCACTGAAGCACATATATTGAGACCTAGCAAAGGCACATCGGGCTACCAGTCCCTAATAATTTACCAAGTTTCGTGCAAATCCATTCAGCCGTTCGATTATTATTATTATTATTTTTTTTTGCCCCGCGGTGCCCTTTTAAAACCTCCACATCAAACTTAGGAGGTCAGCGAGGATCTACTATGCCCCCTTATGGTCATTTGCCCCTTCGCTTTGGCCTCCTCTTGTCTCTCGATCCTACCGAGAGACAAGATGGCGGCCGCTACGTACTGTTTGGAATGTTTACAGACACCGGAGAGCCAATCAGCTTCGCTTCGCAAAGCTCCGTAACGCGAAAAGTACGCGAAGCGGTGCGCTGTTACAGATATATATCTTTTTTTGAACGTTAATTTCTCAAAATCCACTGAAGCACATATATTGAGACCTAGCAAAGGCACATCGGGCTACCAGTCCCTACAATTTTGCCAAGTTTCGTGCAAATCCATTCAGCCGTTCGATTATTATTATTATTATTTTTTTTTTGCCCCGCGGGGCACTTTTAAAACCTCCACATCAAACCTACGGGGTCAGCGAGGATCTACTATTCCCCCTTATGGTCATTTGCCCCTTCGCTTTGGCCTCCTCTTGTCTCTCGATCCTACCGAGAGACAAGATGGCGGCCGCTACGGACTGTTTGGAATGTTGACAGACGCCGGAGAACCAATCAGCTTCGCTTCACAAAGCTCCGTTGCGCGAAAAGTACGCGTCCTGGAGCGCTGCCCGGTCCGCTGTTACAGATATATATCTTTTTTTAAACGTTAATTTCTCAAAATCCACTGTAGCACATATATTGAGACCTACAAAAGGCACATCGGGCTACCAGTCCCTACAATTTTGCCAAGTTTCATGCAAATCCATTCAGCCGTTCGGGCTAAAAGTGAGGCCAACCGCCCTATGGAAAACTCAATGTTAAAAACACGTTTTGGGACCCCCCTTTTTTCTCAGCCCCCCCTTGACGAACACCCCCCAAATTTTCAAGGGCTGCTCAGAAACAAAATGTTCCATTTTCCTGAAAATTTCAGCCAATTCCGTCCACAAACGCCAAAGTTATTAGACATAGAATTTTCAAAAATCCCATAGAGAAAAAATCCTAACTATATATACCTACTGGCGACCGCCAGTAGGTTATATATATATATTCACTGAAAAAAAACATAGGTTTCACACCAGTTATAGTTAGCTGGAAATTTTACTGGCATAAAACCAATGAAATTCCCACGTTATAGTTAGTTGGACTCATTATAACTTGCGCGTGCAATGCACTGCTGATGACGTCACATATTACATCACTCATGACATGGTCAGTGACATCACTCATGACATCACTGAGCGCACCCGGAAGCACGCGAGCGCATACGATCGCGCAACGTCCTGACGCGCTTCTTTTCATTGGTGCAGATCAGTTTTGGTTTCCAAATGATGAAAGCCTGGATCATGTGACTTGAAAATAACACTTTTCATTGGTCCAGAACAGTTTTGTTTTCCAAATGATGAAAGCCCCCACTTTCTTTCCTTATTCTGACTTTGTCCTTTGACTGAGGAAGACCTGTTAGGAGATCTGTCTCTAATCTTTTCTACTTTAAAATGGCTACAGTAGCAGCTGGAGTATCTGCACCACCACCAAGAGGACCACCACAACATCACCTTGGTGGTCAAGAAGAAGAAGAGGAGGAGGAGGATGACGAGGAGGGGGGAAGGACATTCCTCCCAGAAGACAATACCCCATATAGGCGAAAGGAGCACATTGTATGGGAGTTTTTTTCCATCCCAGAGGGCAAGAAGAAAGTGAATGCGCCAAAGGTGACTTGCCTAATCTGTGGCATGGAACTTTCAAGGGGGAACCCTAATAGGAAATATTCATTTGGTAATTACACCATGATTCGGCATATGCAGCGCAAGTATCCCAACAACTATGCTGCTACAGAGCTGAGAGAACTGGCCAGTAACCCTCCCCAATCTTCATCCAGCACCTCCAAAAGAAAGCAACCCACTCCATCGGGACCAGACACAAGGGAGACAATGCCAATCATACAACCACAGTTTGGTGAATTCAGGGTCACTTGTATTTGTTGTGGTAAGACCATCAGCTATGGTGAGCAGAGCGTAAAGCTCATCGTTCTTGCTGGTGACAACCACAATTGCCCCAAAAAACCCTCATTTTTCCCTGATTTTTTTTTGCTCCAGTTGAGCCGTTTACAATTCCCTGTTTTTTGTTTCTCCCCATAAAAAATACAAAAAAATATAAAACTGTTCAGAAAAGCCAAAAAAAGTAAAAAATGTTAAAAAAAAACAATAAAAAAATATAAAACAAAAAGAATAAAAAAAAAACAGTTCTTTTTAAAACTACCTCCAATTTATAAAAAAATGCTAAATTTTTTGAAAACTCCGTCATTCTTTTTTCATTAGGGTACGCTCCCCGGTGCGCGTACCGGCCGCTCCCCCCGCGAAAATAGAATTTTTTTTTTTGTCCGGCGGGGCCCTTTCATGGCCCCCACATCAAACCTAGGGGTCGGGGGGGGGAGGGGTCTACCCTGCCCCCTTATGATCTTTTTCCCCTTTGTTTTTGCCACCTCTTGTGTCTCGATCCTACCGAGACACAAGATGGCGGCCGCTCCGGACTGTTTGGAATGTTGACAGACACCCGAGAGCCAATCAGCTTTCCGCACGCGAACTCGCGTTACGCGCAGGGTGCGCTCCCCGGTGCGCGTACCGGGGCGCGCCTATAGATATATATATTTTATTGAACCTAAATTACTCAAAATCCTCTGAAGCACATATCTTGAAACATAGCAATGGCACATCGGGCTACCAGGCCCTACAATTTTGCCAAGTTTGGTGGGAATCCATTCAGCCGTTCGGGCTAAAAGTGAGTCCAACCGCCCTATGGAAATTAACATGGGGAAAACACGTTTTGGGACCCCCCAAATATCTCGGCCCCCGCTTGACGAATCCCCCCTAAACTTTCAGGGAAGGACCGGAGCGCCACGAGGCAAATTTGAGGAAAAGTTCAGGCAGATTCCTCAACCGGCGCCAAAGTTATTCCCAATAGAATGTTGCGATTTCCCTATGGAAAACAATCCTAACTATAACTACCTACCTATATATATATGCCGCTCCAAGTCTTCCCCCCCAGCCGGGAAGGAAAAAGGCAGCACTCGCGGGGTGTTTCGTCAGTTGTTTCCAAAGTTTATTAAGTGCTTCTCACAGACGCGTTTCGGGTCAAGCCCTTTGTCAATGTGTCAACAAGAATGTTGCACTGAAGCTATTTTTAAATGCAGCGTCTCAAACAGAAAGTGAGGTAGGACTACTCAATGAAAATTCTTGAGCGCCATCTTTGAATGTGCAATTTAGGCAAAACCATATACAATCAAGTCATAATTGGTAGTGAAACTTTGCAGAATGTTAAACATTATATGTATATACAAATGCATTAGTTAATATTGTATTAAGCCGTGAATCGGCTCAATCGAACCGATGATCGGACTGATTTGTTAAACATTCCTGACACTTTATCAAAGGTGCCGTTATAGCATACATGATTAAGTACAATTCAGACCCCAAACAATATCGTTATAGTGTATCTTTAACACCAAATGATCCTAAAGTGTTCACTTTGAATGGTATAGCCTGGTATCAAGCACATCCCTGTTAATCAATCTTGCCGTGGATCGGCTATGGCGGTTCCTAACACTCGGAACCGCTGAAAAAACCCTCACAAGGTAATGCCTTAGTTGGCAATACTGTTTCACAGAGATTGGTTAAAGTGGCCCTGGAAATGTCTCTGTGCTCTTATTTTCCTAGGTGAATGGCCAATTCTTCCCCACTGTTAAGGCCTGTTGGAATTTTCGTTTGCAGGTCGATTATATATCGAGATTCTAGGCGTCTGAGCTTTGTTAGTCTGTTGCCACCCCTTTCGTGTTCCGGTACCTGATCAATTCCAAAATATTACAATTCGTCCCTATTGCTTCGATGTTTGATAGCAAAATGCTTGGCTACAGGTGATGACATATCTTTGTTTGCTATAGCACGCATGTGCTCAAGAATTCTCAATTTGACACTTTTAATAGTGCTCCCTATATATCTCAACTTGCAGGGGCACACCAAACAGTAAACTACATATGGCGTCGAGCAAGTTATAAAGGAATTTATAGGCCTGCGGTTTTTAAGACCAGGTATTTCATAGCCTAAAACTCTTTTGCTGTGTGTGCAGGCCTTGCATTTTCCACAAGGGAAAAAGCCTTTCATTTCTGCAACTGTATTAGTTCTTGATTGGCCACCCCACACTCTCATTGGGAAGTTTGATTCTGGCCCCACTTTGCCTATTTACCTTCAATTAGGACCCTTTTCCTTTGGAGTTTGCGGCCAGAGTATGGGTTACTGTCATTAGGCCCCCCTCCTGCCGTTACGCCCCTTTCCTTCTTCTGATACACTGCCTGTGAGCCTCTATTTATTCCAGACCCAGGTTAACTTGCCATTCTCCTTTATGCACTCTTAACGAGCAGGCCTCTGCCATAATCCAGGCACTCTGCTCATTCCCAACAGGGTTAATTTTAATCACTGTTGCACATTTTTGAGTTGGAATTGTCACCTACGGTTTATTCACACAAAACCTCAAGATACGCTCGCAGGCATGTCATAATCACTTAAACAACACCTTTTCATACATCATGTTGTCAATGTCTTTCCCAAAATCATAAATGAATCAAGTCTTGAATCACTAGCGGTGGGGCGTGGCTAGCAGCCGACGAAGGCGGGTGCCTAAGCGGAGAGCTCCGCAAACTAGTCCGCAATTATCCTGAATCATCGGTCCTGAAGCCCCTGCCACACACGGTGCGATAGAGGAAGCGAAGGCCCCCCCTCGTTGACAGAAGCGGAGGTGAGGAGCACCCAGAACACAAAGACAAGTGCCGAACAGCAGCCCGGGGGACGTGCTGCAAATCCCCAAAATGGCGCCTGCTCGGAGTTAAGTGAAGCCCTGAGCCCCGGAGCCGGTGGGGCGCTCCAAAGTGCGGTGGAGGCGCGGAGATCGGAAGCCCCGAGGAGCGGCAGCCCCGAGGACCCGAACGCACAAGCTGGGGTGAGAGGCGACGCGGATCCAGGGAAGCACGGGAGGACGGAGGGGCCGGCCCGTTTGCCGATACTCTAGCCTGCCACGCGAGAGAGCTCGGAGAGGAGCGATGCGGGGGTGGCCGTCCCGAACGGACGTTCGGCCCTAGGAGGTCCCGTGGATCACGGGAGACATAAGCGGCCTGAAAGCCTCGGAACAGCTACAGAGGAGTGGGCTTTGCGGGAGAGGCGCTGGCAGGGTCCGGTGCGAGGTGCTGGGAGCGGGAGGGGCCCGGTGGGCTCTGACAAGTGCTCCGGTGAGGGGACGCCCGAAGTGAACCTATGGCGAGCCACAATCACGAGAGAGGCGCAATTGCCAGGCGCCCAGAGTGTAATCCAACAGACGTGAGCTGGGGCTGCAGACGGACGCGCAGTTGGACCTGCAACGGCAACACAGAGGGTGTCTGTCACCATAGTTCGCACCAAAGACATACCCAGGAGACATTCGGGAAGTAGGCCTTTGGAGCCGAGACCGGACCCAATATGGCGGCGGCCGACCCACACATCGGAGGGGAGTAGGAGACTACCCACCAAGAGAGCAGAGCGGAGATGGCGAAAGCCGAGAGGGCAGTTACCACCTGACCGTCGCCCACAGCCCACCACATCTGGCAACAGTCAAAGGGGGACCCCTGCTGTGTGAAACTCCCGGCGCCTTGCGCGGAACCCTGTTAGACCACTAGAGAAGGTGACAAAGGAGCGCAGCCGGGGAGAACGCTGAGAACATAAAGCGACTGAAGAGTGGGAAGGCAGTGCAACTCAAGAAGGGGGTGAAGCACCAAGGGGAAACAGGAAAATAAAACTGAGAAAATTGAAGGGACGGATATGGTACAGTACCTGGAGACTTGGCTAAAGACTGGTGGTGCCAGTGGGGTTGTCCACTTTCTATACCTTAGAACGAACGCATCGAGTTCCGGCCAGACCTCCCCCCCCAGGGGCGCCCTCCGCGACCTGTGGTGGCTCGACTATTACACTTCAGCGACAGGGTCCTGATACTTCAGAAGGCGCGAACAGATGGTCCATACCAGGTGGAAAACAGCCAGGTCAACATATTCCCGGACTACACCTACGAGACCCAACGCCGCCGCACCTCCTTTCTGGCAATCAAAAGAGAGCTACGCAATGAGGTTCTCCAAAATTCTCTCCTCTTCCCGGCTAAGTTGAGGGTCATTGTTGATGGCAAAACGAATTTCTTTGACACCCCTGATGAGGTCTGTAACTGGTTGGAGTTACATAGAGCCGGGAAAGATGGCACCGCACGGAGAATAACTACTGTGGTTGAAGGACCACCACCACGGCAATCAAGACGCCTTCGCAATCGACGACGGAGCCTTGGGAGGCCCTCTTCTTCGCAGACGAAGGTAGAGCGTAGACACGCACTGGTGGCGGTGTCCGCGATATCGAGTGCGCAGAGATCGCCATCACAGGATGGCATGGAGTCCGGAAAAGACAACGTTCGCTCCGACACTGAGCATTCAGAGGCGGACAGCGACCGGCTTCCGAAGGTCACACCTGAGACGGCCGATGGGATGCTGGATGAGGGATAGCCGAATTCTGAGACTGACAGAGCTGGGAAGTGTCCGACAAGATGGGCTGCCGCTGATGAGGACATGAGGAGGTAGTGGCCTGGGCGAACATTATGGGGGAGGCGGGAGGGCTTTTGGAGGCGACACAACCGAGGGGGCTCAGCGGTTTACTCAGATTTGGAGAAGTAAGGTAGCTACTGTCCGGCAGGCAGCTTCCCCTCACCGCCCTTAAGGCATGTCCGCAGTGACTACTGCTGGACTTAGAAGCATGTTGAATCATGTTTGGGTTTGGACGGGAACTAGGTGTTTGTTGCTAGGTCCGGTTCTTGGGAGGGAGGGGGGATGGAGGTACTTTGAGGGTAGTTTGGGGGAAGACAGTCATCGTCACGCAAGCAGGGTTATAGATGTTACACAGATTGGATTTAAAGAATGGGTGATACCACTGACTTGAGATGTATAACCTGGAATGTGAGAGGGATACACACTATGACAAGGCAACATAAAATTCACGCCTATTTAGTACGCAGGGGGGTGCACATTGCTCTACTCCAAGAGACACATTTGACGAGAGCGGAGGGTATAGCACTACAGAGAAGATGGAGGGGCCAAGTGTACAATACCACATACTCTGCCTATGCTAGAGGAGCTTTAATCTGGGTGAGGGCAGGAGTCCCGTTTCAACTAGCTAGCCAGATGATTGACACAGAGGGCAGATTTGTAGCCATCAAAGGGAAACTCAGAAGCAGGGACACAGCTCTTTGTAGTGTATATATGCGCCCAATGTGGACCAGCTAGGGTTCTTGACGGGCTGTCGGGGGCTTTGGCGCACTACCTAGCGGGGCTGCTAGTGCTGAGTGGTGACTTCAACTCCATTACAGACGTAGCGCTAGATAGATCTCATCCCCGGCTAGTCGACTCACTGATACACAGGCTATCCAAGGGTAGGGTGGAGTGGCAAAACAGGTGGGGATTAATAGACGTATGGCGCAAACAACATCCACTGGACAAGGACTACTCCTACTTTTCTGGGATGCATGACTTGCATGTTAGGCTAGACAGAGTGCTATGCTCTCCCACAACACTGCCCACTGTAGTACAATCTGAATACTTGACCAGGACGATCTCGGACCATAACCCTTTGCTGATCACTATGGATTGGATGATAGGTACCTCGTGTATACCCACCTGGAGACTGCGCCCAGAGACGTTAGATGACCCAGTCTTCTCTGAGGCGCTAAAAGAGGAAATCATCCATAATTTTATAGAAATCGCTAACTCCACAACCGCGAGAGCAACGGAATGGGACGCCTTCAAGGTGGTCGTAAGGGGGATATGCATAGGGAAGCACGCGGATGTCCGCAAAGTACTCTTAAGTGACTTGACCGTAGCGGATAATAAATTGCGAGAGGCGGAACTAGCAAGACCCGGACATCCGGAACTACAAGAGGAGGCTAGCTGGGCGAAAGAGGCAGTGGCGGCAAAAGTAGAGCGTCTGCGTAGTTTCGATCACAAGGCCTATGTAGCGTGGGCGCACACAGAAGGTGACAAGGCGGGAACTTTGTTGGCCTGGCTGGCTAACCCAGCTAAAAGGAGTTCCCCAGTACTGGCTCTTGGCACAGGGGCAGGTATGGTAGTTAACACCCACAACGAGATACTGCAGTGCTTTCAGACCTATTACAAGGAACTATACCAAACAACTACACCAGCAGGGGACCCAGCCATTGACACTTTTCTGGAGGGCATACATCTACCTGTGGTAGACCCTGAACAGGCGAAGGAATTAGGAAAGGAGATAGAATTGGGCGAGATCCGGAGAGCCATCAAAAGCATGGCCCGTAATAAAACCCCAGGCGTGGATGGCCTACCCATAGAATTCTATGAGAAATATATTGATCTCCTGGCGCCAAGGCTTCAGGAACTGTATAAGGAGGGGAAAGAGAAAGGGCAGCTCCCATAATCTATGAGAGAGGCGCTAGGGATCCCACTGTTGAAGCCGGATTGCAATGGCATGGATACGACTTCCTATCGGCCGTTGTCGATGTTGACAGCTGATTATAAAATACTAAGCAGTGTGCTGGCGACCAGGCTCTTGAGCTTCATGACCACGCTAATCCAAGAGGATCAAGCTGGATTCATACCAACGAGAAACACCTCCACAAATATCAGAAGGCTAGTGCGCCTGCTGGGCGATAACCATCCTGCAGCGCGACAACCAATGATATTGTCAGTGGATTTGGAGAAGGCCTTCGATAGCCTAGAGTGGGAATATTTATATAGGGTTATGGGACACTTTGGCCTAGGTCCAGATTTCATACAATAGACTAGGGTGTTGTATACCTCGGCTGTAGCTAGAGTAAGATGGGGAACGCTGATATCGGAGCAATATCCAGTTAAGCGAGGTACGAGACATGGATGCTCGCTGTCCCCATTACTATTTGCATTGGCGGTAGAACCATTGGCTGCAAAAATACGTGTAGGGAATTGTTACGGAGGCCTGAGGGGCAGACATGGACAACAATATATATCGCTATACGCCGATGACATGCTATTGTTCCTGGAGGACGCCAATGGGGCGTTGTTGGGGGCCAGGTGGCTACTCGCGGACTTCGGCGACATCTCAGGCCAAAGAGTAAATTGGTCGAAAACATGCCTGTTCCCAGTGAGACGAGGTACTGCCCAACCCACCACGGAAGGGGAGGTGAGATGGGAACCGTTGTGTCTAAAATACTTGGGGTTCCATGTATACCACAGCACTGCAGATATACTGGAAGGTAACATAAGCAGAGGCGTGCGAGCTTTGAAAAGCAGCATGGCCTTCTGGGCCACCCTCCCGCTGTCAGTGATGGGCCGTATAGCCCTGTCAAAAATGATAGCGCTGCCGCGTCTCCTGTATTATTTCCGGACGCTGCCAATATGGATCCCGAGCTCTGTGTTTAAGTCACTAAGATCATTGACGGTGTCTTTCCTCTGGGGTAATGGTCGAAGGCGAGTGGCACTAGCCACACTAGTTCGACCCAAAACTGAGGGGGGATTGGCAGTCCCGGATTTTGAGCTCTACTATCTGGCTGCACAGCTACAAGTGTTCACGCAAGAAATTGCGCGAGAATTTAGAGGCCCGGAACAGCACAGAGGTAGGGGGATACCGTGGCACGTGCTGTCATATATAGCGCTCCAACAAAAAATAGACCCGAGAGACCTAGTAACGGAGGAAAAAACGCATCGATTATGCTGGAACCGATCACAGCGCAGAGCAGGAGTCCGGCACCCCTATGCACCAGAAATCCCACTACGCATGGCACCGGCGTTGCCACATGGCGGGGACTGATCGCAATTGCAGACTTGGGAGGAAGCGGGGCTCCAAATGTTAGGAGACCTTTATGAGGATGGCGCATTATTACCCTTTCAGACGCTGAGAGACAGATTTGACCTTCCCAGAGGGGGATACCTGTTGCACGCTGCATTGATGAGGGCGATAGGAAAGGAGGGCTGCCCCAAACAACCATGGCCTGCCAATATACTATGATGGCATCCGGGTAGTTTAAAGGAGTCACATGCCTTTACTCTAGAATGCTTCACGAAGGGATAGCGCCCCTAGAGACACTGAAGGGGAAGTGGGAGGTGGATATAGGAAAAGAAATTCCTGACGCTGCATGGTCGCACATAATGAAAAGGGCCTGGAAGAGCACTAGAAATGCCAGATTCCAACTTGTGCACTTCTACATACTTCACAGGGCGTACCTAAAACCAGGTAGGATACGCAAATATTTCAAGGTGGAAGCGGCAGCATGTCCTAGATGCACGCGATCTGGAGTAGAACTAGACCACATGCTCTGCTCCTGTCCGGGGCTCGGAACTTACTGGGAGGAGGTGGGGTCAGTGCTGAATGATACCACAGACAGGCAGCTGACATTTGACTTAGCCACTAGTGTGCTCCATTGGTTTCCCCACACGTCCAAAAACAAGATAACGAGCGAATTTATAGACATGAGCCTTATATTAGCAAAGAGAGAAATCACTAAGCACTGGAAGGCAACAGTGGGGCCTAGCAGTAGGAGGTGGAGGAAGGAGTTATTAAAATGGGCAAGCAGTGAAAGTACATTACGTTATCAACAAGCGCGCAGGCTAAACAACGATAAAGCATTGGAGGCGGCCACAGCATGGGAGGTTATGGTGCAGGCAGTGAAACACTGAGACGCAAGAAGACTGGGTAGCGCCCCCCACTGAGTAGGGGTATCCCTGGAACACGCCAGGCACATCTAGTGGAATGTCGAAAAGTGGTTCCTGAGCACAATTACACAATAGAATTACTGTTACCCTGAGTGGCGATGGCGAAAGTTGGGGAGGGATGAGTTACTGTGAGAAGGAAGTTGGGGAGATTTAATTGTAGCAGGAGAGGGGATTCCAAATTGTAATACAGTATTCTACCAGAACATGACCGACCTATTAAGATTAGATTAAGGGGGGACTTATAATTACTGCTGAATTGTTATTACAGTAAGGACAAAAATGTATACTTGTGTGCATAGAGAAGAAAATCAATAAAATACGTTAAAAAAAAGTCTTGAATCACTGGCTAATGGTTTCTTCAGGTTCTGAAAGTTCTGGTGTTTTGTGGTGGGCCGGCACGTTAGTGGGTAATCCTTTACTAATGTTAGGCCTAACTTGCTCCCTTGTGTGTTACTTTGCCCTGCTGTCCGTTGGGCCTAGTATGCGAGTGCAGCGTTTCATGAACACCCAGGTAGCTGGTTATCCCAAGACAAGTAGACTACGTCCATCATCCCCCCCTTGACCGGGTTTGGTCTTATTCTCCAGCTGCAGTGACTTTATTACCTCTACGCCTGTGGGGGTAACCTTACCAAGAAGCTCTCCCCACAGCCAGCAAATTGCTTTTAGAAGCCGCTTCCATGGTAATTTCTTCCCAGAGGTTGCTCCAAAATATTGCAATTCGTGCCTCAGATAGGTGCTCCCCATTCTTGCTGCAGTATTCAGGGCATCTCTGGTTGATCAGACCATGTCTGATACTTTCCCACCCGTTCGCCCTGCACACTTGGTTTCTTGCTATGTTTAATTCTTTTCTTAATTTCTCTAGGGCCCTATTCGACAAAGCCCCCGCCATTTCTGCCTGGGAAACACATCCAACCACATAATAACATAATTGCCAAAGAGCCTTGCTGCCTCGGTAAGCCCCTCCCCAATTCAGGTCAGAAGGTGCTTCCTCCCCAGCTGAGCCATGTCATGGACCCCTTGGTGAATAAACAATTTACCCAGGAAGGGTTGGGGGCCCTTCTTACACGTCGTTTACTTAGGGTTGTTGTTAGTTGCTCCCATTTCATTACCGGTAAGCTCATTCATTTTATATTGGTGTTAATTGGCCCTCCAGGATTGCCTCCGTCCACCTGGGTTAACCATTACCAAACCCTTTGTAAGTATGAGTGTCTGACCACCCATACCATCTGACGGTTTTCACCTGTCGAAAAGCAACTATTAACAGTCGGTAAGTAGGGCACAGTTCTGGTGGGAGGCTCAGAATTGGAAGGAAAAAGAAGGGGGAGGAAAGAGTGAGAAGGATGGCGGTATATGTGATGGAAGAGCTCAGGACTGATGCATTCTCACATACAAACTGTAGGCCCCAGACTGGCATCTTCCCAACGCCATGATCCTGCGCCCCTGTATCCTGTGTTGGGCCACTCTCGTTGCAGCCCCTATCCTGAAAGGCTATGTGCCAAATTGTACCAAAGGCATTTTCCCTTTTGCTAAGGCCCAGTGTAGAATGATAAGAACTGAAACTTGCTGAGGAGTCTCATGTATTTATGCTTAAGTAAACAGAAGCCTCCTTCCGGCCTCAATGCCATCTTCCTCCTCAATAGGCAGACAAGGGAGTAGCTTGGGTCCTTCAAACAGGACTAATGCACCGATATTGCCTATTCTGTTTGGACGGTTTTTGATCTCAGTAGCCCCTATCTTGCCTTATATCTTCTGCCTGCAGGCTTGTTTTATCTTGGCTCTGAGGAGTGATACAAACAAGCTCACTTTGAAGGCTTCAAACGAATGCTCGCACAAAGGCCGACTTAAATAATAGCTTCTCTAAACTGTTGCTGACCACTCGACTGCTTCAATCAATCAATCAATCAAGTGACTTGTAAAGCGTGACTACTCACCCGTAAGGGTCTCAAGGCATGGAGGGAGCGTAGACTGCTGATCTTTCGAAGGAACTGTGGTTCAGTCGAAGAGCCAGGTCTTGAGGTCCTCGCTGAATTGGGGCAGTGACGGTGATTGCCTGAGGTGGAGAGGCAAGGTGTTCCAGGTCTTTCTTGCAAGGTAGGAGAAGGATCTTCCCCCTGCCGTGGTCTTGCGGATATGTGGGACAGCAGGCAGGGACAGTTGGGCACAGCGGAGGTCTCTAGTGGGTATGTGGAATGTGACGTGATGATTGAGATAAGCAGGCCCTGCATCGCGTAGGGTTTTGTAGGTGTGTGTGAAGAGCTTGAAAGTGATTCTTTTCTTGACTGGGAGCCAGTGAAGGTCTCCCAGGTGGCTGGTGATATGGCGGGGAATATTGAGGAGGAGTCTGGCGGAGGCATTCTGAATGTTCTGCAGTTTCTTGAGGAGTTTCTGGATGATGTTGTCATACAGTGCATTGCTGTAGTCGAGTCAGCTGCTGATGAGGGCATGGGTGACCGTCTTTCTGGACTTGGTGGGGATCCACCTGAAGATCTTTCAGAGCAGGCATAGTGTGTGGAAGCAGGATGATGAGACGGCGTTGATCGGGCGGTTCATGGCATGCGAGGAGTCCAAGATGATGCAGAGATTTGATCTGTGGTTGTGGTAATCCAATATCTGCGGGCCACTAGATTCATCCAAGGCGGAAGGGGGGGTGGGAGGGGAGCCCAGGATGGGGGTCTTCTCTGAATCCCATTGTGGGTTTGTTGGTGAGAGAGGATCACCTGGGTGTTATCGGCGTAGGAGACTATGGGGAGTCCATGGTTCCCGACGAGGACTGTGCGCAGGGCAATATAGATGTTCAAGAGTGTGGGGCTCAGGGAGGAGCCCTGAGGCACTCCGCAGCTGATCTCTGTGGGTCCAGAGTGAACAGTGGTGGTCTGTGTTCGGCTTGTGAGAAAGGATTAGTTACTTACCTGTAATCCTAGTTCTCTTCCAGGGGTATCCTCATCAAAGTCATAAGCATTAGAATATTCCCGCCCATGTGCGGGACCCCGGAAACACTATATTATATGTGCCCCACATATATATACTCATATATATATATAAATACATATATATATATATATTACCTACTGGCGGTCGCCAGTAGGTATATATAGTTAGGATTTTTTCCCTATGGGATTTTTGAAAATTCTATGTCTAATAACTTTGGCGTTTGTGGACGGAATTGGCTGAAATTTTCTGGAAAATGGAACATTTTGTTTCTGAGCAGCCCCTGGAAATTTGGGGGGGGGGTTCGTCAAGGGGGGGCCGAGAAAAAAGGGGGGTCCCAAAACGTGTTTTTAACATTGAGTTTTCCATAGGGCGGTTGGCCTCACTTTTAGCCCGAACGGCTGAATGGATTTCCACAAAACTTGGCAAAATTGTAGGGACTGGTAGCCCGATGTGCCTTTGATAGGTCTCAATATATGTGCTTCAGTGGATTTTGAGAAATTAACGTTCAAAAAAAGATATTTATCTGTAACAGCGGACCGGGCAGCGCTCCGGTTCGCGGACTTTACGCGTAACGGAACTTCGCGTAGCGAAGCTGATTGGCTCTCCGGTGTCTGTCAACATTCTAAACAGTCCGGAGCGGCCGCCATCTTGTCTCTCGGTAGGATTGAGACAAGAGGAGGCCAAAACAAAGGGGGAAATGACCATAAGGGGGGATAGTAGATCCTCCCTGACCCCCTAGGTTTAATGTGGAGGCTTTAAAAGGGCCACGCGGGGCAAAAAAAAAAAATGTTGTTGCGTGGGTAGCGCCCGGTTCGCGAACCGGGAAGCGTTCTGGGCAGCGTACTATAAGGAAAAAAGAATGATAGACTTTTCAAATACTGTATGTTAATTGATTGTTGGTTTTGTTGATTATTTTTTAATTTTTTAAGCAATTATTTATTATTGTGATTGTGTTTGAAAATTTAATAACATTTCTAACATTTAACTAGTTTATGAATTACATATAAAAATGATTAAAGACTCAAACAATTTTTAATATTACATACAATTTTATTTTTCGGATTGTTTTTCAAAATTTAATAGAACGTCTAGCATTTGACTGTCCGATATGTCCTCTTGTTGAGTGAACATAAGTTCCCACATTTGACCGTCATCATAATGAAGTAAATGATCCACAGATTCTACACATTGAACTAATTCATGGTCCCGTGATTCATCCATGAAATCTGAGTCATCATTGTCCTCAATATCTTTTTCTGTGTTGTTCTCCAGAACAATTTCGAAGGAAACATTCTGCTCACCTTCCATTTTATTGCTGTAATTTGCATAAAAAATAAATATATCAGTAGAGATAGGGCACTGTTGGGTTTAAGTTCAGACAGGTACTTGTGAGTTTATAACAGAGAAGTAATCTATGGGCACTGTATGGTTTCAGGTGTGAAGTAGTACTATTAAGAAGTGCCTGTGAAGAAGCCTAAGTAAATTCATAATTATACCACAGAAACCTAAATCAATCCATAATTATAAAAAAGAAGCCTTTCTCAATGTCTAACTCTTACAGAGGGATAGTATATAACTATCTGAAAATGTTTTCAAATTTATAAAATAATATCTCACCTTCTAAAAACAAGTTTAAGTTGTGAGTGAAAATGATCTTGCAATGTAGTTCAGGAAGTAGTAGTCAAAATGGCTGTGTTTCTCTCTCTTCCTTTATATATATTCAGGTACATAGCCAATCAAATGTCAGGTAAAAAAAAGTAGAAAATGAAAGTAACATTTTAATTGGTTGTCAATTCCAACACTTCAGATGTGTTTTGTGAAGTAATTTACCTCAGGGTATTTAGAGAGGTCTACAGGCTAAATGGTTAAATGGAATTTCAATCAAATTTGTGAAAATGGTAGGCATTGGTATGTAGTATGAGCTAATCTATATTTGGTGAAATTGTCTCCAGTCGCTTTTCTGTAAACTACTTTCCCACCTTTTTTGATGGTGCACTTCCCAGGGAGCGACCCGGTACGCGAACTGGCGAGCGCCCCGGTTCGCGAACCTTAAGCATTACGGGAGTCCACCATTTTGTGTTTCGGTCGAATTAAGATACAAGATGGAGGGCAAATAATGTTCAGAATGGGTAGAAGGGGGCACGGTAGACTTATCTTGACCCCCTAGGTTTTCTGAGGGTGGCTGAGGAGGCCCATATGTGCGAAAAAAAACATTTTTTTAAAAATTTAGCGAGGTTAGCTCCCGGTTCGCGTACCGGGTAGCGCCCCAGGGAGCGTATTTTGTTGAAAATTAGTGAAAAATTTTAGAGTAAAATAATAATTGTGAGTGATCAGATGTAGGGTAGCTCTGAGAAGAGCTTTTGGGTTTATGGTACATTTAGGTACTTATAAGTAGGTACCAATGCACAGTCTTAAATTCAGAATGAAAATTCTGTTGCCCTCATCTGAGAAGTGAACTCCATCTCCTCTGTAGATATCTTGCATGTAGTAACGCAAGTTATTGTTGTACAGGGAGCCCATTCCATGGTCTCTCATGTAAGCTGAAACAGATTTGTTTACATGCTTCCTCGACTTCTCAATTTGTGGACAAAATTGGTTTGACCACCTCCATTTCTGTCTTTGGCATATATTTGAATATACCAAGGCAGTCTGAGGAAAAAGTGCCATCAATTGCTCAAAGGTGTCCTTTAAAAGCATTTCCAGACCTACCCCAGTCAAAGTGCCCAAATCATTACCTCCACAGTGCACAATTAACAGGTCAGGTTTTGGCAAATGCATAAAGGTTTTCACCAATGGTATCAATTGGTGACATTTTAATCCTCTGTGGCCAAACCACTTAATTTCCACATCTTGTAAATTGAGGTTAGGTAAATTCCTGTTCTCAGCATACCTCTGAGCCCAATAGATGTAACTATGTCCAACAATCCAGACAGAAAACATGGTGAGAGAAGGTTCTCCTGCAGTCAGATGAAGTGTGGCAATGAAATGGCAGTTGAAAAAATAAGAGTTTAAAATGAAAAAAACTGTGGAGTTTGTGTTAATGAAGCAGTAACAGTGATTGGTGGATTTTGATTGCTGAAAACAGAAAGTTAGGGTGCATGGATGAGTTGTTTGAAAGATGTATTTTGAGTGGTCAAGAAAAAATCATTAAATGAAAGAATGCACTGGATATGAGGTGCACTGAGAGTTCAGAGTTCAATTGCAACATTGTTGTGTGAACTTGCAAACACCAGAGGTCTTCCAAGACGTGGTTGCCATGCAAAAAAGGCAGAAAGGGCAGAGGGGGGAAGGGTTTTCATTTGAAAAAAAGTGAGGGAAGAGTTTTGATTGGGTGACATGAGAGATATGTGTGAAGAATTACAGCATTTCTGTGCTTTTGATAGCTGCAGACTCTGGAGTGCAAACCTTTTGCTCTGCAGAAGACAAATTGGTGTGTTTCTGAGACTGTTTTGAAACTCAAAGTATTTGCTAAGGTGAGAAAAGATTTCTTTAATTTAGATAGAGAATAGTGTGCTTTAAGGAGAAAATTATGAAGAAAGTTGTGTTCTTCAAATGTTGCTTTGTCTCAAGTGTTTTACAAATAGATTTTGTTTCTTTGAGAAAATGTAATTGGATAAAATGTGAAGTATTAGTACTGACAGGGTGTTATTGTGCATAGGAGCTGTGGAGTCTTTTCAAATTATGACTTGAAAATCGTTTTTGAGGAAAATGAATGGTTATAATATTTATGACAAGGACATAATGGTGTATGCTTCATTATAAGGCAATTGAGTGTCTCTGATGTTATTTTTCCCATTTTAATGTAAGACCTTTCTCTGTGGAGCAAATTGCTTGTAAATATGCTCCCACCTGTGCATGGCAAATTTAGATTTTGAATGTTTGCGTTACATAGCCATGTTAAAAGTGACCCAACCATGCTGGAAAGGCAATCAAAAAACGCTTTTATGTGTCTTAAGGACATTTTAAGTCATTTCCCCATGTGCAGTGTTTTCAAATTATGACTTGAAAATCGTTTTTGAGGTAAAGGAATGTTGTTAAAATTTATGTGTGCCATATGCCCCCAAATTTCTTTTTCAGGGGCTGCAGCAGGGTGTTCTTGAGACACCCCTGCACCCTTGGGAAAATTCCTAATTTGCGATGAGCTAATTGCTAATCGCAAATTGCACCTTCATTCCTATGGGCCTCCTGGCCCATGGAAATGAATGGGTAATTTGCAATTAGCAATTTGCTCATTGCAAATTAGGAATGGTAAAGAATCGCTATTTATTCCTTAAAATTCGCTATTTAGGAAATGCAAAATAGTTTGATGATACATATGGCGGTTCATCTGTAACAAGATAAGAAGCTTAGGGATACATTTATGATGACTGGCGCAATAAAGTGGACATTACTTACTTCATTGGTAGGCCTTTACATGTATTATCTCCTCTGTATTCTTCATCAAGCGTAACTTTAATCTGCAATCCTGAGTAGGCCTCACCTTAAACAAACCTCTGGATAGGCCACACCTTATCGTCATCCTGAATTAATCATTTAAAATGCTAGGGACAGATTTATGATAGGTGTATGCCTCTTTTGCGCCACTGTGCGTCACTTTTCTGATGCAGCGGCGGTGCAAAAGATTTGCTATGAGGCGACAAAATTACAAATTGATGCATTTAGGCAGATGTGTCATGGTGTAAAAAAAACGTGCCACATGAAACCGATGCAGCAGTGATGCAAAAGATGCACCATGTTGCAAGACAGGCCTCACTTGGGGCCATATGTATCAAACTAATTAGCATTCGCAAAGGTCAAAATTCTGCGAATTTCCGCCTTTGCGAATGCTAATTAGACAAATGGTATGTATCAAACAAGTTTGATGCAAAATAAGGAATAGCAAAAATTGCTATTCCTTATTTTGCGATTGTACTGAAGGATTTGCAAATTTTGCGATTCCTTAAATGCAATGTATCAAACAAAAAATATGCAAAAAATGCCATTAAGGATTTGCAAACTACCACCAACTTCTAGTTGGTGGTAATTTGCGAATTCTTTTCAAAAAGCTTTTTTTCCAAAAAACAAAAGGTGCCATATTACGCCCATACATGCCCTTAGGGCATGTATGTGCGCCATATGTCCCCAAATTTCTTTTTCAGGGGTGCAGCAGGGTGTTCTTGAGACACCCCTGCACCTTTGGAAAAATTCCTAATTTGCGATGAGCTAATTGCTAATCGCAAATTGCACCTTCATTCCTATGGGCCTCCTGGCCCATGGAAATGAATGGGTAATTTGCAATTAGCAATTTGCTCATCGCAAATTAGGAATGGTAAAGAATTGCTATTTATCCCTTAAAATTCGCTATTTAGGAAATGCAAAATAGTTTGATGATACATATGGCGGTTCATCTCTAACAAGATAAGAAGCTTAGGGATAGATTTATGATGACTGGCGCATCACCAGGGATGTGCCAGTCATCCTGCGCTGCTGTTCCGCCACCCATGGTGTGCTGCATTTACAATGCGGCGCAGCATGGGGCAAAAATGGCACAGATGCGTGACGCATCTGTGCCGTAAAGGTGGCGCATTGCTGGAGTTGTATCGCAAGTGTGATGCAGCTCCAGCAAGGCTCAGGGGTGCCCCATCTCCACAATGTTGCGTCAAGACCTATGCCTGCTTCAAGCAGGCGCAGGGTTTTGACGTAGCTTTCTCCTATCTGATTGTAAATGCGGCACACCATGAGTGGCAGAGCAGCGGTGCACGTTAACTGGTGCATGCCTGGGGATGTGCCATTTAACATAAATCTGCCCCTTTACATTTAAGTATGTGCAGGGGACACAGAGTCGGTGAGGCTTATCCAAGGTTAAGAAGAGATGAGTCCTGTTCACTGAAAAATTAGACATAGGCTTCACCTGCTCAGCATCGTTGGACATGGCTATATAATAGCTGCAAAATGTTACTCTTGTTAAACAATTTTACTATTATAATCTCTGAGATTTGTCTCTTACTCTGCAACATCTCATTGTTGTTATCTTTCTTTAAAGATAAAGACAACATCAACATGAGCGACAATCAGCAATCAGTTGATTTTGACCTCATCATTGAACTCGTAATTGAAACATCAGTGGATGTTGATCCCTTGGATGATTTAAATCCTGAGGATGAAGAAGAACGTGATGAGGATGCAGATTTGTCCGAATTATATGACATAGGATGGGAAGCTGACGTGCTTGAGCCTATGGAACTATAAACATTTATTTTAAAAATTTATAATAAATAAAAACTAAAAATGTAAACCGTTTAATTTAAAAATAAAGACACCTTCAAAAACAGGTTATGTGTAGTGTCTTCAATAAAATATTAAAATATGCTCATAAAATTAGATCAGATTCACATATAAAATAGCACAGGTAACATGAATATAAATTCCATTTCTTTTCTGCTATTTCTGTATTCTAAATTTGCCAAGCACTAAAAAAATCTTCTATGTAAAAATGTCAAGTAGTGTTTTAAGTTTTTGATTACTGTTATTGATTTACTGTTGGGTAATAGTGGTTAATAACATTTTTTATTATATTTTACCACAGATTCAACTGCAGATCATTTCAAGATTTCAGCATGCCAACCAAAGAAAGAGTGAGAAAGGCTGCAAAACGTCAAAGACAGCAGGTTAATGAAAAAAAGCAGCAGTCCTCTAACAAAAAGATTTGTCAAGTCACCAAGAAAGCACCGGGTAAGAGTACAAAAACATTCATAAGAAATATCTGTAGTAAAAAAAATATTACTACAGAAAATGTTTCAGTCCAGAAAAAGAGAAGCAATTCAAACGGAAAGGAAAGGCCAATGAAAAATGTTACTGCTAGAGCAAGAGATAACTCTGTGCATGATAGTAGAAGGAAACAACAGTTTAGGGACATTCGTAAACGAATGTTCCGCAACAGGATAATTGGCAATTTGTTAAAAAATATTAAGAAAGGTCAACAGAAAGTGGTTTTTTATAAGAGAAAAAAAAAAGTTGAGAAAGTTATTGATCAGGCATTTGAAATTAAACGTAAGTTATTTATTTTGATAATCAATAGAATTAGGAAGCTAAACAAGGCAATTTATGATTTCAAAAGAAATAGTAGATGGAAGAGAATAGTTAATCGTAGTAATTTTTGTGAAGTTTTTTCTGGAGAATGGATGCTTAGTTCAAGCTGTGAGGCATTTTTTAATGAGGAGAGTTATTTCCAGGATAATGATTTGGTGCATGCAGTTGACACCAGTGGTCGTGCTTATGAAGTGAAAGATGGGTGTCCAGTTGAAAAAGAAAAACTTGTGACAACAGAGGCAGAAGAGGTGTTAGGTAATGAGGTTTTAGGAAGACGTGCTAAGGGTCCTGTGTACACCTGGAAGTGTAGTAGTATTTGCAGTGTGCAACAGCATTCCATCCATTTGCTTTGTGATTTTGTACGGTCATTTAATAAGAAAAGTTTGAAGCAGAAAATGAGGTTGTTGCAAGAATTAGATCCTTGCAGAGTGAGAGAAGTGACAGGTTTGCATGGTCATTCACTGGCTTGTCTTTCCAGGAGAGTATGCCAGAGTGTTTTTCATCATTTCAGGATGCTAGCAGTGCATCATAATAAAGTGAGGAAATTAGTTAGAATGTTGTATTATGCTAAGAGTCCAGCAATTATGCTTAAACAATTATGCGCTGCTCTTTTGCATGGTTCTGAAATAGATGTGAAGAATATATGTGAAGAAATTGAGTTTTGTTACTTTGGAAGTAAAGAGGAGAATGTTGAAATTGACCAAAAAGAAGCGGGTAATGTGGAAGATAGTGTACAGGTTTCCAGTACAGATAATTTCCAGAGGGAAATTGCGACGTTTCAGGTCAAATCAAGTGAGAGGCCAAATTTCACTTGTGTGTGTTGTCGACGCACTTATTATAAGAATCAGACTAAGTTAGTGGATTTATATGCAAAAAGTGAAAGGGAAAATAGTGAATGGAAGGATTTCGCAACATACTTGATGGCAGAAAATTGTTTTGATTTGGGATTGGATCAATGTGTGTGTACTTATTGTTGTTGCAAATTAAATCAAAACCAGATGCCTGCTAGAGCAGTTCATAATAATCTGGAATTGGTTGAGATTCCTTCTGAATTGAAGGATTTAAATACTTATGAATCTATTTTGATTCAAAGTATCCATCCCTTTCAGGCTATTGTAAGAATGGAGCCAAAGACAGGGAAATTGCCTCCATCAGATTTACAGAGAGGATTAAAGGGAAGAGTTGTTTATTTGCCTCTAGATTTGAAGAAAAACATTAACACAATTGGAGTAGAAAAAGTGGAAGAGGAACCTCTGGTTATCTTAGTTAATGGGGTTCCGACAAAGAATAAGAAAATATGGCAAGATTTAGTGGATGTTAGGAAAGTTAAAAAGGCAACATTGTATTTGAAAAAAAATAATAAATACTATAAGAATGTATATGTTGCAGAAGAGGAAGTAAGTGAGGAAGAGGATAGCGATTTGTGTGCTGGTCAAATTGAGAAAGTAGAACCCTCTACTAGTGAAGAAATATATGAACATTATAGTGTTCATCCTTTGCATTCCAAGGAAGTCATGGGGAATGCTATTGAGTTGTTTCAAATGAAACAAGCCAAAGGGAGTCCCATTAGTGTTTGGGAGGAAAGTTTGGAAGCTCGGTGTTTCCCACAGCTTTTTCCAACAGGTCAGGGAGGAAGATATGATGAGCGACCTCATCAAATTCCTGCTTCTGAATACCGGACTTTGCGATTGTATGCAGGAGATGCTAGGTTTCGACAATGCATTCCTTATTTGTTTCATCTCCTGTTTGAAAGCGATCTGTCTGGACTGTCATATGCAGTGAACCACATCTTGAAAAGTGTTATACACATGCAAAACATCTCGGCAAGTGACTTTATGGATAAAGTCAATGTCCAAGACAGTATTTTGGATTCTCACCTGATTAATCTCATGGCGTGTCAGCGTGGTACTAATGAGTACTGGTACCGTCGTCATGGTGATTTAAAATGTATGCTGAGGAACTTAGGAACTCCCACATGGTTCCTCACTCTGAGCTGTGCCGAGTATGGCTGGGAAGACTTACTTGAATTTCTACGAGAGGCAAATGCTAACGTAGAAAACATCGAATTCAAGACACCCGGAGAACTGTGCTCTTTGGATCCAGTCAATGTATGTAGGTACTTCAATCATAGATTTGAAGCTATGATGTCTTTCATCATGAATAAGAAGAATCCACCTCTTGGAGAGGTGTTGGATTTCTTCTGGAGAAAGGAGTACCAAGCAAGAGGTGCTCCTTATATACATATGTTGCTGTGGATCAAGGATGCACCTAAATTTGGAACGGATCCAGAAGACTCAGTGATGAGTTTTATACAACAGTATTCTACGTGTGCTGTTCCAAACGCAAAGGAGAAGAAAAGCCTAAGAGAAAAAGTTCTGCGTTTCCAAAGCCATCGATGTGGAAAGTACTGTCGTCGTAAATTCCGAAACAAGGACAAGTTCTACACCAAATGTCGTTTCGGCTTTCCACGACCGGTGATTTCTAAAGGAAGAGTAAACAGTTTGATGTCTTCGCTGCGACATAATGTGATGAAGAAATCACCTAAAAACACATACAATTTGAAGAGGAACGAAGAGTCCAAGTACATCAACGACTACAACCCGGTGATTTTGTCCATGTGGAATGCTAACATGGATATACAGTTTGTGGCTGATAACTGTATGGCTGTGGCTCGGTATGTGACGTCTTACATCACCAAAAAAGAGAAGACAGAATTGAAGGATATGTGGGAGAACATTTCCCATGAAAAGAGCCTCAGCAAGAAGTTGTACAGTTTCAGTCTGAAGATGTTGTCGCATCGAGAAATTGGAGCGTACGAATGTTCTGACCGGTTGTCTTCAGCAAGTCTCTATGCCAAGTCCAGGAGTATCGTTTGGGCGAGTCTTGGTCTTGCTGCAACGCGTAATCGAGTTCTCAAACCTGTGCGGGAAATTGAGTATTTGGCGGAAAAGGAGCCAAACAGTACCGACATTTTGAAGACCAACATGTTGGATACATATTATCCAAATCGAAGCATTCACCTCGAGAATGTTTGTCTGTATGAGGTTCTTCAAAATTATATATTCAAGAGGAACATCAAAGAAGATACTGAGAAAGGAGTGTATGCTGTAATAGGAAGTGAGGGATGTCTGGTCAAGCAAAGAAAATGCCACTTGGTAAACCATCGAAAATTGAGTGGCGAATCTCCTGAAAAAAAGGAGTTTTTCTATTTAGCACTTTTGCAACTTTTCAAGCCTTGGCGTGCAGAAGAGGAACTGCTTGGAGATTTTCTCTGTTACGAAGACTCTTTCAATGCCGCCAAGGAGACCATAGAATGTCCTGCTTTTCCCAAATATGTAGAAATGTTGAATGCGGAAATTGAGCAGGAAGCAATGATTGCAGCCGAGATTGCCAGAGACAGTTCTCAGGACAGTCAGAGTTCTGCTTCATTGAGTCAGGATCCACTAGGAGGACCTGTTATCGAAAATGAAGCTGCCACTGCTATGAATGAAGTGGAAAGAGCCATGGCACATGCTCAGGAGGATGCGGTTAACTTAGAAGAGTTGGAAAGACAACTCAACGTTGAGCAGAGGAAAATATATGACAAAGTTACCATGCAAATTGATCATGGATTAAGTCATGACAAGAAAGAGTGCTCATGTACGTCGTTGAAGCCTGTCCGACTGTACGTGAGTGGAGAAGCGGGAACTGGAAAAAGTTTCCTTATTAAAGCAATTTCATGTTATTTGCAGGAAAGGACAGAGTCATCGCTGTCTTGTGTTGTCACCGCTCCAACTGGACTGGCAGCACATAACATTAAAGGGATTACTTTAAATCGTTTACTGATGCTGCCAGTGGAGCATGACAACAAATTACAATATCACAAGCTATCTGGAGATGCTTGTTTTGAAGTTTCAAGAATCTTGAGGAAAATGAAACTTCTTATCATTGACGAAGTAAGCATGGTTTCCAATGTCATGCTTGCCTTTGTGCATTTGAGAATGCAAGAAGTTCTCAAAACAGAGTATGATGTGTTATTTGGTGGCAAACACATCAGTGTTTTCGGAGATCTTCTGCAGCTGACACCAGTGAAAGGGCAACCTGTGTTCAAAATGCTCACGCATGAAGATACCAGGAAGTGCCTAGGCAGCATTGGCAACGTCAATACATGGTTAAACTTCAATTATGCTGAACTGCATGAAAATATGCGTCAGGCGAAGGATGAAGTTTACAAGACTATTCTACAAGATGTTAGATTTGGAAAAGTGACCGAGCATGGGAAAGAAGCTTTACATGCACGATTACTGTCAAATTTATATCCAGAACAAGATGTTGTGCCTGAGAATATTTTTCAGAAAATTACTGAGAAGAAATCTGGAATATGTTTGATGCCAACTCTTGCAGAATGTGCCAAATTCAACAACAAAATGTTGCATTTAGAAAAGCAAGAGATTGTGAAACTGGAAGCTATTGACAGAGTAGAGCATATGGGATCAACAATTATTTTGTCTGAGAATCTGAAAACAAAATTGGATTCATTAGAGAAGAGTATATCTAAAACTGCAGGTTTTGAAAAGACTCTGAATGTGTGCTTGAACTGCCGTATAATTTTAAGAAGGAATTTACATGTTGAAAGAGGTCTAGTAAATGGATCAATGGGTAATGTTGTTGATTTTGTAAAATACAGAAATAGAGATGGAATTGAATTTTAAAAAATTAAATTTCATGGCATTGAGGAAGTACAGCTAATTGGTCATTGTTCTGCTAGATTTTTGCTTGTAAAAGACTTGTATGTTCGCCGTAAGCAGTTTCCTGTTTGCTTGGCATATGCGGTGACAATCCATAAATCGCAAGGTTTAAGTGTAGACAGTGCATTGGTGAATATTGGCAGTTCTGTGTTCAAGGAGGGTATGGCATATGTGGCATTGTCACGAGTTAGAACTTTATCGGGATTGTACTTGATTGAGTGTGATGTCACAAGCATTTGTGCGGATCTAGATTGTGTTAAGGAATACAATAGGTTAAGAAGAGAGTATGCGCCACAATTGCCTCAATATCCTTTGTTTGAGAAACGTGTGGTAGGCCGGAAACGAAGAAATGTGACCAATACTGGGGAGGTTGTAGCAAAAAGTCGATGAACCTGAAATTATAAGCAGAAACAAAAAGGATTCTGTTGAAGATGTTGTTGGTTTTCAATTTGAAAACAGTTCTGGTGTCAACTGCTATGCTAATGTAGTGGTTAATGTTTTGTTTTCTCTAGAAAATGTAAAAGAAGAGATTGTGGTCAATTCTGATCAAAGATTTTGCAGTTTGTTAAATTCTGTCTTAGAAAAATGTAGCACTGATAGAACAAACATAGAAAGTGTGTCTGAAATTCGAAATCTGTTAGACAGATGTTCAGGCCAAACACAATTCTCTCAAAATATTCAGCAAGATTGTCAGGAGTTTTTAATGTATATGCTTGATGTATTGCATGCTGAAGGTGTAGATGTAGATCAGCTGTTTGGGCTTTCTTATCAATGGCAGCATGACTGCGAGAACTGTAGGGTATCAAGTACTACTAGTGTAGACTCAGAAAGATTTATATATTTAACTTTGCCAGACAGTAAATCAGTCTCCTTTAATAAGCTAGTAAAAGCAGCTGATCACAACATGGAGTGTAGCCAATGTAAATCTGAAATGATGTCCACATTATTTATACGAACATATGGCCAGTATGTCATTTTAATGTTCCAACGATGTAGGCCTGATGGAACAAAATTGACAACTTTAATTAAAAATGTTGTGGCTTCGCAGTTGTCAATATCAGGAAGGACTTTTGTAACTGCAGCAATTATATATCATGACGGTCCTTCAACAACATCAGGACATTACACAGCTTATTTAAAGTCTAGAAATGGCTGGTCATTCTGCAATGATTCTGTTTTAATTTTCAAAAAAAAAATTGCCGTATGACCTTAAAAACTCTTACCTGGTGTTTTTAAAACCAAAATTTTAGGGAAAGAATCTCGGGATGTGCTCTGAGGAATTTCAAGAAGTTCTAAAGGCTCCTACACGATTTGGCCTTGAGGATAAGTGTAGTTCAGAGACATACCTTCTAACCATAAGACTGGACGTCATGGAGAAATAAGTGCACTTTGAATGAGTTCAGAAAAACGATTTCTTTTTATAAGCTAATTGAAGCAGCCAATCAAAACATAGAGTAGAGGGAATGTAAGTCTGCAATGCTGTCTACTGTTTTACATTGCTTTGTGATTAAAAGTGATGTAGAGAATTAAATAATTGTAGTAGTCATAGAGGTAGTGTAAGTCTGCTTCATAGTAAGCAGTATCAGTGTCATAGGAAATGTAGAACATGACTGAGGAAGAAGGGGAAGATATTACTAGTCCAGGATTGTGAAAATGATCTTCAACATTTTAATTCTGAAAGTTGCGGAAATGCCAAATGACGGGATTGGCTTACAAGAAATCCAAGAGTTATAAATGGCTCTGACAAGATTTGGCCTTGTGGAAACTTGTGGTAGAGAGCAAGAAGTCATTTATTGTATGTAACATGTTTTTCAAAACGATGGAGGTTTTCTTTCAGAAAGTGGCGGGCTGAAAGTAATAACAGCACAACAGAGTGTAAGCTGTTCATAGGACATCCTTTGACGTCATGGAAAGTAAGTTAACTTTAAGGAGTTCTGAATTCTGATTTGTTATGTTGTATGGGTTTTTTAAACACAATCATTTTGATTGTGTTTTTTTTCCCCCGCTGTTATATGATGAATACCTTCAAGTCACTGTTTTTAGTGAAATTTGATACATTCTGAGAACAGCAAAAATAAACCATTTAACATGTATAATTAATTCTGTACTGTTTCCATTTATGATGTACATTTAGAACTGTGTAGGAGGCATGGAGAAGGAGAGGCTTCTGTAAGTGTCAAAGTTCTTGCATACAGTGCTCATATTCTACGTAGTCTTTCATATGATAGACTACATTTCCACAATGAGATACCTAAGCAAAGGAAACACAGGTCATATGATTGTGGAATGAGCAAAAAAATTTGCATGTTTTTCAATTATATTACCTGTGTTTCCTAACATTACACACCACATTGTGTAGATGAGGGGTAGGCCTGTTCCTGGAGACAGAGGAGGTCTGACATTTGTTCAAGAGTGCAGTGGACATTACTCACTTCGTTGGTAGGCCTCCACATGTATTATCTTCTCTGTATTCTTCAACAAACCTAAATTCCATCTGCAACCCTGAGTAGGACTTACCTGAAACAAATCTGTGGATAGGTTACACCTTATTGGCATCCTTAAACAATCATTTAAAATGTTAGGGTCAGATTTATGGTGGCCGTGCGCCTCTTTTGCTCCATTGTGGGTCACTTTTGTGTAAAAGATGCACCATGTTGCAAGATAGGTTTCAGTTCATCTCCAGCAAGATACCATCAGTTTAAAATGTATATAATTAGCATTGTGTAGGGGGCATGCAGAAGCAAAAGCTTTTATCAGTGTCAAAGTTGTTGCATGCAGTGCTGCACTTCTAGGTACTGTTTAATATGCTGGACTACATCTGCACTATGAGATACCTAAGCAAAGGCAACACAGGTGATGTGATTGTGAAATCATTTAAAATGTTAGTGTCTTGCGACACTTTTCTGAGACAACAGCAGTGCAAAAGATGCACCATGTTTTAAGATAGGCCTCACTTCATCTGCATCAAGATACTGTTAGTTTAAAATGTATATCTTTAGGACTGTGTAGGGGGCCTGGAGAAGCAGAAGCTTCTGTCAGTGTCAAAGTTGTTGAAAAACTGTTTGTCCTTCAATCTTTTCCCTTGTCTTTTGTAATTTTTAAATACATGTTTTAATATTTTTCAAATGTTTGTTCTCTCTTTCACAGATTGAAAGTATAAAAACAAAAAGTGAGTAATTTAACGACAATTATAAGGTAAATGTTTTGTATTCTTTTCGTTACATTTCTATCACATTCACCTACTATTAGTTCCACAGCTTCATTTCTTTAACCCTCAGTTTCCTGCCTTTGCTACTTTCCTCATTCCTTTCTCTATTACCTACTTACTCAACTCCTTCCACTCTTTTTCTCAGTCCCTCTCTTCTCATAGTTCCTCACTCTTGTTCACTCACTCCGTCTCTATTACTCTTAGTGTCTTTGACTGATCACTTTTTCACTACTTGTTCATAATGCTTTCTCTGTGTAGTTGAAGCACACCAAGGGGCATATTATGAACACAGCCAATAAAATTATTGCTGTTTTTATTGGCAGAAAACTGGTGCAAAAGTGGTTTTAGCGGCAGTTTTCTGCCGCAAAAGCGGCTTTGGTGACATATTTCTGCCGATAAAAGCTGCAAAACTTTTATTGCCTATGTTGATGATATGGCTCTATGTTATTTATTTATTTATATGTTATTTACATTTCTTTGCTGTTTCAATTAATCTTTTTCTGTTATTTTTTGTTTTCTGTTTTCTATTTTTTCTCTCTGTTATTCCCTATGTTTTAATCTTATTTTGAACATTCACTCACATTCTCCAAGAAACTCTTCTTTGTTATTGTTCTACTCTCTTTTTTTTCTTTCACTTCCTTATCTATTTTATTTTCCACAATTATACCCTCTTCCGTCTTTTCTTCGGTAAATAGATCTATTAAACAGTATCTCTGGTTTTTTCCCTATAGCTGTCTTTCTTTTAACATCACTCTCTGTTTACTTTCCTTATACTTACTTCTTCTTTTTTTTCGCGAACCGGGAAGCGAACTGGGAAGCGAACTAAAAGAAATAGAGCTTGCCAGAGTGCTAAACATTCTAGCAATTTTTTTTGAAAGGGGAGGTAGTTCTGAAAAGAACTTTTTTTTTATGTTTTTGTTGTTTTATATTTTTTGAACATTTTTTGTTTTTTTTTGTATTTTTTGAACAATTTTATATATTTTTTGGTTTTTTGGGGGGGAAACAACAAAAAACAGGCATTGAAAAGGGCTCAACAGGAGCAAAAAAAAAATTACTGTCTGGGGCGGTTAGGGCAATTATGATTGTTATAAGCTAGGTTGATGGAATTAATACTCATGTTACCACATGATATCAATGCACCGCAGTGCAGACAAGTATATTTCATATGCCCAAAATTCTCCTGGATGTTTGGCACGGTTTCCCGTGCCTCTGCTGCTGTCAATGATATTAACGATGTTGACCTGGCCACAGGAGTTGCTGTTGGGTTTTGTTCCATGTCACGTATTTCCGCCCGGCTGTAATTCAGTGGATGCCACCTGTTCATGTGCCTATGCGTGGTATAGTTCCCATAGCTATACTTTTTATCAGTCCCTCTTGATAATTTCTCTTTGCAAATGAGGCAGGTGACATACCTCGCATTTACTTTCTTCTGCCCTGGAGGGATTGAAAAAAACTGCCAAATGAAACTGGCTTTCCTATGGGAAACCCGGGGCACCTCTTCCAAGAACTGTGGTCCTTCTCTCTCCTCTTCCTCTAGTTCTTCCTCTTCCTCCTCTGTGTTGGTGATGACCTGGGGAGGTGGTCCTCTCTTCCCATGTGGAGGTGGTGGTGGGGGTGCACCAGCTGAAGCAAGTACTGAAGCCATTGCTCTACTATGAATAAAGGTCTTCCTCTCACAATGATGAAAGTCAGAGTGAGGAAAAAAGGAGGGGTTTTCATCATTTGGGAAAAACAATAGTTCTAAACCAATGAAAAGTGTTATTTTTAGGTCACCTGACCTAGCCTTACATGATTATGAAACCAAAAGTTAAATGAACCAATGAAAAGTTTTATTAACAAGTCACATGACCTCTCACGCTTATGTTACGCGCTGCGGAACGCGCCCCGGATCGCTTCCGGGTCGCTGCGCTTCGCGCCTCGGTTCGCGCTCCGGAGCACTTCCGGGTGCGCTAACGCGGCGCGTCATAAGACACATTACGCGGCAACGCGATACGTCACGCTTTCGCGAAGCGCCGCGGATCGCTTCCGGGGAGCTGCGCTTCGCGTCTCAGTTCGCGTACCGGAGCACTTCCGGGTGCGCTAACGCAGCGCGTCATAAGACGCATTACGCGACAACATGATACGTCGCGCTTCCGCGACGCGTCACGATGTTGATTTCTAACGCGGCAGTTGCGCTAACGGAACGTTTACCGGTTCGCGGACCGGGTCGCGGCATCAAATTGAGCTAACGGAAAGCTTCCCGGTTCGCGAACCGGGAGCGAAACAAAAAAAATATTTAATTTTTTTTTTATTAATAAACATATAAAATATATTTTTGGATTTAAAGAAGAATACATTTTACAGCTATAGATATTAGCTTTTAAAAAACCAATGAAATTCACTGAAAAAACCATAGGTTATAGACCATATATAGTTAGGAATTAGCATTTACAAAACCTTGAAAATTCACTGAAAAAACCATAGGTTATAGACCATATATAGTTAGGAATTAGCATTTAAAAAACCTTATTTTACTCACACAAAACCATTGAAATTCCATATATAGTTAGTTGTACTAACTATATATCGCGCACCCGCAATCCACTGCTGATCATGTCACATATTACATCATTCATGACATGGTCAGCGACATCACTGATGACATCACTGATGACATCTCAAATGACATCACTGATTACATCACTGATGACACTGATGACATCACTGATGACATCTCATTTGACATTACTGATCACATCACTGATGACATCATTCATGTGATAATACGCTGAACCTGACAGCACGGCACCTGAGGTCCTGCAATATGGACATCTGAACTTGCCTCCCGAATGCTTGAACATTTTAAAGGAGGCTAAGAGGCCTTCCACGAGAGCGTCTAATGCGTTCAAGTGGAAGAGGTTTTACTTATGGTGTAGGGATCATCATCTGGATCCTACTAAAGGGCAGGAGGAGGTAATCCTGCCATACCTCCTTTCCTTGGCAACTTCTGGGTTGAAATATGTTTCCATTAGAGTGCATCTGTCAGCCATAGTGGCGTACAGGAAATCCCCTCATCATATTTCTTTCTTTCAGGTTCCGGTGGTTAAGGACTTCCTCCAGGGGTTGAAGAAAGTCTATCCCCCTGTGCGAAATCCTTCTCCTCCTTGGGAATTGAACCTGGTTCTGTCCAGGTTAATGTCACCTCCTTTCAAACCTATCCACAAGGCTTCTTTGCAACATCTATCTTGGAAAGCAGCCTTTTTAGTGGCAATCACATCAGCGCGCAGAGTAAGCGAGATACAAGCTCTCTGTGCGAAGGAACCATGTACTGTTTTCCATCACAATAGGGTTGTCCTGAGGGCTCACCCATCCTTCTTACCTAAGGTGGTTTCTGATTTTCATATAAATCCGTCCATTTCCCTCCCTTCTTGTTTCCCAAATCCAGCGACCCCAGCAGAGCGGTCGTTGCACTCATTAGATTTAAAGAGAGTGCTCAAGTTCTATTTGGAAAAAAACAAGGGAATCAGGAAGTCGGATCAGCTGTTCGTGAACTATGGTTCGATGAGAACAGGCTTTCCTGCCGCCAAGAGGTCCATCTCTAGATGGATTGTCTCTTGCATTAAATTGGCCTACCAGCTTGCAGGCAAGCCTTTGTTGGTGTCACCCAAAGCGCATTCTACTAGAGGGAAAGCGGCCACAGTAGCTTTCTTGCACGACATTCCAATGTCAGAAATATGCAAGGCTGCGACATGGAAATCAGTTCATACCTTTACGAGGCATTACTGCCTAGAATCTGATTCCAGGGCCGATACTCAAGTAGGACAAGCCTCTTTGAGGAATCTATTTGGGTAGCCTGCGGCCTGTACGAGCTTAGTTGTTACTAGGCTTAGTATGGGTATTACTGTATTGCTCCTTTGCCCGCAGGGAGATGAGGTGAGGCTCGCTATTCTATTCTAATGCTTATGACTATTGATGAGGATCCCCTGGAAGAAAAGGATTAGTTCCTTACCTGTAATCCTAGTTCTCTTCCAGGGGTATCCTCATCAAAGTCATAAGCAACCCTCCCGCCTCCCCGGGCAAAGAACATTCTTTAATAAGGAGATATTGTTAACCTATTTGTTACTGGGTTTGTTTTCAGTCTCCGAAAAGAACAACTGACCTAACTGTCACCCCTGAGGCATGATGGGATACTGGGGGTCATGGGTGCCTTGCAGGCACGGTGTCAGTTTATTGCTATGCAGCTACAGGTTAGCTTTTCAGTCTTTTTAGACTGTGTGTTTGCAATGCAGCCTGGGAGCTTTCTATGCTTCCAGTGAGTTATGAGAATTTCTACTGCTTTCTGAGCATTAAAACAGTTTCTAAACAAACTTTGTTGTTGTTTCTCATGTTTCTAATGCTTATTATTCATGTATGGTGGAAATTCTACACAGCATATTTCAGCTCTCATTTTATTTGGCTGCTATTGCATGTTTTTATATATATATACATATATATATAAATATATACACATATACATATATATATATACATATATATATATACATATACATATATACATATACATATATACATATATACATATATATATATATATACACATATCAAGGGTATTGCTCAAGCATCTCCTGCCCGCTCCAAACCGAAAGTTGTATCGTTGCAAAGGACTTCTTGGGCTAAGTCCTATTAATCAGGTTCAAGGAAAACGATACTTGTGGGATTTTAAAAGTTCTTTATTCCGTCGCCGCCAAACGCGTTTCGACTGCCAAGCAGTCTTGCTCACTGGACAAGAGGAAAAAGCGCGCGGCCATTTTTAAATAAAGAAGTTACACGTAATGAACTACATGTCAGCAGACATGAAGGACAGACTCGTAGTTTTTCTTATAAACATAACAGTGTTAGCAAGATCATTAATATTCTGCGGCAAAACAACATGACGATTAAATAAATCACATCTCTGTGTTAACTTGTAAGCTTGTGTGGTAAAACGGACATGTTTGCATGCATTTGCGCGTACATTTAAAATCTGTCAACAAACTTTATCGACAGACAAAAGGATGCACGTCTCTGTTCTCGCCCTAGTGGGCTTTACGTAAATAAATGTGGATAAGCGTAGGCTTACAATACGGCTCAAGTGAGCATACACATCCTTTTAAGTACATTAACCTACTTAACCATGTCACATTTTAACTGGATACCATTGCCAAAGTTGAACCGTCTGTTTTGCCAAAACTCATATTTAAATGACATTACTCACTAACACTGTATACAACCAACTCAGCTAATTGTCTAATAGTCTGTCCAAAAGGATTTTCTTATTCGTGAACAAATAAATACATCGGTTACAGATAGCTTCTCTCATTGTATTCACTAACTATAGTTTACAGGTGTGTGTGTAAATCTTCCTCCATATTGAGACCCTTCGGTTGTTTTGAATCTAGCTTTATTATATAGCGAGATTCCAACTGTCTTAATTTTTTTAGATGATTACCACCTCTTTGGCTTGCAGGAATTGAGTCAATCACATAATATGTCAGACCACTAGTGTCTTTATTGTGCGACTTCTCAAAATGCCGTGCTACGGGGTAGGATCTATCAGAATTCTTAATGGCTCTCAGATGTTGCAAGATACGCTTATGTACCTCATTGATTGTGCTCCCCACGTACCGCAAGCCACAAGGGCATTGCAGCACGTAGACAGCAAAATCTGTCTTGCATGTATATTTGCCTTTGATTTTTTCAACTCTGTCAGCAAGGCCTAATTTGTACTTGTTACAGTTTATCCCATGCATACATGCCTTACATTTTAAGCATTTCACAAAGCCATTTTTCTCTGATAGCCAGTTTTTCTTTGGACGTGGTTTTTTAAGTGTGTTGCTCACTAGGGAATCTCTGAAGGATTTTGATTTTCTATAGGTGATTTGCGGTCGCCTGTCTACCTCCTTCCCAAGAATCGGGTCATTCTTAATGATATGCCAGTGCTTGTTGAGTATTCTTCTCACCTCAACATGTTGTTTACTGAATGTAGTTATAAACCTACACTGGCTCTGTTTAGTTTGCGCAATCTTCTGATTAGAAAACAGAATTTCCTCTCTATTCTTTTTTGATGCTTTATGGATTCCCTGATCGATCCAATTTTCAGGGTACCCTCTTTCAGTGAATCTTCTTTTAAGCACCCCTAATTCTTTTGCTGTCTCTTCTGGGGTACTGCAGTTACGCCTAACCCTCAGGCTTTCCCCATAGGGGATGCTACACTTTAAATTTAAAGGATGAAAGCTCTGTGCGTGCAGCAGAGTATTGCCGCTTGTAGGTTTACGGTAGAGACTGGTTTGTAACCTTCCATTCTCTACATAAACTCTAAGGTCTAGGAAATTAACACTGTCCCTACTGATGGAACTGGTGAATGTGAGGTTTAGGTCATTAGTTTGCAGACTATTAATAAAAGCCTTAGCTTCGCGTTCTGTTCCCCTCCACACCACAAATAGGTCGTCAATAAAACGACTCCAGTGAACTATGTGTTCCTCCCACTCTTTCTGATACTGCGTCCGGACGACCTGCTCCTCCCACCAGCCCATATGCAAATTAGCATAGCTGGGGGCGAAGCAGGTCCCCATGGCAGTGCCACATGTCTGGTGGTAGAGTTGGCCATAGAAGAGGAAAAAATTGCTAGTTAAACATTTTTCCACCATACGTAGAATCATTTGAGTATGGGCCCAAAGTGTAATCGACCTAGTTCCCAAAAAGTGCTTCACTGCACGTAAGCCATCGCAATGCCTTATACTGGTGTACAGTGACTTGTGACTAGTAAATAGTCATCTTCCCAGGGTATATCATAGATCCTTTTAAGGAAATCCCCGGTGTCCAGTATAAATGATGGAAGTGCCTTGGTGAGTGGATTGAGAAAGGAGTCTACAAATTTAGAAGTATTTTCCAAAGCACTGCCTATTGCAGATATTATTGGGCGGCCGGGGGGATCAATAATGTCTTTATGCACCTTAGGTATTAAATAAAACACCGCTGTAGTAGGCTGGTCAATTTTAAGAAACATAAATTCATCGTGGCTTATTAAAGATGAATCATACCATACATATATATATATATACATATATTTACCAAAAAAGTGCTCAGATTTAAGGTCGCACTCCGTTGCAGTGTAGGTGAGCAACCTTTTATTTAACAGTATGCCATTTCTCCTCCAGTTCGTGATTTTTAAGCCTTACGCGTTTCGAAGGTTTTGTCCTTCTCTTCAGAGGCTCCCCACACAGCGAGTCGTTTATCAACGCTGCACCACCTGCTGCCTAATTTGAACTGCTCTGATGAGCTTTCAATGTGCTCGTCATTTCACTTCCACTCAGAATTGCAGCCTGGGTGATGTAGTCCATTTACTGACTCTTTTTTCCCTCCAATGGGTAACTCGCTGCGTGAACTTTTCCAAATAATGTTTTTACCCTCCAATGGGTCTCAGGTAGGAATCAGCATACATCACTGCAGCGCCATTCTCGAGCGGGTTTAGTCCCCCCCGCTGGGTCCTCAATTACTTCAAGGATGGTGCGTGGCCTCCACGGCCGAAGCCGCCGTGATTATGTTTACCAAAAAAGTGCTCAGATTTAAGGTCGCACTCCGTTGCAGTGTAGGTGAGCAACCTTTTATTTAACAGTATGCCATTTCTCCTCCAGTTCGTGATTTTTAAGCCTTACGCGTTTCGAAGGTTTTGTCCTTCTCTTCAGAGGCTCCCCACACAGCGAGTCGTTTATCAACGCTGCACCACCTGCTGCCTAATTTGAACTGCTCTGATGAGCTTTCAATGTGCTCGTCATTTCACTTCCACTCAGAATTGCAGCCTGGGTGATGTAGTCCATTTACTGACTCTTTTTTCCCTCCAATGGGTAACTCGCTGCGTGAACTTTTCCAAATAATGTTTTTACCCTCCAATGGGTCTCAGGTAGGAATCAGCATACATCACTGCAGCGCCATTCTCGAGCGGGTTTAGTCCCCCCCGCTGGGTCCTCAATTACTTCAAGGATGGTGCGTGGCCTCCACGGCCGAAGCCGCCGTGATTATGTTTACCAAAAAAGTGCTCAGATTTAAGGTCGCACTCCGTTGCAGTGTAGGTGAGCAACCTTTTATTTAACAGTATGCCATTTCTCCTCCAGTTCGTGATTTTTAAGCCTTACGCGTTTCGAAGGTTTTGTCCTTCTCTTCAGAGGCTCCCCACACAGCGAGTCGTTTATCAACGCTGCACCACCTGCTGCCTAATTTGAACTGCTCTGATGAGCTTTCAATGTGCTCGTCATTTCACTTCCACTCAGAATTGCAGCCTGGGTGATGTAGTCCATTTACTGACTCTTTTTTCCCTCCAATGGGTAACTCGCTGCGTGAACTTTTCCAAATAATGTTTTTACCCTCCAATGGGTCTCAGGTAGGAATCAGCATACATCACTGCAGCGCCATTCTCGAGAAGGACAAAACCTTCGAAACGCGTAAGGCTTAAAAATCACGAACTGGAGGAGAAATGGCATACTGTTAAATAAAAGGTTGCTCACCTACACTGCAACGGAGTGCGACCTTAAATCTGAGCACTTTTTTGGTAAACATAATCACGGCGGCTTCGGCCGTGGAGGCCACGCACCATCCTTGAAGTAATTGAGGACCCAGCGGGGGGGACTAAACCCGCTCGAGAATGGCGCTGCAGTGATGTATGCTGATTCCTACCTGAGACCCATTGGAGGGTAAAAACATTATTTGGAAAAGTTCACGCAGCGAGTTACCCATTGGAGGGAAAAAAGAGTCAGTAAATGGACTACATCACCCAGGCTGCAATTCTGAGTGGAAGTGAAATGACGAGCACATTGAAAGCTCATCAGAGCAGTTCAAATTAGGCAGCAGGTGGTGCAGCGTTGATAAACGACTCGCTGTGTGGGGAGCCTCTGAAGAGAAGGACAAAACCTTCGAAACGCGTAAGGCTTAAAAATCACGAACTGGAGGAGAAATGGCATACTGTTAAATAAAAGGTTGCTCACCTACACTGCAACGGAGTGCGACCTTAAATCTGAGCACTTTTTTGGTAAACATAATCACGGCGGCTTCGGCCGTGGAGGCCACGCACCATCCTTGAAGTAATTGAGGACCCAGCGGGGGGGACTAAACCCGCTCGAGAATGGCGCTGCAGTGATGTATGCTGATTCCTACCTGAGACCCATTGGAGGGTAAAAACATTATTTGGAAAAGTTCACGCAGCGAGTTACCCATTGGAGGGAAAAAAGAGTCAGTAAATGGACTACATCACCCAGGCTGCAATTCTGAGTGGAAGTGAAATGACGAGCACATTGAAAGCTCATCAGAGCAGTTCAAATTAGGCAGCAGGTGGTGCAGCGTTGATAAACGACTCGCTGTGTGGGGAGCCTCTGAAGAGAAGGACAAAACCTTCGAAACGCGTAAGGCTTAAAAATCACGAACTGGAGGAGAAATGGCATACTGTTAAATAAAAGGTTGCTCACCTACACTGCAACGGAGTGCGACCTTAAATCTGAGCACTTTTTTGGTAAACATAATCACGGCGGCTTCGGCCGTGGAGGCCACGCACCATCCTTGAAGTAATTGAGGACCCAGCGGGGGGGACTAAACCCGCTCGAGAATGGCGCTGCAGTGATGTATGCTGATTCCTACCTGAGACCCATTGGAGGGTAAAAACATTATTTGGAAAAGTTCACGCAGCGAGTTACCCATTGGAGGGAAAAAAGAGTCAGTAAATGGACTACATCACCCAGGCTGCAATTCTGAGTGGAAGTGAAATGACGAGCACATTGAAAGCTCATCAGAGCAGTTCAAATTAGGCAGCAGGTGGTGCAGCGTTGATAAACGACTCGCTGTGTGGGGAGCCTCTGAAGAGAAGGACAAAACCTTCGAAACGCGTAAGGCTTAAAAATCACGAACTGGAGGAGAAATGGCATACTGTTAAATAAAAGGTTGCTCACCTACACTGCAACGGAGTGCGACCTTAAATCTGAGCACTTTTTTGGTAAACATAATCACGGCGGCTTCGGCCGTGGAGGCCACGCACCATCCTTGAAGTAATTGAGGACCCAGCGGGGGGGACTAAACCCGCTCGAGAATGGCGCTGCAGTGATGTATGCTGATTCCTACCTGAGACCCATTGGAGGGTAAAAACATTATTTGGAAAAGTTCACGCAGCGAGTTACCCATTGGAGGGAAAAAAGAGTCAGTAAATGGACTACATCACCCAGGCTGCAATTCTGAGTGGAAGTGAAATGACGAGCACATTGAAAGCTCATCAGAGCAGTTCAAATTAGGCAGCAGGTGGTGCAGCGTTGATAAACGACTCGCTGTGTGGGGAGCCTCTGAAGAGAAGGACAAAACCTTCGAAACGCGTAAGGCTTAAAAATCACGAACTGGAGGAGAAATGGCATACTGTTAAATAAAAGGTTGCTCACCTACACTGCAACGGAGTGCGACCTTAAATCTGAGCACTTTTTTGGTAAACATAATCACGGCGGCTTCGGCCGTGGAGGCCACGCACCATCCTTGAAGTAATTGAGGACCCAGCGGGGGGGACTAAACCCGCTCGAGAATGGCGCTGCAGTGATGTATGCTGATTCCTACCTGAGACCCATTGGAGGGTAAAAACATTATTTGGAAAAGTTCACGCAGCGAGTTACCCATTGGAGGGAAAAAAGAGTCAGTAAATGGACTACATCACCCAGGCTGCAATTCTGAGTGGAAGTGAAATGACGAGCACATTGAAAGCTCATCAGAGCAGTTCAAATTAGGCAGCAGGTGGTGCAGCGTTGATAAACGACTCGCTGTGTGGGGAGCCTCTGAAGAGAAGGACAAAACCTTCGAAACGCGTAAGGCTTAAAAATCACGAACTGGAGGAGAAATGGCATACTGTTAAATAAAAGGTTGCTCACCTACACTGCAACGGAGTGCGACCTTAAATCTGAGCACTTTTTTGGTAAACATAATCACGGCGGCTTCGGCCGTGGAGGCCACGCACCATCCTTGAAGTAATTGAGGACCCAGCGGGGGGGACTAAACCCGCTCGAGAATGGCGCTGCAGTGATGTATGCTGATTCCTACCTGAGACCCATTGGAGGGTAAAAACATTATTTGGAAAAGTTCACGCAGCGAGTTACCCATTGGAGGGAAAAAAGAGTCAGTAAATGGACTACATCACCCAGGCTGCAATTCTGAGTGGAAGTGAAATGACGAGCACATTGAAAGCTCATCAGAGCAGTTCAAATTAGGCAGCAGGTGGTGCAGCGTTGATAAACGACTCGCTGTGTGGGGAGCCTCTGAAGAGAAGGACAAAACCTTCGAAACGCGTAAGGCTTAAAAATCACGAACTGGAGGAGAAATGGCATACTGTTAAATAAAAGGTTGCTCACCTACACTGCAACGGAGTGCGACCTTAAATCTGAGCACTTTTTTGGTAAACATAATCACGGCGGCTTCGGCCGTGGAGGCCACGCACCATCCTTGAAGTAATTGAGGACCCAGCGGGGGGGACTAAACCCGCTCGAGAATGGCGCTGCAGTGATGTATGCTGATTCCTACCTGAGACCCATTGGAGGGTAAAAACATTATTTGGAAAAGTTCACGCAGCGAGTTACCCATTGGAGGGAAAAAAGAGTCAGTAAATGGACTACATCACCCAGGCTGCAATTCTGAGTGGAAGTGAAATGACGAGCACATTGAAAGCTCATCAGAGCAGTTCAAATTAGGCAGCAGGTGGTGCAGCGTTGATAAACGACTCGCTGTGTGGGGAGCCTCTGAAGAGAAGGACAAAACCTTCGAAACGCGTAAGGCTTAAAAATCACGAACTGGAGGAGAAATGGCATACTGTTAAATAAAAGGTTGCTCACCTACACTGCAACGGAGTGCGACCTTAAATCTGAGCACTTTTTTGGTAAATATATACATATATATATATATACATATATTACCTACTGGCGGTCGCCAGTAGGTATATATAGTTAGGATTTTTTCTCTATGGGTTTTTTGAAAATTCTATGTCTAATAACTTTGGCGTTTTTGGACGGAATCGGCTGAAATTTTCAGGAAAATGGCACATTTTGTTTCTGAGCAGCCCTTGAAAATTTGGGGGGGGTTCGTCCAGTGGGGGCCGAGAAAAAAGGGGGGTCCCAAAACGTGTTTTTAACATTGAGTTTTCCATAGGGCGGTTGGCCTCACTTTTAGCCCGAACGGCTGAATGGATTTGCACGAAACTTGGCAAAATTGTAGGGACTGGTAGCCCGATGTGCCTTTTGTAGGTCTCAATATATGTGCTCCAGTGGATTTTGAGAAATTAACGTTTAAAAAAAGATATATATCTGTAACAGCGGACCGGTTAGCGCTCTGGTTCGCGGACTTTTCGCGCAACGGAGCTTTGTGAAGCGAAGCTGATTGGTTCTCCGGCGTCTGTCAACATTCCAAACAGTCCGTAGCGGCCGCCATCTTGTCTCTCGGTAGGATCGAGAGACAAGAGGAGGTCAAAACAAAGGGGGAAATAACTATAAGGGGGCATAGTAGATCCTCGCTGACCCCCTAGGTTTGATGTGGAGGTTTTAAAAGGGCCCCGCGGGGCAAAAAAAAATAATAATAATAATAATCGAACGGCTGAATGGATTTGCACGAAACTTGGCAAAATTGTAGGGACTGGTAGCCCGATGTGCCTTTGCTAGGTCTCAATATATGTGCTTCAGTGGATTTTGAGAAATTAACGTTCAAAAAAAGATATATATCTGTAACAGCGCACCGCTTCGCGTACTTTTCGCGTTACGGAGCTTTGCGAAGCGAAGCTGATTGGCTCTCCGGTGTCTGTAAACATTCCAAACAGTACGTAGCGGCCGCCATCTTGTCTCTCGGTAGGATCGAGAGACAAGAGGAGGCCAAAGCGAAGGGGCAAATGACCATAAGGGGGCATAGTAGATCCTCGCTGACCCCCTAGGTTTGATGTGGAGGTTTTAAAAGGGCCCCGCGGGGCAAAAAAAAAAAATTATAATAATAATCGAACGGCTGATGACCATAAGGGGGCATAGTAGATCCTCGCTGACCCCCTAGGTTTGATGTGGAGGTTTTAAAAGGGCCCCGCGGGGCAAAAAATAAATAATAATAATAATCGAACGGCTGAATGGATTTGCACGAAACTTGGTAAAATATTAGGGACTGGTAGCCCGATGTGCCTTTGCTATGTCTCAATATATGTGCTTCAGTGCATTTTGAGAAATTAACGTTCAAAAACAAGATATATATCTGTAACAGCGCTCCGCTTCGCGGAGATAAAATTATATGTGTATTACCTAGCTGTTGCTAACACCAGTTAGCGACGGCTAGTAGGAGATAGCGACCATCTTGGGTCCCACTTTGCATGTGAGTGATATTTATCACTAATGACATGCAAAGTGGGCATGCCAAGATGTTAGCGACTGGAAACAGTCGCTAACATCGCTATCTCCTATTATGAACTTTTGGAAATATTCGAGATAAGCGCGAATATCTCCAAAAAGTAACAGCTGCCCTGAGCAGTTCTTAGCCATGTTATCCAATGGGAGGTGGATAACATGGCTAAGAGCATTAGCTCGGTAATGCATGAATATCGCGGAGTTTTCAGCGATATTAATGCATTGCGCTCGTTTTTTATCGTATTTGCGATAAACCTTGATAATAGCAAGGTTTATCTGCGATAATTTCTGACGGTAAAAAAATCTTTGCAATGCATCGTTAGGGATAAATATCGCTTAACTTTGGTAATATGCCCCAACGTCTGTTAACGTTCGATTCGAAGGAAATCAGGAATTGTTGAAAAACATTGTGTGCGCCATCTTGTCTTTTTTCAAATGCCACACTTTTGTCGTGCACGGCAGCCATTTTAGATGCCTTGACCAGATCCACTCTGTGCACGCTGTCGATCCTTAGCATGGCTCCCCACCCTCGCAAGCATCTCCCCCAGGCAGTGGTCACCCCCGCTCTCTGTTTTATGCATGGGTAATAAACCTCCCCCCATCTGCGCTGTTCTTCCCTGAGAATCACACCCTGTGCCCGCCCGACACCTCCCTTTCGCCCTATTCACTACCGCACCCTCTGACACTCCTTTTCCTCTGTGTCCGATTGTCCAGGCCGGTCCTAGGCTATCAGCTAGCCCTGCAGATGTAGTTTATGGCCACAGCTGTAAAGAATCACCCGTCTTCAAAGGAGTTATAGTAGATCAAGGCCCACACTCGATGAGATCCGTCACAGCAGAAGCGTTGCTATTATCTGAAAACCATCCTGTATTGTGATTGGGGAGGGGACAGAGCGTGAAGCGGAAGATTCCAGGGATGACTCTTTGTACATCAAAGTTTTTACAATTATGTGTCACATTAAAAATATATAGCACTCCGACAAAGTAGTAAGATTATAAAACTTTAATAATTTATAAATATATACAAGAAAACAAAAATAGTAATAACATATAAACATTTTTAGAGAAAAACAACGAAGTAGCGGTCGGCTGTGCGAATAGTCCCAACGCAGCACAACGTCCAGATTTCCGGCGTGGGGCGTCGCGGGGGGTGGGTGATCAGTAGCAAACTGTTGTGCGAATAGTTCCAAGGCAGCAGAACGATGGCACCAAGGTGATGTCCAGTAAGTTGCCGCACTGGTTTTGGTATCCTACAATGCTGCTCCGAATAACGGCGTGGAGCGCCCCGGGGGAGGCGGCGTGAACGGGCCTCTCCAGGTGGAGTCTCGTCTGTTGTAGTGGGGCGCCCCTTTACCGTTTCAGTTGCCATTCCGTCCGCTTTTGGTCCACTGTGTCAAAATCCGCCATTCAGCTGAGTTGCGCCCACTCTTGCGGTGCAGCGATAGGCGGCTGTCACAGGACTCTCAAAATGGCGGCAGGCTGTTTCCTTTTTGGGCCTGGTCCACTGAAATGGCCCTGGGACACCTTGGAAATCGGACGCTTGTCTGCTAGGTCTTGGACCCCATTCTCGAAAGCGTCCCCTCCGCCTTGAGAATTCATCAAAAGTTTTGGGGGCCCCGACTCCTGCAGGCTTCTGGTGGGGAGCGGCTGCCATGATTGCTCGCGGAATGACCACGACGGAGCTACGAGATGGTGGTGCTCTCATGGTGACGCCAGCTTCAGTCTGAAACATCCAGAAACAAGGTGGGGCTTTCATCGTTTGGGGGAAAAAAAAAGTTTTCATCCAATGAAAAGTGTTGTTTTTAGGTCATATGATCAAGCCTTCCATCATTAGGAAACCAAAAGTAAAATGAACCAATGAAAAGTTTTATAAACAAGTCACATGACCTGTTATGCGGCATAGGGTATAAAATGCGGAGAAAATACGTTGGCACGTGAGGCGGCGTCAGTAGCGGACCGATGTGCGAATAGGCCGAAGGCAATACAACGCGCCAAGATCCGGATGGCATCGAGGTGGTGTCATAGTTGAGAGTTCTGAGCAGCGGTTGTAACACTGTCTGAAGCTTATTTGCAGCTGCTGCAGCTTCACTACGCGCCAAGATCCGGATGGCACCGAGGTGGTGTGTAGGAAGTTGCCGCACTGGTGTGGCCATCCTACAATGCTGAAAGTCGGCGTGGGGCGCCCCGTTGGCCTGTGAGTTTGCGTCAGTAGCGGACCGATGTGCGAATAGGCCGAATGCAGCACAACGCGCCAAGATCCGGATGGCACCGAGGTGGTGTCTAGTAAGTTGTCGCACTTCTGTGGCCATCCTACAATGTTGAAAGTCGGCGTGGGGCGCCCCGTTGGCCTGTGAGATGGTGTCAGTAGCGGACTGATGTGTGAATGGGGCCAAAGGCAGCGCAACAATATTTTCTACTATATTTCCGGTGTAGAAGAGACCACAAGGCGCTGAGATGCCAAGATCCGGATGGCACCGAGGTGGTGTGTAGCAAGTTGCCGCACTGGTGTGGCCATCCTACAATGCTGAAAGTCGGCGTGGGGCGCCCCGTTGGCCTGTGAGATGGCGTCAGTAGCGGACCGATGTGCGAATAGGCCGAAGGCAGCACAACAATATTTTCTGACTGACACCACAAGGCGCTGAGATGCCAAGATCCGGATGGCACCGAGGTGATGTCTAAGTTGTGGACTGATGTGCGAATGGGGCCAAAGGCAGCGTAACAATATTTTTTGTATGGAAGATACCACTAGGCGTTGAGATGCCAAGATTCGGATGGCACTGAGGTGATGTCTAGCAAGTTGGTGTGGTCATCCTACAATGCTGAAACTCGGCGTGGGTCACCCCATTAGCCTGTGAGATGGCGTCAGTAGCGGACCGATGTGCGAATAGGCCGAAGGCAGCACAACGCGCCAAGATCCGGATGTCACCGTGGTGGTTTCATAGTTGAGAGGCACTTCATCTGCAGTGGGGCGCCGAGATCCGGATGGCACCGAGGTGATGTCTAGCAAGTTGCTGTACTGGTGTGGTCATCCTACAATGCTGAAACTCGGCGTGGGTCGCCCCATTAGCCTGTGAGATGGCGTCAGTAGCGGACCGATGTGCGAATAGGCCGAAGGCAGCACAACGCGCCAAGATCCGGATGTCACCGTGGTGGTTTCATAGTTGAGAGGCACTTCATCTGCAGTGGGGCGCCGAGATCCGGATGGCACCGAGGTGATGTCTAGCAAGTTGCTGTACTGGAGTGGTCATCCTACAATGCTGAAACTCGGCGTGGGTCGCCCCATTAGCCTGTGAGATGGCGTCAGTAGCGGACCGATGTGCGAATAGGCCGAAGGCAGCACAACGCGCCAAGATCCGGATGTCACCGTGGTGGTTTCATAGTTGAGAGGCACTTCATCTGCAGTGGGGCGCCGAGATCCGGATGGCACCGAGGTGATGTCTAGCAAGTTGCTGTACTTGTGTGGTCATCCTACAATGCTGAAACTCGGCGTGGGTCGCCCCATTAGCCTGTGAGATAGCTGTTCTTTGGATTTGGGCCTGGCTCGTCTGCTGTAGTGGGGCGCCCCTTTACCGTTTCAGTTGCCATTCAGCTGAGTTTCGGCTGCTCTTGATGCTACAGCGACAGGCGGCTGCAACAGGACTCTCAAAATGGCGGCCTGTTCTTTGGATTTGGGCCTGGTCCACTAAAATGGCCCTGGGACACCTTAGAACTCGGACGCTCGATTTTTTTTTCCTTTCCTGTACATGCAAAAAAAGGTAAATGCCCGGTACGTTACACGCTTCATCTGCCACGATGAACTCTCCAGAGGAACCGAAAAAAAATATAGTTGTGGTAACTATACCATGCATCGTCATATGGAGAGGTGGCACCAATTAATTATAGTGCTGCATAAAAGAGAGATTTGGAGGAGAACCCCTGACCTGCTAGTACATTCAAAGAAGTGGCACTGAGAGCTTCAGAGGCAAGGGAAACGGTCCCAAATATTTAGAAGAACTTTGGAAAGATTAAAATGACATGTTTAGATTGTGGCAAATTAATTTCATGTGGACAGATGAGTGTTACTCTAATAAATACAGCATATGAACATCATCATAGTCGATGGTTGGTAGAGACATTTTGACTATATCCTGGACCTGCCCGTCCTCGCCCAAAATGGCGCCAGAATAAATGGGACTCGTAACTCCTTGTTGTGTACTGGTTGCAGAACCTTGAAATCACGAGATACGTATGCAGTTTTGAAGCACATGGCGGGCGGGGACGAGAATTGATTGAATATTTCGACATCCCTATTGATATTAAGTTCTGATGTGTTATTGATTACTGTACTGTTGAAAGTTCGAATTAACGTCACCCATGGTACTTGCCCGCAAATGTATATCTAGATAATTTTATTGTAACTGGCCCTGTCGTATTTTAATTATAAAATGTACGTCCACCGATTCCGTAACTGTTAGACACCTTAGTTCTTGCAACCTAATGGCCCGCCCGTTACGTTCCTCTACAGTGTAAATGTCTATTCATCATATACGATTACAGTTTGCTCCGTGGCCGGCCCACGTGGTTATAGGCTCGTATTTGTATAATGAAATTTTCACAATAAAGGTTTTTAAAAGAAAACATGGTAGTAGTATATACATTGGTAAAGTTTTTAATAATAGTCACTGTTTTAGAATCATTAAAAGGCAAGTGAAATAAAGCAGACCAATTACATGAAGGGTAAAAGGTATAATACGAAGGAACGCAGTAAAGATAAATGGTCAAGGGCTGTTGTGTTTTCTATTCCTGCAACATAAAGTGATCGATAAGAATCTCATATTCAGGCGTATCGGCGACTAAGACAGCAGGTCGACCCTCTTTTGCTCAACGGCTCCGTCATGGGACGAAGAAACGCTCTTTTTCTCGAAAAAAGAATATATTTTACTTGCAGGACAGTTGTAAAATTTCCGGGAAAGTACATTAGCCTGGAACATTATAACATATATTTAAGAAAAAATAATGTTCGGAAGTAATGAAAAGCGTAATTTTTAGGTCATATGACCAAGCCTTTCATCATTACAATAAGAAAAGTAAAATGAACCAATGAAAAGTTTTATTAACAAGTCACATGACTTGTTATGCTTACGTTACGCGCTGCGCGCCCCGGATGACTTCCGGATGCGCTAACGCGGCGCGTCATATGACGCATTACGCGACAACGCAGGTACAGAATATAGTCAAAATGTCTCCACCAACCAGCGGTCGGAACACAACCCCTTTCAGCAGGCTAAATAGTTCTGTTAAATGACAACAGAAGCGACAGGCAACAAGAACCATCAGTCAAAGAGGGGAGGGCTAGTTCTTCTCTACCGGGTTACATTGGGGCGCTACCGGAACTGATCGAATTGGTAGTCTACAGTGTTTCTGGATGTTTCAGACTGAAGCTGGGGTTAGCATGAGAGCAGCACCATTTCGTAGCTCCGTCGTGGTCATTCCGCAACCAATCATGGCAGCCGTTCTTTATCGTTATTTTGGGCGGGGTGGGTGGCGGAGCCGAGCTGTTTTGCAGCCATCATTGTGTGGAGTTCAGTTCATCTCACTAGTTTTGTATTTGTCATGAGGGGTTGTTCCTAATGTTTCTATTTTAGCGAGGTCAAAAAGAGATCCCATTAGTGGCCTACTGATTTTGCTCGATTCCTTTTCTTTTTTTTTACACGATTTTTCGTTATCTGCAAAGACTAAACAGAGTATTGCGACTCTGTGTTTGTTTGTAAATAGAGAATGAACCAAAGAGAACTAATTCTAAAACAGTAAATACTTGGATAACAATGAATCAAATGGAGAGAGAAGCAGGCACGACGGATTACAATGGGGGCAAAGACCTGCGTTAACTACCTTTCACTATCTGCAAAGAGAGAGTACTCCTAATAGAAATGAGGGGGGGGGGGCACCATTCAAAGCAGATCAGTGTGCATAAACACGAAAATGTTTTCACTTACCACGTACTTGACATTCGACAGCTTATGATATTTGCTATTAAAAAACCATTGAAATTCACTGAAAAAACCATAGGTTATAGACCATATATAGTTAGGAATTAGCATTTACAAAACCTTGAAAATTCACTGAAAAAACCATAGGTTATAGACCATATATAGTTAGGAATTAGCATTTAAAAAACCTTATTTTACTCACACAAAACCATTGAAATTCCATATATAGTTAGTTGCACTAACTATATATCGCGCACCTGCAATCCACTGCTGATGATGTCACATATTACATCATTCATGACATGGTCAGTGACATCACGGATGACATCACTGATGACATCTCAAATGACATCACTGATGACATCACTGATGACAACATCCAGTGACTGTATGTTTCTGTAAAGTTAAAATGTGTCTTACATATTGAAGAATGAGTGGAAGTATAAGTGTCTGGACAAAGGATTTAGTAGGTGCATGACTGAATGCATGAGTGAGTGATTAAATGTGTCTCACTGAGTGCATGGGTTAGTGACTAAAGTGTCTTAATTTGTGCATCATTATGTCTGTTGTTCTGTAAACTGCTGCATGTTTTGATCAGTAGCTATATGATTAACTATATGGGTTACTGATTGATTGTCCAAGTATTTGTATGGGAGACTGAGTGTGTGTGTGGCTGGCTGGGAGGTGTGTGACTCTGTGCAGATCAATGTGTACTTGTATCAATGATTGTATAACAAGGTAAGTATGTGTTAGTATATGTTTGAAAATGTAAGGTGCTCTATGTTTAACTGTATAGACAAGAAAATGGAAGTGTCATTGATTCTTTACAGGACTGACTAGGTGTGTGAGTAACTCCATGGATGAGTGGCAGACTGTGAGTGTCTGTATAGGTGTATGAGTGCATATGATAGTGTTGTAAAGATGAGTGATTGTATGTATGAATGATAGTATGGGTGAATGAGTGAAGGTGTGTGTAGACGTAGGAATCAGTGAGTGCGTATGTAGTAACTAGTATTGGTGTGTCAATGGTTTCAAAAATTATATTCTGTATTTAACACTGGGTGAAACAGAGGTTATATTAAAATGTGAGGAGATGCATTGTATTGTCACATGAATGATATCATCAGTGATGTGGTCATTGATGTCAAATGAGATGTCATCAGTGATGTCATTTGAGATATCATCAGTGATGTCATCAGTGATGTCACTGACCATGTCATGAATGATGTAATATGTGACATCATCAGCAGTGGATTGCAGGTGCGCGATATATAGTTAGTGCAACTAACTATATATGGAATTTCAATGGTTTTGTGTGAGTAAAATAAGGTTTTTTAAATGCTAATTCCTAACTATATATGGTCTATAACCTATGGTTTTTTCAGTGAATTTTCAAGGTTTTGTAAATGCTAATTCCTAACTATATATGGTCTATAACCTATGGTTTTTTCAGTGAATATATATATACATATATATATATATACACATATATATATATACACATATATATATATATACACATATATATATATATACATATATATATTTTTGAGTATATATATGTGGGGCACATATAATATAGTGTTTCCGGGGTCCCACACATGGGCGGGAATATTCTAATGCTTATGACTATTGATGAGGATCCCCTGGAAGAGAAGGAGTGGATCCGTTCCATTGCTTTGTCGCGGATGCCGGCCTTGTAGTCTTGTGCACAGGGTGCGGTGGAAGACTGTGCCAAAGGCGGCTGAGATGTCTAGGAGGATTAGGGCCTCAGTTTTGTCTCAGTCGAGGAGGGTGCGGCCATAGTCTGTGGCGGCGAGGAGTGCGGTCTCTGTACTGTGGTTCCTACGGAAGATGGATTGGGAGAGGTCTAGGATGTGGTTCACTTCGATGAACTCTCAGAATTGTGTGTTGATGGCTTTCTCGATTTTTGTCTGGGAAGGGTAGCGGAGAGATGGGTCTGAAGTCCTTGAGGTCCTTTCTATCAGCAGAGGGTTTCAGCAGCAAATGGTTGATCTCTACGTCTTTTCAGTCTTCTGGGAATGTGGCACAGTTGATGATGCGTACAAACAACAAGGGAACCCAAACAAGTCAACCAAGGACCTTGGGATCAGTTATTTTTAGACAACAGTGGTCCTTTGGAGTGGGGGGGTAAGAGAGCAATAAAATATAGACCGAATCGTGGCTATATTTGTATTAGACCTATCTAGCCGGACAGAGGTCTGATATTTACTTAATTTCAATAGCAAGAAGTATTTACACAATAATGCACAAGGTAGGGCACGAGCCTGTACCCCACTAATCACACCATAACATACATACACAGGGAAAAAACAACAAGGGGCTTGTTAGGCAAAAGTTCAGGGTTAGTTGCACTTATGGTTGTGATAATGTCAAAGTACAACAACAATAAACCACAACACCTTTACACATCTAGTACACATATTAATAGGTATAAGGTGTTTGAAGGGTGTCGACGGCGTTTCGATCCGCTTTTCGGGTCATGCGGATCATCATCAGGACATAATATATGCCTAAGGGTAGCCTTAATTGCCGGAGAGAGAGGAACTTGAAGTCAGTTCCATAGGCTTGATTTTGGCAGTCTTCCTCGCACGATGGCGGCGTGGGCCTCGTAGTGGGGTGTGACGGCGATATAAACGAACCGTTACCAGATTCGGCAGGTTATTCCGTGAAAAGGATACTAAACGGATTGGCGCTCCACGGCACAATAGCCTCTAGGATGCCAGTTACTTCATGCTCGATCGCGGTTGAAGTCAACTACGAGGCCCACCTTCTGTCACATCATGCCCTCCCAAGGATCGCCCCAAAATCGTCTACTGTATCTGTAATGTGCACAGTGTCACCCTTCCCCCACTCCATATGAATGTGCCAATAATTTCCAGAAATGTCTGGCGGTTCACACCAGTTCTCAACCTTGCATGGTGGTGCTTCTTCCCCATGCCAGAGGTCAGCTGGCTTAGCCATCTCGCAAATATCCAGCTTGCTGGGCTGATCTTCGCTGCAAAATTCTGTTTCCATATCAGCTCCTATATTTCCCTTAAGGTTGCCTTTTCTTTCTTAACCAATGCCCTTTTATCACTCCTTAAATCTTTAACTGTCATTTGGGTTTTGCAATGTGCCTGTTACTGAATCAAGCTCTATTAGACAAGTAAGTCTTGTGCCCGGCCCTCCAGTTTGTCAACTGCCATGGGGATGCAAAGGACGTGGTTAGTTGCTTGAAATTATCAGGGTGCTTTCACATTTATTCAACCTCGGCCTCCCACGAATAGAAAGACATTAAAGTAATGCAGCTTACATCCACAGGGTGTTAAATGTGTAATGCCCATTCCAGGTATGTGCTGAAACGCTTGAAGTAGGAAGAGTGTATTGAGCAACCCATTAGCATGACTGTGTCAAAGTATGCTTGGACATTAGAGTGAAAGACTAGCAGGTGGAAGCTCTCTGGGTGTAGTGGGAGCAGCCTGAAAGCAGACTATGTCGGCCTTTGCCATTAGGGCTCGCTTGCTGTTTTTCCTAGGTCTATGGTCTCGTTTATTGATGCATACTAGACTGCTCATTTTTTGGAGTCTATTCCATTGTTTACCAACATACCTTCTGAGAACGATAGGTGGAGTATTTAGTCTGTACTGTCTTATGTCCCTCCCTAATGTGGATATCACCAGACCTTGTACAAGGGGATTCTTGAGGGGGCTTTCCGCTTGCCCTAGTTTTATTTATGTCTCAAATTTGTGGAATACAACTGTTGGATGCTCAATTGCAGATTGGAGATTTTAACCCCCCTTTGAGCTGATCTCGCCCGGTAAAAACATCCTGAACACCAGCTCAAAAGCTTCCATCAACAATTGTGCATCTGCCTTGTAACAGCAATCTAGTAGTTCTCTCAGCTAGGGCCTGCTTATGAGGGACCTTGCCAGTACAAACTTCCTGCATTTTCAACATATTTCTGTGTTCTCTTTCTCAGCTGCTGGCCCTTTGAACCCAGTGTACAGTGTGGCCATGTTAAAGTTTCTCGATTTCTCCTACCTCCCCTTGAATAATGTTTACCGAAAGGACTGCATCGCTCTACTCACCAATTCTTCGCCTTTATCGCTACCATCATTATGTCAATGTATCATGACTCAACATGGCTTTCGAGCCAACCACTCTTGAGTCTGCATTAGTCATGGCCATAGAGGAACCCAGATAGCAAATTGATAGAGGTGGCAGGGCAGTCCTCATCCTGTTGGACCTGTCTGCTGCATTTGATACGGTGAGTCACTCCGTTCCCACGCAGTGGTTGAGGGCAATAGGGATCCAGGATTCCGCGCTGGCCCTTCTCACCTTCCTGACAGGGAGTGAACATACAGTCTGCTGGGATAACCTTAAGTCAGACAAATTCCATCTTCCTTGCGGAGTCCCTCAGGGCTCGGCACTTTCCCCCACATTGTTCAATATTTAAGTGACTCCGTTGGCTCTACTAGTTAAGCAAATAACACAAACAATTAGAAGAGGGTTCTAGGGAATGTTTAAAGACCTGGCGCGGACATGATCCCCATATTCAACATGTACTACACATAAATTACCACGGGTCTAAATCAATTACCAAATCTCCCTCACTGATAAATCAAACCTAATCAAAATCTAAAAATCATAAAAGACCTCATTAGAAGTATGGATACCCATCAGTCACCAACCGGTGCCACCCTTAATCATCAACTGACCACTAGCAGGCTGCCTCAACAAATTACTTTTGTTACCATACTATGGATGAATGTCCTGATACACGTCTCTGCCACATGACCCATTAGTGCCGGGTTCTTTGCCCTATATACCACTTGCCCTAGTACGATCAACCGAGCCTTTATGGGTGACCCGCTAGCTGTGATGCTGGATGGCCCAGCTGGTGGATGTATAGTAGGCCATCTGCTGTAGTTCGCTGGGTGTGTTGATATGTGGTAGCTCCTTAAACCTGGTTTCCTACCTTAGGGTACTAAGCTTCTCTACACCCTCTTTTCCTACCCTAGTGGTAGGGGTGCCCCCAAATGGGTGGATGGCTGTGTGTTGCTGTAATATGCGTGTGCTCCCCTCTGTGGCCCCTGCCCCAGGAAATAGCATTGGTGCAAAAGATCTATAACATTCAAAATTTGTGCCTTTATTGTTGGTGTGGCGTTGTCGAGTTGGCTGCAGGCACAGGATCCTTCCCTTTATTACCCTTCCTAGTCCAGGTCGCTTTGTGCCCTTGTTCTGCCTTGACTTTGGCTCTTCCGACATGTTCTTCGATGAGCACTTCTGCGGCTTTGGGTCACCGTTGTTGCTGGATCACACCTCAAAGGGCTACTTGATGTGTCCTCCCTAGGGCCACACCCTAGCCACCCTTCGTATTTCTTCCAGGATGATCTGCTCCTCTGTAACTGGCGCTCCGAGCAGCTCTCCCTTGTTGCTGCTGGTTACCATGTAGAGACCTTACTCATGCTTCTTGGCCCAGCTCTTTCGGATTTACTGTCTGGTATCTTGGTGTTTGGCTCTATGAGGCACTGGCACTTAGGTGTGCCCGCTGCTCTTTGCTGCTGGTTGGCCCTTGTTGTAGGTGGTTTAAAGAGGAGTGGCCGCTACTTTTCTACTGCTAGTTGTCCTTTGCTGCTGGTGTGTTAGGGGGCTTAGTCTCGTCACAGAGAAATAGTTATCACCAACACCCTTCAGAAAGTTCTCAATTTCTGATCAGGGACATGCTGTGCCAAATGCAACGCAACCGCAAGCCTGCATCCCTGCCTGGGCCGGACTCCTTGGGTGTGTTACCGCCTCTCCGATTTCCTGATACAAGATGGTGCCTCTCCACAATGCTCTCCCGGACGCGCTACTCTTCCTGATTCAGGCATTCCCCTTTTCGAAAACTGGCAGGGAGGCTGGGTAGTTTTGCCGTGCCCGGTTTTCCCCCAGCAGCGCTCACCGATGAGGTAGCCCAGAGGATCCGTGCTGCATCACCAAAATCTGCTTACTGCGGCTGCACCTCTTCTACTGCCCTTGCTGTTGTAGAAACATGCAGCAGTGTTGCTGCCCTTTGACCCGGAGACTGGTTGTGCCTTAGAGTACGGCTGTCCCCGACCCCTTATGGTACTGATCCCGCTCTGCCCCTTGGCCATGCTGAAGACTAGGTGGCCACAACAGAAAGTGTAAAAGCATTGGCAGTTGCTCCCCCCACTCCCTGGCGTGGGGTTGACCCCGCTGGTGATCTAGTCTCCCATCTGCTGAAACCCCTAGTAAGCTCTTCTTGCGGCATCTTGCCCGGATTGCCATTGCTTGTCCCCAATTATCCTGCACTTACCCATGGTCCACTGGCTGGTGTTTATACTGTACTGTTTATACTGTGCCCCCGCAGCACTGGGCAGTTTGATTACTGGCCTCTCTAGCCCACCGGCTAGAAGTACACATCCTTACATCTTCATAATGGGGCCTTTTATTTTCCCTTTTGGCTGGGCTGCACGTAGGTCCTGCTATTTTGTCCCTCACTTCCTCCTAATGCGCTGACCACGAGCTTCTGTTTCTTCTAGATCCTTGGTTGGATTAACTTGCCCTCTTCACGGGTGGGCCTCTGCCAATCTCCACGCATAGCCGTGTAGACTGTGCAGAATCAGGTACACTCTGTTGCACGTCTGAGACAGAAGGTTCTACCGAAAGTGCAACCAAATTCTGGATGCCAAACTCTCCTTGCACAGTCCGGCACCACTAGGATGACCTGAGCCCAGTCTTTCCTGATCATTTTTAGAACTCTGGGCAGGAGAGGGAGGGGAAGAAAGACATACAGGAGTCCAGATAACCAATACCCCGGGCTCGTCCCAGAAAGGGCCGGGAGGCTTGTTGCTGCTGAGGCCCATATTGATGCTGCTTCTGTAGATATCCCATAAAAGCTCAAAATGGGCATTGCTGTTGGAGCAACCGCTGAGCTAGGCCCAGAGAGCATCTGGTTACCTATTTTGAGGGCCAAATAAGTCCTCACCCAAAAAATGTTTGAGCCATTGAACAGCATGTCCATTAGGGACTGCTGGATGTCTGCAGAGAAGCTCATGGAGTGGATCCAGGTGTGGTGCCTAAGCATTACGCTGGTGTCAACTGCCCTATCCAGGCATTCTGTTGTGTCTGGCCCAGAACAGATTGTATATTTCAAAGTGTCTTGGTCATCCGGGATCAGACATAGGGTATGTCGGACATCTTTGGGCACAGCTGGCAATACATCTGCCACACATTGTGTGCAAATATCTCAGGCGGTACGAGGTTTTGACAAATCACATGGCAAGACTTTTCCATCCATCTGGATTCCTGTAGGAAGGAGTGGTAGGGAAAAAGTTGGGATTCTGGCAGCTGTACCTGTGCCACCAAGCTCTCCACGGTGGAATGTTGCATTAAGAAGTTTAGGTCCCCAGGAGCGGGACTGTACCGCCTTGCTACCTGTCTGGTGGTGAAGACCCTGGTTCCATTCAGATATTCACAAGCACATCTACGAGGGTCTCAATGAAAGGAAGGAGAGGTTCCCGAGTGTTAGCTGCTAGCTTAGGAACCTCTGTCAACACATTGGTCATTACCTCTTGTATTGGTAGATTGAGCTCGAGGCACTACAGAAGGGTCCAACTGGGTACCAAAGAGGACTGCTCTGGCCTCCCTCAGACAACGCATCTCATCTGCTGCGGCTGTCTGCTGATGAAGAATGAGGTTGAGAGGAAGCACTTTTGGAGTCCACACTGCAGAGCAGCTCCGAGGCATAGAGATACCCAGGACATTGCGAGAGTTATGTGATGACGGAGGACTTTGCTTTTATTGCTTGTTTTTCTTTGACTTACCTGAATGCCTGGATCTTGATGTGGAATGGACTTTGCATCAGTCCCGGAAGTGAGAGCGCGAGCACACCCTCGAATGGGTCCACTTCCACTTCAGTGACTTCTTTTGGAGTTGAGCGACAGTCTCTAAAGGCCTTCCAGTTAGTTTTAGCACAACACAAAGATGATTGAGTCATGTGTGGCACAGAGGCACCACAGACAGACATTTTGAGTTGGTCACCAACATTTGTTGTTGACAATCACAATCTGTTTAAATCCTGTGGTTTTGGGGCCCATATTGGCACACTGCAAGAATTCTGGGGGGCAAAAAAACGGTTTCCTGAGAAAAAGTTCTGTCAAGAGACAGTACTGCTATCTCTGAATCCGCGCCATAAGGGCGCGGAAAGAAAGGAACGGAGGTCAACGGCGGCAGTTTCATTGTGACTCAGAGTCACATAAGGTAACAACGGAGTAGCACAAGGGCACTGTAGAGATGAAAGGAAATTGCTTTGAAAGTTCCCAGATCCAGTCTGGTACCTAGGGAAACTCACGAGGTGAGGAATCTACAGTTAAGTCTATTTTAGTGATCAAGAATGTATGTTAATATATCATGTTACAGAAAATAATACAAATATTAGTGAAAACGCTGTGTGACTTCTACAAGCAAATCACAGGTTTCCTATATGTGTGTTCAATATAAGCTGCTTAATGCTAGATATATAGTTCTTTAGTCTTATCATAAGAAACCAATTACTGTTTCAGGGGTCCACATAAACCTATTCTAATTGATCCATTATGAAAGGAGCCTGTGACCGTTCGTTGTTAACAATAGTATAGTCTTGGTTATACAGTCTGTGAAAGCAGGAAGCAAATTACATGACACTCCACGTTGGAGAGCATCGCTGATATATTCACCCAAAGAAAACGAAATATACAGGAAAAAAAGCACAGAACAGTTGCAAATGATAAAAAAAAAGTAAAATAAAATCTTTATTTCCAATTATGTTCATCTAAGTATAAAAACAAACATCTGGATAGCATATTTAAAATAGATATACACAAAAATTTGCTAAAAACAAGTATTCTTTTTCCAATTCAACTGTACTGTATAGTATGTTGGTTACACACTTTACACTGACTTTTCAGTGACTTTCTTCACTCTGGACTTTTTCTTTGAGCCTTTAAAAATAGGGGACCTCAGGAACTCCATATTTGTGTGTTGATCTCCTCTCCGCAACTTGCTATGAGGCAGAGGAAAAAAAGTAATTAGTCATATATCGAATAATTAAGCTCTCCCAATGGAACATTCCTATTTACAGTGAAACACAAAGGCAGAATTACATGATAAAACATGGTGAAATTAAATTACGGTAGGTTCCTGTAACTATGTAACAATGTTCTGAAACAATGTCCTAACTCATGTAAAGCGCTCTGATACCTCCGGGTCTAGCCAGCGCTATACAAAACTTTTAAAATAAATAAATAAAATTAACCGCAGCGGCAATTCCACCGCGGTGCGGCGGTTTAGCGCAGTGGGCGGGGCTGCAACAGCTAACGGACATGCACAGCACTACGGAGGTAGTGCGTGCGACGGCTGCTGGCCGTCAGAAGCAGCGAAGGGGTTATATAAAGAAAGACTATGCCTTTTACTGAAAGAGGGTAGAGTTTTGCTTCATGTTCAGCGCTGTGTGAATAGTTTCTATTTTGAAAGTATTATGTCTTGGCCTTGGCTACCCCTACTACGGCACTGAAGCAACACAAGGTAGACTCTAGGTATTAAATTCAACAAACCGTTCACAAATTACATAATTAGATCGCAATCACTCGAAAAGCCAAAACATTTGCCTTTACTATAAGGTATGTAGAAATGATACAAGAAGCAGCTTTTACATCTTTGTTGAAAGAAGAATTTTTCTGTTAATATGCATGTGTTTGTTCAAGGAGTTCATATTTAACAAAATATTACTGGCAAGAAGGCATGTTACTTATTTAGTATTAGAGAGTGGCCTATCTTGTTCGGGTGTGTGGTTGCGTGTTACCCTGAGATGGTAGGGTAACACTCAGTCGTAGTGGGCATTTCTGTAATGTTTTGGTAGTCTACGTTTTACAGTAAATTATGTAAGCAGTTCAAGTTGGGGGGTGAAGAGAAATATATGCACAGTATACAAGGTGATTATCAAAGGGTGTGTGTGTGTATTTTTTTTCTATACATATATACATACATATACGCACAAGGTACTTAACTTCGGTAACGATATATCTGTAAGAAACAGTAGTTAGTGTTAGATTCCTTACCTTAGAACAGGGGTCTCCAAACCGGTCCTGGAGGGCCGGATCCATGCCAGATTTTGTGCATTACCCATTTAGATACATGTAGTTATTTTAAAAATCTGGCATGGATCCAGCCTTCCAGGACCGGTTTGGAGACCCCTGCCTTAGAATATCCCCAGGCGTCAGGCTGGATCCAGAAAGTTTTCATCAGCAGTACCCTTGCGCTTCGGTAGGCGTAGTCTGCGGCTCCGCGTCAGTCGTCGACGGAGTGATCTCCGGAATGACGTCGGAGTACTTAGACGCCGCCCTCGCGCGCGGAAGTCAGTTCTGTACATAGCTTTCCGCGCCAGGAACGCAGAGCCATGATAGAATCAGACACTGGTGCCATGAAACTAGAGCCTTCAAAAGGAGATACCTTAACCCTAGATATCGGTTTGCAGAACGGGAAGTATGGGTGGGGCGGTAAGGAATCTAAATCTAACAACTGTTTCATATAGATATATCGTTACCGAAGGTAAGTGACTTGTGCATCTGAAAGAAACAGGTTAGTGTTAGATTCCTTACCTTAAAATAGATACCCCAGCAATACCAACCCCGGTGGTGGATCTGCGAACCAAGATCACAGCAGAAAGTCCTGGAGAACGGAACGGCCGAAAAAGCCATCTCTCCGGACTTGGCTGTCCAGGCAGTAGTGCCTAGCAAACGTGTGCAGCGAAGCCCACGTAGCTGCCTGACAGATGTCCTGCACGAGGACTCCCCGACCCAGGGCAGTAGTAGCCACCGTGGCCTGAATGGAATGGGCGCGCAGCCCCACAGGAGGCTCTTTTTTCACCAAGGAATAGCAAACCTTGATGCACAAGACGACCCACTGCCTGTCCCATCTTAGCGCCCACTTAACCAACAAAGAGCTGGTCGTCCACCCGGAACTGGCGTGTGCAGTCTAGATAGGAGAGCGCACGTTTTGGGTCCAGACGGTGGAGCCTCTCTACCTCTTTCGAGGGATGCAGAGGTGGAAAGAAGGTGGGCAAGGTGATGGACTGCCCGATATGAAAGGCCGTGACCACCTTGGGCAGGAAAGAAGGACGAGTCCTCAGAACAACTTTGTCCGGATGGACAGAGAGGAAAGGAGGTTTAGAAGATAGAGCCTGGAGCTCACTCACTCTCCTGGCAGAGATGATGGCAACCAGGAATGCAGTTTTTAAGAGTCAAAAGACGAAGAGGACAATTGTGAAGTGGCTCAAAGGGAGCGCACATCAGATAAGTCAGTACAAGGTTCAAATCCCACTGAGGCATCACGAAGGGGACAGGAGGAAACGTGTGTGATGCCTTTCAAGAATCTATGTACAACAAGGGACTTGAAAAGAGAAGGCTGATCAGGAAGCTTTAAGAAGGTTGAAATGGCCAAGAGGTAGCCTTTGATAGTGCCCAGAGCAGAGCCCTGCTGGGCAAGAGAAAGAAGGAAGAGGAGAACCTCTGAAAGGGGGGCAGAGAGTGGATCCTTTGCTGTGCACCATGCCACAAATTTCTTCCATTTGCAGGCATATACCGATTTTGTGGAGGGACGCCTGGCTGCCCGAATCACATCACAGACTTCAGGAGGAAAGACAAATGGCCTCAACTGTCGGCGCTCAATCTCAACGCATGTAGGTGTAGACGGGACAGGTTCGGGTGGAGGACCGTCCCCTGCTGCTGCGACAGAAGGTCCTCCTGAAGAGGCAGACGAATCGGGGGATCGACTGACATGCTGAGTAGCTCGGGATTCCAGTATATTCGTGCCCAGTCCGGAGACAAGGATGACTTGGGCCCAGTCTCGCCTGATCTTCTTCAGCACTCTGGGCAGAAGTGGTATAGTCGGAAAGGACTACAAAAAACGCAGCTCCACTCGGGACAAAAAGCGTCTCCGAGCGAGTGCCGCCTTGGAAATTCCAACACGCAGAACTGATGACATTGCGCGTTCTCTTCGGTGGCGAATAGGCTTTCCCCACTGCCAAAAGAAACCTTGCGCCACGTCCGAGTTCAGACACCATTCGTGATCTATCTTGCACCGGCGGCTGAGTTCGTCCACCGTGGCGTACAATGAACCTGCCAGGTGTTGAACCACCAGGTTGACGTCCTGGTGTTCCAGCCATGTCCAGAGGCGCAGAGCCTCTTGACAAAGGGTCCACGACCCCACCCCGCCCCGTTAGTTGCAGTACCACATGGCGGTGGTGTTGTTCGTGAACACCTGCACTGGCATCTGCCGCTGACCCAATCGCGGTCCGTGAGCCACCACTGCAACTGACTCGCAGTGCCCTCCGAGATCAGGACATGGTCAGACTGATTGCCCTGATGCTGTGCCCACTGAAACTTCACGTCCCACTGCAGAGCCCGCAACCGGCACCTGGTGTGATGCACCAGAAGGATGCAGGAGGACATCAGCCCCAGGAGCCACAGCGTCAACCTGACCGAAACTCGGGATAAAGGCTGAAAGATCGGAATCAGAGGCTGAATATCCCGAACCCGCTGTTCGGTGGGATAAACCCGAAACTGCACCGAGCCCAGAACCGCTCCGATGAAAAGGAGCTTCTGGGAGGGGCACAGGTAGGACTTTGGCATGTTGATGGAGAACCCCAGCGAGTGCAGGAGGTCGGCCGTAGTCTGGAGGTGGGAAATTACTGTTTGGGGCAAGCCCACTTTCAACAACCAGTCGTCGAGATGGGGGAAGACTGGAACCCCTGATCTGCGCAGACGAGCTGCGACCACCGCCATCACTTTCGTGAACACCCGAGGGGCACTGGTAAGGCCGAAGGGAGCACGGTAAACTGGAAGTGCTCGTGGCCTACCGTGAACCGCAGGTAGCGCCGTTGGGCCGGCAGAACGGGGATGTGGAAATAAGAGTCCAACGCCACCATCCAGTCTCCAGGGTCTAGGGCAGCTAGGACCTGAGCTAAAGTCAGCATCTTGAACTTCTCCTTACAGAGGAAGCCGTTGACGCTCCGGAGGTCCAAGATAGGGCGTTGGCCTCCTTTGCCATTCGCGGGCACCAGAAAGTAGTGGGAGTAGCAACCATCTCCTACTTGTGGCCCAGGAACGCGCTTGATGGCCGCCTTGGCCAAGAGGGCCATAACTTCCTCCTGCAGAAGTTGCAAGTGATCCCCCGACATGTGGTGGCATGGCTGGAGGGGTCGCCTCGAAGGGGAGGGAGTAGCCCCTTCGGACGATTTGCAGCACCCCCTGTCCGACGTGATGGAGCGCCAGTGGAGGAGGTGATGGCGGCCCCTGCCCCCCACCGGCATCGAATGGGCCTGAAAAGTCGGACTAGGAAGATTTTGAGGCAGATGCTGCGGGAACGGATGTGTACTGACCTTGCCGTTGTCCCCCGGCACCGCCACGGCAGTTACCATGGTTCTGCGGCCTGTGGCTGGCAGGACGTGTGGGGGTGCCCCACCTTGGCCACGAAAGGGACCAAAAGCAGGTGTTTGCGGACGTTGGCCCGACAGGCCCAAGGACTTGGCCGTAGCCCTGGAGTCCTTGAAACGCTCAAGTGCACTGTCTGCTTTGTCGCCAAAGAGGCGACGGCCATCGAAGGGCATGTCCATGAGCGTGGCCTGGACATCCCCCGAGAAATTGGCGGACCTCAGCCAAGCGTGGCGGCGAACCGCCACAGTCGTGGAAATCGCCCTTCCCAGCGAGTCCGTGGTATCCAGTCACACCTGATGGAATAATGCGCCGCATCCCATCCTTCCACAAGGGCTTGGGCGAGCCGGGCCCGGGCCTCCTCCGGGCACTGGGGCAGCACGTCCGCATAACGGCCCAAAAGGCAAGCGGTGTTCATAGACCGCAACCCCAAACTTAATGAGGAGAACAGTTTATTCCCAAACTTATCAAACCTTTTGGATTCCCGATCCGGGGGAGCGGTCGGGCATGCGGTCTGGGACGTAGAGGCCTGGTCACTGTGGAGGGCTTGGACCAGGTGCCCAACAGAACGTCCGTGAGTGCCTCATTGAACGCAGTAGAGGCTCAGAGGAGCTTACTGGCGGCTGAAGCACCTCAGTCAGGAGATTAGTCATCACGGCCGCAGCAGGGAGCTCAAGAGCCAAGGCCTTGGCTGCCCTGCGCAACACCACACCATAAGTGGCACCCTCCACTGGAGAGATAAATCCAATGTCGGGCGAAGTGTCCAGACAACTGGCCCCCCCTAGCTCGTCTGCCCAGTCCTGGATCAACTGGCACTGCTGTGCCAGAGGGTCCTCAGAACTCTACCAGAACACGGATGAAGGGTAGGACTGGGAAACAGGCTGGAATGACGGAGCCGGGTCGTAGATGACGGCCTCACCCATCGACGCCAGAGATGGCGCCGGACCCAGACCGGGGATAAAACTAGGGCCAACGTCGTCCAAAGAGGGCGCTGGGAGCGACACCATAGCCCGATGAGTGCTGGCGATGACTCGACGAGCGACGACTGCGGCTCAGCGACCGGTCCCTCGACCTCCTCCTCGAGTGGCCCGGAGCCGACTGCCGGATCTCGAGCAGCTTGCGGGACCGCTCGTAGCCTTCGAAGTCCAGGCCCGGCAGTCGGGGCATGACTTGTTGTCGTGGTCGACCCCTAGGCAGTAGAGACACCGATGGTGGGGGAAGGTCATCGATATCAGTCGGTGACAGGCGTCGCTCGGCTTGAAGCCAGGCATCCCTCCGGCACCAGGAGTCGAAGTCGACTCCAAAAAGAGATCCAAATCAGATCAAAAAGTTAGTAAAAAAATGACTAAGAGTACTGCTCTTCCCGGATCTGCGCTTGCTGGCGCGGAGAAAATAAGAACGGACGTCAGCGAGCGAGGTCGGCGTCTAAGTACTCAGACGACGTCATCCCGGCGTTCATGGCGCCAAGAAAGGACACGGAGCCGCAGACGACGCCTCCAGACCCGCAAGGGTACTGCTGACAAAAACTTCAGGATCCAGCCTGACGCCTGGGTATATTGTAAGGTAAGGAATCTAACACTAACCTGTTTCTTTCAGATACACACACACACACACATATACATATACATATATACATATATATATATATATATATATATATATATGTATAAATATGTGTATACATACATATATATAAATGTGTGTATATGTATAAATATGTGTATACATACATATATATAAATATGTGTGTATATATATATATATATATATATATATATATATATATATAAAAATATGTGTATACATACATATATACATACATATATTTTTATATATATACACCCACACATCCACACATATGTAGACACACACTACTATACTACCTATATACTGTACTTAAAATAAAGTAAAGTATATATATTGAGTGTTATGCAGTTGCACACACAAATTGTCATCTATAGGTATGAGCAAAACAGAAAAAGGTATTGGGAGGAATGCTTGCAAATAGTCTAATCCACTGGCAATCATTCAGGGTAGCAGTCCAACACATCATTTTCACCCACTGTGCCACTCTAGATAGAGGTCCACCTTCACTAAACAGTAATGGCTCTACACCTCACTAGAACAGTGCATCCCAAACTGCCTGGCAAGGACCCCCCTCCAGAAGAGCCAAAGCCAGTCCAGGGTGGTTTTGTCCTCGTCTACCAAGGGTCAATGATGTTTAGTTTGGATCCTGTGGAGCGGTAAGCTAGGGACCCAACTTTGGGCATACCTGGGGCGTTACATTAAATGCAGAAAAACAGTGGCACATGGACTGGAATGGTACCCAAAGTGATTACCAGATGTTTAGAACAGTGGTCTTAACATGTCTGGGGATGTCAGGAGATCCTTGAAGCCCTCACCAGGTGTCGGTGACTGCTTAGACAATTAGCCTTTACAGAATAATAAAGCAAAGTGATAAATGCAGCAAACATGAAAATAGAACATTTTAAAACGTTTGGTAAATGTGAAGGCATTTGAAACTAGGAGGTTAAACATTAAGTTAGTATGCACTGATTGATTCATGGAAACAGTGCATCAAACAGAATATACTATGATGAATGAGTGAGTTCAAATTTTGAAAATCCCCATCTTTCCCATTAAAATGTAGATTTTTTTTATTATTTTAGAATTAAATGAAATATTTCATCATTTGATGAATGTTATTTTAGGTTAGTGGCATTTGTAAAGTGCAACTGTTACCCGAGGGTGTCCTGGCGCTATCTACAGTCCTCACAATGAAGCGTACATATGACACCAGGGTTATACATCAAAATGACAGGTTTTTAAGACTCTCCTGAATGCCAGTAGATCAGTACTGTTTCTAAGGTGGAAAGAGATGCTGTTCCAGGCCCTTGCTGCCCCAGTCACAAAACTCCTGCATCCTCAGCTGGCTGTTTTTTGAAGTGGGAACTACTACCAACTTTGCCAATCGTTTTGCCGTCTCCCATCTCCTGCTCCGGTAGCAGCAACACCACATGAAATCGTTTTGCCGTCTCCCATCTCCTGCCCCGGTAGCAGCAACACCACAATTTGAGTGTCGTCCGCGTACGAAGTCAGATGAAAACCAAAGGATTCGATAAGAGGGGCAAAGGAGGACACAGACATTAAAAAGCATGGGGCTAATGGACGACCCCTGAGGGACTCCACAAGGTAGTGAGAAAGGTCTGGAACAGAATTCACTGAGTGAGACCTTTTGCACTCTGTCTGAGAGGAAGGACTTCAGGAGTTCCAATGCTTTACCCTGGACTCCACACTCCTGCAACGGGTCCATCAACAAATCATGATGGACTGCACCGAAGGCCACGGACAAGTCCAGTATAATCATAGTGGCCTTAGCTCCCCGATCAAGTACAGTCCTAACCTCTTCTGTGGATTTTAAGAGAGCGGACTCCGTGCTGTGCCCATCTCTGAACCCATAATGCGTGGGATTCAGCACTTGCGCTTCTCGTAAATAAGCACATAGTTGTGCATTAATTCTTTTCTCTACCTGTTTAGCTGGTAGAGGGAGACGCGATATGGGCCGAAAACAGGATCCTTAGGTCCAAACTGGGCTTTTTTAGCAGCTGTAGTATTGATGCAGTTTTCCAAGCTTTAGTGAAATAGCCTTCTGCGAACATTGCGTTTATCAAGGAGGTAAGCGTTAGTACAATAAGTTCTGAGGCCAGTTTTAAAACTGCAACTGGACATGGATCATAAGGGGAACCCGATTTAGCCGACATCAGAAGCCTATGTGTATCCATAATGGGAAGAAGTGCAAAGTCCTCAAGGGCAGGGTGGGGCTCAGAAACTGGTTTGTATCCCCCCATTACATCCAGTGTCCTGTCAATTGTTGGACCTTTGAATGTGGAGTTAATGGTAAATCATCGAAAATGCGGAGGTGGGATCCACAATAATATTTCAGTGGGGGTCCTCCGGTTCCAGTAATGATTAGGTGAGGGTCCACAGAAGTCTAATGGTAAAGAACCACTGGTTTCGCCTATTTGCAAGCATTCCACCCACCACCATTTCTGTAAGTCTTAAGTAACGTCTAAACGTGGCCCACTCTTGCTTCCTCTGTCACAGCATCCAAGCTACAACTTAATGACGCCATCACTGGTCCGGCAGCGTGGCATGAATGTTCCCATGAGGAGGGTCAGTACTGAGCTGCGTATGGTGGAACTTTATGTATAGTGGCAGAGTTGGCGAAAACCAATGGGTTGTGTGTCTGATCTAGAGCTATGCACACGCACTGTGCAAATAAGGAACGCAGCGATATATATTTGCCATGTATTGAGTTCCAGTGTCGAGGGTAGTGTTTGTACAAATATTTGCTATCTTGAGCAGGGGTGTGGAATTTAATAAAAATATCTACTTGTCCATGGGGCAGGTTGCTTCATAAATCTACTTGTCCTGTAACAAAATCACGTTGTTCCTTTGGTGCCATGTAGTGCGCCAACAAATTATGGCAGTAATCTCATTATATAAGAGTTCTGATAGAACCTCTCTGTTTATGTCAGGGCTGATACCATAGTAGTGATTGAATACTTCCAATTCCCTTATGTTGCCACGTTTCTGCAGATCTACATACTGGGGCTGAAGGTAGTGGTAAGCAATAATTCCAGGGTCAGAATGCCCTTCTGAGTCTGTGCAAATCTACTAACTTGCATGGTTTAAGGGTATTCAACAACTCTTCTTTAATCTTTTCCCATACTGAGAAATGTTGGAAATGTACTCATGCCAATGGCAGACGTAAACCTTCTTCCAGAGTTGGGAAACAAGTTGTTGGAGGTTAAGTGAATTTGCAAAAAATCAGATTTTCGCATGAGCAAATCTACAAATGCATAATTTGCTCGTGCTAAAATGCCGTTCACAAATATTTTCTAGGAGTACTATTTCTTGTCCTACTTCTGTAAGTTTTTGGGAAATCATGAAAGCTGTATAGCTGCACATAATGCAAGGACATATTCAATGGGTGCACTTTTGAGACTTTATTTAATAATTGGGCCCCTAATTTGGTCTGGCGTTGACAATGATCTATTGCGTTTATTAAAATTCTGTCTCTCTCTCTGTATCGGCTGGTTTCACTGTGAGTGACAGCATTCTGCTCTTTAACAAGGAGCATATAGACACACAAAGTAGTTTTGCTCAATGCCAGTAACTACTGTGGCAGAGTGTGTTTTTGAGAACAAAAACAATTTTTGCTTTTGCCAATGTTTGTTATAATGGTGAGGACCCAGTAGCCCAATAAGGTTTTACAAAAACCATGCCAAAACAATTAACATATTGACAAAACTAAAAAGTGGACCTCCAATTTCAGACCTACTGGCTTTGCCAGTGCATTTTTATTTTTGTTTCCCACTGATTTTCCATTATGAATATTTTTGGGAAATACTAGCGTGCATCAATACATGTTACTAAATGATGCTGCAAAGAAATGGTATCTGAAATTTTACAATAGTTTAGCAAAAAGAAACTCCTGCTTTCGTTTTTTTAATGAACATTTTATTTTGAAAGCAAAGAATCATCAATCAGGCTTTCAAGCTGCTGCACTTTTTTGCATCAAATTACAGAGCATTCTGGAAGGATTATGCATATTGCTAAACTTTGTCAAAGTGTCGACACATTTTTATATAGGAACCACGGTCAGTAGTGCAGTCAGTGCTTACAACATTTATTTAGAGCACTCAACCTTATAATAAAGGCTTTCAATTAATGAACCATAAATAAAAGTTTGAACAGCATTAACATATGGACAAAAATGATACCGTAACTGCAGACATTGCGCTTCTCGGATCCATAATGTGGTACTGCAGACTGGCAGCTAAAGGGTTTGTGCAGCATTGGGTTGTGCCTTCTTGTCCCAAGGACAAAATACATGTGAAAACTTATTACCCTTGACACCAAACTATATGTCCTGGGTGTCCGGCTATAGGAATTCCACATCCCTGTTGTCAGGTATGCTGGGTTTTTTCCTTCCTTTTTTAACTTTATCTTATGTATTAGACCGAATGCACAGCATAGACGACACATAACCGCACAACATGTTAGCGCAGTGTGGCATACATGGTTTCCTCTCTTTTCAGATAACGCCCCTATGAAAGTGCACTTGACCACAATGTTCAATTGCTTGGTCTGCTAGGGTTCTGCCTACAGCTTTGCTATGCTGTTCTGACAGCCCTGCGCAAGGGTTTTGTATGAGAAAATGCTGTGCTGCTGCATAACCTTGAGGGCTTCTCGTGACATTTACTTTGTATGGATTCACGCCGACCTTACCACAGACATGCAGTTTAGCTTCACTAATGAGTGTATTTTCAAGCGGACATCACCGAAGGAAAAACAAAAACTACAGTGGCACTAAATTCAATCTCATGGAATGCTTTACAAGTGCAAAGCACTCTTGAAAAATTAGCATTCATGCTCTGGTCTTCAGACATCTAGATGGTAGCAATGCTTTACCTGCAAGGTTACAGATTCTATTACAGGACCGGAGGCTTCGGGTTATGCTTCTCTTTCTTTTATTTGCTACTCACAGCAGCCAATGAAAATCTTTTTGTATGCAAATAAAAGAGAAAGGCGGGGCTGGCATCAGCCATGCCAAAAATATGGCAGCCGTGCCGGCCCCCGACGACCACTGAAGAGGGCCTGTCGCGCACAGTCGTGACGCGACAGGCGCGCCTTGACAACGATTGGTCGCGGGTCCTGGGCGTGACCCGGAAGTGATCGCCATCTCATTGGGCTAACGCCAGGCCGGTTAGAACCAGCCTGGCATGAAAAGGGCATAAAAGGCTGGGGAGCATAGGAGTCGGCCTCTTTGCTCCCCGCTCTCCCAGCCTGCTAGACCAGCCTCGCTAGGAGGCTGTAATGTGATTTCTTTTTCGGTCTTTCAGGTTCTTTGTTCCTGCGTCCTGAGCTGCGTTGAATCGCCGGACAGGTCGTACAGTGAAGCGGCATCGCATCGGATTATTTACCAAGCTGTCGCTTTCTTTTGCAGGCTGTGTTTGGCGCCAGGAGCATCGAGGCTCTGGTCGGATCAGAAGCGGTACGGTGCGGGGCCAACCACCGCTTGAAGAGAAACGCGCTTCGTAAGTGGTATTTTGGGTTCCCACCGCAACCAAGAATTGAGGTACAGGTAGCGTGTGGCAGATTCATCCGGGTGAGTGGCGGTCTGATCAGCTGAGCGGTGCGCTCGTTTGTACAAGCCGCGACCTGCTGGTGTTGCATGGTTATCAGTTTCTTCAATTAGAGGAATAGGCGCAGAGCGTGTCCCTGTTTCATCCGGGTGAGTGCTGGTTTGTTTGATGCGATCAGCTGAGCGGCGCGCTCGTTTGTCAATCGGGAGGGCGCATTTGGGTCAGCTGTTTTGCCAGATCGTTGAGAGCGATCAGCGTGCTCTTGTGAGTTGGTTAGTCACAAATAAGTGCCTGGCAATTTGTATTTTACTCTGTGGGGGCAGCGCGAGTGCCATATTTACAATATTGGAAGCGCTTTGTTTAGATTTCGTGGTAATTCAGGCATTTGTTCAGAGTGGGAGTCACGCTTTTTTGGTGCTGACCAGTGGGCAGCATAGCCTTAGTGGGGGGTTTCACTTGATCGGTTTCTTTTTACGATAGCACAAGTTACTTACCTTCGGTAACGATATATTTGTAAGAAACATTAGTTGGTGTTAATCTCTGAGCGAGTGCCGCCTTGGAAATTCCAATGCGCAGAACTGATGACATTGCGTGTTCTCTTCGGTGGCGAATAGACCTAACCAAGGCTCTCCCCACTGCTGAAAGAGACATTGCGCCACATCAGAGTTCAGACGCCATTCGTGATCCATCATGCACCGGCGGCTGAGTTTGTCCGCCCTGGCGTTCAGGGAACCTGCCAGATGTTGAACTACCAGAGTGATGCCCTGGTGTTTCAGCCATGTCCAGAGGTGCAGAGCCTCCTGATAAAGGGTCCACGACCCCACCCCGCCCTGTTTGTTGCAGTACCACATGGCGGTGGTGTTGTCCGTGAACACCTGTACTACACTTCCCCGGACAGAGGGAAGGAATGCCTTCAGTGCAAGTCGGATCGTCCGAGCTCCAGAAGGTTGATATGGAGCCGGGACTCCGCCAGAGACCAGAGGCCTCTGATCTCCACCTCTCCCATGTGGCCCCCCCATCCCAGGAGGGACGCAACCGTCTCCACTGTGTGCTCCGGTTGGGGTAGGGAGAGGGATCTGCCGTTGATCCAATCGCGGTCCTTGAGCCACCAGTGCAACTGTTTTCTGCCAGGCGTGGCGACGGATCGGCACCGTCGTGGAAATTGCTCTGCCCAGCAAGTCTGTGGTATCAAGTCCACGTAGGATGGAATACCGTGCCGCATCTCACCCCTCAGCAAGAGCCTGGGCGAGCCGTGTCCGGGCCTCCTCCGGAACTTGAGGCAGCACGTCCGCCACCGTATCCCACAGAGAGTGGGTATAACCGCACAAAAGGCATGCGTTATTAATGGACCGCAACCCAAACTGACTGAGGAGAACAGTTTCTTCCCAAACTGATCTAGCCTTTTGGATTACCGATCCGGGGGAGCAGACGGGAATGCAGTCTGGGACATAGAGGCCAGGATCACCAGGCTCTCGGTAGGGGGGTGCACGGACAGTAAGCAGGGGGTCACCAGGAGCCGGGCGGTGGCATCTGGCCACGTTCCGATCCACAGGGAGCAATGTGGAGGGCCTGGGGGGGCCGAAGGCGCACTGGCGGGCCTCAACAGCGTAAAGAGAGTCCTCATGGCCACATGGAAATCTCGAATCTCGCCCGGAGTTGCGTGAAGCCCAGGGACCGGAGGGTGTGAGGCCGGACGAGACTCCTGCGGAGCAGCGCGGGTAGTGCCACCTGAACCCTCGGCCGAGTCGCGTGACCAGCGAGGGGAGTCAGAAGAGCGATGTCACCTCTTCGATGACGACTTCTTCGACTTACCGGAAGACTTCCAGCCCGATGAGTGGTGATGGCTCGACGAGCGTCGATGGCTGCGGCTCTGCGACCTGTCCCTCGACTGGGACCTCGAACAGAGTGGAGCTGCCTGCCGGAGCTCGAGAAGCTTACGGGACCACTCCCGACTAGCTTTCGAGGTCAAGGCCTGGCAGTCGTGGTCGGCCTCGAGACAGTAGAGACACCGGCGGTGGGGGTCGGTCACCGACATCAGACGGTGACAGGCGTCGCACAGTTTAAATCCAGGCATCCCTACCGGCACCAGGTGTCGAATCGATTAAAAAAAGTTAGACAAAATAGACCAAAAAAAGTTAGGCAAAAAGTGACTAAGGGTACTAAATCGAATCAAATCGATCTTTATTCGGATCATACAAAATGTCCATAAAAGTATACTATAAAATACAATAAAATCCATTTATAAACCGCAATTACAAAAAATCAACATTTTAACATTTTTAAAAGAAGCATAATCATTATTGAATATACATTTCATAGGAAAAATGTACGCTTTAAATTGTTTCATAATTCAATTTATTTAAGTAAACGAGTTCATTCCTTTGTTTAATTGCCGACAATATATAACAAATTTCTGCGTTACATACTGGTATTTTTTCCAAATTTTGTAAATAATTAAAACCAGCTTTATAGGAATACATGCAATTATCTTTAAAAATTGGACGGAGAAAATGTTTCCTAATTTCCATATAAAATTTACAAAAAAGTGAAGGGTGCTTTGTGTGGACCTACCATCACACAGGCAATTTGGAAGATTAGCACACCACTTGCCCCTTTTAGGGAAAGCAAAGAGGTGATGTAATGTGTTCATCTGTAATCTGGTAAGGTAGAATCTATGCTGGATGTTAGTTATAATATGGATTGTATACCCATGACAATTGGCCCCTCAAGATAAAATGAAACGGTTATTCTTGGTGCTTGAAACCTCGTCTCTTGACATTGTCCTAACATTCAGGAGACTCCTTTTTAATTCAACCTTACTAATTTTTTGTATATCTTCAGGTTGATTCCAGTTCATGGCCAAGTTGCATTCTTCTAAAAGACCCTAATATAACTTAACCAGGGTTTTTTCTTACATCGGTCTTGAGACAAACAGCCTAATATAATATCCCTCATGAAATGAGTTTCATCCCTAATCCAGGGCTCTTCCCGGATCTACGCTTGCTGGCGCGGAAAAAAGAAGAACCGACATCAGCACGCGAGGGCGGCGTCTAAGTACTCTGATGACGTCATCCCAGCAAACACGACCACGGACGTGGAGCACCAGACAAAGCCTACCTACGCGCAGGGGTACTGCTGACAAAAACTTTCCGGATCCAGTCTGACGCCTGGGGATATTCTAAGGTGTTTCTTTCAGATTTTTAGATTGCAAGCACTAAGAGTCTTAACAACGTGGACAAGACCACAGAGAGGCCCATCTCGTTTGGGATTGCCGGTGCAGCACACAGGAGACACCTAAGGGGACAAGGACAGGCCTGCATTCCAACACTTTTGGGAGCCACCCGGGTTCGAGATTACTCACCCACTGGATTAGCTGGTGTGGAGTGGCTCGAGTTGCGTGGGTGCTTACGGACGGTTGTGTACCTCCTGTGTACTCAGGTAAGGGCTTGGACAGTGTGCCAGGGCATTGGGGTGCAGTGGGGTGTGCTAATTTAGGCTACTACACGTGTGCCTTTTGCTTAGTGTTAGAGGGTATTGTTTATAATTGGGGTAGTAGTCAGCACAATTTTCAGTAACCTCTGCAGTTTGTGTGAAAAAAATGTCCAGTAAGACAAAGCGCGGCGAACAGCGTTCTTCCATGGAGAACCTGATGGAAACAATGATGCGCAAGATGGGTGCTTTGAACAGGAGATTGAAGAAGGTTGATGAGTAGGGGCAGGTTCTTGCTGACCTGAGTGAAAGGGTGGACGGGCAAGATGCTGTAGAGAGAAGGCCTAGGCGTGCTATTGTGCCACCTAAGGCGGCATTCCCCCCCATTCCCAAGCAGAGAAGGGCTAAGAAAGTGGTCCTAAAGAAGAATAGTGTACCAAAGGCCCCTGCGTCAGTCCCCCAGCCCAGGGAGGAAGGGGAGGGGCCCGGGCCATCGGAGTTGTCCCTTTACGGGGTGTCCCTTTAGGAGGAGCAGATGGGCGGCCTGCACCAGGCCCCTGTTGTTCCTGGGGAGGGGGTCCAGTGGGGACGCCAAGGGAGGTAGCCCACAATCCCCAGATGTTCCTGCAGGTGGTAACCCGCTTTCACAGGACTTGGTGTCACAGTTAGCCGCAGTCCTTCCTTGGTTGGGGAAGGCTGGGATTTTGTCACCAGCAGCAGGGGCAAAAGACATGGGGGGTAGGGGGGAGGGAGGGGGATGTACTCACTGAAGCAAGGCAGATAGTGGCTCAGTTTGATGTTACACCTGGGGATAAGGCAGGCGAGGGGCTGGGTGCACCTTGCCCTCTCATTTCAGTGGGTGGGGCCACCCCACTTGAAACTAACAAAGGATTGACAGGGAACAACCATGCAAAGGAGAAGCTGACGGAGCCAACTGGGGCAGTTCCAGTAGGTAAGCAGCAAACGCTGCCAGTGTCAGGTGTGGGGGAATCCCGCACTGGGAGGGAACACTTGGCGAGACGTCACAAAAGAGATGAAAGAAAAAATATGGTCTGGGAGTTGTTAGTATGTTCTCATTGTTTCTTGACTAAAATGAAAGGGAGGAAGCTAGGAAAAAGAAGGACTGGATGCTTCCTAGGGAATGGGCAAGTGCACTACAAAAGTTCAGGATTGAAGAAAATCTGAATAGAGTTTTCTCAATATTCATTGCAGTGATGGATGAATATGCAGGCAGAGATGGCACGTTACCACAGCAGGATCACTGGGGCACATGACAAGTATGGTGGGATGGGTTGGAAAGAATATGATAAAGATTTTTAGGAGAGCAAAGGCGTCTGACCCATCCCTCTCTTGGGACCGCATTGACACGATCGCCTGGTTAGACCAATTTGGTGGGGGTTCTCAGGACAATGCCAAGGGCCATTCCTTTCGGTCCTTTCGGCCTCATCCATCCAATGCACTGCAGCTAGTTCAGGTAGTGGGGTAGGAAGAAACCCTTGTCATTCCACTGCTAGGACATTACTAGATGGTTTCAGGTATGGTTTTAGAATTCCGGCACCTGAATATGTAGGGACACCAGAATGCAATAATCAACTTTCGGTTAGTGCCAATCCAGGTGTGGCGTCAATAACAAATGAAAAAGAACTATGCTTGGGCAGAATAGTGGGGCCATTTGATTGCATCCCGGTGGAGAATTTTGTCTGCTCCCCTTTGGGAGTGATCCCCAAAAAGGAGGGCGGAGTTCAAGTTGATACATAATCTGTCAGCACCTAAGGGCAAATAATTGAATGATGCTATCAGTGATGAGATTTGTAGTGTAACATATGCCTCCTTCGATCAAGCAGTGGAGATTGGGCCCTGGAGCACTGTTGGCTAAGTCTGACAGTCTGCCTTTCGCTTATTTCCAATTCATCCATACCACTTTCACCTTCTTGGTTTTCAGTTCCAGGGTAGTTTCTACATGGATATTTGTATGCCTATGGGCTGCTCGGTCTCCTGAGCTTATTTTGAAAAATTCAGTTCATTTCTGGAAAGGGCTTTTAGACAGGTGACAGGGCACCAGTTTGTCATGCACTACCTTGATGAAATTCTTCTCTTGGGGCCACTGGTCTCCCGGGAGTGTGGGTGGGCACTGCAAGGATTTTGCACGCTCATGCGGGCGTTTGGGGACCCCTTGGCACCAGGATAGACAGTTGGGCCAACATCAACAATAGAATTCTTAGGGATTGAGTTAGATTCCGTCCAAGGGTGTTTTCGCTGGCCTGCTGACAAAATTACCAAGTTCAAGGCAGCATTGCAGCAATGCTTGACAAAAGAAAAGGTCATCTTGCACCAGTTACAGCAGACGGTAGGCAGTTGAACTTTGCTCTGAGAGTTATACCTATGGCACAACCGCTTTCCCGTTCCATATCACAAGCCATTACTGGTCTCAAGGAGAAACACCACCACACCAGGCTATCGGCTGAGGTTAGGCAGGACATGCAGATTTGGATGGCATTCCTGTGGGACTTCAACGGCAGGTAGTGTGGCCCGGTCCACCCACTGCTTCCGCGGAGTAAGGTTTAATGACCGACGCTGCGGGTAGTGAGGGATTTGGTGCCATACTCATACTGAGTGGGTGGCTCGGATTTTGGCCAGCCTGGTGGGTGCAGACTGGGGTGACTGGTAACATTGGTTTCTTGGTGTTGTTCCCCATATGGGTGGCACTAACGGTATGGCCAGAACGACTACGTAATCAATCTGTGGTGTTCTGGTCAGACAACATGACAGTAGTAGAATGCATCAATCAACAAGCAGCATAGTGTAAAAGGATTCTCCGCTTGTTTAAAGATAGTATTGTTATGCATGAGACTAAATATACAATTTAAAGCTAAGCATGTGCCAGGGGTTTTGAATCACGCTGCTGATGCACTCTCTCGCTTCAAGGTGCAGGTTTTCAGGGCACACCTTCCGTCAGCTGCAGGGACTCCCACATCCTTCCCAGAACTACTTTGGCAGATTGGTGCCGCGACTACCGGACTTCGTGGCAGCTAGCCTAGCACACAGAACCAGGAAAGCGTCTGAAGGGGCGTTTTGGGCATATTGTACCTTTTTAGGAAGGAACTGGGCAGAGAAATGACATGGGAGCACGTCTTGTTTACTTAGGGGCCTTGAAAAGGGAAGGGCACTCTGCAGCAGCAGCCAGGCGACATGTGGCGGCAACCTCTTTCTTTGCTCAAGCTAGAGATAGGGGGACCCCACCAACAATTTCATAGTTAGAAAAGCTTTGAAGGGGTGGCAATGCCTACAAGGGGCAGCGCCGGACACGAGGCGTCCGATAGGGGTGTAGCTGCTAGCATTTTTACTGGGGGCTCTTCACCTCATTTGCAACACTACAGAGGAAGCGCTGCCTTTGCATTGGCCTTTTATGGCGCATTTAGTATTGGGGAATTGGTGGCCCAAAACAACCCGGATGATCAGGGTGGTTTGCAGTTTGACCGTGTGAAGGTACAAGGTGATGCTCTATTGATATCCATTAAGAAGTCCAAGACTGACAAGGAGGCCCGTGGGGAAGGAGTAGTATTGCATCGGGTACATGGTAATCCTTGCTGCCCCATTACATATTAGAGGCATTCCTAAAGCGTAGAACAGGTAATAAGGATTGGGAGGTGGTCCTCCAATTGTTATAGGTGCTATGTGCACTACATATGTTGTGAGTGGGACATTTGCTCGTGGCTGATGCATGTTCCTTTTCTGCTCCAATTCACAGTTTCTCAAACCTGTCACACGGGTGGGAAACGGGAAGCGGCACGACAACAACATCAATCAACGCAAGGACATGCACATCTACTGAAATCAGGACAACATGCCGTTTAGATTATTGACCATTCCTATGTGAGGCGTTTAAATAAATGTTTCCTTTCAGGTAACTACAGGTCTAGAGTAGAGCAGGCTGGTTTTAGGGTGTCATTTCATGGGAAAGGGGGTCTTCCGCTTCAGTTAGTTTAGGGGTTTTGTAGTAGACCTGTTTAACAGGGGTGGGGCTCTTCCCAGTATTATTATCCTGTACCTGGGAGGGAACGATCTGGCAAATCTGGGTAGAAGAGGGCTGGTGGAAACCATAATCACAGAAGTGGGTTGGTTATTTCGGCCATGCCAAGGGTGCACCATGGTTTGGTTACAGATGGTGTCCAGATTCCAATAGAGGGGAGGGGAGTCTGTCAGGGCAGTGAACCAGTCAGTAAGAAGGATCAATAATAAGATAGAGGGGCTGTTCAGGTCTCCTCATCTGCAGACGATCGCCCACGGGTGTATCAGGGGGGAGCCGTGCTTCTTAAAAGACGGTGTCCACTTGTCTAAAGTAGCCAATTAAATCTTCCTGGAGAATCTGCTAGCTGGTAATTTGATAAGGATCTGACACCAGTTATTGACCTTGCCGTAGGCCCAAGAGGTACGCAGAAAATTAAACTGCTAATATGATTATGGATGAGGATATGTTTAGATTCGGATAGGACTACCTTGAATTAGAGATATGGTAAGGTAAGCCATCTGACATCTGTACTTATCAATGTAATCAATGTAATGCAATGTTTTCTGCGTAATTTTGTAAATATTGTATATATTATGTACATTATGTTTAAGTTTTTAATTTTTAATACATACGGCAGAGGGTTTTTACGACCCCCTCTCGTGATGATCTCGGTCTTGGTAAGGGAGGAGGGGGTGTAGGCAGTAGCTGGCCATACTACATTTCCCATGATGCTCATCAATACATTACATCCTGTATAGCCTTATAAGAGCCACCGTAACCTGTTTCTGCTCCTCTTTCTTTGCTGCTCACTCAGGAAGTTAAGTGCATTACTCATTATCGAAATTACTCGTGCTTATAGTTATATGCTAATCAGGCACGTGCCGCTATTTCATTAAATGCGCTGCTCGCGCTTTGTTGTTTGTGCACATAATTAATTTACGTTTATTTCCTTGTGGCTCGGTCTCCTGAGGGGGCTTAACTGACAAGACTCCTGCTGGAAGCCGACGATCTCTGCTGTACTCGACAGCGTGTGTGCTTAAAGAAGCATCTTTGAATTACCCGCCTTGTGTGGAATGGACACTATCGTCACGGGCCGCTCTGCCAATTTCCTTTATGCTCCTGCAGGGAATATTGGTACCGTGCTGCCTGCGGCAGCGATCTTTAGATTATGTTACCGCGCTGAGGCTCCCCTCATTAGCCGGACGTGCCCGCAGCCGGTTTTATCCTGGGTTTCGACGGGCCTAGCCCAATTGGGCTACTTACTGATAAGATTTGGGGTGGGCGGCCCGCGCGGGCGAGATGTTGCAGACATAACATGGACTGTGTTAGGGATAGCAATGTCCGCTTTGGTTGTTATATATGCGCGATTTCGCAAAATGTGCTTCATGGCTCCAGGACATTATGGATTGTGTGAGCGCGATGGCGCTCAGCAGTATAATCTGAACGGGTACGGAATAAGAACGCTCCTGTGGGAGCGGAGATGATGCACTGTAAATTACTCGTATGTCTTTGTATATGTGCAGGCTAATATTACATAGGTTTGGCCCGGCTGGGCTAAAAAAAAAAAAAATCAAGATGCTCCCACGAGGGCGGGGGTACCGCGCTGTGGTCTACAGCATTCCTAACTAGTCACGGTGATGTGGTGGTTAAGGTATCTGACTCTAATTCCACACGTTATGTGTTCAACAACTGGTGTTTCAATGTACTTTCTCTGGTAAATTTCAGGAAATGTTTCTGTTCACTGCGTGATCTTGCGCTTACCCGCCACTGGCTTTCCCTAGTTGCCGAGTGCGCGCTGGAGCCAATAACTCTCCCATGTACGTAGCCCAATTGGGCTATATTTGAACGTTTGTGCTTCGCATATCGCATGCGTCTCCCTTTTTGCTCCAAGGCTTGTAATGCCTCAACATTCCACGGAGCAGGTTTTTCCTTTTACGTCTACCCAGCTGTAATAATAGGCTGGCCCTTGGAGTGAGCACACACTCCTGGTATTGTGATATGGTTCTTACTCTCTTGGGAACTTAGACTATAGCTTTGCCGAGGAGCTTGGTACATTATTTTCACTTCCAGTGTGCATAGGGTTGGCTTCCCTCTACTCCTCTGTGATTCTGTGCTTTGCACTACAATATTGCATGTAGACACCCTTAAGCATTGCATGGGTGAGATATAAGGAGGATGTGATTTATTCTAAAGGAGCGCAGAAAAGTCTCCTGAAAGAAAATGTTGATGCTCGGGATATTCCCGTCCTAGAGTCGAATAACAGGGCCTCAGAAATTACAGTCTCTAGCACTGTGTAGCAAGCCTTGTTAGGCGCCCATCATTATTATTAATTGCCAAAAAATCCCTTGGGCATGGATTTCCCCCTACTTCATTCAACTTGGCGGATATTGGTACACCCAAGCGTGTTCAACTGGACTTTGGCCTGAAGGGCGCATTAGCTTACAACTTGAGTTCTGCGGACGGATATTCCAATTACGGCGGAGTTGCCTGACGTCAACCCCAGCCTCCTTTTCTTATTAGTTGTGAAGATCGCAGAAAGGGATTTAACCGGACCTGGCAGGGATACAAAGACCTTTAGCCCATGTGCAACGCCATCTGCACTATCTCTTCCGAGAGACGCAAATCCTTTCATAAGGATGGACAACTTTGGGAAAATGGCAGCGGCAGACCCTGACCCTTAGTAAAGGGTACCCCTTGGGGACAGTTTCGTTACAAAACTTATCTATGGGGGCATGTTTACCTTCTTGGTCACACCCTCTGGAATGATGAGGGTCTTTCACGATGCTGGTCCTTTACAGACCATTTAGGGATTCCTACTAAAGTTCATCAACTCCTTTTCCAACATATTCACCCAATTCATAACATGCAAGCGTTCCAAGGAGGGCAACCAGTTTCACTATCTTTCCTTCCCTCCGTTGTTTCCTGCTGTTCCGACGGCGGAACAGATAGTTGGAGTCTTTGGTCCTTCCCTTTTGGACTCACCTCCACGCCCTAGTGCATCACCGAATTACTAAAATCGATGATTGCTCCCTTAAGGGAACAGGTCAGTCTTCGTGTTTATCTGGATATATATATAGTCACCTTAGCACAGACATAGGTCTTAGTCTCACAACTTTCCTGATATCAGATCTCCTCTTCAGCTTCCCTTCCCTCAGGGTACAATATGTAATGGCCAATTCAGACTATAAATTCAGTATCCTTGTGTTTTGGGTTAGAACTTTCCACGTTTATCTCGTTCCCTTGCCCGTCTCGGACGGTGGACTTCTGATTTGATTAAGACCTGCCAGAATAATGGTGCTATTAGCATCCCCTAACATTCTTCCCTCCCCCTCCATTCATTTTAGAACTTTTCCCCACACAGGTCTTTGACACATCCTACCCAATATGCGATGAGGCACTGTAGTCTAGTGGATAAGATTGCAGACAACCTCAAAACCTTCTTATTCAACCAATCTTGTACCCTTTCGACCTCTACTACTGTTTTTACTGTTTCACGTTCTCTTTCTGGGCACGTGCCGGGCACTCTTCTGAGTAGCTGCAAGCGTTATAAATCACTAACAACATAACAGAACAGAAGGTTGCAGACTCCTAACCAAAGGGTCATAGGTTCAATTCTTGATGTTTCTCCGCTTTTCAATATCTTAGCAGTGAGGGCTATCAACAAGTTAGTAGGTATGATGTCATCTTCCTAGTGGAGATAGTGAAAGACTTCTGGCATTTTGCCTCAGTCATCACAGTTAGGCCATTGAAGAATACATTCCATAACAACAGCACTCTGTGGCGGACTGGTATCCCAGGTATCTACAAGATAACAGCTATTGGCTACTTCAACCGAATGAAATTCAGTGGTTTTAGGCTTTTCAGGGTCCTAGTCCAGCAGGCCTTTTAGCGTCCGAACTACTTCGTCACTTACAGCTGTTTTCAGCTGGAGATCGGATCCATTAGAAAACCGATGAACGACCTGTCCCACGATTGTCGGTGGGACTGACTTATGCTTTTCTCCGCTCATTCCAATTGTCAGAGCGGATACAAATATCACGTCACTTAGCGGAGGCGATCTTAGCATCTCCCCTATGGAAGTCCCCATCTTGGTTTCCAGTACTCCTTGATACAGGCTGTGACCTGCTTAGAGTGCTCTGTGCCTCTCCACGATACTCTGTGGCCCTCATGCAAAGCACCCGATGGTTCAATAGGGGCAGTTATTCTTTATGGCAGAGGTTTTTTCCGGCACCAATGGAACTGACCGGGTTTCGGACATGCTGCAGGCGATCATTTCACAAACCTGGGTCCTTTCAATCACATACGATACTCTTCAACATGGAAGGCTGGGTTCGTTGGTAAATACACGACTAGTGGTTTCTGTGGGGGCTGATTTTCCCCACACTGTAAATGACTTTTTCAGCAATAATGTCATAGGGATTGGCGTATTGTTCGCCTGACAACGGCCATTCAGCCGTTTTCTGCAGGTCATCCTTGGATAGTGGGCAAACCGGTGGGCTTGTGCCGGTATTCTGTTATTTAAAGGTATTAGGGTAGCGTAACCTCCCAAACCAAAATATTCCCCTCTGTGGCATGTTTCTATAGTTCTATACTTATTTGATAAATGGCCAATTAATAATATGTTGACAGCAATTATCGTCCAACCTACGTTTCTAAACCTATCTACCGGTCAGTGTTCCCACAATGAGAAAGCCCTGGATTTTACTGCTACAGTACCTACTCCAGAGGGAGTTGCATTTAGTATTAATGTCAGTACTACAATTTGTTAAAAACTGTTACATATTATGCTTTCCAGCTACTGCAAATTATGTGAGGTTCATTGCCTCGAGGCTTACAAAGGATGTTTGCCCTGATTGGCGATCACATTAAATACGTTTTTTAACCTTGTGTCTGCGGCTTTTATAACCAGGAGGTTAAAGTCAGTTGACAGAAGCCAGTATTCATACCCAAATGTTTGCGGCACCTTCTGTTCGTGGTGCCATGGCATCTCAATATTTTATGATGATTTCTACTGTTCCAGACATCTTGAGATTTGCTAACTGGTTTTCTCAGACTACATTTAAACAGTTTATTGTAAACCGGTGGGTGATATAGCTGTAGTTGTGTTTTGATAAGCATTAAACTAGCATAAGCCGCATCCTCCGGTCCTGTAATAGAATAAAAAATAAGCTAGCATTCGCGCCAAGAATTTTCAATTCTATTAAGGACACGGAGGCAGGGATTATCCCACCCTGTTTTATTACAATGTTGGTAATAATTACCCAACCACATATACTTGATATTCTGTATAAGCAGAAGTTACGGGTTTTTCCCTGTCATTCCTTTCAGGTTCCGAAAAAGAAGACTGAGTAAAAGTACTTCTGGTTTAGAAGATGTAAACTTTCCTGTTTGGTTATGGTTCTTCCATGTTGGAGGATGATTGTTAAGACTCATGTTCCTTATTTTGGACTGAAATTGTTAATGTTATTGACTGTCAAGGTTCGATCAAAGAAAGAGGAGCAGAAATAGGATACAGTGGCTCTTATAGGGCTATGTGATGCATTGACGAGCATCATGGGAAATGTAGTTTTATTTGCATACAAAAAGATTTCCATTGGCTGCTGTGAGTAGAAAATAAAAGAAAGAGAAGCATAATTCTCGCCTCCGTGTCCTTAATAGAATTGAAAATTCTTGGTGCGAATGCTAGCTAATTTTTTATTCTACCTTGAATTAACTAGACCGCGTTCTCCATGTCAATTCATGCCTCGAAGAACTGAAGACAAGAACTAAAGACTTAAATATAATTTTTACTACCTCATAGATAAACATCTATTTGACATATCTGAGTCACCTTAATGGAACCGATGGCTAAGTACTGCCTGACCCACTACTGTATCACTGAGAAAAGCGGAGTTCAAACAGTGTCGGTGAAATCGTGTCTATTCTTCCACGTTGGTGCCCGGCAAATTTCTGGAAGTGATACTCCTGCAAATAAAGCTGTAGATGTTGCCACTGACCTCGTAGAATGTGCTCGGACTGTAGCGGACAGAGGTCTGCCAGTCTTTTGATTACAGAATTGCATTGCACTTGTAAATCACCTGGAAATACTCTGTTTGGAGATTGGGAAACCTTTCCTTGGTGCACTGTATGCCACAAATAGTTGAGAGGCCTTACGGAAAGATGTTGTTCTCTCTAAATAAAACTTCAGGCAACGTCTGATGTCCATTGAATGCAAAGCTCTCTTAGCCGTTGTTATCGTGTTTGGGAAGAATGTCTTAAGAACCACTGGTTTGTTGAGGTTCAAATCAGATGGCACCTCTGAAATTAACTTTGGGTTTGTTTGGAGCAGAACTCCATCTGATCTGAATCGCAAGAAAGGTTCCTTTATTACAAAAGCTTGTATTTCACTGACCCGTTTGGCTGAGGTCAAAGCAAGTAACAAAGCCAACTTCCAAGATAGGAATTTGATTTCTGCAGTGTGAATTGGTTCAAAGGTGTTTTTCATTAACTGTGAAAGAACCGTGTTCAGTTGCCAGGCCGGTGGTGGAGGTCTGACTGGTGGAAACACTCGAAAGAGCCTTTTGAGAAACTCTTCAATTATTCTAGAAGACCATAAGGGAGAAGACGACGATGATCTTCTTTACCGTGAAATGGACGCTAAGTGAACCTTAATAGAACTATGCACCAAACCTGATTTTGCAAGAAGCAGCAGCTAAGGTAGGATCTGTTCTGGAGAGGAAGAAAGTGGATGTAAACTCTCCCGAAGACACCAGATGCAGAAACGCTTCAACTTGAGGCTGTACGTCTTGTTGGTACTGCCAGCCCTTGCTTTGGCTAGGAAATTGCGGCATTCACTAGAAATGTTCAAGTGTCTGAATTCATTGTGTTCAGGAGCCAAGCTGATAAATGCAGGCTGTTGAGGTCCAGGTGTAGCATCTGTCCCTGGTTTATAGCCAGGAGATCTGGAATCACTGGAAGTTTGAAGTGTGGGACTTGCGATAGGAGAAGCATTTCCGTGTACCAGTGTTGATGTGGCCATGCTGGACCGATGAGGATCAGTCTTTCATCTTTCTCAGGACTCTTGGAAGAAGAGGAATGGGAGGAAAAGCATAAGCAAAGATGCCAGCCCATGCAATTGAAAATGCGTTCCCCCAACCCCTCTGTTGGGGATGCCAACTTGCATAGTACCGGAATTTGCTGTTCTGGGGAGTTGCAAATAGGTTCAAGTTTGGTGTGCTCTAGCACAGGAATATGTTCTTCAGGGTCTGGGGGTGCAGCTCCCATTCGTGAGACGAAGATGTTAGCCTGCTTAACATGTCCGTAATCGTGTTCTACTGCCCTGGAACATGTTCTGCTCAAAGGCAGATCCCGTGGTCTATGACCCATTCCCACAACTTTTGGGCTTCCTTGGAGAGAAGGCGAGATTTTGTGCCTCCTTGTTGGTTTACGTAGTGCATCGTTGTGGTATTGTCTGTTCAGACTAGCACGGATTAATTCTGTATCCATGGCAGAAAAGCCTGAAAGGCCAGATACCTAGCTTTCAACTCTAACAAATTTATGTGGAATTGAGTTTGAGCTCGATACCATTTTCAGCTTACTCTTGAGTTCTTGTAGGTAAGCTCCCCATCCCTCAAAGGACACATTTGTTGTGATCACTAGTGGTGCGGCCTCCTGATACAAGGGCATCCCTGCTGACAGATGATCTGCGTCTAACCACCACTATAGGGACTTCACCATACGAAGAGTTACTCTGACCATGTCATCGAGTGAGCCTACCGACTGTACCCACTGTCTTTTCAGCTCTTTCTGGAATGGGCGGAAATGGAATCAGTGTTATGCAAGGCAACAACATTCCTAATACTGATTTAAAAAGTCAGACCAAAAGTTACTTTTTTATTTTGATGGAATTTGCCAGAACAAGGAATCGCGGCGGACGCTCCTCTGCTGGGTATGCTTTTAAACAGAAGTGTCCAGTAACGCTCCAAAGAAGACAATCTTTTGTGACGGATTCTGAATGGATTTTTGCTAATTTATAATCCGACCCAAGCCTCTGAAAAGATCTGTGCAGACCTCTGTGGACTTTCTCGCTTCTCACTCGACGGGACTTTGATAAGCCAGTCATCCAGACACTGGAATACGCGATGTTTCCGCTGTCTGAAAAATGCTGCAATCTGAGCTAGATACTTTGTAAAAATCCTGAGCACCGATTTAAGACCTAATGGGAGCACTCTGATCTGGTAGTGGCATCCGGCTACCACAACTCTTAGATATTATCTGTGTTTTGGGTGAATAGGCACATGGAAATAGGCATCTTGGAGGTCTAATGTGGTCATGAAATCGTGCTGGTTCAGGAGCTTTAGTACCTCTTGTAATGTTATCATTCTGTGAGATTGTTTTTTCAGATATAGATAGAGATTTTGAATGTCCTGTAGTGTGGTTCCTATATTCCCAATAGGCTCTGCGCATTGGAATAATATATCCTATAGATTTGACGTAGGACTTAGGTCGACTAGGTCTCTATCGAATATATTAGACTTAATTGTGAGTGCCAGCTAGCTCAGAGGTCTACAGAAGGGATTAGTTTCTGACAACCGCATAAACATGACAACTTGGTTTCCCCATAGATTATGTAGCAGTATCCACTCTTAGCGGCCACCACCCCTATCTGTTGCAGTAGTTTGGAATAATGTTTTTTTTTGGTATGTTTTTATTGAATTAAACATGGAAGGCGATTAAACATACAATTTGAGCATCATAGAGCATATACAGTCAAGCTCAATTAGTATATCAGCTTCAGATCAGTAGGAATTCAAGTAGAGTGGGTGCAGCAATATAACAGCATACATGCACGTAATTACAACCCTCAGTCTGAGGTGCCCTCATCCTCGTCTAGTCGCGGGAGCTCGCAATATCACCCCTAAACTTATTCCATGCACCCCATATTAGCTCCCACTTCCCAGGGCATCCACAGTGTACAAATACCGCTTTTATGGCCGCCATTGCATCATCCATGTCTCTGCACCAGTCCCTTAGCGTAGGCAGCACATCAGAGCCCCACAACCTGGCAATATTATGTTTCGCCATCATCATACCCAACATGGCCCAATCCTGCTGGCGATGAGTCAGATCATTAGCTTCCCACACATTCAACAAACCGCGCCGGGGATCTGGCAGTAGGGAAACAGAGTCTGGGAAATGGTATGCATCACAGCAGTCCAGTACATTGCCACCCGATCACAGTCCCATATAGTATAATTGAATGTCCCCTCCTCCCCGCACCCTCGCAGACAATACACATGTGACGCCTTCCCTATCTTGTATAGGATCGATCTGGTGTAGTACGTGCGGTGTAATATTTTCAGTTGGACTAATTTGAGCCTTGAGGGGATAGCCGTTTCCCGAGGGGAGGAAAGGGCCTCCTACCACTCCGAGTCATCAAATTCACCAATATCATGAGACCAATTCAACCTCAATTTGGACGTCATGTCAGGAAGATTGTTAACCAACTTCCGATATGTAAAGGATGTTGCCTTGTGTGTCATATGTTCCGTCATTAACCTATCTTCAAGAGGGGTGGATTCCTGCAGGTTCATCCCTGCCGAGATGGCTGTTTGCAGCGCATGCCGAATTTGGATATATCTATACCGCTCCGTCTGCGCCATATCATAATTTGTTTGTAGGAAGGAGAAGTCCACCACCATGCGTTTCTTCCAAAGGTTTCCTACCACTGAAATACCTATGTTGTGCCAGGCCTGGAACCCCTTACTGTTGCGAAGAGAACCCAACCTGTACGAGTCCCATAATGGTGTCATTTGCGTGATAAGATCAGAACATTGAAGGCGCCTATGCGCTTTGTACCAGAGTTGCACCGAGTCGCGTGTAGGACCGAATAGATCTGAAGGCACACGACGACTGCAGAGTTACCCATCAGTCCCCTAGACTCCAAGCACTGTCTGTCTGCTAAGTATGCTGGTTCAGTCTGTGGGGCATGTTACCAGTAATTAATTTGTTTGAGGTGGGCTGCCCAGTAGTACAATTCGATATTTGGGAGCACGATGCCTCCGTCATACCAGTCCTTTATCAGCTTACCTTGTGCAATACGCGCTGGTTTCCCATCCCATAATAAGCCATAGACCGCCGCCGCGATCGCTGTGAAATAAGAGGCCAGGACCGGAAACAGCGTATTTTCCAGGAGATACAGGAAGCGTGGGAGTGACATCATTTTGTATAAGGCTGCTTTGCCCAGAAGCGTGAGGGGGAGGGCCCGCCACGCCTTCACATCTCGTTTGAAACGGTCCAGTGGGGGCTTCAAATTCAAAGTGTGGAATTCATCTGGGTTTGATGTAACAAATACCCAGGTATTTGAACGCCGACCCAGTAGGTCGTAAAGGGCAGTTCGCAGGGAGCAGAGGCGGGAGGCCGGCAAGAACAAAGAGCGCAGATTTGGACCAATTAATCCTGTACCCCGACACTCTCCCAATTTTTTCACATACATTCAGAAGTTCCAGAATTGATTTTTTGGGGGAAGTGAGATAAAGTAGTAGATCGTCTGCATATAGAGATATGCGATCTTCCCATACTGCGGACCACCGGATACCTTTGATAGAGGGTTCCCACCGGATCCAAATCGCTAACGGCTCTAGAATCAGTGCAAATAACAAGGGGGATAATGGACATCCCTGCCTTGTCCCGCGGCCGAGTGGGAAATCCCTTGAGATGTGTCCATTAGCTGCCACGTGGGCCATGGGTTTGGCATAGAGTAGACGAACCCAGGTGCAGAACTTAGGGCCGAAGCCCATGTGTTGGAGCACCGCGAACAGGTAAGGCCACTCTACTGTATCGAACGCCATAGTGGCGTCCAGAGAGAGGAGGACAGCAGGTTCTAGTATATATTCCCGGCGGGCCATAACTGCCTGCAAGCGGCGCAGGTTGAGCGCTGTACTGCGATGCGGCATGAAGCCAGACTGGTCTGGGTGTACCAGGGTGGCAAGACGGGGGGCCAAACGCAACGCCAGTAATTTGGCGAGAATCTTTGGTTCTGTGTTTATTAAGGAAATAGGGCGGTAGGAAACACAAGTCGTCGCAGGCTTACCAGGTTTATGGATCAGAACAATCGTGGCGAGGCGCTGATCCCAGGCAGCTCCCCAGCTTCTAGACTATCGGAGAACATATTCAGTAGGAAGGGAGCCGTCGTTTGCACAGTTTTCTTACATAATTCCACCGGAAGCCCATTAGGACCTAGCGCCCTGCCAGACGCGAGCGCGTAAGTCGCTTCTTGTATTTCATCCGAGGTGATGTCCGCCTCCAGTAGGAGCACCGCTTCTGGGGAAAGGCGAGGGATCGTCAGATCTTTGATATAATCGTATGCTTCCTCCACCGTGTAGGACGCTTGGGGAGCATAAGTGTGTTCAAAATGATCGGCCAGGAGACCAACTATAGCTTCAGGATCTGAGGTCATAGACCCCGTGGGGGACGTCAGTTGTGCAATGACTTTACCCGCTTTTTCTTTTTTGTCCAGCCAGGCTAACATTTTCCCTGCTTTATCTCCTAACTCGTAAACTCTGTGGCGGGTCGCCTGGAGTGCGTTTTTTACCATTTCCCTCTGATATGCCACACACGCGTTCCGTTTAAGGCGAACCTCCTGGGCAGCCCCCGGCGAAGGGTGAGCTTCCTGCTCCGTTATTGCGGTGGCAAGGTCTTCCTCAAGGGCGTTTAGTTCCCGCCGCTGTGCTCGCTTATGGCCGGTAATAGAGGCTATCGCCTGCCCGCGCAGGACTACTTTATAGGCCTCCCACAGAGTACTGTGGGAGTCCACAGAGCCGGCATTATCTTGAAAGAAGTGCTTGGTGGTATTGGTAAGATCCTTCATAAGGGGGGCAACCTGTAAATAGCCCGCATGAACCGGGAACATGCGCCGCCTATGCATACAGTGGTGTGTGTACGTGAGTAACAATGGGGAGTGATCAGAAATACCCCTGGGGCGTGATCAGAAATACCCCTGGGGCGGATATCCGCCTCTTCAATGCCTTGTAAGCCATGAGAATGTAATCAATCCGGGAGAGAAAATTATGGACCCCAGAATAGAAGGTGTATTGTCTGTCATCGGGGTGTTTGTACCTCCAGCAATCTGTAAGCCCCAGGGCATCCAGCAGTCTTAGCAGTCGCCCACCCCCTCGTACCACTGTTGTGGGCGGGTATCTATCAAACTCAAAGATATCGTTAAAGTCGCCTCCTATCACCAACGTCGCCACAGGCAAAGTCAATAGGAATGTCGTGAATGCAGAGTGTGCCGTAGCCTGTAGGGCAGGAGGGATGTATACAGAAACTAAATTAAAAAGACGACCCTCCCACTGGCATGTTATGGCTGCGAAGCGGCCCTGGTCATCAACTCGCACCTGCTGGCATACCAGCGGGAAGTTTTTCCTTACAAGAATCCCTGTTCCTCTAGAACTAGAGGAGAAGTCTGCATGTGCCTCAATCTTATATCCCCACCTATCCATCGCCATAGAAGCAGAGCCCACTAAGTGTGTTTCCTGCAGTAGAACTACCGCTGGATTACATCGTTTCAAGTACTGCAGTACCAGACCTCTCTTCACCCTGTCTCCCAATCTCCGGACGTTCCATGTCAAGACAGTCAGGGCTGACTGATGGGAAGGTTGTCTCTGATGAATCTCAGGTGTACCTGTCACGTGTGTAGCCATCTACGAAGGAGAGCTGTGTTGTGCAATCTAAGATGAACCTGACCTGCAATGCTCATTCACTAGAGCAGCGTGTCGCCTTCGCAACCATACAAACAGAAGCAACAAAATGAAACAACCCAGTTACCCCCTCACCCAGGGTCCCTCCCACCCTCCCTGCCTCCCTGCTTGGCGAACCTTCAACTGCCCGCCACCCCATCTCAGCAGAGTGCTTTTCCCCTCCCATAACTCAATACTTGCTTGTCGGGGAAAATAGTTCAACGAGGCTCCAGCCCCTTAGAGCCCCCAGTCCTGTACCAGTCCAGAACCACAGAACGGCAAAAGCGCAGATTTATACGGGACCGCCGCAGGCATCAGGAGTCATAGTCAGGACGCAGGTCATTCCTTTTCTTGTAGTGGGACTTGGCTCACGTCTGGGCACCTGGAGCCAAGAGTTCCTGCAGCATCTTCGTTTTCTCGGTGGTGTTGCGGTCTGGATCTACGATCTGAACGGTCCACAGTGCGCCATCCCTCCAGCCAGTTATGCGCTGCCTTGGGCGTATTAAAGAACCAAGTCCTGTCATCTGCCACTACTCGAAGTCTTGCAGGGAAGAGCATAGAGTATGGTAGCTCCTGTGCCCGGAGTAACTTTTTAACTTCAAAGAAGCTCCGCCGTCTTCTAGATACAGCCGCCGTGTAGTCCGGGAAGAACGTCACAGTGGAATTTAAAACACGGATGGGGGGGCTTGGGGGAGACTCTTGGTGCTTGTAAAATTGCATCCCTGTCCCTGAAGTTAAACAGCCTGGCGAGAACCGGTCTTGGGGGCGCTCCCGACTTGGGTTTGCCGCCAGGCACCCTGTGGGCACGCTCCACCGAGAAGAAATTAGAGAGCCCCTTAGGTTGCAGTTTAGTGGTAATTAGGTCCTCCACATACAAGTCCATTGCCTGGGCACCCTCAGACTCCGCAATACCAAAAATCCTCACGTTGTTGCATCTTGCGCGCCCTTCCTGCTCGTCAAGCCTCTCAGCAAGCGATTTGTTCTCCTTTTCCAGCTGGGCGACAGAGGTCTGCAGTTCTGAAGTGTCCGCAACTAAAGATTTGGCGACTATCTCCACTTCTTTCACCCTATCCGCCATCTTGTGGAGGTCAGCTTGCAACAGAAAAACATCAGTAGAGATAGTGCCCACCGTTGTCTGCACATTCGCCAGAGCCCTCATCAAGTCTTCAAGAGTGAACTTCTTTGTTCCTTCGATGTCCGGAGGCCTGCCCTGAGATGGCACCAGAGATGAGCCCTTTTCGTATCCAAACTTATCCAGCTTCGCCTGCGTGGTGTGGTGTTTCGGCCCTCTGCCAGTCATGGTCACGCAGCTTGTGAAGCGCACAGTGCCTGAAATCAGACCGGACTCACGTTCTTGGGTGGCTGGAGTCAGACAGGTGCCTAAAAGTGACTTGGCACTGTTCCTAGCACTGCAGGAGCAGGCAAAGTAGGGATTCCCACCGTGAACCAGCGTGATGACAGCAGTCCTCACCTATCCAAGTGAGATGTAGTGTAGGGTGTGCTGCAGCCTATGTCTACAACTCACACCAGGGTGTATGCCACAGACTCTCTCGCCACCGTTACCCCAGGCCGGGCACCGCGCAGCACCACTCCAGGCACCAGGATCACTGCACCAGGCTCCGGGTGGCCCCCCGAGGGGCTATGTTGCAACACAGGTCAGCGTGGGCAGTAATTACGCCCTAGGCAGCGGTCGTCCGGTCTGCGGCGGCGGGTGGAGGATGGGGCCTCGAGCATGCCACAGCTGCACCCGTCGTTGGTGCGCCGGACCTGGCACTGTAGTCCCTGGTCTAGGCGTTTCAGGCAGGCCACTTTCTCTCGGTCGGCAGTTCGGGCAGAAGGCAGCACCCGATTTTTACCGGAGATGAACCGGACAATGCCGCTTACGTTCCAACTCAGGCTACAGCTGTCGGGGCATCAAAGAATCACGGAGAAGTGTACGGATTAATGAAAGGGGCAGCGGGGTCCTCTGAGCCCAAAGGCTAAGCGGCCATCCTATTCGGCCGGTAGCCACGCCCCCTGGAATAATGTTTTGGGAACAGCCTGGCCCACATTAGCTTGTTGTTTTGTTTGCACATCTACACAATAGTGTTTTGTGAATGTGTGCGGTGCAGCCCATGTGGCTGCTCTGCAGATGTCGTCTAGGGGAATGTTACCTAAAAATGCCATTGAAGCCCCTATCTTTCTGGTAGAGTGGGCTTTAGGAGTAACAGATAGCGTATGTTTAGCTTTGTGGTAGCAAATCTGTAGGCATTTGACAATCCATCTAGCTATTCCAGATTTTGAAATGGGATTGCCCTTGTGTGGTGGTGAGAAAGACACAAAAAGTTGTTTTGTTGTGTTCTTTCTATGTAGTATAGCAACGCTCTTTTGACATCTAAAGTGTGAAGAGCTCTTTCTGCTACTGACTGTGGTTGCGAGAAGAAAACGGGCAGTTCCACAGATTGATTGAGATGGAATGGAGAAATGACTTTAGGCAGGAATTTTGGATTGGTACGCACAACAACCTTATTTTGATGCATTTGGGTTCCTGATTGGTTAGTGCTTGTAGTTCACTAACTCTGCGCAGGGAGGTAATAGCTACTAGGAACGCAACCTTCCAGGTTAAAAATTGAATTCACATTTGTGCAGGGGTTTGAAGGGAGGCCCCATTAGCAGTGTGAGAACGACGTTTAAATTCCATACAGGTGAAGGTGGTACTTTCTTCCGGCAACGGGTGGCAGTAACACTGTTCTTGATCCGTGGATTGCTAGCACTGGTACTGGTTTTCCTTTTCTCCGACTAGATACCCAATCTTTGGAATCCAGACAGGCCTTGCTGGGACGGGTGGTTCTCCTTTAGTGGTCGTTGGCTTCTGTATTGTGTTGCTTTGACTTTTCCATTTCTCATTCAAGTCCTGCAAAACAGCCAAACGGTCTTTGATATCAAAGGGTTTTTGTTCCACCACTGAAGTGTGACAATCAAGGTCCTGGACAAGCATTCCAGTACCAAAACAGATTTCATATGGAGTGATTCCACCCAGAGAATTTCTTGGCAGATTATTTAAACTATGTTGGACACTTATTAGATGTTTGACCCACCGGTCACCCGAGCCTAACACCCTAGCTGTTACAGATTGCTTTGTGCCCCGGTTTTTTCTTTCACTACACAATTTCCCTCAGGATGGAATGGACTTGAATACCGCAATGCAACGCCCAGATTGGCAATGGCCTCCTTGCAGCTTTGGAGCTAAACGCAGGACCCTGGTCAAAATGTAGTGTGCCGACTGCGTATGTGCCGATAAAGACTTGCAAATCTTTTATAACAGTTCCAGCGTCACCCGAGCGCTGAGGCCACATCCAAATGAATCTTGTCCTAATAGTTATGGGATCGCAGTTGTCCATAGGGACGCCTGCGTGTAGATAGTCTAATGCCGTCTAGCAAAGGTGTCTGTCCTGGGCTGGCTATACTGTAGTCCGGTATCTGGCGGCGATCTCCGTTGCAGTCAGGGCAATTAATTGCACATTCATGAATGTGGGTATTCATCCCTGGCCACCAGTATGTCTCTTAATTCTAGAATGGATTTAGAGATTCCTTGATGTATCCGACCCTCTCCCATATGTGCTTCTTGTATCAAAGCTCCTCTACGTCTCCTGTTTGGAATTACTCTATCCCGCACTCCAGGGATTCGAGCAGAAAGGACGGAGTTGGCATCAATTATGTATGAATATTCGAGTGGATAGTTTAGAGGTAATGCCGCACCGCTGCCTTTGCTTGTGGCATTGACAGCTAGCACTGTTTCGCCGTCTATTTTTGTTTTCAAACGAGTGATTGCAGCTACAGAAGCCGTTTGCACAGCTGCCTTCGCGGCTTCATCAGCCAATGAATTTCCTTCAAGGTGAACGCCATCACGCGGATGACTCAGTGCATGGATCACATGAGTCTTTTGTAGTTCTTTCTGTAATTGAAATACTTGTTCCCAAAGCAACTTATGCTTGATTGTGCCACACTTTGCATCTTTGAAACCGTTTTGAATCCAGTTCTGCAAATATTCATTGTAAGATTGAACGCAGTAATACGAATCGCACACTGAGTGTGGGGAATTCGCGATCAGTATTTTCAAGCGCCATCTTGAAAGCCTGTAGTTCAGCTCGCCGAGCTGTACAGTCTCCAAGAGATTGAGTTTTTGTGACCATAGGTCGGAATTTACCATCGCGTCAGCGACCTTTAACAAGCACTATAAGCTTGTTTACCCCCAATTGCGGGTTGTGCTGATTCGTCTGTATAAAGTATACATTGGTATTATTCTAGAGGCAGAATCTCAGTGGGCAGAGGACATGTTTGTATTGTAGAAATTCTTGAGTTTTCAAGTAGGGGTCAAAAAACGTATACAACGTCTGTTGCAGCAAGAGAGTTCACCCATTGTATCCATCTGGGATGTAAAGCCTTTGCATTCGGAATGCTTACTTTTGTCACTGACTCTAAGGCAGGTACAGGAGTAATGACTATTATGCGTTTACCCTGTGCGAAAGCGCTCTTTTGCTACTGCAGTTTGAACCGTTGTCAGAATTTTTTCTGTTGAAGTGAATTTCATTTCAGCTTGTGTGTACAAGTGTGATTTGTAAGCAGTTGGTACTTTGTCACCTTCATTAAAGGTTAAGTACGTGAATCCGTATCTTTCTGGGTTTATTCTGATTACAAGTTTGCGTACGTTTACGCGTGTCTGTAAATGTGTTGTTGCTAACATGTCTGTTTGCACTGAACGAAAAATTTCTGTGTGTTTTTGAGTCTAATTAGTTGTTTTAAAATCAGGTTTGATTAATTCGTAGAGAGGTTTAACCCTTTCTGCATTATTTAGAAAGTATGTTCTTCCGAAATTCAGTAAACCTAGAATTGACTACGTTTTTTCGTGTTTTTGGTGGTTGGAGCAGCGCACACTTTCCTAAAAAGTTGGCTGCCAGGATTTTGCCTTAACTTGATAACTCGTATCCTAGAAAAAGGACGTGGAGGTGGGCAATTCTTGATTTCTTAAAGTTGAATTTGTACTCTACTGAGGCGAATCCAAGTATAATGGTATTCACTCTGTTCAAGTGCCTGTCCACGTCATTGTCTGTAAGATAGATGTCATCGACATAAGATAATGCATCATCATCATACGTTTGTAGTAACTGTTACTCTAGCTGAAAATAACCCCGGACTATTCTTGAATCCCTGGGGGAGACGACAGAAGTGCCGTTGTGTCCCCATGATTGAGAAAGCGGTCAAGTTCCTGCTTTCAGGTGCAATGTTTCGACAGAAGAAACCGTTAGAAATATCTAATGTTGTTTTATATTTTTTGCGCACAATGTTATTCATCAGTGCGGCACTGTGTGCATTTTGTACCACAAAGGTTTTGCAACAAGAGTTTAAATGTCTGTAGTCCAACACAAGACAATATGTATTGTCTGGTTTGGAGACAGGAAACAAAGGATTGTTCATTGACAAGGTGCATGTTTCAATCACCCCTTGGTATTCAAGTGGATATAAGATCTCCCTGACCTATTTTTTAGCTTCTTGCTTAACTTGATACTGCCTCTGTGCAGTTGGTTGAGTTTTTAGCTGGATTTTATGTGAGGGGAATACTCATCCCATCCCACATGATTTTTATATAATGCTGGAGCCTGGGCTACAGCCCATTTTCTGGCATAGGTATATTTTAAGTGAATCGGAATATGATTAGAGAAGGCTGGCATAATGATGTCTTCGCCATGTGAGCACTCCCTGACAAATTTTGGTGGCCAGTCTTTTTCAGCTAGAAGAATGTCATAACACTTAGAGAGCTTCTCCCAAAAGAGTGCTCTTATTTTTCTAGTTATGTCCCCCCTCCATCCAGAGCGTTACTTCATATAATTTATGGGGTACACTAACCCTGGTATCAGCTGTTTCAACTTGAATGTACTCATTCAAGTCCACGGTCTCCAGATGATCCTTCAAGATTTTGCGAGCTATGGTGAATTTTGCTGCGCTGTTCAGCATTGTCTAGGCCCTCTCACCGTTCTTGAGTTGTGTCCTCAAGATCCTCGGCATGTGTGATCTTTAGACCTGCTACCTTTTTTTTGGTGAATTGTTTTTTAAAATGTTTTGGAACGTGTTGATAGTCTTTGGACTTCATGCGTTCTTCCTTGTGTTCGGACGGTCCTCTTCTTTCCGATTTCTGTGAGGAAGTCTGAAAGGTACGAGAGGAACGTGTATCAGTATCTGGATATCTATCCGGTTTTCTCAAATTATCCCTGTTCCTGAGGTTATACCTCTTTTCAGAGATCTTCCTCTGGACTGAGAACGCTTCTCATTAGAAGTTTGTTTAGTATTTTCCCACTTCTTTTTAGGAGTAGTGAGAGTATTTTTAATAAAGACCTTTTGAGGACTTTCTGTTAGTTGGTGCATGACTGGTTTCCCACCCAAACTAGCTCTACCTAGTTCTTCATAGGATTTTTCAATTATTCTGGTCAGTTCATATGGTTGCTCAGTTATATCAATTTCTCTTATTTTTTGGCGGATCGCCACGGATGCTGCTTCACCTCCAATATTCGCTAATATTATAGCTGAGACCTGTTTCAAATCTTTCAGTAATTTCATACCCAGATGTAAGGCAGGCTCTGCCCCATATTCATTTTGAATCTGTTTCAGGACATCTGGTATTACCGTCATAGATGGAACACCATGTGTTCTTGTGTAGATTGCACCAAAGACTGTACCCCAAGTGCCACAGTCCTCCAGGTGTGGTGGGATCCCCATTGGTAAGCAGAGTGTTAAAATTCTGTGTTTCTCATGAGGTGTACTGTCAGGAAAAACTGCCTCGATCTGAGTAATCTTTTGAGCTATCCAGAATGGGATTTGTTCCCTTTTTGCAGGTAATTTACCAATGACTGATTGTATAGTCTGTGGTGTAATTCTATTTGTATTCCCCTGGTGGGGGGTTTGTTGTGGAATCCTTATAGGAGGTTGAACTGTTGGAGTCCCGCATGATATATTGAACCAATTGTCTATGTATTTTTATTAGTTGTTTTAGTTGAACTAATAGTTCTTCACTTGACATTTCTTCAAGGTCAGGATGGGGTGCATAGCTGGCTAGTACCGGCCATGTTGCTCCTGGTCTACCTAGTGGACCGAGCCTGGTAATGTGATTTTGATGTTGTAAGGTGCCTTTAAACCAGAGCTGATGCTCTTAGTAAGTTAGTGGAATTTCAATGTCCTAGAAAAGAACGTATTCCGTTTGATTATCCTCTACTTTGTAGAAGTGAAACACATGCGATACTGCGTTTGCTTCAGGGAAGACTATCCATTAATAGAATACCTCTGTCTGCCGATGTTCATGTGCCTCTATGACAAAAATTACCCTACCACCTCTTGATGATAGGCCATTTGTTATAAGCTTTATAGTGATGGTTTTCCTTAGGTTTTTCGGGATGTTTATAGCATCCTGGTCATTTTGTTGGAAACCTGTTATGTCTAAACCCGGTCGGGCTGTAGATGCTGCAGTTCCACTGGCCCCGGGATTATCCTCGTCGTCCCTTTTGTTGACTGAAAGTTTGCAGTGTAAGTGTCAAGAAAACAGAGATAAGGTGCACAATATTTTGGAACACTGTATCCTTCAACGTTGAACAAACCAAAAACGAATACATAGGATTTTCGTCCTACTCAGTAATGGCGGATATTTTATCCTTTTACCCACTCCAGACGTCTATTGGAGTATTTTAAGGGAAAAAGGGGTCTCTGTGAAAAGCACGATTAAGTTACTCTAATATCTAGCGTTAAATTAGTGCCTTACCAAACGTTGGGCGCCATGTAGTGTAGTTCCTATATTCCCAATAGGCTCTGCGCATTGGAATAATATATCCTATAGATTTGACGTAGGACTTAGGTCGACTAGCTCTCTATGAAATATATTAGACTTAATTGTGAGTGCCAGCTAGCTCAGAGGTCACTAGAAACATTCTTGAATAAACAAGAAGGGATTAGTTTCTGACAACCGCATAAACATGACAACTTTGTTTCCCCAAAAATAAACGTATCTTCAGAGTCGTGGAAACAATAGATTGATATTTTACTTAGTCACTCGTGCATGCTTCGTTTCATCAGAGGTGCAGAGAAATAGAGAGATGGGCGTTTTTAATAAAAGGGTTTATTGAACAGTCTTCTTTCTCATGCAAGTAAAGTTAACTGCTACAATCATAATACTGGTTGCAAATTATAATGCGTACAGTAAGAGGAGTATTATAAAATAATACTGTAAAAGCATTGTATGGTTTCTAAACCATAGATAAATACATACATAAATAACAAAGGCTAAAAAGTACTCAACTGGTGCTTCTAAAATTGGAAACAATGGAGCTGGATTCTCAGCGAGCGAAAGGACAGCTTTTCGATCAGTGCGTCAGCTGGAGGGTCGGCTTCTTTCGGCACTTGCTGTAGCGAGCTGCGTCGGGCAGGTATAGTTGAGCTGCTCCAAACCACCGTGTGTTGCTAGGGCAAGTGTAGGCATATTTATACCTTGAAGGTGCCTAGTTTGACGTAAAGTCAGACATAATACCATCATCAAAGAACCCCAAGAGAATGGTAGTTCTTTGAAAACTCCATGAATTCTTGGACAAATCAATATTCAAGCAAGGGGATGTCCCGACTGCTGAAGCAGAGTTTTCCAAGAAATCGTTGTGGCTTTTTGGAACAAGTGGAAGTAGCCATGCCTGTTTTTGGACTGCATGGGTTATATCTAAATATGGTTATGATTTCTATGCCTATATAAGGGCAATGTGAATTGTACGTATATAAGGGCATGAATCGGTAAATTACGCTTGGATCCGAATATGCTACACAACAGTCCAGAATTGGTCTCCACTGACTTAACTTCTTTTTGATTAGAGAAGAAACAGGAGTGGAAACCTGTGCCCCTGCTTCAGAATGATAATTTCTCTATCGGCCCTATGTACAGCATGATCTTTAGCTCCTGTTGAAGAGCCTTGCGATGTTTGTGTTGAGAGTCTTAAGGGGGGCGGGGCGGGGGGGGGGGGGGGTGTTGTAGGCTGTGTTTGAGTAAATTCTAGAGTGTATCTAAATTGAACTAGGCGCAGAACCCATTGGTCCATAGTAATAGCTTGCCACTGGTGAAGGAAGTGTGAAATGTTGCTTCCCCGACAGGTAGGACAAGATTGAAACGATTGGCTTGGTGACCTGAGATTTGGAGCCGGAAATGAATCATTGGCAGCGGCTACTATCCTTACCGGCCCTTTGACGTCTTTCCTCTATTTGATCTGACATAGGATGTCTGAGGCAGTTGCTTTGTTGGAACGGAGGTCTGTATGACTGTGACGTGGATGAATATGCCAGGTAACAATATTGCTGGTAACCCCTCTATAGGAAGGTTGACCTCTGCCCTTTGATCCCCAAAAGGGCATTTTCCGGAACTGTAGTGTCCCCAAAGACTTGGCAGTGTCCATGTCTGCCTTGATGGTTTTAAGGGCTTCCTCTACATGGCTGCCAAAAAGAGCCACTCCATCGTATGGAAGGTCCAATATCTTGTTCTGGACGTCAGGATGAAAGGAGGAGTCGTTAAGCCAGTCCTGTCCCTTTGGGACTGCTGACTCAGATAATTGTCTGAATCCTGTTACAGCAACATCCATCGCTAAGCCTATAATCTTGTTTGATGTTTCCCCCTTCATACAATATCTTTTTTGCCTCCTCTTTAACATCTTCTGGAAATTGATCAATAGAGGAAGCAATGTCCGCCCACATTTGGCGATCCTAGCGCCCTAATATCACCAAGGAATTTGCTGCCTTTACTGTGAGGGCTAAGCGATACAAAAGGGGATGATGGACGGAGCGTTTGAGCAAATCAAACACTCACCCCCAGTCAACTGATCTGGGTTTAATCCATCACCATTCTTTAGCTCACTCGGCCACCCCAGTTCAGACATGGCTATATGCATATCAGTCTGACCCTGTGCCTCATGGGAACAGTCCAGCCCGAACTGCCAAGCCATATCTTCCCTGGACCGGAAACAAGCATCCTGGGACCGGTTTCGGATTCATAATCCTCATCAGCCAGGCTATCTTGAATCCAGTGGCCAAGTGAGCAAGGGACTCACGTCTGAGCATACCCTGCCACACTTAGGGCGAACAAAGCGATACAAAAGGGGATGATGGACGGAGCGTTTGAGCAAATCAAACACTCACCCCCAGTCAACTGATCTGGGTTTAATCCATCACCATTCTTTAGCTCACTCGGCCACCCCAGTTCAGACATGGCTATATGCAAATCAGTCTGACCCTGTGCCTCATGGTAACAGTCCAGCCCGAACTGCCAAGCCATGTCTTCCCTGGACCGGAAACAAGCATCCTGGGACCAGTTTCGGATTCATAATCATCATCAGCCAGGCTATCTTGAATCCAGTGGCCAAGTGAGCAAGGGACTCACGTCTGAGCATACCCTGCCACACTTAGGGCGAACAAAGCGATACAAAAGGGGATGATGGACGGAGCGTTTGAGCAAATCAAACACTCACCCCCAGTCAACTGAACTGGGTTTAATCCATCACCATTCTTTAGCTCACTCTGCCACCCCAGTTCAGACATGGCTATATGATTGGTTCAGATGCTCCGTCCATTACCACCCCCTTTTGTACCGCTTTTGGCCGCCATAAGTGTGGCAGGGTATGCTCAGACGTGAGTCCCTTGCTCACTTTGCCACTGGATTCAAGCAAGCCGGGCTGAAGACGGCTGTAATGCCAGAAACCGGTCCACGGAAGCATGTTTCCTGTCCAGGGAAGGCACGGCTTGGCAGTTCGGGCTGGACTGTTACCATGAGGCACAGGGTCAGACTGATTTGCATATAGCCATGTCTGAACTGGGGTGGCAGAGTGGGCTAAAGAACGGTGATGGATTAAACCCAGATCTTTTGACTGGGTGTGAGTGTTTGATTGGTTCAGATGCTCCTTCCATTACCACCCCCTTTTGTACCGTTTACTGTGAGAGCTGACATTGATGACAATCTTTTCCCAATCTAATCTAAACGTCTGCCCTCTTTGTCCGGAGACGCAGAAAGGGGTACTGTAGGATTCTTCGAGCAGCGTTGAGCAGCCTGCATTACTAATGAGTCCGGTTTTGGGTGTCCTGTGAGGCACGCTGGGGCGCCCTTAGTCGTTTTGTACTTTTTATCTATACGTGGGAGCACCGCTGGCACAGATGCTGGGTTCTTCATAAGTCTAACGCCTTCCTCACAAATATAATCAATTATGGGAACAGAACTCACTGACTTACGAAAAGGTTACTTAAATCATATGGAAAGCAGTCCGCCTGTTTGGAAGGCATTGGAATGGCAAACCTTTTCGCAGAACGCTCCAACAGATTGCAAAACCCCCCAATATCCCCAAGTGGGGAATCTACCAGAGAAGGAACAGGTGAGGCTGGTGAAGACATCCTGTAGTCTTCCCATTCTGAATCTGTATCATGAAGTTCCCCTTCCTCGTCAGAAGAAACTGGTTCCTGGTGCAGAACAGGTTGAGGAGTATTCTGCACTGAAAGGATCTCTAACTCTCACTGGTGATGTCACCGGAGGCATAACAGACGGGCTAAAGACGGTAATCTCTGTCTGTAGTCTTGCAGCATAAACTGCAAGTCATTCAATAATACAGACGGCATTGTGACCATTTCCTCATGGTACTGATTATGTTCTTCAGGCTGGGTAAAATATGTTTGACCATAGTAACGTTGTTCTTCCTCATCATCATCGTCTGGTTGCCACTTGCCGTGTAATTCTGAAGGTCCATATACAACCCTAAAGGGACCTTCATCTTCATCACCTTCCTCAGAATCTCAATCCTCCAAAAGGTGTGTGGGTAAGAGAGGAGTAATTTTGCAGAGTGAGGTGTGTTCAGGCTTGATTTCTGATGCCAGAATCTTTTTTTGCCGTAGTCAGTTTCAAAGATGCAATCTTCGTCGACGATTGCACGGATGGATGCGTCAACGATTGTGTCGACGACAGAGTCTTCACTTCTACAGCCTTGACTGTATTTGCCATAGGCGATGTCGACCGAGGGGACTTCGTGGACGTCTGTAGGGTCGTCGACGGTAGAGACTTAGTTGACGCCAGTGACGTCAATTTAGTCAACAATAATATGTCCGACGACGGTGGAAAACTTGTCAACGGTGATGACCTTGCCGACCCTTGTAGCATCGTCAACTTTTCCGTCGATTCTATTTTCCTCGACAATGTAGTCCGTTTCGACGAGTACTTTGTCGATGGTGTGTCAGCCTCCTTGTGAGATATCAAGGAGATGGTTAATGAAACTGGGCCTCGTGTCGACGATGTAAGGGTCGTCGGCAACGTAATAGCAATAGAACATGTAGTCTACAGTGACGTGCCAGAACTGCATCCTCTTGGCGTCGACGGCGTTGAAGTACTTTTCTTTACTGACTGCAAACTTCCTGACAGAAGTAGGTTTTTTGAAAGTCAGTTTAAATTCTGTAGAAGGTGATATTAAGAAAGATATATAAATTGTACTTTCCTGTTGAAGTAGTCAAAAATTCTCTTTTCTTGATGAGAAAATCTGAACGTAGCTCAGAGGAGACTCCCTAGTACAATGTGCGGTAGAAAATCTGAGGTTCTGAGCTCCCTTCAGGAGTGTTCTAGAGGGTGATTAGTCCCGGTTGGTTAAGGCAAAAATGTGGTCCTTTTTTTATAAGAACTATGATAGGTTATTAAACTAAGAGGCCTAGGCTTTCTTTGGTCTATACCTATTTGTGTATTATGACTATTTAAGTCTACTACTACTAGTATTTTAAGTACCAGGGCTCCCTTCATGAGGACGGGGAATGATTCAAGCATGTGAATCTATGAAAGTTCCAATACTGGAGTAATCGGTGGTGTCCACTAACGACTCAATATTAAACTTTGCCATCTCACAGCCATCCTGCGCAAACTGAAAAGTTCAGCCCAGATGCCTTCAGGAAGGGAAGGAAGCAAATGGGTGACAGAGTCCCTTAAAGCATATGAAGCCCTGCCTAAGACAAGACGTGTTTAACAACCTCAAGGCCAAACCAGCCGAAGCAAAGATATTCTGGCCATACAGATCCAACCACTTAGATTCTCTACCTGGTGGAAGTAAAGGATAAACATCTAGATTCGGCGAAGTCGTAGAGAAACACAGACAGGGTCGTCCGAGCAGGACGATGGCGAAGGGAAACGGCATGAGGCTCCAGTCACTGGCCTCGCCCAAGTTCCAAGGAGAATATCATACTGAGACTCTCCATAAGGCAGTAAGGGCTCAACACCTGTCACACCCTGGTGAAGCAGATCCAATAAGGGATCCGATGACAATCACCGAAGAAAGCTGCAATATTTAAGACCTCAGCAGCTCTCTTTATAACTTCAGCAAAAGCTGCAGGAGCCTTCATTGCTATTCGTGGCAGAGAAAGCAGATCAGAAATGGGAAAGGGTTATAGACCAATATCCTCACACAATGCAGCCCAAGAACCTTCTACAAGAGCCTGAACATGACCATCACCGGGGTCACCTGAGCCACTTTGCACTGCTGGAGAAACAACAGAGTCAGCTTTGTCCTTGGAATGCAAAGGAGAAGACACGGGAACTGCAGTGGCTATGGTCATACACCATAATCAGCACCTCCATCGACTGATGTTGGAGCAACTTCATATCCACCTCCAGTACATCATTTGCGGCAGTCAGTGCCACAACTGGAAGTTAGACCGGGCTGTGCACCAACACCGTGATGACCCGAGGGAAGGAGTCGAGGTGTTCGACCAGCGCCGAGGGTGAACCCGCCGGGATGTTTCCAGTCGGAGTACCCCCTACCTCCTTGGGGCCCGAAGGTGCTCCAAGGGGAGGCATGCACCCCATGATAGTATGTGTGCATCTGGACCATAGTCGCCCCAACTCCAGGATAATGAGTGAGGCTCGGGTTTACTCTTGTGCGACATTCTCTGGTAAGGAATGCCAAGCACCAGCAGCCACGCCACGACGTGTTGTAGCCTAGGAGGGTGCCACGACCTCGATCCCTTACGACAGAGTCTTTGCATCTTAGGCAAGCAGCACTCACGGTAACGGCTCATTGAATGGACCCAGGCAGGAACCGAAGTGCGGGAAGGAGACCATTGCGCCTGGACTCCGACCGGGAGAGCGGCACAGTGTAAATAAATGTAAATGTCGGAATTTGTAAAGCGCACAGCTACCTCCACCGGAGGTGTCCCGGCGCTGTCCGTATACCGCTTAGGAACCCTTCCTGGCTTTCCTGGGAAATGTCCACTCCTGGGCACCCCTCAGGTGCAGCCAGGCATCCCAGCGCTTTTGGGGCCGTTGTGGAGACTAAGCAAGCTATTGCCCAGAGTTGCAGCGTGGGACCCATGATCAGAGCAGGCACTGAGGCGAGAATATCCAGTCAGGGGAATTAATGAGCCGGAGACCCGCCGAGGCGGGAATCGAACCCTGGTCCCTAGCCAGAGCTCTGCATCAAGGTCTGCCTTCTCTAACCATTGAGCCACACTTCTCCATCAACAGCTTCATCCTCGTTTCTCGCAAGGCCTTAGACATCAGCCATGTACAGGCACTGCACTCCTTGGAGTCATGGTTCTGTCCTAGGCACCACATGCAGATGAGATGGGGATCGGTTGCAGACATCTGTTGACCACAGGTCTCGAACGACTAAAAACCCGAAGGCATAGACACACTGCTCCACAATGCAAAAAGGCGCCTAAGTAGGCCAGAATACAGCCTGAGGAACCACTTCTCTAGATCCGTGCTGCAGTGCGGAAAAGAAGAAACTGACGTCCGGACACCGGAGAGGACTTGTATGGCTCCACTGATGTCATGACAGGAGTCGACGCCATCCCGGACCCGTATGACCCCGTCCCCCAGTGCGCAGGGGTACTGCTAAAATTTCGCAACCATTCTAGCGCCTGGGGAGAATTCAAAAGTTAAGTAATCTGCGGCTAGATGTCTCTATCAGATAAACAAGTCGAACCAGAGTTATGCAATTTTAAAGATTTAAGAGAAAACAGGGCCAAAAAGCACGAAGTACAAACTATGGTTATCTGAATCCAGGTGCTGGGTTCAAGGTTGTTGGAATCTGGTCTGTCCGTGAGGCACTGATCAAGAGGCCAGCCAACTGGTACTTTTAGTCACTCTGGTGGTCCTGGGTTCAAGATGTAGGTCCAGTCCTTCTTACTCAGGCAGGAGGACAATAGGCCAGCAAAGTGGCAGTTGTCCTTGCAGCAAGGCAGCACAGCATTCCTTTTTCTGAGTCTTCCACAGGTCCAGAGATGTACTCAAGAATTGGGTCTGAGGATCCATTATTTATGCCTGGTGCCCACTTTGAAGCAGAAGGTTCTGGAGATTTCCACCCCCACTCACAATTTCCTGTCTCCCTGCCCTGGCGCCAGCTTATCTGGGGTCCCAAAAGACTAGTGATAAACCCTTTGCGAGTGTATTCATGCAGAGCCTTTGTGATGTGCACGTGGTAGGTCACAGCTCCGCCCTTTAGTTAAGTCAGCACCCATCCCCATCTTCCCTTTGTCTTACAGTGTGGGAGCAATACTCAAGGACCAACTGCCAGCAAAACCTGGACAGGAGACCTGCAGGCTCCAAATGATTAGGATAAAAGAAAGAACAATAGTTACTTACCTGTAATCTGTGGTTCTCCAGTATTGGTGTCTTTCATAGATTCACATGCCTGAATCATTCCCCGTCGTCGGAGTGGGAGTCCCACAGTATATAAAAAAGCAATAATATGCTTTGAATAACCAAAAAACCTTGATAATAACCAACCAGGAAGTAAAGTAGCCCTAGCTATAGGAGCAAAAGCTCCCACACTCATGACTATCCTAGTCATTTTGCATAGACCAAACTGCAGCCAATCAGGCGACAGCACCCACCAGAATGTTCTCCCCAGAGGCTCAGGCTCTCAGATTTTCTTGCATAGGAGTGAAACTAATATAATTGCCTGAGGGAGCCTCTGAGGGAGGTGGGCGGGTTGCATGTGAATCTATGAAAGACACCAATACTGGAGAACCACAGATTACAGGTAAGTAACTATTGTTCCTCTCCAGTATTTGGGGTGTCTTTCATAGATTCACATGCCTGAATCAGAATACATAGCAGTACTCATAACATAATGCTCCTAGACACTAATTGTGACATAGTATACATGCATAATGATAAAATGCAAAAGACATTGTAAAGCGTCTAAAAAGAGCATAGAGGAGGCGGGAGAACAGAGGCTCACCTTATTGGAAAAGATTGTGAAGAACTGCTCCCACAAAGCATCTGCATCACTTGCTGAGTCCAGACAGCAGCGCCTCGTAAAAGTGTGTCTGTTGGACCACGTTGCAGCTCTGCAGATTTGCAGAAGAAGCACACCAGCAAACAGAGCAGTGGAAGAGGAAACTGCCCTTGTAGAATGCGCTCTAGGTAAGGCCTGTAAGGGTCTTCCTGCCTGTTGATGACAGAGTCCAATTGTTGACGAGACCCATCTGGCGATAGTCTGTTTGGATACTGCACAGCCTTGGCGCAGTCTGCCATAGGCCACAAACAACTGATCTGTCTTGCGCACAGCTGCTGTTCTTAAAAGATAAAACTTGAGACATTTCCTGATGTCCAAGGAGTGTAAAGCTCGTTCAGCCGGTGATTGTGGATTTGGAAAAAATCTATTGAGGATTACCGGCTCATTTAAATGAAAGTGCGAAGGGACCTTGGGCATGTACCTTGGGTTGGTCCGCAGCACCACCGAATCAGAGGTAAATTGTAAAAAAGGCGGTTTAGACGTGAATGCTTGAATGTCACTGACCCTTCTGATAGAGGTTAAAGCCAATAACAAGGAGACTTTCCAAGTAATAAACTTAAGGTCAACCTTATGGATCGGTTCAAAGGGGTGACGCATGAGCTGGGCTAGCACCACATTTAAATGCGAAACAGGAGGTGGTCGTCGAATCGGAGGAAACATACGAAATAGACCCTTGAAAAATTGCTTGATTATTCTTGAAGAAAACAGAGTTTGATCCGTCCTGACGGAATCGGGAAACGGCTGCTAGAAACACATTCAGGGTTGAATGCGCCAAACCCGATCTAGCCAGCTGCAGGAAGAAAGGCAATATCTGTTCTGATCTAGCATGAATGGGATGCAGATCAACAGTCTGGCACCAGGCACAGAAACGCTTCCACTTGAGCTTGTAGGTCTTAATCGTTGATGATGCTCTGGCGTTAGCTAGAACCTCTTGACAATCGTGAGGAATGTCTACGTGGGCGAATTCATTGTGCTGAGAAGCCAAGCTGATAATTTCAGAGAAACTGGATCCGGATGGTACACCTTGCCCCTCTGAATTGTCAGGAGATTCGATATTCGAGGCAGTTGTATTGGCCTGCACTCCGAGAGGAGGAGAAGTTCGGTGAACCAATATTGCCGGGCCACCTTGGAGCAATGAGGATTAGGCGACATGGTTGACTCTTCATCTTCCTGATGATCTTGGGAATTAACGGAATTGGCGGAAAAGCGTATGCAAATATTCGACACAAATTTATCGAAAGGGCATCCCCGCACGAGTCTTTGTGGGGAATCCAGCTTGCAAAGCGTTGGCATTTCCGGTTCTGATCTGTTGCGAACAAATCCAGGTCGGGATGACCCCACTCTCGGAATATCTGATCCAGGGATGGTTGATGTAGCTCCCATTCGTGATTGCTTCCGGAGGACCTGCTGAGTGAGTCCGCTAGGACATTGGCAACCCCTGGGACATGGACCGCAGACAGATTGATGTGGTTATCCAAGGCCCAATTCCAAATTTCCTGCGCCTGATGGGATAACCGGGCAGATCTCGTGCCTCCCTGCTTGTTCAGGTAATGCATGCTGGTTGTGTTGTCCGTTCGTATCAACACCGTAGAGCCCTTCAAGATCGCCTGAAAGGATTTCATGGCGAGAAAAATGGCTCTTAGTTCCAACAGATTTATGTGCCATTTTTTCAGCTCCATTGCTCCATTTGCCACTGACTGTCATCCCTTGGAGATGGGCGCCCCAGCCCTCCAGAGAAGCATCTGTGGTCACGATGAATCTGGCTCCTTCTGCCTGGAATGTACATTCCACCTGCAAGTTTCTTCCTTGCCCCCACCACTGGATGGAGTTTCTCATCCGAGGGGTTATTTTGATGATGTCCTCGAATGAGCCTGTTATTTGCACCCACTGACGACTGAGTTCCTCCTGTAAGGGTCTCATTCGCAGGCGACAGTTGGGGTTGAGAGGAATGCAGGATGAGATCATCCCGAGGAAAGACTTGAACTTGCGAACAGAAACGCACTTTCTTGTTAGTATTGCTGAGGCCATCTTGTGAATCTTCACCTGCCTTTCTTTTGATATAAACACTTGGGCGAGTTTTGTGTCCAGCGTGGCTCCCAAGAAGGACTTCCTCTGAGATGGAGTCAGGTGAGACTTCTTGAAATTCACCGAAAAACTCAGGCTCTGTAATAGTTATAGACATCTCTGAACGTGAGTTTTTGCCAAGTCGAACTGGCCTTGATAAATAGGGATACATTTAAACTCCCTCTAATCTCAGGTGTGCGGCCACCGGGGCCAACATTTTTGTGAAAACTCTGGGGGCTGAACGTAGTCCAAAGGGGAGTACTTTGAACTGGAAGTTCCTGCCAGCCACTCTGAACCGTAAGAACTTCCGGTGTCTGGGAAAAATGGGCACATGGAAGTATGTGTCCTGAAGGTCGAGTGTTGCCATGTGATCCTGTACTGAGAGAAACTGGAGGATTTCTTGAAGCGTCAACATTCTGAAAGATAATTTTTTGAGGTACTTGTTGAGGGCACGCAGGTTGAGGATGGGGCGCCATTCCCCCGACTTCTTGCGGATCAGGAAAAATCTTGAATAAAATCCTGTTCCCCTCTGATGTTGAGGTACCTTTTCTATTGCTCCTTTCCGAATCATTGAGTGTATTTGGGAAAACAGCTCTTTGAGATGAGCTGGAGGTGGTCCTTTTGGGGGAGAAGTTGAAGGGGCTTTGACAAATTCGAGAATGTGTCCTCTGGACAACACATCCAGGACCCATCTGTCCGTGGTAATCTTGGACCAATTTGAATAGTATTGGGATATTCTTCCTCCAATTTGCTTCAGGCTGGGACAAAGTGGTGGCAGGATGTGTTTCTCACTTGCTCTTGTTGTCTCTTCCTCGATAAGAGGGTTTTCCTCTTGGTTGAGAGTAATTATTTCTCCTTTGGCCATATGTTTGTTGACGGTATTGCTGGTATCTTTGATTTCCTTGGGTGTTACTGTAGGAGCGTTGCTGTGAATAACCTCCTCTGTTAGAGAAATTGCCTTTTCCTCTTGCGCCACAAAAGGAAGACTTTCGAAATTGTAGAGAGCCCAGCGACCGTGCCGTCTCTGTATCTTTCTTTATGGCTTGCAAAGCCTCGTCAACATGTCCAAAAAGGAACTCCCCAACATAGGCCATGTCCATGATCTTGGTCTGGACCTCTAGACGAAAGGATGTAGCTTTTAACCAGCCTTGCCTCCGGAGAACAGCTGCCCCGCCAGCTGTCTGAAGCCTGTTGCTGCCACGTCCACAGCAGCATCAATTATCTCAGATGAAACGCTCTCTCCCTCTAGTAGGATCTTTTTTGCTTCAGCTCTATCTGGTTCTGTAAGTTTTTCGATGAAAGGCGATATGTCAGACCACATCTGCCTGTCATACCTCCCAAGTATTGCAAGTGAATTTGTGGCTCGGACCGTGGTTGCCGCAATAGTTGACACCTTCTTCCCTATCGAGTCAAGACGTCTACCGTCTTTATCAGGGGGAGCAGAGACCTGTGCAGATGGATTCTTGGCTCTTCTTTGAGCTGCCCATTGAAACTACTGAATCCGTCTTAGCCTGACCAATAAGGCATGCCGGTGACGAAGTAGGTGCTCTATACTTCTTATCTACCCGAGGTAGTACTGTGGGTAAAGAATTTGGTGTAGCCATTATTTTCAGACCTTCCTTCCATATAAAGTCAATGATTGGAATAGACCAACTCTGTCTCTGCGGCAAATCCTTAAAATCATATAGGAAGCATTCGTCTTGTTTAGCTTCCATTGTGATGAGGAACCTTTTCGTAGCTCTTTCCATAATCTTGTGAAAACTGGCAATGTCCACCGGCAGGGAATCCGCCGTAGGCGGGCCCGCTGGAGAGGGGGTTTGTGCCTGATAGTCGTCCCACTCCGACGATAACGACTTGTCGTCCAATTCACCGTCTTCTCGTTCGTCTTCGTAGAATTCTCACCCCCTGCTTGATGAGATGGTACTGGTGAAGAAGGTACTGTGGGTCGTGCTTCCTCAGTTGTCACTTGAGAAACTGATTCTTGCAGTTGTAAAGTTGCCGTAGATGTTCTTGGCCTAGGCGTAGAGACATGAGAATCACCCGATTCTGAAGGCGGAAACCTGCGATAATAATCACTCAACATATATTGGAGATTCTGGAATAAATCCATAGGCATTTGCATGTTAGGCGCAGACCCAGTCTCCTGACCAGAGTGTTCCTGGAAAAATTCTTCCTCCTCCTGATCCAGATCTTGAACCTTTATGAGCAAGTCTGAAGGGCTCCTGGCCGCACGGAAAGTGTCGTCCTCATAGGATTCCTCTTCTTCAGAATCCAGTAATTTTTCTGGCAGCTTTATAAGAGACAAAGCTGTGGAGGATGAACCACGCTTCTGTAGAAGCGAAGCAGTGGTAGCCGGTGATGGAAAAGGTATAGTGGATGTTTAGCTGACCACACTTGCATTGCCGTACAGGTTGACAGTGGAGGCGTCGACGCAGCCACCGGGGCTGATGTCAAGCCTGATTCCCCCTGTGTCGCCAGATCCGTCGTCGACGGGATTGTTTTCTTCTTCGTCGACGGAACTGTCTGCTTCATAGACGGGATAATTTTCTTTGTCGACGAGGATGTCGTCGACGGTAACTTCGCCGACGAGGGAGTCGTCGACGGTAACTTAGTCGACGGAAACTTCGTCGACGAGGATGTCAACGGTAAGGCCTTCTTCGTCGACGGCAGGATATTCGTCGACAGCTTAATCGACGACGAAGAACTAGTCGATGGTACCTTCAGGATTCCCGTCGACGGAGGAGCGTCGACGATCGATGGAACTATCTTAGTCGACGGGATGGGTCTAATTTGTACCTGAACCAACGTCGACGGTGAGGAGGCTGAAGACATCACCATAGCTGATCTTGGTGAGTAAAAAGTCACTGTTGAAGTGGAAGAAGTGGCCACATGAAGAGATGGCAATGATGAGGCTGTACTTGACTCTGCTATGGCTAGAGGTGTAATCTGAGGTGAAATTTTTTGAGTAGCTGCTTTGGAAACTGTAGATTTCCCAGTCTTCCCTGAGGGCGCAGATTTCACAGGTGGAGACACCTTCTTGGTAGTAGTAGGCAAGCCAGAATCCTGAGAGGATTGGGCCTTCTTCAACACTTTCGCCCTGGGAGAAGCCACCTCAACCTCAGTTTTCCTCTTCCTTGAGGAAACAGAAGACCCCGAGGCAATGCTCCCTATCTCTGAAACAGGGTTATCCTTGTCCTTTATCCTCTGAAGCCACAGGAGAAGACGACCTTCTCTGTCCCCGAGAGTCTATTGAGGGAAGGTTCTGCAGATTTTACATTCCTTCTCCTCATGATCCGGATACAGACAGTATATGCATTTTTTGTGAGGATCCTCCTTGAACAGCCTTAGCTTTCCACAGGAATCACAAGCCCTAAAGAGGGATTTAGAAGTAGACATCCTTTGAAGGTTAAAAAACCAACCAAAGTAAGAAGAAACTGAGCAGAGCTCAGGGAGAATCCCTTCACACGACGTGCGGTAGAAAATCTGAGAGCCTGAGCCTCTGGGGAGAACATTCTGGTGGGTGCTGTCGCCTGATTGGCTGCAGTTTGGTCTATACAAAATGACTAGGATAGTCATGAGTGTGGGAGGTTTTGCTCCTATAGCTAGGGCTACTTTACTTCCTGGTTGGTTATTACCAAGGTTTTTTGGTTATTACAGGCATATTATTGCTTTTTTATATACCGTGGGACTCCCACTCCGACGACGGGGAATGATTCAGGCATGTGAATCTATGAAAGACACCCCAAATACTGGAGAATTTCAACTTTCTAAATTGTGACTTACAATCCAACTTTACCACTGAAGAGGGCTTTAAATGACAATTCTTTAGACACCAAACTCGACTGTCCACCTGCTCCCAATTGAAAGTTTTTAGCTACTAAATGTAATAACGAAACACAAAATTAACCTATGGGAGAGGCAGGCCTTGCAGTAGTGAAAAACAAATGACAGTTTTCCACTACTAGGACATGTAAAACTTAAAAAGTACATGTCCAACTTTTAAAATACATTGCACCCTGGACTGCTCAGGGCCTTCCCTACAGATGACGGATGCATTAAAAAGTAAGGTATGGGTCTAGCAAAGGTTTATTTAGCCAGGTTGAAATAGCAGTTTAAAACAGTACACACATGCTGTAATGGCACTCCTAAGACATGTTTAGAGGACTATTTAAATGGGGGCACAATCTGTGCTGCAGGCCCTTTAGTAGCATTTAATTTACACGCTTTGGGTACATGTAGTACCACTTCACTAGGGACTTGCAAGTAAATTAAATATGCCAATTAGATACAAGTCAATTTTATCATGTATTAAGGAGAGAGCACAAGCAATTTAGCACTGGTTGGAAGCGGTAAAGTGTTCAGAGTCCTAAAGGCCAACAAAAACGAGTTCAGACAAGAGGAGGGTGAAGGCAAAACGTTTGGGGAATGACCCTGCAGAAAAGGGTGAAGTTCAACAAGGCCCATGGCAATGGCTCATCTTTTGTAAGTTCTGTCATTTAGTGTTGCAACCTGGACTTGTGTGCTCTGCATATACCTGCTGCGGATACTGTGTCTATTAAGTGTTACCCTCAAAGTGTATTTTGGATTATGTATGTGGTGCTGGACAATGGGTATCGTAGCCTGTAAATAGTATATAAGCTATAGTTTTTGTGGGGAGGTTACCAAGTGTGAGGAAAATGGCTTTTTGCAGGTTTCACCCCCTTTTTTGCCTTAATTCTGACTACTAGGCACTGGTGTAATGGCTCTGAAATGTCCTGAGCCTTGATAATCAGGACACAGTGCATGTGTTATGACCCTCAGCACATGGTTGTTTGGCTTCTATCCAAATTGGCATAGCATAACTTACTTGTAAGTCACTAGTATATGGTACGAGGTTTACAGCGGCTCCGCATGGACATTTGACTTACTTGGGCGCTTAGGCATTGTTGGGCTCAAGTGGACGGAGGAAAACGCCGGAGGGAAACGATGGACTTGGTGAATGTTTCTTGAGTTACGAGCTCTCGCTGCAAGCATCTACAGGCAGCGGCGCAGAAGCTGGGCGATTTCACCCGCCATAGCGCTGATCACTCACACCATACGTGAATAGATGGAAACGCGCTGCTGGCTGTGAGCACACAGGAAAGATGCCGCTGAAAGGGGTGCGTGGGAGACCCGGGCCACAGAAGACCAATGCTTAATCAGCGGAATCAAGCTGAGCAAAAGTACTGGTGCTTGCTCCCCCTATACCGCTAAATCTACTAAAGTGGAAGCTGAAAGTATTAAACATAAGGCGGGAAGCACTGTTAAAAAGAACGGTCCCCGAGTGATGGAGGAACATGATTTAACAGGTGGGATTGAGCTGAGTGATAACACTGCGGCTAGCACCCCCAAAACTCTTCAATTAGCTAAAGTGAATGCTGAAACTAGTAAAAATAAGCTGGGTGGCACAGATAAAAAGACTATACCGGCGATTTTCTAAACAATAAAGGATAAATCTAAGGGTAAAAAGGGCCCGGCCTTGCAGGATAATGGACTACAAGTACCAGCAGCAGATGTAGGAGTAGAAACGGTTCAACTTGGTGTCGTGGGGGCTAGTGTGGAGTTAGGTAACTCGTGTTCATTATTACACCGGTTAAAAATCCACCACCATCCGCATCTAGGAAGATTGATTTCGATGGCCCACTACAAGGCAGTAATGATGGCAACAATTTTCACCCTGATATATCAACAGCAGGCGCTCAAGGGCAGATACAAGATGCAGAATCAGGGGATTTCTACTCTCTGTCAGAACCATCATCCTCATCCTGTGAGGACTTCGTTTTGCAATATGCCAAGCAAATGAATATGACAGATGGGAGTGCGCACAGTAGTATTTGTTTAGATGACTCCGTTGAAGGGGGCTCCCACACTGTGCGCAAAAAGCCTGGATTGATATAGCCAATGGAGGAGAACATCATACGAGCATGGAGGAGGCAGCGGCAAACTATTATGTCTCTAAGAGAGGAAACAAGGGAGGAGAGCCAAAGGGTTCAGAATATTTGTCGTAAACTTCAAAATTCTGTCCGTAGGTTGGCCAAATCACAATCTGATTTTACCACCAGGTTCAATGAGGCAGAGACTCGGATATCAAATTTAGAGGAAGAATTTGGGCAACAAAAGCGCATGACCGAGTCATTTTGTGCTATAAAAGAGGACACCAAATGGAAAATGGCTGACTTTGAAAATAGAGCATGGAGAAATAACTTGCGGGTATTACACATTCCAGAAGGCAAGGAAGGGCAGGACCCTCGCAAATTCATGATGGATTTATTTAAAAAGGCATTTCCAGAGCTTGGAAAATGGGACTGGGACAGAGAGATTGAGCGAGCCCACCGCTTTCCTTTCAATATTCGACCGCGCGCTGGACAACCTAAAGATAGATCGAGAGCATTTATAATTTCATTTAATAGATTTTTAGCTAGAGAGGAGGTGTTCAAGTTGGCACGCCCGGATAAGAAGAGAGCAGGGCTGATTTCAAGCTTTTTGTTCCACCTGATTTGTGTAAATACACCATGGAAACTCGTTGGCAGCTGCAACAGTTAGTCAATTTCAGGCTAAAGGGGCGCGGGCATACTTAATGAATCCTGCAAAGTTGATCATATTTCATGAGCGTACTCGCTTCTTCACTTCAGAGGGCTCTGCCAAAGAATACTTGAATAGCATGTCAAGTGAATAATGTCAAATGATGATATAATGTGTTTTAAGTGGGTACATTTGGTGAGGAGTTGGATTTGTTTCAACTATTCACCATCAGCATCAGTTTTAGTTTTGTCTCCTCTCCTTCTCCCCGTTATTTTTTTATTTTTCTCCTCTCTAAAAATATTATTTAGTGAATTACTATTTGTTTGGTGAACAGAGAGAGGTGTATCTCTCTGTTCTGGTCAGAGGAGTATCTAGACTATTTGCAGGCAGGGGCTCACGGCAGCTGACATCTGCAGGACCAGAAGTCCTAAAGCCTGGTTAATGGTGGGGGGTGGGAGGAGGCCGAGTGTGCTGGGAGGTATGGGGTGGATGGTTGGGTTATGGTGGTGGGGTAAAAAGGGAAAATATTTCACAGATTCAGCGAGTAAGAATGACAAGAAAGAAAACAATGTATTAAAAAACTTTTTGTCTAATTTATTAAGTAAAGTGGTATCTAGCCATCTGTCATTGATTGTAGTCTGGTTTGTTGATGGCTTCTAGAGTGATTAAAATTTGTTCTCTAAACGTTTCTGGCCTTAATAATATTAATAAAAGAAGAAGAATAGCTGCAGAGCTCCGTAACATCCAGCCATATCTTGTATGTGTGCAGGAGATGCACTTACCCTGGGGCAAGCGCCAGTTATTAAAGGATTTAGGATACTCAATAGTTATTGCTTCTCAGCAATCAGTAATGGTGCGGGGGTGCCGATTTTAGCCAAATCCAATACATACAAGTTTAATCGTAGCACAGCTGACAAATTTGGTCGCTGAGTAATAACTGAATGTAGAGGAAATAATTGTAATTTTACCCTATGTACAATTTATGGGTCTAACTTAGATGAGGCTATAATTTTGGAAGAGCTGAACTTACAGTTAGCGACATGGCCAGGCCCGCTGATCATCTGCGGAGATATGAACATCAATCTAACCAATCAGGATCTTATGGTGGGTCCTCAGGGTTACAAGGGTAGGAAGCCTTGAATTTTTAAGGCTTTGTATAATTTGTTAAAGGACCATGGCCTGGTGGATGTTTGGGGTAAATCATCCCCAACAGATCCAGGATACACATTTTATTCCTTTCCCCATAAAAAAATGGTTTGATTAGATAATTTCTTTTTATCTTCCACTCTCTTGGTGGGAGCAAGAATGCAGATATACCCTAGAATCTCGTCAGACCATGCTCCTATTTTATTAGAGATTTTAGGGTGGGGAGAGGTTTTGAGACCCAAAAAGTTTTCTTTTGATTGGAAATTATGTGTTAATGATCACTTTAGAGAAAATATCACCAGGTGGTTAAAGGAGTTTTTTAATAACAATAGGAATTCAGCTAGATTGACGTTGTTTGGGATACATTTAAGGCCTGTTTTAGGGTTGAAGTATTGAGCTTTAGATTGTTCCACCCCAAAAAATGTTTTAAAACTGAGGTGCAGGGTTTATATGCGGATCTGCAAAGGGCAGAGGAACAACTGACACATGGTATAGTGCAATAGTGCAATATACATGAGTTAGAGGAGAACGTAGCCAGGAAACGGGCTAAAATAAGGGGTCTCCGGGATAAGGAGAACGCAAGAAAATTTCTGACACAGATAGCAATGTCACGAATATGGGGAAACAGTTGGGAGAGGTCTTGCTCTTAAATTACGTATGAAGGAAGCTAATCGACGAATCTCAGCCTTAAAGGATAATTGAGGGACATTAATATTTGACGAGCAAGGGATTCTGACTATTTTTCATCAATATTATTCAGAGCTATATACAAAGCAGAGGGGGAGTGTAGAAGTAGGAAGGTTGCTGGATGGGGCCTTCCCAGAGATCGAACCAGAGGCAACAGCCCAGCTCGACACCCCAATTACCATGGAAGAGTTAGAATCCGCAGTCAAAACTTTAGCATCAGGGAAAGCCGCAGGCCCTGACAGCATACCTGGAGAGATACACAAACTCTTCGGTGGTCTACTTAAAGAAATGATGTTGGCTACGTTTAGAGAGGCTCAAAGTGGGCGAGCACCACAATCGTGGGAGGAAGCTACCATAGTAGTTATTGGTAAAAAGGGAAAAAGACCCAGAGCTACCCGGCTCATACCGTCCTATTTCATTATTAAATTGTGATGGGAAAATATATTCCAAAATATTGGCTAATCGTCTGTCTAAGGTTATATCATCGTTAGTTTCACAGAATCAACATGGATTTATTCCTGGAAGGGGAACAGTAGCACATATTAACAAGGTGATCACCCTCTTTGATATTGCTCAAGTTGAGAAAAGACAATTAGGATTAATTTTATTAGACGCAGAAAAAGCGTTTGACCGGGTGGAGTGGGATTACCTGTGGAGCTTGATGGAATTCGTTGGATTTCGGAAAGGTTTTATGACAGCTCTGCAGGTTTTATACACTTCCCCGGTCGCTAGAGTCGCTGTAATGGGTAGAACCTCAGAGGTAGTAAGAATTACCAGAGGGACGAGGCAGGGCTGTCCTTGTTCCCCCTTACTCTATGCGTTCTATATTAATGCTTTTGTTGAAATGCTTTGTAAGAGTAGATTGATACGACCATTTATTGTTCAAGAAGTCCCTCACTCAGTATTTGCGTATGCAGATGACATAGCGGTGATGTCTGAAGACCCAGCCACTGCACTTTTAGAAATTGAGCGGTTGGCATCTAAATTTGGTCAGGTGTCGGGCTATAAATTAAATATCACTAAAATGTAACTTGTTTGTACAGCTAATGTCACAATACAAGACTCCAGAGCAGTGGCTGAGGCCACATATTTAGGCATTAAAATTAGGACTTCAATGACAGAAGTAGTAGAAGCTAACTGGGGAGCATTATTACGTAATATTAAAAACTCACTGTATAGATGGGGACGGTTACACCTTACATTAATAGGCAGAGGGAATGTCTTAAAGATGAATATACTTCCTAGGGTTTTATATTTATTTAGGTCCATACGGCTTGAAATAACAACTACAAAGTTTACAGTCACTTTGTTCTAAGTTTCTTTGGGCCCCAGGGAAACCCCGGAGAGCTATTAGATTTTTGACGCTTCCAATTGCAAGGGGCGGCTTAGCAATACCGGATTTCACGCTTTATTATTAAGTTTGTTTTTTGCAAAAAATGTTGGTATTATTGAGTGGAGAAAAAGGTGATAACATTATGGTAGCTCCCTTAATTTTCCAGTTAATTCTAGGATCTGAGACAAAGT